>NC_142192.1:19860000-21342500 GCF_026936395.1 Plectropomus leopardus
CTAACAAGCTTTCTCCCTCTGCAGAGTCCTATGACTGGAGCACAATACAGACATACGACAAGCGCCGCTAAAAGTCACCTCTTCACCTGTCTGCACCTCATCTAACCATTCCTCATCCACGGGAGGGGCACCTGATGCTGGTTTTGTTTTCTCCAAACTATGTATAGCTGTTAGTCAAATAAAATGATTTTGTTTTCACATTGTAGTGATGTAGCGGTGCTGTGCCTGTGCCAGTTTCATTTGTCCCAGCAGAAGGTAGACTGGGGCGAGAAGAGCGGGAAATGGTGTCATTATCAGTGTTAGTGGTTTCTGTGAGCGTTTTTGACCATCTGCCATGCTACAAAGACTAAATGTTGTTGTGGACCATCAAAGCAAGGCTATACCCCTGGGTATGCTGAAAACTGCACTGCCAAAGTCACTGTATAGTGCCTCATAACTGTTTAATTGCAACTGATTGTTCTATAAATACAACACATTGGGACGGAGTCTCATTTTGGCTTTCAAGTGACTTTAGAAGAGCTGTCATGTTCTCCACCTGCACATGTGGTGTGATTGGACAGGATACCTGTGTGTTTTAGTGGTTTCACAAATATTAAAATTATTTTCTTTACTGGTTCAACTTAAGCTTGCAAGTTGTGAATTCCTTGTGAAAAAAAACCTGTTTTTCCGCGCATGATTAAAGGTGAAGTAAAGGCGCACTCTGGTGGACGGCAGAGGCACAACTCGAGGCACACAATTTCAAGACAACACATTTCCCTGCCAGGAGGTCAATTTATTTTTGCAGCAGTTAGTATGAAACAGACAATATATGAGTAGAAAACAAGTCAGACAGACAAAGGTAAAGTTTGGAGGTGGTACAAAATTAAAAAATAAAAAAAAAATAATAAAATGACACAATCTATTACAACAACCTTCCAAATGACTCATTTGAGTAGTATGAAACTTACAATGTTTAATTTTTCCTCAGTGTCAAAGTCGCTGTAATGGTAAGTGAATTGCAATGGCAAAGGCAATTTTTACTATTCCCACACATTTTCATGGATAAAATTCCTAAACTTTTCCATGATTTTTCAAAGACCTATAATCTTTTTTTTTAACGTCACGCATTGACGCATATAAGAGCTATAATGTGCTGCTATGTTACATAACATGGACGATTATCCATGCAAGATAACTGCAATTTCATTACACGCAAAAAATTCCATGACTTTTCCATAACTGTCAATTTCTTTTTTCTAATTACATTACATTTCCAGGCCGTGAAAATGTATTGTGAAATCAGTGGAAACCCTGATTTTTATTTAATCTACTGACAAGTTGCGGTCCTTTTTCACATTGATGTCACAGTCTGAAGGTTGACAGATGTCTTTCTGTATTTATATCGTACTGCCCGACCCCAACTTCAACATTATGTGACACACAAACTTACAACAGATGTTCGTTTGCATAGCCAGTCCTAACCCAAGAGTCAATGATTTAAAAAATAAAATAATTTCACTGACAATGTTCACATATGACACACATCTACCCATGATGTTCTTTACACAAACTGTATATTATACTGTGCTTCAAAAAGCATCAACCTTTTTGTTGTCAGCAGCTATAAATAATCAATTCGATGAAACCGATATAGAAAAATATGAGAATTTACTGAGGTCATTTTCCACGTAGGAATTAAATGCAGACAGGTTGAGTGATCATGAAGTAAAGTCAATATATGTATCATAATGTCTGCGGTCATTTATGCGGCCACAGTGATTAAGTAGTACCAGCAAGAAAATGCTGCTGAACTTATTTGTGGATTGAAGTTGATATTGTAGCTATACTATAGTATAATATAATCATTTTTGTGCGCTTAAAATCCTTTTTAAAATATAATTCTATAATAATATTATTATAGAATTATATAGTAATATAATAATTATTCTTTAATTTCACAACAGAAATGCTAAAGCTCAGACTCAAGCCACTCAGAATAGTTTAGTGGAGCGCTTTACTGCAGCTGCTCACAAATCTGCTACTACAATAAATCATACAGCACCCAAAAGATGATGAGGTGTTTACTGTGATGGATTACCCGTCGCAAGCAACTTTCAAGTCTGCACTTTCATTTTCATTTCTTAGAGTAATGAAATGAACTGAAACTGATGGCTGCCTGGAAGGTAGGACATAAAACTTATGCCGAGTTGTGTGTTTTGGAAAATGGTTGGCAATAAAAAGATTGTGTATGGTCCTTTAAATACAATGCAGATATAGGCTTGGCACATAAGTCTAATCCTAAATTGGAGACATTATTAACTGGTCTTTGTCACACTTTGATGGAGTTTGTCAGATTTAGTTGCAGGAGAATAACCGATTTGCAGCACGCTGATTCTTTTGGCTGCCACACAAATGAAGAAAGCTTCTGCTGGCATCTAGTTTTGGTAGTTGCCATAACACATAATGTACCTGCACATAAAGAACAGTTGGGATTTGAATAAGATCTAAGAAAATATCAGTGGGTATGTTTAACAGAATAAAAATGTCCCTACCAAACTGACACATCACTGAAACTACCCAGGGCTGGTTGTACTTTTGTAACTGTAAACTAGATTTTATCAGACTTACTTTTTATAAGAATGAAAAAGACTGTTTTTTTGGCTTCTGTACAGGCCTTCATCAATGGCACATGCTGCAGTCACCTGCATAAAATGAAATGGCATGTGTGTCGCCAGAGGTGCATAATCCAAAACAGATTTGATTTTCTAATTTTGATTTAATTTAATTTAATTCAATTAATTAATTTAATTTTAATCAACATGCCTATTAATACAGGTCATTAACAGTTAGAAATTCACATGTGCTACTGCACAACCAAGGCGTTTTTTTTTTGTTTGTTTGTTTTAATTTTTAATTTATTTTTTGTATATAACTCTCAATTTGTTTGCATGTATTTCTTCTTTTTATGCCTTTTGCTGTATTCTTCTAACTATGTCAGTTTCTCTTTTTTTCCCCTTTATTTTATTTTTTGTGTCTCTCCTAAAGTAGAGTGGGTGTTTGTTGTAAAAGCCTGCAGCCTCCTGACCTCTTCTGATAAATTTCTTATTATTCATTATCTGGATTTCATGCATACTTATGTGTGTGCAGATCAAATTGAAATTTATTTTTAAAATGACCTGAAAATCCTAAACAGCAGATGGTTGTACCACGAAGCAAGATTTGTGGGTTAGCGAGATATGTTGAGCCTAAAGCCAGACTTGTTGTGTCACAAAGGTGGCTCTCTTTGAACCTGATCGTCACTTAAAGTTATGCTGCACGGCTAAGCTGATTGATATTTCATTAGTTTTGACTTGAAATCAGCTAAAAGCACCTCTTACTAATAAACTTTTTTGCTCACTCATCACTTTATAGTCTATCAGTCTATCAAAGGGAACTCATCACTAATGCACTTCGTCTAACTGGCTGAGCTGTAACATTACATCGGTTTTGTTGAGCCAGCTAAGGCAAAAAAAAGCCTGGCTCTATCGATCTTGCTTCGTGGTACATCTCCTATGTGTGACGCAGTGCTGCTGAGTCAGAGTCTGACAAACTCCATCACAGTGTGACGAACTTCATTCGAGGTAAGAAGCTCGGTATGACTAGTTAGCCAAGTTAAACTGAATCTGAGTTTAACAGAGTCAGGCTAAGTATGACACATGTAGAATCCCCTAACATACTGCTCAGTGACTGAGGCACACAGCTGCTCCAGTCAATCACTGGTCTTTATCAGGTTTATAGATAGCCAGGGTTCGAGCCGATGGGTCGGTGGCGTTGATCCAGCGTGGCATCCAAAAATGGGAGAGCCAGTCAGCTCGTCCCGGGTAGTGTTTCTCAAACACCTGTCTGAAATAGTAGGCCTCTTTGTTGGTTGGAGGGTTGTGAGGAAATGTCTTGCGAGCCTTCTCCATCTGGTCATCGTTCACCTGAGAGAGAGAGAGCGTGCAGGTCAGACACTGGGACCGCAGAGGTGTTTCTGTGTTACTCAAAATATATTAGAAAACAAGCAAATAAACATTATTTTTTTACTATCTTGTATACAAACAGCAACCTGCGAGGCTGAGAAACAAAGCCAAGTACTGCAGTTCCTCTAATGGCCACTTGAGGCTGGCTCTAAGAGCGAGTCAACTGATCCTGATAGATCTCCATGTTAAAATGTCCGACTTTACAGCAGAAATAAACTTGTTCACAGCCAGGTCCAAAAAAAGGTTTCAGTCTTTATAGCTTAGTTTAACATACATAACTTAAATCCCCTGTTAATGCTCATAGACCCCCATGTTAAAATATCTAACATTACAACAGAAATAAACATGTTTACAGCCTGGTATAGCTAATTTTGACATAAATAACAACTGTATAAGGGTGATTTTTTTTATAACTCACCCTTTCACATTTTAAAGAGGGCCCAAAGTAAAATACTTTTAAGGGCGGGGCTGCTTAAGTGACGGGCTGTCTGCGTCAGCTTCACCTCTTGCTCCTCCACAGCTCCAAAATCTTGTCCAAATTTGGTCATTTCCGGCTCCAAAAAAATCAAGATGGCGAGGTCCAAAATGCCGAACGCGAGGTTTCAAAATGGCACTCCCCTTACAATGATTGACATCACGGTAGCTGCGTCCATTTAATATACATTCTGTGGTTGTATAACATCTGTATACTGTGCTTTGTCAAAATTAATAACTAAAGCCATTGCAGTCTGTACATTTAACACAAAAGCAAGAAAAAAACATGTATTTTCAAAATTCATACATGTTTTTTCTACGGCCTATGACAGTCCAAAAATATTTATTTACATGAGCAACTTGCTTCCACATCCAAAAACTAGAGTGTTAAAACTCAAATCTGTTATGTCATGAAGTATAAAGAAGTTATAGATGACACTGAGAGCAATGTTCTGAGTTTAAGGGTACATCTAATGGTTCTGAACGTAGAGCACTACAACAGACAAAATCACCAGCACATCGCACCTACAACAGCAATCACTGCAAAGTGAACAAGTGCTAACTGATAGAATTGCAGACTTATGTGAACGTGGCAAACTTGTTGATTTGTGTTGTCATTTTTTGCCGTGACTGTAGAGTTTAAAGACATATGGTTGTACACTACGGTCTGCGATAATGTGGCGTTTCTGCTGTGCTTTTTTTATGTACTGTGTTGTTATGCTATTGTCTTTCATAAACCAAATCTACCAGCCAGGAGGCTGAAGCGTGTACTGCTGAGGACGCAGGCAGCAGCAAAACATATTTTAGCCTTCTAAAAAAAATCTATATCTGTTTTAATGAACGCTTTATTTGGAATATTTTCTTTGCATTACCTTACACACTAACTGAAAGCAGTGGCAGACAAGCAAGTCACATGTTCTGTGGAGTAAAATTACTATTTATGTCAATGGAGTTGGTGGCTTTGAGATAATGATTTAGTTCCCTGTTTAAAAAGGCTCTCTGACAGAAGCGTAAAGCGGGAACAGTACTCTTAATATAGCATACACTTAAACTGATATTGATTTCTTTTGGTGGTTAAAAACCACCTATTTAGGCAGTGTTTGCACATTACTATTACTTTACATTGTGTGAAGGTTTTCTACACTGAAGTTATAGTGAACAAATGTTGTGATTCTGTCTTAAAAAGGAAAACAAACATTCTGCAGGTCCACAAAATCAAGCTCCCATTCATTATCTATGGAGCAGCTCCAGACTTTTTACCACATGACCTCAGAAATCTGCGTCTTTTTCGTTTCTGACTTTGAGAGATGGTAGTTCAGGTGCACAGATATTGACTGAAATAATATACTGTAAATCATAATTTAGGTGGAGTTTCCCCATAATAAACAAGGCCAGTTTCAAAAGATTAAGAGAATCGATTTGGTTCACAATAACCTGGTTTTTATCTATTTTTCTATAGATACTTTACTGCACAGCACGTGGTAAAGTAAGGCACAACAATGGCAGAGAGGAAAAGAAGGAGCAGATAATAAACGTCAATTTGCACAAAAACTTCAGAAGGGATTCAAACGTGACAGAGATGAAATATCTCAGTCTGTTAGTGCTGTTGCTGCTTTCAAAATCACACCTTTGCATGATTACCTTATTGTTTAAACCCTGCCTGCTGGCTGGCATCTGAAATGTGTGTGGTAATCAGGGTGTTATGGTGATGTTAAATCAGTGACGTTAGTACGAACAAACATTAACTACATCTCTCTTTCTCTTGCTTAATCACTTGTTTCCTGAAAAGACTGTGTATGTGCGCTTGTGGGAACCTTGGATGTTTCCAGCGTGCGGTTCTTGTGTGTTTGAATTAGAATCCTGCCGGCACCACTGCACAGCTCCATTACGTTCTGCAGTGGACATTTTTAGTTAGTTAACTGAGTAGGTTTATATCAGAGATAATAACTCCTATGTAGGAGATTAACTCTTTTGGCCAAAATTGTCCACAATTATCTAAACCACTCCAAAACCAAAATGAGTTCACCTCATATGTCAAAAAATGCAGTTTCGGAGACAAAATATCACTAAATTGTGTTTTTTGTTTGGATGTTTTTGGGATAAAGTCATACTGTTGAACAAAAGCTCAGTTAAACACGTACCATAGACTCCAGGTGCTCCTGCAGGTGGACGTACCAGGACTTCTTCACAGACATCATACCATCACTGAAGGCCTCTTTGCGCCTCCACAGGATCTCATCCGGGATCAGGCTGAGATCTTTGAAGGAATCCCTCAGCAGATGCTTCTCCACTCCGTGCTGCTCAGGAAGAACAAACGACACTTGTGTTACAAAAAAGCCACGGAGGAACGCTGCCTCCAAAGATCATTTCATGTTTTGGACAGTGAAAAAAACAGTGGTTTGTGTGCTCAGAACATAACAGCTGCAGAGATGAACTGACCTTGGGAACCCTCATCTCCTCAGGCAGAGAAAGGTAGTACGCTGTGAATCTGTGATCCAGGAAAGGCACTCTGAGCTCCAGACTGAGAAAAGGAAACGTCAGATGAGTTGAGATAAATAAATAAATAAATAAATAAATAAATAAAGGCAAGTCCATAGCTCATCAAATGATGAGGAGGGAGGATTGTAGAACATATAGCAAATAAATTATTTCCCACAAAACTGAACTATATATTATTCATCCCCTGGTACTGCATAGAAAGGTCAATAGCTCCATTACTTTTAATTATCACTGTTTATAATTAAGGTTCTCTCATTTTTAATTCAGTTACTTATATCACAACCACTTTTATCTTTTTGGCTTTGATGACTTTCATTACAGTAGATATTTAGGGCTCATTATTCAGGTTTAATTCATCACAGTTTGCTTCAAATTAAAATGCAATATTAATTTTACCTTTTCGTGGCTAAATTAAAGATGAGATCTAAAAACCTCTCAGGCGTTTAATCAAGGCTACTGAAAATTACATTCTTAAAAGCTGTTGCACAATATTGATTAGCGCAGTTTCTAATGTCGGCCTCTTATGTCAGTGTTTTTCCACCCGATTAATTAGGTGACTTGCCAAATAAAAGTGAAAAAAAACAGAAATGCACAGATGGAGCGTGCTCTATTTTTGAGTACTGGGAAATTGATGATACTGAACCAACCACAAAATTTAAATGTTTTTAGTAAGATATTCCATATTTGTTGTGTCATTCAAAGCCAGAAAAAATCCTAAAACGTGGATGTGTTTCATGTTGAAATCATTTATAGATCAGTGAGTCAATCAACATAAAATTAATGGGCAACAATTTGAATAATAAATTAATCGTTTAAGTCTGTGATACTCAACTTGCAGCCCGAAGAGCAAATCTGGCCCCCTAGACATTTTCTAATTCATGATAAAAAATAAAGCGATTCACACTAGGAATTGTTTTTTGTACTTTTAGTATACATAAGGTGCCAGAGTGCATAAGGCAGCATCAAATTCGAGCTTGTTTAAAAATAAAAAAACGTGCCAGTGGAGGATCCCCCGGCACCCCCAAGCAGAAGTCCGAGCTAATCCTCTAATGCCCTAAAACCCCTGAAATATCCTGAAATCCTAGAAATGTCCTGGCAGTGGTGATCAGTGAAGTGAAAGGTGTTACCCATGTGCAGCAGTGGTGCGATCAGCACGGAGGGCGTCAAACAGGTAAAGTTCCTTTAACAGTCGAACACTGTCCTCTGCAGCTGCTTTGGGAGTTGGAGCCTGAAGGCAGAACAAAGAACAAATCTTAATAAAGATTCATGCCAGCTACATGGATAAATACATACATGCAGTCTGGTCTCACCCCCCAAATATGTCAAAATATGCTGCATCGGCAATGCAAAAGTTGGCTTACATGGATAGCCCAAAAAGCACAGGACTTTGACCCAGGAGACTGGTGTTCATGTCTCAGGTGAAACTACATGTGAGCACTACGTTATTTTGTCATGTCAGTTGTCACGCGAGTCGACTGGGGAGACTAATGTCAGCCACGATCTTTTCCTAACTCTAACCAAGTAGTTTTATTGTCTAAACCTATCTGTCGACCTCTTCTTAGTCACGAGTTGACTCACGTGACCAACCGCCAACCTCTTCTGTGTCAAGATATAAAAAAGGTAGGACGACTGGGAATGAGATTACACTGATAAATGAATACCCGGCAAATTTCTTGACAGTCCAATTAATTTTCCTGTCATTTAATGCTTGTTCTCTGTCTCTCTCGACTTGTCTCTTGACCATAGTCGCGTTCAGTTCATGTGCTGTCATGTCTCAATGAAGTCGCAAGTAACATTGACATAAAAGACAGCTACTGTATATCTGAATGTGCTGAATGACATCAGTTAAACAGACAGATGAAGTCAGTAAATATTCCTAAAAAGAACTTGCAAGATAACCTCTTCAACTAGGCCCCTACCATAGACCCATTTTTGTCTGTTTTAGGGTGCAAATGGCCATTCCAGTTTTTCCCTCTCCAAAATTAACTTCGGAGTATAATTTAATTTCCTTCCTTACAAGATAACATGACACGGTTGGTATCAATAGATTCCTTAGGTCTTGTTATATATGATACCAGTATCTTCCACTCTAGTCTTAAAACTCATTACAGCCTCTGGAGGATTGTAACATTGACAGAGGATCAGCATCCTCACACAGTGGAAAAGGAAGAATTATAGATAATATAAACTTTTATGAAAAACAAAGCCCCGGGGTGTCCTAGGCCCCTAGGAGGAACATACACGTAGAGGCTACGTCCCTGGAGTAACTTCACCAAAAACCTGCTCTCTCTAGATCTGATCTTTAATGTGAGCTATCAAACAAACGCATATTGTTGTAAAAACATATCACACTTCACTGCAGGTGAAAGATTCAGCCACTAGAGGGCAGCAAAGATGAGATTTACAGCTACTGTTAAATGACTTCCTGCAGTTACACATACAGACACTCTGAATTACACTTGTCTTTCTTCTTCTTCTGCTGCTCGACTCAACAATATACACACACATTACTGAAATATTTTTGTCTGGAGTGAGAAGTGGTGACTGGTGTCTGGAGGACTTGCCTTGTGGAAGTAAATGTATCCCTGAGTCAACTCATCCGAGCCCTCTCCAGAGAAGATCACCACACTGTCCGACTTCTCCCTGATGTACTTTGACACCAAGTACATCCCTAAAGTGGAAGATACAGAGAAGATCAAGATGGCACTCAGAATTTTCAAATCACGACTGAATGACGAAGGCGTCATAATACAAAAACAATATATTATATAATCACAGTGCAGGAGGAGAATTTGGAAGATGACCACAATTATTAAGGATGATTTGAACAGCCTTGATGATTCATTATCACTGAAGCATGTAATCTGGGCTCACACTGGTAATAAAGAGCTGCACATCTGGAACAGATGCGCCAAAACTAAAAACATATGGCCACATTTTTAAATAAAATCATGAGGTGAAAAATATAAATTACAATAAAAATATAAATTACAGAACTATTAAATTAATTAACATTTAACGCATTAAATGAGTGTTACTTTAGTAGTCAGGGTTCCTACAGTTTAAGGCAAGTGGAGTTATAACAGTCTTTGTAACGCCACTCAGAACAAAATTTAAAACCGATTACACAATAACCAAAAAAGGAAGAAAAAGAAACAGCAAATTATATGAATTACTTCAGGTTAATTGTAACATAACATGTCACTTTTTGGTGATGCTACTGAAAGAGGAGTTTGTCTTACTAATTATTTAATATCTTACAGGGCAACATCAGAAAAAAAAGATTCATAAAAATCCTACTTTGTATGTCTGACCATTTGTTAGACTTGAAAAGATTCATTTAAGACATTTTAATACCAATTAAGGCCTCATTTTTCTAAATGAATTTAATGCCTGTTGAGACTCTTTAGGGATCCCAGGGAAACTCGGTACTTCATCTTTGTTTACTCATGACATGTTATACATGTGTAGAACATGTTGGGGTTTTTCTTTCACAGCTTTTTTTATTATAACTATCAGACTCAAAGTTGTATTTCTGCATTTATTTTACTAGGATTTCATCACTGCATGTCATTATATATTATTGTGTCATGGATTCTAGATTTTTATCATGAATGTGATGATGTCACGTTGTGTTGTGGCACAGTAAATGTCCGATATGTTGTCTTCATTGACCTCTTTCACCATTTTACTAATCTCACTGGTTTCCGCTGTGATTCAAACAAGCCAATCAGGAGGAAAGGAATGCAGTGATGCAGCAGACACGTTTTTTGTCACATGAATGAGCACATTAATCAGAAATGCGCGACAGCCCTTCAGAAGTGTGAAAATAGCCAGCGAGACGAAGCTGTGAACTCCTCATTACTGAAATACCTCGTTGGGAATCAGTTGATTTTGTTTCGTAAAGTAGGTATTCCCTTTGATTCTGACGTTCTTATTTAATTGAGATATGACAATATAGAAATTATAGATAAATATAGATCAAATTTTTTCCCATATACTGATTTCTTTCCCTTTTAAATAATTATTTAAAGAGATGCGTTGCCAAATTTCAACCCACATTGTATCAAAACAATGTGGGTAGTATGAATTTAAATTGATAATGTTACTGCACTGCCTATTTCTTGCCTGAAATGTTTTCAGAAACATATTTCAATGTCCCATTTTGCTGTAACAGCCAGAGTTTATTAACAGGAAATGGGCGCCACACTGCTTCCTGCACAGTGAAAACAGAGGCTGAAAAAATGAATCAATTGGTAAAACTTAGCAGCATAAAACTAAGCAGCACTTATCAAATATAAACCAAGATTCTGTTACTGAGTTGCACATTTCTCACCTCACACGTTTTCAGAAGCATGTTTTAGCTCACTGTTTAACTGTAATACGAGATCTGGCCGGCCGCAATTGTGTCAAACAGACAAGGTCACATCACTTCCCCTACCGGATGCATTCCAGCAGTTACAGGTTTTCTACCTTTTAAGCAAAAGCGAAACTTCCCACAGTCCTTTTTTACTGTTTTCTCTGGTCATGGTAGCACCAGTTTCAAAAGTATTTGCATCTTTCTACTGTACTGAGCACTTTCTTTCTGTCAATAAAATACTTCTTTACTTGTGGAGCTGCGTGCAGTGTATTGATTCACGCAGCCCCTGAGAGCTAATAGCTACCCCATCCTTCTGTCCCTTTCTGCGCTGCTGTTAGGAAGAGGCTAATACAATTATTCAAAGCCGTGGAAGACATTTTAAAACCTGTATCTTTTGATATTATTTATTTTTTAGTCATTTTAATTTTCTAACTAGGTTTCCTAGCAGGCTACAGCACACACTCACCGACAGAGGCACGTATGGTGGTGATGTCATAGGTCTCCAGGTGAAAGATGACCTCCTCTACAGCTTGGATCCCTTCTTCTGCAGTGAAGTTCACCTCATGGTGCTCACTGCCAATGTGAGCCGCAACCTGACAAACAAAAACCACAAACTGACTAAACACTGATTAAAAGACTCACTAAACTCAGTATTTTATTAAGATTTACGTAATGACTGTTGTATTTTATCTCTGTTTACTGTCTTGTTTTTGCTGCTCTGTATGTAACGCGTGTGTGTGTCATTGCTTCACACAGCCTGTATGGTGATTTGTACCAAAATACTGTTTATTGTTGCTGTGTTAATGTTTTGTACTGATGTTCTGCTGTTTCTTGTTGCTTTGCGTGGCTTTTGTTTTGTATTGAGAATCCTTGGCTGTTTTTGCTATTGCTGTCTGTATGGTGTCCTTCCATCTTTCTTCTGTAAATGTTTATTTTTTTATAGGTTTAAAGACATCTTGCTACAGCTGAAAATTAACCAGATGCTAACACTGACATATTTATAAAAATGTTGATTTATGTGTGTTGTCCTTATAAATAAAATAAATGAAATTAATTTATTTACCGCAGACTGTACAAAGAAAGTAAATAGTCAAAAAAATCTTAAGCTGGTTAAACATTGTGTGCATAATGTTTTCTATGGCAGAAACACGAGAAGAACTGACCTTGCGAGCAGCTATAATGTCTGGACTGTCCTCTGACCCGATTGAAAATGTCTGGATGGGATACTGCAGCTTCTCCTCCTTGGCCAGCTTCACCAGTGTAGCAGCAACCAAACTGGAGTCCAGACCACCTGAGGAAAAGACAACATGACTGAGAACCCTCGACAAAAACACTTTTCCTCAATAATGCCTCCCAAGAAGACTTTCAAAACCACCTTGAAAAGACGATTAAAAGCCGCTCAGCTCTTTACTCACCGACCTTGAAATCTGGACGTAATAACTTGCTTTTAATTTGACAAGCATCTACTGGTGATGTGCTTTTGTGTGTAACTTTATATTTTGTGTGTTGTGTGTGATGTGCTTTATTTGTGTGGTTTTATGTTGTATTGTCTGTCTCATGTCTTGTTCTTTGTCTAACTCTGTATCGTGTTTTGTTTGTCTTGTGTGTGGGGTCATTTTTTTCTTTCTTTTCTTTTTTTTTTTTTACACCTTTATATTATTATATTTATGCTCTGTATCTGGGATGGTTCATCAAATGGTAATATTTATGTTTTTAAACTGTACATGGTCCCTTTTAAATAAAGAACTAATGAAACATTTTATCTTTAAATATTAAAATGATATGATTATGGTGCGCTGAGTGTTGGAAACATCTGTTTATATGCACACTGAATATTGGCGGACTGCAAATCGACCACCTCTGTTTTAGTGAAATAACGGCAGCACGTAAAGAGAGGCACAAGTTTTAACATGGCAACATTTTCTCTTGTTCAGACAAGCTTGTAAATGCTGTGGTGGAGTTTGCCAGAAGGCTTTTGGGGGTGGTATCACACATATGGAGTAAAGTCAGATGGCTTTCAGAAAAAAAGGGTTAGAAGCTGGCGTGAAGTGTGAGGAAAGTACACCAACAGTGAACGCGAATAACCAGATTTTAAATTACCTGACAGGAGACAGCCAATTCTCCTGTGAGCCATGAGACGTTTCCTCACTGCGTTCTCAAACAGTGTTCTGATGTTGCTTTTCACCGTTTCCTCATCAAAACCTGTGGAGACATCAGTTTTATAACGTTCATATTGAAGAGTTAATAATAAATGATTTCCAAATGACTACATTTAAATTAGTTAACAATCAACAGCTGCATACTTGACGGCAGTCTCTCCACAGTGTCGTATTTGGCATGAGCGGGCTCTTTTGTGCAGCAGTGAAACTGCTCCATTCGGATGGACTGAACTTTGCCGTTCTGCTTCAAATCAAAGACCTCAAAGTGCCCAGGAAGAAAGGGAACGATGGTGGCAGGGGTAGCCATTGCATGGGTAATGTCTGTAAGTCCTGTGATCAGAATAACAAGCAAAGCAACACTGAAAAGCTGTAAAACATTTCGAACAAAAGGTATAAAATATTCAAGGCGAGGTAATAAACTATCCCATTACCTTTGGCCTCTGAGCAGACTGCAAGGAATCCATCGTCTGTGAGGAGTTTGAACAAAGGCCGGACTCCGTACGTATCTCTTCCCAAGAAGACTTTTCTGTTGGCGGTGTCCAGCAGAATAAAAGCGAAGACGCCATCCAGCAGAGACGCCATCTCCTGGATGCCAAAGCGGTCATACAGATGGAGCAAAATCTCACCATCCACTTGAGTCTGGTGATCGAAGTCAAAGTGCTTCCTCAGCTGAAAAACATTGAGGAAATGTCACAGACAGGGTTATCATTTTAGGTTTGAAACATTCATACCTCTCTATCACGAACAAAACACGGGATTGAACAAAATTCATATTATTTTGGCACGGGCAGAGCCTGGTCATCTCTATGGTGTCATTACCAACCCTGATCTTTACCTGCTTATCAAACCTTCTGTCATTTTCCCTATTCTGAGTATTTTTAGTCTAAGAACAAAAGTTGAGATGATTTAATATTTAATAAAACCATCTGACCTGTTCAGAAGCTTATTATGTTGTGGAAGAATTATTGGATATGAAAGTATTTGAATGTCATCATTAATAATAAGAATAATAACTATATGAATGCATGATTTATCCATAGTTATGGTTTAGGTACAGACACAGCTGTATGACGTGAAATACACTTTATAAGGGTGATACATTGTTCTGTTTTTTTTAAGTCTTTGGTGTGTTTTTGTCCATGTGCGTGCTGTAACAAGAGCTTCTCATATCTGATTTGTGTTGTTATTAAACTCACGTGTTCATGTTCACTGCGGCTCATCGAGTTCATCCTATTATTCATCAAAACGAAGATTGACCGAGGGTACGTTTTTTCCAAATCAGTTTATCTATATTATAAAATAATGTGAATCACTTACACCTGAATGAAGAAATTAATACAAAAAAGCGTCAAAAATATTTTGATATTGAGGCTACAGCCATGCTTATGCCAGCACATAGGACTCTTGCATCTGACAGAAGTTACATTTTTTTTTGGAATGAAAATCAGGTTGACGTTATTTTAAATGAAAAATGTCATGTTGTGTGGCTGTTAACATCATGACGTTTGGAAGACACTGGGTTTGGTTCTTTATACCCTACGATTAAATTATTATTACGACATTATGCTATGTCAAAATGACGGTGACACGAGACGTTTGCACACTGGATTTTGGTTACTTAACAAAACAACTTAAAACAAACGCAAGATCAATGTCATCTGTTGCCAGCATTCTAGGTCAAATCGACTTTGGCAATAGTTGTCTTGACATTGAATTTTAAAAAAAGGTCAAACAAATAATTTAATTTAAAATAGGAAATTAACTGTAAAAAATGCTAATAAACACACAATTATACACATATTTCTGTAACATAATTTTAAATATTCAGCCATAACTAAAAAATAGTTTTCTGGACATTTTCCCCTAATTTTATCTCTCTACTTAAAAAAAAAAAAAATTAGGTAATTTTCCTAATTTCTTGCAATTTGTGAGGCATCTCTTGCCCTAACCCTCGTTTAAACTGTGAATACCGAAATGCATCAAACATGAACATAAAGTGAAGAGAAAAAACCTAAATATGAGGTCATTTCTAAGACTATTAAAACAGTTTAAGAGCATCAGCACTGAAGAGATGATAAATGAGTAATTTATGCACATGTAAGATGCAAGGAGACCCTTAAAACAATTTACAAGTACAAAAAATGTGCTACATTCTACTGCAGGAAGTATTGGATTCGATAGAGTCCCAAGACATTCACAAGAGGACAAATCTCAGAGATCATCAGAGGTAACATGCAGTATTCTTAAGAAATAGCAGCTCAGGTGAAGGCTGGAGAAGCCGGCTCAACAGGTATCTCAGTGAAATATTGAAATGCGTTGAATAATTTGCATTTAACAACATTAAAGGCAAATGACACAGAGCCTCCAGGATAACTATGCAGTTACCATAAAAAGAGCAGTGGGAGTGGAGGCTGCTGTAGCAGGTTCTTCAAGTATCTCAGAGAAATAGTGACGGGCTTATGTTAAAGAATCTGTGTTTTAAAAGAAGCAATGACAGAGTGTGAAAATTCTCTATTATATTATTTAAATAAAAGCAACAAATAGTATAGTATAAGTATAGTATAAGTATGATAGTATGATAACCAAAGTACATATTTTGCAGAATGCCATATTTCAAAATTTCCACTTTTTGTACAGTGTTGCACTGTATTTCGTAAATGCATCAAGATATTTGCAATGCATTTCTACGCATACGTAGAAGAACCCGCCACCCACTGTCACACCAAGTTTGGGATCAATCTGAGCTTGCATTATGAAATTACATGACTTCACGTGTATCATCTCCATTCAGCTCCTACTTTCCACTGTCACAATATCTGTCAGTTCAGCCATTTTTGCAGTAAAATGGTTTGATACAAGAATGCACTTGTACGATATACTTACTACTTTTCCCTCTAGCCTGTAGCCCCTCACCATGAATTAAGAAGCCCACTAAACTGTGAGGAAAATGACTGTACTTCATTCTTTGCTGTTGTGCTGCAGGAGGAAAAAAATCCTGACAATAACTCTGCAGTCATGTGAAAGAGGCCTTCTGAGAAAGTCATCCAAAAACTGTTAGTTCAACAATAACAGCTAAATTTAAAGCAGAACAAGATAAATCTCAGATGTGACGCATTTTATTTTCTTTTAAAGTACTTCCTTTCATTTGATACTTCCCAAATTCATGTCTGATTAGTCACAAAAAACCGCAGCATGTGTTTCTGGTATATAGTTTGTTTGCCACAGAGGAGTGACTACTTTATTTTACACTGTTAAAATTCCCATTCAGCGCATATCTAAGTGCAAGTCTAATGACAAAATGCATATATCCTGAGCAGATATTTTGTATATGTTAATGTAAAAAATGTATGCTATGGATTGTGCAGATGTCTACTTAATATATGCATAATAGATTCACTCAAGCATGTCTTACCGTGAGATGGTTGTAAATCTCTCCGTTGTAGCAAAGCCACAAGAAAGGAAACTTCTTGATGCGTAAGGGTTGCATGCCATACAGCTGGTCCACAATAGCCAACCGGTGGAAGCCAAAACAGCAGTTGGTGAGGCCATTGACGTTCTCAAAGCGGAAGGCGTCGGGGCCCCTGTGAGAGATCTTCATGGCGCTGGTGCACTGAACTGACAGGCATTCATCGCTGCCAAACAAAGCCCAGATACCACACATTTTACAGCTGTGAAAGACAGAAGAAACAGAAATGATGATTAATGTGTAGTTACATGATGAAATTTTAACAAAAAACTTTTGCATAGAAACTAAATACAGTCCAGAACCAAAAAATATATTTATCATTTTTGGAAAACTAATACAATGAGTCTTAATCTGTTTACGATTTCTGAGAAGTGCAGTGTGTGTGTGGATTTCCTCAAACTGCTGTAAACTAAATTGCAATATTAAGAGAACAAAGAGCTACTGTGAGTTAACCCCTTGAAACTGGGACTGACATTGCTTTTCGTGTGCTGCTGTCAGATGCCTTTCACATGTGTTCAAAGCTTTGAACCCACATTAAATTGGTGCGATTTCTTTCAAAGACATGGTAAAAAAGCTAATGGGGAATTTGGCAAGAAATGTTCCACACATTGCAAGAAATTAGTAGATTTAGAAAATTGTTTTTCAAAAAATCTGAAAAAAATTTTTTGATTTATCATAATTACACATTTAAAATTATGTTGCAGAATAATAACATTTTTAAGCACTTTTTTTAGGTCATTTTCTTGTTTGTTTGGATTTTAAGTCTTTTTATCTTTCTTTTATTGGCTAGTTTTCAGGTCATTTTCTTGTACTTTTTACAAATTTATACTAATTTTGGGGTCATTTACAAATTGTTTTTGTCCCATGTTTTTGAAAGAAATTAAGCCAATTTGTTCAGGTTACAAAGGGGTTAAGAGTTGTTTGAGGAGTTAAACAGAGAGTATTTGTTTCAACTGCTCTGAATAACGGAGCATCAATTACAATTGTGCATAGAAAGAACGACTGTCTCTTTTGGCAACAGTTTGGAGGAGGATTCATTTCCCGACGCCACAATGAGCCTTTACAAAGCGCTGAAAGTTTGCTGCTACCCTGTCTATGGTGAATACAGCCTACCGACTGACCCACAGGCCAAATTTGGTCCCCCATAGGATGCCAGGTGGCCCTCCAACCATTTTCAACTTCACAGTAAAAAATAAAGTGATTCACACTGGGAATTGTTTTGTTCTTTTTGTACATCAAAATAGAGCTTGTTTATCAAAAAAAGAGTGCCAGTCGAGGATCCTCTGCAACCCTAACAGAGGTCCTAACTAAGCTGCTATAATGTCCTAAAATCCTAGAAATGTCCCAAATTCCTAGTGTCGTCCTTAAATCCTAGAAATGTGCTAAAATCCAAGAAATGACATAAAATCCTTGAAATATCCTGAAACCCAGGGAACATCCTCAGATCCTAAAAACATCCCAACATCCTACAGACATCCATAAATCCTAAAAACATGTATGTGACTGCTTCGACCTGGTCTCCTGTCATTTTCTGTCCCGCAATCAAAGCAAGTTTATGTGACTCTGTGTGAAGTTTTGTTTCACTTGAACTTTCACTCACCATGTTGGCTTCCCCATTTATTCCTGATAAACGATCAGACAAAGTCGGTGGTTATTCTAACTTGGATATAAATAATGCTAAATAGAGCACTGTAAATATACCATAAAGACCGCTTCGACGATAGTGAAATAGCGGACCCACAGACAAATTGCAGCTGCAGGATTTTCATTCAGCCAACATTATGCTCCGCTCTCACCAAACTCCATTCAAAATCCTACCTTTTAAACATTTGTTTTCCTATGGCTTAAATTTTAAACAGCTAACATCATGGCAACAGAGCTCTCATTAATTATTACGACGTATTGTTCAATTCCGCACACAAAAAACTGCACTTAAACCCAAGCAATGCCGATTTTTTTAAAAAATAATCCGGAATTGCTCAATAGTCACGCTCAATATGTTTCTGTGCACTTTTGATTGATGAGCTATCAGAGGAAACGTAAAAGCTTTTGTTCGCAGAGTTCTTTTAGAAATTCAATTCAGGTTTAAAGTCACTATTTCTAAACACACGAAGAACACATACTTGGTCCTTGCTAAACGTACCGTTTTCTGCAGGTGGTCCCCGTAACGTTAGATGATGACTGAGACAAGTGATGTCTCGTAATGATGCAACAGCACCGGCTCCAGCGAGACAAGTGTCACTGTGAAACCGGAATCAGTGACTGTGCCTTCAGAATAAGAGCGTACTTCGCTACATGGTAGCCCTGTGCTCGCAATGTAGACTAAAAAGTAAATTAAAATTTGTTCAGAAAATATTGAAAACTGCAGCTGGTAACCCTTTGGAACCTTAGCTTTACATTTCCTTTTTTTTTTATGAAGACATTTACAAGAAAATGACCTAAAATTAGCACAAAAACTTAATAAACAAAAGCAAAGAGGAAAATGACCTTTAAAAAGTGCAGAAATATACACACACACACACACACACACATATATATATATATATATATATATATGTGTGTGTGTGTGTGTGTGTGTGTGTGTATGTATGTATATATATATATATATATATATATATATATATATATATATATATATATATATATGATATTATTTCCTGTAATATAATTTTAGTAATATACATAATTAGTAATACAAAGTTTTTGTATTATTTTTTGTAATAATAAAAATTTGTATTTTTTCTTCTCATTTTTTACTAGATTCTTGCAGTTTCTGGGACATATCTTGCCAAGTTGGTTAGTGCTTTTATTCCCCTTGTTTTTAAAAGAAATGAAACCAATTTGTTCAGGTTTCACAGGATCAAATGGCTTTTTGAATGGCGTCTAAACGCAGCATAAGAAAACTGATGGTGATCCAGGTTTCAAAGGGTTAACTCCAATGATTTAGGTAGCCCATATTGCCTATGTTAACATTTACTTTAGATTTATATATGTCATGTTTATGGAGGTGTTTATTTTTCCTCATATCTATTTTATTGTATTCCATAAAGTTTAAAATTATTCGGTAAAATGTTTTTATTTTGAAGGCTATATCCACGGATTAGTAGATGTTATTTTTGCCATCTTGATGGCGCAGCCTCATGTCCGGCTGCAACTGTAAGTAGGCCCACTGTTGCATCACCTAAAGACAGTGGTGAAGGAAGTATTCTGGTCTCCTACAGAACCGAAAGCACCAGAAATGTATCTTTACACAAATTATATAAACCTCGGAGGTATCTTAACATAGAAAGAAAATGTATACAAACCTGAGTAAACTGGCTTGATTTCTTTCAAAAACAGCGAAAAAAGGCTATGAGCAACTTAAGAATAAAAGACCCAAAAGATAACAAAAAATTGTTTAAAAAGTACATAGAAACTACCTGCTGGCAAGAAAGAAAAGAGAGAAATAAAAACCCCAAGAAGATTAGCCTACCCCCCCCACCCCCACTTTTCCCTTGCTCAACAAAAAACATTTCAAAATCTACTATTTTGATGACTACTCACGTGTGACCTTACTGATGGTCTTTTTTGTTGTATGTTTAATTTATTTTTTATATAATTCCATTAATTGTTTAAAGCCCAAGGATGCAAGACAAATTCCCGTGACGACAGACAATAAAGTATCATCTTATCATAGATATGCTCTGATTTTTGCACAGCTCCTTTATTGCAGCAGCTTACATGGCAGACAACAGCAGTGTTGGAACTAACTACTGGACTTGTGGCTGAATGAGAGCAAACTCCTGCAGACACGTTGAAGTGGAAAGCACAACAACCTAATACCCCTTTTCCACACCAATTAATGTGTGTATGCAGGTTTTTTTTAACACAGGCAAATCCACTAAAACAGGCAATTGACTACTTTTAAATTGCCAGTAGAGCAGGGCTGTGTGCACAGCTCTGCAGGAGATAGGAGATGGGTATGCCTCTCTGTGTGTTGAATTTTATTTTTGTTTGTTTTTTTTTTCTGTTGGCATTTTTTGTTTGTTTGTCTGTTTTTGTGTGTGTGTGTGTGTGTGTCACATTTGACGTCATGGCTAGATGGAAAATAGGTAAAGCAGCATGGATGGAGGCCTGTGAAAACTTTTCGTTTGTTACTTCTGTTTATATAAAATTTAGTCTCTTGTTTAAACTCAGTGCAGATTAAATTGGATTCATTTTTGAGCGCTGCTTAGGAGGAGACAGAGGGTTATAAGCAGTGGCAGATCATTACATCTTGCCAGTAAGGGGGCTAAAATGAGCACGTTTCCATTATTGCCGATCCAAGCTGGAGGCGACACTACTGCAGAGTCATTTGACGCAGGTGTCGATTTAGACTGAAGACTTTCCTACTGCATCAGAAACCCAGATGTTAGTGGGTTTTTTGCACAGTGGGAAAGAGGCATAAAAGGTGCGCTGTTTTTGTGTCCATATACTTTTTCTAAGTAGGGTATTTTTCACAAAGCTGTCCATGAATGTGCAGACAACCAGAATATCCTTGGACAACTATACGCCCTCAGATGAGGGCGTATACACAGTCACATGCGATAAAGATGTGACCCTGCCTTTACTGAGCATCAAAACCGTTGATCCACCGTGGCATCCAGAAATGGGGGAGCCACTCAGCTCGGCCTGGGTAATGCTTTTCGAACATCTGTCTGAAATAAAATGCCTCTTTGGAGCATGGCGGGTTGTGAGGGAACCTCTTGTGAGCGTTCTCCATCTGGTCATCATTCACCTGAGATAAGTTAGAACGCAGGTCATAGTTTATGGTACATAAGGTACAATATATCTAAGATGTTATCAATTATGTTGGTTTTTGGTATGCACACATACATTACTGGAAACACACGATAAATACATTGATAAAATATCATTATGTCCTATATGTGGATTTGAGATTTCAACCATCAAAAGAAAAAATATGTGCATAGAATTTAAACGTTTAAGCCAGCATACCCTTATACAGCACTTGGTATGATATCTTATGAAAATGCACATACAACAGTTGGTATGATGTTGAACAAATTAGCACCCCACATATGGCGCCTTCGCTTTATGTACTTCAGGTAAAGTTATGTACTTAATGTGAAGTTTTGTGTGTTAGGTTTAAGCCTATAGTTGGGCATTGTCATGTTAGGTATTTAACTAAAGTAACTTACTTAACACGAAGTTACGTTGGTTAGTTAGGCAAGTAAGGTTAGATAGCAAAAGAAAAATGGTTGGAAGTTGTGTCACGTACTTAACGTAAAGTTGCGTTCGTAACGCAAAGTTAAGTAGGTTAGGATTAAACATGGCAAACATGGCTGTGTGTTGTCATGCTGTATACTTAATGTAAAGTTACGTAGCTTAACATGGTGAGAACATACATTTAAATAACTTGTAGTTCACTTGATTTCAAACAGGACACAAGCACTCATCTACTGGGGAAAAACCCTATGTTTGTTTGACCCATTCATAACTCTAACCTGTGCCCTGAAGTAGAGTTTTATTCTTTATACTACTTCCTTTTTTACTCACATACATACCAAAGATTCTAAGCGCTCCTGCAGGTGGTTGTACCAGAACTTCTCAGGCAACATCAGACCATTACCGAAGGGTACTTTCTTCCTCCACAGAATCTCATCAGGGATCAAATTCAGACCTCGAAAAGAGTCACGCAGAAGGTATTTCTCCACTCCTCCCTGGGTACACAGAGCATGCGGCACTGTTGCAAAGTCATATTTCTTTTTTCAAATTACATCTTTATGCACAGACAACAAACAATAACATTACAAAACCTTAGGAATCCTCATCTCCTCAGACAAAGAAAGGTAGTATGCTGTGAATCTGTGATCAAGGAATGGCACTCTGACCTCCAGCCTGAAACACAAGAACAAATTAGTTTGAGATAAGTATTTTTTTTCTTTGCAAAATTTGAATTTAACCAAATCTGGCTCATTTTTTTATTCCGACTAATTTTGCAATCTCCTGTTTTTAAACCAACCTCTTCTTTGATCATCCATAACATTTTGTGTGATATCTATTAAACATGAACTTTTACTTAATAACCAGATTGTTGTATTTAATGAGTAGCATTGAATCGTTAGGTTAATCACAGAATTGTTTTGGGGTTGGAGGGAAGCATATACATTAACTGGCAGCTAAATGACCCTAAATCTCTGCAGGGAGAGACACCAGAGGTTCAGAAAGTTAATTATTTTGTTGAAATCATTTAGTATGAGTGGAAATTACTTGACAAAATTTAAAAATTTAACCCTGGTATACAATTGGCAAAGCCTATCCAAAACATTATTCCTCCATATTTCAAAAATAATGGTGTCATGACGCTAAATGATAGTTTAAATGCATACATAATGACACTGCTGAAAGAAACAATAACTGAAACAAGTACCCATGTGCAGCAGTGGTGCGATCAGCACGGAGGACATCAAACAGGTACAGTTCCTTCAACAGTCGAACACTGTCCTCTGCAGCTACTTTGGGAGTTGGAGCCTGAAGGCAGAATAAAACACTGTCAGCAACTCATATCTGTGAGGTTTGGTTGATTTTGTTTAGGGTTTAGTGTGTAGGATTTATGGGGCATGTAGTGGTGATGTTGCATATTGCAGCCAACTAGAACTCCTCTTGTGTGCCTAAAACATGTGGGTGGCCAATGCAAAAATGGTAAGGGCCCTAACTAGATCCAGTGTCAAATCAAATTAAAAGCATTGACACCTTTTCAGGCAAGAACAGACTTGCAATGCTGCCCAAGCACAATGAACAAAGCTCAGCCAGGTTTTTTTTCTACGTGTGAGGATTATAATATATGCAGTTCACATAATCCAATCGAATAAGAAAACTGATTTTTTTTTTTAGATTGACTTCTGTCTTTGAGCCACTGATTACCACCACCAAGGAGGTTATGCTTTCAGTAAAGTTTGTTTATTTGTTTGTCAACAGGATTATGGGACAACTGCTGTCATCCCCACCCTGACCTCTAAGACTCCCTCCCTCAATGTTTATATCTAGTGCAGCAAACTTGCTGCACTCATTTTGCCTCTTCTTTCAGTCCAGTGTGGACTTCTGTTCTCACCATGTGGAAATAACTGTATCCCTGAGTCAGCTCATCTGAACCCTCTCCACTGTAGATCACCACACTGTCTGTCTTCTCCTTGATGTACATGGAAACTAAGAACATCCCTGCAACAACAAAGGTCACCAAAATGAAAAAAATACTCAGGAAGTTCTGCTTTTAAATGGTTTTAAACATTTCTTTAGCAAGAATATCACTTTTATTTTAACACTCACCAACAGCGGCATGTATGTTGCTCATGTCGTAGGTCTCTAGGTGGAAAATGACTTTCTCCACTGCTCTGATACCTTCCTCAACAGTAAAGTTCACCTCATGATGTTCACTCCCAATATGTGCCGCTACCTGATGAACAAAGAGTCAAAATTAATTTAATTTGAAGGCGCAAAGTTTTGCTGTAAACAAACAAAAGTTATGTTAGCATTCATCAAAGGTGCGCACGCTCATGCACGAAACAAAGGATACAAGCCAAAAATTTAAATCAGACTTTTTGTCACTTTTTAAAGGGTCATCATGAGTGAGATGCACCATGTGAAAACAATAGCAGTGATGTGTCACAGCGTCAGCTGTGTGATGTTTAAATGTTTTAGGAGATTTAAAATGCCAGATAAATATAAATTTAAAAACCACGGCAGGCATCAGTATTGATAACATTTGTACTGTGTGATAATGTTGCTCCTTCACATGCAGTTTCCTTGTGCTTTCAATTATGTGTTGCATTGTTATTTGTGCTTTGAAGTTCCCTTTGAATATACATCCTCTACCTTTATTTTGATTTAATATGTGTTTATCTTATTTTTAAAAGGAACTGACCTTGCGAGCAGCTATGACGTCTGGACTGTCTTCTGACCCGACTGAAAATGTCTGGATGGGATACTGCAGCTTCTCCTCCTTGGCCAACTTCACCAGTGTAGCAGCAACCAAACTGGAGTCCAGACCACCTGAAGAGCACACAACGTGACTGTTGATCACGATTAAGCATCACAGAAATAGACTATAAATACTTTCTGTGACTGTGAAATAAAATATACCTGACAGAAGACAACCAATTCTCCTGTGAGCCATGAGACGTTTCCTCACAGCATTTTCAAACAGTGTTCTGATGTTGCTTTTTACTGTTTCTTCATCAAAACCTGTGGATACATCAGTTTTATAACATTCATATTGAAGAGTTAATAATAAATGATTTCCAAATGACTACATTTACATTAGTTAACAATCAACAGCTGCATACTTGACGGCAGTCTCTCCACAGTGTCGTATTTGGCATGAGCGGGCTCTTTTGTGCAGCAGTGAAACTGCTCCATTCGGATGGACTGAACTTTGCCGTTCTGCTTCAAATCAAAGACCTCAAAGTGCCCAGGAGGAAAGGTAACAAGGCTGACATTTTGGGTTTTGGAGTGAACAAGGTCTGTAAGGCCTGAGAACAGAATAACAGTGACTTAATAATGGATATCAAACACATCACTACATACCCTGAACTGCTGGAGAAGTAATAAACTATCCCATTACCTTTGGCCTCTGAGCAGACTGCAAGGAATCCATCGTCTGTGAGGAGTTTGAACAAAGGCCGGACTCCGTACGTATCTCTTCCCAAAAAGACTTTTCTGTTGGCGGTGTCCAGCAGAATAAAAGCGAAGACGCCATCCAGCAGAGACGCCATCTCCTGGATGCCAAAGCGGTCATACAGATGGAGCAAAATCTCACCATCCACTTGAGTCTGGTGATCAAAGTCAAAGTGCTTCCTCAGCTGAAAAGGAAAACACAATTATTTCATTAGAGGTCAAAGAACTGTCATTAACGATACACCAGGTGCTGCACTATAAATTTATTAGAGTGTTTTTTTTTTTTTTTTAAATGTAAGCATGTTACAACATAATGTTAGTGTGTTGATGAAAATTTGGAGGTCTGGCCTGCTAGTGGCATTAAATAGAAAGTCTATCTATTTGAAAGTGCAACCTGATGTATGTGAAATGACTGCAATCTGTTAATGCTGCAGTACATGGTGACGGCACGCACTGAGTAGAAATTAGGCGCCAGCACCACAGAACCAATGCCAATAAAAAATTCAATTAGGATCTCTTTCATGGTGGACGAATAAATTCCCTAGTTCGACACCATCTGGCACTGGGTGGTGGTTAATGTTATGACCCCATAAGCAGCATAAATAGCAAAGGGAGTCCTTGTAGGAAAGAGGTTGTGGCAGTGGGCGTGTCAACAAGCACTTTCACCTGGGAGACCGCACTTTGTGTACTGTGTGAAACTAAATCACAGCTATGACTTTTTTTTTTAATGTCCTCTACATAATTATGTCGTACTGCATATCATACTTATGCCACCATCAAATAATGTGGTATTCAGTTTCTGGTGATTTCATCTATTTCCCAGAGACTAAGCTGCAAAAAAAGCAAGGCTGATGATGATTGCTGGACAGACCAATAGATGGACAAGAGCCATTCTATATTATTATCTTTCTACATTTAATTACAAAAAATAAATTTAACACCTGTGGAGCACAAGGATCAGTTTTTTCTGCCGGTTTAGTGATTCACACTGCCCCATAACATTTTTTTTAACTCCTAGCATTCTCCCTCAAAGATTTTTTTATTTGCATGTAGACCAAAATACTTGTTTTTTTATTAAAATAAGATTTTGCCATGTTGTTGAGCCTAAGTTGTGTGAGCTAGGCAAAGTGGTTTCAATTATATTTGTATTTTCCAAAGTCAGTTGTAATTGGTCTTACCAGAAGATGGTTGTAAATCTCTCCGTTGTAGCAAAGCCACAAGAAAGGAAACTTCTTGATGCGTAAGGGTTGCATGCCAAACAGCTGGTCCACAATAGCCAACCGGTGGAAGCCAAAACAGCAGTTGGTGAGGCCATCGACGCTCTCAAAGCGGAAGGCATCAGGGCCCCTGTGAGCGATCTTCATGGCAATGATGCACTGAACTGACAGGCATTCATCACAGCCAAACGAAGCCCAGATACCACACATTGCATAGCTGTGGAAGATGGATAGCTTTACAAAGGAAATGGAGACGGAGTTAATTGGTTATTCTTTACAGTGTATGATGAAAAGGAGTACCTTACCTGTTTTGTTGCAGTAGTTTGACAGGATGAGCTCTTTACAATGAGAGACTATTAAGCCAGTTTACACTTCACACAGGGGCCTGTCTAGGGAGCGGCCTGGGGTGGCACGGCCCCCCCTGAAATCTGATTGGCTACCCCAGGTGCCACCCCCATTATAATTGGCTATCTGCCAAGTCAGTTTGAAATGTTGACAAGTAAACTGAATTTTCATTCATTAGAGCAATTCAGTCCTAAACCTGAGAGACAGCAATGTGCCAGAGTGATGTCTAACCTGACTAATATTACAAATAAATTGGTATAACTATTAAAAAGTTTGCTCTCACAGGACTTTTTGTTTTTGTATTTTTTGGCACTTTGATTTTGTTGGCACTTCATACTTTCTATCATACTATTTACTTTTGAAGGAACAACTTCTTCAAGTGTGTAAGCTTAAGTTCGAATTTGTGTGGTGTCACTCTGTTGTGTTGTGATTGGTCGTATATTTATCTTTTGAACTAAACTATAAACAGCAATGTAATACACTGCAATGTTAGTAATTAAAGTAGGCATGGACAGTGGAGAAAAAAAAAGGTAAATTAAAGCTATGTTGACGCGTATGCCCACAGCAGCACTCGCACTTCATGCCACCCCTGCATACGTCAGAGCCCCACTTGGGCCACTGTAGTACAAAAAAACATCTGGACATGCTATTGACCTCACATCGGTCCACTGGTCCCCAACCTTTTTCAATTTAGTGTACCTCCCAAAGCCCTGTTAGGTGAATCAAGTGCCTTTTCATTAACACCACCTGTCATGTATCAAATGTATTCATAATACAACATGTAGTACTAAAAAGATTAGTCCATCATATCCATGGCAACGTTGTAGCTTAACTGCCAGAGCTGGAGCAAGAAACAGCTGAAATATTGATACAAAATGGATTGGTTTGTTGCCAGTTTTGATTTATTTGTCAGTCTCAGTTTTGATGAATGGTTGGAAGAGGATGAGAGGAATTAAAAACAGAGAGAAAATAGAGATTTGGGGCAATATCAAATGGAGAGCTCAATCAATTTGAAATGTCCAGGAATGATCAGAGTACTTCCCAATGAAGGCTGTCAGGTGTTTCCAGGACTATCTGAAAAGGACAAAACTTGATCTGGATTTTGCAACTGTGACAAAAGAAAAGCTCAACACGATTCTTTGTGAATTTTATGGCTCAGTAGGAAATAACGAGGGTCAGCAAGACTCCATTAGTAGGTACATCAGGTTGATGCATCAACCATTTCAGCAGCGTACCTTTCTCTCAGTCAGGCATGGTATCTCATGCAAGACACTAGGTTCACAACATCAAACAATGTTTTTAGTGGACTCAAAGTTTCTCAAGGGAGCAGGCCGCAAAAAAATGGAACATCATGCCGCGATCACTGAGGAGGACCTGATAGTCCTGAGAAAGTCGGAGGCAATGAATCCAAACACACCATGGGGTCTGGCAAACAAGGTGTGGATCAAAATCCAGTTACATTTTGGAAGGAGGGGATAACGCCACCATCTTTTGAAATAAAAGTAGATTTAACAGGTGGCTTTATCGAGGAGCAACAACAAACAGCAACCAGGGGGTTTGCAGGGTTGTGATGATGTTCAGAGACTCCAGCAATGAAAAGGTTAAAGGCACAGGTGATATCAAGAGGATCAAGATGCAAGTGGGCAGCTGACACATTGGTGGCACTGGCAGAACATGTCAACAAACTTGCACAGGTGGGGACAGAGGTGTAAGAGTGCCTTTGGTGTCAAATGGTCAAGGATCCAGTGCTGGCTGTAAAAAAAAAAAAGTCCTGAGCAACATTTAGTTTTAGGCAGCAGAGTGTCAACAGTTATCAAGACAATTAAATTAAATGTTTTTAAATACATTCAAATACATACATTCTTTCAATATTAAAATTCATAAAATGAATCTAACTTTTCAAAAGACCTGCAGACATCCTGAAGCAGATACAATGAGAAATTAAACCTAAGACCTTAACCAAAAAAATTCATTTTTGCCAAAATGGACCCCAATACACAGGAAAACATTCAAAGACAGACGCATGAAAGGGAGATGAGCAAACATACCTAGCTCCTCAGAAGAAGACAGTTGCTGCTTTGCAGTCCTCCCATGCTCACCTGACCAAAGGCTATGTGTAATGCCTGTTTCACCATGTTTTGTCCATGCTTATAGAAACAAAAACTATAAGAAATACAAGACAAGAAGTCAAACTGTCTGTCATTTGTCTTAAATTATTTTGTTTGTAGATATTTTACCTGTTCATATTGAGAAAAAACATCACTGCAAAAGATGTATAAAATGCATGATCACATTACCAATCTACATCGATACTACCTGCTGCTGTTTGATTACTAGCTGAGCAACTCAGACATACCTGCCACGTCCAGCACCTCCTGGCATTACATGTAAGCAGCTTTCCCACCCTTGCATCAAAGTCTGTTTCCCCTTCCAGTTATGTTTTCTTTAACACAGCTGCTCATGGTCACTGTCAGACTTTGACACACATACTTTGACACACTGTCCTGCTGGAGCTGTCTTTACATTTTACAGGCCACGCCCAGAATCTCCCAACCACAGTTTTAATACTGTGTTTGTGATCCTTGAGGTTTCGAACAAGGCCTGTTCGCTTTTTAGTTACTGTTATAACGATAAGGCAAGACAAATTTATTTATATGGCACATTCCATAGCCACCAGCAACCCAAAGTGCTTTACAGATCAGTCGAGTCAAAGTTCATTGTAGCCAAATCACAAAGCATGTCCCAAAGGACTGTAAAAATAGTACATTTAAATTAATTCCAATTTGATCTACAAAGTCTAGTATCACAAATCACAATTCAATCTGGAGGGTTTTACAACATACGACATCCCTCTGTGCCTGGACCCTGACAGCAAATATGGAAAAACTCCCCCCAAAAAACCCTTTAACAGGGAAAAACTGGTAGAAACTTCCAAAGGATCAACTGGGGAGGTAACTGGATAGATTAACTGGATGAAATATAGCGAAGATCATCACTTTCAGTTTCTACTACATCAAAGACACTATGGCATTTAAATATCTCATAGCTCTCAAAACCCATTGTAAACTCCATTTAATGTTACATTTCAATAACATGAGAGAAGGAACTTCAGCATTAGTAACCTGGTCCATTTTGGTCAAAGCAGGCATTTATTGTCTCAGATCCACAAATGCCTGACAAACTGAAGAACTGAAATCTGTTAAGTAACTACTGAAATTATTAACATATCTCCTGTTTGCTAGTATTTGTCATGATGAAAATGTATGTATGCAGAAACAATACATCGGGTGTAGTCTGAGTTTTTTATCAACATGATGAAAAGGCTTCGTCTTTTACTTGCATTAAGGTGAAAATCTGTTAATAGGAAATTGTGTTTACAAACATCTGAGGGGTGACTGTAAAGTCTGTTAGACACTCAACACAAGCAACACAAGGGGTGTGAGGGGAAAAAAAGGGTCCCAAATATTTGCAGTCGCATCATCTGCTGCAACACAGCATACTTCAGATATTACTGGTGAACTAAAAACAAAAGAATTAACCTCCTTAAAACACAACAAAAAAGAGATCAACTGCTGCCTTTACAGAAATAACTTGCCACCAAAATGGCCATTTGTATATATTTGTAGTTACTCGTAGCGCATTACTTTAAATTCATGAATGAAACTTGGTTTTTCTTGCATACCTCCACGGTAAATGGAGAATCCATAAAAGATGAATAAATTCAAGAAATTAGGTAATAGGGGTCTGCATTTAACAACAGCAAAAAACATCTCTTTACAAACTCTGACACAACTAGTGCAGTATAATCCTAGTCTCCTTTATCCAGTTGTATGCTTAATACTTCCCAAACACATGCATTTTCTCTCAAAATGTTACAACATACTATATTCCAACTATATTGATATGGTTTTGCTGTTGTTTAATGCGGACCCTGATTACTTCAATTTACGAAAAATGTTCACCTTTTTTGGATTCTCCATTCACCATGAAATCATGTAAAAGAAATGTTTTCATCACAATAAAGGTAAGACGCAGCAAGTAATTGATACACAAATTAAAATTTGGGGGGCAAAATATTCCTTTAAGACTGACTTGAAGTAGACCAATAGAACACAAGTTTCAATAGTAATTACGACATACACAGAAAAAGCCAATATGAAACAAAATAGCGTCCTTTGTGCAGACATTGGTTACTTTAAAACATTAAATATAATATAAGGCTGACTGATAAATAAGCAGGCCAATATCTTGACATATATGTATAGCTATCAGCATGTATGCCAATAAGTACTGAACTGCGATAAAATTTGTTTAATTTACAAACGGTGCCGCTGTTACATAGTTTGTCCACCAGACAGCGCAACAACTTTATGTTTATGCTGTAAAGTCTTCTGAATTGTTAATCTGTTGGTCACAATTCTGCTGTATTTAAAATGGGACCCTTATTGAAACAATTTTGTTATGAATGTATTTAAAAATGAGTGTTGGACAGGTTGTAATGTAGAATGTGTAACAGACTTTACCGCCCCAGTTCTCCAAAACTTGAACTCCCACACTGAAATAATTACATAAACACTGAACAAACATTATAAACAGAATAAAAGCTGGTGTATAACTGGTATCAAAAAGCTGTGCGTGACAATTTAAGAAAACCACATGAATGTCCTGCCACAAGTTATAAAAGCTAATATTTATATATATAAAGTTAAAACTTACCAAAAGTATAAGTATTGTTCTGTGCTGTCATGCAGGAGAAAATGTGACAGAACTGTGGTGTTTCAAATTAGTATTCATCTGTTATTCCAACACTATCAAATATAGTAATTTCAGCTTTGAAACCAAATAATTTAAAGCCATGCATTATGTGTCAAGAACACTAAATATTGGCGTCAACGTGAAAATACAGCAACTCAACAATACCCCAAAAGATTAAAGTATCAAACCTGTCTGGAAATGTATTAAAAAAAAATAGTGCCGAACCCCGACTCCTACATAAAATACTGTACTGTAATGTTTTAAACGTATGGCTTTATTAATTCTCCTCTGATCTATAATTTGCGCGTTTGATTACTTATCTCCTGGATAATATCCACCAGTAAAACAATTCTTACACTGTATTGCACTTTATAATTGCATGTGTCACTGATATTGACAGTCCAAAAGATAGAAGGGCTGGTAGTGACAGAGTGCGGTAATTACAGCGGCCTGTAACAGGCGTCTGGTTGCCACATTCGCAGATCCACCAAAATCTGGTTCAGTTTCTTCATCCACAAATTCCTCTCATCCTTAGTGTCTGCACTCAGCCAGTTTCTGCACAGAGAAAAATCATATTTAGCAAAGCAAAGCAGGGTCTTTGTTACTTATAGACAGGGTTCCCACACATTTTTATCAACAAAATTTCTAAACTTTTCAGGATGCATAATAAAATTCCCATTTCAGAAGAGCACGTGCTTCATTGTGTCTGCAGCACTTGCTGGCCCGTTTAAGGTACTATTACACACAAAAACAGGAGCGTTTTAAAGGGGAAGGTTTGGCCTGTATTACTCATGGACAATGAGAACCGTGTGGGTTTTTCCTTTGTATCAAGCAGCAAATAAGTTGTTTACGTTAATTTGCCTTACTTGTCATTGCACCTTTTCCACTGCAACTATTATGTGTCACATTGTTGATGCTAAAATGATATATAATGCAGTTGGAGCAAAAGAGACATATGTTATGTTAATGGCTAACTTACAGAAGATTAATTTGCCATTGTGTTACATTACATAGATGGTTACAATTATTTCATTACACACACAAAAAATCCCATGATTTTTCCCAAGGCTTTCAATGAATTTTACTAATTCCATGATTTTTCCAGGTTTTCCATGACCTTGGGAACCCTGTATCGAGAGGCTTTTAAAATATATTTATACATGTAATCATATGCATACATATAAATGGCAAGAACTTACTTGGTGACACACATAGTATTTTTGCACTGGCTGACCAGCGTTTCTTTGTCATCCTCTCTTTGTGGACGGACTGTGATGAGCTCAAATGTGTTGGGTCTGGCACAAAACTCTCTGTTGGCTGGTTCCACCTTCTTACTGGTGCAGTTAGCCAGATTGACTCGACCAATGGGATTCTAACAGAGGAAGAAAGAAAAAAAAGGGGGGGGTTTAACAAAGAGGCAACAGAGACATAACATGCTTAACTCGGTCAGGTGTCAGTACATAAACACCTAAGATATGTTTAAAATAATTTAGAAAGACTGTCACCATTACATTTTGTCCACCACAGCACAATTGTGCTTCTCATAAAAAATTGATATCATAGGGCCTCCCTCCTATATGTTAATTATTCAATATAATCGGTGCCCCTTGCTTCAAACATTAGAGAATAGCACAGGAAGCCTTTATTGTCATTAAACAAGTACATCAAAATTTGAAAGTGCCATCTATGAAACATTGCAAATATTAAAAATACAAACAATGACACAAACCAATAAACTATTAGTCACACAAACAATGAATAAACAAAGGGCTGAGAAATACTTTAAACAAAGGTAGAAATGAACTATTTGTTGTTGCACAAGAAAGTATGTTATTACACAGAATGGCTGTTGTTATGGTGTGACTGTGTGAAGACCCAAACTGATTTTCCCAAATGAACTAGAAACGAGAACAAGCAGTTAAGCTCTCAGTACAAAACAGTAAAAAAAAAAAAAAACCCAGCCATTTAAAAAAATAATAAGCACAGATTGCATAAAATACTGGACGGAGCCACCGTGACATCACCCATTGGTATGTGTCGCCATCACCATCTTAGATTTTTGGAGCCAGAAGTGACAAAATTTAGATGAGAGGAGGATTTTCGCTAGAAAAAAAAAATCAGGCTTAAAACCATAAAAACAAAATGAACTTACCAGAAAAACTAAATATCCAACTCCTTCGAGGTGCTCTTAGCACAACCACACAACTAAACACTTTCCAACACAAACCATATTTCTCATTTGCTTTGACTCCCCTGGTGTGAACACACACTCAGTGGACCGCCATGCACAGCCTCACCCATGTCAACAAAGAGGTGTGCAAGTTGGACTGGATGCAGATGCTCATGCAGTCAGCCATAATGGCCATTTCATCAGTAACGTTCAGTGGGAAAGTGGAATGTGTGTGTTTTGCCTGGATCATTGTTTACCTGAAGGTGGCAAGTGTTAAGTAGCATGACCTATAAAGTCACATAGCTACATAATTTTAGCTTTATAATGACTGTTTTGCTGTAGACGAGCTCAGTTACCTTGCGTTTCTCATCATCGGGGTAGGTCCAGTAGGAGATGCAGTATCCTGACAAAACACACCACCTCCTGTGCCACGCTCCGAATCCACTGACATCTTCAAACATAGTCTTGAGGGGGAGGATTAAAATTACAAAATTGGGAAATAGCATCAGAAAATCACTGCCAGCCTCGTAAGCATGAGTTAATCTGTGTCGATGTCTGATCTGTTTGCACTCACCAGGAAGCCCTTCTCCTCCACTTTTGAGCCAACTTCACACTGCATCTTGAGGTAGATGTGGCCCTCCAGAGGGCACAAGAACGGCACCTTGAATCCAACGTACAGACACTTCATGAAAACTTCGAATATCACATTCACCATTTAAAAGCATTAGAAGGTATAGTTAAACAAATTAGGTTAGTTTCTTTTAAGATGGTTAACAACAGTTGCTTAAATGCGCCTGTCAGAACAAAGACAGACAAAAAGAGAACAGATCTGTGGTCAGATTGAGCTGATTATGTTAGTGCAACATTGAATTTAGGAATATTCTTTGTTAGTGTGTTCACCCTCGTTCCACACGAACAGAAACAAAGAAGCGTACAATAGAAAATAGTAACCTTGGTATGAAACATGTCACTGAGAAGCTCTCTTTCACTTCCTTCACATTTGATCTAAAAGAAAGATATCGTGTTTGGTGAATGAGTGCACAGGGAGAACGACTGTCCCATGAGACCAAACAGAGTTACTGTGAGTCTCTGTAACGGCCTCACACAAATACACGACAATGATCCAAGTGAGCCATTGCCACCACACATGCAGTGCAGCCTGGGTAGTGTGTCTTCAGACAGGGCCGTCTCTAGCCATTTTGGTGCCCTAGGCAGCAGCAAATTAGTTAGGCATTGCACGTCCTTCCATGTGACTGCTCCTGCACATCCCAATGTCAATGCTGAATCGATATATTGTGCAGTCCTATGTCAACACATATACAGGCTATAAATTGACTGTGATGTGAAAAGTTATCTCCAGAGGTTACTGCAAAAATTAATTTCATTATGCACAACAAAATTCCATGAATTTTCCAAAGCTTTCAATGATTTTTTTTCCAATTCAGTGACTTGTCCATTTTTTATAACCATGGGAACCCTGTCTTTCATAAAAGTATTTATTTACTCAAATGATAGATGCTTGAATTGATGAAATACTCAAATACTAAAATATTGGAAAGCTGCAGTGCTACTTGAGAAAAATCCAGAGATATATTGAATGCAGAATTAAGAGGGAAACTTAAGGGCACTAAAAGTGTGAATATGGAAAAGGACACGAGGATATCATGAAACAATGACATTAACGGCTTCTGTACCTTCTCCAGAGGAAATTTATTTTTCCCAATAGAGGACAAGTTGAGCTTGTGTGATCCCACCAGGACAAAGTTACTGGTGCGAACAGCGTTTGGGCCTCCTGGACTGGCGACAACTACACACACAAAAAGAATGACATCATGAACACCTCATAGAAAAACATCAAGATTACTTGTCCTAAAGAGAACCACTCAGCCAGTAAAAATAGTTAAATAATAATTATTATTATTCTTTTTTGTCAAATTTGTGAAAACAACCCTGATGATGTCATTAGCTTTGGCTTGAGTACAAATTCATGACAGGAAGCATGCGTTACACAGTAGGAATGCAAAGTTTCAAACAGCTTGGGCTTTTACAAGGCTCGGTGGCCGTAATCAAGTTGGGGATTAAGCGGTTTTGGAGCTTCACCTATACTAGAGAATAAAAATGAAATATCTGCTTCTGCTGCTTCAGTTTTCACATTTGTTCTTACAGGTCTCACAAATTTATTGAAGTGCAGTAATCAATCCTAGACTATCCCTTTAAACAAAATTAACATCTAGTGACCTGCATTTACTGCATCATTAAAGCTTTTTGTGCAATGAGAAAGGCATCATTACGTTCAACTCAACAGGCAAATAATTTTGACTGATTTCATATTTTGACATACCTGGCGTCTGGCCACTTTTCTGCAAGACAAGAAATAAAATCAGCAATTAAAAAAAATAAAACACAAGCAGAGAAGTAAGACACATTCTGTTATAAAAACACAGGGAAGAAAGTTTTGTTTGACAGTGGAAACACTTACAGTGATGGCGAGGAATCTCTTTGGAGTGATAGCCTGAAAGATAAAAGATAAAATTAATTCAATAGGAGATATGTGAGTGACAGCGCGTGTCTGAAGGATATATCTGATGCCGGCCGGTTAGCATTTTTCTCCATTAAATAAAACGATACCTGGAGCTGTGTAAAAAAACAGTGACATTGTTCAGATTAGGTCTGCCCACACTGTGCACACCCACCAACATGTGAGGGGATTTAAGACAGAAACTATTCATACCGGCATACACAAATCATGGGCCTCATGAAGCTGTTTCCATATTGACTGGACACACACACACACACACACACACACACACACACACACACACACACACACACACACACACACACACACACACACACACACACACACACACACACACACACACACACACACACACACGTACATACTGAGTGTTAAAGCATGCTACATCAGTAACTGACAATGTGTTTTCCATTTGGAAAATAAAAGACTCACCTTTGACTTGCTGGGTTTCTTCTTCTTGTCACTGCAAACATCACGCTTCTGCACCTAATGATGTCATCAGCAAATGCACAAAATTGTAATGACTCAGTTGTCAGTAATTTTAGACAGCAGTTCAGTACTATAACATTTGATAACCAGTTACCAAAATTTGCTTTACAATGCAAAAATATCCAAATATACAGACATAAAAAGATAAACCAGGGGAGAAAAGAAAAGAAATATCCTCTGGTTGATGATACTTAATTAATTGCAAAGCACTTTTCCTAATGTCTTTAGAGCAATATGTGAATGCAAAAATCATGCACGGATCTGCAAAGAACCTGCAGATTTTTCCTAGACATTAAAATGTGTTTTGACAGCAGATCTGGAAAACAGAGGAAATTAATGCCCAACTAACATGACTGTAATGTGTGTAAAAGGTGTAAAGACCAGTAAATACAATACTATTATATTAATAATACTAATATTATTAATACGTGGTCGGAGCATCGTTATTTTAATAAACCATGATGTGACACTCACCAAGCTATAGACCTCAATGTCAATTTCAAAGTCACTGGAAACATCAGATCTGAAAGTGAAGAGAAAGAGTCGTTACTATTCAGCAATCAAGAACAATCAAGTTTTTTGATTAAACCTTTCTGTTCAATAAAGGCTTATTAAATTGAATATGACAAGTACATGTTTTAATAACACAGCCACACAAAGCATTAAGTGTCAAATAATATACATTCTTTATATTAGCAGGAGCGCAGGATTTACATGGTAAACTTGGTAGGGAAAGCCAAGGTGTCCCCACTCAGGCCGCGGTGTGTGCTGGCTAATGGTGTGGCCACAGTGTTCTCTGCTCCAGCACGAATCATCATGAAGAACGAATGTTTGGTCGACTCTGAAATGATCAGGACAGATGACACAGATTAGATTCGGAGTCTTCTTCTGATACTGAAATAAACACTCAGTTACAAGGACTAAATTTAGAGAAAGGCCGTCTTCCTTACTTTGATTTCTAATATTAATGTAATAGCAGTCTTTTCAAAACTCACAGTAAAGACACAGCAAGAAGACTGAAATGTTGACGTATAATACTGAGAGTCTTGAGATAATGTTGAACAATAGTGGGGTTCTGCTGTAAATCACTGTGGTTATATGCATTTTGAGCCTACCTGGCTTGTTTGCAATGGAGCAAACAAAGTCTGCCTTGAGAGGCAGACGCAGCTCCTGCAGGGTGATGGAGCCTTTGGAGGCAGACATGCCGGTAGGTTCTGGGGCTGCAGAGGCCTTTTTCTGGCCTGTTGGGTCTCCTTTCAGACGGTCCAGCTCTGCCTTCAACGCTTCCCTCCTCTCCGCTAAGGTCAAAAGGACAGAGAGTCAAGTTTTGATACAACTGGAAGTGCCCCAATCCTACATACAGGTGCTTTAATATATATATTTACACTGGCGGTGGTGGTAATGTGGTAAGGCAGATGTCAATGAGCCTTTGCACCTGACTGCAGAATAAAAATGGACGACATCCTCCCCAAAGATGGTTTCTTCAACTTAAGTTAGTTCTCATCATGTGTATGTATGTTCAAGTGTTAGCAGGCTAGCAGACTTTTCCTCTACACATATGTAGCCAGGATAAATCACACACTTTACCATCTTCACAATTTATTGTTTCTTATCTGTGAAATAAAAGCCAATTAAAAGCTTCATTTCCACTGAGGGAAATGGTTTAAAAAATTAACAGGAGGTCCATGTCGCCGCACCGTTACGTTTTTTTGGAGGTGCACATCAGGCTATGGCGAAGGCTACACTAAAGGTGCCTACACTGTAAGTACATCATCATCTCAGCGCAAAAGTTTTAATCTAACTTGAAACCCCAAAATGAACTGCAGTCTTGAAATTTAAATAAAGAAAAGATAGTAAGGCATTCTGAAGAATAGCTTGAATAAATATAGATATAATAAATATATAAAGCTTAAATAACTTCTTAAACCATATACAAGTGTGCTGAGTACTGGCTGACTATTTGTCTGTCTAAACTCACTTGCCACCAGCAGCAGCCTCTCTGCCTCAGCCTCCACCTGGGATCCTTTGCCGTGCTCTTCATCTGTGCAGCAGTTGAGTGCCTGACTGGCCTGATGAATGACTGTCTGCTGCAGGTTCATCTCATTTGTCAGAATCTACAGAAACATACAGCAGAGTAATAGTAAGGCTTGCTGTGAGAAGAGAGTTGTGTATATGTACATGACTCAAGTCCTAAGAGTTCATATAAAAACATCACACTTCTACTTTGATCTAGCATGAATCAAAGTTACAAGTATTTATTCCAAACCTTCGTCCTCTGTTTGATACTGAAGAGACTGGATCCTCTGGGTTCCTCTGCTCTGTGAGAGACATCCTCTTTTCTCACAATCACCTGTTTCACATTGGGTCTCTCGGTCTCTTTCACCCTGGTGGACCTATATGCATCAATGCTAGCACAAACGGGACCAGAAACAGATATTTAGGATACATAATTATGCAACAGGGAGGGCAGCCAACTTTAATTCATCCCAGTGTAATAAATTGGGAGCACTTACCTATATGGCAGTTTGTGGTCCCCGTCTAATGCCTCAATACTATCTGAGGAGGCAGTGCGCGTCATGTTAGTTCTCTGGAAGTTGCGTGGTCTGGAAACATCGTCTGGAGTGTTGCTCTTAACAATGAATGAGCTGGCAGGTGTTGACGTCTGCACAAAAGACATGAAGGCATGTCACTGTTAAGCTGTTTCTTGCCATGTTAAGTCAATCTAAGTTGTAGAAAGAACATCATTTTGGTGCCTACCATCATTCTCCTCTCTGGACTCTTCACCACAGCAGCCACAGTCTCTGCTAGTGGAGTGAGGAGGGACATGGAGGAGATATTCAGACCATCTTCCTCCTCATCCTCCTCGTCATCATCATCATCATCACTCTGCTCCAGGACTCCATCAAACAGCTCGTTAATAACTGCAGAGTTGATGGACTGGTCTACATTCATCTCTCTCTCACTGACCACCTCCTCTTCTTGCGGGGTTTCATCAGTTGTTTTCTCTATAGCACAGGTAGCAACTCTCAGAGGACTGGAGGTTGAGGCTGGAGGCGAGACCAGCAACCTGTCACCTGTTATTCAATATAATCTATGTTGGTAAACATTATATTTTCCCACTTTTATCAACATTTAAGATAACAGACACATCTAGCTTTCACAATTTAGGTTCAAATTAGCATGTGCAGACTAAAGACCTTTGGCATTCAAAGCCATCTTTTGAATTTAATTTGACTTGATTTACTGATGGAGTTCAGCAACAACTGAACTATATAAGTACCAGAGATTGCATTGATAGATAGGTATGGATATTGTCCTTGTCACTGAATACCCCGCTTGCTAAAACATCTTCCAACCAACTAGAATTTTAGAGCTGGCTAACACGTTCAAGTAAAGGAAAAAAAAAAAAAAAACAGAAAAAAAAACTTCTTAGTTAAAACTTTAGAGCTACAGCTTTAGATATCTGCGCACCATAAGGTTGCATGTAGGTCTTGAACAATATAAAAAAATTAGAGGGGGAATTTAACTGATGGCAGTTTTTAAAGTATCAAACATCTACTTCATACCAACTGACAAAAAACTTTGAAGACTAAGCAGAAATGTAACTTGCAACCTAAGCAAATAAAAATCAAACATTACAGCATTTATACCAAATATCTCAGTATCTATAATGCAACAATATTGAGCTGATTTTAAGATTTCTGATCAACAGTAAACAGTGACACATCCATCCACAGTCCTATACTGTTGGCTCTCCCTTTTATACAGCATTGATTCAGCACTATCTCCACTCCCAGGTTTAAGTTTGTACCTTTTATATGAAACAGCAAGACGGCATAACAGCGCAATATTCAGGGAGTGTAAAAGGGGCAAATGAATAAGGATGATATCCCATGACGCTAATTTATAAAGTCTCTGAAATCTTGCAGCAGAAACACTCTTCCTCCAAACTTTTGTATATAAAACACAGCCTTTAGCTTCATCTAGTGAGTTGTAGCAGTTTTGCCAGCATCATGAGTTTTTCATTTGGGAACATGCATTATGACGGTAATTCCTGACTTTTTATCTAAAAAGCTTAAAGCTTTCGTGTGGAGAGAATGTAACAGGTGAAAGAAATGCCAATGCTAGTAACTGATCACTCAACGAAACAAAAATGTAACTGAATACCTGAAGGAGTGTGTTTTGTGGGTGTGTCTGTGCTCTCAGTAGAGTGTGCTGTGGGTTCATCCTTCGGCTCACATGGGGCAACATCAACCTTCGCAGGCTTGTCAAGCTGTTCCTAAAAAGCACAATATTTATCAAATATAATCCCACACATGCTAAAAAGACATGAGTATATTGTGAGATGCCAAACATAATTTTGTCATTTGTGTGTCAGATGTTTGCTGGCCAACCTTGATCTCTGTGGTCTTATTGGTTTCTGCAGCTTCATCTTTGTTTATCCACATATTGTTTCCCTTCTGGAAGCGACTGCGGATCTTAGCCAGCTCAGACTCTCGCTCCTAAAATGAAGGGATTTTTTTAAAAAATCTCATTTTACTATTGTGATATCAAACTAAATGATTGCTACAATAAGGGGATACACGATAACAGTAATCTACCAGCTTCTGTCTTTGGGTGAGATCAGCGGTGGACGTGTTTGCAGCTTGGGCAGCTCTGAGCCTCTCCTGTACCAGTCTGGTGTTTGGGGTGACTGATGATGGAGTTACAGTGGGAGTCTTGGGGTGGGGTGTGCCCCCTGCAGGGGAGCCCTGGTTGGTACGCTCCTGGCACCTCTCTCCAAATCGCTCCAGAAAAGATTTTACACCTATTGGGAATAATGAAAAAAATACCCTATTTTTTTTAAAACGTGCAGGAAACTAACCAAAATGTCAAACATGATTCAAACCTAGATGTAATATTACTGGCTTGTGCAAATAATTTAAAATATTAGGTTGGGTGTAAACTGAAAATAGAGTTGTAATTCTTTCTAAAAACATGTCAAATCAAAACACAACAAATGAGTTATTTGGGCGCGGCACCTGCTGTATAGTTGAAAAAAAAAAAGGTTGATTGACAAAGGACAAGAGGGTCAATTCAAGTAATTCAGTAACCTGGACACAGCACATCTCGTGTTTTTTACCACTTTTACGAAAGAAAATATGCAAAAGGCTGCCAATGAAGAACTGGATCGTCACTCCATAGTTAGCTGTTTTTTTTGTTTTTGTAAACAAATTCAAATAAACTGCATCATGACTCACCAGGTGCTCCAGCTGTGGCCTTCTCCTGTGCGACGGATGGTTCAGCAATGGTGGGCTTGGCACGAAGTTCTGGCTTCTGGGGGCTGGAGGTGGGGTTGAGGCCCCTGGAGAGGGCCTGATTCCTCAGGGGGCTTTGAGGGACTGATGTTGAGGACGAGGGGCCGGCCTTCTGAGGACTGGATGGGAAGGTCGTTCCCTGGATGGAGCTCTTCTGGGGACTGGAGGGGGAGGTCATCCCGTGGTTGAAATTCTTCTCAGAACTTGTTACTGACTGAAGTGCTGGCCTGGCTGCTGGAGTTTCCGCCTTCTGTGGGCTCGGGAAAACCACTCGGCTTGACTTTGCTGGAGAATTCAAAGCCTGCTGAATAGACATAGAACAGCTCCTTTATTTACAAAGAATATTTAAAAATAAGTTTTGGCGTCCCAGTGGTCTAACTGGGCATTCAGTGCTAAACCAGTATGCAAGCTGCTGCACTGGTAGGGGCATGTTGCTACAATTAACAGGGCAGCCAATGTATTGTGTTGTTGAATGATGTTGCAGTGCATCAAAGAGCGCTCCGCATCGAGACCCCTGCTGTGCCAACACAGTAGCCACACTGAAATCAGTGATGGGGCTGCTTTGTCTCTCATGGTAATGTCCGATACACTGTACACCGTACAAATGTTTTGTCAGACCAACATTTCAAAAGCCAAAGATATCCCGTTTACCATAATCCATTACATAAACCCAGTAAATTCCCACATCTGAAAAGGTGGAACAAGCTAATATTTAGATTTTTACATTAAAAAAAGCCAATTAATTTTCATTCCTGATGGAATTATTACATCTACATGTAATCACACAGTAATTTAGCACAAAAATATTCCAGGACATTCACAAGATAAATGTTTGCATTCATGTAAAGTAATAATTTAATAAATTAAGGGTTTTGTTTGTTTTTTTTTAAACCCTGACTCTATTTCCCATGTTTTCAAGGAGGGGAACAATTTTTTTTCAAATTGGTCCAGTATTGTGCAAAACCGCTGCTCAGGCTGCAATTTAGCCACTCTGGGAATTTTTGCAACATAGATTTCTGTTCAATGAAAGTACTTGCTTTTGCCACTGACAGGCTCAGATAATTATTCTGTGTCTAACAATTTACAATAAAAGATCTCAACAGAGACAGACCTTTTTGTTAGGGAGTAAACAGCCAAGAAATTATTATCTCCAAACACTCCAGACTCCATTCAAATAAACAGTAGCTTAAACATGTATTAAGGCAGTATACTGTATTTTTTACATCTAATCAGGTGAATAAATGGTTAATTTTGACCACACCAGAATTGCTAATTGTTGGACCAGTTTTAAGATGTTTTTATGAGTTTCATTATATTTCTGTTGACTTTGAATGAAATGTTTTGTACAATGATAAAAACACTGCTTTTTAATTAAACTCTAGTGTGTTTGGCTATAGCAATTTTAGGGCCATTTCTGGTTAAACGAAAAGGATCTTAATTTTAAACAAGGTCTATCTATGTAGGGAAACTTTCCATAGACTTTCAGATATTTACAAAAAATAATCTGAGTCTGTCAGCGGCAAAAACAAAACCTTCAGTGAAATTACTGACCATGAGAAAATGCCCCAAGTGGTTACATTGTAGCCTGTTTTACTGCTGTCTGCAGCAGTCTTGCTCAGTAATGTACCAATTTCAAAAACTTTTGCTCTTATTAGTCATTTAGAAACAGAAACATAAAATACAGGGTCCAGGTTGAAAATATTGAACTTGCCCCCTAAGTCACTTCGTCAAATGAGATAACACAATACTGAATGAGCCTATGACCAAGGGGATGAAAGTCCTTGCATTTGCGATATTAGGAACTTGATGAGAGTGACGTTGCCAGATAAACATCACAAGCGGTGCACGGTCATTAATTAATAATCTGCTGTCCCACAATCATCAAAACATGCACACAGTGCTGTGGTAACCCTTTCATCTCACCAGCTGCAGGAAAAATGAAACAAACCTATAAAAAAAAAAAAACAAAGCAACCAGCCTGGTTTCAAGCCTTCATCTGCCAATAAACACACTGCAATTACCACTTATCTCTGTACGTGCTACCAAAGAGAAGGAAAATGAGATGTCTGAGATTTTTACTTTAATGCAGCCACAAGCATCATGTTCTTGTGAGCTAAGAATTAAAGCATCTAAGTTCTTTTGGGGGTCCTCTAAATCAGAAATGGCACATTAGATCAAATGAAAAAAAGCATCCAAAAGTAGATAGCTCATATAAAATCAGACAGCCATAACTGCTTAGGCAGAAGAGCAAGACAATGCAAGGTGAATCTACCTGAGAGCTGGGTGTGAACTTGCTGCTTGCAGTTGAACTGGCCACCACATGGCCAGCAGCACTTGGTTTAGTGCTGGCAGCCACAGTAGCATCTCTGACTTGTAATTTGGGAACGGCCGTACCAGGCTTCTCCTTTGTATTCTCTTTGGGAATGTTAGCATGGCTTAAGTCATCTTCCCAGGATCCAATGGTGGCAGCGAGGTTGGCGAGTCTGCCTCTCCTCCCCAGTGGAGTTCCTGAGGACGGGGTGGGGTCGGGGGGCGGCTGGACCTCAGCTTGTCTCTTCAACAGGGACAGGGGAGTGCAGTCAGGAACTGCATCAGAAGTGTCTGAAAAGGTGGCAATATGTTTATCAGGGTTTGTAGAGCTTAAGGCAAAATGGATTTAAGACTGTCGAAGACTATTTAAAACCAATTTTAAAATAAAAAATTAAAAGAAAACATGAACCAACATGTTTCACTTAAGGTTAAGGTGAATTTCGCCTGAATATTTATTGTAACATAACATGACTTTTTGGTGATGTTAATGCAAGAGGCTTGATTTTACTGTGCAATGCCAGAAAAAAAAGATTCATAAGAATCCTTCTTTGCATGTCTGAGCATCTTTAGCCTTATTAGTCTTTTTAAGGATCCGTGGGAAGTCTGGTTTATTTGGGCTGGCGCAAACTTTATAACTAAGACACTAGTTTCTTTATTTTAGCATGAAGTTTCTCTTTTGTTTACACCTTGATAGTGGATTGTGTCTTAAAATTCTTTTAAATTTTGAGCTAAAAAGGTAAACAGCAAACAAAATGATTTCACACTGCACACAAAATATTCCTACCATCGCCATCCCAACACTTTCTCTGCACTGCCAGCCTCTGCAGACGAGACTTCATGCCTGCAGCAGATGGAGCTGGGTCTTCCATCAAGTCCTCCTTGTTGCTCTGCAGGGCTAAACTGACAGGCTCCTTCTTCTCTGCTTCTCTGCTGCTTGGAGGATCAGGAGCAGGGGTGACAGCCATCTTCTCTGGCTCTGGCTGTGCAGTTCTCAGCTGCCCTGGCTGAGACTGGATAGCAGGCCGGTTAGCAGTCTTCTCCAGGGACAAGGTCTTTCGAATGCTGGCAGGCCCCACTGGGGGCTTCTTGTCTGTGGGAGGATCTGAGAGCACAGGAGCCGTAGTCCGTGTCATCATTGGCTCCTGGTTCTCCTCACCAACTGCAGGCTGGACATTTTCCTCTGAGCACCTGCGCTTGGACGGAGAAGGCTTGGAGGACACCTGTGGAGCTGGGAGGAAGTGATGGGCAAATATAAGCAGAGTAGAGCTCCAACTCAATGGTCAAACTGAAAAGACGAGTCTCAGCATAAAGAAAACTAACAATTATGTCCATACCTTTCTCAATGGCTGGCTCACTGATCACACTATTAGTGTCGGCCAGCGGCTCTCTGGGCCTTTTGACCATCTGTCTGTTCGCTGCATTTGGTCTCTCTGCCATTTTCTTCTGCAGGTTTTCTCTGCGAGCCCGAGTTCGCTCCAACAGTTTCTGTTTTGACAAAAAAAACAAAAAAAAACCAAAGTTAAACTCTTACTCCACAGGCTACTGTATACATACAGAGGATGGACAGAATAAAATCACCATCTGTACAATGTTTTCTTTTACAGGAACAATACAACCGCAAACTAAATTACTGAAGAATTGACAGTCTTAGTATGTTCCATTATAAGCTGCACTAAGGTATTATTTTAAGCAAGGCTATTGCATAGAATTGCATTATATCTTCACACAGGTGTTGCTTTTGTTATGTCCATCCCCCTTTGAGTTTTCCTTAAAACTATAAATGTGTTTTCTGTGCATTCTTGCAGCGAACGAGTGCTCCCACAGCAAGTCGAATGTCAGTACTTACAGAGGGGTGGAAAATTACCAGAGGCCCCACGATAGGATATTATCCAACCACTTCAGTGGATACAATATTAATGTAATTTTAAACATTTTGTGATATTTTGAGTATTGCAGTAACATATATAGAGATGTTATAGAGATGTCGGTTGTTGGAAATTATTTTCGTAAGGGAAATTTTATCAACATAAATTTAACAATAACAACCATTTATGTTTGGGCGTTGGGCAGACCACACATTGCATGAACTAGTATTAATGAGGATAACCCAACCAATAGGTTGGTTGCCTTGCAGTTTTAGCTTCATTGTTATTGCACAGGAGAGCTGTATCAATTTCCTCATCTAACTCTTGGAAAAAAATAAAGAAGTGCATTACCTAAACTGTGGACCTCTTTAAAGAAACCTAAGTTTATCTGGCAGCAAGCCATACATCTCATTTTCAGATAATTATCCATTAACCTGAAGTGCCATTGATGTTGCAGATGATGATGATGATGTCTATGTTGTGAAACAGAATCTGAGACTCAGACCTCTTCATAATTACACCCCTGTAGACTTGGAATAAGTCTGGCTTTTTTCATATAGGCTGAAAATTGATTCTGATTCCCCATCTTCCCAGATAACCTCTGGATATCTGTCAGTGCAAATGCAGAACAAGGCACACATCATTGTCTATCTTTTTATGTGCTACTTTATAACAGGCAACACAACAGCCTAACAGTCCTTCTCCACCAGAGATAAAAAGCCCTCTGTTTGCTTGCCCTCTTTTCCTCTTTTCTTCACACGACATTCCCTTCCCTTGCCCTTGTCACACAATCTGATTTACTGTACTGCGCGTTAAGTTTGCAGGCCCAAACACATTCCTGCAGCTGCACTGCACCGCCTGCACAATTTCTCCAGGCTGTGTGGAAAAAACCTGAGGTCATATTTAACAAGCATTCCTCGGGAATGAGCCACTCCTGCTCTTGGTTGCTGGATTTGAAATTTCACACTCTGTTGGCGCGGTTAACTGGATTAACAAGAACTGTTTTTAGATGTGAATCATTTCTAGTTTTTTTATGCATGAAAGACAAAGAGAGAAAATCAGGCAAAGAGGGCCAAGTGTTGGAGAATTTCCAGTGCTGACACATACCATCTCCTTAAATGGAGACAAAGCAGTTTCATTAGACCAACGTTTCGTTATAAAGCATGGTGGTGTGATTTTGGTTTAGAGAAGTAAGAGTGGGGTATTATAGTACATTGCACTACAAGGCATGGCAGATTGACTAACATAGCACATGTCATACCCAAAGTAAACCTTAGCCCTGTCACAAAGACTGCCCCAAAATTTCAGTTTGAACTTCAAAGTCTAATAGCAGTGAGCAGCCCTGAGCAGTCAGAAGTCTGGTTAAATTGCTTAACAACTTGTCAAACATGTGAAAACTTAAAACATTATGTAGTTAACCGAGCCGTTGGAAGACTATGACACTAAGTTTGCGAGCGTTTTTTTTATCTTAGATTTGTGATTTCTGACAACTGACAAGACAAAGAAACGGCACGTGACATGTTTTCATTGTTTTCACACATTTCTATATGCTAACATTAGCTTCCGTCAGTACTATGTATACGAAATACAAAATTTGGTGTCCAGTCTTACCGTTAACTACAAATATCTATAAAATTTAAAAAGCAATGTTAACGTTTGGCAGGTTAGCATTAGCAGAATCAACCTCGCGATAACGTTACATATCAAACGTTAGCTAATGGTAAAGTTAGCTCACTGACTTACCTCAGTAAACGGGTCCATGTTGGACAGTTTATCTCTGACCGAGCAATATTTCAACAACGCTGTATTTTTTAGGGTTTGTACACCAGTATGTGTACACAAACAGGGCGTAATAAGCCTCTCAGCTTCTCCTCTGTCTTTTCGGTTCCTCTTCTCTCTGCAGCACGAAAACAACTGTTCAAATTTGAATTTCAGCGCTGCGCCTACTGCGCAGACTCTAACTGTTGAACGGAAACCCTGAGAACCAATCACAACCGACGAGCCGGGCTTTAAACGAGCACAGCCAATCACAGCCCGGCTTTATGAAAAAAACGACGTGACGTTTCAGCAACGTAACACCCAGCCCAAAGACCACAAGACAACACTCATGCTCCTCACATGTTTTATCAACTAGTCATCTGTGTTTTCAAATGATTCAAATGCTAAAATCAAGCGGTTAAAATGAACGTCAGTCTAGTGCATATATTATTTTTCAGCTGATGTAATAAACAGACTTTTGGAAGACGTTTTGGTACTTTCTATAGTTGGTACTTTTTCTTAACTGCAATGTGATCTAGGGTGTACAACATACTTTTAAATAAGTTTTGCTTTGCTTTTAAGGGATCAGCATCACTTTTTTGTGCTGCTTTCAGACGCCTTTAATAGCCATTTAAACTGATAAAGAAAATCAAGAAATGTTCTGCAAATTGCAAGATAAAGAAGATTTAGAAAACGATTTATTTTTTTAAAAAGTATATTGCAGAATCATTGTTATATTTGTAAGCTTTTCCCCCACATAATTCCTGTGTTTGTTGATTTCTTGCTGTTGTTTTTTGTTTGTTTGTTTGTTTTTCACGTTTTTTCTTTTTCTAGAATCAGGAATTTTTTTTGTACTAAAAATAATTTCTTGTTAATTTTTGGGCCTTTTTTTCTTAACTTGCTCATACCAATTATTAATCAATATTGTGTGAAGGGGCATATTTTGAAAGTTATGACACAGCTGTTTCAAGTAGGCCTGTGGACCACATTTGGCCTTCCATCCAGGCTTTGGACATGCCTGTCATAAGGGCTTGTAGCCTACTTATCAGAGTAAGGGGTGGATGGGGTGGGGCTTTTTTTTATCGTGACCCTACAAATATTTTTACTTGAGACTCCCTGAGTGGGGAAATGATCCTCTCCAGATTTTTAAGGAAAACATTTTTTTCAAACCCACTTGCAGGTTTGGGGGCTCTGGGGATATGTAAAATAGGTACAGACCCCTTCCCTAAGCCAACTCAAAAAACCCCAACTTCCTCCCCAGTGCTCAAAATTAGATATACTATATATCATGGCGACTGATCACAACGGATGTCTGAATTTGAATAATAGGAGCGCGAAATTAAATACATAAAACCCACTGACAATATATTACTGCTGAATTGCAAATTGTGTGTGAATCAACGACCATTTAACATCGATCTTTTATTCTTCTGAAATGTGTATCGCTCTATATTCAGAGGGACTTCATTTCCCATGACCACCCACACGCATTGCGTAGTTACCAACGAAACCATGGAAACAGATCAGTCCGTGCAGAGCTTACCACACAGACAGCCCGACCCTCTCTTGTCAGTTTGGCTGGGTCTCAGTGTAGGTGGGACGCTTCTGCTCAGCTATAGCCATTAAATTGCTATAAATATATTCATATATTACTGCGTGTGTAATACGTTGGAGCTATAGCCAACTCGTTTTAGTCGTTGGGTTTGTATTTGGGCAACATTAGCCGGCTAATTTAGCTACTTTGTAAGTAATATTCTTCGAAGACCACTGTGGTTTTCTAGGTTTACAGAGAGCTTAACAGAGGATGCTGGAGTCAATAAAAGTAACAGGTAATGTTTCTGTATTATTTACATGTGACTGTAGGTAGGAGCTCAATTACTTAATGATTTACAACATTATAATAATTGTATTAACGGTAACTTAACAGTATTTACAACGTTGTATAGCCTAGCATTGGTTGTTCTTCTAAGTGATAGCTTAGTCAAAACAAGAAGCTAAATTGAATTATGAGCTCCAGTAAGCTATTATGAAACTAATAAACATATTATTGTTTACGTATGATATTATTTTGTTATATAATCCGTGTTGGTCTTTATAGTGCTTAAACATTTGAAACCTGGCTCTTGGCTACGTTAGTTTTCTTGGGCAGCATTAAGATGCCTTTTTAGTAGTATTTAAATCTTTGAAACCTGAGCAAATTGCTTTGATTTCTTTTGAAAACATGAGGGGAAAAGGCAATGTGCATATTGGCAAGGAATGACAAAAAAAGCAAGAAATAAATAAAAGTTTTTTTAAAAATTGAAAAAAAAATTAGAAATTTGTTTAAAACAAATAGGGAAAAATGTAAAGAGAACTACACAGAATAATATAATTGAATAATATAATTGAAATGATGTTACAGAAATATCTTCATATATTATTTTATCACTTTTTTTAAAGGTAATTTCCATTTTTGTTCTTTACTTTTCCTTTTTTGTTAAATTTCAGGCAATTTTCATGTAACTTTTTTTTTGTAACTACAAATTTTGGGGTCATATCTGTTCCTCATTTCGTTATTTTTATGTTGTTTAAAGAAGTCAGGCCAATTTGCTCAGTTCCTAAATTGTTAACTTATTTTATCCTACAATATGAAATGGAGTTGGAGTTATTTTTCTCCCTTTTAGTTATTTTATATGTGCCAATTTGTGCATTTCGATATACATTTACAGTGTTAACATCTTAAATGATGTCAAAGAAAAAGTCCTCTACTATCATGTTTTTATTGAGAAGGATAAATGCATAATTTAAATATAGAGGGACCTGACCTCTGTGCCCCCGCCACCATCCCCCATTGCAAGAAATCTACACTTGTGTTTGTGAAAAGGCTTGTGTCAGATTTGTCGGGAGATGACTCAGTGCTGACTCATGCTCATTATTGCTAATCATGTGCTTTAAATCAATAGTGCTTTGCTATTTGGATAAATGGTGATGGAGATCATGTGCATTGATTTATTTTGATGTGCAGTTGAACTATGATCAGGTTCAGTTTAGGACTGTGTTTGCTGTCAGAAATTTGATTTCACACTTAACATCAAAGTTTCTTAAATTAACATACCCCCAGTATGCATTAGAAAGGATATTTGTGTTGGTTGCATCATTGCCTCCAGTATAATGTGATAGTAGCTTATTATATCAGGTGAATCTAACTGATGAGATGCCAGCTGATGTGTTAGGTAACAGTATTTGATTTGGTGGCTGAGCAAGCCAATGAAGCTCCAATTTGTCCTTGTCCTTCTTCCAATCAGTACTGTGCTGCCGAGGTCATTAGTTTGCGCTGTCTCTCTGTGGTTGCATGTATTCCGCCTCAGTGCTCCTGTCCGAACAGACAGCCTGCTCTTACTGATGGTGATCCAGGTCACCTTACTGGAAATTGCAAAGCCCTGCACTCTGACTCCTGTGCTTTACTGCCAGTCACTGGAGACAGGAATAATTTCCTCTGTGATAGCAGAATACTGACTCATGAAACTGAGTGAGGTTTACTTGAGTCAGATCACATCATTATTATTCAAATGTAATATCAGCATCCCACAGGACAAATAATTTATGTTTTTACAGTTTCTGGCTATGATAAATGGTATCATTTTAAAGAAATACACTTAGTTTTCTATAAAAATCACCTAAAAATTTTTTTAAAAAGTACTCCTTCCAAACCTGTTTAACTCTTTTATTTTTAAGTTAAAAATCGCCAAAAAGAAAAAAAAATGTTTATGATTTCTAAACAAAGGCAACAAAACTGAAAAAATAAATAAAATTGATTTTTTTTTTTAAATTACACAATAAAATGCCATTTTTTAAAAAAACATGCTACACCTTTGGAGGGTATGTTTTCTTTAAAAATAGCTGTATAGCTTTAAAATAATACAAAATACAGCCATTAAAAGTTGTGTGCACCTACCCTGCTTTATAAATTATTTGAAATGCCTAACTGGCACACATGAAGGGAGTGATGGAGCACAGGGAAAAAATGAAGAAACTTTCTTGATGAACAAATAAACAAAAACATAACCAAAACGTTGTCACACCTCAACATATATTAGAGCTATATTACAGCTACAGAAAATAAATTCACTGTAATGTTACATTAATGTAGTTAAATTTATTATACACAATATATATGATTTTTCCAAAACATTTAATAATTTTTACTAATTCCATGACTTTTCCAGGCCTGAAAAATGTGATTTTGAAATTTCATGACTTTTCCAGGTTTTCCACGACTATGGAAACCCTTTGGTTAACGGAAAAAAGAAAAAAAAAACGCGGGAAAATACATTTACATTGCTTACGGCGCTGTAAAAACACATTATTACATTGTTTACAAGTTGTGGTATCAGGTATCTTTTTTTTCTATCTTGGATTTGGAATAGATCTAATTTTATCAGGCCTTGATAAGAGGATTACTCTATCAAGCTATCTTGAGGCCTGCACGTGAAGGTGATCCTAACAGATTCACTATCCTCCCTCACTGGTCTCTTATCTTACTTCTTTCAGAAAGACTCCACTGGCCAGAAGTAGAAATGTCCAAAAAGTACATCTTAAACTCTGCTGATAAGGCACTGAGTCCAAGCCAAGTATACCTGGAGAAGATTTCTTCCAGTGTCCTCAAAGACCTTTTCAGCACCGCCTCCAGCAGCTACAATGTCCTGCTGCAGGCCGAGGAGGAGGAGAAGAAGAGTCCCAAACAGTCCCCATACAAGAGGCCAAAAACGTCAGTGAAATGTGGCGCCACATTTAGTAGAAGAAACCGCCCAGGGATGGCTCCTAAAAAGTTGCGTGCTCCAGAAGGTGGCGGTAAACCTGCACAGACAAATCGTGTTCTCTCAGGGAACTCCAATCTCTCTAAACCAGCACGAAACATTGCAGTGGTGGGTAGCACCATGGGCCTAACGCCTCGCACAGCTCCACAGCTCAGAAAGATGGGCATCCCCAGCTCCCCTCGCACTAAACTTCCCTCACTGCACAAAGCAGCGCTCACGCGGGAAGTGGAAAACGCAAAGAAGCTCTGCATCCTCACAGCCATCAAGCCATCTAATGTTGAGAAAGAAAAGGCCAAGTTTTTCAAGTCTGACTTCAACTATAATCCTCAGTTTGAGTACAGCAACCCAGTCTCTCCTCTGGTTTTGGCACGGCATAACAACGCCTCAGATCGCTTCCTGACACAAGTAAGAGTTTGTTCGTGTCTGGAACAATTGAATCATCATTGTTATTATTGTTTTTAATTTGTTGAATTCCTAATAATGTGTTTTTGGGCAGTGTTGGGCAGATGCATGATCATTTGGGATGTGTTCACGCCTCGTAACTACTATAGACTTTTTCATTGCTATTCTGTTGCTGTGGAAAGACTTTGGGCCCTGTTCACTTCCTGTCAGCTACCAAGGAGCATACAGCTACTGCAATAACAAATATTCCAACAGGAAATACAAAGGGACCCATTTAGAATATATGTTGTCAAGTCTGACAACATAAACTAAAGCATCTCTGTAGCAGCTAATGTCTAAAGTTGGTGCAGGCCAAAACAGAGCTAAAAGGAGAGAAAGTATTGGACTTCAACTGCAACATCTTGTTAAGTTTGGCCCCCAAGTGACCAGTAATTAAATATCACCGTCAGATCCAGGGGTGTCACAATATCAATTCTAAATCGAAGATCAATGGAAATGAGCGTGCATTTTCAATCATCGAAATCAAAAGCAGGACTGATGATTTTCGCAGTGTTCCACGAGCATCTGTAGCGCTGTATCAGAAGTACTGATTCAATGTACAGTATAATGATGCTGAAAAACAAAGCACATCTTCACAGTAAGTGCAAAAGTCCAATTACTGGCCCAGAGCACTGACATGTTGTTCTTCACATCTACAACAATGTCTATAGTGCCTGAGGCTGGTGCTGAGCTTGCTGGTTTGAGATCAGCAACCTCCACATGCCAGCAGTCAAGCTGGATACTGTGATCAGAGAGACTTGCTGCCAATGCTGTTCAGCCTCAGGCCCGACCAGAGCTGATGCAGTGAGTCTGTTGCCGAAGTGAGAGTGGAAAGTCAGTAGGATGTATTAGTTCAGGATACAAATGCACAAGACTTTGTTTAGCAAACACTGGAGGACTCATTAAAAGCTGCCCCAGTTAGTGTCTTAAATCAACATTAACAGTATGAGTACACGTTTGATGAGCAACAGTGAAGCTGTGGAAGAATCATACACGGTGTTTTCAAAATCAGGAACTCAAATTCCGTCAACTCACTCCACAAATACATGCCAAAGGGTATGAGATCAAATGTGTTTCTAGTAAACAGGAAAACAGTCCAGTGGTGTTCTGTTGCAGGTCCTATTGGTAACACAAGTACACAGACAACAAGACAAAGAAAGAGCGAGTGACTTCAACAGGAAATGGTGTAAAATGATCCAGCGGAGGATGCTCGTGCTTTTTATTCTTTTCTTTTTTTCCCAGGAGTCTGGCCTAGTTTGTCATGTTTTCTTTCTCTATTTTTAAGTTTAAAAGGGGACTGTCACTTGAGTCACATTTATCTTACAGTATGATATTTATTTATGGCATTTGTTGGGGAAATGGAAAACATTAGTACTTATTAGTGTGAGAATTTATGGAAATGTGGAGCAGCTTACAACACGAATTCATATTCAGCATGAATTAATTCAATGTGAAGCAAGACTATAACCATGAGCAGTCAGATGATTAGACAGGTTGTAAGCACTTCATCTAGAAACCACTTTATTTAAAGATAAAACAGATTTTTTTTTGTCAAGAAATGGCTTATCATTATTATTATTATTGTAATCACTCTTGACTGTTGACCTGCCTCCTCAACATCCTTTTTAAGGTTTTTTGGTGCCAAGCATCATCATCTGTCCTTTATTTGTGATGGCCCCACTGTCAATTTATTGTCAGTCGAGATTAATTGGCCAGCTTCTTTTAGATATACACACATCATTATATAAGTTGACTAAGAAACTGCAGAACAGAAATGCCAAACTAGTTTTGAGGTCATTTAGAAAGAGTGTCTTCATGATTTAGTTTGTCCACCAGAAAACACTGACAATTTTATTTTACTACTAAGATGTCCTGCTGTGTCTAGGTCAGTTGGTTTGTTTTTGGTTTTTTTTTTTAAATCTATGTGATCCATATCAAGTTTTTTTTTCTTAAAAAAAAAAAATACTCTCCCCTGATATGTTTTAATGATTTTTTTTAACTCAAAAATCTCAATATCGGTATCATCCTTGGGGATATTGTGTTCTTCGTTTTTTTTGGGGGGGGGGTTGTTGTTTTTTTTGTTTGTTAAATCTGAGACCTAACAGGAGCGTATCAGTTGAAAAAGAGACTGGACCAGGACCAAGTATAGAACCTTGGGAAACCCTATAAGATGAAATGTATATTAGTTGTAATTTCTTCACTTCGTTATTGTACTATTCACCTTTGTTTTTTTTCTTCTTCTTTTTGTTAATGTATCAGTTATTTCCTGGTTGCCAAGTACTGCACATCCAAAGCATCAGTAACAGAAGAGGTCATTAGTTGCAGGCAGCTTATACATTATGAATTTCTCATCACTTGCAGGCAGTGCACATCATGGAGCTTGCTCTGCAGCGATATGGCAGCTATGAGAAGTTTGAGCAGGCCACTGGGGGCAACCTTCTCACCAAAAGTCGCGTCTGGCACAACGTCAAGAAATACATGGAGAAGGAAGGCTGCATGGGGGAGGTAAGAGACGACTCAGGCCTATCTGATAATGGCGATTCATTGATTTCTACATACACTCTCATGGCTTGGCATATTTTATTTTTCACTTGATTCAACACAATGCCACTGTAAGGCATATTACATACAGTGTAAAAGTTGTTCAAATGATGTTTAATTTAAAGCCTGGTATTTTTTGTGGCTGCGCTCTGCAGTCTGTGTCATAGCAGATTTGTACATCATCACTGCAGAGCAGGACACAGCAGGGCATCAAACTGAATGAGCTCCAGGGAAATGTAAGACCTTGTAAAAAGCCACCACTTCACTGAAGTCTTCCCGCAGTTTGCTTGTGCGGAGCTGTGTTTATGTAACCATCAACAAATACATGTTACATCATCAAGTTATTAATGTTCCACTGAACACATTACACCATAAACACACCTTGTGTGTGCTTTATAAAGTCCTAATGGGTTTAGACATACTATATAGAGGATAGAGAATGCAAAGGAGTGATTAGTTTTAAAGGAGAAACCAACCCAAAATCTCACTTGATTTTGCATTTCTGGACCCAGCTAAAGTTGATAGAAGAATGTATTTAAACAATATAAAGCATCAGTGGTTTTCAGTATCTGTGTAGCTACAAGGATCAGTTTTGTCATCTGCCCATGTCTGTGCGGGTCCCTGCCGACATATTTGAGGATGGGGCAGCCTATAGCTCCAACTGGGGAATTTTAAGGAATTAACACAAGTGCCATGACTAACACCGTGCAATAATTTTGCTGATCAATGAGTCTTTTTGTCGTCATTATGTCTGAATAGTGATGTCAAAAAATTTGATTTATCAATACATGTTGATTCTTAATATTTGAAATGGTTATAAAACTCATTTTCTTTTACCAGCTGCACTTACTAGAACTCCTTTTTTGTTAATCTTTACTACAGTCGTTCTGCTGTCCTGTGGTACTAACCAAGAGAAAGGAAGTCGTTGTTCTCATGCTATAGCCTTGTTGTTTTTATCTTTTCAGAAATAGTTTGACTTTTATGCCCTCAATGTCAGTTTTTCCCAGTGGTATTGAAAATGGTACCAATAATCGATTTTTTCAAAGGTACTGCGTCAAAGTTAGAAATTCCATCCATCCATTACGTGATGAGGTTAAAGGATTATACACACAAAAAAATAAGAACCTAAGAATTAACATTGAGCGATTATTCTGTTGATAGATTGTAGTCCAGGTGACAGACGACCTCCTGTCTAGAGCCTCCATGACGGTGGTTAACAGCAGACCCACACTGACCATCAACATCTCCACAGCCCGAGAGCACTGGCTGGAAGGGATGCTGAGGCATGAAATTGGTGGGTACAGTAGCTCCCATACAGGGCTGATGTTTTACAACTAATGTGCAGCTCCTGGAGGCAAATTTGCATTTCCTCAGATGGCGAGGGAATGGCCTGCCCTAGTCCACCATTCTTACCTCTGCTTAGCTTACCTTGACATTTTTAACCTAACCCTAACCAATCCCACTTTGCCCTGAACCAAACCAATCCAACCAATGAAGATAACAAGTACCAGCCAATCAGAGGGATCCTAGGAATCAGAAATTTGCCTCCAGGAGGTCACCCGCAAAATGTAAAATCATTTAAATTTCACTGTAATAAAGTTAATTATAAGACATTAACCTCTCAAATCACAGGTCTAATTTGTCATCCAGAATTCACTCTACTTTAAGACTGTTACTAGTATTGATGCACTGTATTAATAGATTTCATGGATCTAATTATGGTTGCTTGTAATAAAGTTGACTTGATTATGAGCTTAAATATAAGCGTGTAAATAGTCATTGTCTCTGTCCGCCAGGCACACATTATTTCCGTGGCATCAATAACTGCCATCAGCCATGGAGCAACAGCGTGGGCCGGAGGAAGCACAACCTGAAGCCTCTGAACCCCACAGAGGAGGGCCTGGCCAGCATCCACAGTGTCCTGTTCAGGAAAGACCCCACACTGTGGCGTGCTGCCCTGCTCTACTACACTGTCTACCAGGCCAGCCACATGTCCTTCTCCCAGCTCTTCCACAATCTCGGGCGCTTTGTTCAGGACCCCAGCACCCGCTGGGACTACTGCGTCCGAGCCAAGAGGGGTCAAATCGATACAGCACAGCCAGGTCACTAGATAGGGTTTACAATTCAAAGATAGTCTGCAGATATATTCAACTGTTAGCCAATGTTTAATGGTCGTCTTTTCTCACCTCTCACATTGCAGGGTGCTTCAGTAAAGACCAGGTTTACCTGGATGGTATCCTGAAGATCCTGAGATACAGAGACAAGATCAACTTCCCACTGCTGATGGCTCTGGGAAAGGTGAGACAGTTCAACTATCTCCATCTGGTGGTGTTAGTTAATGAGTCTTTTTACTAGATGTTTCAGTGCTGTTGTTGCCAACTTGAATCAAGCTGGTGGCTGCTCCTCTCGGCCACTACTGTCCCATCTTCAATCAGTCACTGGCTGATTCTAAATGTCCACACTCTGGACTTGCAGACCCTTGCAGATTTCTGTCAAATGTATTGTGGTGTGATTAAAAAGTCAGTTTGAGTTCACTTATTTGCAAGTACAGTGAAGTCCTGACATGTATGCTGCATTTTCACCACATAGTGCAACACGGCGTTAATCAACTCGACTTACTTTCTTTTAGTTGTCAATTAGCTAAGTTGTGAACCACACCTGGTACTTCTTTTGGTACCACCTCAGTTGAAATTTCAAGCAAGCTGAGCCAGTACTTAAAGGTGACGTTAAAATACTGTAGACCACTTATTGGCTAGAGATCATGCAAAAACTAGCCAAGCTACCATCAGAGAATGGATGTCAACAGGCGCATCTGCAGCCAATGTGAATGGGATATAAATGAGACCATGCTGTCAGAAAATTCCACAGCAAGCAAACACACTATGTGCTGAAAAACTGTCTAGACCCACTGACTAAGCTAAAGGGTGATCAGCTGTTAAAATGGGTGACGTGCCTCATATTCTAAAACCAGCCACTGGTGATTTGACAAACAGGCGACACCATCAACACTCACTTGAGTTGAGGTGAAATTGGCCAGTTCACACCGCCGCAACTTCTCCCTGCAATGTTCTTGTCTCCCTTGTAAAACAATTTTGTCTTGTCAAAAATGTTTGGTATGGATGGGCTTTACCCTCACTCCTGAACAAATCCCCTTTTCCACCACACAAAACAGCCAACAAAGTGGTAAATACTTATAGCGAACCTTCTGATACCCTCCACTGCCAGGCACTTTATAGAAGAGGTCTATGTTTATACAGCACTTTTCCAGTCTTATCAACCAGTCAAACTGCTTTCCAACACAAATACCATTCATTTGTTGGTGGCCAAGGCTACCATACAAGGTGTTCATCAGATAAACACTCACACGCAAACTCACAGCAAGTTGGGGTTGAGTATCTTTCCCCAAGGACACTTTGACGTGTTGACCGGGGATCAAACCACCGATCCTCCGATTAGTAAATGACCACTCTACTTCCCGAGCCAAAACCACTTCTCTTTTCTGGATGCACTCATTAACAAGAGGCTGCTATTTGAACAGCGTCTTCTAGGATGTCCTCAGCTCCAACATACAGCAGCAATGATGGTTGCTCTGTATCAGAGTAGCAGGTTCAGCCTCATTGTTGTGCTGACACTGTTCTTTAGGAAGTAGCATACATTGTTTATCTGACTTCCCAGTCAGTTATGTTACCATTAAAAGCTCTTTTCCTTCCTTGGAGTTCCTGTTAGTGACATCATGTTTCTTACAATATCTCCTCTCTGCCATGCTTCTACGACACTATAGTAAAGTAACCATTTGTGACATTCAGTCACATGAATTAAAAGTTTACACTTGATGGTTACAGTTCAGATATAGAGTAAAGTGAATGAGAGGGCTGAGCGAGGCTTATATAATAACCTCTCTAACGAGAGGACAGACCATGTTCTTCTGCTTCAGAGGAGCTGAACGCACTAATGATTAAACAAGGTGCACATTCCAGCTGTAGATGTTGGATCTGATGTCAGAAGTAATGTGTTTTTAACAGCACCAGTCATTTTAGGGCAGAATACAGAGCAGCGTCTGACAATCAAGGTTATCACTCATGTTTACATTTTCACTAATTCATTTTATTTTGAATTGAAAGGTGTTACTAGCATCTATCATAAACATTTGCATACCAAAGAGTTTATTTTCAACAGTAAACCAAAATCCAGTGGAAAATTCCCATAGGCCTTTTGACGAGGGAGCCAGGGTGACGTTAGCCTTTAGGTTGGCCTACAGAAAAACGTCATCCCTGGGACACTCTTTGAGTAGCATGTTGTAAATTCTGTTTCTGTTTTTTTTGGGCTCAGGTGTCATTTGAGGACGTGGACCGCCTGAAATCGCTGGCTCAGATGGAGAACGTGCGCATCCCACACTTCATGCAGGACCAGGCGAAGTATGCCGAGCAGCTGGTGAAAATCATGGCGGTCAACGAGCTGACTGATGAAGAGCTCAAAACCATTATTTAAGCCCACTCTACGGCCCCTGCACAAACCTGTTTACACCTGAAGAAAACCTGTCACACCACTGCCAGCCACAACCTGCATGCCTCAACACCACCATCAAGCACGGTAGCAGAGTGTGTGATTTGTGCAGCACGCTGTATTGCATGTAGTGTAGACTTGTGTTAGACAGATACATTAGTTTGATCTCATGTTGGTTTTGAATTAAAAATCTGTTATTGTCATTTCTCCAGTGACACAGTAGGGATCACCTCGAGAATAATTTCTGTGTGTTCTGTGTTTAAGACTGGTTGTAGTTCATTTTCTTTGCCAGTGCCAATACAACACTTGGACTGATGTATTGATACAAACATGAATTTGAAAAGGATTTTCTATAACAATTACCAAGCACTTGGTGCCATTTTTTTACTTTACAATTTCTGATATTAAGTTCAGTTTGTGGTTTGATACCCAGCCTTAGATTTAAGAGGATTTTCATAAAAAGCTTCCCCGCATCTACATAAGCATGGTTTTAAAAGAGAGAGTTTTAATATCCCATGATGACCTAAATTAGAGCCTGACTGATTGTTGATTTTTTTTAGGCTTATATGGACAATTCAGGTTATCTTTGACAGTTAGGCAATAATACACCTATCAGTGTTTTGTCATAAACTATGTAACGTGACTGTTGCTAGTTTACTTCAGACACACCATAAAGGGAAAGTTCACCCCAAAATCAAAAATACATAATTTTCCTCTTACCTGTAGTGCTTTTCAGGTGTGAGGTACTTCGGGTGTGAATTGCTGAGTTTTGGAAATACCCTCTACCCTCTCTCAAATGCAATGGAACTAGATGAAACTCGGCTTATGGTGCCCAAGGCGCCAAAAAAATATACATTTTTAAAACTCAACAACAATGTCTCTTTCCAGAAATCATGACACGGTTACTCAAGATAATCCACAGACCTTGTTGTGAGCAGTTTCACGTAGGAAATATTTTCTTTCCACAGAACTACACCCATCAACTGTATAACTGTGCAGAAGGAAGCGTGCATCTACTGCTGGCTCACCTAGCCTCACTGAGCAAGCTAACGTTACCGCTCAGCCGAGAAGGACGCCATTATTGTTTACATCGAGTGCCACGAGCACAAGCCTCACGTCCCTGAGTAGATATAGGTTTCATTCTGCATGGCAATAAAGTCAGGCTCCTATCTAAATGCTGCCTCAGAGGAGATTTCAACCAGACAGCGACAATCTTAGGGACCACTTGAATGCTTAATTTCTTGAGGACCTGTGCATGAACATAGTTAATTTTAGTAAAAGCCATCAAAAAACTTATTGATCTAGTTCTTATTTAAGGATTCTTTCTGCACCTGTGATCTAAGTGTACTTAACCTAGTGTTTTATATTTGTCTCTTTAGGAAAAAAAAAAACTCATTCCTCTAGATACCACATAGGGTTACTATTTTTGTAGTACGGATGTTTGGCATTAAAAAGGGGAGTTGTTGCTTGAGAGAAAGACAGTAGAAGCAGGATGGTCTTTTTAGAAAGAGATGGACAGATAACGTGTGAGTGCTTCATCAGCGTTGTCACGCAGAGGCCTGCTAATTACAACTGAGCCCGTCAGCATTGTTCCACATTTGCTGAGAGAAGAAACTGTCCCTGAAGCGTGAAAGTCACATGTAATGCGGCTGTATATTTTGAAGGTGAGCTCCTCATTAAACCCTTGTGGCAAGTGCAGTGACTTGAAGCCCTGTTTGACTATTTGCACTTTGTTATCTTCGATCTACCTTTTCAGCTGCACTGATATGAGTAGTTACTAGCGTTGGTGTAATTTATGATATACTTATGTTTTACAAAACAACCCAAATGCCTCGTGGTCTTACTGTGATGAGTTTTTGTGCTGTTAATACAAATAATAATTAATAATTGAGAGCATATATGCTGCTCTGCTCTTCAAAGACCTGTCAAATGGTACAGTTGAATAACATGGCATTCCTGTTTTGTATTTGAATGACTTTTTGTGATATTCATAGATAGAATCTTCAAATAAAGTGGTCTAACTGAAAATGTGTTGTGTGCTTTGTATCTCCCAAATTATTTTTTAAAAAAGTGTCTGTTTCTATGTATGTTGGTGTGCAATGGTGGGGAGACATAAAAAATATTATTCCATAACAAAACTGAAAATGTGTTTAATGATAATTAAATGTGTTAATTTTATGTATTCCCTGTTTTGTTTCAAATTGACGAGAATAAGGCAGTGAGAAACTTGGAAATTAGTAGATTTAGGAAATGTTTTTTAAAAAGCTATGGTAAAATGTCTTTAAAAAAAGACAAAAAAAATTAAATTATTTTTATTTTTATAATTATTTTAATTTCATATTTAATTATTTTACAGAATTATAATTTTTAAGCACTTTTTCCAAGTCTTGCTTGCCTTTAAAAAAAATTAAGGTAATTTTCTTGTAGTTTTTACTTAATTCTTGCTATTTTTTGGGTCATTTCTTCTTTTGTTGCTTCCTATGTTTTTAAAAGAAAAACAAGCCAAATTGCTTGGGTGTCAAAGTGTTAAGACTACAGACAAAATCTGATCAATTCGTCATATAAAAATACAGATGAGCACAGCTTAAAAGATTTTTGACAAATTATCTATCATTACTGTTTGAGTCTGAAAGTTGGCAATAGGGCCTTTAAAATCCCCACCATCTGATTCCACTGTGCTCATTTCATTTATTCTTCTCTAGGATTTTTGAAGGATGAGCACAGTGTAATACCAACTTGATAAAAAAAAACTAAAAAAAAAAAAAGGATTACCCTAATGCGAGTTGATATCAGCGCTCATAATTCTAACAGAATATAGGCTATGTAGCTGGAGCTTTTCTCAGCACAGAGATCAATGAGGACAGTTTGACCCACAATCTAAGTGACCGCAGAAACCAAATCTGTCCCAGCACACACTGCTGGCCTCCCCAAACCCTGTCCAGAGGTGTCACACCTCCCATTCATCAGCGTCTGGTTTCACTGGGAAACTGGAAACCTCTGAGGGCCGAGTGGTGACTGACAGCTACAAGCAGTGACATGTTGCACAATGGGTATCAGTCTACAGTACACAGCAGTCACACATGCAGACAGGCTTCACCCTCCCACCTCTTTACACTTGGCGCTGGTATGTTGAACTCAATGTGCACAAAATGTCATCTGTGAAAATAGTCCTTGATTACAACTCAAAGGTTTTGGCACATGAAAATACACAACGTTTACTGTCTTAATATTTAGATTACAGAACTATCTTTTCTTTCTTGTGTAATATGTATTGTTTTGTTTTTTTTCGGGGGCGAGGGGAGGCTGTGATTTCCATGATTTTGTGAGTGAATAAATTCAACCGTAAACTTAGAGGACTGTCTTGCTCGTCAGATTAGGAAATAGTTGAAGTGGTTACTGTGAAATGCAGCCACGTCCCCACTAGAGGACAGTAGTACATAATGCATTTTCAAGAAGTGATGTACAACTGCAGAAACAATCCAGAGCAATCCTGAAATCCCACATTTCATAGGCAATCACAAACAAAGCAAAGCAGGACACGCATAAAGTATATAATAAATAATGGACTATGAATGTTTATATGAAGAAATATCCTTCTTTCATCCGATCTGTTTCTCAGATACATAAGATAATATTATTGATACAGGCATTCACATACTACATGTTATTTGAACTATACTGTTCAATATAAATACATACTGTATATTTAACAAAAATAGGTATTTTACATATTATATTATTTTCATATGTTCATATCTTAAGAGTATTGTGAAATTATGGCTATACATTAGTCAATATAGGTATGCACAACATGAAGTTTAACTACAGTAAACTGAGCTTCATATGAAGTTTTATTGTTGTAAGCAAAATGTTTTAAAGATTTATTTAAGACCGTAAATACACGGTGAGGTAGGCAAAAGTTATTCGCTTTGCATCATTACATTGTATGTGGTACATGTTCAAATATATCAATTGTGTGTTTTAGATGTTGGTGAGAGGCAGTGCAGTGCATCTACTCATAGGCAGTGGTGAAATGTAACTAAGCATATTTACTCAAGTGCAGTACTTAAGTAGGAATTTGAGGTTCTTGTACTTTACTTGAGCCTGCTCTTTTCATGCCACTTTATAAATCTACTCCACTGGATTTCAGAGTGAAATATTGTGCTTTTTACCTAATTATATTTATCAGAAATAATAAATTATGTTTTGCAGAAAGACGTACACGTTGTTACCTGGGGGGAACTGGAGGGTGGTAGCTATGCTTCTGTGCCGCCGCCGTGCACATTTGTGCTTCTGTGCATACACACAGTTTTTGTCGTGAATCTACAGTTTTTATGTATCTGCACAAAACTGGTATTGACGTCTACCAAGGACTGAATAAAATCAAAGCGAAAATACTCAAATAAATCTTCAGACTCAAAGGGAAATCTACTTGCTGTATTAAAAATCTAACATTTTGATGGCCGTGCCAACAGCCACACAATAAAAGTTACCTGAAGCTGTGTTCACTTCCTGGTTGGAGTCTTCAAGATCAGGCTAAAGGCGGAGTCTGGCTTTGTACGGAAGGCCATCCCACGGACCAAACCAAAAGCTGTGACAGCAAAGGGGGGGATTGGGGTTTCTTTGTGTTAGTTTAAGTGATTGTCCATGTAGTTCTCCCCTTTGTGTTTAATTTGGTCCAATCATCCAGTATATCTTGCCCCATGTCTCTTTCTGTTAGGTCTGTTAATTGAGTTTTTTTTCAGTAGAGTGACATCACTTTTCTTGTGCTGCTTTCACATGTCTTTCACAAATTGGTGCAATTTCTTTCAAAAACATGGAGGAAAAAGTAATGAGAAACTTATCTGTGTTCTTTGTGCTTTAAATGCTTGGTCTACAACGTAAAGACCGAATCCAAAAAACAGTTTTACTTACGCAGGAATGTTGTGTCGCGAGCCCATGGGTCTGATATCAGTAGTAAAAGCAGGATAACACAGTTGTTTCCATCCCTCAGTACTGTTCACAGCTTCTAAATGACTGTGAAAGTTAATCAAGTTCATCAGTGTAATTCACTTGCATATATCTTATCAACTATGTAAATAAACACTGCACAATGGTGATTAAACAGTTATTTGACAGGCAGGAATTTAATCAGGAAGACAACTTAAGAAAAGGAAACTGCTCTCTGTATCGGGGTTAGACAGGTAGGTGTTACATCACTTCCCCATTGATTATTTGCACTGAGGATTTAGGATTTTAGAGGTTGAAACTAATTTTTGATTAGTACTACCCAGACAGGAGGAGCAAAAACCTCGACCTGCAGGCCAACATGTAGGTGCTCTGTTACTCTGCAGAGAACCTCACATGGTCAAACTCTAGTTTTCACTGTCCCACGAGACAGACAGACAATGTCAGAATACAAATATTACTTTTAAACAATGTGGTTGATGTTTTCAGGCTCTTGTTGGAGTAACCCACTAGGGGGCCCATGACCTGCCACATGAGTAACCAATCATGGACAGGTTTTATGAGCAGGGACAGGATGCTGACAGGCAGGAAGTGCTAGAAAGCTTGGGCAAGGAAGCAACAATGGTGATCTGCCTGAAGTGCTGGAGCTTGAGGGCAGGTATATGTACTGCATGGGCAGCAGGCAGCTGTTTTTCATGTCAAAGCTCTGATAACCCACTGGACACTGAAAGTAAAATAAATCATGACTGATTGTGTGTATTCACAAATTAATTTGTATTTAATCAAATAACCCCAAACCAACTGAGTGAATGAGCCAGTGAGAACTGAGGGACTATAGCGCCCAAGTGGCCCCCTTAGAGGCTCGAAGGGCCACTTGAGGCGGGCTCCAAAAGTGAGTAAATCCCCTTAGACCCTCATGTTAAAATCCCCATCTTTACAGTACAAACAGTTTTGGTTCTTACAGCTAATTTTCTCATTAATGACAACTAGACAGGACATGACTTTTCATATCACTCACTTGTTTAAAGGTTGTTAAAGCTTAAAGTTATGGATAATTAAGGTTATTGTTGCTTTGAGCAACAGGTCTGTGATGTCTGTTAAGAGTAACTTATCCCCCCACTTTTGGTTTGAGTGCCTCCGCCCTGCAATGCAAAACAAAAATCGTCTCAAAAATGAGCATAGTTGGGAGCGACGTCCTAATCGTGCTACCTCTCGATCCACAGCACCTTCCTGCCCCTTCCCACACACACATAAAGTAGTCGGTTGGTAAGAGGGTGGCAACAGGGGGCTCTGTTGGTGATGAAAGCAGGCTCCTGCTGCTAGGATCAGCCAACAGCAAAATTCAATAGCAATAGCCAGATTTCAACCTTTGGACAGACGTTTTTATAGTGCGCAGCTGAGAAATGATTGAATTCTGTCTTTTTCCTCCTTAAAAGCTTCACTGTGGAGCTGGCTAAATGAGCAGTTGAGGCATCAGCAATGTCGTCTGATGGCACTCTGCCCTGGCACCTCATTTCCATCACAGAGGATGATGGCAGCTCACACGTGCACACAGAGGACTGGCTTACATAATTCAAGAGTACAGCCCGCATGAGCTCTACAGCTGGGATGTTATCATCCTCTCCATTGACAGAACAGATGAGCGTCACAGCAGAGCCTCTGCAGAGTTATTCAGACTGCACTTATTTGCATTAATGAGAGGTCAAACACAGCTGAAACATCTATCAATTTCTCTTTATTTTATACACATATAGAAAATGTTTGGCACATTTCTTTTCAAAGTACATTATATATATATTATCAGAACATTTTATGGCTCTATGACCAGTTATTATTTATAATACATTGATAAATTGAAACCCAAAAGGCAATCTTGGCACTTATTCACATTCATCAGGAAACTTTTTGCTCCACTGCTAACCGAGAAAAAGCAGGATCCGGGCAGGACAAAGTCTGATGTCATCCACTGCTGTCTTTAATGTGACTGTGGATGTTGTCACCGCTCATGTTTGGGCATAATGTCTCCTCTGTCCACCACTGCCATACCAGGCCGGTTCAGTTCCTTTTGGGGTACATCTGCATAAAACTCAGCCACCACAGGGCAGTGATCTGACGCCACACCGCCCCATGACCAGTTGTCTGGGATCCAGGGGTTGGTCAAGCCCTCTCGCACTACCGAGCAGTGGCCTGACGGAGTTAAAGACAAAAGGAGATGGGGAGTCAGCAGACATTATTAGATAATATACCAATGGATTTACAAAGTGAGGTAGAACTTTGATCCAAGAAAAACTGCTTTATCTGACATCCCACTATCACAAACTCAAGCATTAGCTGCTATTGCAACTGGTCTTCATCATAAATGAAAAACTAAATCACGCGTCCCGATCTTTGACTGTTAAAATCCCAGGAATGTTTTATTACTGAGAATAGGCATTAAAGGGACTTTCAGTCATGTAAAAAACTCCTCGCTTTGAAATGATTCAGATAACCTGCCATTTTAATTTTCACAGTCCTGAGAGACTCAAATCTTGACCTACAATATGCTTTTTATAGACTTGACTTGAGACTTGCTCTGACAGGCTTTCAGACTTAACTGTTACTAATCCTAAATAATGTTAGACTCAATGTATTTTTTCACTGAGTTTGACTTGAGACTTTGAGTAATCTAAAAAAAATCAATACTTAATTTGGAAGAGTTTTGAATAACTTGAGACCTTACTTAGACTTTTTTTTAATTAACTTTAGCTTGATACTTGACTTGTCTTGATTTTCTTTGACACATGACCTGACATGGACTTTTCAAGACTTAAACTTGTTTCCACTGGCTTTGCCTCAAAACTTGACTTGAACTTGACACAAGATTTAACTTGTCTCAAAAAACTTGAGAATTGACTTTGATTATCTTGGATTATGTGTCTCGATTGACTGACTTGAGACTGTTATGAATAACTTCAAATTTCTGATTCAGATCTACGTCTGTCCAAAACCACCCGCACAGCACACCTACCAGAATAGAGCTTCTTGAGGGAGCGGCTCAGCCAGATGTTGTCCAGACAGCGGGTGCCCTGTGGTGAGCGGGTGCTGATGTTGGTGAACAGGGAGGACGGTACCAGGGCAAAGAGCTTCTCTTTTCTCAGTATGTCCAGCTCTGAGCTCTGAGGAGGGGAGCCAAAATCTCCCAGTACCACCAGCTCCTTCTCACCTGCAAAAAAAACATGGCAAAATAAATGAATGTCTCATGATTCATCCTCATGCAGAGATGGAGGAAACGTTTTCATCTATCACTCCAAATTCTGTGAATCAATCCATTGTGTCATGCACGTGGTGTGACGTGATGAAGAGGTGACTTTTACAGGTCTAGCCTAAGACTCTGGGAACAGCACCAGGCTTTGACGCCAATTTGAAATAGTGGCCAAACCGTGGAATTTCAATTTCCGTCATGTAATGCCATGGGGCCCAAAAGGACTTTTTCCCATAGACTTACATTGTGAAAGAGATATCTGTAAATCAGTGGATACATTTTTAAGGGTCCATTTGGTACATTAACATTTTGGATGTCTAGAAGAGCTGCACAAATAATAATTTTCTCCACATTCAAGTTAGCAGGAGCCTAAACTAATACATGGTGATTTTGTAGGCATGGCAAGACAAGCAGCTTAATTTGTAGAGCACATCTCACACAACAGTGCAATTCTAAGTGCTCTACACGGCACATAATAGAGGATACAGATTTGCAATAAAAGAGTAAAGAGATCAAATTTAATAACTTAATGATTAAAAAAAAACTTAAAATCATCATTAAAAATAGCAAAAGTGCAGACAAGAGGTGCAAAGATTAAAAGATTATCTAAGATGATATAAAATCCACTTTAAAAATAACTTTGCACTCATTAGTGGGTGGAGTACCTGGGAACCTCTCCTATACCCAAGAAGTTTTTCGCCTTCATGCACCACAGGGCAACATCCATTGGACTGAATGGAGCCCCGCCTCTAACGCTGTATCCACTTCTCTTTATACATCCACAAGCTAGCCTGATAGACTGACCTTTGAGTGTTTCCTGGATGCTAGGGGAAAGGTGCGGACACCTGGCTTCATCTGTGTTGTGGTTCTTGCCATTGGACTCTCCCGATGTAGCCGTGGCTTGCATGTGAACGTTCACCACAGTCAACTCATATGCACCAACCTGATAGACAAAGTCAGACATTTGATGGTTAGAATCCAGCAGGCAACATAACAAAACACAGGATATACAGTGCATCGAGCTATCTTTTTTAATGTACTACCGTGTGCTGAAAAATGTGTTCCTGTCTACAGTTTAATGATTGTTTGCCACCCATCTGGTTGCCTGACTGATGTGTTTCTTGCCCTGTCTTTTTTAGTAATGTCAAAGTGTTCCCAGATCTCCAATTATTTTGATGAGTTTAATGTTATCATATCTATTAAAAATGATCACCAAAACTACAAAAATACTACTTAAGTTTCAATAAACTGGAATTCTCCTGTGAAAAACTACTAGAATTACCACTTAACAGTTGCATGCCTCGGTGAAACAGTCATGATGTACCAACAATTTACATCCGTGTCTGTGAACACCCAAGATCAGTTTCACCAATGCAGTATGTGACCAGATATCTCCCCTTCTGTTCCTGAGATATGGCGTTAACATAAAATACTTGGATTTTATTATTGAAGACATTTGTCTTGAGGAAACACCCCACCAGTTTTGGGAATCAATCAAAACTTACAGAAAAGTGGGCCAGATAGAGTCGAGGGTGGGTATGATGTCCGTTGCCATTGACAACAGGAGACTCCAGGACTGCAGCATCCTTCAGGTCAATACCAGACGAGGCGTCCCACAGAAAGCCAGAGTAGCTCACTCCCTGTGAAAAGAAGGATCATGGGAAATGGAGTCATATTATTTTTCTACAAGTATTATTATCCCTATTATAAAGCCTCAAAATCATTACTAATGAATATCTTATGACCACTTATTAATGTATAATGCACTCCATCACTAGGCCATCAATGTGCAATTTCTCTACTGAAATATAACAGACGACGCTGTGATCTTCTGTTACAGGGTGCTATTTATAGCAAACGTAAACAAAGGATCGGGCCAATTCCATTCAATTAAAAAAAATGTTGATCTGGCCCAATATCGATCCTTCAGATCCGACCGGGACAACCGCACTTTTACTAAAAAGCAAATATTGCATATATTTCCTGATCACAGCTTAGCTCTGTCAAAATGTTGATATCTGACTGAGAGCTGTATTACAGATAAAAGTTCAGCTAACAAAGCTTAGTCACGGTTATCAAAGTGCATTTTGAGCTTATTAAAAAGACAGTTTGTGAACTCAAAATGTCCACTGAGATAAGATGACCGTTTAGTGATCTCTGTGGAGAAACTGTTCCTTTGCAGCAGTGGACACTTAAGATGCTCAGAGTGACCTAGAGGCTAAGTGGCGATGGCGTCACTCCAGCCACGTTACAGCGATCTGCGACTTCAAATGAATGTAGGTCAGGGGCATAAAGTGGGACAGGGGGCAATGGCCCTTTCCCTGCTTCCTACCCTATCTTGCACAGTCGGCATGGCAAAGTATTTCAAATTGAAAATAAGAATTAAAAAGAAAAGTTTAAAAAAAACAAAACACAAAAATGTCCTGTAAAAAAGTGAAGAAATTAATATATATATATATATATATATATACATATATATATATATATATATACATATACACATATACACATACATACATATATATATATTTGTTTTATTTATTTATTTTTTTTCTGTGACAGAATTTTTTAATATATAATTACAATGATTCTGAATATTGTTTTCTGGACATTTTTGCATGGTTTGATAACTTTCTGATAATTCTCCACCTCCTTTTTAAATCTTTTTTTTAGGTCACTTTCTCTGTCACCTTTTACTAATTTCTCGCAATTAGTGGGACATTTCTTGCCAAGCTGGTCATTGCCTTTTTTCCTCATGTTTTTGAAAGAAATCAAACAAATTTGATCAGGTTTCAAAGGACTAAATAGCTTTTTGGAGGCATATGATTGCAGCACTACAAAACTGATGTTTAACCAGGTTTTAAAGTGTTAAATGCAGAGTAGATGCAAACTACACCCTGGATGATTAAAAAAAAAATGTAAATTTCCATAAATCCGTGACCCAAAAAGATTAACTTTTTAAATGCTGTTTTTTTTTCTTGCCTTTATTTGGCAGGACACCTTTTACATTAAAGGGGGGAGCGAGAGGTAATGACACACAGCAAAAGGCCGTGAGATGAAGTCAAGCCACTGCTGTAAGTGAGCTGCTTGGCACCCCACTCGTCGACAAACTTAAGTAACGTTAGACCCTGCTATCATGCTGTCAGAATGTAGCTGGGGTTGCAGGGCATTTTGAAGACCCCTCGTTGTTATTTTAACCATCCATCTTATGTAACCGCGGCCACGAGCACGCAGCTGACCGAACACAAGCTCATATCAGGGGTTCATCTCCTGGATGGTTTCCACTGTGAAGGAACGCAGCTATCTGCTCTGTGCTCAGCGTCCTCCTGATGTCTGAGCATGTTAAGAAGAGAGACGGTAGCCTCCTCCAGCTAAATAAATTCACTGTTTTACCGGAGAAGCCGATAACTCTAGAAACAAAACACTGAACTGCCTCGTTTTCTTGATATAAGAAAGCTGTGAGGATTAATCTCTAACATTACACTACTTGGCAAAAGTTTGGGTTTGACAGAGGGTTCATGATACTAATATTTCTTAACTGAAGCAGAGCAGCATTTTTCTGTCCCATGACATTAAAATCTACTCTTTAGTCCGTTCAGATCCCCCATCCATTCCAGTAGACATAACTTTTCTAGGATGTCTAGATCTTTGTGCATGAGCCAATCACAGTGTTTCACGTCATCTAAGGTCGACTGCAGTAGAGCCACGCCCCTTTTTTAACAAGCATGGATGACCGTGTGCAAAGGAGGAAGCACAGGACAAGTTTAAGTCTATAAATCATCTTAATAAAGTACATAATTTGTGTTAAAACTGTGTTAAAAACACGATTGTTATATTATGTATGCATGTAAAAATGTCATATGAAAGATTTACAGCTTTTACTCTGGATTTAAAAAAAGAAATCCATCCATTGGAATGGACGTTGGATGGGGAAATACCATTTAATTAGGGAAGTAATCTGATTAAAATGCATATTATTGATTACATTCACAAAATATTAATCTTTGGAGGTTTGAGACATGCTATTATCAGAATAATTTTGGATAGTTTGATTTGTGATGACAAATACGATACAAAATATATATGCAATGTGTTTTAAAACATCACTTTTAATAATTACTAATTGTTCATGAAAAATAAATAATCTCACCTTTTTTTTGATGAAAAAGGTCTGTGAAAAAAAATAATTTATTGTAATTTTTACTATTAGGCGATTTCTGCGTTCAGACTCCTTCTTGGTTGCTCATGATTTGTGAGTGCATTTAGAGTAGAAATTCATCATTACAATATTTTTTTCTGTCTGTATCATGAAATTGAAATTTTTATTTCGAATATGCAAGAGCAACCACAAAAATGTAATAAACAAACGTAAAAGAAATACCACAAAGGAATAGTAAACAAAATAAAACATCAAGCAGGTTGCTTACTCGAAAAGGAGTGAGAAGAAGTAAAACATGATTGGGAACGGGTTTAACAAAGCAGCTAAAGAGTTAGTAAAGTATCAGTGTTGTTAAAAATGGCTGCCGTACCTTGCTGGAGTGTCCAGTGGGTTTTTCAGACACAACACTTTTCCAAAGACCCCGTGGCCATTTCCACTTCCGTACGCTGGCAAGCGTTCCTTGGTTTAACTCCGCACAGAACTGAAAAAAGATTTTAAAAAAGGCAGAAAATATTCTGTCAGCACTATAAAAACACACACACACACACACACACACACACACAAAGACCAGAACATTGCAGTAATAACATGGCAATGATGTAAAATGGTAACAAAAGGACTGCCTCTTTGCCTCTCCACACTAACATTTTCTTAACCTTTTAAAACCTGGATCAACATCAGTTTTTTTGAGCTGCATTCAGATGCTTTTCACAAGCCATTTAACCCTTTGTAACATGAGTACATTAGTTTGAAGGCAATGATCAACTTGGCAAGAAGTGTCCCACAAATGGCAGGAAATTAGTAAAAAGTGACAAGAAAATTACCCAAATATTATTTTTTTTTAACAGAGGGGAGGATTATATATATATATATATATATATATATATATATATATATATATATATATATATATATATATATATATATATATATATATATATATATATACACACAATTTTTGGGTCATGTCTTCTTCTCCTAATGTTTTTGAAATAGACCAAACCAATTTGCTCAGGTTTCAAAGGGTTAACCATCAGCTCTGTCTGAGAAACATAAGTAACAATGTTGGTGTATTTGAACTGTGTATCAGGCCTATATAAAACCAATGCCAAGGACACTGTGAGTCGATAATTATGAGAATCAGAGCATGGTAAACACAAAAACAGCCCACGGGGGTTTGAATACGTAAAGGGACACAGTGCTTAACTTAAAAAATATCTCCTGATGTTTATCTGATAATTAAATGCCAACACAACTTTAAGGCTTCTGATCTGTTTCTAATCTGTCTGAAACACATGACAAAGTGCATTTCACAGGGAGTGCTGTACTTTATTTTAACACTTGAGGGCAGATTAACTGGGTGTCAGCAAAAAGAGGTTTTGCTTTAAGTCTAACAGGCTCTGAAAAACAATAAAGAGTTCAATGAACTCAAATATCCTCATCTCACAGAGGAAATACTGTTGGAAAGAGGAAGCCTCGCGTCGACATCATGAGAGAGGACTAAATCAGAAGTGGTGTAACACTCTGGAGACAAGGCAAAGGTAACTTGGGGTGAAAATGAAATAGGAGAAAGGAAAGGAACAGAGGGTACAGCACAGACCAACGTGCTCCTAAAGGTTCAAGTTGCCACCGGCTCTAAATTTAACCTAAGAAGCTCCCTTTGGGACACCGGGAGAGTCAGAGGAACCCCACGCACACACATACATGACCTCTCCATGAGGGGCCCATGCTGAAATAACAGCCATTAATATTTAAAGTGACAATGTGCAGCATCTTAATAATAAATGTCTATTACAGCAGAGCAGAAGTCTCACAAAGACGTTCATTTGCTGGAGCTGCGAGCTATACGAATTATGTAATCCATGGTCTTGAATCACTTATCTGTGTACTAATAGAGAAGCCCAAAAATGAGTCCTAAAACCCAGAAATCTGTTCACATTTCCACACCTCTGGTTCCCTCATCTCAGAGTCAATGGGAATTGGATCGGTTTTTGGTTAGAAGCCTTAAATAAGTTCTGTGATTAACACAAGCTCAGGAGACTTACACGTTTTGTTTTACAACATAAAATACATCAGTAAATGACCCCACTCACAAACTCTAAAGCTTTTATGTGTCTTAGAAAAGGTGGTTGCTAATAATAGGCTAAATGAGACAACTGAACGTCAACGGGCCGAGCTGCGCCGCACACAGCTTTACAGCCTTGAAGCAGAGGCGATGTGACGGTGTTTATAGCCTAACTTTAGCTTTTTAGTTCAGGCGACTGTATTTAGGCTTCAAAAGTCCTGAAAGAGGTGTTCATTTGTGAAGACTATTTTGCTAAACAAAACATGTAAGTATCCTAAATGTTTATTTATCACGGAGCTTATTTTCTGCAATGATCCAAAATCCAATGGAAAAATCCCATAGGTTTTTTGATGAGGGAACCATGGTGATGTTAGCTTCTTCATTGGCCTACAGAAAAAAACATCATCCCTGGGGTACTCCATTAAATGTAGTATTAAACAATCCAGTTCACATTTTACTATATGTTTTTATAGCAGGTGCTGTAGCAGTTTGTAAAGCCCCACATCAAATTTATGTTTTTGTTGATTTTGGCCTGTAGAAATAAAACTGACTTCTAAGTGTTGTTAAACATAATGATCTGTTACTGTAAAAATTAGATTACACAATTAAATTTGAAAGCACCAATTTGTGCTCTTTAGTGTGTTTTAGATCTCCTTTTTTGGACTTCAGGTGTGAAGCATAAACTGCATCGTTTTTGGCCGCACTCTTTGACAGATCTAAAGTGCTAATGCCTTTTGTCCTCATAGGGACTAAAACATGAACCTCATAACACTTTCTCGAGGGCAGAACAAAGCTAGATAACACTAATTCACACTCAAGTCCTGTTACAAAGTCTATCAGGTCATCTCAGTGCCATCGCAGCTCTATCAGGCGGCCGTCAGATATACAATCATTGAACCACTTTCTGTTTTCACAGGCCCATCTCTGAGTAGGTAATAATATTAATAAAAAAGCAATTTCAGACCGCCGGGAGGGTCAAAACCCCCGACAGGATTTAGGTTGAGCTGGAGTCCCCAGGGGCCATTGAGCCTGTAAAGTGAACAAGGATGAACAAGTATTATTTTGCCAAAACGCCCTCATAATTCAGCCTGTGCGAAATGAAGTGCAGGCGCAGCATGTAGCAGGGCCCCTGGCAAAGAGCCCAGGCCTGGAGGTGTCACCTGACACCTGGACTACACTGTGCAGGTACAAGGAAAAAAAATCACTAGAGCACAGGCTCATTTCTCACTGCAGAGGAATTGCTTATCTGATTACCAGAATGAGTGTTAATCAACAGTACAGACAGGGGATTTAGAAACCTTTGCTGGGAAAGCCTGAGAAATAAACCTGTCATTAGGATTATTTGATTTTGGGCTTAAAGACAAAACCTCTTCATTTAAGGCTGTGTTAAATACTCTAGGTGTCACCAAATTACCAATAAAGTGTGTTACTCTGCATTATTATGTAGCAGAAATGTTGAAACTTTACATTCAATAACCTTAAGGTTAACATGTGGTTAGGTTAAGTTACAAAAAAAACTTGGTTATGGTTCAGAAATGATGTTTGGGCTTTAAAAACAATGTTTTGGTGGTACAATACCATGGCTAGAGAAGTTGTCGATGACAGTTTTAAAAAAAACCACATTTTGGGCCACTTTCCTGGCAGGTAACACAGCAATGTCGTGTTAAAACACAACTGCTTTTCATGGCAGGAAACAAAAATCTTTGAAATGGCCTAAAATGTCTTGAAATGGCCTAAAATGTTCTATAATCCAAGAAATGTCCTAAAACCCTACAAACATTTATTGGGTTGCTGTGACTGGCCCCTGGCTTCCTGTCATTTTGTAAAAGTGGCCCCCAGGCAAAGCAAGTTGAGTGTCCTTGCTTAACAGGATAAGTGGTTACAGCTGGTGAACGAACGAACGAACAAACAAATGAACGAACGAATGAATGGGTTATTAAGTGCAGTATGTCTCTGTGTTACCTCCTGTTTCACATGTCTATCTGAGTACGTCACGTTTCTGTTCTTAGATCTCCTTAAAAAAAGAGATCTGAATCTCACGAGGAGGATTTGATGAAGGCCAGACATACAGTTGTGTCACTGAAGCCTCTTTCATTTCCACAAGCAAAAACTACTCATGGCCACACTGACTGAAACATGAAAAGAAAAAGAAAAAAAGAGCTGCCTCTTCACAGCAGGATGGACAAATGAAGACATTTAGGAGCAAACAAACACTGAACCCAATGAACCTCCGGAGGAGAGCCAGATCACTGTGTATGAGGTTGCCAGCGTCCACGCAACACAAAACAACAAGGAGAGAGTGTGTTTGCACATGTGCGGTTTAGAGTATTTATGAGGTAAAAAGCTGTCATTTGTCCGGATATTGCATGCTAATTATTGTATTTGCACAAAGGCTGTTTGATAGTAACCAGGAAGGTCTTTTACAGTAGGATTAATCATGAGTTTAAAGCCTAACCACAGACAGAGGGTTCCTTAGCGACAAAACAGACAGAGGACAACAGTCTAAAATCGGCACAAACTCTCTGTATGACTAATCACCGCACACGTCCAGCAAACACGTCCTCCAAAGTTACAATGAAACACTCTCATGGCTGTTTGGAAAATGGCTTACCCTAAATGGACATTTAGCCTCTGCAGTGGAGAGAATATCCACCATAAGATAGTTATGACACATTTTTATGACTCACAAAGTACATTTTTACAGATGAAGGTTTGTCAGAGTTAAAGAGTTTTTTGAGTTCAGCTGTGGTAGCTGCAGCCTGCTTATCCCCGCTAAGCTCAACTACTTCCTTCCTAAATTTGGGTTTTGTGGCTTCAGTAAGTGACAGAATAGAAACTGACGGCAAATCCAGACTTTAAAAGTTCCCTTGAAAAGACTTTGATGCCACATCAGTGTTATTCTTCAGCTGATGGTGCACATATTAATGAACAGCAGAGGAGACTTTGCAATATAGGCCTACTACAATTCTTCATTCATTTAAAAAAAATGAAGGAAGTCCACTATGTAAGAGGGCCCAAGAGTTAATCCTCTCAACATCAGCTTTCTTGTGCTGCTGATGCCTTTCATTACATTTTAAACATCTTAAACCTGAGAAAATTGGTTCAATTTCTTCCAAAATATAGAAAAACAAATGCAGCACATGTGCATTAGTAAAATATGTCTTTATCTGTATTTTAGAGTCTTCTGATTCAGTTGTATTGCAGGAACTAACAGGCTGACTTCAGTCAGACCAATGAGCAGCTTACTGGTTGCTAACTTGAATACTAATTTCACAAATCCCATTTTAAGCATCATGAACTGAGATCTAAGATGAAATTTGCTGTATGAAAGCTTTACAAAATGACTGATAGAGTGTTATGACACTGATAGACACATTTAAAGTTGCAGGGAGGCTGCAAAATATGGTTGAGATCAATATTAATGAAGATATTTTCTGACATCAGTACGCCCATATATCCTAACACTGCAAATATGTGCAGAAATAGTCAAACAGATGTCTAAAATGATAAAATGCCACTGTTTCTCATTATTAGACCAAGCTCTTATGTTCATATGTAAAACAAGAATTTTGTAAAACTGACATTATCACAATAATAATAATCATAATAATAATAATTCCACTAAATGTTGCTAATTGTAAATACTGATTAATGGCCAAAAACACTTTTTAATCATACTGATATTTAAATATAACACAAAAAAACTTTATTTAGAATACAAAGAATATTGCTCTTTTATCAAGTTTCATAAATTAAAATATATTTTGGCAAGCTGCACTGCACCAAGTGAGGAGAAAGATCTGAGAGAACGGAAAACGTCTCTCTCACTCCGCAGAAGGAGACACTGCGGGGATGGGAGATGAAAAGAGATGGTGCTAATGACTAAGACAAGACAGAAGAGATAGAGAAACAGGCAGAAAATCAGCGTGGGAGGCTGGCAGGAGTGAAAACACTGCAATGTGGGCTACCACTTGTCCAGAGGTAACTCATCCTCCTTCTTGCTGTCCAAAATACTCTGTTGCTGACCTACTTCCCTTTCCATGGAGCTCCGATTTCTCTGCCAAGGATCCATCTGGTAGCCAATACAGCAAGTGACATCGCACATGAGCAAACAAGTGTGTAGGCTGAACAGGAACACATCATACTGCTGAACTCTGACATTTTAAGGATACACTGGCATCTGAGTATTAATGCAGTTGGCCTACATCTCTCCTGCTCAGTAACAGAGTGAGCGTTCCCACTTTACACCGTGGCCTACTTTATATCAGCCATCAGAACTTCTGTTTGTGAGCTTGAACAATGTTTTCCTGCTGAAAGACTGGGGTACCAAAATGTAATTTTTTCAAGTTTGTTTAAAACAGCATTTACTTACGGCAACATTTTACAAATCGATCGAATACTATCACTGCAATCAGAGTAGGTTAAAAGATGAGGAAAATACGTGGAAATCGTTTGACTGGGTTGGCCTCTAACCCTTTGAAAACATGAGCAACTTGGCTTGATGTCTTTCAAAAACATGGGAAGAAGACAATGAGCAAAAAAAATTATATTATATAAAATTACCCAATTTACCCAAAAATTGACAAGAAATTTGAAAAAAAAAAGAAAGTACAAGAAAATTATCTGAAAATTAGCTAAAGTAAATGAATAAAAAAAATAACAAATAAATGGAAAAAAGGAAATAAAATGCAATAAAAATCATAATAATTCTCTAACACAATTTTAAATATGTAATCGTGATATATAGCTATGAATATAGTTGTCCTACTAATTTACTAATCTACTAATTTCTTGCAATTTGTGTAACATTTCTTACTAAGTTGCTCATTGCCTTTTCCCCCAGGTTTCTGAAAGAAATTGCACCAATTTGCTCATCATCCAAATGAACAAGAAACATATTTTTTTTTCTTTTTGTGTTTGTTTTATTATTTTTTTTTACTAATGTTTAAGTAATTTCCTCGTACTTTTTTACTAATTTCTTGCAAATTTTGGGTCATTTCTTCTTTCCTTGCTCCCATGTTTTTGAAAGAAATCAAACCTTGGGTTTCGAAAGGTAAAATCACACTACTCTTCTTTGTATAAACCACAGCAAATAAATGAATTTTTGTTATTATTAGATCACTGCAAGCAAAGAGTGATCATGTTTTACATGGTAAACAAAAAGGCAGCACAGTGCAAACATCCTCTCAACTCGGAGCCAAAAAGTGCCAGCATCTTTTTGCAAAATCATATTTTTTTATTTTTTAAAAATGAATCTTAATCCAATGTATCCTGATTACTGGCACTGCTGAAGAGGACACCCTCCAACACATAGCAACCGCCGTCATATTTATAGTAATGAAAGCACAGGAGAGCGCTAACACAGTTTAAGCTCCAATGTGAGCCTAGAAATAGGAGACATTTACACTCAGGAGACACAGACAGTGAGAGTGGAAGGAAAGAGGAACATTTGCATAACAGCAACACATTAAACTGAGCGAGACTTTCTGAGTACTTTTCCCTGAGTGGTGAGTCATCTCATTTATAATGCTGCAAATCAAAGCAGCCTTTCACACCTCCAGTAACAGTCCTCCCAATCAACCAGTGTGACCCAGTGTGACAGCAGCGAGGTGCACAGATCCACTTTACCTTATCGAGAGCCTCCCGCTCCAGCAGGTCCTGCACCGCCAGTAACTTGACACTGGAAACAGAAAAAGGAGATGAGTTTTACATTTTGCTTACATATTCACATTTTGACTGTACATATATATATATATACCAACATATCCACACCTGGTACCTGACATCCACATATCACTAACTGAACACTGGCTCAATCACATGTGACCGCCATTTAGCCAGAGCAGTTTGCAAAAGTGGCCACCTTGCAAAACAAGTTGAGTATGCCTGATATGCTGTAATGTTTCATAATGCTAAAACAATAAAAAGGGCTTCAGTGTATTGTCATGCACACACTGAGAGTCAGATAGTGTTGACACAACACATACAAATGGCACTGGCCAAACTGGATACTTTACATAATAAACAGCACATTTCCTCAAGGCAAATTCAATGTTTTCTTCAAACCACCAGATAGCTGAGCAAATCGGACGGGCTGTCACTGAGGGAGTTTGGACTGGTGTCCTATCAATTCTATCTGCCAACACATTATTGCTCTGCGAAGGAGGGGCCTTTACAGCCCAATAAACATTTATCTGTTTACTTTTTAAATGCTTTTCCAGACCAACAGTCAGCACAATAAAGAGCAATAGATTTCTGAGAGGCACCACAGCTTTGCCTCCTGCCTTCATTTGGCTCTGAGGAGGAACTGCTTTGCAATGCAATTTGCGACAGAAGTGAGGAAAGCTTTCCCCAGTATTTCATTTGGATTAACGTCTTTTACAAATGGCCTCTGCGCATAAATAAAGTCTGATATAGTAATAAGGCGGGAATCAAATAAGTTCCCCAAATCCTGCTGGTTGACACCCACAATCTTCAGAGTTCAATGTGAGCTGTTTATTATATTAGAGCCAGAGCAGGAAAAGTGCTGCTTGAGTCACACCCTTTATTCGAATGCACGCACACACACACACACACACACACACACACACACACACACACACACACACACACAAACACAGCTCAGCCTGCATATGCTAAACTGATTGTCTGTGGTGCAACACAATGAAACAAAGTTGGTGGCAATGCTTTGACCTCGTTCACCTCTAACCTACTAATCCCAAATCAGCCACACAGAAAATCACATTGCATAACAGTCTTTTTCTATTACTGAAGTGCTGCTGTGTCTGCTGGGTATTACAGCAGCTCTGCTACCACTCCACACTGGCTCTCACTCAGTGTCCCACAGCACCAGCATCATGTAAGAGTTGGTCAGCAAATTTGGTGGGAGAACATAGAGGAGTTGCAACACAAATCCTATACATGGCTGTACACGTCATGCTGCAAAAGTGTCAAGGGCAAATTCAGCCATAAGTAAAGCACTTTCTGCACACGGGAACTGACCACCGTCCTGTTATGTGGCATTCAGGTTGTACAGGAAAGAAGGTAGTGGCCACTAAAAGGGTATTTCACCTTATGTTGCACATTTTACATGACAAAAGTCAATCCATGGCTATCAAATGTATTGTGGAATACTGATTGTGTTTAAGTTTGGTGTGTGTGTGTATTTTCACATTCAGACTGGATTAAGCCTTATCAAGTCCACAGCGAATTTTAACACTTAGACACAGGAACGTTGTTTATCCTTGTGTGTCAACACACATCAATTTAGGAAGATAAAAATAACAGATGTGTGTTAAAAAGCTCTTCATTCAGCTGATGTATTATTAATGCAAGCTGGCATGAACCAGTACGCATTGCATTATGTTACGACTTGAAAATGAACTTACCAGAACCACATTCTGAACTATTTCTAGGTGTGTAAATCTGAATCCTTAATACATTCACACCCCCATTCACTGACTGGAATTAGAATCGATTAAAGCAGCAGCTGATGCATATTCAGCAGCCTGCGGCTGTACAGTAGGTGAAGGATAAAGAGGCTTGGAGGTGAAAATGGATGGAGATGTGTGGAAAGTTCAGGGCCTGTAAAAAGGCTCTGTAAATTTAAATTCTGGTAAGAGGATCAGGGGATTTCTTGTCTGCATAACAAACTTTACTAAACAGAGAAGAAGTCTTTCTGTTACGGGAAGTCAATACTTTTAAGATATTAAAATCATAACAATATCCAATTTATTTCTACATAGGCAGATTTTAAAAATTCTATTTAAAAATACCAAAGAAAAAACGCCTTTCAATTAAAGGCATAAAAGCCCCCCGAAAATAATTAAATAAAACCTTAAGTCACACCCAATATGCAAGCAATCTGGCCAGTAGAAATATGCATGTTTGGAAAAAAAACAAAAACAATGCTGATTTACTTTTCCTGCATGCTACTGTTATTTTGGCTGGTAGAAAATATGTTTTGATTTTTTTAGTTAATTTTAAAACTGAGCACTAAACAATGGCAACAGTGCTGTTAGCTACCAGTGTTAACTAGGAGGCAACTTGGGGGTCATGCCACCATCTGGATATCAGCTGAAACCGGCTTAAAGGTGCAATGCGAAGCAGCAGTGATGAGCTAACCACTGGAGTACAAACACATGCACTAACAAACCACAGAGAAGCTTAGATTCTGAGCTTCTCTGTGGTTTGTTGTGGTAAACTGTTGTAATGTGATCTGTCAGATTACAACACAGCAGCTATACAGAGGTAACGTGACTTTATTCTCTGCTCAGGACGCCGTTATTCCACTATGTCTTTTCATAGCAAATATATGTTTGCTGCTTTATTCATGCTCTGAATGTCACATAAAGCACCTTCAACAGCACAACCATGATGCGTGTATAGTTTCTATAGTTTCTGTTTTTTACTGCTAGACCACCATGCCCCACCTGATTGAACAGCCTAACATTACATAACACAGAGAGTCGGAGCAGAAACTTTGTCGCCTTGGTAATCAGTGAGTCCACAGATCCTGTTTTCAGAACAAACAGGCCTGCAGTCTCAGAGACAATACCCCCTTCCTCTACTGTAGGTGTGATCACTCCGCACAATGAAAGAAACTCTCACAGAAACCCTGCTCTGCTCCCACTGGCTAAGATCCTGATCCTCCCGTTTCCACTGGCAGGGCTTCAATCCCAGCACACCCTGAGCTGACCTAAGTTTCAGCCGTGTTGTGAGGACATAGGGGATAACGCTGACTCAATGATGCAACGAGTGCTTTGATTTTACTTCCATGCCTTCAGAGGCAGACAGAATCTGCTGTGTCTATAAGAGATGAAAACACGCACAGGCGCACAGAAGTACAAAAATACAAACAAAGGTAGCAGACACACTCCGTGACATCCAGCCTAATCTGTCGCCGTGACAACAAAGCCTGTGGTAGATTGCAGTGAATCTGTGTGTCCTGTATCTACTGCTGTTGTGCAGACACAAACACGACATGACGGAGCTAAATAGAGTGTCTGCTTCACTATTTGTCAGATTAAAGGCAAATCTGAGGGCAGACACAAGGTTGCATAAGAAGTGATGAGCGGCAGCAGCGGAGATGACCTTGAACATAAATAACGCCTCTCAGGATTTTCAAGCACTGAATGAGGAAAGGGCTCCAGGCTGCACTTCTCCCCAGCACACATTTAAAGAGAACACTGCTTGATGTCGTGCTGGCAGTGATAATAAATGCGCTTCTTCTTTTTTTTGTGTGTGTGTCTGTGTGTGTGTGTGTGTGTTGCGGGGGGGATCTTTGCATCACTGCCCTATTGAGAAGCTTCTGTGAAAGGAAGAAATGGTTCCTCTCTGAACAAAGAATATACATAAATCAACAGCACAAATAGTTGCTCTTTCTTCATAATGGATTTGTGGTTCCAGCATGACTTGCAAATATCTCATACAATACATTACATTCAAGTTGAGAAGCAAAATGAATGTGTGCAATGCGGTTTGAAAACATTCAAGTTGTGAAGATTCATTTTGTAAAAGCATGTATCTGACCATAGAATGTAACTTGATTTGTTTTCTGCAGGATGATAAGTTAAAATGGTATAAAATGTCTCTGGTGACATGTAAGCTTGTTTGTAAGTCAATTAATTATCTATATTATATCCATGTTTTTACTTTGTTTCATTTATCAATATTTCTGACATTTGACACTAAAATAAATTATGCTGTGTCAGTTAATGTACCCACTTTGCCTACAGTGAAATTAGAAATATCCTCCCACTAGACAGCTCTGCAAAGATCTTTTAACCTGCTTTAGGTCATTATTTTGATTTTATGGTACATTTAATTAGGAATTTAAAAAATCAAGCCCTGTTTCCTTGAAATTGCATTTATATAAAACTAATTAGAAACAGCAAATACTTTTCTGAGGAAAATTCAATGTCGAGTAAACAACTCAAGAAAAAAATGACCCAAACATTTGCTACAAAAAGCAAATTAACTTAAAAAAGTACTTAATAATAATAACAATTCTATGAAATATTTTTTTAAATGTACGATTATGATAATTATAAATAAAAGATTAGAAAAAAAATACCCTAGCTATTTTTCGTTTTAAATAATTCGCCAAATCTACTAATTTATTGCAATTTGCAGAATATTTCTTTCGGAGTTGCTCATTGCCTTTTTTCTAGGTTTTCAAATAAAGCAAACCAGTTTTCTCAGTATTCGAAGGTTTTTATACAAGCATCTAAACGCAGCACAAGAAGAGTGATGTCCATGGGTTTCAAAGGGTTAACATATTGAAGAGATTTTGCCAATTAACAGAGCAGGAAAGTCACAAAAATGTTTTATAGTGAACCTATCAGTAAAATATTAAGTACATTTTTCCTTCCCTGCGATTCCAGTTCTCACCAGAGTGTAATTCTGAAAACAATTTAGTAATATACATATTTTCTAGAAGAAAGGGTTGATTAAAAAAAACAATCACAACTACATTTTACATACACTGGTCACAAATGCTAACTGTGCACGTGACAAACACAATGTGTTTATTTAGCCAAATTTTAGCTAAAATATATGTTTTGGATAATATTGAGCACACAGACAGTAGGAGGAAAGTACTGCTGCAGTGGTTTCAATACTTAATTTTAATGTTTTTTTTTCACTTTATTTTCACTGTGAAAGTCAGCTTTGGAATCTGTTCCAATCAAAAGAAGGGAGCTTTGCAGTACAAAATTGCAGTACAAAAAAAATAGCTACTGCTGTTTGTAAATACAATAAACAGTAGATTGTGCTAGTTTGTTAATACAATACATATAAATGATAATAATACTTTAGTTTTTTGGTGTGAGAAGACATTTGGGGTTTGGGGGGGGGGGCTTGCCTCAGGCAGCGAATGTGCTAGGTCCGGCACTGCACTGTCCCATAATTCTTCTAACTCTCCAGTACTTCTAAGGCAATGTATCTTTTGTTTCGATCCCTCTGATTAAAGTGGGGTTGCATTTAGCTTAGTGACCACAGTAAGTCAGTTTGATTTGCTGCTGCTGGAGACAAACAAGCCCAAATCAGCTTTGTTTAGCAAAAGAAACGAGGCTGGGAGCACTGTATTGGCCCGAGTGACTCCTGGCTGGCAGGGCCTGCTGGGCAATGCCCCTAACTCACTGTCCACCCACAATAAAATGCTGCGCCAATGGAAATTTCCACATGAGCACCCAACACCCTGCGTCAGCTCAGCACAGACCTTCTTTGCAGCACCCCATCCTCATGACTTCGGCACCCACGCTCGCCTCAATCAAACTGGATTTCTTCAGTGAGATCCAAGTACTTCTCGCAAACATCATGGAAAAACACCCAGCGTGTTTACTTGTCCGTCTGATAGTTTAGTCAGTGTGTGAAGGGATTAAAAGTGCGTGTGACGCTGCTGCCAAACTCTATGCCTGCCTATTTTATAATCCAGTCCTACAGTGCAGACCACAGATGTTTGGTACATCATCTCAACAGCTGCACGGCGCTTATGTACGCTGCCGTCTACAGATTTGCCAACATAGATGTGCACAGTGTCATCACTCACTAAGCCTGGGAGTGGCTCTGCTGTGAGAGAAAATATATTTTGTGGTATCAGAGAGTGGACGGCGCAGAGTGTTTGCTTGAGACTAGTTTCGGATTATTTGCTTCATTGGGGTTATTATAGTAAACAAGTGACAGTGCCAGTTATGAATGCAAGCCACTGCAAACTTAATGATACGTTTCTTTTTTTTTTTCTAAAAGTGAGGCTTCCTTCAGACTGTGAGATTTGAGCGATATTATGGTTTAGTGCGAGCTACACTGCACGACATGGATCTAATAACATCAAGTTTGATGCGTGCACACTGTACGATGACAACACTACTTATTTGCAGTCTACAACGTGCGTCCATCAACATTAGTATGCAAGAACAAAATGTCATCGGGGGCATCATCCGTGTAGTGGTAGGAGAAAAATGAAAACAAACATTGATCAGGCCCTCGCTAAAATGTTATCCCGTCGATCAAAAGTTCATGTATATCTTAGGATGTAGTCAATTTTAATTTCATTAGCTTAACTTCACTACCTTCACCATAAAAGGCCACAAATTAACCGTTTGGTCCAGCATGTTTGGAAAAAAACATCTGGACCCGTGTTAGACTTTTATTTTTTTGTTACATAAACCTGTTGATTAAGACCAGTGACACGTCAATATACATGTCGACTTAATATGCCTAACTTCTAAATTCTACCAAACAGAGCCCTCGTGTCTGGTGGGGTTTTTTCGGTTTTTCACCTTACTAACTTCCTGTTGGAGACAAACTGAAAAGACGCAGCGACATCTAGTGGACATTTTTTAGCATGACAAACATAAATCGAATGGTAGAGATAGCTCAGTCAGGTTGGGTTAAATTCAACACATTTTATCATTAAGATAAAGTGGCTCAAACAGTGCTCTACCAAACGGCTGAGCAGGACGCTGAAGGGTGAGTGATTTTCTGAGCTTGTGGCTGTCAGTAGAGAATTGATAATCTTAACAAGCAGCAGATCTGATTAGAATAATATGATTAATGAGGGAGCAACGACAGCAGCTGCCATCTGCACGGCTGCCACTCACAGACCAGGAATATCCCCAGAAACACATTATCGTGTAATTGGCTTTAGAGGCTGCAGTGTAAATGCAGCAGGCCGGGCTATCATCTGTTAGCCACCTCTGCTAACAACATGAAGGAATGCTGCAGATATGAAATGTGAAAGGCAGGACAGCGAGGTATTCATCTCCTGATTGGGTCTGGATTCATTTAAAATAATAGCTATAGATTCTGCTCTGTGCTGCAGGATTTCATAGACTGTGTTCTGTCAAAATGACAACTGGCCTGTCAGATACGCAACTGAGGAATCGATAAGGAAATAAAACACACGCAATCACAATGAAAGCACTGCTGTGAGGCTGCTTTAGCTAACTCGATGAGGATGTAGATGTCTCTTCCTCTTTCATTCTGTCCTGCAGCTACAGCTTTTAGCTTTTAGCAGCAGCTCTCCACTCCATGTGTGATGTCAGCCATCCATCCCTTATCATCATCAGCCCTGTCAGCAAGGTCAAGGGTCAGCTACAGACACAGCACCACTGAAAACAAACCCTGGTGACTTGATACTGTGATGGAAACTGTAAACAATCTTGAGGCTTTAAGGCTCAGCTTGTTCGGGGCAGTTTGACCTGTTTGATCTAAATAAAATAAAATAAAGTTTTGAAGTTTAAAAGTTCTTGGGAGCCATTTATGCATAGTCGTAAGAATCACAAGGAGTCACGCATTTGGTAAATGACATAATACGACCTTGTTGTTAACCTAATTTTAGTTTGTTTTTTTTTTAATTTTAAGTTCTTTCAAAAACATGGTAAGAAGGCAATGAGCAACAAAAGAAGAAATTAGCCCCAAAATTAGCAAGAAATAAGTAAAAAGTACAGGAAAAAATCCTGCAAAATTAGTAAAAGAAAAAACAAATAAAACAAAAATAAAATACAGTAAAATAAAATAAAATGAAAAAGACACGTAAAGTGAAAAAATAGAGGCAAACAAGACTTAGAAGTGCTTAAAAATGTTAATATAATATGTTGTAATAATTCTGTAACATAACTTTAAATATGCACTTATGATATATAAATGTACTTTTTCCTCTTGCTTTTTTCCTAGACATTTGTCCCAAAAATAAAAAAACAAACAAACAAAAACTTCTAAATCTACTGATTTTTTTGCAGTTTGTGGATCATTTCTTACCAAATTCGCACCAGTTCGCTCAGTGTTCAAAGGTTTAAATACTTGTGAAAGGCGTCTGAAAGCAGCACAAGAAAAGTCATGTCCCTCCGGGTTTCAAAGGGTTAACCTGGGTCTCATAAACATGGCAAGCCATTCAGAATATGAATCCTGCTAAAATTGCACTTGCCATTTCTGTTGTAGAGACTCGGGAAACGTACACTGGGCCAAGCTGCACAAGCCTCCCGAAGCTGTTTGCTGCTACCAACACAGTCAAATGTGTGTTCAGACAGAAATGCACAGCAATTTTTTTGTCTTGCGTCATTCACGCCAATTTGATGCTGGACCGTTTGTGCAGTCCATGTTGATTGGCCCCAGGCACTGTACAGACGTTAGCTGTGAAGCTAAAGATGAATGTGCCGACTGTGTGTGTTCAGCTCAGCCTTTCACTGAACTCACTGAACTTCTTTCTGTTATTTGGCTCCGGTCGTCTTCCTTTTTCCTCTCCTTTTTGCATGTTTATGAACCAGATTGATTAAGCCCCATGATACATGTAATCACAAGTTTTCTTCAAGCACTGTCTGTACAGAGTTCATTAATTTAAACAGCAAATTATGGTGCTAAGGAGCGTTATGCGGTGGAAATATTTCTTTACGGACAAAGAGTTTATTCGACCGCTCAGTACTTTGGCTCAGGCATTTCCCAGAGATGTTACAGCCCAAGGATACACGACTTGCTTTGCTTGGGGGCCATTTTTGCAAAATGACCAGGGGCCAGTTGCAGCAGCCTAATACATGTTTCAAAGCTCTACTTTAATACTGTTTTACGCACTCTGGCAATTTATGTTTACTGATAATACAAAAACAATTCCCAGTGTGAGTCAATTTATTTTTTACTGTGAATAAGAAAAGAAAATGGTTAGTTGGCCACCCTATCAGGTGCCAGATTTGGCCTGCGGGCCATAAGTTGAGCATCACTGCTACAGCCAGTTGCAGATAACAGTTACTGAGCCTGTCTCTGTTCAGGTTCTGTGGTACCAGACCTCACTGTGATGACAAGACTTTGGGACGTTGTGCAAAGTCACTGCACCAGCTGCTGTTTCACAAGAACTAGTTTCACCACATCACACCCCCTAAAATCACAGTATGTCACTTTTGTCTGCCTCTGTACAGGTACAACAAACAAGATACAACTTGTTAATACGTGAACATAGAGATTTTGGTAGGTGTGTTTTTTTATGGGCTCTATGGGAAATTCAGAATGTATGAGTTGTCTGGACATGCTTTTCGAAGTGGAGGTGGCTAAGCCGGCAGCTAACAAGGGTAACTGTGCTGACAGAGCTAACAGTGTTAACCAGGGGAACTAGAGGGTAGGTTGTCCTGATAGCAAATCTGCATTTCCTAGGATAGCGAAGGCACAACCCATCTTACTCTCCCGCTGATTGACTAATATTGTTTGCCTTCATTGGTCGGATTGGTCAGGTTCAGGCGTTGGTTAGTGTTATGGTAAGAGCTCGTATTTACCGGCCTGGCTCGTCCATAATGATTCATACAGGAAATCAAAGAGATGACAAATGATCTTACATTGCTGAGCCCAGTGGCCTTTGGACAAATCACTTCCTCACTGCCGTCCTCAAATTTAATTTCATTCTTCACTTCCTGTGTGCAGTCAGGTAGGCGGGATGGTAAATTGGATGAATATAAACTGCCACACTGTGTGCATGTCCTTTCTTGCAACCTTGCTTTACAATTTTGGCACAGAGGATGGATGTTTGTTGCTTAAAACTGTTGCTTCATGCACCTTGGAAGTTGCACAGACACATTAGACACATTAGACACATTAGACACTGTGTGAATGTTTCAAAACTGAGAAAGCCAAATTCTCCTTTGTGACACAAGAGAAGAACCACAAACAGAAACAGAAACAGACTTCTCATACTTTAATAACTTTTTTTTCTTGACCCACTCATTTTTTTTTGCTTGTTTGTTTTAATATTGTTTTTGAGAAACATTTTTCAAAATCTAGGGGAAATGTCCTACTATATTAATTATTATAATATAACATACTGAAAATTATGTTACATAATTATTATTATTTTAAGCTTTTTTTAATCAGGTAATTCCCATGTTTGTTTTAAATTTCTTTTACTGTCCCTTTTTCTTGTACTTTTTACTTATTACTTAATAATAAATAGTAACAAATTTTATTAACTGAGCTTTATTTTTTAGGTGCTCAAAGACACTTTACTTTGCTACTTTTCGGGTCGTTTCTTCTTTGAATTTGCTCATTGCCCTCTTCCCACTTTTTAACCCTTTGAGACCTGGATCAACATTAGTTTTCTTTCACTGCATTCTCACAGGCATGTGAACTTCTGAAATGTGAGCAAATCGGTTTGATTTCTTTTAAAAACACGAAGAAAAGACAAACAACAATTTGGCAAGAAATTTCCTGCAAAATGCAACAAATTTGTAAAAGGTGAAAAAAAGAGGGACAGATATAATTAGAAGATTATTAAAAAATGTCCAAAAACCTCTAAACATTATGAATATGTATTTAAAATGACATTATATATATATATATATATATATATATATATATATATATATATATATTTATTATTTTTTTTTTTTAATTTATTTTTTTTTGCGCTTTTCCCCCCAGGTAATTTCCTTGTTTTTTCCCCTTCTATTTCCCCCTTGTTTTCAGGTAATTTTCTTGTAACTTTTTAGTGATTTATTGTTATTTTTTGAAAAAAATCCTCTTAAGTTGCACATTTCCTTTTTTCTATGTTTTTTTTTTTTTTTTTAATGAAACCAAGCTAATTTTCTCAGGCTTCAACGGGTTAAAGAAATCAAGCTAATTTTCTCAGGTTTCAAAAGGATAATAATTCAATGATTTTCCCAAAACTTTCAATGGTTTTTACTTAATCCATGACTTTTACAGGTTTCCATGTACGTGGAAACCCTGCAGAAATGTCCTCCTACAAACTGTCGTATAGACAGAAGATCAGAAGTGACGGAAACACAGCTTTTCACCACATTTGCTCTGAATCAAGAGAGTCCCTGTCAGCTCACATCTACACCTTGATCCGTTTTAACCCTGCTGTTAAGAGCGAGTGGCGGCTCTTTCAGCTCCCCTCGGCTCAGTGTGTGAGGCTGACTCAGGGCTGGCTGATTACTCACATCAGCAGGCTGTGGTGGCTGAGCGCAGTTTGCTGCGTAACCTTTGGTAAGCGGGAGTTCATTGAACTCTAGTAGCTCTCTGCTTGTGCCTGGAGGAAAGCCAGGAAGTGTGTAAACTCAGCCTGGATCTTGTGATTGCTCCCACGGCGGAGCTCAAGCACTGCGCAAACACACCGAATCTCCTCTACAAGCCTCCTCCTCCTCCATAACAATGATCCCTACAATGTCACCATCAGGGTTGTTGTCCGTGGCTCGGGAACACAGGAAGTGGGAAGCATGAGCGAGGGAAGCGGTGGAGATTTACAGGAGGGTGGAGGGCTTTGGTAAGACATGGAAAGGGAGGGACGATGTGCGACGGTGCCAAAGGTAATCAGGCAGTTGTTATCGAAACACCCGACTGAAGCTCCTCGTTCTAAGGGATCGGTCATATGAGGCTCCGGACTTTACCTGAGGCAGTTTGCTCTGGGTGTGGACGAGCTTGTAGATGTTTTTAATAATCAGGATGATTGCAGTACGCAGGAAATCAAACATCACAACAAACTGTTCCAGTGAATTTAACATCCTGTGTGGCCGTCATTGTCTGCACGTTCATAAATAGGTCACAATTAAGCCTCAAGTCCCAAGTCAAGAAGGCCCATTCTGAGTCAAATACCAAGTCAAGACAAGCAATTTCTGAGTAAAGTCCCAAAGTCAATAAGGACAGGTCCCAAGTCAAGACAGACAATTTCCGATTCAAGTACCAAGTAAGATTGACAAGTGTCAAGTTAAGACTGAAAAATCCCGAGTTAAGTCCCGCATCAAGACAGGTCAGTTCTGAGTCAAGTCCCTAGTTAAGTCCCAAGTCAAGACATAAAATTCCCAAGTCAAGTCCCAAAGTTAATACTGACATGTCCTAAGTTAAGTCCCAGGTCAAGACAAACAAGTTGTCACTCATGTCCCAAATTAAGATCCCAAGTCCCAAGTCAGGTGAGTTCTGAGTCAAATCCCAAGTCCTAAACGTTGAGTGTTGAGTCCTAAACAAGTCATAATGCACTCTTCATCAAGATTTAATGTAACTTTAATAACAGAGAAGTAATAGATAAATATACATGCTTTTAAAATGTATACTTGTTAAAATCAGTTATTTGGAAGTTATTGCGCCTGTGTTTGTCATTTTCGACTGGCTCGTTTTGCATGCTGCAATTTGTTGTTTTTTTTTGTTGACCATGCATAGATGATCAAATAGAGTTTGATATGGTGGCCTTTCATTCAGTGACAGTGACAGTTTCAGATGTAACAATCAAGTCCCCAAGAAGAGCGCAAGGCTCTGATGCAAATTTTACATAGTGGCCAAAAGTGTAATTACACCAACCTTTTCCCCATTGACTTATATTTGGAAAGAGACGTCTGTAAATCAGTGGATAGTTCTTTGTGTGTCAAAACCTCCATGAAATTACTCATTTCACTATATAGATTTTTAGAAATATATATATTGTGCCGACTGTGTGTGTTCAGCTCAGCCTATATATTTAGACTATATAGAAAGTCTAAAAGAGCTGGAAGATTAAATCTTTTCGATCTTCTTTTTTTTTCGGTTACTCGCTCAGGCACACTTGGCCGCCGTAAGTCTCTAGTGCGTAAGCCTCATGGGCCCGTAGATCCAGGTATTCTATACCCAGAAATAAAGCTTTTTTTTTGCTTCATGCGCCAATGAGCAGCTCTCATAGGAATTAAGGTAAGCCTCGCCTCCATGGCCGTATCCAGACTTTCCTAATACATCCATGGTAACAACATGTGCTACAGCAGGAATGCCCAATCATGACCAAGCAGGTCAGAGCTCAACATCTAAGTCAGATACTGCACCGCTCTGGGCACTTTAACTGGCAAACTGACAGTAAGAGTAAGAAACTGGTCCCACCCAGTACGAACAAAGAATAAGTGAAGAGCATGTGAGCAGTCATGTGAACAGAACAAAGTAAATATCTGGTGTCGTATCATGCCGACCAGTTTCAGGCCTGAGCTAATAGAGCTTTAGGACAAGGTGAGGCGAGCAGCTTGTGGTCTCGTAGAATCCCACTGAATTGATCTCGTTACTCATTGACTGTGGACACTGAAACACTGCTCTCAGAGTTCATCAGGGCAGCTTAACCTGGATACACAGAGGCTCTTTTTCTATCTGCACAAATGTAGCACTCAGGGCAAAATAACACAGCCACTTTATCTGGTCCACTACAGATCGAGGTGCTCTCTCTGCTCCTCATCCATTTTTTTTTTTTTTACAAGTCAAACAACAAAGCTGTGAATCCCAGAATCAGAGATATTGCATCAGACCCAAAGCTTGTCCCTGTTGCATTAAAACAGGTTTGGCCCAGAAACCTGCTGCTTTGATAGTGTTGGACTGTTGCCTTGTGGAGAGCTGGTAATGGAAATGTTATTCTGCTCTATTACATTCACACGTCACCTTTGCTTTATACATTGCTGCAAGCTTCAGACTTTATTCTTGTTATAGTAATATGTATTTAGTTTTTTGTGTGTGTGTGTTTTTTTTTTTAAATATTTCAACGTTTGTTTTTTTAACATATGTTTTAAAAGGTCATTTCTTTTCTGCTGTCTTGCAACTTCAGTATTTGTCGACTCTTCTATTTGAGGTTGAAGATGAAGCAATAATTCACAACCTTCAGATTATATTGTACTTTAGTGGTGGATATTTAATGCAATCAATCAAATTACTAAAACCAACAGACCTACAGTGAACCTTTTTGGGTCCCTGGGAATCTGAAGTTCCTGTTTTGTTTTTTAACATGCGACTTGGACTGTGGCGTGCCCGTTTGATGCCCATTTTATGAGGATTCTTCTACGAGGCCAACAAAACTCTCCAAAATATCTAAACTACAGCAAAGTAACAGGATCAGTCGCGACAGAAGCTTTTTGTTACTCACTAATTCTAGCTTCAATAATAATTATTATAATACATTTTAGTTGTATGTTGCTTTGAAAAGGGCTCAAAGGCTCTCTACATAAGTGTTTATTTTAAACATCCCATATGTAGAAGCACACTGACCTGGCCCAGATATGGCTTCAGGATGACACTGCTGTCACACAGTCAGCACAGTTAGGCATCTATCTCATAAATGGACCAGGAATGGCAATGACGGCACCATTTTTAGCCCCTTTACAATGAGGAACATGTCCAAAACGTCACTATTATGCTTTATATAGCCTATGTACAGAGTATATGCATTGTGGAATGTCTGTATGTCTCTGATTAGTTTTTTTCATATTTGTAATGCTTTTAAAAAGTTGATTTGCTTAATCCTTTCAAACCAGAAGTGACATCACTCTTATTGTGCTGCTTTCAGAAGCTTTTCACAAGTATTAAGACCTTTGAGTCCTGAACAAATTGGTGCAACTTGGAAAATATTGTTCCATGAATTGGAGGAAAGTAGTAGATTTATAAAATGGCAAAAACAAAACAAAACAAAACAAAACAAAACAAAACAAAACAAAACAAAACAAAACAAAACAAAACAAACAAAAAACCCAGTGAAAATTGCTAGGGAAAAGCTATATCTATATTGATCAAAATTATGTATTTAGAAATTGTTGCAGAATTCTTATACATTTTAAGCACATTTTTTTAAAACTAAAATTTGCTCACTTTTGAGCCATGTCTTTCTAAGTTCCTCGTTGCCTTCTCCCATGTGTTTGAAAGAAATCAAACCAGTTTGCTCATGTTTTAAAGAGTTAAATCACCAATCACATTGCAGGTAAGCTCTGGATGTTTTACTCACTCATTCTCCAGCAGGGTCATGCAGACCACCTCCTTGACCCCCGGGTTGTTGGCCTTGTCGCAGGAGCAGCCCTGCAGGCTCCAGGTGGCCAGACGCACCACGGGCTTCCCGTCCCGCAAGCCGGGCGGGGGCTCCACGTTGGGCCTCACGGAGATGATCTGGGTCGGTCCTCCGGGCGGGAGGTCCAAGTCGTCGCTCCTGAGACTGAAAGAGGTCGGGCTGGGGTGCGACTTGGTTGTGCAGGTCAGCCCTCCGTTGGTGTTGGTGGACGGCGCCCTGGAGCGCTCCACGAACACCTGGAAGCGGATTTTGTCCAGCAGGGAGCTGTTGATGTAGTTGACCCTCACCAGGTCCTCGATGCTCTTGAACGGGCCGTGCTCCGCCCGGTAGGCTACGATATTCTTGGCGATCTTCTCCGTGATGCCTCGGATGCTCATGAGCTGCGCCGGTGTGGCGGTGTTAATGTTCATCCCGGTGCACGACTCCAGGTCTTTGCGCAGGGAGGACGGGGAGTGCTGGGAGGAACTGGTCCTGCTAGAGACGCATATTTCCAGTTTGATCACCTCCAGTTTGGTTGCCCCGATCCCGCTCACCAGAGCCAGGTCCTCCACCTTTTTAAACCCACCGATACAGTCCCGGTACTCCACAATATTCTGCGCAACGGTGCGGTTGACTCCCGGTAGAGTCATGAGTTCCTCCTCGGTGGCTGTGTTGATGTTTAGCCGCTCCTGGTTCACCAGGATGTGGCCGAAGTTACAGGCGGCGCTGAATTTGCGCTTACCGCAGCTGAAGTCTGTGGGGTCCCTGGGGATGGAGCGGTGGCAGCCCAGACTCCCACCCATGGCTCCAGCGGGTCACCGGGGCTCGGATCAGTGCGGAGCAGACAGAGGGCCACGGCGGAGAGAGATCAAGCTGAAACACAACCACCACGGGAACCGGAGACATGAAAGTCACACACATACACACACAGATATCCGTTTCATCACAAACTGCTTCGTTAAAGATGATATTGATTATACGCACCAGATGTCTTCAGTCCTGGCTACATGCTGCTGTGTCCCACACACCGATCCAGCGTCTCTCCGCAGCCTGTCTGTCTGTGTGTCCTCTGGGGGAGATAAGAGCTGGATGTTCAGGCTGCTCTATAAACTTTGCCCTCCAACAGTCCCGTCCTGTATCACTGGCCACAGGTCGGCCTCCACACACGCTCATCTGACAGGCAAGCGCCAGCTCTCACAGCTATACACACCTCTGCTCCCAGCGCGCGTCAAGTCACACAAGTTCACACAGGCAAACACCGGAACACGCGGGATCAGTCTTCAGAATAAAGGTAGCTACGGTGAGAAGGTGGAGCGCGCAAGCCTGTTAAATAAATACATAAACAAATAAATATACCTATGCGTAAACACTTATGCCAAATATGATCAATAACAGTCATGTGCATATCAATTTTGATAATCTATTTTTTCCATATTTAGATTGGTTGACCATTTTGGTTGTCCATAAGAATCTGCAAGATAGATTGAAAATTAAGTAATTAACTTAATTTAGCTGGGGGAAAAGCATAAATCAAAACATATATTTATAAATATTATTTTCAAATTTAGTGTAAAATTAGAAAAAATATATATTGGAAACAAATGTGGAAGTGTATATTGAGAATAAATAAATACGTGAGGAAATTTAAAAGTGAAAAAATAAATGAATACAGGTCTTCTCAAAAACTATGCAAGCCCAGAAGGTCTATATAATTAAATGTCTATTCAAATGAATAATAAAATAATTATTTTTGAATGTCAATAAAGGTTGAATATATGGTGGATGGATAAAGGATATTATGTATTTCTGTATTGGTGTATGTATTGACTGGTATTTGTTTCCTTACATTTTCTTCACTGACATATTTTCATGTATTTCTACACTTATTAAAAACATAAAAATGCTCATGATAAATTTAAAAATTAAATTTAGAATATATTTTGTCCTAATTGAAGAAATGCTTCTCCATTCCCAGGTCCAGAAGGGACATGGGAAACAGATACATCTTTTAAATGTGCATGAAAAAATGCAAGTATATAGACTAATTTAATTTAGTCAAAAAGAAAAAAAATATTGTAATACAAATTTCAATTATTGTCAACAATATACTAAATGTGTACATTTATGTGTAAATAAATACATTAATGTGAACTTTAATATGTATCTACTTACTATGCCCCCCTCCAAAATAGACAGTCTTAGATTTCTTTTTGCTTTTAGAAAGGGAAAAAGAAAAATTCTTAAAATAAATTAAAATAAGATGTTTTTTTTCTCATGTACATATGATCAGCCCTTAACATGTATATTTAATTACTGTTATTTAGGAGCCTTGACTGGAGATGTCTGGTCAGCTAAAAAATTTTTTTTTTAAAAAAATGTGTCAATCCGGCTTTTATTTTGAAACCTAACCCTCCTTTCCTGTCGTGTATTTTCTTTTCCTCCATCAGCAGCAGCAGCAGGAGGCGCGGCTCCTGGCATGGCAACTAAATGTTTTCTGTCACTGGGCTAGACGAGTTTATTACATACATGTAAATTAAGACTACATCCAAATATAGATTTAGTTTTCATTTTTGGTTAATAATTGATCATTCAGTATTGATGCCTGGTCTTCTGGTACAGCAACAACAGGAACTCTACAGTAAACCAGTATAAGGTGGTTTTAAAATATTCATAATCTGCAAAAACATATAGAAATTATACATTAAATTGATATATGTTGAGTTTGCTTATCAGTAAAGACCTTTTAAACTAATAAAATGTTCTGAACTGCATTATAATCCACAGGAAGTATGACTGACAGATGGGTTTTAACATGCAGTTTCTCCAGTCACCCTCCAGTTATTCTAATTAAAATAATGCCTTTGATGGAGGCTAGGCAGAGGGGAATTCCCAACAATGTGTGGTGTGTATTATCTTTAAGATTTTATTATTCTTCTTATTAACTTTCAAGATTTGTTTTCTAAGAATACAGATGTGTTAAAATCTAAATCTTAAGTGAATGCAACCATGAAATATTGGGCTTGTATGCAGCAAATGGGCAAAGCATTCACTGTTTGACTGTGGCCTCCATCAATGGAGGGACATGATTTATCACCTGAGCTCCTCCAGCTCTGATCCTGTCTGATTGGATTAGCATAGCATTATAATTCCAGATAAAACGCAAGCATTGGCTTCATTCTTTATCAACAAAGCATGTGATCATCCATTGATCCTGTGTTTTATCTCCTCTGCAATGGTGTTGAAAGACTCTTCATTCATTGATAGGTTTAGACTATTTTGGAATTAGAGACACAGTCACAAAAGGACTAATGAACATGTGCACTATTGTTGATTCCAGTGTTAAGAGTGCATTATTTTATGCTATAAGACTATTGTAAAAATGCCACTTAAAGGATCTCAGGGAAATATTTTTGGACCCACAAGAAAATTGAAAGAGTCCCTTTGAGTTCACTGTGGTAACGGAGGGTTCTTAATCTGGATTCTTAGAGTTTAAAACAAGTCAGATTTGAGACTTTTTTAATGCCACTCAGAATGAAAATTAGGAATTTTGATTAAACTTTGCTAAAGGCATTTAAACAAAGTTTTGTGTTGGATTTTGTTATATTCAGAATTCTAAATATTGACAAAGATTTTCAGTTTTATTGTAAGTGCATATCGGTTCCAAATATCAGTTGTTGGTCTCATTAACTACAAATAATCGGTATCTGTACCAACCTTGAAAAACCAATATCGGTCGACCCCTACCTCAAAGTATTGACAGTTTCTCTTAGGGGGCTCTTAAGAGTACTAAAAAGCGGTTCTAATGAGTCTTGTGGGGGTCTCAGGGGTACTTATGAGGGTTCTATGGGTTTTTGAAAATGTTTTAAGAAGATTGGAGAGGTTCTATGGGGATCTTTGAGGTTTTTCTGGGGTTCCTAAGAGTCTTGGTTCTGGGGTTGCAAAGGTTTTCCAGGAGTCCAAAGGTTTCTGGAGCCCTTTGTAAGATCCCAGTGGTTCTTGATACAGTCATGTGGATTATTGAAATAGTTTCAGGGAGTTCAAAGCATAGTAAGGATGGTAGTTAAATTGTTTAATTACATACAGCTTTTCTGTAAGGAGAGAACGATAATTGTATTGATATTAGGTTTCGTGGTCAGCTTGGCTTCCTCTCCATAGACAGTTATGTATGAAAAACGGTATTTAACAAATGCAAATTCTAATACAGAGCACTGCGTTTACTTAGTAGGCTCATAATGTGCAATTAGTAACCAGTGACATGTATGTCTGGCCCTGACAGAGAGTGTGGTGCAGACAGTCAGCAATATGCCAGGATCCTCTGTTAGTGAAAGGATAAGCCACTGTTGACATCACAGCTCTATTTACAGCCAGGATGCCCCATTGCATAAATACTGGACATTGCCACCCCTGCTTGACCTCAGCTCTTATGCAACACGGATAAAGCAGAAAATCTCAAGCACAGGTACGGTCCAAGATAAAAACCCAAGAAAGGACTCCAAACTGAGATCAACATCTCTACAAAAGGGCAAACGGAAAAGAGGAATGATTCTGAGGTCTGATTCCAGATCAGTTATGAGGATTTAGATTTCACAGTGATATGAATTTGAATAACACTGTGGCGGCTTAGGATCCATGTTCTCTGATGGTATCTTAGTATCCTGTTAGTTCATGTTAAAATCTTGTGGTTCTTGGCAGTCTGAGTTCTTGACAATTGACCCGGTGAGCGATTCAATTAGTCTTTAAACCAAGGCCATGTGTGGCAATACAAGTGAGATCATTTCAAGTCTGAGATATTTTAACATAAAAAATGGTCAAGACTATTGTTTTCATACAAATATAATAGCTTTATATACAAGTGCCAAGTATTAGCATTGGTCTCCAAAAAACTGCTTGCAAAGTTAAATATTCTCCTGTCCTGCTGGCTGTTGCCTTTCTACCTACATAAGAGGCTTACTCTAGTGGATAAAAACACTGAGACTCAGAGTGTTGACCACATCAGTGGCACAGTTCCTAGAGTCTTATCACTTTGCCCAGAGCTGGAGCTAACCCAGAAACACAGCAGCTCTCAGTGAAACAGGTCAATGTCACAGCAGCAATTAACCAAACACAAACCAACTTTGATTGACCTGATAAGGAGGAGAATTTGGCAGCAATTGTGCAGTTAAGGCACAAAGAGTGAATTTGAAGGTAGAGTGTGTGAACATGGAGGTACAGTGGGTTCTCTAGTATAAGGTAGATTGTAATGCAGTCAGGGCTGGTCACCGTCTTTTTGGGCCGAATGAGGTTTATCTTGTCATGTGGGCTGACACATGGGGTTTTGGTGTACACCTCTGTAATTGGCTTACAGTATTTTTACCTGAGTGACCCGAGGACACAGTTAGCCAATCAGCAAGAGGAGAGGCTGAAGCAGACTAGTTGTCAAACATGAAAGTTTGTGGCGTGATGCTGCAGTACAGCTATGTGTGTGTGTGTGTGTGTGTGTGTGTGTGTGTTATATCCCACATAACAGCTGGGAGTCCAAAGGGTCCAGCTTTTGTTTGAATAAGCCGGAGGCAAATACATATTTAAGGTTAGATGACTAAATGGAGCCAATACAGACTTTTTTTGAAATACAAAAATAAAAAATGGTTGTCTACATCTAATATGGGTATGATAGAGGTTGATTGATTACATACTGTATTGTAATACTGATCTATATATTGTCTGTCTGTGGAAAGACCTCACTAAATAGGTCCACATTAATTTCCTATTGCTGTGTTTGCTTAAGTCAACCGTGGACAGGAAATAAACCTTGACCCAAGCTGTTTCCTAGCAACACAATCCCCGTGAAATTGGTTTCAACTGAGAGTGTCTCAGAATGGTCAAAATGTGGTTACATTGTTCCATCACCACAATGACAACATATTTGGAAAGTAAGACTACCTCTAGTTATTTGGCAAGAAAGATACTGACAAATATTAATGATGAGCTACAATATTTATTTTAAAACATTTATTTTGGTTTTAGTTGGCTATCAAAAGATGTTTAGCTGCAATCTATCATGTAATATGAGCATGTGTCCAGAAACACTAATAGTTGTTCTCATAAAGTGCCGTCAAATCCCAGAGCCCAAGGAGGCCCGACTCCTCCAAAATAACATAGGGAACCACTTCAAAACCCCATAATCTAACCGCAAAAAATCCATGTCTTAAGAACATATAAACCCCCAGAGCCCTTAGAAGTCCCAGAGTTCAAGGAATTCCATCAAAAATCCCCCATTATCCCTGTGACATTACAAATAATTTTACATGTCTTTTGACCAACAGACCAAATTCACACTGTACTCGCTCTCAGGACTATTTATTTCTATAAAATCATCATGTAAATGCAGAAACCAGGAAACTGTCTCTTAAATGCTATGCACCACGCGTGGAACAATCTTGTAAAGCTTCTAAAATTAGACAAAAGTGAAATTTAGCTTCATAAATAAAAATAGCTCCCTGACGTTTCACAAAGTAAAAGTTCCTCCCATGCTGACACTTGCTTTGCACTATTTAATCAAATAATTCATTTTATCCCCGATCACTGAAATAAAACGCCAACACAGATAATTGGCAAAATGTCAGATATCGGCCCCAATAATCGACCAGGCCAAAAAATTTGCGAGATAATGAAAAAACGTATAATTTTGTGTCATCAATGGAGCATTTTGGTAACACAGACCTGGTTGAAAATCGACAAAGTATCCCTTGAGGTGCACTTAAAATGCTCCCAACAACCCCAGGACCATCTTAAGGTGCTCCTTTCAACACCTCTTTTAACACCCTTAAAGACCTTTTGGAAGAACTCAAGGAGCTCCTTTTAAAAACAAGTTTCCCCAGTAACCATCACAAGCATCCACTTTGTATCTCTAGAGTCTCGTGGGCCCACAAGGACTCTTTCAATACCCTCAACAAATCCCTTGAAACTCCTGCATGACTGCCAGCAGCCCCTTAGCCCATGGTGGTCTCAGAGCTCCACGACTGATCCTCCCACCAAAACTCTCAAGGAATCAAAACCATAAAAATGAAAAAACAAGCTCACTCTAAAACCTTCAGTGTCATCGGTGCCAAGTTAGCAGCTATCACCTCGGTGACTCTGAGACAAGAGGTGGACTGTGTTCCTGATAATGCCTAATTTGACTTGGTCAGGCAGAATGGCAGTAGGCAGGTTGAAAGGCCCATCCTTTAAATAGGTGAAAGGCTATGGCAACACAAACGGAGAGTGAATCCTTTACTAAACACAATGAGGGGTTTAAGTACATCAAGTGGAAAACAGCTGGGTCATGGTTAAAGTTCAGAGGGATACTGATAAGGCTGATCATGGAGAAGTCCCTGAACCTGTCAGCAGTCATGTGCTGCCATCTGTTGGAAGTTAATATCACTAAGTCCCCAAACTCTTCACTCTGAACCCGAGAAATGCCTTGATGGTAAACTTTGGTTACGCCATATTATATTCCCAGTGGTATCTGTGTTGTATTCTCTTTCTTGAACACTTCAAAAGCACTCGTTTCCACAGAGCCGCCCCGTTCAGTTTGTTACATATTAGATGGTAAGGTTATGTTTCAAGTCCTTTTTTAAAAGTTGTGGATGATAAACCAGTACAACCATCCCGTTGTGTGTGAATAATGTTGTGTGTATTTTAGTGTACTCTATTTCATGATCTTTTATAACTTAAGAAAAATGGATTTGAGTACCATATAAAGTGCTCTATGAATAAAATGTATTTGGTTATTGCTTCCTTATTGCATGATATAGTTAAAGGTATAATGGACATGCCAGTCCAGTCTGAGGCAGATTCTCTCATGGTGCATCCCATTGCCAGACTGTACACAGAATATCCTACTGTAATTCTTTTCATAATATACAACCATTTTCCAGTTAGTACAAAAAACACCAAAATATTTAACTGTTTTATACTAAAAGTAGATGACATAATATGGGCGTCATCAAAGGTCATTCAAATTGTGACTTTAGAATGATGCTATCGATTTAACTTAAAGACAGAACCTGTTTTACCAAAAATCTAATAATTTATTTCTGTTTTGTTTTTGACACAGTTCGTGCTCACTGTTTAAGCCCCTAAATTCCAATAAAGGGAAATCATAATGCCACAGAAGAGAATATTTCATGACAAACGAACAATATTTAACAAATTATATGATGGTGTGAGGTTATCGGTGGTCAAACAATCAAGATCTAAAAGATAAATCAATCTCTTTGATCTCCTGCCATCAGGCGAACGGTACAGAAGCATCAAATCCAGAACAACAAGCCTGCTTATAATAGCCTCATCCTAAAGGCTAGTTGATCCATCTGATTCTGCTGTTAAGACTTTATCTGAACTTTACTCCTCACGACTGTACTTTGCTCTAATCATTTGGCACTTTTTATCTTTATATCTGTACTGGGCACTTATTAACTGATTTTTTTTATAGTGTTTTTAGTGACCGTGTTCGTTTTTATTTTAAGTGAGGATGTTTTTAGTGTTTAATATTTTTTTTTTATGTTTGTCGATCTCTGGAAAACGCTCTTTCATTCTGCTCTGCATGTTACTGTATAGTGAAACGACAATAAAGCTGAATTGAACTGAATGACAACAGTGTGCTTCAAAATTTGTAACAGCCTCGGTAAAGGCCCTCTCGAGTTCAATCCAAATTGTTTTCCCAGATAGATGGCAAAGAACTTGACTGGCCTGCACAGAGCCCTGACCTTAGTACCTTTGGGATGACCTGGAACCCAGACTGGGAGACGCGCTTCATCGCCAAACATCAGTACTGGATCAAAAGGGAGCAAATCTCTGCAGCCGGGTAACAACTGTTGGAAAGCCTGAAACCAGAAGAGCGGAGGCTGTTACGGCAGCACATTAATGTCCATGGGTTTAGAACATGTTTAACAATAACACAAGTGTGTAATGTTAGGGCATATACATAAACGTCATGTATATTTTTAAAAACATTTAGTGGAGATCACCTGTGTTTTTTGTCCCATCATAATTTTATTATGTGACTTTTTACAGTAAAAACTGAACATTACAAAATACAGATGCAGTACACAAACAGTGCTAAATGTGATGCAAAGAAAGCCATCTTGGTAAAGTTACTGAGTTGACCACTGTTTGGCTGAAGCATCTCAGCTCCAGCTTTCCCATCCACCAACATCCAACACAGGCTTTCCACATCTGGCCCCTGGAAAGATTTGACGCCGTTGGAAAATGTTTTTAAATAGAATCTGCAAAAGAAGTTCAAAGAAGTAAAAGCCCTTCAAAAGCAGTTTCTTGACCCTGTTACAGGAAACTTTTTTTGTTTCCGAGAGCAAGGCTGGAAAAGTACCGGCTGTGATACTGGAAACAGAATTTCTTTACCAGGGCCAATGCAAAATGGAAAAACAAAAAGAAATTAGCAAAAGAACAAGAAAATGTTACAAATGGTTGAAGTTAAACACTGCAGTTCATGGTTATACAATTAAGAATTTACATTGCAGGAGATGGAAGAGCATACCACTTGGGAGGAAATTAAATGCGATACCTAAATAAGTGAACCGAAATATACGTATATATATATATAAAAAACAGTGCCTGAGGTGAGCTTCAGCCTGACGCTGTCTGCAAATGTGCAGGAAGTGAAAGGCCAACCTCTTTGTTTGTTTTTTGGCATTAAAAGGATGCAGCACAGAGCAGTGCAGCATCCAACATTCCCAAAGTAGAAGAAGAAAAGAGGAAAGAAAGACTGAACTCTGCCTCCTGTTTGTCATGAAGGAAGAACACCAGTTGTGTTTTCAGTGTGAATATTCTTGTTTTTTGAGCAGTTACCTAAAACAGGACTTCACACTGAATCTAAACCGAGATAATAACAATTATTTGAGGAACAATACTGCCCCCTGGCTTTCACTTGATTATTACACAGTAATATGGTCAAACAGCGAATGATGTTGACAATCAAGGCTGGCAGGTTGGCAAAAGAAATAATACACTGTAACATCAGGAGGGTCCTCCAGAGTAATTAAAATATCTTCTTCTTTTTGTTCTTTTCCAAGGTTCTGTAAGAACAAGAGGAAAGGAGACCAGTCAAGCAACTACCTTTATCCAAAAACACAGTTTGGTTCATCTGATGCAGGGTGCTTATCCACAAAGGAATAGAAGAACAGCAGTTTCAGTTGGCAACTTCAGTATTTTTTCTGTGCTGAAATATCTAAATCCTGTCCGCAAGTTCCCGAAACAGGTGCAACACTGATCCTCTATGGATGTAATATAAAGTACCATAGAACAGGAAATATAGATATAAATCATAAAATGTGGCCATGACTTCTCTAAGTGAAGCTGAAACACCTGAGCCTCAATAAAGAAAAGGCAGACCACTTTCACACCTTGCATTAAAATTTGTTTTGGGTGATCGGACATTACCTAACCACATTTGAATTTGGGTCACATAGGTTTAAATGCACCCACGATGCACTGACGATAAATTGTGATCCGAGCCAAATGATTTCCTGAGGTGAACAGGGTGCATTGTGACCAATAAAAAAAAAAAAAAAATTGCAAAAGTGGCCCCAAAGCAAAGCAAATTGAGTATCCCTGCCTTAAACCCTTCTTGTCTCTCTCATTATTAATCAGCATGTGTGATGTTGTATTTACCTGGAGGCGTCTAGTTTCTGCTGTTCCAGAATCCTCTGCTGGGCCTCCCAGCTGGCCTTCTCCTCCTCGTGTTGGCGACGTTTCTCTTCCAGTTCTCTGTGTTGGGCCTCCAGGTTCTTTTTCATTTGCTCGTGACGCCGCTGGAGCTGCAGTGTGGCAGACGCACAGCCGTAGGTTACCCGAGTGTTAACAAAGGAACACAAACATGTAAAAACGCACCCTCGTTATTATTTTACCTCGGCCTCAGAGTCTCTGAGCTTCTGGAGCTTCTCTTTGACCTTCATCTCAAACACTTGCTCCATTTCCTGTTCCATCTTCTTCATCTTGGACACGTGGTCCCGTCGTTCCTCTTCCATCTGGGCTAGAGGACTCCTGGAGACACAAGCCAGCGTTCACACAGACAGCACACAGTGGCAGGTGTGTGGGTGGTCACACATTTCTTGTCAGAGCTGAGCAGAAATGTGCTCCCTTCCCGAGTATGAAGCTCTTTCTAACAGCGGAGTGATGGACAGGAGGAGAGGCAGGACCAGGGAAGGAGGAGAGGTGCGACTTGCTTGCCTTCCCTGGAAGCCCTCTGTGACAGACAGCTTCCAGCGAAGGCTGCAGCTGGAGGATGACGGGGGTAATAAGCCCTAATTCTGACACTAACCACGCCCTGCTGCAATGACGTCTTACACTATACCTACTTTTCCTGCTGAAAAAGAAAGAAAGAAAAAAAAAACAAAACTAGAGGTCCTTTAATCTTAGACAACAGCAGCTGACATTATCTTGTTTGTAAATGTAAAATTTGTCCGATATGTTAATGAGCAATATCAATAAAGGTTAGTTGGTGAGGTAGCTAGCAAAATTTGTTCATATTAGCTGTATAAAGATGATTGTTAATAGCAGCACAGTTAACAGTTTTACAAATACAAAAACAAACTGACCTAATTAGATCATTTATTATGAGCTTTTAGCTACACTGCTAATGTGGCTTTAGGGATAACGTCAGCTGGTCTTCGAGGAGGACATTCCCATCAGCCTCAATTTGCGTTTAGTTCTAAATAGCAAATGTTGAATGCTGAAAAGCTAAGATATTTGTTGAACACAATACATATCCATGATTGGGTAGTAACGGATTGCATGTACTCAGGATTATGTAATTGTATTACAAAAAGCTAGTAAGCTCAGACCAGAAAACATTTGAAAAAGTTGTCAAGTCATGTTTTATTTAGTGTTAAATCACCTGAAAATAAGAATCGATGTGTTTTAAGTGAGCAGTTAATATTGACATTGTGAGTGCGTCCTCACAAGAGGTTGTGCGTTGTTCTAAAAATCGCCCAGAACGGACAAAACAAACACCGGTTCTAGATAATACCGTATGCATTTTAGCGTCGGCCATCGTAGTTAAGAGACGTTCCACAACCTCACGGCCAGATGCCACTAAATCCTACACACTGGACCTTTTATTCAAGTACGTCTGACATACAAGGTTTCTTAGACAAGCGCTCCACGTTGTGGCGGTTGTTACTAAGGCTAATTAGATTTGACCAAACGTGAATGCTTAATATGCAAATTTCATTTGCATTTAAAATTCTTTGACTTAAAGAGAAAAAAAACAATTTATGACATTTTTAGTATAAAGTGGAACATTTTGATTGATTTGATAAATTTCATTTGATTTTGAAGTAATCAAAAAAAATACTCAGATTAGATTACATTTTAATTTATATCCATTTAATCCAATGGACTACATTACTTATTACAAAAACTGTATCCATTGTATTGTATTCATGTATTCAGTGACTGGCTACATTTCAAAGTAATCTGAGCCAAACCTTTAATGTCATACTTTCATTTTTCTATTTATTTTACGAATAAAAATAATATTTTTTTGTTTGTTGTTTATTGGGCAGATTAAAAAAAAAAAAACGCATTTCAATTATTACAAGTTTTGTTTTCTCTTTTAAATCCTACTGAGTAGTCTATAAAGGTCTCCCATACTTACCAAATGTCATACTAAACCTCAGTATTCATTTTATGTATCATAAAAACATTAGCATTTAGTTTAAAACCAGTTTGCCTTTTTCAAGAATACTGATCAGCTGAATTGACAACATAAGTGGATTTTATCTATTTTGATTACAAAGTCACCATGCCTTTTATCACCTGAAGTCAGATAAATGAAAATTGTGCTTTTTTTAGATAATCATTTGCCATTTTTGTTGTGGTTAGTGGCAATATGTTAAATCTTAATGTGCTGAATTAATTGCATTAGTGTATTCTATTTAGCTATGTCTTACTGTAATTAACGGTGGCTTTGCTGCTATTTTGTAACCAGTTTGTTGACATCTCTGTAATTCCTTTAGCCAAGTGGGAAATATCGTAGCTCTGAACATTAATACTGGAAGATTAATTAGCATGTAAAGTATAAAGCCATTAGTAAAGTACAGTAAATATTTTAACAGTGGTTAACCCTTTGAAACCCGAGCAACTTGGCTCAATTTCTTGAGAAACATGAGACGGTGCCGATGAGCAACTTAACAAAAATTTGCAAGAAATTAAAAGTTGCAATATTACTTAAAATTAGCAAAAATAGAAACAGCAAATTACCTGAAATAAAAATAAAAATAAATAGTAATACCTATAAATAATAAAAACAAATATTTTTTCTGTAACCTAATTTTAAATTTATAATCAGAAAAAAATATAGTTTTCTTGATATATTTTCCTAGTTAATGATCATCTCTCTCTCTCAATTATTCATATACATATATATATATTTTAGCTAATTTTCAGGTCTTTTCTTTCTTTTGTCACTTTTACATTTTTTTTTTCCAATTTGCAAGGCCTTTCATGCCATGCTGCGGACTGCATTATTTTTCCATATCTTAGAATGAAATAAAAAGGTTTAAATGCTTGTGAAAGGCATCTGAATGTTACACAAGAAAACTGATGTTGATCCAGGTTTCAAAGGGTTAATAAGAAAGGGTAAATGACACTGCGAAGCAAGTAGCCGAGCCAGATGACTGATGCTTTAACTAGTGACACAGATTCAATATATTACCCGCACATCATGTAGAAGCTCAGAAGCAGTGACAACTTTTGATAGTATTTGTGTTTTTTGCATAAAATTGTGTGATAAATACACATATGAGTGTTGCAGGTGAAAAAAAATAAGGAAATGAGGAAAAATGAAAATGATCAGAGAAAGGAGTGGAAATTAATTCTTTGGAAAGGTTTTGAAGAAGTGAAGTAACACTTACATGCCATCATCCGTCTCAGGTCTAAAAACAAACAAATGCACAGACACTTAGCATGCTGCCATGATCCATGCATTAGCTTATGAGAGTGTGCTGGTGATTACTGACAGCTGCAGTCGGTGGATTAGGAGTCAGATGGTGCCTCAGTTAGTACGGTCAGATTAAACACAACTGATATTGGTGGCCAGTTAGCGGGGGGTTAGTACTGGCTTGTTTGGGCAAGGAATGGGTTTAAAGGTTTGTGCTGCTTTAGTGACAGCTTGCCAACGTTAATCTGAGGGTCAATCGCTGCAGACTTTGACCTCTGAACTGTAGTTTCCTCCGTGGCTACACAGTGACTGAGCTGCTCACAGGGTCCTGATGGAACCAGCAGCCAAATCAGCAACATTAACCCGCCACTTCACACTATGAATGTGCATCTCCGCAACACCACCGCTGAGTGCATACTGTGCAGATGAACTTACTTGGTTAGCTGTCCCTTGCTCTTGTTGTTGTCCACACCGTTGTAGGTGACCGCAGCAAGTTTCCTGCTGCGGTAGTTCTCGTAGTGGACATTGTTTGTCACATCTTTCAGGTCCTGCATGTGGGTCCTGAAAAACAGCAACAGCAACTCTGAGAGTGCGGTACTCTGGATAACCCAACGGTACATTCCCACGGCGCTCTTTGTTTGTGTCCAGTTTGTGTCAGAGAGTGATCTGGCAGAGTGAGTGTTTCTGAACGCACCCTTGGTTAGAACAGTGCATTTACAGATATGTGTACCTGTGATAATGCTAATGCTAATTTAGGCTAGTGAAAATCAAAATGTAAAAACAGGAAAAACTAATCATTTTACAATCATTTTCATTTTACTACTTAAAATATCATTTTACTATGGCCAAATATTATATAGTAAATAAGACTAATATATTACTATTTACTTTTGTGAACTAAAAACACTGAAATAACACGTGTTATGACTACAGCTATACTGTAAATCTGTGGTAATGCCATTGTTGCCATGGTAGCGACTTGTCAACGAACAGCAGCCACCTGTCGTGCGAGTTATCTGACCGTAGAACTGAAGCAAAACACACTTATTCTAGTGAGATACTGGCATGTAAACAGACATCACCTCAAAGATAGACTCATAAATCCTATGTGCTATTATTTTTATTAAAACTTATTTAAATGTCACATTTGGCACTGATGAATGGAGAGAGGATGATGTGTGTTTTCTCACCTGATGAGCATGTTCCGGAGGATTGTAAAGTCACAGTGCTCTCCGTTTTCCACTGTTAAGAAGAGACCATCAGAGCCGTTTAGATACAAAAACATGGAGTGATTATAGCATTGTAAACATAACCGATCCCTTCAGGGATTATGAATATGATGACTATGAATACAGCAAAAAACAATGAAGCTGATAATTTTATTTCACTTGATACAAACCTATTTTTTTGAAAGATCTGGCCATCAATTTTGTCAGTTAAAATTACACTGTTTTTACCAAAGTGATAGCTGAGCTCTAAGAACGTGTCCACATTGCTAAAATGAGATGTAACGAGGCAACAAATACAAGCAGTCAGAATATCATATAAAATTACAATTAAACCATTTTATTTGGAGGTAAAATTTAAAATCAGAGTGCCTGTAATGCTAATAAGGATAACATTTTCTCACTGCACAGGAAAACTGTGTGTGCTCACAATAGCACGTCCATTTTCTCTTCCAGATAACTGTGAAGGACCTGGAGGTTTGTTTATAAACTGTCTGACCTGCCAACCGTATCATCGTGCTGAAAGAGGTCTGCATCCACTCATGGGTGAGTGGCGCTACAAGCCATGTGCTATCGAGTTTTATTACATTCAAGAGAAGGCAGACATCTCTACGGCCAATATCTCCAACACTCTGCAACTCACCAAAACAATACAGATTTATAAACAGCACTACAGGTAAGTGAAAAAGTGCCATATTGCCAAAAAAATTGTAAAAGGTGACGCAAAAATGAATGTTAGCTTTTTAAAAGAGAGAAAGAAAATTAGAAAATGATCAAATAAGTACTGATAAATATAAAGAAAACTACATTTATAATACAATATATATTAAAAATAAATAACAGAATAATAAGCTATATTTATTAATTATATTTATTTATTCTATCTTTTTTCCAGGTCATTTCATGCTTATGTTGTGCTACTTTTCTTTACTGGTGCTAATTTCACATAATTCTTTTATTGATTTTAAGCTAGTTTCTTGCTGATTTATGGGTCATTTCTTGTTAATTTACTTATTGCCTTTATTCCATGTTTTTTAAGAAATCAAGCTAATTTGCTCAGGTTTCAAAGTGTTAATATCTTCTCCATGTTTCAAAATTCATCTATATTCTAATTTATTTGACTAACAAGGTTATTAATTTATGTATTCAGTTATATTTTTTTTATACCTCTAGTGTCTTACATTGCCTTCCACAGTTAATTTGTTGAGGCCCTGCAGCGGCAAAGAGTGGACGGCTGCAGCACCAGCAGCCATCAGCAGGTGGCATCAAGTGCAGCCGTTTGTGTCCCTCCCACAGTAAAGCTCACCACAGTCCTCTGGGGTTTCTCTGGACTGCTGTGGTAGAGTGACTGCATAGCTTCTCAGGGACCTTGCCCTCTTTCTCTCCCTCTCTTCCCCACCCTCTCTCCATATTTATGCTGACATGGAGCCAAAAACATTTTTGGTATTCCAAAACTCACTCCCCATGGACGGCAAACACTGGCGGCAAACCAGTTTCATAGTAGCACTCCTACGAGTCATCCGCCAGGCTGTACTGTACTCAGTTCTGCAGCTACAACAACAGAGTCTATATGATCTGGAATGTTCCCCCCAATTTATTAAATAAGGTAAATGTGAATCTGTTGCGTTTACACTGGAGCTGTAATCACTTTAAACTGAATACGCTGTCACACTCTCACCACAATGTGACAGCAACTTCCTGTGTCAAGTCAACAAGACTCTCATATCCTGTGCGTCTAGTTTCCCACTGTGACTCGTTTTTTCATATTATCAGTTTTGCTTGTTTGCGTTTTCTTCATATAGTGCTGCATTGTTCCTCTTCATCGGTCGTGATGAGGAGTTACACTGGCAGCAGAGGAAACAATTGTCTCTAAGCCACTTCATTACATTAACTGCTATTATGTTTATTATCAGTCAGGCAGTTTATCAGTCATTTAGGAGTTAAATCAGATACACATGTATTAAAGGTTTCCTGTGGAGTAATCTTATAATCTTCTTATGATTAAACAGTTCTGTTTGCGTTTAGTTTTTCTCACTAAAACATGTGTATCCTTGAGGCCTTCCAAATACATTTACCCCCTCGCCTCAAAATGTTTTAAATATTTTAAAAGCTGCATCACAGCAACATCCCTAGCAGTCTTCAGTTCTTCAAACATTTTGCCGTTTACTACTTTGTTGGCACATTGCTGCCTCTAAAGATTGTTAAGTGGAATAGCGCGAAACAAAGGGATGTCTGATATTGAATTTTGTAGACGAAGAACAAAAGACTCCGTTATTACAGTCAACTTTCTGTACATAAAGGGTTTCATTTTTTAAGTGATATTGCCAAGAATTGGGGCCCAAAGATCCTGTAGAACCTTTTTTAATGTTGAAAAATATTGTCAACATGTGCCACTAATCTGACAAATTTAAACATTCCTGAAATAGCACATTTTTAAAAGGACAGCTGCATGTCTTTTCTGTCCTGAACTGCGCCAACAACAAACTGACTTTAGGCAGATAAAATAGGCTGTAAATGCCACAAGCGTCTGCTCCATGAAATCAATTTCACTTGACAAATCTCTGTTAAACATCGTGTTTCTGTCACATTCTGAGCGGCACGCTGACAAAGGACCAACTCTGCACTGCTAAAGCTTTGTTTTAATGGCCTGCATGCACTACACATTTGATACATTTAATAAAATGTGTATAATTATCTACAAAAGATGTTTTCTTTCTTTATATAATACACTGATGAAGATTTACCAAGTGGCAATTTGTATACTCTTCAACAGAAAGAAGTGTTAAAAACAAAAAATCCTGCCTCTTGCTCACCCAAAAATACTCATTGAATTATGCTTCCCAGGAAGACAAAAATGTGCCAATAAGCCTTGAATCCTGCAGGATTTTAATTGTTATATTTAGTACTTTTTTTACCATTGGTCATTTAGGAAATGTAGATATCTATCTTGTTTACTGAAGGAAGAAGCAAGGAAACTTGCAACAATATTTTTCCTTTTTAGATGCAACTGGCAGCTCTATAGCTCACTCTGTTGGTTGGTCGGCCCACAAGAATTTCTCCACCCTTTGGCAGTCACTGGTTTTGAAATTTGGAATGGAGGTCTTGCATTGACAAATATGTGTGTGTGTGTGTGTGTGTGTGTGTGTGTGTGAAGGTGTGTTTATGGTTCATGCCAATTGGCTTAATATGGGAAGCGGGGAAAAAGGCACATAACTTCCAAGGACTTTCCCACTGCGGATACATTAATCAGGAGTTAAAGGACAGCTGATTAACTATGTCCATGCCAATGGGCAACGCATGGATGGATGCATGTGCGTTCGGTTGTGCACAGCTGTTGTAAATTTGTGCTTGTTTTGAAAATACAGGTGGCTATGCAGAACATTTGGTCAATTTTATCTTGATATTCTGGAAAATCTAAAATGCATATATCAACTGTAAATGGTTAGACAGCTTTCAGTTTCTCCTCCTTTAAAAAAGATCATGATAACAATTCTCTACAATAAACTAATTTCAACTAATTACATTTTTTTCTTTCATTTTTAAAAATATAAGTGTCATTTTTAAAATAGGTATATTATTATATTTAAAATATAATTGCCATTTTTAAAATAAGTATATATTTATTATCATATTTAAAATAGAATTGCCTTTTTTTAAAATAAGTATATTATTTTTATTATTATTATTATTATTATTATTATTATTATTATTATTATTATTATTATTATTATTATTATTACTACATTTGCCTTTATCTTTTATTATTCACAAGGAAGCTTGAAAAATATGCTTTGTATCTGAAATCTTAACTTTACATCCTCACTCATTTACACATTATTGTTTGGCATTGTTGAATATTCCACACAGAAAAAAATCACAAATATGTAGTAAGCTTTTCTTTTAGTCCATCATTCTTCATGCTGATGCAATCTCTTTCTTGTCTACTATCACAGTGTGCACTGTGTTTATTCAGTAACACAGGAACATGGTGTGTGTGTGCTAAATATTAAGATGAGGGCAAAAAAGTAGCACATGGTTTGTGATTCTGCTTTGCAAACCATCTGCACATGATGTTTGCTCAATAATCCAATAGAACAGTGGAAATATTGGTGCGTTTTCATGTTTGTTTGTGTGTGAGTGTGAGAGAGACTTCACTTTGTTGATCAATTTACAGACCGGGATCAGTTGACCTTTGACATCTCACCTTCAGCAACACCCCAGGGGTACTGCCTCCCGCGCACTCGCTTTCCATTGACCTCGATAATGGTGTTACTACCGACCACAGCCAAGGGTAAACGATCCTGCAGCGAGAAGGGAGGGGACACAACTGTTACATAGCTCACGAACATCGGCTAAAAATACATAGGAGGCTGTGACTGTGCAGTAACATGCGAGGAGACATAGCACGTATGACATAGATCAAAAGACATGGCATTGAAAACAGTTCAGAGCAGCTGAAAAACGCAGAGACAGTTTCATTTAAAGTTTCACGGAGGGTTGCTTTAGAAGAACAGACCTTAATTTTACGGACCATTTTCATCTCCTCCTCATCATCTGTCTCTGGGAACTCGTAGATTTTGATTTTGTGCTCCTGGATTTCTTTCATGATCTGCAGGGAGGGAGCAGGAGAGGCAGAGAGAAATGGAAAAACCAGAAACATTAACAGTCATATCGGAAGTTAGTCAGTACACATGAGGAGGAACCTGTGGTATCTGTTTATTCAGTACACACGCATGACCACTACCACGACATACTTTTGTATTTGAAATTTACGAACCACGAACACTGGTTCCTGAATATACAACACTGTGAGTAAACTAGCACAAAAAGACGGAAGTCATCAACACTATTGGAAAATCTGACTTCTACCTCCTTCTTTTGTTTATGGTACTACTACTGTCCAGGAGTGAAAAACACAAAGCTGTGGATGTCTATAACAACAGCGGATCACAAGCTAGTAAAAGACACACAAATGTTACAACAAAGAAGCACAACTTTCAATGTCAGCCTGTTTTTGGTCAAACAAAAAAGGGCAAAAAAAAATCTACTGAATATTTTGATGATTGATTGTTTAGTCTATAAACCATAAAAACAGGAAAAATATAACTGCAGTTTCTAAGAGCCCAAAGTGAAGTCTTTAAATTGCTTTTCTGGTCTAACCAATGGTCCAAAACCCAAATACTATTAAATATCAAAAATGACAAAAAAGCAGCACATTTTCACATTTAAAAAGCTGGAACCAGTCAATTTCTTAAAATATTTTTTGCTTGAAAAGTGACTGAAATGATACACGGACTATCAAAATAGTTGGCAATAAATTTTTCTTTCTATCGTCTAATTGACCAGTTGCTGCAGACTTGGCAGAATGGGCAACCAGGAACATGAATGAGAAACAAACTGTATTTAGTCCAACAGACAGAAGGTCCATTGTTCTTCACAATAGATATGCAATGGAAAAAAACCCACATTAAATCATGTAGTCGCATAAATAGAGTGAAGACTGTGATCAAACAACTGCAAAATTTGAATAAAGAATGAAATGATATTAGCCAAATAGAAACATATACATTCAGCCAGCAGTGGCACAAACACTCACCTGCTTCTTAAACTGTTGACACTCCTCAGGAGTCATTGTGTCGGCTTTGGCGATGAGGGGGATGATGTTTACTTTTTCATGTAACCGTTTCATAAATTCAATATCGAGGGGCTTCAGTCTGAGGGAGAGGCAAAGAGAAGAGAGAGTTAAATGGTCAGAGTGTCAGTGATTGACTGGTGGAAGTGGAGCTGCAGGGCTGGTGGAGGGCTGCTGTCACACACTGCGCTGAAAGTCATTTTTCAGGGCTTGGCTGACTTCAAACTGCACATCTGGATGGAGAAGGCAACACTGTAAATCTGTCTGTTTGGACTCTGAAAATCCTCCTTCAAATGTCACTGTAATGTTCTGCTATTGTATAAATGAACACACACAGACAAGTAGAAAAAAAAAAGTAAAAGCGCACAGAAAACAACTTGAATTCAAGTCACTTTTCAGTATTTCATAATCCAGGGTTCGTACAGACAGGCGCAAATCCAATCCAAGGACAAATTTTTATTTAAGGTGGAAATTGTTTTCTCCACAAACATCTGTTGCAAAAAAAATTGCACAAATTCGTATATGGAGCACACATACTAGGGCCTAAAATCAATTTATTATTAATGAAATGCTGCTAACTTACTGCCAAATTGTAGATCAAAACTTGTGATAATGGCTGACGCTGCTCCGGTGTGAGTGTTTTGCAGGCTAGCGAAGCAACCTGGTGCTGACTATTTACTGCTTTTCATTGGTCCTGATATGGCATTAGCAAATATTTGCAACCACAGCTGTAAAACAATTATATACCACCTCTCATAAAATAATTCATCATTCTATTCTGCTGTGAATTCAAATATCCTTTCAAGGACCATGTTAAAAAAATGTCTGATTTTCAAGGTATCAAATTTCTGAGAGTTGAATTCAAGTACTCAAGCACTTCAATCACCTTACAAGCTGAACCCTAATAATCAATTCTGTTTGATTTTCCACAGTTTTATGTATGAAGCCCTTTCATTGTAATGTGATGTAATTACTCTCTGGTTCATGGCAACAAAATGAAGCCTGTTGAGTGATTTTAAGCCGTACAGTGCTGTGTAAATGAGGAGATCAACAAGTGAACAGTGCACAACTGTCACAAACAGAGGTGTATACTGATGCCTTACTCAAATCTCATTAACACTTCCAAACAACTTATGCACATGAAGTCTGACCTGCAGCCTGATAGCTCCACAATTGTAAAGAGACTAGTGCTGGTCTAATGTTCTAGTGCAATTCACACACACACACCCACACACACACACCGCTCTGGGCCAGATGACGGCTGTGGTCAGTAACCCAGGCTGGGTCACTGTGAGCCAACAGGCTCAACAGCACTGGACTGCAAAACCACCTTTTGTTGTGGGCAGCACAGTGCGGCTTAGTGTGTGCAAACAGCCAGGCCAACTGTGTGTGTGTTTGTTTGGCAGCGGCCAGAGCCAAGACACAGATGGGAGGAATGGGGTCTCCAGGTCAGTGAGCTCAGGACAGATTACACCAGTGTTATGCCTGCATGGTAGCGTGGTAGGAGGCCACAGGCAGAGCTGGCCAGGTTTGGACTGCTTAACTGCTGCCCAGAGAATGAGGCAGCAGAGGAAAACCAGTGAAACACAACAGCTGAAATGTGCAGCTCTGTTTCTTATTTCATCCAATACGATGAGTCAATAATGAAGTGACGGGAAAACCTTCTTAAAAACAGAGATTGCTTCAGCCGTGATATAGCAATCAGCAACTTAAAGTGTGGGCCAGTTGTGTAAAATGGAAAGGTCGATGGCCCCTTCCCTACTTACTACCCCCCTGCTTTTGGCCCTCCTGCTTGGAACACACCTATCCTAAAATCTCTACCACACACCTGTAAAGTTTTGTGACCGCATTTTGCACAGTGTGCCGCTAATGGGTCGACAAAGTCCGTCCACAGACAGACAGGCAGACAAACTGACAGCCGGCAAAGTACCCAAAACTGCGTCTGAGGTAGTTCCCATTGCAATAGGTAACATTAGGAGCACACTTTGCCATGATAACACACACACACACACACACACACACACACACACACACACAAAGTAAAAACATTGGATTAATATGTGCAAGAAAGCAAAGGCAAAGTGGTCACAAGCAGCAGATGCCAAACCTCACACCACACCACTTCCAGCATAGACAGGAAGCTGGAAGACAAAATAGCACAGCAGAGTACTTTTTTTTGTTGTTGTTGCTAGGAAACATACTTTAAGGTAGGTCTGCTGGTAGTTGATTTACCTTTATCAATTCTAGAACCCAGAGTGAATCTGGTAGTTACGTAGTCTAACTCTTTGAAACCTGAGCGAATTGGTTTGATTTCTTTAAAAAACACGGGGAAAAGGCAAATAGCAACTTCTCGAGACACCGCCGAAAAATATGCAAAAAAAAGTAAGAAGTAAAGTAAAAATGTAACAAAAAAATAGCCTGTCAATAAGCATTAAAAAAACAAAGACAAACAGGAAAATGTCCTATAAGTGCTTCAAATAAAATATACATGCATTTATTTATTTATTTAACTGTTACAAAATTTTAAATACAAAATTACTATAATTATAAATCAAGATTTCTGGACACTCTTCCCTATATTTCCCTATATACTTTTCAAATAATCCTCCCTTCTTTTTTGAAAAAAACTACTTTTTAGGTGATATTCTTGTCACCTTTTACTAATTTCTTCCAATTTGTGGGACATTTCTTGCCAAGTTGGTCATTGCCTTATTCCCCATGTTTTCGAAAGAAATGAATTTGCCCAGGTTTCAAAGGCGGTGAAGGGCGTCTGAGCGCAGCACAAGAAAACTGATGTCGGTCCAGATTTCAAAGGGTTAACTCAAGAGTGTCATGTCAAGACTCTCATTCTGCAATCTACAGACTTTTGCATTATTTTTAAAAATATGTGAGAAACCCTTAAGGACTCTAAACCATCTAAAAAAGGGGTGAAATAAGTCTGAACATATATTGCTAAATTCCATTGAAGTAATCAGAGTGTAACGTTCCCTTCTTCATGAAATTCAATGACCAGTAAGATCTCTGTAGTACCTACCCGTGTCCAGATGGAGCGATGAAATACAGGCAGCACTGCACTCTGTTGTCTGGCATCTGCCGTCTGTTTACCCGCGACTCTGCGTTGAGGTAATCCTCAAACTTATTGTCGATGTAATCGATGACAGGCTGCCAGCTGAGGACCACACATCATTCACATTAGTGTCAGATTCAGTGAAACAATAGTAGTGTGTTGTAGCTTATACTTTTATTAAAGGTATACAATGCAGGAGACTCTACATTCTGCCTGTATTTTTTATTTCCCTCTTATTTTGCTGTGTTCGGGACATTCCTTTGCACAGCTTGTAGACAAGGGGTGAACTTTATAAAAAGGGTAGCAACCAGGTGCCAGAACATCGGCAGCATGAATCCAAGAGAAAGATGCAAAGCAAATATTGTGAACAAGAGTCAATCTGAGGTTACCTTTCACTTTCACTGGCGATACTGTTCACAAGCAGAACCCGGAGGTTCCTGCACAGTATACCTTTAACCCCTGAGTGACGGCTGAACTCACCAGTTACTGTTGTCAACTGCATCACCAAAGCCTGGGGTGTCAACAATGGTGAGCAGCAGCTGCACTCCTCCTTCCTTTATCAGGACCTTTGACTGTTCCACCTGCCAAGATGATGACACAAATCAGTTAAAATTTTTTACAAACAATAATAAAATTGCTGTATATTCCTGTTTTAAATAAGTGCAAGCCAGGTGGTCGATTACTAATTATTTACTTGTAATTATTTTAAAAATACAGTCAATTCCCTCAACCTATTAATGCTTAAAAGACAATTAACCATCATACATGATTGCTTGGTTGACACACTGAGAGCAACAGGCGTTGATTCTGTAAGAAAAGAAGTTCACGTGTCGGCAGCCCCAAATGGCAACATGAGTTATTAAATGTAATTTACCAACTTCTGCAGCCTGTGATGCAACAGCCTTCCTGCCAAGAAGTACTAGCTCAGATTTTACATATTCCTGTTGATTGACACAAACATGTCTCAATCATTATCTCAGTCAAGTCTCTATCAAGTAGCATTAGCTTTGGGAGCTAACATGAAGGAACTCAAAACATCAAATTGAAGGCCATAAAATATCAAATATAGTTCCTTAGGAGACATGAACATTAGCCTCAGCTGGCTCCCTCTTTACAAATACACAAACAACAAACCAGAACTAAAACAGCCCCAAAAACCAGTGAACCACAGTGAGCCAAAACTATTTTACAACCATAGGCATGCAATCTTAGATCTGTGCAGATCATCAGACAGACTGGAAGCAGGGAGGAGGATGAGAGTTGAAGACAGTGGTGAACAAAGCTGCCTCTGAAGACATTGGAAAGGCCAGCAGGCCTGGACTTTGATCAGTAGGGGTGGGTGGGGGCACAACTCGTGATCGGCAGATGAACTCTGATTTAATCAGCAGATCTGAACCAGACCTTGTCTTTCATATCATAGATGCAGAGCTTCCACAGGCTGAGGGAGTGATTAGAAGCTCTCAATACAGCTGAGGTCAAGCCAGGTCTGCAAAGCAGTTAGCAGACAAACATTGACATTACAGCACTCCCTTAAATACATACAGCATGTAGAACCTTTGATTGAAATCAAAGCTTCTACATGCTCCAAGTGTGAACATATATTTTTCTTAAGCTGATGACTTGAGACACAAATTATAACTGCAGAGAGGCGTTAAGTGTAGTACAGTAGTAGAAAACTTAAAGACAGCACTTTTCCAGAGGGTTGGCCACATTTGAGTTTAAGTTTATCTTAACTGGGCCGACAATGCCCATGGTTTGCTTTCTGACTGAGGCTGGGTAACACATTCCTCAAACACGGACAAGTGAGCCAAAGGAGCTTGGTGCTGAGAGTCTCCTATACATTGCCACGTTGCGCTCCTGTTGTTTGTAGCACAGTGTAAATATGCAGCATTTCCACTGCATAGACTTAAAAAAAAATCAGGAAAAAACACTTTTCTTTTTGACGAGTTGAGGCGAAGCTGCTACTGCAGCTGCACTTCCCACCTTTCTCGTATTGTTTTTGTTCTTTTGGGATGGTATGTGTTCTTCTTCTTCCTTTTGCATTGAACAGCAGACTAGAAAACTTGTAGACGCATAAGCGGCCCAATAAGGTCCGAAAGAATGGCATCTCCCGTACACATGGTACTGGAAAAAACATGTCAAATTTTGGCATTGACTTGTTACTGAAGTATTGGTTCTCGTGATGTTGCTTTTTTTCTGTTCTCTGCTCTAATGGTCTAAGCTCCAGTGCTGAATGGAACAAAGTTGGCTAAACCATGTTTAATAAGACACTGGTACAATGTCCTCTCCTGCTGTGCAGTGTGATTGTCACTTTAGCTGGCAGAGCTGTTAGTAGCCCAACAGGGGAGATTCTCCTTGGTGAACCAGGATTTCATTACTGGACTACGACCTGAACACACACTTTTATTTTTCTTTGACTGTGTGGAAAAGTTTTTCCTCACAGATTAGGATTAATGATCCAACATACTTTTGAATACAACTGCTTTTTCCTTCACACCCATTTTTTCCATACCTGAAAGTACTAATTGGCTGCACATTAGCTGTCCTTTAGCTTTCGTTCCAACTGTTGTACTTCACAATTTATGACAGACAGTCGCAGCACAAGATTCCTCAGCAAAGCTTTTATAGCTGACTCCATGTGACCCCCACCCACTAGTACTCACTGGCATCTGTCCTGTACTGAAATCTATCACAGTCTGCCTGCGTTTAAACTGACCTCTGACCTCCAGAGCTGCTACTGGGAGGCTGGGATGACCACACAGACAGGAACTAATGCCAGTGTGTTCAACCAATAAATTAAAGTCCTTCTGAATGCCATTCAATACTAAATATACATTTTTTATAAAACTGAAAGGAGTGAAACTGAAAGCTACTGCAAAGTGGCGGAATCATACTGCATCTATGTGACTCAGTAAAAGATGATACTGTCATGAAAAATCAGCATTATTTTAATACCTTTATAACTGTGAAAGAATGATGCTTGTGATCTTGAAAAATGTCGATGCAGATCAGGATGATATGGATAAGAACATGTGACACTTGCATAATAAGGTGTAACCGTCTGTATCTGAGATAGTCGGAGATGTGCTATACAACAAACCTTAAGTAAAAAGCGAAGACTGCTGAGTGGACAACACTGAGGAATCCTGCAGCGTCTCTCTTCTTCTGCATAACAGCATGAGTCATGCTACAGACATGCCTATTAACCAGACAGGCTGCCCACAGACAGTGAGCTCATGGGAAAAGGAACAACAGCACGAGGCTATACCGTATCACACAGTGAGGGATGGGGAGACATCAGAACTACTGTCACTTTGACTGGATCACAGGACCCCAAGATTATTTTCATGCAATTTACTGTGATAGTACAGTGGAAAAACAAACTGCACATGATGGTGTCAGAGTGCGCCTCCATACTTCTGTCCTGCAAACATTTTCACTCATTCTCATTAACTTCAATTGAAGCAAAAATTCAAAAAGTGATCAACTGAACAAGGAGTCATTTAGCATAAAAATAAAAGCATAAACAAGCATAAGTGAAAAATCTTACAGTGCTCATTTTGGGTCTCTTCAAGCATCTGGAAATATCAATTCAAACTACAGTAATTTTCTCTCTGTCACCCATCTGCTTCTGCTTGGCTACCTAAGGTTGGCGCTGTGTGCATAGTAAAATCCTAGAAAAATAGAAAGTCATTTTCTCTCAATGAAAAACAAAACAATCTCCTCAAAGCTTATGACAAACCGCCAAAAAAGAGCAAACAAGATGAAGCAGAGAAACTCTGCTGAAACAACAAGAAACAGTCATTGTTGCTAGTGATCGAGTCAGTGTCATAACTAATGCAACAGTGAGGCTAAAACTACAATTAGTGGTAAAAAAAATTCAGTCTTTCAAACAGCGTTTGATGAGCGTGAGATAAAAGTCTCTGTCATTTATATGAAACATCTACTTCATCCTTATCTTGTTATTTTAATCTCTGAAATTCCACTGTAGCAGTGTGATATAAAAAGCGAGGCATGTCTGTGCATTGGCAGGACAAGACTGAGCTCAGCGAATAAGTCAGGTTGCTGGCTAATCACCAAGTGCCTGTCCTTGTATGCTCTCCAGCCTCACTGAGCCATATTAACCAGGAACAACAAAGACATCTGCCTGGCCTACCACCTCCAACAGTTAACACCCATTTTGTCCGCCCGCCTGGTCATCATCATCTTTTTAATGATGAATCGGATTCAGTTTCATGCAGCATTCCTCTGGTTTTCGTGACATTCTTTGGCATGACTTGGAAAGAAAGTGGCCACAATTATTTGAAATGTAATTAGTTTGTGGTTCCCACAGAGAAAGAAAGAAGAGCGCTCTGTTCCCCATATTTATCGTCTTTGTCCTTGCAAGGATAAACAACAAGCAACACACACACTCATACGAAAAGTTTCATTTTAAGCACGCATTTCAACTCACTTCCTTTGGGAATCTTGAGAAATCCTAAAGCATCCAGTTTGGAAGCCATTATGAGCATCTAAATCTCATTTAAACTTTTAATAAAAGCCGGGGAGGTGTAATGGGAAGGTAAACAAATTGGAAGCAGCAGTGGGGCGAGGGCAGACAGAGCCCCTCGGTGTGTTGCCAGGGATTACAGGAGATTTAGAGCAAAGCAGAAGATCACAAGGAACGGGTGATGGGAAGATCCTCGCTATGCAGCCGATCTACTGTACACTAACCCAAACTGAACACTTGTAATTCCTTACTACAGGCAGAGGACAGGAGAGAGAAGCCTGCCGGAGCTCCTTCACACCAACAGTATCACCTTTCACTCTTCAAAAGGAAGCTCAAGTAAAGCTATGCAGCTGCGAGCTCTATTTGAGGAGACTGCCAAACCTTCATCCACTGCTCTGTCACTGCAAACAGCAACAAAGGCTGAGGATTCAGGGTATAAACCGCATGCCTCATATACTCAGGATTGCTCCTGGTGGCTATTGTATTCTCTGCACAGTCGTGCCTGCAGCTTCTATGTCTGGTACTGTTTGATTTTACATGACAAGTATTTAACCTGTAGTGAGCTCATGAGAGCATTAACATTTGCTATTGTAAACATGTCTGGTAGGGAACAGTGATGTGTTTTACATTACTGATTTGTTTGGAATCAACACAAAAAGGTTAATGTGGTACAGCTGGGTACAGTTTGAAAGTACCAGTGCCAATGACACTACTTGAATTTTGGAGAGATATTGAAATGATGCTTTTATCAGGGTCAGAGTTACTTCTTTCAATGGCCTAAAAATATGCTTTGGGTCTGAAACACAAACCATTACCAGCCAATATAGAAATTAAAATGCAAGTTGAATATGTAGTTCTACAAATTCTCAAGCATCAAATACATCGACACTGTTGATCTCTTAAAAAAATCTAGAAAACTAATTTGCCCTGAAAAAGGCTAGTTATATTATCTTAAATGATCTTTTCTTAAAGTTTATATAAAATGTTGCTGTATTTATGTAAATTAGTGAAGTTGTTGCAACTAAAAAATGATAACTGATATTAACTTGTTCCTTTTTAAGTGTTAACAACTTAAATAAAACTTAGGTGGTCTGAGTTACCTGAACATTTGAGTTTTCTCAGTGGAATTTAGGATGATGATGTACAGGGATACAGTAACAGGGGTTACTGGGAACAAATATCTCCATATTGATATTGCAACAATGTTGAAGATTTGATTATTGCGACTTTGACAAAATATTCACAAAATGAGAATTTTCCTAAATAATCATCAGTGCAGTTGATATAATAACTAAGTGGTTAAAGACAAATAACGGAACAGTTAGAGCAGTCTGGTAAGTTGAGAAAATCTTAACAAAAACAAGATATGTCAATACTTTGGTTTATATGCTTTGAATGCTATTCACTACACTCAGTCCTTACCAAAGTGTATTAAAGTCGAACACAACCCTAGTAATCAGCATGAGTTGTGAAAGAAATAAGTGCTTGGCAACAAAAGTTGTGCAAAAGAAACAAACTTAATGACTTCCACCTTGGACTATATCTCTGTTACTGATATGGTACTATTTTAAAGTTAAAGACAAAGGTGGCCTACTGAGATTAATATAGCCCTAAATGATAAAGCCAGGGAGAAAAAAAAAACTGTTGTTCAGCTGGCTAATCCACTACCAAACATCTGACCTGGTTAAACATGCTGGGTGACTGGCATAATAAGCACTTTAATGGCACACTGCTTTTAAAAAAAAAAAAAAAAAAAAAAAAGCCTTTCACTTAGTATAAGGGGTCAGTGAATCAAAGCTTTGAGCCTTTGAAATAGTGTGTAGTGTTTGTGTGCACCTATCAAGAGGTTTAACTGGGAACGAAATGACTCTTTAAAACACTACGTCTTGAAAAGTGTGTCACAAAGTGGTGACACATCTTACAGAGGAGGTCTGTACTGCACATGGATCCACCCAGGGCCTGTGTGAAGTAATAACCAGTCATGAGAGAGTCATGCTTTCGTCATATAGGAGGACGCTCCTTATCCTGGAATGGGGAGGGGTAGTTTACTGTATACTGAGGCGCGTGCCTCGTTTTATCAGTCTGTCATCACAGGAAGTTGTCTGTTTGTTTAGAGTTTTGTGCAGTACGCACTGTAATGGAGGTGTATGAGATCTATTATCATTGAGACACAGGAAACGCAGCGCCAGCACCGTGCTTATATCTAATTTCTTCAATTATGGCAGCTGTAGCTCTGAGGTTAATTATGCATCTTAGTAAAAGCCAATATGTTTCTCATTTTATGTGGTTAGTAAGGACCTCCTGTCAAACATTAGATACCTGTCAGGAAGAATCACACACATGTGAGATAATGGATGTAGTGGAGTTCGTTTGGTTATCAGTTCTACATTGGTGATCCAAGTCATATGAAATTATTATTGTAAAATATACAGATCAGATTTTGTGCCTGGATAAGTAAAAAATGTATTCACCTGTGTACTTAATTTCATCAACTCATGGTAAATACTACCTTGTTTCAGCATTTTGGTATGCAGTAGTCAATGTGGGCAGCTCAAATCTAAAATTCCTCAGTATGTGCTTATGAATATGCTACATGGTTGGACTTATAGTTATGATTTGGTTGATTTAGTGACATCCATAGTAACTTATGCTAATGAAAGATGTGTTTGATTAATGTAATTTGCTTATAAATTATACATTTAGTGTCAATTTAAGGGCAAAAAACACTTCTTCGGGAGTTACTCTGTCAGAACAGGTTAAGACAGCATAATACATTTTGCTTGGGCAACTGAAAACACATAGCCAACAACACAGAAGACGAGCAACTTGAGAATCTGTTTTAGCACAGTCAAACTAACCGTGGGCTGAAAGGGCCGCTAGGCTGTTTAGGTGTGGTTTCTGAGACTGTTTTTTTCCCCAACACATCCATGTCATCAATAAAATGTTGTCTTTCAAAATGCATGGAATGTGTTTTTTTAGCAATATTTGCCCAATGTTTACACTTGAGCCTTGTGTTGCAGTAAGGAGTAAATATATGGTGTTTACAGAGATGATCGTATCCAATCAAGCATAGGCCACTGGCCATCTCAGCTAGACTAAACTCTCTACTGTCATGACTGGCACACACATTCCTTTCCATAAAGCTGTTTACATATGACACACGCACTTTAAATCCCTCACTCCGAGTGTATGCACATACTGTTCAACAGCTTTCAGCACGACAGTATACTGTTTCAGATCAAAGAGTAAACCTTGCAGCCTTCCTCATTCACACGACGCACTCAGACTGCAGCACAACCTCATTCATACACACAGTAGCAGAAAGCGCCCACGCACATCCAGAAACCAACAGTATCCACCAATAAGGTAACTTCACTTTTCATATCACATCACACCTAGCTGCTAATATTCACGCTCCACAAATTTCATGTCCGCTCTTACAAACATGCTTCAGCCCACATGACAGAGCTTCTGTGGGGGCTGGCAAGTCAGCGCTCACAAACACAACTCTGCTGCAGCTATGAGTCTTCCTTTCTCCAGACACCCACAACCAGACCCGGTCTGGTGGTTCTGCTCCAGCATAGTAAGCAGTGAACTACACAGAGAAAGCACTATGGGTTTTTTTTTTTTTTTTTTTAGAACTGCTGCTAGAGCATGTAATACTCAGTCATTATTCATCAGTTATAAATGGCATATGATGAGACAACTTCAGGAATCATACTTTCACATTATCTTCATATCAATAGCATTCTAGTTTTCGGTCATACAATTTGTATTACTTTAGTGTTATTTTCTTTAACAATGTATGAAAAAATAAAATGTGATTACTCTGTATGCTGACCAAATACTGACGTCTAAGTTGAGTGCTCAGGTTCTCATGCCAATTCCAAGTATTTACATCCAAATATTCCCAGGTTGTAAACGTTGAATGATATCATCAACAGTTTTGTGCCTTTAGATGTTAGTTTACAGATCATGATGGCGTTAATAAAGTCTACATTTTATCTAACATATGCAAAAAAATTATACAGCTTTACTTACGTTTTCAAATATTTACCAACAGTCAAGTGATACATTTTAATTTCCAAACAGGTAATTGTTTAAAAAGCAACTCAAGTAGGGAAATGTTACAATTGTTCAAAATAATAACTATCCAATTACATCTCCTAATTTGAAATGATAATGCATATTTGCCTTTGGCAAACACACTATCCCTTTGTCAAAGCAGATGAACCGGTTTCACTGTCTCAAACAAACACATGGGTGGCAACAGCTGGGAGGAGCAGCCTCTCAAAACAAGACCTCATACTGCAACTATTTAGTTGACGGCTGCAATGCTGCGAGACACTGAAAGAGAAAGGTGAGGGCACACCTGTGTTACAGCAGCCTCAGGCTCTGATACTTCCTTCACCCCGACACTGGCCGGTGTCAGGGAGAAGGAAACCTATCATGTTCAAATTACCAGAAAAAACTTTGGCTGTTTTGGGGTTTAAATATCCATTAGTGTCTGAGTCATACAAAGAGAGAGGGTAAAGCCAAAATGAACAAGGAAAAATATGTCAACGGTTGAAATTACTGTAGTATAGACACTTAAAGAAAGGTGTGGACTTGTTCTGGGGAAAAATATTTACCTGTACGGTTTTTTTAATTCTATGCGAAGGACCCGGGAATTCAGTGGAGTACAGGTCTGTCAGAAAGAGTGAGTTGATCAGCGTCGACTTCCCCAGCCCAGATTCCCCTGAAAGACAAAGACAGAGCCAGAGTGAGTGAGTGGGTGGGAGTGAACTCCAGAGATGCATTTCACACTATACTTGTCTCCTAATCCTCTTTTTCATGCGAGACTGAAGCACAACATGACTCAAACTCCAGATGTTTATCAACTCCACTTCTTATGCAGTCTTTCACAGTTTGACATTCTTTACATGTTTCAGATTCAACGGGAAATGGCTCTCTTTAACCCCCCCCCCTTTTTTTTTAAACAGGCAAGCATTAACACGAGACGAAGGAAGAGACAGACAGGGTGGAAGTTCTGTCCTCCCAAATTCTTTTCCTGTCTGCATTTCAGGAATCTAATCAGAGAATCATGGGAAGGGAGGAGAGGGGAAGGAAGATTTTAAACCACCACAGTCATCATGAATTTCCCCTGAAGAAAGGAGTAAAAACATAGATCGCATTCTGTTGTACTCAAAGAAATCCTAACACAAGAGGCAATCATGCAACTAACACTTGAATGTACTCTTTTACTCCATAAAAAGAGTTTCAAAAGTCAATGGTGGCTTTATCTTCTCATGCAGGTCCATTCTTCTTTTCGTTGTGGCGCCACAACAATATCAGCAACTGCTGCCACATATTGATTTTCTATTTTTGGACATGTGCCTTTGTCTCTCCCTGCACTATGGTACAAACTGGACCATTTTTGTTATTCACGTTGTCATACAACACTGACAGAGCAGAGGAGCACCAAGCGCAGTGACAGTGAAGCATACTGTACCTGTACGTAAATCAAACAGAAATAGAACGCTCTACTTCTTAGAAGACAGCAGTCATTTTAATGTTAGTCAAACTGGCTGTGCTCCCATGAAAACGCCATTCTGTGGTTCAGCGCAGGGTCTAACCTTTGTAACAGCAGCATCTGAAAGTTTTTGCTCTCAATGAGATCTGATCAGCTCTGATCAGCTCTGACTTCCAACCCATTACTCAAACTCAACAAACTGCTGCTGAGGAAAAAAAAACTCAAGAGTTCAGCCTGCCCTGGGGTCAGGCACCTCTAAATTCAGAGAGGATACAGAGAATGATCACAAAAATAGAAAGCCAAACAGGAACCATTGCCAGGCCAATATTGTCTTTCAATGCCAAAAATAACACCAAATATCCACTTATTGGAGCTGGTGCTTACTAAAAATATCAAAGTCAAAACCTGACAAAGCAGCATCCCAGGTAAACAATCCATAAAACAGTCTACCTTCCACCTTCTCTCTCTCTCTCTTAAACACACACACATTTGAAGGTGCTGCAACGCTGCTGTCTTTGTCATTGGCTGTGGCTTAATGACCAGTTCCCTGACCAGTCTAGATATTTAAGCTGCGTTTACTTTAAAGTTTTCCGGTATGTACCTTTGGAACCAAAAGTAGCTCCTACTAACAGGTACCTTCACCCTAGATCTGTTTAGTGATTCCACCACAGACCGTGCTCCTACATGTGTGCAGGGTTGTTGTCACTCACTGCTCCGTCAGGTGGCACTCGCTGTATTTCCTTGTTTGCTGGTGATGCAGAGTGAAATCTGCACCCGGTTTTTATTGTGCACAGAACAGGGCTGCAGGATAGAATGACAGTCACTCTCTATGGGATATGAATAAATTGTGGGTTTGTGCATTGACTTCTTGTTAGGCAAGAGCAGGGCAGAAGTGCTGCTGGAGCACAATGGAACGACGCTCTGCTAAGTTTTTTTCTCCAATATAGGATTTAAATATATGCAGTTCACATAATCTGGTCGCAGTAAATATATTTTTCAAATGCTTGAAGATCCACTCATTACTAAATGTGTATGTTATCCAAGAGCGACAATAACAGATGCAGTCCTTGAAGTTGTCATATTGAAATTTAAGGTGTGTTGATGGGTTCGCATTGTCAACTCATACATTGGATAACATTATAATTATTCCATCTTCTTAAAAGTCTTCTTAAATTTGTAGCTTTTTCCTGTTTTATATCACTGTAAAGTGAATATTCAGGGGATGAGAACTGTAAGTCATACAAAACAAACAATGTAAAGATGTCAACTTAGACTCTGAGAAGTCTTGAAGGGCCAAAATGTGTTGTTTGGCGCTCTTTGAAATGCAAAAATGTCAGCAAGAACCTAGAGGGACTGACTGAGGTAATCCAATACCATCAGTTGTGTGGCTGTTAAGATTGGGGTGAGTGGAGGGCAACAAGGAGCTGTTGAACAAAAGCTTCAGTGTGCGAGAAGAGGCAGTCATACGCCGGCCTGGCACTGCAGCCGAAGAGCTGCTTCTGACCTTTATGAGTGGCCACAGCCAACACGGGCCGCTGCTGCCAACAACTCAGCCACTTAACGGGTGGAGGACGGCGAGATGAAGAAAGCATCACACAAAAGGATCCTTCACTCAGCATGCTCTCAGAGCCATAAATATTTTCCTAAGAGGGTAGAGCCGCATTTATCTCGCAATCTCAAAAGAAATGTTTCAGCGATTATAGCTGGTCTGTGATGAAACATGCAGGACAGCTGTAAACATTTCTTCAAGGCTAAAAGGGAATGGAGGATTCTTATGCACTGAAGGTTGATGGGTACCAGGGGGAGGCTGTGGTTTTGTGCAAACTGCGGGTGAAATGCATGCGATAAAAATGTCAACTTGAATTAGGAGAGCTAAGAGCTGACAGGAACAGCAGGACCGAGGAGACGCAGTAAGACCCGGGTCCCTGTGTAAGGAGAGGAAAGATGAGGAGGTGTGGTTATGAGAGCGCCACACTCATCAGACTCAGAGTTATGATGTCGGCCGTGGTGGTGAGCGGAGTGAAGATGCTGATCATGGTTGGTCAGAGCTGTGGCTGCTTGTTTTGATGAGACTGGGTCGTGAATCCGCCACAAAACTGAACCAGAAATGTGATCAGATCATAACTGGCTTTGACCGGCAGAGAAATATTCACAACCACTGCTGCTCTGGGATCCAGACGAAACCAGTATGTGAAATTTGACCCTTTACTCACAATGTAAAGGAGTTCTACCCAAAATTTGATCATCGCCCTCTTTTTCTCCTTATATTTCTTACTCTACTGTAGACACAAAACAAGAATCTTAACAAGTTATGCTGTATAAATAGGACAACTGTCCAAACTACGATTTTAGCTGGAACAGAATTTTAATTAAAAAAAAAAAAAAATTGGACCGAATTATTGATCAACACTGATTGTTTATCCATTTTCTTTCATGAAAGATATCTGTTGGTTTTTTTTTTTTAATCAATTTGTGCTGTCTTTAATGACTTTATTCATTTTCCTTTCATGAATTGATCTGTTTAGTCTACTTTCCATATTATTGCTGTATTATCACTTTATGTCTAGATGTTTTTCTTTTTTGTTGCAGTCTGATTTTACTGCTTAGACTACTATTACATATTTCTTTTAGTTTTTTTTATTAAGGTATTTTAGTCTAGCATTTCAATTATTTTATATTTGTTGTCTGTACTCTTATTTTTTTGTCTCTACTGTTTTTAAATCTGAAGATGTCTGTATTTTTATTTTATGTTTATACTATATTTCAATGTGCAGGACCCTAAGAAAACATGGGGCACATTCCTGTGCTTCTAATGGGGATTCTTGAATAAACAATAAAAAATAATATTTGGTGGGGGGCACAACATCAACAGAGCAGCCACCGCAGACTCTATTTTTATAAGAACCTGTCGAGACTCCTGCTGTACGTTTACTTTAGTGCTTTTTCTGGCATTTAACATGATCATCGTGATGGATGTGAAAACATTCGGCACATTAAAATAACTGGAAAATAGGTTTCTAAATTATAATTCAGTAGTTAAATCTTAAACTGTGGAGCACCTCTAGTGCATGGCGACCACTCTGCTGGATGGCAGTAGAGGACACAGGGCCAGAGCCTGTTCTGATACAGGAACAGGTGACCTCACTAGCATTCAGCACCAGACCTGAGTGTTTCCAGTGGTGGGAAACGAAGGTGGAGAAACAGGGCGTGCATCACACTTTGCGCTAGCCTCCTTTTCCTTCTGCCTTCTTCTTATTTCCATTACTGTTGAGTTTTCCGGTTAAGTCATTTTGAGACACGACTACCTCTGAAAAAGTGTGTAGCCTGCCTATCCTTTATCCTGTGTTGTTTAGTGTACAATGACGCACCAAAAACTTTCAAAACAAGGTCTGAATTGGAGGCTCTTCAGTGGATGATTCGCCTCATTGACGTTTAAGGAGCAGAGAAGATATTTTGGGATATATTTTTTCTTATAATATGGAATGTTCATTTTCTAGAAATAGCACAGCAAACACAGCAAAGTAATGTATAAAATGCATATAGTAGTGTTCTACTGACTTGACTGGTCTTTTACGTCGTTCAGCACAAACAGAGCCCTGCTGCTTCACGCATTTGAAATAATATATTGTTGATCAATGAGCTGAGTGGATGAAGGCTTCTTGCTGTTTCATTAAAATCCTCCATACCAGCATATAAAGACAGAGAACATTGTGTTGCACTGAAACCCATGCCCTTCAGAGCGACACCATAACATCCAACCAAGAGCTACAACGCTAGGAAAATATCTGTGGTCAACAAGATTTCAGCAAAGATTGTTTCAGCACCCTGTAACTAACGGAGAGGAAAAGTTATATTGACAAAGTCAATATTATCAGTTTGTTTCAATGTCCTTACTCCTTGCTTTGCTTATCTTAAGAAATGAATAGCCAGAGGTGAAATACTTTGATATTTATATCAATTTGATTAAATCATCATGTACCAACAAGATCATTATTTGAGCAAACAAAGATTAAAACCAGGCCTTGAACAGCCTACTTAACTTTAACCTCTGCAGTTTGTCTGGCCAAATTAGTGGTCAAGGCACAATGGTTTCCCACACATTCCTTTCTTTATTTATGGCAGCTCTCCACAATATCAACATAGCCTGAAACATATTGATAGTATATTTTTACGCTGCATGCCCCACTCTCACACTCTCTCACTCTCTGTCTCTCAATTTGAAATTCTCTTTTTTTTTATTCAAAATGCTTTTTCGGCATGTAAGCTCCAAGAACAAAGTTGCAAAAGCATTAAAACACAACTACAACAATAGAAATACCAACAATAATCGTCAATAAACTGTTAATAAGGAAAAAAAAATCCCATGGAGCAGAGGAGCTGTCATTTGTTGTTGTTGTTGTTGCTGTGCGTGTGTGTGTGTGTGTGTGTGTGTGTGTGTGTGTGTGTGTGTGTGTGTGTGTGTGCACTCTGACACAAACCAGACGACTGTTTTTTCTGAGCACAGTCAGATTATGGAGTGTTTGATTGCTATTCTGTTGCTTTGGCCCCTGTTTACTTCCTGTCAGGCCCTGCATTAACAAACATTCCAGTAGGAAATACACTTGGACCCACCTAAGATGTTTAGGTTGTCAAATTTGAAATGATTCATACAAACACTGTTCAGTAAACCAGAGCGACAAACTTTCAGAGTGACAGAGCGTACTCTGAGCAGCAGAGCCCTAAACACAGTGTACAATCGAGCGCTCATTTTAGTGTGGAGCGTCAGATTGGATTTATGAATTTGTAGATTTTGAAAATTATTAAAAATAAATAACTAAATAACAAGCTAGGGGGAAAAAAGAAAAAAGCATGGAAAAAACTACATTCATATCTGCTTATCATAATCATAATCACAAGTATGTTATAGTATTCTGATCATTTTTAAGCCCTTTTACCAGGGCATTTCCTTTTTTTTTGAATTTTTTTTACTTTTCCTTTTTTTTTTTAACTAAATTTTAGGTGATTTTCTTGTACTTTCTACTAATTTCTTGATAATTTTTGTGGCATTTCTTTTTTCTTTTGTTGCTCACTGAATTCTTCCCATGTTCTTAAAAGAAATCGAGCCAATTTGCTCAGGTTGAAAGGGTTAACGGCTCAGTTTTTCAGTTTGACAGCCTAGTAAACCTTAGATCTAGGGTATTTACCTGGATGGTAGTGCATCCGGGCACACAGCAGCTTTAACACATTTATCTGTTGTTTGCTAGCAGACATAACTGATGATGCACCATCATGCAAAACAAAGTCAGTGGAGAGCGATGAATTATTATCCCCTCGAGTGTGGGTGGGACTTAATTATGCTTCGTCTCTAATGTACAAGGATGAACAAAAAAGCCACTCATTGTCATTACAGCCGGGCATCCCAAATGCAGAGAAAGACCACTCACACTGAGCCAGCCCGCCAAGCCCAAGCCCACTGACTTGCTGCTAGGCCTGCTCTGCAGCCAACACACTTCCTTTAAAGGAAATTTCCAGCAGCTGTGTAAACCAGAGGGGTTTATTCAAAGGCAGTAACCACTGCATACAAGAGGCTGGTGGAGGGGAAGCAGGAAAAGTTTGGCTTTTGAGAGAGAGCCCGTGTTAGGTTAATTCATCTGATAGGGCGTGCAAGTCACTGGGCTAATAATGTGCAGGTGAAATGAGAAGTGCTCGGTTCGTTTGTGAAAGGGAATTTCTGCAAGTTCAACATAATCTTTCGAAAGCAGTCATCATCTCTGCACCGCTCTATGTTTATGAATGGGACTTTCCCTTCAAAAGGAGCAGGAGACAGTAAAAGTTTAACAAGTCTGGAGCATGAAAAAAGTGCTGCACATATCTGTTGGCAAAGCCATCAATTTCCCTCTGCCTGTGTCAGATTTCGACTCCTTCTCCTAAAAGCCCCTCTTGTTTGCGTGAGGGCATTCTTTCTAAAAAGGGATACAACAGAGCTCATTCAACTCTCTGTCAACCACGACCAAACACAATGAGCTCCGGTGGCAGTGGCCAACATCAAGGTCAGTTCCTGCCAATGTGCAAATCACAGCCAAATATTGACTTTGACCAACAAATGGCTCTGGCCCACTTTCACTTGTCAGCTGACAATAGCTATCCCCCCATTACATGTACATTTAAGAAATCTACTGGATTATAAATAGGACTGAAATGGCTCACACATTTGACTCCCACTGCAATTCTCTCCCAAAAAATGTTTTCTGGAACTCTTATTATCTGTGCAACTTAAGCTCATTTATCTCAATATTTTCAGAAAAGACATCCTAATCACTTTACTCAAGGGTTAACAGCCATCTTCTTCAAAACTCTATTCTTAAATGCCAGGACTGCCAATTGAGAATTTGCAAAGATTATTTGACAAATCACAGTTAAAAGTTTATGAATGTTAATATTATTAAACAACATAGTTTTCTAAAAGGCTGTACAGCATATATTCTACCCAGGAGAGGATTTTTTTTATGGTGCCATTGTAAGAAGTGTGCATTGTTTCTGTTACTTTTTGACTTGGGCTTTAAATAGCGGTTATCAATTATTCTGCTAATCATTTTTTCAGTTCGTAGTTTATTCTACCAAAAATCAGAATATTTAAAAATCCCACTTATATATTTTGCCAGAGTCGTTCGGTAACTTCAAATCCTCAAATATTAAATCTGACCAAAAGTCAAAACCCAAAATACATTATGTTCACTATCATACACTTTGAAAAAGAAAAGCATAAAAATACTCACATTAAAAAAACTAGAACCTGCAATCATTATGCATTCCAGCTTGACTAATGACAAATGACTGATTATAGTTGCAAATTAATTTTCTTAATCAACTGATCTTTTAATAGTTTCAGCTCTACATCTGACGTGTGCAAAATCTCATCAACATTTAATCCATGTGGAGACATCACGTGGACACATTATTTTTTTGATTTTATCTTGAGTGGGTATGTTTCTACCTTTCATATGGCCGGGACTAAAAGTGAAAGTATTGATAAGTTTTATTTTTATTCCTGGTCAGGAGGGACTGAAGGGAAAGTAATGCAACGTGTTTTGGCAGCACTAAGCACACAAGTGGCTTGGAATACACTGTACGAGTTGTGTGAGAGTTTGTAAACACATATTTCGCTATAGTTTTGCTGTTTATACTATTGTTTCAGGGTCAGTCAGCCTTTCCTTGCAAATTACATTATGTGACTGGATCCAAGCTGTAAGTTATTAGTATTTTTGTGGTTGTATGTGTGCATCTGTATAATTTGTGTATTTCAGTGTGTACCCATTTACAGACTCTCTCTGTTGGACCCTTTGCCTTGTAATTTATGTAATGTGCTGGGTGGGCAACGGGTGTGTGCTACTTTTGTAAGTGGGATACGCCTATAATACAGACATAAAAATAAATGCATTAATTCTTGGTGTGTTCATACTTTCCGGAGGGTGTGAGCCGCCTGGTTTCCACCCTATTAAATGTCCTTTTAATGCTGTAATGTCTGATGCAGTAAGCATTTAAATACAGCAAAAAAGTAACTTGTTTGTAACTTCACAACTGTCTCACTCTGAAATATGTGTCTATAAATTCCATAAAGTCCCATAAATTCAACACCTGTTGGGTCCCCAGTTGGTAAATGTGTTTTTAACAATACCATTAACCCCAAAAAATTAAGGAAAAGCATACACTATCTAGCGTCCTATCTACTCCAGCATGACAAGCACTTGACTTTTGCCAATTACCCGGCTATTCTGATTATACGCTGCACACAAAATTACCACATAACAGCCTCTTTCCTGAGAGTGCACAGCAGGGGGAAACTCCAGGACTTCATGAACGAAGCCAGAAGGGAGGAGGTTCATCTGATTGCCATGGAGATGGGCTCTTTAGCCCTGGAGGCAGGTACTGAAAGCCATGAATGCAGGGGACAGGATGTGACATCATGCAGGCATTCACAGCGGCTTCCTGCTCAGGTACCTCTGCACAACGTGCAGCCATGAAAGGAAAGGTTTTATGGGTGCGTCTCCCTTCAAATCAGCTGCTCCGGCTTTAACTTTGGCTGCATGAATGGAATGACAGGAAACCTCCTCCCACCACACAATCCAAGCCACACACACACATGCACAAACACACGCAGCAGTGGAGGGCTGCCTGTACTGCTGAATAGCAAACAATGTTTTAAATATGCTTTCCCAGGCTTTTGTTTTACGTGCAACTTATCCTTCTCAACTTAAACCATTTCTAATGCATTTGGGCAGCCAGCTGCTAATGCTTTCAGCTGTGACGTTTCTGTGAAACTCAATACTGCTCCATACACGAACATGTACAGTAGGAGCTATAAGTTTTAACACAGACACAGATTTACTGTATGTGGATGTTTCAACATCTTTAAGATCTTCAACCGTGAAAGAGGAAACAGATTGAGAAATCACAACCCTCTCAGTCTTTGCTATCCTCTGATGAATGTGCGATTGTGTCAAAGACTGGGTGGAAACAAGGAGAGAAAAAGGTGCTACAAGAGAATTACTCACCCACAACCATAAGCGTGAACTCGAAACCTCTCTTCACAGATTTTCTGTAAACTTGGTTGGGAAGATTTGCAAAACCCACGTAGCCCTCCAGGTTCTTCTGTTGCTGTGGACCAAAAATAAACAGAGTTGATAATTTTCTCCACTGGCCACAAGACTGTACAGGAAAATGAACACATTGTGGTAGACTGTATCATTTGCTCTCAGATTTCAGAAAGAAATGTTGATAGCATTTGATATTACTGTGGTGCCACAAAAACAACATTGTTACCTCCAAATTAACAAGTGATTTCTGTTAGTTACACATAGTTAAAGAAGGCTTTTTGTGAAAATCAGAGCGTATGAGTTGTCTGGATACAGTTCTCAACATAAAGATGGCTGAGATGGCAGCTAACGGTACTAACTTCATAAACAGTGCTAACAACAGCACTCTGTGTTCCCTCTCTAAATTCAGATGCGTTTGTGGGTCCGTAAATGCAACGTCGGTGAAACTCTTCATTAGTTCTTCTTCACCTCAGCAGCACTTCATGGAGTTTGAGTTGCAGGGTGGATAACTGATCTATCAGTCCGGTCAGAAGTGATCAAAGCAATGGATGAGAGGAGCAGCTGCTGCACAGGTGGTGAATACAAACTTTTAGACCCAGCGCAATAAATGATTAATTTCACTGCCCCTGAGTGAAAGTGTGGTGTCATGGATAGCCAAACTGTATTCCAAATATAGAAAATCAATTCATGGCGGCAGAAGTTTTGATTGTGGCGGGTCTCCCTAAATAAATAAGTGTAAAACACCTTGCACAGAGAAGCTCAATTAAAATGCACACAGAGGTAGCTTAACTTTATTCTCTGCTCAGGATTCTTTGCTCACTATTTTCAATGTAAAGATACTCCACAGTATCTTAATATAACCAGTAGTGGTTTGCCCCCACGGTTTCCCCTACATTTGTTTATTTGTGGCTGTCCGCCACAATTTAAACATCTGCCATCACAAATACATCTTCTAGCACTATTTAAATAGGTGAGGTTATTCACTGCACCACACTCTCGGAGTGGCTAACATACTGTTGTCACAGACGAGTAAAAGTGGAACTTTCGTTGCGCTGGGTCACTCTGCACTCTGCTTCTCCTCTCATCCATCAATCTCATCAGCTCGAAACGGATCAACTCAATAATCCACGCCACCACTCAAACTGCTGTGTTGGGATAAAAATAACATGAAATCTGCTATATTAATGCTCTGAATGTCACATACAGTAGAGAACCTTTAAGTAAAGATATAGCTTGTCTTACTTTGAGTGGATGTACAGTGCAAAAAAGGCCAGTTATTCTCTAGAAGAGGTCTAACAAAGTCTTTAAGCATGACATTTTACTTATTGTTTTCCTGAGGATGGAGTTTGTTCAGTTGCTGAGTGACATCCACGAAGGTTGAAAGCCTTTAAATTAGGATTTTTTTTTGTCAAAGTACTGCTTCCAAGGTTAAGAGTGAACTTTCACACACAATTTATAAAAATGTGCATCCTGAAGATCACAAAAGTAATCATACTATCAATAAACTTCTATTAATGGGTAATGTGAGTGGTGCTGAGTAAGAGGAGGCTGTTATGGAGTGTTTTTACATTACCTAATGAAAAAAATGCAACCTATATTTAACACCTTTTAATAAATCTAAAAGCTTAAAAGTGAATTATTTTTAATGATTATTTCAAACAAAGCACAACTAAAATCAGCTAATTTATTCGAGCTGTTGGTGAGCCTACATGCAAATGACTCAATTCTAAAAAATATGCAAGAAAACCAAAAGGAAAACTGCATTTATAGGAATTTAGCAAACAGTGAATTCTATATAAGCAATATTTACTGTGTACATTCCACATAGCCCAGAGGCCCTGCAGGCTGATGAGAAAAAGACAGAGCACTTACAGCTGGTTTGGAGAGCAGACAGGTTGTCAAGGTGAAATTGATGGGGAAACGAGGCAGCGGTCAAAGCAGGCGCATCCATGAGGCAGGAACAACACCAGAGAAAAGAGAACCAGAGAAAGACATTAGTAAGACATTAGTAAGACACAGCAATTCTCTCGCAGCTCTGCTCATCTGCTGGCACAATTGCTTTCCCCTGGTAGACTAATAAACAATTTGACCACTATAGATAAAGACAGAAACTATCAATTCAGCTCATTGCTCACTTCATTTTGGCTTGACTTTTTTTTAGCATGGTAGCTGAGTCATACATTTCCTCCTTGAACAGCTAAACAGTACACTAAAGTACGTTTCTAAAAACATCTGACGTTAGAAAGAGGCAATGACTGATTGAAACTGTCACATTTCTACAGAAGGGTTCCTACAGTTTAAGGTGAGTTGGATTTAAGACTTTTTAAGACTTTTTATTGCTATTCAAAGTAAAATTTAAGACCAATTTTACAACAACCAAAACTGAGGGGAAAAACATTACCGACATCAATAACTTATTAGGTGTAATTTTTTCCAAATGTTTACTTCAACATAAAACATTCCTTTTTGGTCAAGTTAAAAAGTTATATGATCTACGTCACAAGCTGAACATTTTTCAAATTTCCTAGAGTGGAAAACCTGGAAAACAATGAACATATTATATTATTAAGCTTGGTTTGCCTTGAAAAAAGGCAAACCAAGCTTTAATCCTATCCTGATAGGATATCCTGATCTGCCCAATACTACATTCAGAATTTTCTTTATAAAATACTTATTACCAGTTATTTTGAGATTTCACTATGCAATGTCAGAGAAAATTATTAATGAAAACATATCTTTATGACTTTTAAAAGATTGATTGAAGACTTTTTAATACACATTACGGCCCTAATTTTAGATTAATAAATTCAATGCCTTTTAAGACTTTTTGAGGATCTGCAGGACCCTTATCATTGGTCAACAATGTCAGACCTACAGTAGAGCAACTGAACAGTATCATCAAGCAGTTATTTCCTGTGTGTTTAGGAGCTGTAACCAGTTAATGTGAGCGCTCAAGACAATGCATCCTCTACTTGTCACACTGGTCTCATTGCAACTACATACACACACATTTCTGACAGGCTTACTGGCTTACATCCCTGAACCCTCTGCCTGCTGCTTCCTGTGCTGGAGTCAGTTTGACAAACAGCAGAGCAGTCAAACGTTCAGCCTGAAACAATGTGAATACAGCTGCAAACATAACCTCATCTCTCATGTAAGAGGATAAACACAAACTACAGAGCTAGAGACAAGACATATAAGTCAAAACCCCTGGCCTATTGCATTTTACAAAGAAAAAGTATTTTGAGCACTGACATATGTTACACAAAAAGCACCAGCAGAAACTGTGCTTCTATATTCTGATGCTTTGTTGGTAAGGTGCTATTATCTACAGCAGAGGTGTCACGAATGCTGAGCTAGGTCACAATTTCTCGGCCAAGCTGTAACCACATATGCACACAAATTACTTTAGAAAATAACATATTGAATTTGGGGATGTTTGTGCATCAACTTACAGCAAAACACAGCAATGTCATCGTATTTCTATTTACTGTCATCACAGAGATAAGAATTGAGGTAACTTCTTTGCAGTAATTTCAGGAATACTATATGTATATAGGTGAAAAGTATGTACAGTAGCAGTCATTGAACAGCTAAGATACTATTTTCAAAGGTGGAGCAATTAAACAGATTTTCTAAAGGAGACACCAACATCTGTGTCTTCAGCTTAAGCTCTAACCGAGTGTCAAGACAAATGAAATCACTGCAAGAAAGCAATACTACAGTAACTGGCAGAAAAATGCACAGTGCATTTTGCTGCTCAACAGCACCGGAAACAACGCAGTGAGGCTCCAGGAAGCTGGGGTTACGAGGAGGTCCAGCTAGTGCAGAGGCAGGGCTCTGAGCACTGAAATTCAACTGCAGGGAGAATACGAATGGTTCCAACAAACCCCTTCCCACGACCTTAGAAGAGCCCAGACATTTTGTGCATCATACCAAATAATAACTTTTCAAACATGTCTGTTGATACGACTTGGCATTCACACTGCATTGAAAAAGGTCCCAAAGAAGACTTTTGGCCTCACATGGAAATAAACTGAATTGCAGAGACGGAGAGCAATTTCCTATAAATTGTCTACAGCAATTTAAGTTAATATTTTTACATCTTGATATGATCATGGTCGTGTGTCACTGTTGGCTATTGCTATGTTACTGTCATTTTACTGGTCTATGGAACTTTAACATGACAAGTCACTCAGATACCAATCACATACAGATACTTTAAAAGCACTGCAAAAATGACTGACAATGACTTAGCATTGTGGCGCTTCCAGTTCCTTCATCTCATACTCAAAAGTTTCTTTTGAATGGGTTTTTGGTTAAATGCCTGAAATAAAATCTATGGTTAACACAAGCTTAAGAGACATTCACGTTTTGTTCTACCACATAACATACATCTATAAAGACCCCACTATTTAATCTTGAAGCTATTAGGTGTCTTAAAAAAGGTGGTTGCTAACATGTGGCTTAATGACACTACAGAGCGTCATCGAGTGGAACTGTGCCGAAAACGGCTTTACAGCCTTGTTGTGGTGTTGACGTTGAAGTTATGCAATCTTGGTGTGGTTTGTTTATAGCCCGACGTTAACTTTTTACTTCTGGCAATTGCACCTCAAAAATCCCAAAAATTGTGTTTAATTGTGAAGATTGTCCTGCAGAACAAAATGTGTACGTATCAGAAATGTTTGTTTGCCACAAAGCCTATTTTTTGCAATAACCCCAAATCCAGTGGGAGGATTGGCTTGGCTTTTGTTGCGTGAACCAGGGCGATGTTAACTTCCGGGTTGGCAAAAGTCTTCCCTCTTTATTGACATAGGCTACAGCTCCTTTAATTGTCATATGGTGATACATTCATTCATGGTGGTATGTCACTGCTGTTCAACTGGTATATGGCACATCATGGAAACATTATTTGCTGGGTTTTGTTGGCAGCTAACACCCCTGCCTGGGAAAGACATTTCTACTGACATATGCCACTACAGCGATAGCATATCACTCCAGCATGCCATATAAAAAAACATGCCACTTATGTTACACTGACAGAGGCAACATTTCATCAGCAGGCACAGAGTTAAACTGTTGGCTTATGCCATAATGTTATACTGGAAGAATAACACTCCTACGCAGTTGTTGCTTAAGTGATGAATGCTACCTTTCTGGTAGTTGAACTAGTAGTACTAGTTGTGGCCAATTATCAGCACTGTATGGCAAGCACAGTAAGTGTGGCCTTGGACAAAGCTAGTTATTAGGGATGCATGATACTATCAGCACATCATTGGTTTTCGCAGCTTTAAAATGTAATATCGGCCTGAAATGAACATTTCTGCCGATATCACAGGTCGATAAGATGAGGCTTTAACTCTTTGAAACTTGGACAAACTGGCTAGAGTTTTTTTTCAAAAACATGGGAAGAAAGCAATGAGGAACATTCGAAGAAATAACTGTTGAGTGACTGACTGAAATTAGTAAAAAAAAAAAAAGTACAAGAAAATCAACTGAAAATTTGCACACACAAAAAACACGAAAACTAACAAAATGATAATAATTCAATCTAAATAATTTTAAATATCTAATTATATCTATATCTATCATATCTAATTATGATATGAATTTGTTCTGTAGCTTTTTAAAAATTTACTTTTGAAATTTACTAATTTCTTGTAATTTGTGAACATTTCTTGTTAAGTTGCTCATTGTCTTTTTTCTCATGTATTTAAAAGAAATCAAACCAATTTGCTCAGGGTTCAACGATTTTATACTTGTAAAAGGCGTCTGAAAGCAGCAAAAGGGTTAATTATGCAATTTAGTAGAAACAGGTCAAATTTGCCTTTGTTATGACTATTTCCAGAACGGTATCAGGGAGAGCATCATCTTAGCATGCTAAAGTAGGATGATTTTTTAAAATTTCGTTTGAAAATGTTACGTAAAAATAACTATGGCGCGTTTTTGTCCTGCGTGGTGTCCGCCTTTCAATCACATGTTGTTACGGTGCTGCTTCATGGTAACTCAGTAGCATTGCACCCTTAATGCAATATGCATTCTCCCTTCACATGTGCAGTGCACTTGTCACATGAACAGATGTTTCTCAAGAACTCCCACACTACAGTGCTGTTGGGCCCACTCTGGAGCATTGCCTTAAACTGATGACTGCATGCATTCAGTTATGTTGTCATTATACCACCAGAGTAAGTGTATTTTTCTATGATATACACATAGTGTCTGATGATCTTGCATTGTATGGAGGTAACTGTTAACATCACACAACATTATACAAAGTGAATAATACAGTATGTAACAAATGATCCCAAAAATACTAATTTTGTCAGTTTAAGTCAATAAAATTATTTAACTATTGATATATAATGAATTTCTACAAATTGCCACACGATGCCATTCCCAAATATATCTGATTCTTGTCTCATTTTGTGCTTTTCAAAATCTAATCTCTGCCACAACAGTGGTATAAAATCAGGTCTAAAGGCATGCACCTGAATCTGAACAATAATGTATTCTCTATTTGGAAGTGAGCAAACACTGCGAAACTGAAAATGACATCTATATTCTAGAAAGGTAAGTAAATTTAGTCAAAGCAAGACCACAAGCCTAACAAACACATGTCCAAAACAGATGTGACACTTTGTCTTTGCTACTCTGTGCATGTCCTTTTAACATCAATGTAAAGCAGTGATACTCAACTTACGGCCCGTGGGCCAAATCTGGCCACCAATAGGGTGCTTGGTGGCCCCCAACCATTTTCTAATTCACAAAATAAAAATACAGTTATTCACAGTGGTAATTGTTTTTGTGCTTTTAGTATACATAAGGAGAGTGCATAAAACAGCATCAAAATAGAGCTTGTTCATTAAAAAAATCCAAGAAACGTCCTAACATCCAAGAAACATCCTAAAATTCAAGAAACAGCCTAAAACCAATCCCAGAAATGTCGTTGAAACATCCTAAAATCCTAGAAATGTCCTAAAATCTGAGAAAAATATGGGTCTGCTGCGATTGCCCCTTCGTCTCTTGTCATTTTGCAAAACTGGCCCCTATGCGAAGCAAGTTAAGTGTCCCTGCTGTAAAGAAAAGCACAATTAAATTTAAACCTGTGAGGTGATTGGAAACTTAAAAACTTTAAATAGGCCATGTACAACCCTCTAACTGCATACAGAGCAAGTATAATAATAATCTACTCTTCAGTGATGCCCTTTGAAATAATTAGGCTACACGCTATTACACTGACACCTTAACAAACTGAGAGCACACTCACACTGAGCCCAGTCATCATCACAGACTTCCCCCTGGTATTTGACCAGACGCCATCTGACACACTCAGTCTGGCTGAATGCCTGACCTGCCCATCTGTGCTATGTCATTGCCACTATGCAAACAGCACAGACAATATGCCACTTGGCTTCGACTGCAAGATACAACCAATTATATTCCCATGATAGCTTTCGATGCTTTATCACTGCATGCATTTGTACATCCTCTTTAATTGTGGATGGCAAGGTTAACTACAGTATGGATGTGAGGCTTTATGATGACCACACATAAAACACCAGGCACGCATCACCGAAACTTGGCGAAAAACCGTTCCTCTTTAAAAGGGGACCATTTAACTGTGTTGTATTCTCTATGTATCTGTGTATATCTATTGTATCTCTCAGTGACATGTAGCTGATCACTGCTATTGTTGTCTTTAAACCAATGTCCTGCATAAAGACCTGCGCACACACACACACATTCATCCACACAGATACATCTACACACATGCTTACATAGGTTTCTTTTTTTTTTTTTAACAAATTCATATTTTAATGACTTTTTGTCATATATATGGATATTTCTGTGTTTGCATTTGTGTTTCTAATTCCATTGTGAAATTTTAACCTTTTTTGGGTGAAGACTTCAAGTAAGCCCACTTTTGCCTCTTCCTGCACTGTATGCTGTGTTATTTATTTATTTTTGTCATTTTTAGTATTTTAATTTGTGCAATATTAAAAATGAATTCAAATCCACATGCATGCGCTACAGAATCATTTCTGTGACTGTCGATGTAGAGGATTTAGCACGTTACCTGACATCACATAGCCGACAACTTCCCTGTTTTCAGTATGACAGACCTGTTTTACCACCTGGGATGATAACAGCGACCTATGTAGCTGATTTTTCATCACGTTCTCGGCTAACTGTCCAATCCTATTTTTGTTAAAAACATCATCAGTCTTACTCTTTTTGATATTTGTGGTGGGTTTCATTTCAATAGCAGCAAGTTAACACTTTTCCTGTAACGTTAATGAGCAGGCTTGACTACGTAGCTAGTCAGTCATGACAAAAACACAGGAAATACCACACTACTACTGCACTGTAGTTAAAATAACGTAGTTAAATCTTCTTTAGAAAGCTCCTAGCCAAACACTATTCACAACAAGAAGATAACACCAAACTACCACGTTTAACTTAACTGCTAAACGTTGTTTTTGCATATTTTAGATCATTCAAGCAATTATTAAGAGACGCTTTTCGATTCGGCATATGTCGAAAACACCAAGTAACACCCAACGTTACAGCTAATGAAGTTTAAGACATGATTTTCGTACACGTTTATTCCCATAACGTTAACAATAACCTCACCATAACACAGCATGGTGGGCGGTAGCGACCAGACTAAACGAGGTTAACCGGTTACCGTTAAATTTTTAACAAAATTACCGGAAGACTACAACTATTCGCGCGGTGTGTACCTTAAATTGCTGCCCGATACAGCAATGAGACGCTAAAACAACAGATTTTTACATGAAGTTTGGTTTGACATTTCCCCACGAGAGCAGTTACCTCGGGCTAACTTAGGCTAACGTTAAACTCTGTTCGGTTCCCACTTCATGTCCATGCATTACGTTTCGCCAAACAAAACACAAATGTACAAAATATTAGACTTGGCTCCAGTTTACACACGGAAGAGGAAATGTTTAAAAATGTGATAAAACTCACCCATTATTCCGCCGTTCCCGTCTGCTTCACTAACCAATACTTCTCCGCTTGACATTGCCTCTCACAAACTCAGCGCTTAACTCTGTGAAGTAGTAGTAGTTGTGCTTAGTGGGGTACGCACATTACTGGACGTAATGCCATGTGATGGACGCGCGGACGTAAACGCAAAATGCGTAAACTCTCCTTTGAGAATACCGACTGTGAGACATCTTTAGTTTAGCATAGAACCACATTTTACTTACAATTACGACCTCGTACTACAGTTATCTGTTATACTAATATTTTTTACTGGAAAAACACCAACAAAATTCAAGTGGTATGTGATTAGTAAAGACGTGGAAAAACACAGCTTTTTTTTTTTTAATTACACTTCTATTTGATGATAACTAATAAAGGAATTATAGGACATAAGCCAACGTGCACATTAATACACACCTCAAAAACAGTTATTTAAGCAGAAAGAGTGTAGGCTGCAAAACACTCTGTCTCTTGGAAGGCGAGACAGTCAACAGTGCCATCTAGAGGGTATATACAGTAGATACAAAAAAGCAAAAGAAAAAACGCAATAAAATGACCTAAATAAACTCAAATAAAATTAAATAATAGTAACTCCGAAAAGGAAATGGCCTTGAAAAAGTGCTTAAAATTTTCATTTTTTATAACATATACCATAATGATGTAATTATTATTATCATTAGCTATAAACACTATTTTCCCCCCAGTTTATATTTTTTATTTTTTATGAAATTCAGTATCTACTCATTTCTTACCAGGTTGTTCATTGCCTTTTCCCCCATGTTTGGAAGGTTCGGGGTAAACAATTCAGCAAGCATTTTGTTTAATGCACACTGGCATGGATGGATTACTGACCAGTCTTACCAAACAGACTCAGGGACCCATAGTGTCAGAGGGCCCTCCTGGCCTTCATTTGCAAAATATCACTCAATTTAGCACATAACAACCAGGAGGACACTCACAATAACCACAAAAAGACCAGAAAGAGATGCAAATGAACTGCAAAGAGAAATAAAAACACAAGGAGACACAAAATGACTACAAAGCTAAACAAAATGACCAAAAAAAGACACCAAATTACCTCAAAAGGATCCAAATGACTACAAAGAGACAAACAACCACAAAAAGGCACAAAATGAAAACAAAGAGATACAAAACAACCAAAACAGAAAAGAAATTACTTCATAATGCCCTAAAGAGATCCAAATGACTACAAAAAGACACAAAATAAACATAAAGAGAGGCAAAACAACAAGACACAAAATGACAACAAAAAGGCACATAACAACAACAAGGAGACACAAAATTACCTTAGCAAGACAAAAAATACCCCATGGCGATACAAATTGCTACAAAGAGAAACAAAACAACTGCAAAGAGACACAAAATGACTACAAAAAGGCACTAAACAACAACAAGAAGACACAAAATGACAACAAAACAACACAAAATAACTATAGGCCCAAGTGGTGGACTGATTGACATGCAGAAATAAAGACAGAAACAGGGACAGAAAGAAAGATATTGTAGATTTATGTATATAGTGCTTCACAGGATTCTGGGTGTTTTGGGGAAAATAATTAAATATCAAGGAGCATGGCAAACGTGAACCATCCCACACAAGGCAGCAGTGAAATCAATGCACATAGTCCGAACAGCTTTGAGCTACATATATGTACACAACAGCGTCTGGCTTTAAAATGAAATGAAATGTAGCAAAGAGGAGAATGGCATGCATCAGCCACCTGTGTCTTCGTGTTATAACTACTATACAGTTGATGCAGCTGCTGCACTACTCTTGCAGATGGTTGTACTGTTGAAGAAAAGATGCTCACAGACTGCAAATTATATAATTACACTGACACTGAACAGCAAATTTTGGCTTGATTAATATCACGCTAATAGTGAAAGAAAATATTTGGCCTATTTAAATAGTGCTTCATATCACCTACACATAGACCTTGTTCCAACATGAAAATGGATTGTGTTTGCATCAAAATCAGTATTGCAATAAATATAGATTTTAAATGTATGCTGGTTAAAAAGTGACAGATTGATCAGTTTTTCAGTGGAAGGAACTTATAAATGAAAAATATGCAATGGAAAAAAATAACCATGAGTATTAGAAGCTCAGCTCACACTTTGAAGAAATATGGGGAAAATGGGTGACATATACAACATGCATTTTTTCCTACGACTCTCGTCAGATTTGATAACGAAGATAAAAGTACTGATGCCCTTGTGTCTTTGTGCATGCATATGGACACACACTCACATGTTTGTGTGTGACTGTATTTGTGTATGCGTATGTTTATGGTACTAGCTGTTGTGTCCTTTGTTGGCAAAGTCAAATTCTCTGACTTAGATTTATAAGTTATTAGTAAATTATATCTAATGGAATCAAAGTTATTTAATCATTTTTATATGAACTTACATATATTAACCAGTTATTATTACTATCATTTTTTGTTGTATTTTTAGCTTTCTGTATTTTTTTACTTCCTGTTTTTTTTAATTAACTCCAGTGTTACTGTGTCATATAATTTCTTCGAAAGGCAAATAATAATAAGAAAAGATATTTTTAATGGACAAATCAGGTTCCTTGTGGGGGAACAGGCGAAGTTTGCCTAGTGCACAGAATATGCCAGGTCTGCCACTATCCACCAGGAGCACTATACATATATTTATGAGCTGTTATGTAATGACAGCTATCCTTACTGCTGCCCTGCTGAAGTTATGGCATAATGCATACACAAGGTGTCACTGTGTGTAATGTAATGCAACAAGCCAGAGCTTGATATATTTTGTGAATAATAACGTAGTTACACAAAAAAACACTGAATTCATTCTTGGTAATTTTGCTGAGAAGCCTGTAATCTCAGTGGTGAAGAATTACAATGAACAGTGAATGGGCCAACCGCCATGATGGAGCAGCGTGAGATTAAATACCAGCAATGAGATGAAATGACTGCACATGACAACGCCATCTGTGATCCAAGTAGTCTTTTCATGAATATGATTCTAAATTGAAGCTATTGAGTTATTATATATTATTCAGCATCTATGCACAATTCTAATTTGATCATCAGAGAAGTAATTTGCTTTCTCAGATGTGTCTCATTGGCTGATATGGAGGGGTATCATACCTGCCTGCCATAATAACATATTGTCAAATGACTCAACTCATGCAAATGCTCTATTTTCTCCGGTCTATTATTTCGCAGTGGCAAAATGTTGAAACAAATACCAACTTCCCTCTGTTCATCAACACTGTTTGTCTCTGTTCGGCAGCAAACAATTGTCCCTTTGCCAATTCAGTGTGGGTTTGCTCAGCGCTCATTTGATTCACTGTATCTATTTACTGTCCTTTCATAGCAGGGGGCTCAGGGAGCGGGTGTGCATATGCGCTCATGCATGAGCTACATGGGCACGCCAGTGTAGTCGGTGTGTGTAAGAGAATAATGATTGGAGCCGGTGGAGGAGCTGCCTGTCATCTCCAGCAACAGCTCATTAGGAAGGAGAAGAAAGCGAGCTCTTCCTCCCAGAGCAGAGCAAGGAAAGCTGGAGGCCTGTAGCAGCCTCCTCTTACTTTGCAGAACATTTTAATAAACGCAACCTCAAGAGACAGGCAGGGGGACTTTGTATCCCATTCATTTTTTATGGAGGCCATACAAACTGCAGGCCAGCTTTTTTTATTATGCCAAAGAAAAGGCTGTGAATTAAATCCTTTTATTTGGGATCTTTCACTGATTCAATTTGATTTCTTTGGTTAATTTGATATACACAAAAATCAAGGGTATCAAACAATGCAGAGCAAATATCACAGAGCAATCATATAAAAATTTTACGAAAAAATCTAAAAAGAAATGACATCAGTGGAGCACTGTAGGATAAGGGTTTGGGGATTGTCAAATAATTTGCATCATTCAGTATTAGTGAAGCAGAAGCATTAGCACTGGGAAAATTTGAGAAAAATACATGCAGTGCAGAACAGGTAGTATACTGCATTGCAATAAGAGCATTACAATTTTTCTATCAATCAGCATGATGCAAACGGGAAATCATTAATATATTTTCCGTAGACCATTGGTTTTGATGTTCCATACTCAAAAAATAGCATAGCATTCCTAAGCATTAAGCAGGAAAACCCAGCATCTGAATGATAACATGAATGAATGCTCTCTTACACTGAGGTGTGCCAGTTAAACCAATACCTAAGCTTTAGACACACCTAAGTGGAATGCAGCCATCATTACAGGAAAACTTTACCAACAAAATGATCAATTTTATATCAGTTACTCATCTCATGCTTTGTTGAAATTGTGAAGAAAGTTTTGTTTTTCTGCACGCCTCCAGTGACCAAAGAATCCAAAGTAGGGGAAAATTTTGGTTGAATTGAAGTGATAGGGGTCCGTAATTTGACGACAGCAAAACTATGTCAAAACATCCGTTTACAAACTCTCACACAACTTGTGCAGTATGGTCAAAGTCCCATTTAACCAGTCGTATGCTCAGTACTTCCTAAACACGAAATTTTGCTAAAACCCTACCACATAAAACTCTTCAACCTATGAATAGCACATCCTGAGCACGCCCAAGCATGCTTCTGATCTATGCATGAGACTGTTTGTACTGACATGTCCATGTATAGCATACGACTGGATAACTGAGACCTAGATTCTACTGCAGGAGCTATGGTTAAAGAGTTTGTAAACAGGTATTTTGATATAGTTTTGCTGTTATTAAATGCTTACCCTGATTCCTTTAATTCATGAAGAAGACTTAAGTGACAAGAGAATCTGACGTTTTCTTCATGAATTCAAGGTAACAGACACTTGGTAAGTGATATGCAAATAGTCATTTTGTGGGTAAAGTATCCTTTTAATGTTATTCCTTCTGCATTTGACATGTACACGTCACTGCCACTGGCACTTGAGAAATGTCTATTGGCCCTTCTTGTGTGGGAAGCCAGTAAGGGATTGCTACAATGGGCTGGAGGCACACCGTGTCCAGGTCGTCAGATATCAGAGGCAAAAGACCACAGTGACGTTGGTTGTTCTGAGGTGAGAAAAGCCAGATGGATGTACAGAATAGTCAGGCTGTTGACATTAATCTGATCCTCTGAAGTTAACTTGCTCTGTGCAGCACAGGTTACCATGGAGATCCACCTCAGTTAAAAATGAGGCAGCTTCATGACATCAGAAAACCTGAGTTAAACCCAAAGATAGCTGCGTAATCCACTAACCTTGCTTTGCGATGGGACCAGGGCTGTCTTTATGCCAAATTAGAGAAAAATGTAATCCTATCTCAGTATCATTATCCCGTAACATAACATAGCTGATACAGAATTATTTTTACAAGTCTTCTCGGTGACCATTTCATTTTACTTTGACTTTTAGCACTTTATGACCTCCTTTCACTCACAATGCCACTCATTTTCTATACTTATATTCAAATATTCAGAGTTCTGTAGCCAGTATCTTAATGTGCAAATTAATACGACACTTATATTTTCTGACAGCCCACTTGTTAATTTTGTCACCCTTGTCCAGTGAAAACCATATGTCTTTGAATCTGGTGATTCTGAATGTGAATGTTTGTGATAAACTGAAGGAAGAAAATACTTCTTCATAAGCTTAATAAACAACTTAAAACCTGTTTGAATCAGCTTGAAAATGTATCACAAAGCAGAAAACAGAACTTTTTTTCTGAAACCATGAAAAGTCGACTTGTTATAGATATATGTTCTCACATGACAACAGCACCCGAAACATATAATGATCTTATAAAGATGCATTTCTGTAGATCAGACCACCCTACAGTGTTGTGTTTCAGTTCAGAGATGACCCAAATGCAGGACAAAACACGGTCAGGTTGAATGAATAAAAGGTAAGCTTTAATATCATGAAGCTGATTCCAGAAAACAAAACTGACAAGCAACAGAAACAGAAGGAGATTGTTGAAACAAATCCAAGTACAAGGAAAAATGCAAAAACTAAACTAGGGGGAAAAAAACAGCATGGCATGAGGAACACAGACAGGAATACCAGCAAGGGACACAAGCAGCAAACGCAGACAACCTGACGACCAAAAGCAGAAAGCACACAGACTAAATACACAAGGGACTAATTAACTAATAAAACCAAGATGTAAGAGAAAACAGGCAGGAAAAAGACAAAGGCAGGAAATAAAACAAGAAATGACACACGAGGAGGCTGACTTTTAAAATAAAATTGGAAACAGGGTTAGGGTAGGGTAAGGGTCAGCCGGACCAAAAATGCTCACGCTGGGTGGATTATGTAATGTGCGCTCATTCGTTTTGACACTGGAAACAACATGGGGGCTGGCGCTTAACAAACAACCTTCAATTACAAGTTAAACAGTGAATTTGTGAATTTAGTCTGAGTTTGAGAGAGAGAGAGACAGGGGTCGGTCACTCTTTCAGTCTGCTTCTATACTCTGTGGTGGCGGGCATTCGAAAATGCAGAAGTACAATCTATAGTTCGTGCAACAGCCCTAGAGCCCTATGAGCTGTAGCATGAATTGAGATAATGGCTTATTAAGGTATGTTAAGTCTAAAGTAAAGGTTTTTTGTATTACGAAGGTAAATCTCTCAGTTTTGAGATCAATAAAGTATATCTATCTATCTATCTATCTATCTAAATCTCTTATAACCTGGCCAGGTCACCATGGTAACTTATGCTGCAGACCTAACCTGGTCCAACATTTTATGGTCCCAAGTTGTCACAATCACCGCTTTGTCAGTGGACTTTTACTTCTGTATAATATGTTCTAGGTATCCTCCTGCGTCAACAGTGCACTTATTTTCCATGTACAATTAGTGTCAGTATTTTTTAACTGTTGAGTTTGGTGTCTTGTTTTTTATTTATTTATTTATTTTTACTATTTATATTGTTCTTTTTGCTTGTTTATTTTGTACACACCTTGCTACCGTGGGACTAATAAAGGATTATCTGATCTTTTCTTAACATCAATGTCAGGATGTCAACAAAAGCACATGGTTATGTTTGGAAAAAAACATCATGGTTTTGCTCTACATTCATATGGAAAACGAACACTTGGCTCCTGGGTAAAAGTCTGGGGTCTGTTGGACTCCCCCCCCTTTCGTTGCCTAAACATAACGTGCAGCATAATCCCACCATTTGCCATGTGTCCCAGAACGTCAATAGCAGACACAGAAGGACATCTAGAGCGGAAGTCCACTGCGTGGCAATATGTGTCGACTCGGGATGAGAATGTGTCGCATACACACAAACATCCCACATTATGTGAACGAGAGCATAAAATTCTGACTAATGTATCGTTATTTCAGTTCAGGGTCTTTGTTATTATAATATATTCGTAAGCTTGATGCCTTGTGAATATTTTGTAAAGCATTATGAATGCTTTGTAAATACTAGGTAAGTATTAACTAAATAAATACTATTTTCCTGAGATTGTAGTTTAACATTACATAGTATATTCCATATACTCCATTTGACATCTGTTCTCTCCTGCATGTGTGAATACATTTGTCACCGCAGCTTATATCTAGCTCCACATTCCAACGGCATTGCTCCGTTTGATGTTCCTGCGAGTCTGACATAAAAGCCTCATTGTCGTCCTGGAAAAGTGTATTTTCTGTTTCATCTCCCATCCACCACAACACAAAGCCATGAGCTGTTCTGCTATTACAGTCACGACCTTTTTCCCATCGACTTTGAGATTTAGTTCACATCAAAAATTCCACAGAAAAGCATAGGTACCGACCTTGCTGAGGTGCTGCAACATAAAAAAAAAAAAACACAAAAGGGTCTTCCTTGAATAACATCTGTCTTATTCCAGACTTCTCTAAGAAATAATTGAAGACATCCATTCTTGGGGGAGATTTATGGTCTTTTCTTCCTCCTCACTTTTATCTCAAGGCTGATGTGCTTCAGTGTGGGGAGTCCAATTACTGAAAAGTGAAAATTTCCAGCCCCGAGGTTGGAATTATGCGTCTTTCTCTAAACATTACTTTCAAGACAAGTAAGCAAGAGCTATGTGTGACTTCTCCATTTATCATCCTCCACAAAGAATCTGAAGAATCACATATGAACAGAAAGAAGAACAGACGGGAGGCCTGCGTGTGGTGATTTTGTGTGTGTACAGTCTTTTCTCTTCTTTGTTCATATGTGATAACCGGAGCTCAGAGTTACCCCATCTGCTGCCACATTGTGTTGGTTCCTGCGTCAATGTGAGCAACCATCAAGTGAGAGAACTCAGCCTGTGCACACACTGGGCGAATACACATATAGTGCAAAGACACAGATTACGTAATCATTATGAAATGAGAAACATGAATAAAGGTGAGTCACAATTAAAGCCATGCTGGGAAATATTGTATTTAAAATGATTTTAAAGCTTTGTTCATATATCAGGCTATTAGTGGGGGAGATCCCCTTAGAGAACCCCAATAATGAGTTCGAAAACCCAAAAATGAGTTAGCATTTTAGCACCTTTGCTCCATTTTTCTCGTCTCAGAGTAATTGTGTTTTTTTTATGGGTTTTTGGTTGGATGCCTGAAATAAGTTCTGTGGTTAACAGAAGCTGAAGAGACTTTTATGTTTTGTTCTGCAACATAAAATACATCAGTAAATACCCTAATTGGGAATTTTAAAGCTTTTCTGTTTTAAAAAAAGATGGTTGCTAACAAGTGGCTAAATGAGACTACAGAACATCAAGCCGAACTGCGCCGAACACGGCTTTGCAGCTTGTGGCAGTGGTGATACGACTGTCGTGTACTTTGTTTATAGTCTAACAATATTTTTTACTTCTGATGATTGCATTTGGGCCTCAAAGTGGTGTTCATTTGTGAAGATAATCTTTCTGAATAAACCTTTTAAGTATCATAAATGTCCCTTTAGAACTTATTTTCTGCAATAATCCAAAATTTTATGGAAAAATCTCATACGCTTTTTGACGAGGGATCCAAGGCAACACCAACATCCGCACCAGCCTACAGGGCCAGCCTACCCCGTCCTCCACTGCCATAACTATCGCTCCATATTTAGGCTTAATATGTGTGACTGAAGCACTGTATTTTATGGGTGAAGGACAAACAAGGTAAAAATATAAAGTTTGTGTCAGAATACATAAATAACTGTAAATGTACCTGTGATTTGAAAAGTATCTATCATCTCTCTTTATAAAATGGAAAGAAATGAACAATTAATTACCTCTATGTATGTAATATACATGAATACATAACGCCTTAAAACCGGATTGTTGTGGAACTCAAAATGTTAACTGTACCAGTACTAATCCATGCACATCAGATATTTTGGAACATTAGCTTTAAAATGATGATCTAAAGTATATCGGTATGTGATTCCTTATCTCTTATACTGGCATTGTTTGCAACTAGCCTATATACTTTGACAGCAAATCAAATTCCTCAAATTCAGTTATAGCTTTTGGTTTTGGTGTGCCACCCCAAGATTTTCAGTGGCCCCATATGGCCAAAAATTTCTGAGGGTGCCACTTGTCTTTGGGATCGGGCACATAGTCTTGTTGAGTGAAAGAACATATGAACCACATGAGCTGCACACAGTGAGATGCACAGATAGCTGAGTGGTTCACACAGAGAACACACAGAGAGAGATGTGCTCAGTTTACTGATTGAATGATTAGCAGGAGAGTTGAGGTGGATAGTAGCGGAAAAGGATGAAACAGAGGGAAATAAGGGGGAATGAGTAAGAGCTTTGGTAAGGAGGAAGTAGTGAACACAACAGCAGAAGACTGGAGGGAGAGAGAGTTTGTGTGACTTACTAAACTTTAACTAATCTCTACTTCTATTATATATATTGACACGAATATATACTGTATATTTACATCGAGTGTTATTGACGCGCGAGTTTGTATGTTGCCATACAGTATGATATGACATACGACTGATATGATATACTAATAAAACTTATCAACGTCAGACCCAAAACTGGCCACTGAAATTCTTATGTCAGGGCATAGGCCTAGACAACCTCCCATAACACACAGATTTATTTAACGGCCCATACCAGTACAGTCCTTGCCCGTATGACTTATTCTTTGTTTTGCATGTTCGAGCGGCCAACTTCAGCAGTGTGGCTAACTACCTGTTTAGCACTCTGCCAGCTTGAATGGCTTTGCTGACATTTGTTGTCCAAAAATATGTCAAAAGAAGGCATCCCTGCACAGCAAAAAAGATGGAAAGCAACAGAATAAATGTTCTATTCAACATATAAACTTCTCACTGAAAACATTTGTTTTCATATGTAACGCCTTTGCAATCACCAACATTTTGATTAGTAGCTGTAATTTTTTTTCATAGTAATTGTTACTGATAACAGTTACATTTTAATTTTTTATTATGTTCTAAGGAGCAAAAACAAAGGAGAGGGGTACACATAAGATTGTGGACTGAAACAAACTCACTGATTCGCTGGGGAACCATAAAAGCTCTCAGCTAACAAGCCTCCCAAGTTACACATAAAAGCCAGCACAAGTAATTCTCTGTGTTCCTCTGTTTGCAGTCAGTCTAAAGTATGTAGTGCAACACAATGAAACTTGTGCTCAGCAAGCTAGAGATGGGAGCAGGAGTATTGGCCAGATGGTAACTGTCAGAACAACTGTCAAAACCAGGTCCATCACACAGCCCTGCTTGTTTTTCTACATTTTATTAAATTTGAGAGAATCTGCCATTTTTTCCCCCATGACTCCTTCCACTCTAAAAAAACAATAGAAAAACAACCAGAGCTCAGTGAGTTGTGCTGAAAAAGTGGGATTTCTTTGAAACCACCTACTCAGTCCTACACGAGAGGAGGCTGCAAGTTAGAGATTTTTTGTAAGATGGTAGCAAATAAAAAAAACTTTCAAGATAACATCATGAGGAATTCACTTTTCCCAAGCACAACATAAACAAAGAGGTTTTCAGTGGAAGTCGGCTTTGATTACTCTGTCCATGAATCAACTGGAGGCTTACCAAAAGGGAAACACATCTTAGAGGGCTTCAGTGATCCGGATTTGGAAACGTTGCTGCACATTTCCAATGTTTTCCTTCATCGCTTACGTGCCTTCATTAGCTGTGTTTTTCAGAAATGATAATCTGACGTTTGATTAGATTTCATGCTGGAATGCCAAAGCTGTACTGCCTGTGTGCTGTAAGATTACTTTTGATTATTGTGGAAACATAAAAGAAGCAAGTGTGTGTTTCTTCTTCTGACTCATCTGTGGACTTTGCACAAACACACAAACAAACACGCACGCACGCAAACACAAGTTTGATTCCTCAAGGGTCAGTAGGTGATTCATTCCCAGACTGATGACATCCTCTGAACATTCTTTCATTAATACAACAACAGAAACAGGAAATAACTCAGCTCATTTTGCTGCATGCCATTGTGCATTAACAGAAAATGTCATGTTTTCCTTTGAACAGTGCAGCAAGTTAATACAACAGCTAGCCAGCATTTCGCACCTCTGGTTTACCTGGCCCCTTTGGGGGACTTGAGGAAATGAAAGTTAAAGGAGTGAGAAAAACAAGTGAGCGTCAACAGTCATCAGGTGTGAAAGTGACTAAAAACAGATTGTCTTCACAGGCGCGCAGGCTCCTCCGGGTCAACCCACATACTGTACCGCATGCAAGAACAAGAGCGGCAACCTCGTATGCAGGAGAAAGCATGTTTGTGGTGTTAAAAACAACTACAGTAGCAGCAGAGGTAAAAGCAGAAGCTTTGTGGGAGTTGATGTGGCCTCAACGTCTTAGACTTGACACAGATGTTTCCACAGGCATCACCTCGCTTTTACATAATGCTGACACTGACTGTAAGAGAACAGCATGAAACCATGCTAAATGTAGGGGAAATGCAAAAATCCATGACAGTTGTGAACACGAGGCTCTTTTTTGTTTAAGAAATCATACGTCTTTTTTTTTTTTTTTTTTTGGAAAAATCCATGTCCCTTCAAACTGTCATACCACCAGCTTACAGAAATATGTTTGGGTGAGAAAACTGTTTTTTGATTGCTTTGATATTAGGGGTTCCTATATTGTAACATGCAACTCTCCTGCATGTTCAGTTTCCAACTTTAAATCAAAATAAAAAAGTGAAGTGCAACAAGAAGCAGCATTTTTTTTTCTCTCTCACATTGTAATCACTTCATTGAAAAATCAATGATTTCGCTCCTTGCTCTCTTCTAAAGAATATGTTGTTTTGGTCTACGCTTGAAGCCAGCTTTTGACAGAGGTTTTGGTTAGAGTGACAACAAGTTATGTCTATTACAGCCTTTTCATTAACAAAAGTCTCTTTAATCCTTTGTAATCTGACTATTTAAATGTGTAAAAGTCAGTATTAATTTAGGTAAAAATAATAGGTTTGTTAAAAAGTATGTAAAAAATACAAACTATATAGTGAATAAAAACAAATAAGTCAAACAAATAAAAACAACAACATATAAAACACACACACACACCTACACACACATATATTTATATATATATAAACAGCTCATACTGTTTTTTCATTAATGGTAAAAAACTGTAAAATGTACTAATAGTAAAATTTTAGGATAATATAATGGCAACCCTGCTGCCAGTTATTTACTGTTCTGTTTTTTGTTTTTTACAGGGGAATTCTTTACAGTGTTAGATGTCAGCATTCTTACCCCCCACTAACAAAAATATGTTTGGGTGGAATAATGTTTTTTTCGATTGTTTTGATGTTAAGGTTCCTATATCTTTCAAAATGTTGAAATCATCAATGTTGAAATCAACAAAAGTTCCTGTTCCAGTCAGGCAAACAAATCCAAACAAGGAGCAGACTTGAGACAAAAGATCAAAAAAAGGCAGGCTTTGGTCATACACAAGGAGACAAGTAGACCAAAAATGCGAGGAAGAGGCGACACTAGGGAACACACAATGAACTGGCAACATGAGGGAGAACACACAGGGATTATATACACAGACAATTAGGGTTAACAAGATGCAGTTGAGGCCAATTATGGTGGGCTGAGACACAAGGAGCAGGATCTGGAAGACAGAGACATGGCTAAATATTACAAAATAAAACAGGAAATGACAATAACCTGTAATGTAATGAACTATCTGATTTGGCCGACCGTGTCAAAACCAGGATGATGTGTCAAATTAAAGCTGCAGTAATTAAATTTTTCATATCGGTGAAGGATCAAATGACTGAAATGATGTGAAAGACATTGCTAGTAGTGATAAACCTGTTGTGAATAGAACCAAAGCACAGGACACAGACTGAATGATGGTTTAAAAGACACTTTTTATTCAGTGCACTGTTGGAAAGATGGGATTCTAATCTTTCTGATATTACCATTGTTTTTGTACTCCAAATATTAAGAAAGTACATCATCTTACATGAAGACCGTCACTGAGCCCTGATTTTGAGAAAAAGGCCCAGCATGTTTGTAGTACGATGGCTGCAGAGATACGTAACAGAGCCTATTGGCCTTCCAAAGTGGGAGTGCTGCACTCCGGGGCTGTGTCGAGTTAAAAAAATACACAGAAAAGCTTCATTTTTTTTTGTAGCCAGTAAGGTAACAAAACAAGCATACCCAACAGCATGGTGCACGATGTTGGTAGAACGGACTAAAGGAACACCAATTATAAAGAAAAGGACACATATTTGAACTTTCTGTCAACTTCAAAAGAGAGTCACCACTTTTTTTTTCCATCTTTCTTGTTTATCATGTTGGTATATCTGAATTAATTATACTTTGGTGCTCATGGTTTCTGTTAAATGAACTGTATGATTGAACTGCAATTATAGGATTTATGTAAGGATTGTTTTCAAAATTACACACCCAAAAGAAATTGGGTTTTTATTACAAGTGAAAAGGAAATGAAGAATCTCAAGAAATAATGGTACCACCTGCATGGTTTATCAAGATAGACGTCATGGGAAGAATGTGTCTGACATCCCAATAAGCAGCAGCAAATTAAAACCACTGTTTTAAAACTGCTGTTCTGTCCTAAATTTAACAGTTTCTTATGAAGCCATCATTGTCGGAGCTGAGTAATCTGGCCAGGAGCTAATGATTTGTGTGAGGAGAAAATGCTCGCTTCATTACATCTTCAACATAAAAGTATTTCCATATGGTCCATATTGTCCCTTTGTAAGGAAGACTGGCAGCGTTACCTCTGAGCTCTGCGTAATTTACTGATGCAGACAGTGCAGAAAGGCCTACTGCAACGGAGACAATGAATTGATAATGGCCATGTCAAAAAACATTACTGTCATACAAAATGCAGTCAGGTGGAGGCCGAATCTGACGCCATTCAGTGAGTCTTAAGCACATTTTCAATGTGACTATGAAGGTGTACAAAGCTATGATCTTTCTGACTGTGCTAAAGCTAAACTGTAGGGGATCTTGGAGTAGCAGTGGGCCCCATTGGCATGTGCACACACCCTGGCGCCTGTCAACTACTGTCCCATAGGTAAATAGCATGGACAAATGGGGCTCAGCAACCATGAGGGCAACCCATCAACCCAACAAAAACCATGGGTATTGTAATTGTTAGCACCACGTTTCTTACTGGATGCCCAATCCATTCTCATTCAACTTTTCAAATAGCGCCGCTCTGTCAGTGCTTTCAGCATTCGAGTGTGACACCAAAAGCCACCTTCCTCATTCACATGCAACGTGCATGGGCGTGTCAGAGGATAACACAGTCGACACAACTGGTTTGCTGGCTGGCTGACAGCCGGTTGGCAGGGGGTGTGTTTACATGCAATGTACACAGGCTTTGGTGCCTAATCCCAACTATTGTCACAGTCTGCGCTGGAAACACCAGGATCTTGCAGCTTCAACTCATCACGTGCAATCACTGCAACGGCATCCCGGAGCATAAACAGCTGACGTACAAGGATACCTAAAAAGTCATAGGTTGAAGCAGAAGGTCCTGACAGAGAGGCACCATGTGATGAATTAGTGAGAACGTGTTGAGATGCTGCATGAAGGTACTGAAGCAAAGGGCGGACAAAGGTTTATGCCTAATACATCAAGCGCAAGGCTGCGAGGAGATGCGCCCTACAGTCCTCACTAACTCAAATCCTTGAAAGCAGCGGTCAGCCTCATGAGTAAAGTAGCTGACTGACCTCCAGAGTCTAGAGGAGATCCAGCTTCAAAGTGCTGTCTGGGTTACTTAGCACTAAAGAAGCCTGCAGACCTCGCTGCCCCCTCTGAGGGCTGCCCTCACTGACTTCACCTCACTGCCATCAAGGAGACGATATTGTGCGGTTAAGTACTAACAAGCCCTTTTAGGAGAAGGTTCATCCCCAGTGCTGTATGGATCTTCAGCATCAAAACTGCATGTTTAATGGAATTTTTAGTTAAGGGTTTAATCTGGGAATTTGTCTTAGCATTTGATATACTCATGCATTTTCCTTATTTCATGCCTCATCTAGTAGGTTAGGGCTATCAATATATTTTCAAGCATTATGTAACATGTTACGCACATACATTATGTTGAATTTCATGCTCTCTTGTATATTGATAGGTTTATTATTATTTTGTATTTTGATAAGATCTGCACTTCCAAATTCCAGTGTGGCTCACTACATTTGGCAAACAGAGTCATCCTGAAAGACTCATCTTGGTGTCCATAAAATCGAGAAGAAATCAGCAGCAGAGTGTTTTCCCACTGAGCTAATGTTTTCCAGCGAGGCTCATTCTGTGGAGATACCCTGTCTAGTTTGGCAGTACATTTCTTCTTTAGTTATAATTTAATACAGCATTAAAAGGAACACTAACTTCAGCCATAATAAATACACTGGCCTTGGCTGTAAGGTAGATTATATATATATGTGTGTGTCATCTCTCTACAATCGTATTGCTTGTATGAATCATAAGAGTCAATCACTGTGATTGAGATCGACTCCACATCTTAGTAACCGATTTAAGTGATCAATGTTGGCTCAAATGGTTGCCATGAGCCAGAGAGCCCCCTGTATTCAGTATTAATATCTGCTATGTTGCAGTGAAATTCAATAAACAGGCAGCTGCCTCAAGCTAATGAGCGGCAGCAATAGGACAAAAAAATGACGAAATTCTGCATGTAAAAAATGTAGGGATCTAAAATATTGTATCCTCTGGTGGATGACAACATAAACTTTAAGTGTGCGTACACAGTCATGCTCTACTTATTTTCTCATTCTGTCTAAAATATTAGTCTCTCATTTAATTTCTATTTCTTACTTTAAGTTTAGGCTTTCAAACTCCAAGTCAGGGTTTGCATGAAGATAAACAGATCCCAGTGGACCAGCGAAAAATGACAAGTGACTGTACTTGAGTGAAATAGGAAGTTCCTGCCTAGGTTCCACATAAAATAACATTTTGACGTACAATTAAGAACAGATAAAAAGCATTTTCTCTTCCCTGTGATGAGGCACAAGAAAATTAAAACACGGAGGGAAATTTCTCTGGAGAGGTGAATGCAAGCCCTTATCTTGCTGGCTAAGGAGGGACGTTTATGTGTTTAATTTCAGAGTATATTAGAGACAAAATAAGGTCTAAATATTGGAAATATTAAGTGCAGTGTAAGTGCAGTCCGATTCTCCTAGCAGCAGAGGTTGTCTTCTCTAAAGTCCTGGCGAATTCCCAACCTGCTTTCATTCCAAACTTGTAAAATACTGCCACTTTGACAGTGTTGTCAGGGTAAGATTGCAAAATCTAAAAGCTACCTTCTGCTTGACAGCGTCAGGTGAGACCACAGCCAGACAGAAATGGTCACGGTGTTATTATACACAGACAGAAAGACGACACCTATCACGTTCGCGGATGGGGATATGAACGGGTCCAACAAACCCTGGACATTTCAATGTGATGTTTTTTTTCCTACACTTTACCATGTGCCTTTTCCCCCTAATCCTAACCATCTATGCCAGCATGTGAGTTAGTTGACGCCCCGACATTGGTTTATTTGCACCTTTGTTAGCTTAACATGCACGTAATCCCACCATGTGCTTGTCTTGACATCATAGTCGCAGCATCCTAGAAAAGCAGATGCAGAAGGATACCCAGAGTTTAATATGTAGAAGCAGAAGTCCACTACAAAGCGGCAATATGTGACGACTTGGGATGAGAACGTGTTGGAATTGTCCTTTATATCTTTCTTAATATTTTCCATTGAGGTCAAGGGAAACTGGTTATGAAAGGTTATTTTTTGACTATTCAACCACAGCCAAGTGCTGCATTTCATTAGTTCTTCCAATCCCGCTCGTTAAATCAGGATATGGTCACATATGAGTGAAATTAACATTCGGGAATATTCGCCTCCCATACACTTCCATTTAAAGGAAGCAGAGGAGCGAATAAAACATGTGACGAAGCAAATTTGCATCTTTGCATCATGTGGAGGTAATTTTTGTGTAATATTTCGCGGTGAAGTCACAGCCTCAACCAATAAAGAACCCCAGGATTGAGACTTTATAGGTGACACACCCCACGGAGAAACTTTGTTGTTGTCTCTCAACCCTGGGAGGGTCGATCTCACCAAGTTCACTTCAGTTTTTTAGACAAATGGAGCAACATTTATGACAGCTGTGGGGATTCCCTTGAGGGAAGTGCCGCGGGGAAGTTAATGAACGCATGTTGAATGACTAATGAAATGCAGCCTAAGATTGAGGGAGAGGCGCTGCCAGCCATTACAGTTTCACATCTATGAAGGCCACCACCTCCAACAACTGCAGGCTGAAAAGGTTTTAGATATGAATAATTCTATGACAGAGTGACATTTAGAGCACATTCATTTTGATTTCAGTTTGTGACAGTCTACTGGGAAACATTGTTTTAAATTCAATTTCAGATTACGGACAAAGACACATTGTGTGAAAATGTTCTGTTTTGTCCTCCTTGATGGACATTTCAATTGAGAGGCAGGTTGTTATATAAACTGCATGATGTGCCGAAGCTCAAATATTTCTGTAAAGGATCTTTCTTACATAACAGTTTTCCTGTGTCAACATACTGTTTTGACTGAGATAAGAAGATCAATAAAACTCTCACATCAGACATATCTGTTACTATGAAGCTTTATTATCTTAGTAGCAAAGGTAACCCAGTCTGTCTCCCAGCACTAATTAACATGTCCATGGACTCAAGAACATGTGCTGCATTAATAAACTTATCATATTAATTACAAATACCCAAGGTCAATGTATTTAATTTTAATTCACTCATTAGTAGATGTCTGTGACACGAGATGCTGAAATTGTATGATACATAACAAGTTTTTTAATGACACATTTGACCCCAAAAGTTCTACTTTCTGTTATGATATTGCTGTGAATAGAGACAAACTAACAGCTACAAAGATCTGCATCTATTCTGTTTCTCAAAACTGAAATATAGGTGAATGAGATGACATGCATAATTGTCCTCACTTTATGGCTAAAGCACGTTTATGTGCTAGTTAGAGACAAATCTTTAAAAATGTCTCACCCTGATCCACATGGAAATAAACGGGAAGCTGAATCCAATCTGGCTGTCCCTGGTGTGCTATAGACTGAATCACCGTGACGTCACAGAGAAAAACAGAAGTAAATTCCAGCTATAAAACTGGTTACTGTTTTGAATTGCGGAATAAATTTGGCAACCTTGTTTATCTCTGTTATCATTTTCAGTAATAACTTTAACATATAAGATACAAAGTAAAACACGTTGGTCCGACCTATCTGACATTGCTGTTGTTCTTACTTTATAAACTGTGCTGCTTTGCTAACATCATAGATAAACCAAATCTACCAGCACAGAAGCTAAGCAACATACTGCTGTGGATGGGGCTGCAGCAAAACATATTTTAGCCATCTAAAAAATCAATATCAGCATAAGTGTACACTATATTTGAATATTTGCTGCTCTTAACCTTAAACAATAGCTGATCGAGGCTGCAGTAGAACAGTGACTCCGCCATTCGCTGGAGTTAAATGTTCAGTGGAGTCTGGTGTTTTTGATTTAATGGCTTCAAATCCCCATTGGTAAGTTTTACAGCAAGGTAAAGCGGTCAAAATATTCTAAAGATAGCATTACACTTGAAGTGATATTGGCTTTTTTTTAGGTGGCTTAAAACTAACCAATAAAGGCAGTTTACTCAGCTCAGTTTGATTATATATACATGGTGCGGCGGTTATCAACCTGGAAGTTATTGTAAATAAGCATTGGGATACAGTCTATAATCTGGCTTTTACTGATACACCTAAATGGAGAAGAGCCACTGTTATTAGTAACACCTGCGTTAAACCAGCAATGACCAGTTCAAATATCTGCTGTGAGAAAAGCCCCATTTTAATCTAGATCTAGTTCATGGGTCAAATACCTTTTATTTATTGTGTATTTGTAGCACATGGAGTGAAATAAATACATATTAACATTAATTTTATTTATTGTATGTATGCTCTAATTCTCATGTTATGTATTGTAAAATTCTACTGCCTCTTGGCCAGGTCACTTTTGAAAAAGAGATTTTATATCTCAATAAGCTTTACCTGGTTAAATAAAAGTTAAATAAATAATAATAAATGTTATTCACAGAAACTTAAATACCAATGTTAGATTTGTAAACTTAAAATTGATGTTGTGGTGCCTTATGCAAACATGGATGCTTAATTTCAAAGTCTGCTGCCCAGTTAAACCCACAGTTTATGGATATAAACCTGTAGTGTCAGACCTTGAGTGTAGATGTGCACAGCAGCTCAGCAGCTCCTCTCTACATTTAGGAAAATGAAATAATTTTCCTCACTGATGTATTATTTCAACCACCTGTCCCTGTTTATGTAACAAGCAGAGTGTTTGTGCGCTGTGAAATCACATTTGTAGGCTCATCTGAATAACGTGCTCTTGGAAAATACCACGCTATTGATTTTTTGACCAGGTGTCTCAAAATACCAATATGATAACAATACCCCTGACCACACCTCATATTAATACCTACAAGCTCATGGGCACACGGATGAGGGGGAAGTACATTTGCTACTTAAAAAAACATATGCTGGCTATGAAAATGACAACTGCTTTGTTCTGAAACTAGCAATGACAGTTGCACTGTTGCTATGTGTTGCTTTGCGCTGGATGTAAGATTGGACCCTATGTTTCACTACCAATTCCTAGGGAAAATTATTACTTTAATGCTATTGTAGCTGTATATTTTTAAATTAACAGAGAAAGAAAATATACCACAAGCCAATGCATACCTCCTTTATTTCATTTTCTGTATGTCATGCCATTACAACACAACCATGATAGTCAGAGCTAACATTTTCATTCTCCGCTGTGAGTTATTCTATCACACCCTGTCGTGCACGGAAAACTGTGATATGGTACAGTGTAGTTTAGTTGAACAGCTCTTTACATCAGCATGGTTGATTCCGTCGATTTTTCTAAGTTGCAAAATAAAAATCGCCAAATCTACTAAACAGTGAGTATTCTAAACTAAGGGAGGCTTATGTGTTCAGAACAAAGACCAGAGGTGCAGAAAGAAGACGTAAATAAAAAAATAAAATGGTAAGAGAAGTATTCAGGCACTTAGAAATACTCTCGGGTCCTTGGCTACACTGTGCTTCATTACATTGTACATGCATTTTGTATTCTATCCTGATCCTGTCATGAGGAGTATGAGGTTGCCTCTACAAGACAAGGCTAAGGGGTTTAGCACATTCAAGAACAACTAATTAAAGGGATTTCAAGTATTTCACACAACATCAACGTTCCTATTTACATGTGATTCTAGTGTTCTCTACCTACATATTCTCATTGCATATCCCCTAAGACGTCATTTTAACAACCATTATTGTACAAATTCTATGACAGACAATTAAAACATGAACTAAGAGGAAATTTCACAATATACCAGCAACACCCAGTATCCAACATTTCATTGTGCAAGAGTTGTTTAGATCATTATTTAAAGTAGTATTTATGAAATGAGCTTTTTAGTGACTTTCCTGTACCTTTACATATCAGTCTTATCTTTCATGGATTGGATTTCTCTGGTCGTATGTTCCAGCTGCTGTGATGGAAGGCAGGCCATTTGAGAAAATGACAGCGTCAATTTTCTCTTCACCCGCTGCTAGGAACATTAGTGTACACAGTGTTATTAAAGGGAAATGATGCATGCACTGGCAGCTTGACTTGAATAGGGATGTTTGCGTTGATTTGTCATGACTGAGATGATCGTATAGTCTGCCATCCCCACCTTTAAGAATTCTGTCCTCCCCTTAAAAGGGTCCGGTAAGAATGAAATCGAGTGAAGGCAAATGGTAACAGTAAACAGTTTTGATTCTGAAGGACTGGAGTGACCACAACACATCAACAAGAAGAGTTCACCGAAACTGACATTTAGTCTTGTGCTTACTTCTGATCGGTACAGATATACAAAGACTGACTCTGATTGACTACAACTGACGAAAGACAACAAGAACAAACATATATTTCGCAAACTAAAGGTACAACCCAGCTACACCCTCTCTACAGATGTTAGACCATTCCCAAATACCTTGGATCCCAAAACATCAAGTAGGACGGTCCTTAATCTCATTTTATGGTCACTTTACCAGCTTTTTCAAGGGTGTTCGGCCACATTTGGATGACTGATGACGACTAGAGATCAAAATCTCTTGAAAAAGCTAATAATTGGAGTGTGAGTTCAGATTATTTTGTGGAAATTACTATTCCCAAGATCAAGAATGAACTGTCTCACTCATTTTAAGATCAGTTTTGGTGCCCCTTTTAAAAATTCTATAGAAAATACACTGTTTCAATTCCCTTACATTCAAGGTCTTCATCAATTTCATTTCTTTACTGTTTCATGCCATAGTATTCAAAAACAATGGATACATTGGATACCATTTACTTTCAGCTAGCTATACCAGGTTTGCTAATGTTGTAAGGCATAAAAATATTAAAAACTAAATTTACGTGCACGTGCACATGCACGTACTAGCAGAATGGCAGTTTAAAGCCAAAGTAATGCATGTATAGTTAAATATTGAATAGCTGAAAGTGACTGAGATTTAAGGGATGGGTTTCTGTAGAGGGATACACTGGATATCCTCCAAATTCTAGGAAAAAGGAAAGCTTTAATGGCCAAGAAAGCTCTTGGCTAAATCTGGAGGAACCCTTGGAATAGGACACACCTTGTCAACCCACAGCAGATCTGGACTTGTTTTGCAGACTCAAGAGGAGACTGATGCTGAACTGGGACACCATGTTTCTCTCCTATATTTTGTCTTCTCTGGTAATGAAGTAAAAGGGGAGAGGAAGGAATCTGAAACGCTGTACTGACAATAATCTGAAATAATTGCTACACATAGCACCATAAACTAAAGTAATATAACATGTACCGTTCTGTTTCCAACATGGGGACATATTTTCAAATTCAAGATTTCTGCATTGTATGAGCATATTTTATGGAATTTAAGTACTGCAAAATAAGATTGAACACAGGCATAGATTTAAAGCATGCAACCCTGTGCTGATGCTTTTTGTAGGATTAGGTCTGTTTTAGGTCAATATTTTTAAGAACTACATGGTGTTACATATTCCTCATTGACAAATGTTATATTAATTTTTGTAAGAGTTTGTGAAAAAGTATATCATTGCAAGGCAGATAAGTAAATCTAGTGTAAATAAACATTAACATTAAATAAACATTGATATGACCACTGAAATATTTCCGTCTTGCAAAAGTCAAACTTGTTTATATTAGATATTTAAGGGCATTAAAATCTTTTTTTAAACTGTTAGCAGCAATCCTTGATGGATTTGTGGATAGTGGCAGAATTGTTAATAGCAAAGACTCACTGTATGGTAGGTTGGTATGGTATGTATAACAATATACTATCATGTATTACTGACAGATTATTCTGGGTTTTACTACACACCAAATTCTTAAGTTATAAAAGGGAAACTTTTTTGTTATAACAACAAATCGCTTTTTTTAAGACACATTTGTTATCACACACAAGGGTGTAGGTTATACTATATAAAATGTTCTCCTATTCCCAAAATAAGCAATGAACCTTCAGACTCAATAAATGTTTTATTTCTGTCTTTTGCTGTATTATTCCAATTGAGATATGAGAAGTATTTCTAAATCAAACCAGATCAATTAATTATTTTTTACCCAAAAATGCAGAGGATTTTAGGGCCCTTTATCAGCCCTGAGTACTGTCTAAAGTATTCCTCAAAGCTTGCATACAGCCTTAACGACCCCAACCAAGAAAGTAGAGCAGCTTGCGTGTTGCCTGAGAGGCAAAGTGTTGTACAAAAAGTTTGTATTTCCCTCATTATTGCTTGTAAAGTGTATGTGCTGCAAGCAAGTAATCACTGAAGGTGACTCAGACAAGCATATTAACATGCTGATTAAGGCAGAGCTTCTTCCATCTGGCTTTTGGTTGCTGGACAGTAAGAATGTGGTTTTGTTTACCATTTTTTAAAACTTTGTGACTAGTTTTTCATGATTGATTTTGTAACTTTACGTTATTTTAATAAGTGGCAGTAAACTGTTTTAGGTTCCTGCCTTCTTTTCAGGCTTTGATTGTATATTTTCATAACATAATTTGAAAATATTTTTAATTAGCTAAGTGGGTATGTGTATGATATTGTGTAAAGATAACAGATTAATGATATGATAAGATAAGATAAAATGAAATGTTGTTATAACGATAAAAGTTTTCTTGTTAAAATCAAATAATTTGGTATATAGCACCCTTATGACGAGAAACTAAGTCATGTTCTTCGACAGAACTTTTTTGAGATGATGGCAGCAATAGTGACCACTGTTGATAAGTTCCCCTCATAAACCCTCTGCTGATTGCAGATGATGAGGCCCAATGCTACACAGGAGCCACCAATTTGCCATGTCATTTTAGCTAAAAAAACTTATTTCAAGCCTCAAAACAAATCATAATCGGGATTGGAATGTGGCTGTCAAATTTCTGTATAAAACATATAATCCACAATGCTATTATTGAAAAATAACATCCATATTTGCCTCCAAAGAGTGCATTATTGTTCAATAGCTGCACAAGTTGGAGTACATTACCCTGCTTATTGGCACTATCTTGTTTAACTTTGTAATTAAAATTACATTCTGAATTCAACAAAGAGAAGCTGTAGCCTCGCAAGAGCTGAAATCAACCTCGATCCAGTGAAGATAATTAATTGAAATGTCAGTGAGAACCCTGCGTCAGCTAATTGTGGTTATCTGAAAATAACCCACACCTCTGAGCAATCAGGATGCTATGGAAGCCCATTCTTTCCTGGAAAAGAAAAAAAAAAAAGAAATGCGAATGAAAAAAGTAGATGGTAAATCAAAATTACAAGAGTAAGTCAATTAATTAAGTTAATTTTGAGATGCTAGGTTATATAAATTATTTAGGGAGATACCAAATGCAGTAGTAAATGTGTATTTTCTACTGTACTAGCCATTTTGTGAAATGATGTGCACATAATGTGCTCTTTCCACCACACACCCTATGACAAGACACATCATCAGTGGAAAAAAGCAATATGTAAAATGTTGACAGATTAATGTGGGCAAGACTGCAGTATAGTGATCTCTGGAAACAACTGGCTCTAAACTTTTAAAAACAAGATTTTAAAGTGATTTGATATATGACAATTCTGAGTTAGGATCACATTATTTTGACACCATATATCTCATAATTTTGACTCCATACAAGTCTACGTTTGACTGAGTAACTCATATTTTTTAACCTAATCTTTATTAAGTGTAATAATTTTGAGTATTTTTCATTTTTAATCATTCTTTACTTTCAGTTCGTTTTTTTTTTCTTGACATAAATGGGCTTCCATGGGGTCCAGTGTTCTTCATAGCCGTGACATAATTTATTAAATGATTCAGTGAGTGCCTACTGCCTCTGTTAAATTTGTCTTCAATTTGATTTGTCTATATCAGAACAGGCTACCACAGCTGAAGGCAAACAGGGAGAAAAGACTACCTCGTATCTGCATACCCCATATCCAAGGCTTTAATGGTCTACGTATTACATAATGTACAGATCAAATAGTCTTCATAAGCAGTCCATGGCTTCAGAAATGTTGACATTTCTGTGCAGAACTTCTAATATAAATATTCAAAATTACATTTTAATGGGCATGACAGATGCGGTTGGTTTAGCAAGTGTTTGAAATGTGCATTTCATTATGGGCTTTAAGATCCCAAAATTAGGGCTCTGGGAAATTAAGTTTAGGGTGTTATGTCTTACAAATATATTTCTAGATATTCCAAATTTTCATCTACAAAAATCCATATCATGTCAATATTTAACCTGAGTTTCAAATTTCAAAGCTCCGTATGCATTGGTTTTTTTTTTTTTTGTAGAAAAGATAATATTGGTGTTAGACTATTCAACTCTGTGGCCTTCCCTCTCTTCCCATCTCACATCAGTCATGAACAAACCCTGGTGCGGACATACAACAGAATTTCCAAAATACAAAGATTTCTCAGCAGATTTGATGCTCACATCACCTAAAAGTTTCAAATAGTAAACACTATAAATGGGGGTCCTTTTACAATAAACATTTTGGTGTTCTTTAGGTTTGTGTGGGATGGAGTCACTTTGACGCTGCTGTCAGACAACGGTGCTTATGTCGTCAGCCTCGTCTGGTTTCTTGGGCTTGCTGGGGAGAGACTTGAGATACTCCAGGTGGCGTCTGGCGTCCTCCTGGTTCTGACGGACATAATACACCACATATGAAATGACCATGGCAAACCAACCGAACATGGTCACCAACATAGCGTAGTCTGTGGTCCTTTTTGCCAAGTTACAGAGGTCAGTGTCCACCGCCAAGAAAGGTCGACCCTCATGGTCACGAAGCTCCGAACTCCTGCAGAGGACCCTTGCGGCAGCCTCGTGGTTGTGGGCCATTCCACCGATGGCCTGCTGGAGGGCGCAGTCACAATGCCAAGGGTTATCATCCACAATGACGCGAGCTTTGAGCCGAGCAAAGGCATCCTTGTGTACGCTAGTGATGCGATTGTGGGAGAGGTCCAGCACCTGTAACGTCGCCTCTATGCCACTGAAGGCACCTTCCCCTAAGGTCTCCACCGCGTTGTATGACAGATTGAGCTCCCTCAAAAGTCTGAGTCCATGGAAGGCTTGATCGGGCACAGCGCCTATCTGGTTGTGGTCCAGCCTCAGCAGGACAGTGTCGGCCGGGAGGCTGGGGGGGATCTCTTTGAGGCGGGACTGACTGCATGTAACGTTGTAGCCGTGGAGATGGGAGTCGCGTTGGCAGATGCAGCCCTTGGGACACATGCTGGCCGAGGGGAAGCACAGGGCCATGAGAACAAGGCTCTGAAGGAGCAGGCACATGGGGATGGAGCGCGACAGCCACAAGTCCAGCAAAGTCATACTGACTGGCTGTCAGCAGCATCCCGCCTGGGGCCACTACACCGCCACTGGTCCCCTACACACATCGCATTTTGGCAACTGGTCCTCACTGTCTGCCCACTGAAGATACTGGTGTTTGAAAAGATGTTATCATGTTGCGTTGAGGCCTGAAACAAAATCAAACAGAAAGACAGGGTGAATAAATAGGGCAAACCATTAATAATTTTATCCCATGTTATTTTATGCATTTTATTTTAATTATCACCGGCTGTTTAAATTTCTTGGGTTAGCTTGATGTGATTGTTGGCCATTTGAAAGGAGCCCATATTTTTAAGTAAGTGTGTCCTGATTGCATTTTGGGTTTGCTCTGAGAATGAGCCACACACAAGGTCACAGTGACATTGACCTTTGACCACCAAATTCAAATCACATCACTGAGTCCAAGTGGATGTTTTTGCCAAATTTTTAAAAATTGAGAGTGGGAAGACCAGGTCATAGTGACCTCTGACTCCCAAAATGTAATCAGTTCATCACTGAGTCCAAGTCAACATTTGCACCACTTGAAATTCCCTCAAAGCCTTCTCAGGATATTGTGTTCACAAGAACGAGATGAAAGCAAGGTCATAGTGACCTTGACCTCTGACTACCAAATTCTTATCAGTTGATCACCAAATCCAAGTGGACGTTTGTGCCATAAAAAAAATTCCTCAAGGCCTTACTGAGATGTAGCGATCACGAGAATGAGACAGATGCACGGTCATAGTGACCTTTGACCACCAAAATCTAAATAATTGATTCAGTCCAAGTGGACGTTTGTGTCAAATTTGAAGAAATTCCATCAAAGTGTTCTAAAAACATACTGCATTCAAAAAAAAAATGGGACAGACAGACAACAGACATGCCTCTAGAGGTATCAGAGGCATGAAAACATCCCTGTGTTAAAACAACACAAAAGGATGTGTTGGTCAGGGCATGTTGCTTCAGGTTCTTACATCTTACATCATATTAATCTGTCTTACTGAAGCAACATACTATATAAACAATGGGGCCTTGTTATTAAATGGAGAGATTTTATATATACTGCAAGTCTCCCATGACCTGAATTCTGTTCAAAGGCAACAGTACCAAAGTGTGCAGCTCAAAGGGAAAGAATGAGTGTCTGGTCTACCTTGTTTTTTAGCGTTTTATTGGAACATAAGTGGACATTTTGGAAAGCTGCCATTCTTGCACCCTCATTAATCTCTGATTCTTATGCAGCTGTGTCAGAAAATACTGTTTGGGTCATAAAATTAGTTTAAATCAGCTTTAGTTAATGATATGATGGCAAGCATCACAATCTGTCTGCAGAACCCTCTCAAATAGGGTGTGAATTGCAGTGCAACCATTAGCTTTATTTAGCAGTGTAATGCACAAAGAAGGATCAATGGGACAAAAAAGCCTAGGCGTAAGCATAAAAAAATCCCAAACCTTTGGTAACCCTCCAAATGGTGGCATTGTCTACCTCACCTATGCCTAAACAACAGCCATCAACGATGCGCTTTTATGATATGCATGTATACTAAATAAACATGATTGAAATTATCTATCTAAACATTCATGCACTTATTTGTGGTTGACAAAGGTGACTAATTCTACATCATCCACCTCATACTGATCTCAGTCACATCTTATTGTCAGAGTGACTCACAGTCTCACAGCAGATCACATAAAGAGATAACAGCTTTATAACCTGTGGTGTTCACATTAACGCCTTGTTCCCGCGTACATGGGTATTTTTGAGACCATTTATTCTTTCCTTTTTCGGTTTTCAGAAGAAAGAGATGCTGGCCAATCAGAACATTGAAAAACAGCTATTACCAGAAGATTATGATGTGTCTGTTCCTCAGTCGAAGAGTAACTGTGCATTTATGTGTAAACGTGTAAAAAGTCCTTTTTAGCAAGGTTAGAGCCGGCCTTAATTTGGCCACATCCATCATCACACTAAATGTCAACTTAGTTGAGACATATTTTTATGTTGTTTTTTATTTTGTCGTTGCATTTTCTGTGTGTTTACACTTGTGTTTCTTATTGCATTGTGAAATTTAACCTTTTTTCTGGGTGTAGGCTTCAAATAAGCCCACTCAGTTCTTTGCTTCTCCCTGCACTGTATACTTTCTTATTTTTGTCATATAAAAGGTCTGTTTTCAGTAGGGTTGAACTGAGTACTTGGATGAAGTTATCTGGTACAGTGTGTATTTTTTACGAGTGCCCCATCATCCGAGTAAAATGCATCAATATCTGTACCCGTGAGCTGTGTTCAATCTCTTAATCATGTGATCAAAAACGATCTGAAGCTCAATTCTGAGACTGTTCTGAGTGTTTTTTAAAAAAAAACTCATTTGCAGTTCAAACTCCACTCCAGTTGGATCCAGCTTGCATGTAGACAAAAGGCAAAAACACATAGGAAAAAAATACATTTTCAAACACACCCAGGCCTCAGTGTCCTTTATACCATCATCCACAGAAAGAAGCATGTAATGCACGTGCTCAACTATTCTTCTCTAATCACTGCAATGTTCTGTATGTGTCCACTACCCAGTGAATAAAACTTATCTGAAACAGCCACTGAATAGGACCTGAAAGAGTCTTTTTCTTCGTCAGTTCCAACATCATAATAAATGTTCGTATTCTTTCATGAAAGCTTTGACGATTACTGTACTTTGAGCCTGGAAACTCTCTTTTAGGAAAAATGTGATAAAACATAGAAAGTGATATGTTTTAAAGTTTAAAACACATTAGGGCTAAGAGGAATTCGATTTAAAATTCCCGGGGGGGAGCAGCTAATGGTGCTAAATAATGGCGCTAAACCACAGCAACAGTGCTGACATGAGATAAGGTGTTAACCAGGGGGGAACTGAAGAGAGAGCGTTATGATGCTATCCCAGCATTAGCAGTAACCAGTGGTGGAGGAAGTATGCTATGCAGATTCTTTACTTAAGTAAAAGTACTAACACTACCCTATAAAAATACTCTGTCACAAGTAAAAGTCCTGCATTGAAAATGGTTCTTAAGTAAAAGTAAGTATAATCAGGAGCATGTAATATTTATAGTATAAGTATCCAATAAAGAAAAAACAAAAACCGCTCCTCAAAAACTCAAAATTTGAAAATGACTAAATTGTTTCAACAAAAATACTGGCCAGTTACTTTTCCGTCAATCAGCTACTTGATCAAATGTTTTAGTTGTTCTTGTAAAATTATTGAGGAGTCTAATTTATCATATTTTATAAACTTTGCTTACTCTTTTTATGCAAAAATCTAAATTTGTAATGTAACTAGTAACTAACTAGTTTTCAAATAAATGTAGTGAAGTAAAAGGTACAGTATTTTCCTTTGAAATGTAGTGGAGTAATAGTATAAATTGGAATGAAAAGAAGAGACTTAAGTTAAATACAAGTACTTGATATCTGTACTTAAGTGCAGTGCTTGAGTAAAAGTACTTATCCCACCACTGGCAACCGTTGTATGAGCGCAGTGTAAAGTGGCAGCAAAGAGCTAGCCAGTGGGCAGACCACATATATTAATATGCAGACAAGGCCGAACCGGTTTACCAAAGCAAAACACAAAGAAGCTCGGATTACAACACACACAGAGGGAGCGTGACTTCAAGGCAAGGCAAATAGATTTTTCTGAGACCTTGAGGAGGATTAAAAAAAGATGCAATAATATATAATATCTAACAACAGCCTATGAGGAACTGGAGAGGCGAGGGATCATCTGTTTTCTGCCACAAAGTGAGGACCAGTGGCTCCCAGGCCACCGTCAAGCTGTTTATCCAGCTGCTGCTCTGCCACAAGAGACAAAACCTGTTGCTGTATGGAAACAGGTTTTGTGCTGGATCTATTAAACCTGCCAGACATGATCATAAATTATCTCACCTACCTGTTTGTGCACGGCACATTTGAAATAAAAGTGGATCCACAGTGAGGGGGGAAAATAGCAGAGAACAGTATAACTGAAATATAATGGGGAGGATCCTAATTCTCAGTTTTTGTTGAGAATGTTACTAAAAGAGCTATACCTAACTCAGAATTATGTTCCATATGAATAATTGACTGTTTTTGAAGCCCTAACAAAGGCCGGTGTTTGGTCGAAACATGTTGGCTTTTTAAATTATTTAGCCACTACAATAAAGGCTTTTTAAGGTAAATCCTCCTCGCTTTTTGCGTTTTGGAGTGCCTGGATTTCCTTCTCGCCTTATCATGAATATTTGACTATTCCCTCCTTTTCTTCCAAATGGAGTTTGAACAGGTTGTGGCGGGACATGCAGTGTGACAACAACATTCAATTAATATAGTTAATGAGCAAAGTTTTTGTTGAAACTAGGTATCAAGCAAAAGCCAAAGACTGTACTGTATTAAATTGCTGTGAGCTGTAAATTCACCACTTCTAAGCAGAAGGCAGATGGTAACTTTATCTCAGAGCCTGACCAAGCAAAGGCTATCCTCCTCCGTGTAAGTGAGGAGCCGTCATTCTGCAACTAAATCTGGGGAACCAAACCTCCCCAAAAATACAGAGCGTAGCACACTGACTGACAAAATCAGCATCTCAGTGAACTGAGGCATCTCCGACTGATGATTCAAATGTTCGACCTTCAGGGGGTAGCCCTAGTTTCTGATAATATAAAGAAGTAATGGAGATGTCTTAATGCCATTTCAAAGAAACCCAACATTTCCTACTACTTATAGTCCAAATTTAGAGTTTTGAACTGACTATACCAGGGTTGGCTTTTATGATGAGGGGGTCAAAGGAAACACAATATTTATCGAGAAAGTTATGTGGCACTTGTTAATCAAAAGCTCTACAAAAACAAGACAACCTGGCCAAAAAAGTATGGGATGAATTAAATCTTTTTTTAAAAAAAAAAGCAGCCAAAGTATTAAAAGTCAGCCTGGGGAAAACATGAATGTCTGTACCAAATATTATGACCATACATCTGATACTTGTTGAGACATTTCACTCAAAACTACAAATGTCAACCTCATGGTGGAACTAGAGGAAAAAAATAACCAAAGTTATTAAGATTCATCTGCAGCACAGCATAGAAGTGTTGTTGCTACTTGTTAAGATATTTCAGTCTGGACCAAAGTGATGGACCGCCAAAACATTTCCTTCTCTTGAGCCCCACAGCCAGCATGACTCAAAAAATTGAGCTGTCAGATGGAATTTGGAGCCATTAACTTGAGGGTGCTTTTAGATGACAAGAATATGCTTCTGTGTGAAGTCTTATTTCTGTGTATTTTACCGACAGCCGTGTTGTAGAGTATGGTCCTAAACAGCTCAAGGCTTGCAGATGTGTCTTGTGCCAATATCTGGTTTTGAACATTTTCTTAGCTTAGTTTTTGTTTATCACATGTTTAAATAAAAATCCACCTGTTTAAAGGTCCAGAGTGTACAATTTTTACCAAAAATTATTCCCAGAGGTCTATTCCTAAGCAAAACAAATGGACCAGGTGATTCAAACCGATAAAAACACAGAATAAAGCAGTTTTAGAAATCAATCAACATCCTCATCACGATTGGGCTTCTAACTATGATGGCTGATGCAAAAACATGAATGGCCCTAAAGCCAGTTTTTGGTGTGTTTATTTTAGACTATTGTAGAAACATGGTGGTGCAACATGGCGAGATACAAAATAACTACAAAATGACAAAAGAATAACAGAAAAACCCCTTACAATTACCTCAAAGAGACACATAACACTCACAAGGAGACATACAAGCACAAAAAGATCCATAACAGCACAAAGTCAAACAATGGGAAACAGCATTTTGAGGCTGAAAAAATCTATACATAGACCAAAATCTGAATCTCCAAATATGAGGAACACTGCTGGGAAGCTAGATAAAGAAATAAAACCCCCCAAAAATAAGCAAAATATAGTAATGGAGCTGCCCTTTAACTGTGAAGTTTTAGTTGCAGAAAATGCTCATATGAATCATTTTAGCTTTAAATTTGGTCATTTTAGAAGGCAGAAAAGGACCTATTTTATGCTGTTGATGTCTAGGAACGAGGTGTTCTGTCTTTCAGAATTGACTCCATGGCTTACATGTTCAGGCCGTACATATAAATTACAGCCTGTTGTGGAGCAGGGAAGATGCAGCAGGGGAGACTTCAAAAGCCAGCCTGAAGTGAGACAGTGTGACCTCTGTGACCTCTGTTCTATCACTCTGCATTTGATATTAGATGTTAAAAAACTGCCGTGCGGGTATTGAGAGAGGTTCTTTTTAATTTGAGACAGAGAACAATCTACTCTCTCCTTTCCATCCCTGTGAAACACGATTCCATTTAACCTTCTGAACTACAGTCTCACACCATCTCATCTCATCTACAGCCTAAAACTTCTGCTGTTTTTAAAACTAACCCAAGCTGTAGTATCTGAAATCCAACATCTACCGTTTGGTTAAGCCCCAAATTGAATACAGCAGGATAACCAGATGCTTCCTTACACATGGGGATTTGTATAATACTCTGAGATTGAATGTTTTTGGAAGGTAGGAAGAAAATTGGTGTTCCTACACAGAATTTCAAGCAGTGCGTGCAACCGAGTGGTTTCCTGTGTCAGGTCAGAGGTTCCTGAACAACGCCTACGCAAGAGTTCAATTTTTCTTTGCAGTATTTCAAGGATTCTTGGCCTGGGTTATGAAACCTACCACAATTATTCATTGATTATGTAGCAGTAAATTAAGGTGCCTAATGATTCAAGGCTGGCATGGGAAAAATAATTAAATGGCCCATTCACAGAGACAGAACAATTCTGCTGTGGGCAATTAAAAAAGACATCAAGGAATACACGAACTCTGCTTACTTGGTTTAAGATTGAAACTCTTTTTACTGGATTTCAGGATTGCTAAACCATAACTCAAAGGTGATACAGACTGTGAACTGTGTACACACACTGTGTAAACATCTTTTGTTTCTATGATAAATTTGGTTGAAAGGTGAAGTTTTATTTTAAAACATGTCTAGGTAAATATAATAATGTCAATATGATGATAGGCCTAACTAATTGGTCCGTACAAAATATTGTCCGACCATGTCTAAATGCAAAAGTGTCTCTTCAGCTAGTAATTTTTGTGTCTAAAAATGTTCTCAGAATGGTACAATACAACAAATGCAATGTTTTAGTAATGTTTTCAGCAGCAAGGTTTTTTTTTAGTTCCAAGAACGTTCTTAAAGTTCGGGTAATATCCTCTTTAAACATGAAAAAAAAAAAAGTTTTTTGTTTACATTTTGTCACAAATGTCTGTAATCTCAGGCCTTAATAACATGTTCTGAATGTTGCTTTTAAAACGTTCTTCCTTGTTCTCATATAACATTGTGGGAACGTTTAATAAAAGAAGATTCTATGTTCTTCTATGATGCAGTTAAAACGCTATGTCTTAGTTAGCGTTTAACTTAAGAGGGACATTCTTTGAAATGATAAAACATCCTTAAATGTTCTTTAAACATTAGGTTAAAATGTTTTCTTTAAAACATTATTGTAACTTGAAGGTAACATTAGCCAATGTTGTGGGAATGTTCCCTGCTAGCTGGGTATGCATAGATAGTACAATAAAGATGGACAACATGACCGTCACCAAAAGTCAAACCGAAACATTTTGATCACTCCCTGGTGACTGACTCGAGGTAAAATACCAAAGCAAAAAGATTTTGCCCACAGATTGTTTTTGCCATTGTAGGTATTTCCTCCTGATGGTTGTTAATTTTTGGTTTTAATTAGTTATTTAATGCTGCTTGTTCCAGCAGTAGAGACCAGAGACTGAGCTCTGGTGGTGCACGCTGTGCACTACTTAAAATGAGTTTAATAGCGAGAGGAGCACCTGTACTTTTCAAATTTCTTGCAAATTTTTAGGTAATTTCCTGTTAAGATGCCCATTGACGTCTTTCTGTGATTTTTGAAAGAAATCAAACCAATTTGTTCAGGTTTCACAGGGTTAATAGGGTGATAATATGTCAGTTTTGTGTTTACAATTTATTCTGCTGCTGCCAAGTGGCCAAAAAGATCAGTTTTTGAAGCCCTAAAGTATAATGACTGACATTATTGGAACAGTAACACAAAATAGTTTGGACATTTAAGCTTCGATCAGGATTACTACATCAGTACTGTCACTATGCCAATGACCTGGTGTAAATTAGAAAACAATTAAACACATCACAATTTGCACAACAAATCAGCTAAATATTGACATGCTTAAAATGAAAACCGATACCATCTGGTACGCTGCAGTCACGGTGAGGGACAAGAACAGGCTGCAGCGTATCATCCACGCTGCAGAAAGGGTGATTGACTTCAACCTGCCATCAATCCATGACCTGCACACACCTCCAGGGCCCTGAGGCACGCAGGCAAAATTGTGGCTGACCCCTCTCACCCCGGACACAGACTTTTCGAGACCCATCCCCTCTGGCAAGAGGCTCAAGAACAGTTTCTTCCCCTCCACTGTCATCATTATAAACAATACTCCCCACCCTTCTCCACCGCCCACATGACACAGGCTCTAATCCAGCCTCAGAGTCTGAAAACAATATATTAATGTTAGGCTAAATAAGTTTTTTATGCGTTACATTAACGGACACTGGACTGGATTTTTTTTACATGCACACTGTCAGTTAACTTATTTATTTAGACTGTAGATATTTGCACTGTAAAACCAACTTCTGCACATGTGAACTTCCTCCATTGCACCTTTTGTACATACATTTTGTGTGCTTTATTCTGTTTTTTTCATTTTTATATTTTCAAATTGCGTCTATATTTTTATCTCTTAAACTATTTAAATTCAATATTTTTTATTCTTCCTTTATGTTAGTTGTTTTGCACCAAAACACCAAGTCAAATACCTTGTATATGTAAATGCACTTGGAAAATAAAACAGATTCTGATTCTGATATAGAGGTCTGATTTACACACACCAACCGTCTGTGCATTCTGCCACTGGGTAATGGCTGACTGTTATGGCTCTGCTTTCAAAGGAAGCCAATTTGAGGAAAATAAGGAGTTTTCTTCCTGCATCTAAATTGCCTGCAATCAGGATGTTTGTGCTTTTCCTGAGAAAGTAGGGGCTCGCAATCAAAGAATTATTAGCCTACTGGTAAGAAGTCTGTTTTCTTTACTAAAACGGCAAGGCAGGGCTGGCAGAGCTGACATACCACAGCCTCCAAAACCTCACAGCAAAGACACTTCACTGCAGGTTAGATCGTCAAAGGTCAGACCTCCTCATCTGTGAGAATAAGGGCTGTGTGAAAGCATTGGAGGGGAAGACTGATGGGCTTAATGTTATTAGAATTAAAATGTTTAAAAGATAACGACAGCTAACCAGCTCCTATAGATTTGGGGGGATTACACATGGTATTACTAATTTAACCCATAGTTTTTATCAGTTACTTCATTCTTAAAGGTCCACTAATCAACAATATTATACTAACAATGCATCAAATGGCCATGTGTAATGTTTGGCCTTTCAGTGTCACCAGCAGTATACTGTTTTTTGTAAAGATGCTCCAATAAACCTCTCTACTCTGCCTGCTGAGCAACGATGAGCAAAATGACAAAGTTAGTGATCAATGTGGAGCCTTTAGCATGCTAAAGTGCCAGATATTTTTCTCAGAAGGCCACACAGAACTAAAAGAAGAGTGAATTTTGACTCAAATATTGTATGTGAATACCATAATCCAAATACAAGCTCATCTCCCAGATGCGCATTTGGCAACAATACATGCAATAAGAACTGTATATGGTCACACTGTCAATGTTTTGTTTGTTTTGTTGCCCTCAAGTGGCCAAAAAAAAAGAAGAAAAACAATAATTAAGGCAGCTTTAAAGAGCAGCAGTACAGCCCAATCGATATGAGGATTTTATATTAGCTAATAATTAAATATTCCTTGCAAAAAAAAATGCAACAAAAAAAAAAAAGATTCATCAAGTTAGTAGTTAGTAAATAACCCTAACTAGAAAAGCAGCAGCTGATAGTCAAAGCTGACATATAGTCTAATATGTATTCAGTAGTCACACATCACAATGCCTCGAATTTGACAATTTTTGGCCTCATTGAAATAACTTCATCAGCATTATTTAAACTATTATCTATTGTCTGTTGAGAGCAGACAACCCCTTGCTGCAGCTGGCAGTGGCAACTTTAACATTACTACTACTAAAACTAAAAGTTGGATTGCATAATGTTGCTTTGACAAATAAAGTAGGTTTTTAAAGGTTCATTACTGATACATTTTACCTGCAGCTGCTAAAAACGAATGCTTTTTGCCGTAGTCTTCATTATGACCATTTACATGTAAAAATGCATGTGGAATATGATACGTAAAAACATGACAGAGAGTCTTAATGAGTATTTTACAAAACAATTCTAACATGTTTAGACCTGATATACCTAAATAAGACTACTATCACTGCTTCTATTCACACAAAAATATAATAAATACAGTAGGCCTTAGGTGTCATTATCTGTGCCTATATGATGCTTAACTTTGAGGAGTACAGACATGATTGGACCTTTTTTGTTGTTGTTTACTAGAACTTAGCTGACTTCTCCATGCATCAGTGTTAAACAGCTCTGTTAACTAGGCTAAAGTTCAGACATGCGATCAAAGTAAACAAGAATCTGACGACGCATTTGATACTTGGAACTCTTTTTGATGCTACAGATGCATTTCAGTCTGCACCAAAAAATGTACTGAAGTTTGAAATCCAGCCCTATAAACATTTTATGATTTCGAATTTTAATCTGGACAGTTTCAACGCTTTGATAATGTAACTGCATATTTAACTGAACAAATAAAATGTAACACATTTTCTCAGATCCTGGCTCTGGCCATTTTAGTCACTAAACACTTCACTGGGAAAGCAAAAATAATAAGCATTTATATACAGTATTTATGTGCAATATAATCACTGGAAATGCTGGAAATTGGAGCTATCTATAGATCAGTTTGGCATGTCTCTACACATGCAAACAATGATGAAACCCACTGTGAACATGTCATTTCACACTAAGGTTTCAGATATAAACTGGTTTTAAAGATGATATTCCATGAAACCACTATATTTCCTGAGATGGTATGGTACCATGAAAATACCATTACAACCCCATATCATAGAAAGGCTTCACACGGCAAGTTTTGCTGAAATGATAAGTTGATTAATCTTTTTTGACTATTAATTTGCAAGCTATTATGATAGAAGATTTGATGCTTTTCTGATTTTATATGTTATGAATCGAATAGGTTACTTTTGGGCTTTGGAAATTCAGACAAAACAAGACCTCTGCCAAAAATAAAAAATAAAAAATGATAGTTCAAATAATTGACAGTTGCAGTGCCAGACAAAGTCCCCTTATCTGCAAATAATCAGTACACCAATAATACTCTAAACATGCTATTGCACAAACTGTATCATAAAGGTAAAGTGCCTTTCATGTTGGCAATCACATCAAGATTAAACCTCGTAAATTTCAGCCTTTATTAAGCACAAGACAATAGCACTATGGTCTAATCATTTCACTGTTAAGTAGTCAATGCTGCTGTTATTCCAACAATCTTCTGCCAGGGTCCATAAGAAAAAACAGCTATGTCCAAAAGTTACTAATAGCATATGTGGTTCTGAATACCAATTGGCACTCAGCCTAAAAATAAAACATTAAAGGGGCAGATTTGAATGGAGCTTGTCTCCCTGCTCCAGTGAGACAGGACTCCATAACTGTTGTGGGGTTTACCTCGTCTGACAGGGGTCTGGTTGCCGCCTTGAGAATGTGACAGGCTCTATGAATAACCAAACATGAATCAACACAACCCCCTCTGACCGGGATGCACCTGAGGTCTGCAGGGATACACCGAGAATCCCCCGGAGGTCCAGCTGTTGCCACATGTGGAGAAAAAAAACCCTCCCTGCCTTAACACAACTATTGAATTGCCGCATGCATGTGATTTAAAGCTCTGCTATCATATGACAGACATGGCTTTGCAAACACAGCCTGTCGTTTCTATGAGCTGGGCAAACAGCAGCAGATAACACAACAATTAGCTTCACAAACAGACCTAATGTTATCGGCATTTCCAGTCCAATAAACTTAACATCGCCTCAACTGTGGCCCCGATACGCCTCATAAATGGAAAGAACGTCACGCAAAACTCAGTTTAAATATTTAGCGTTTTCATATATACATCTTTACTGGCTGGCATCACTTGTACGTGTTGTTGACTTTAACTCAGATTCTGAATCTATAGGGGCCACATTATATTTCGGCACACATCTTAGACACCCAGAAACTATTATTTAAATAGCACTTTAACTTTTATGAATGGTTCGCATTGGTCGCTACCGCCCTCCGCTGTGCATTTTATTGGAGAAATATGGTAGGAAACTGCAGGCGAAGCGGGAATAAAGTGGGAATTCTGCATAGCAATGAAGAGCTGAATGTAGCTAATTTACACGCCGAATAATTGTACGGCCTTTTAACATTTCAAATCCTTATTTGGTTTTGTTTTATATGTTGTTTCATTTCGGCAACAACCAAAGAAACATAAAATAGTGCTTTTTTAAATGGCGCCTGGCTGGACGTTCCCTGTGAAAACATCACGCATCAATCTACCTGAGCTGCCGACACCAAATCAAAGCTTAATGTTGTCTAATTGTGAGGGGAGAAAAAACAGAATGCAAAATGCCAAGCTCAATTGCACATTTATAATCCTCCAATATCTTTATTATAGATTAAATATATATTAAAAAAAACAATTCCCCCGTGCAGAAATGGATAAAGCCAGCGAGCATGCAGAGGACAGACAGCGCAAACATAATACAGCAGACAGGCATAAGAGCAACAGGCGTTACAAGTCTCCTCACCTGCAGACACAGTCATCAGCTGGTGAAGTGAAAACGTTCATATCACATGAAGCAGTTCAGACAGGCTGTGAGGGCAGCCTGCCTGCTCAAGTATCCGCTCACTGATGTACAAGTCGCAGTGTGAATTCGCATCTTTACCTTTCAGTATAAAACACTGCACAGGAGTGAATGGGCAGAATGGGAGGGGTTCTCTGTGTGAAGTGAGCAGGGAGCAAAGACCGCGTCCGGTCTCAGCTTTCAGTGTAAAACCGAGTCACTGTTGCAGTAAATAATTACTATGTGAGGTGAAGGATGGAATAGTCAAGGGAGGATTAACTGAGTGCAGATACAAATATATGTATCTATTGTTTGGAATCTTTATAATAATAATAATAATAATAATAATAATAATAATAATAATAATAATAATAATAATAATAATAATAATAATAATAATAATAATAATAATAATAATAATAATAATAATAATAATAATAATAATACTATCGGTCATAGAGTTTGTGTTATCATGTCAGCTATGCCCAGAGTTTAAAACACTATAAATTTGAAAACAATACAAACTTAATGGGATGAAGAAAAACAGCTAAAGGACTGGACTTTCTATCAGAGTTTTTAAACTCACCCTATGCAGGGACAGATGAACCTGTTTGGAGGCCTCAGACTGAAAGTGCAGCCCGTTCTCATTCCGAACTCCTAAAATAGCGCCACTTTGACAGTGCTATTGGCATAAGACTGCAACCTAAAAGTGACCTTCCTCATCCACGTGAAAGGATGGCATCAGGAGAGAGCACGGCTGGACAGAACCAGTCTCGGTGTTATTGTATGTCTGCAGATGGCCTCACTTGAAAACGTGGCTGGATGGAACCTGTTGTGTCTGCATCAGGACGGTGTCAGGTTGAAACGCTGCCGGTAACGACATGATATAATGAGAGAGAGAGAGATGTTTGCTTCCCATCTGGGTGTGATGTTGTTGCCTAAACATAACCACGAGCAGCATCATCCCACCGTGTGTTTATGTTGACAACCTAGCGGCGGCATCGGGGAACGTCAACAAGAAGGATACAGAAAATATCCAAACTACTACACAAACTAACAGTAAAAAGGTTGTTGCTATCCCACAGCTTTCCTCTTTGCCAGTTCCTTTAGCTGAAGAAGGCTATGGGATACAGTTGAAAGCTCCAGAAAAACCTACAGTACAATGTAACTCTTAGGTTCAGAATGTTTTTATCAAAACAGTCTTTAAAGAAGATTTTGTAGCACACAAGATAGTTTGAAGTGATTTATTGATAGTATGACTTGATAATAATGATGGATCCACCTTAGTTTGTCTATTATTTATTTGTTTTTGGTTTTTTTTGTTTTACTCATGTTTAATTTATGTCAGTAAATCTTATTTTATTTTCCAATTTTGAAATATATGGTTTTTGCATTTGACCTGTCAACTGTGACAGTGGAGGCAAGAAAAAGGACAGGAAACATGGGGACAAAGAGGGTAGGTGAGTAAAATTTAGTCCCCAGCCTGAATCAGACTGGGTTATATAGCTGATGTTTTTGATGTTTCTTTACCATATAAGAACTCTGTGATTTAAAGATGTCAGACAAATACACATGCCTTATCTCGCGTTCTATGTTTATGTGTTTTATGCCCAAATAAAACATATTTGCAATCAATCAAATTGTCACAAACGCCAGAGTTTGTTACGTTGATGCTCTGTAAGAATCTGGACTACATGGCAGTTGAGGGAGTACATAAATGTGAAAGTTAGTCAAATGACTAATAAGCTTGCTATTTTTATCTCAGCAGATATAATCAGCTGTTGGCCTCAGGCTATACACACGGTTCTAATCTTTCCAAGTTTAAGCAGTGAAGTTGATGTTACGGAAGATATTTGGAGAGTTGAAAGGACCCTTTTGTTCTGACCGAAGAGCGCTCCTTTGTGTGGGAATGATTAAACTAGACAACATAAAGGGACACATTATTAACGGAACAACAGTATATTACATTCAAGTCATTTTTTGAATAATAAGTTAAAGATTAATGATCCCAGGCTATAGTTCTGCTGTTTCTGTCTCACAGAGCTCTTTTGCCTCCATGGTGAATGGTTGAATGTGACGTTCAGCTGGGTATGCAGCTCTCATTAGTCCGTTTGTCCCCTTGTTGTGTGACAAGCATTTATTGCACAAATAACTAGAGCAGAAACATTAGAAGGTTTTGGCACAAACAGCTACTTGATAATCAAAACCACACCTGAAAACAGCAGATTCGCATATCATGGAGAACCCACCTCCTTCTGCAGGCACTCTGTTGTCGCCTCCTCTTCTCTTTTCTCTTCTCAACATCATTCGTTCAACTTGGACAGTGCTGTGCGCTAATTGTCTGTGTACTTGTGTAATTGTTTGAATATTAAAATTTGTTTTAGGTTTCCAAGTTTTATCCTTCAAAATCCAAATATATCTCACTCCAAGTAGGGTTAGCAAGCAGGTCAGTTCTGATTCATATTGTCAAAATGTAGGTTAAAACTGTAATACGCAAGAAAAGACATTTACTGTGGATCAAAGAAACTGATTCCAGGTGTGTGTGTGTGTGTGTGTGTGTGTGTTGCCATTAGAGAACCTATCTGTGTTTGTGGGCACCAAATTTTGTCCTCTCTCAGGCCATCTGTTTCCCTGTCTTTCTTGTGGGAGACAGACTTAAGACACAGAGACTCATTTCTCCTAAACTTGTGGTCTCAGATTTGCTAAAAACTGTGTCAGCAAGCACTTCCCCCACCTGACAGGTGTGGAAAATCAAGATACTGATTAAACAGCATCATTAGGACATAGCTGCGCCTCTGGTCGGGCACCATGAAAGGCCACTCTAAAACCAATCAAGAATCTCTGCGCAAACCATCAGAAACCATCTCAAGGAAGCTTTGCAAGCTCACCGTCCTCGCCAGGGTCCTGACATGACAGCAGTTCATTGAGTTGAGTGGGCAACTACTCATGTTTGATGGCACTCATGTTGGATTTGGCACTCTGGAAAGGTGTTCTCTTCACAGATGAATCTGTGAGTGAGTTTACACTGTACCGGGCAGATGGCAGATGATATGTTTGGCACTGTTTTCACCAATCATCATCTATGATGTTGTGACTGTGACTTTTCTTTGCCTCCATGGGACTTAAGTCACAACTTATTTGACTGAAGTTATTGGCCAACCAAGCCTCAATTTGATATAGGACATCTTTAGCATAGCTAACCAGCAGATAAACACTGGTAGAATCGATCTGCTCCCTGAATGCACTGCTTTTATTTTGAAAAAGGAATCACCTGGTTTCCTGGTTTTGTCGTGGCTGACTGCAGCAGCTTGATGCAGCTGTGGTGTTCACCATGTAGAGAGGAGATGGAATGAATGGGAAGACATCATTTGGCAGACAGGCAATACATCTTGCATATGTGTATGTGTATTAATGACAACTCAATTCCAAAAGAACAGTTATTGTACCAATCTATTATAAGTAATAGTAGAATTGTGCACCTCCAGCTGCTGGTGTCTTAATATACCGGGAAGGGATTAAAGACATATTTCCTGTCAATATCTGGAGAGCATACCAGTGTCTAAATAATATGACAGAGATCTTTTTGATCAATAGAATACAATATCTCAGCTTTATCCCTGTAGCTGACTGTGAAACCGGGCTGTGCAGTATTAAAGTTATGAGTGTTATCTGCTCATGAAACTGTGTTTCAGCAGGTCACGGTGACATAAAGGGAACCAGGTCGCAGCACCACACATTCCTACCAATCCAGGCCACGGCCGTCTGCCTGGCAGCCAATAATTCCTCATCCTCAGTCAAACCTAACAGGACAAGACATGTATACAGTGATTCAGCTTTGATCCAAGTGTTCACCTCTGATAAGATAACAGTCATACATTAGAGGTTCTCTGATTATGTTTTTTATCTCAGGCAAGAAGCAAACTTTCTGTGTCTGCCTCCATCTGTCCATCAGTCTGTTCGACCAGCTGCAAGCTGCACCAGCATAAACTTTGCTGTGGACATTCACACATTGACCTTCGACCTTTCCCCCTAATTTCACCATCTTGCTTCCTGTTTTCCAAAGGTCATGGTTGGGAGTCTGCCGTGGTTTGTTGATCAATGCATGTCAATTTCCAACATGTTTTTATCCCCGGTCATCACATGCTGCTGCTTTGCAGTGGACTTGCCTGTCTACAAATTACGTTTATGATATCTGTGTCTACTATTTACATTCTGTGATGCCGCTTCTGTAATGCTAACAAATACACATGGTGGGATGGCGTGGCACATGGTTATTTTAAACATAACAAGCACGACAACCAACGCGTCCACAAACACACATGTTGCCACACATGGTTAGGATTATGGGAAGGAGGCACATGGTGAGATGAGGAAAAGAAAAAAAAACTGGAATACTGGACTCCCACATGAAAGTCCGGGGTTTGTTGAAGCCATCCACTGCCCCCCCCATCCGCCCTGTAGGCGCCCTCGCACTCCTTAGATGTTACTGGCACAATTTCAACCTGATGCCATTTTGTGATGTTTCGGGCGCACACAACCAGATCCGTCCGGCTGCATTCTCAAGTGACGTCGGCTGTCTGTATATCAGGCTGACACGGCAGGTGCCATCTGGCCATCTCGCTGTACGGCGGCATATAATAACATCACTGGTCCCGTTCGGCCACATTCTAAACTGATGCCACCAAGGGGCATATCATGTAAATGCAATAGGTGTCTTTAAGCATCAGGATCGTATGCCAAAAGCACTGCCGAGTATTTGACGAGTTCGGAGAGAGAATAGGCAAGAATTTTCTGATCCGCACTCAATTCCAGTTGGTACAGTAAGAACAACACATCTGTCTTGCAGATATTTTTTCTTTACAAGTCAGGCGTTGTCATTTCCCCCAAGTGTTTGCCCGATTTCTCACCAGAAGTTCAAAGCCATTTGGCTGACTTTGTATTCCTTTTAAAAAAATTACAAATGTGAGTAATGTCCATAGATTGTATAAATGATAAACATAGCTACTCTAACATCACCCATTGGTTTGTGGACTCCCATTTGAAGCCTTGGCTCTGCCTTCCCCGTGCTTTTTCTTACTTCTATCTATATATGCTTTCTCTTACTTTTTCCCGCCTTTCTTTTTAGTTTCTCTTTCTCTTCTCCCCTTCTCTTTCCTCATGAATTTGAGGGAAGAAAGTTAGGCAGGACCAGTTATTGCAGGCGTACAGTTTAATCTGAACTCAAAATCACAGGTATGAATCTCCCTCAGACCACAGTTGGGACCAAACAGCCAAACCTTGGTCTGTTTGAAAGAGGTGGTCTCAGTCTGGATTAAACTGAACCGTGATTTGGTTTGTTTTGGGCGTGAAAACATTTTTTGGATAGTTTGGACTTCCGGACTAATTACAGAAAGCTCTGCCAGGCTATCATCAAGTGATAAGAGTAGTGTAGCACCTCAGAGTGTGAGTGCGGTGTAGCGACAGAGTAATGGTGGCTGTGTTCAGAGCCAGCAGGTGCTGCTGATCAAAGCAGATGGGAAATTGCCAGGAGAGTTGTCAAGTGGTCATAAATTGCAGTATAGGTTTTAGTTTGTCCATGAACAGCACAACATAACACAACAAAAAACAAAATGAGTTGCAGTAGCACATTGGGAGAGGAGAAGATGACTTTATAGAGAGTCAGATGGAAAACTCACCAGAACTCCGACACTTTTAAATTATTTTCCGAGAGGATGAAATGGAGAGAATACTTTCAGGTGTGAAAAGGCCTTCAGATGGAGAGGCTGATACCAAGTGCTGCTAACCAAGATAACTGCTCTAAAAGTGGAAGGGAAACCAGAATAAATCTTTGTTACATGAGCAGGACAGATTCAATTCCAGGGGGAAACAAAGGCACGGTTGGTGCCAAAAAGTGGTTTTGGACAGAGGAATGTCCCCTTGCAGCCATGTTTCTCCTCCTTGGCCCAGGCAGAGATTTTGTCATACTTAAAGAGGATGAAGCGAGAGAATCGCCTGAGCTCAGGTCTCAGTTGATCACAATAATGATACGTTTCCTAATCTTTAACATGTGAACCGGAGTGCTTGGACTACAGCACGACTAGAAAAGGAAACAGTCCTCACACAAGAGAACAATCATCACTGGACATCAAAAGATAACATCGTACTTTGAAGATGGGATTTTTATGATACTGCTAATTTATCTGTGCAGATGATGGCAGATAAGGTTAAGGTGATAAATTATGTCATTAATAGGAGTCTGTTGGGTACCTTAACAATTGCCATCTTCATCTCGTTAGCCAATGCTGAATCCAATTTAATTCACTAAATCAGACTGAAATGTTTAACTGGTAAGATTTGGGTTACTGATTTGATGAAAGTACCAATTGTGTTTATTTTACAAATAAATACTGATCTCCCCTCCCAGACTCATAGAGAGAAGCAGCTGATTCTTTGTGTCGCAGGTTAATCAATATTATCAACCTCCAGGTGTCAATATCTATAAGGTCCACAAGGTACTGAGCTATACACAATACAGATAATGCTCATCAACTGGACCAGATAATTATAAAGTAAACAGTGTATGTCCTGTGTTTAAGGTACATGCTTGAGCTGACTTTATTCTGAGTGTAAAATTCCTTGTCGTCTATAACCCCTATACAAGAAAAGGTACTATATTTGTAGGAATCTCAAATAACATTAGAGCTTGATGTAGATTGCTGCTTTTGTTCTTTCTTTGTTTATGATGGCCCTAGTAGTCCTGTTTTCACGGTTTTATTTTAGGTTAAAGGTTGGCATAGGCTAGGGCAGTGGTACTCAACTTACGGCCCATGGGCCAAATTTGGCCTCTGATGCTGGGCTGAAATCTTCGAAATGTTCTAAAATCCTAGGAGCATCATTAAATCTTAGAAATGTCCTAAAGTCCTTAGAACGTCCTAAAACCCTATAAGGCAAAAACCCAGACATGTCTTTAAATCCTAGAAATGTCCTAAAATCCTAGAAATGTCCTAAAATCCCAGAAATGTCCTAAAATCCTAGAGATGTCCTGATATTTTAAAATTGTTCTAAAACTCAAGAAATGTCCTAAAATCCTGGAAACATCCTAAAATCCTGGAAACATCCTAAAATCCTTGAAATCTCCTGAAATCCTAGACATGTCCTAAAATTCTAGAAATATGTATGGGGCTGCTGCAACTGGCCCCTGGCCTCCTGTCATTTTGCAAAAGTGGCCCCTGACCAAAGCAAGTTGGGTATCCCTGTTGTAGAGGGACCATCAGCCTTCTGTTATTTGTTGTTTGGGTTAGATTATGGTCACATTTGTTTATTTATCACACATTATGTTTCGTAACACAAGTGCTTGACTGTTGTTTACGTTGCACCTCTTTTATAAAGAGCCTTTCCAGTCTGGGCTCTGAAACTAAATCAAAATCATGTGCCAAAGTTAACACAGCGCATGACTTGAGGCTCAAGTATGAGGCTGTGTTGAACATCCATCCATCCAATTTTCTTAAATACAGTCGCTCTTTATGGGAGGATTTAACCTAAATGACTGTACTTGTTCTTATTTATAGCAAATAGTGTTTATAGCTGAAATATTGATATTATGATTAGCTTCATATGTTATTAAGAATAGGAATAATGAGACTGCTGATGCTTGGTATTGTCCTCTAAATCCCTTGGCAACTCGGTTGTCACGAGGAACAGACTTTGCTCAGTTAAACTGCTCATTTATTATGACGAGCGCATCTCCAAAAGGCTCATTAGCACAAGATGAGTCATTATCCCAAAGTATGAGGGCCAACACCCATGTCCACTGTGCTCTCCAAACTTCTTCAGTGTGTGACGTTTAAGCGGGACAAAATACAGTGTAATTCCATGTATCTTACAGGAAAAAAGGCCATAATTTCTTCCCGTCGCCGCCTTATTAAGTGGTCAATGTTCTCATAGCCTGGAGATAATTATAGGCTGTATACGGAGCCAGAGGAAAGAAAAGCATAATAAATGCGTAGAGGGCTTTTATCTGCGCAGTACACAGCTCATCATGCCATTCACCTGGTGTGAAGCATAAACAATGCTTCCTGTTCAAATGTCACGGGATGACTCATGTTTTCATTAATGGTTTTCAGACAGGTAATGCTACAACAAACAAGGAAAACACTTAAGTCCAAGAATTTTTATCCTCACAGAAGGAGCAACAACTACTCCTAAATCATTCATGAATTATTATTGTGTTGAATGTGGACACAATGACCCCTCACTGTTTCTTTGAACATCAACATGACCATCGAATAACGCTTTATCGATCTGTGATGCTCGCATGGAAAGGTCAGCCGCTCCGATACAGCGGGTTAGTGGGGTCTCAGTGGCGATACATGCTGAGCGATGGCGGAGGGTTTGACAGCAGAGCACAGATGGAGGGATTCTTCAACTGGCACTGATCGGAGACAGTATGTCCTGGCTTTCATATTTGTTCAAAGATAAAAGAATAGGAATTGATTTATGAGTCTGTGTTCATTTATAGATTTGCTTAATTTATTCAGCCAGAACAGGCCTAATTACAATTTCTCTCTCCATTGATCCATTGGTCATTCTCTCCATCCATCCAAGGATCCCACGCAAAATTTCAAAACCTTTCCATGACTTTCCAAGTAATCATATTAAAATTGACATTTTGGAAAAGGATGTGTTTCACTGTATCTGTGACACTAACTGGCCTAGTTATGGTACTTTTCTACATATAAACATACAAACACACACACACACACACACACACAGGGAGAATATCATTTCCAATGACAACGCCGCCACACTACATCACATATACACTCTACCTGTCTTAAGGGGAAAGGGTTGGCCGGTACTGGACATGGAAAATGAGAACTGTGCGAGGTCAAATTTTCAGAGCACCTAATAAGGCTGTGTGAAACAAACACAAAATCACAAGTACATGTTCTGCACTTTCATATTATGGAATGGAATTAACATTACAGCTTAAAACCCAGTATAATGTAATTTTTTTGGCAAAACTTCGGCCGGAATACTCTGGCTCAAATACTCAGTCTCAAATCTGGAAAATAACCTTAAGATATTTTTGTAAAGCTTATATGTGGTACATTCGTGTTTGACTCAGCATGATGTAATTGTTAGAAAGAGGTCTTTCGTTAAATAAAAGCCAAAGAAAACAACACTGGAAGCAAACAAAATGTGTGTGAACTCCTGGAAGTATGCCTCTACAATGACAAGAGTTATTGGATGGTGGCATTTTTGTACCATTCAACACTGACTACCGCACAGAGTGAAGGCACACATATGCATATATAGTATATAGCCTACACACACACACACACACACACACACACACACACACACTGCTGATAAAAGAGCTAAAAATGGCCTGCCTTCATACAGCAATTAAACATGAAGAGGACATGATTATCCAACCATTTTACCCCCTGATCTCCTCATCTTGCTCCTCTGGGAAGGTTCTCACATTCATCTTCAGGCTACCTTCAGTATGAAAGAATGAGAAACACCTTCTCTGTCATTTACAGTTCATTAACACTTCACAGCACTGAAATACAGTCGAATCTCTGGGTCACGTTTGGATTAGTGAGAAAACCAAATAAGGAAAGCTGAACTTTTCCGTCTATAATTAGAAGCAAGCCATAACACTTATGTTTGAAGACTGAATGCACATTATGGATGATAATTGCCTAAAACTGAGCAGAAGAGAGAAGATAAAGGTCGTACTGAAACAAACACTCACAGCCCTTTCCGATAAGAAGGGAGATATGAGACCAGTTTTTCCTCCTTTATGTACAAATTAACAGATTTTGTCATCAAACCATAGCTCCGGGGATGAAATCCAAGCTGATTAACCCTTTCAAGTCCTCACTGAGAAAAAAAAAGTATATGAAAGAAAAAAAATCTTTTAATTTTTTATGTCCTTAGGGGCTAAATAACAAGAATCAATGTTGTTTTTGTATATATATAGGCATCTACCAAACAGCTGAGATGGCCTTTCATGGTAATGGTAAACAAAGATCAATTTGCAACCATGGAATCAGTAGTAAAAAATTATTAGTTTTAATTTCAGTAACTTATTTTCATTACATTTACCATATAAGGCCTTAGTAACTGCTTGCTAGATATTCACCAACATATAACATAACATTATTTTGATAATAAATTAATCCATTGATTATTACTTCAATCAACTGATTGTATCAAATACATAGATTAAAAAAACAATCTAAGCTAGATAAACTTCAGCATTTTATTCAGAGACAAATCTGTTTTCCTCTTTTACAATAATGCCCCTTCAAACAAATTGCAAGTAAAAGATAGTTAAAACATGAAGACTAAGTACAGAATAGGCCACTACAAAAAAAGAAAAAAAATGTACACTGGGGATGTATCCATGCTGTGAGAATAAAATGTGAAATGTAACTAATATTTGACATTTTTGTGCCTCCACATAAGCCTACTAAACATCTCTATTACTGTGTACATTAGTTTACTAAGTTACTGCACTGTGTAACACTCCTCCCATTGTCTTGGAGAATGTCTTTGCCAATTAAACCAGGCAGCTGGCTGACAGTTGAGGGTCGGTACCTAAAATTACACTCACCTGGGCCTTGTAGGCTATTAGAGCTGGTGTTAACTTGTCTTTCCCCTCCTTCAGCAGACATCCACCTGCATCATTGCCTTTTGGTTTTGCACTGTCAACACATCCACAACACACTTAACACACATACATTCAGGGCTTTAATCACTGACTGACTCTGTTGTTCATTAAAGTTACTCTGAGTTAATAAATTAGGATTGTTTTTATTAAATCTCTTGTGTGGACTCCCTCTTTGTTAAATTCTCTGAGCCTGTTTGTGACAAATGGGGGCTTGTCCGGGGTCAGATCCATTTGGTAAGGTTAAATCTAGACTCAATGTCCCAAAGCTGGCTTGACCTCTATGTTAAACCATTCTGGTTTGTGACTCTTGTGGTTTGTGAATGCTAAATTGAGGTTCAGCACTTTTCAGAAGAACAGATTAAAATGCAGGTAAACACGTATGGACTGAAATGCAATCTCGGAATCATAAAATCAGATAAAGATAAAATGATCTTTTTAACCATATACTTGCATTGATTTACAGATATCTGTTTATAGAGAGTGGCTGTCTCACAACGCCAACTCAATTTTTGCATAGAAAAATTGCTAATCACAATTATGGCCAATGGAAGAGGAAGTCTGGGCCTGGATATCAATTATCCAGAGATCTGCTGAAACCTCCCAAAATAGTGGTTGTTGCCCTCAGAGGCTAAATCATCATCAGACTGATAGCCGATGGGTTCTGAGATTGCAAGATTTTTTTTTTTTAGGTTTTGCCTCCAGGTGGCTCCAGACCAAGGTCATAAGATCCCTAAAACTGAACATTGTTAAGAATCTTTTGGGAGCATGAATGTGCTCAGACTTATTGAAGCTGCAGTTCAAGGTCAGAATAAACAGATTGACGTAGAAAAAACTTGATCTTACATGAATATGATGGTTTACTGAAAACACAAATTGTATCAGAAAAGTTCTTGGTGCAGTATGTACATGGACAAGCACACACACAAAACTTAGAGTAAAAGATTAATCATTCACCCTTGAACAGTTTATTTCAAACATCAAAAGCTACATTTATCACTGTAGTCTAAACATCTACAAGGTCTTTCTCTTGCAGTATCTTACACCCTAGAGTCAAAGAAGGACTCTAAGGTCCTCAAAAATATCTAGACTGTAAACATGTGTGAATCATACATCATACGATTATTCATTATTACATTTAAAATAATTTTCTACGACAGTTTTTGGTATTGAGATCAACATCACTGAAGGAGGTGATCATACATATATTACCTTTGCTCATTGGCAGAATGCCTAATTAACTCATTAGTTGATCAAAACAGACCATATTTAATTGGACTGTACATCATAGCTACTCCCAGAATCGTTTAATACACGGGGTTGTATTTGGTTGCTAAATGGCAGGCGTGTGGATCCTCTTGGCTGGGTCAGGACTGACAGATCCTCACAGTGAGCAGGGCAGGCTGTTTCCCCTGATATTTGGTGTAATAACCTCTACAGTACATTGCCTGCACTGACAGTTTTAGCAGTGGTCTTCCTTCTCCTCTCCCCAGTCCAGCATTAATAACACCTGACATGCTTGCACACCACGAGCAACACACTGTCGCTTTGCCTGAAAACACCCACAGAGAGGTCGGTGTACTGTCAAATGGCTAGTATGCAAGACTTAAACATGAGAAAATTCTGAGTTCAGTCTTACTGTTTACCTTTAAAATATTTAAAGGTAAAGCAGCTCTATTAATACTAAAATACATACTCTTTGTACTGATTGCTATTACATTTCAAATATCACATGAAAATGAAAAGGTATGCAAATAATGCAGGATTTTTTAAAAAAAGATGCAGCCGCTGAGTTTTTGGTTTTTGTTCTTTTGCAATGATGTTTTTCGCCAATTACCGGAAGCAAAACAATATAATAATGACCTGAAATTGTATTAAGGGTAATATGCAAAATGTAATGTGATTAAATAATGTAAAACAACTACTTAATTTCCCTGCCCTGGATGCTCTTCCAACCTCAAGCCACAAGTCCAGTTTAACAGCTACCCAAGGCCTCGGGAAGCAAATTTGCAAATCCTGGGATGGTAATGATGTCATCATAATGTAAAGCCTATGAGCCAGGCAGGGCGAGCGGAAGAAACACTACTGTGAATATTCAGTGAGCCACATATGCAGCAGGTGAGCAACTCCATTAGAATAAATTTGTGGCATCTTGTCATCCAGAATCTAGGTATAGAGTACCCCAGGAAAGAGTCCTGAAACCTGGATGTAAGTTAGCATTAAGTTAGACAATCTAATAAAGGAAGTGTCCACTGAGACCAAGCATTATAGTGATTTGAAATTATAAACTGTCAAATATCTCATAAGGATCAATGATGATGAAGTTCATTAAATTAATTCAGGGCCGTAGCGAGGAAATATAGACCTAATTATAGCGACCCCCTTCCCCTCTACTTTCTGCTGGTTCCCCTATGATTGCATCTATTTCTGTGGTATGAATAACATTCGTCTTCCATCCACCTCCTCACACACATTTACATCAGTCACTGAACACAAAATAGAATTATGGCCAGTTTGCCTCAGATTTCAACTAAGGATAACCATTAACATTAACACAGTATGCAACATGTGACCCATTAAATCTCTCACTCATATCACAAAATCCCAGCAGCACTCCAGGCTGCGCTGACAGAAATGAACAAGGAAGCAGTCCAGTCCAAACCTAAACACACCCAACCATCTCTCAACACATTCTCACCCCAAGTCACCACGTGTTGCCGCTTCGTCAGTGGACTTCCACATCTACATTGTACGATCTAGGTAACCTTCTGTGCTTTTTACGTTCTGGGATGCCGCTACTGTGATGTCAACACAATTATGTGGTGGGATGATGCTGTATGTGTTTATCTTAAGACAACAAAAGCACGTGGCAACCAACGCCGGACATCAACAAACGCACATGCTGGCACAGATGGTTAGGATTAGGGGAAGGAGGCACATGGTATGTGTCAGAACCCCCCCCCCAAAAAAAATTACATTCAGATGCAAAGCAACACTAGACTCCAGCATGAAAGTCCGGGGTTTGTTGGATCCATCCACCAGCCCTCCCAAATACCCTGTAGAAGCCCTTGTGCTCCTTATATTGTGTCGTTAACGTCAGCATTTCTACCTGATGCCACCCTGTTTTGGTTTATGTGAATGCGACAGGTTCTGTTTAGTCGCATTCTCAGCTAACGCAGCAGAGGCTTTCTTGTCATCCGATGGTGCAAAATAACACAATAACTGGTTCTGTCCGGATGTGTTCTCACCGACACCCTCCAGCAATGTTTCATGCACATGTGAAAGGTGGCTTTTGGCATTGCCATCCTACATCAAAAGCAATGTCAAAGCAGCTGTATTTTACAAATTCAGAATGAGAACGGACTGGAATTTCATACTGTAAGAGTGAAAGTGGGATATGTTCACAGAATGGTGTGAGCATAGGTTCAGACAGCTAGTTGGCGCTGTTCACACAGCTGTCAGTTCTTCAGGTTGAGGTAAGAGAGGAGAAGAGAGGAGAAAACAGGGGGTGGGCGAGCAAGTTGGAGATGGTAGAGGGAAAAAGTGTGGTTTGAGCTCAATGTATTTTGTATGGGAGCTCACTAAAATTTATGAGTAAAACCCAGAACATGTTTGGACTGATTATTTCCTCACTTAGACCCACATCGCTTACAATACAAACTATTGTGTGTGCACTCATATAACACTAATATTCATGTTGAGAATTTTCTGTCTAAAGGATTTCATTTTTTGTCAAGGTACCACTGTAGCATGTTAGACAGTTATAGTCATTATATCACAGCAACATGCAGTCAAGTATGAGATGATATGTGAAACCATCTGAAAAGATAAAATACAAAGTATAACGTAATAAAAATGGAAATGTATGCATTTTTATTCCAGGTGCTGTGACGAGTTGGACATTTCAGAGACCCCAATGCTGACACAGAACACAAGACGAGGATTGAGGTGAAACAACAGCGTGATTTATTTACAAAGCTCTATGTGATCTCCACCATTAACATACATCCAGTCCAAAACCAAAGGTGAGGATCTCTTTGGTTCGGTCTTGAGTGCTCGGACGAAGGTGGGTAGCGAGCGAGCAAGCAGGCAGGAACACAGACGAGTGAACACCACGACGGCTGGTGCAGGAAGCAAGGAGTACCAGCAACTCTGAGACAAAAAGTAAAAGACACAAGGAAATGAGGCACATAGGCAAAAACTCAGAAAACCCTCTGAGACAACAGGTAATACTTAGAGGCCGTGAGAAACATCTACCACTTGGCAAGAGTAATTCTCTGGCTACGAGTAGGTCTGAAGCAACAGCTTAAATACTCCACCAGCTCATCAGGAGATTGCCTGCACCTGGCCCAGCCTACGGGAAGAACAAACCACGCCTATACTCACACACACACAGGTAAGGGCACAGAAGGGTAACAGACAGGGAGAGACACACAAAGGAGGGGGGAGGGGGGTGCATGGCAGCCGATCATGACAGATGCCTTCTTATCCTGAATTCTGAAGTAAATTAATTCATTCAGGTTGTGTCTATTTTTCTCTATCCACTCATCAGCAGATCATACATTCAGCTACCTGTCAGCACTATAAGTCACTTCACTTGCATTTCTCCTGTTTGATTGCTGTTGCCTGTATTTCCTTTTCCTTTCTCCTTACCTAAAACTGTCTACTCTCTGGCTGGGAGTCCTGTCCCTTGTCTTGTCAGCCCTGCTTCTCTGCCAGGGACACCTCCCTCTTCCCAGCTTCTAACCCTAATCCACATCCCTGTCTCCTCGCCTTTCAGTGTCCCGTGTTTCAGTTCACCTTAACTACACCATAACAATACAATCTGGCCAAAAATGGATCCAGCAGGCACCCACCCGCTTAGCCTGCCCTTCTCCTTTATTTATTTATTTTTTCGAGCGACAAAGGAGGTGTTCTTTGATCCTGCCCCAAGCTTCCTGGAGGCCCTTGCCATCTTTTTTAGGAAGAAGATTGAACAGGTGGAACCTGCATGCTGCCCAGTTTTCCTGAGCTGGTTTCCAAAGTCTTCCCTGCATCCATGCCTGCAGTAAGCTCACCCCAGCCTGTTTCCCAGCCTGTCAAGGGGGAGCGGTGCACCAGGAGAAGCTTGCCTCGGGCTCTGAATGTGCCATGTCCAGTACTGATTACATATATTAATCTCAAGCAGCAACCTCCAAGGCTAAAAAATGAAGCCAAGGCAGAAGTGCCCAGAACTGCAATTCATTGAAGGCCAGAGTCAATCCCCATAGACTCCCATATTAAAATACCCAACCTAACACAAAAAATAAACATGTTTTCAGCCTGGTGCAATAAACAGTTTGGGTCTCTATAGCTTATTTCAGCATTGATGACAACTGTCAGATCCACCCTTATAGTCACCTCTGGCTCTAAAAATTAAGATGGGGATGGCCGAAATGTCAAACTTCAAAACCTACTTACTACTTCAAAATAGCAGGCATGCCCACATGCAATGCTGAAGGACAGCATCAGGTAATAACACAGCCAGTAACAACATCATATAAGAAGATTAAGTGTGCTTTTTGGGTGGGTAGGTCTGCAAACAACTGACTTTCATGCAGGAGTCCAGAGTTCACTTCCTGTGCAGATGCGTGAGTTCTCAGCTGATGCTCCCTTGAGAGCAATATCTTAAAAAAGTGACTTTTTGCTTGTGCAGACTTTGACCTATCCTGACATCCAGATTTGGGTGTGTCTCTGTTGCAGTTTACAAGTCAAAAATAGGAGGCAGTGACCTTAACTGCTCAGTGGCCAATACAGCTTGAGAAAATTAAGTGAGCAGACTCAGAAACAAGCGTGATTTTGCTCTTAAAAATCTGTGAATGTGTGCACTCAAAGTTAACCTGCAGACTGAAATAAATGCTACATTTTTTGTGCTCTCTCAACTAAAGCTAGTAAGCCACAATAGCTTTCTTCATTTTAAAATTTTGAACATTTTCAACAGTGCAAATTTGCAGGTCAAAGTTCACCAAAGATTAAGTTGATGCAAAAAAAGTTTTACTTTAACTCTGTTAGCAGATCCACAATTTCTGCAGCTCCTGCTGAAATTAATCCAGTTCTGCTGGTTTTAATGCTTTTGTAACCAGGCTTTACTTGTTACATTATGTTAATAATCTGACAGTTAAAGAGGTATAGAAAATGGATGGATGGGTTTGCTAGAGGGGTAAATAATAAAGTTCTTTTGTATGGAATTGTATCATGCACATTTTAACAAAAACTCAATTACACTACCAAACAGAGGGAAAAAGGAGAATGAATAAGAAAGGGCAATGTTTCTGACTCATTTGTAAAATAAGAAATTAAATATTAAAAGCGGGCCGTGGGTAGCTCCTGGTCCTGTTATTGCTGGCTCTCAGAACAAGTGATATGATTACCAAAATGACAATTTTAGCTTCAGAATGAACTGCTTTCTTCACCTAGGCACTGCTGTCTCAATTATGAACCATGAACTAGTGATCTCACAATTAATAGAGGACTTTTTCTAAAATTAAGATAATTTCAGATGAATTTCAGCTTTTTATGATCAAGTTTGCATATCTCAAAATCCGGAGTTAAAGTTCAGTAAGAGACGGGAAACTGTTTCAATCCTCTCTGCAGGATTTTTTCACTTGTCATCATCCTGCCTCAACATGTCAGGTTTTGTTGAGACATGTATTCAGGACACAAGGTCAAGGGTAATGTCAAGTACACAAAGTGTACATCTCTCGAGTGCAGATGAGTAATGGATGACATTGCATAGACATTAGTTACCTGGGTAACACATTAAATGGATACAACCATCCCTAGTTTTTTCCTGTATGTGTTCAACCATCCTTCTCCTATACTGAGAATATAGTGCATTCAGTACTTATAGTCCTTTTATAGTACATCCAGTGACAATATTATCAGTGAGCCTTGAAAATCTGATACAGCAATCCTTCAATTAAAAAATACATTAAAAGTCTATTTAATCGTACCCACAGAAGTAGCACCTTGGCCTAAATATGGCAATGCAGTCCAGTGGACTTAACCATCCAACATGTCTAATCTGCACCTCATAGACAGGTTGCAATATAATTCACCAAGCACATTCTGACTCCCCAGAGGATGAATCCTTTCCATTGTGGAGGCATACATTTTCCTCTAACACCACCTTTTGATAAAGTTGTCAACATGGCCTGAAAGTGGCTGTCTAATGGCAGAATTGACATAAAATTTAAAGTGGACAGGGTCAAACACTACAGATGGGCACTTAACTGTTCCTCCAACCACAGTTCCAAATTTCCACTCATATCAAGATCCAGAAACAACACACTCACATCAAAGAACTAGTGGTGAAAAAGCTGAATGATGCAATGATGCCAGTGCTGGCTAACCAGCATGCATTTTTTGTGCTTGCATGAGAGGAAATAACTCTCCATACAAGCAGGCGGTAGGTGAGGAAACTGTCTAGATGTTAACAATAACACAAACATTCGTGAAATGTTTCTGCGAAAGAGCTCAAAGGCTAAAGAATGGCAACCTTATCTTATATAACATCTTGACTTCAGCCCTTGTTTGTTGTTTCTCTTCCCGTATGCCAAAAAAACCCTCAAAATTATTTTAAAAAATAGAAAAAATAATTGAAATGTTTATCGAAAAAGTTAGCAAATAATTTGCTGTCAATCAACTGATTGATTAATAAACTAATTGTTGCAGCTGTACTTTTGTAAACAGTTACAATTTAATTAATAACAAAACATCATATTTTATAAACTACTGATATGTATGCAAAAAGCTTAATTTGTTAAGTAACTAAAGCTCCCAGATAAAGTGGGGTGAAAAGTACAGTATTTCACACTGGAAAGTATGAAGTGGCATGAAAAGAAAATGATCAGATAAAATGCAAGCATCTAAAATTTGAAGTTAAGTACACTACTTGAATAAATGGACTTAGTTACATTCAACCACCTGCTATGGACACTCTGGATTAGTGTTTGTGGAAAGCCAATAACAATGTGAAAGGCCTTGCAGTGTGTTGAGTGAAGGCACATTTTTCGGGTGATATTGGCTTGTAACAGTGTGCTTTGAGAAATATTTCCATCTGTGCTGTGTGAGAAGCGTCTGTTGAATTCCTGACAGCTAATGGAGGCTCTCGAAACATTCACACTTCCGTAGGGCTGCATCAACAGTTTCAGAACTCTGCCTCATGAATACAAACACATCATCAGAGGGTCATTTTAAAGAAAGGGGATGACATACCTCGGCTTGCTTTTGTGATGCAAACACTCTGCAAACTTGCAGAAAAGACAGAGAAGACAAAGATTTATAGGAGTATAATGGATGAGACAGACGATGGACCAAGACGGCTGGCATTTAGCAATTCTGCGTCATCTCATGAGACCTTGTTCTTCCATATACGAAAAAGAGCAGATGGTAGAGGCCTCTCATCCTTCCTTCTACTCACTGCAATCTGTTAGTCAAATGATCCACAGAGAAGATGAGACGCTTCTTGGTGCTATCCCAGACAGAACGAGCCATACAAAAGCTACAGCCCATTCAGGCTCTCAGCAGCTACTGCAGAATCTTAGGCAGTGTTTACAAAGCTATGCTGTTCCTCTGGTAGTATATCACCAGTGTTCGACAATGACAAGACAAATCGGTAGTCTCTGAGTAAAGGATGAATATACATGTGGGAGTGAGAGAACCCAACGCCTAACAATGCCTCGTCCACAGCTGTGATGAACAGATGGTGATCTTACCTTTTACTTTACCTTAATGATACGGTTCAAACATTAATCTGACAAATGACATAAAATACACTACCATCTGTTTCTGTGAGACAGACATTAACTATTCTTTAAAGGTGTATCATAGTATTTTACTATTTATACATTTTTACCATGATTTTTGGAGACTGAATCTTTAACATTCTGTGATGCCGGATAGCAGAGGTTGGCAACTCCAGTCACACTTGAGTCAGACTCGGGTCACAAATTTGAAAACTTGGGCCTTGCTTGATGGACATTGATGGAGGACTCTTCCACGACTTTGACTTGGTATTCATGACAAAAAATTAAATTATATTTGAGGATGATGACTCAAAAGGGTTTGTTTTTCAGAAACTGCATTTTTCAAGATAGTGAGAAGTTACATTATGTTCAATAAACTTGATTGTTTTTTTTAAAAGCCCATTCTCATGCCAAAGTCATCATCGGCTTTATTTTCAGACAGCAAAAGCTGCTTTTTACATCTGTATGAAATGCCTCAGGACGGCGTCAGCTGGATGGAACCGGTCATGGTGCTATTTTACGCCAGTGGACACAACAACGTCTGTCACATCAGTATGATTCTCATACTGATTCTGATTCTCTCTGATAGTCGGCATCAGTTGAGAACATGTCCTGATGGGACTTGTCATGTTTGAATGATACGCCACTGGATGACATCAGGTTGAAACGCTGCCAGTAATGACATAATATAAGTAGCATGAAGGTGTCTATAGAGTGGACAGGAGGGGTGCTGGATGGATCCAACAACCTAAGGAGTTTCATGCAGGAGTCTGGCGTTCGCTGCCTGTTTGAATGTGATGGTTGTTCTTCTACACCTCAACATGTGCTCTCTTGCCTAAACCTAACCATTCGTGCAAGCATGTGCTTTTGTTTATGTCTTGGCGTTTGTTGCTATGTACTTCTGTTGTCTTAACATAACCATGTGCAGTGTCATACTATGTGCATTTGTTGACATCATGATAGCGGCATCCCAGAACGTAAAGAGCAGACGCAGAAGGATACCTAGAGCATGATATGTAGACGTCACTGTCCACTGCAAAGTGGCAACATGTGACAACTTAGGATGGGAACACGTGGGGCATTTCTAGTGTAATGCTTGCAAATTTGGCAACTTACTAGAATGTGGCAGACCAGCAGAAGCCAATGCACAAATCAGCTTCCAGGGAGGGGGCTTGTCCAAAAATATAAAAATTAGATTTGAGGATTGAATTGCAGTGATTAGCAGTGTTTGCCCCACTGCAAGAGAGTTTTGTGTTTAAACCCCCCGGCTGACTGGCCCATGTCTAGAACAAGATTAAAACTAAATTGATGAATTTGGAGTAATATCTCTCAAAACTATTTACTGGAGAACAAAAACAGTTATTGGTATTTGTAAGTTATTGTTAGTATAACCCACCTCTAACAGCTGATCTGGTTTGGTGGGAAGTGTTAACGTTGATGTTACGAAACAGCACTAACAGAGCAGTAGATTTCAGAGCCGTTGGCAGTAGCAGATGGTGGAAGAAGTGAGCAGTGAATAACTCTGAATACGGATAAAACAGAAAGAAGAAAAGATTGAAGTACTACACCAAGCTGTCACAAAAGCTACAAAATTAACCTTTAAACACTGTGATGTACCTCTGTGTATTAAACATGTACTTTCTGTGATAATAAACATGGAAAGCAACTAAAAGTGCTCTCAGTGCTTCTCTGATGACTCTTTTTCTAGCCAGGCTGGGGAGACTCATCACATTATGCAGAGAGATTGCTGCAGTCCTTGACTGTAATTGTGCACAGCAAAATATTCTCTTTTGGAAGATAATTACAAGGACTACGGCAGAATGCAGTACAGTACTAAACACTTTTCGATTGGCTAATTACCATACATGTGTCGCTTTATAATGACTGATAATCACCAAATATGATTAGAGCTTGTAAAAAAGCTTATGTGAATGTCATTAGGATAGTAATTGCCACTGTAATGATACACAGCAGCTGCTCAGGTTAAGAGACTGCGTTGGAAGCTCGAGCTCTGTAAGCAAAAAATGAAGAAGGAGTCATTATGCGACTCCTGAAAGCCAAAAAGGCTTTTTTAGTTTGGGACATTCATGCTTCAGAGAATGCGATTTGTCCATTTTACTGAGTGCAGTATCTCTCAAAACATCTTTTATGTACATTTCAATAGCCAAGTTCTGCTTTCACAGCGAGAGGGTCAGAGGGGTTGTGCAGCTATTGATTCTGTAATTTTGGTAATGAAAGGTGATCCTGTTCAGTTTGAAGATCCAGAACAAAATTATTTCAGCTGCCAATAGCTTACAAGTCAATGAAAAAACTTCATTTAACCCTGTGTCCTTCTGAATGTTTCCATGGATGAACACATAATGCTTTTTAATTTGGAAATAAAGTAGAAATGAAGCAGCTTGCTTGAAACCAGGTAGTTATTTTATTGACACAAAAAATTAAAATACTTGACTCCAAAAAATGTATTTACAATAAACCCATTGATAAAAATATTTAAAGCCAACACAAATTACAACATAGAGTCATATTATTTAGTTGAGGCCTGCAAGTGCTCCTGTAATGAAAGGCATGCTTTTATCAGAGTCCACAAGGAGTGAACTCAGCTCAGTGAAGTCATGTCCATATTTCTCACGGATATCAACTTGAGTATGTGTTTCAGAATTTTTCATCAACACACATGTTGTGGTGATTTTATGGCTCCACTTGGTGTATTGCTTTTATAAAGTGGATTAAAGAGACATATCAGGGATACAATGAAAAGGTAAACTGATGTGTGGTATGTGTTTTATATGCCATTTATACCAAGCTCTTACAATTTCCCATTTTTTTTTGGGTCACTTGAATGCATCACCTGACCCGGCATGTCAGGTAGGCAGGTGTGCTAGATTAGTCTGCAGGGAAGACACCAAGAGGACACAGTCTTCAGCTATGTGTTTGGTTAAATCTTAGTTATGTTGTTTGATGAATTAATGTATTGCCCCATTGATTTGAACTTTGTTTTTGTTAAGTCTCATTATTTAGAAGTAAGTTAGCTCCATCACATGAGGCTTCGCCCATATTCGGCACAAATATCACCCCGGCAGCCGATGGTCAATTGTGTGCAGTCGCTCGTGTGCACCTGGGACAGAAAGTGGGGATTTAGGGTGAGACATCCCTTTACTTTGTGTATATTGAAGTTAATTTTAAGATTAAAGTTCAGAGTTTTGTTGGTTTATTGCCTAGCTAATAGACGAACTGTTTGTCTCACGCTTAATTGTAATTATTGTAATTATTTTTCAGCCTTCATATGTTGAAATGGTTTAGCTGCCATATAGCATGCTCTCCTCATGTGTCCTCTAGTTTGTTTAAGTGCTTCATGAAGTTTTGTTGGTCATTTTGAGTCCATTATGATGACCCTTATAACAAGCACAGTGCACATGTACTTATATGTCTTAAGATGGCATTATAGTGTGTTCAACACATGTTTATTTGGTCAAACACAACTGTCACTGATACAAAAACAGTAAGCAAAAAACAAATACTCTATATCATGAAACTACCCACAGTCTGAAATATCAGCCTCACACTTTCCTATCCCCGGCGGTGTCTCCATGTTAAGTGATTTCACAAAGTGCGGTCCCACTCCTCATACAGCATGTTACTATCACACCCTTCAGCACTCAGACACTTGTGGAAATGTCACATGAGATGTTGTTTAAAATGTGTGAGGATTCAGGGCTTAAAGCTAAGTCAGTTATTCAGTTTTGATGTTTTCTGTTACAAGCTTCTCAAAGCCCCCAATGTAGGTAAAACTCACTTTTGCTTTCACTTTTCAATTTTTTTGCATCTTGTGTCTTGCTGTAAATCTGCATTGTTTTCACTAAAAATTACATTTTTGTATATATTTCGGATAGAAATTGTGTGACCCTGCAGTCTACATGCAGAAATATCCTTGGGCAAGAGGATGAACCCAGACTGATCTCCCAATAGCTGTTTCATTAGTGTGTGAGCACATGTGAATGTTTGTCTGATGGGCAGGTGGCACCTTGTATAGTAGCCTCAGCCAGCAGCATATGAATGTGTGTGTGAATGGGCAAATGGTGCCTCCATTGCAAAGCAATTCGAGTGGTCGCTCAGACCAGAAAAGAGCTATATAAAGTCAGTTTACTATAGTGTGTGAATGCTTTTTGGGTTCGACTGTGAGGACACATTATGTAAAAACAGACTTTGTGTTTGCATCTGAGTCGTTTTTCACACATACTCAAAGCCCGAGAGCAGCAGGAAAGGCAGTCACTGTACCCTTTCATATTCTGAAGAACTTATTCAGAATTTTAATGAATGTGCATTTATATTAATACCTTTGGTGAAGTTACTTTTCCTGTCTGTTGACTCCACTCTGGTGTAGAAAGGGAATTCATCAGAGGAGTTTTGAACATGGTTTTTTTTTTTTTAAGTGATGATTATAGGGCTAGAGTCAGTCATTATTATTATTATTATTATTATTATTATTATTATTATTATTATTAGGCTTTGTGAAGAGATCACTAGCATTTATTTTTGTTAAAGAAGCTGGTTAATTATACATTGTCAATCAGCAACCACATCTCCACTCCTACCTATTTTATATAAAACCAGATATCATGAGCAAGGGCATAGGTTCATTTCAACATTGGGGAAACATATGAAGCACACGTGGCAGCTGTGTCAATGAAGAATTTTCAGGTTATTTTCTTGTACATTTTTATATATTTTTTACAAACTTTTGGCAATTTCTTGTTAAGTTGCTCTTTGGGTAACAGTTTTTGTTTGGTTAATGAAAAGATTTGGTTCATGTTTCAAAGCGTTAATCGGCTGGGTTATATAAAAACCTACCCCCTCTACAGCTGTCATGAAGGGGAAATTAGCTACAGCAATTAAAGCCATTTTTTGTACCAGGCTGTAAACACGTCTATTTCTGCTCTAAAGTTGGACATTTTAACATGGGGGTCTATGAGGATTGACTGCCTTCTGCAGACAGATGTAGTTACAGCCTCTCACATGTTAACATAATAAACATTAAAGCCAGTCCTATCAGAAATATTAGAAGTATTGGGTAAGGGAGGTGTGACTTGTAGTAATAGAGAATGAGATTTAATAACCATTTGTGTACCAAGTACATTGAGTTGACACTGAAAGACAGCAGTGACTGGATTTTATTAATTTTGTTATTAACTTAAAAAAACATATATTTTTTGGATTTTTTTTATTACAATTATTGGACAGTTCAGTAGTATGTGGGAAGGGACATGTCTCTCGTGTATCTCTAACATATTCTACACCCTTTATCATGAGCGCTACTGACACCAGTGCTAGAAAAGGACAAAGTCATTCATCTGTATTCATCTTCAAGGAGAACCTGATGCAACAACTGTGGCATGTGTGTCACCATCCTTGACCTCTCCCGGCTGCACTGACCCATTGTTTATTGCAATAGCTCTTCACTATAGGGCTGATCATTCCTAACATAGCTCTCTAACTGTAGCTTTATTTAAAATGCATTGCTGGACAAACAGTTATAGTGTCTGCTCTCTGGAGAATGTGGCCTCCTCTGTGTCACATGGCAGAGGGACATCAATGTGTGCGATGTACAGGATGGATGGCTTGGTGTTTTACTACTGTGGCGACAACATAAAGACAAATGAAATACCAGCTTTAGAGGTTTGTACAGTGTGTACACATGATTAATGGGCTACCTCCCAACTGCCCCTGGAAACCACAACTTCCCAGTTCACAGTTAGTCAATTCAAATTTTCTCTATTCAACATTCAGAGCATTAATATAGCAGCAAACCACTATTGTCTGTGTGAAGATATAGTGGAGTAATGGCTTACTGAGCAGAGAATGAAGTCATGGTACCTCTGTGTGTTGTAATCCAAGTTTCTCTGTGACTTGTTGAGCCAGTCCGTCTGTGCCTGCATGTTCGTACATGTATCTCACTGGTTAGTCATTGTGTTGCTTTGCACTGTGCTCATATGTCCCTGACAGCTGATATCGAGAAGGCGTTTTCTAAGAAGTGTAGTGCCCTCCCTCTAGTTTGTGCCGATAATGGATTTAGCACCATTAGCTGCTAACTGCTGGCTTAGCCACCTCTATAGAGTGCCTCAGGGATGACACTTTTCTGTAGGCTGATGCAGACACTAGCATCACCCTTGATCCCTCATCAAAAAGCCTGTAGGATTTTTCCAAGGGATTGTGGATCATTGCAGAAAAGTAATAATTACAATTACCCTAGCCTATGTATTGTTGTAACAGAGTGCTGATTTTGGTCTAAACACAGAGTGAGTCCGTTTATTCAAGAAGGAACCAAAATTGACCTCAGATACCATGTGGACAAGGATAAGAGACATTTGATTTTTTGGGGGAAAGGTCAACAGCATTTAAAGTATAATAGATTGGTAATTAATCGACTGAAATCTGCAAAACCACTGCTGTAGTCTAGGGAAGTGGCTCCCAACCTTTATGTTGTGCAATCATTAACTTGTGACTCATTGCCAATGGTAACACTTGTGAGTACTTCAAACAAAGAGTGATATGAATCATTTTTAGAGCACTGGAGAAAAAAAATTACAAGTTTGGAGACATGCACCAAGTCGTAACCACGCAGGCAGATATAATGTGTTTTCATAAACAGACACTAAACCAACAAACAGCTACCGAAGAGCAGACATTTCCTGCCAGGTAGCAGACTCAGCAAAGAAGTGGACGGTGATGGTCGTCGCTTTTGCAAGTGGCAGAAAGTTAGTACATTTTCAGTACATTTTGACGTTTTTCTTGTTTGTTTGTCATTTTTTATTTTTATTTTTAATGACCTATTAATACAAGAAGCAGCTGGCCCCAGGTATTTTCACATTATCCAATGGTCCCCATTCAAAAAAGTTTGGACACCACCGGTATACACAATTATAGTGTGTTTAACAAAGAATATAACTGCAACATCTTGAGTCAAATTGATAAAGGCTCAAATTCCAGAGGTCCGTAACTGAACAAAGGGCTTACACTGGGCCTGAATAATGGTCATAGCAGAGGAATGAGGGCCATCCAGTATGTGTCACTGAGAGAAAGGAGGTCTATTTTTAGAAGCTGGTGATAAGCTGTGCTCCATGTGGGACAGGGTGATATCAAAGGGAATGCATGCTGACTCCGTTGCCATGGCGATCGTAATTCAGCTTGGATATCTCCTAATTAGGAGGCAGGGATGTAAAAAAGAAAAAAAAATTGAGTAGAAGGAATAACACGAACCAAAGTCATCATTACACCTGTAGGAATCAATAGTTCCTGCCCAGCAAAGGCACACTTGATATGGAGTAGTGGAACGGGTACACTTACAGGTAGCTCTCAGAGTACGCAGGGCAGGGGTGGAGGAGTGAAACATGATGCAGTGCTGCTGCAAAATCATCATCCACTCTGTGCATGTAATTCTGCAACATATTTTTGGTATACGATACGTATTTGTCCGTTCATTTCCAGTACCACACAAAGGTAGGGAATTCTGTCCATGTAATTGTACAGAGTTTATAATCTATAACTTGAAATAAAATAAAACAACATTCAGTTGTCGAGTGTTACTCAGTACTTTTACTCAAGTACTGTACTTAAGTATGAATTTGAGGTACTTGTACTTTACTTGAGCATTTTATTTTCATGCAACTTTATATTTTATACTTTTACTCCACTACATTTCAGAGGGAAATATTATACTTTTCATTTCACTACAATAATCTGACAAATTAGGTTTTTGGCATAAAAAAATAGGAGGGGCTTTTCAATTATGATGTTTCGTATAAATTAAGTTACCAAATAGTTAATACAAGTACAGCTTCCATGATTAGTTGATTAATCAATCAGTTGATTCACAGAAAGTTAACTGCCAACTATTTTGATAAACGTTTTTTTCTTTTTCTATTTTCTTTTTAAATAATTTTGAGTTTTCTGGGTTCTTCTTCTTCTTCAATTGTCAGTATATTATATATTCTAATTTAGTTTTTTTGCAGGGGTCTTCATTTTTTCAATACTTTTGAAGGGTTTTTTTCTATTTTTTATATAATTTTGAGAGTTAGGGGTTCTTTTTTGTATAATTTTGAGGGGGGTTTTTTTCATTTTTTTTTATTATTTTCAGGGTTTTTTGGGGGGGATGCTCCCTTGTTAAAGAAGTGATTTTTCTGTGGTGAGTGCTTTTATTTTCTATACTTTAAGTACATTTTCTTGATTATACTTACTTATTTTTACTTAGGTACCATTTCAATGCAGCTTTTACTTTTACTTGTGACAATTTTAACAGGGTGGTATTTTTACTTTCACTTATGTAAAGGATCTGAATATTTCTTCCACCATTGACAACAGTGCATGTTAGCACTTGTTGCAATGATGCAAAACTGAGAGTAAGACACTGCTGAATAAAATCAACTTACATATACTGTGCAGACTTAGAAACCAGAGCTGGACAGAGAGTGATGTATAAGTCCCGAGGCCTATGAAGATGCCGGGTTTTCCTTTCAAAGCTTGTTGCAACTCATTTATCTATGTCAGATTATTTCAAATTAAAAAATGGATGAATAATTGATTTATTCATTAGCTGGATGTGACATCCAGAAGAGTTAATAAAACGTAATCTCTAAAAATGGGTCTAGAACGACATTCCCCAGTACAGTAATTCATCATGTGGGCCTGGCTTTACATCATGCTATTAAATTCAGTCGGGACAGTACAATTATTCACCAAGTGAAATGCAGAGCTAGAGGATCAACCTCGCCATATACAGAGCATGGAACGAAGGTTTCGGTTTGGTACAGATTTGGCTTCACACTTTACCCTTAGGGCATCAAAACAGAAAGACTGTAAGCAAATTGAAGGAAAAATGAGAGCATAATTAACTGAGTCCATTAATAATTACTATACCATACCATCTAAATTACGGGGCTGTGTCCACCAAAGCGTTTTTTCCCTGCTGAGAACTGCAGGTGTTTGTTATGAAACACCCAGCTGGGAGCTTTTGAGAGCGTTTTGGAGGCTGAGAAGCTTTGGTCACCTCTGATTGTTATGATATGAAATATCTGCAGAAGTAAAAATGCTGTTTCTAAAGGAGATGATGTGGTTAAATGGTCTGTTGATTATCTGCTCAAAATAAGGATATGTCCTTGACTGTCCAGATTACATGACATTTTATTATATTCGTAGTCCCCAGAAGATGAATTAAAATGATTTGGTGATCCTTCGACCTTTACTGTTGCAACAAGCCTATTTGGCTTACATGACACTGACTGCTGATATTCATGGTCCCCAGAGGATGAATTCTAATATTTCCATAAGCACCAACATCAAGGCCCAAATTCCCTCTCATACACAAGAAAGGACAGCATTTAATAAGCCAGTTGTCATAAATTCATGTAGAACATTAATACTCCCCACAGATAAGATTGAATTACCAACATGGATGAATTATGAGACGAAGGGCCCCTGGAAATAGATATGCAAAAGGGAAAAAAAGAAAAAGTAAAAGCACTTAAAGGTCCTGTGTGAAGTTTTTCATACGAATTCCCTCCTGGCTCTTTCTTCATAATGATACAGACAGTGTTTGCTATCTTCTTATTGAACTCTCAGGCAATATGTGTGTTTAAAAAAGCAACACATTGGTCCGTTTATTATGTTGTTCATTTCATCCATGTGTAAAGGACCTGCAGTCAGTAGAAGGCAGTGAGGCTTTAGTCTTGCATTTCACTCACTTATTTTATTACAAAGCCAGTGTCTCTCCTCCTCTCAGTGGCATATAATTTACTCTTAAATGTGAGATTTGTTTTTATTATATGACAAAGTTGCTCTCAAAAAGCATCTCGATGATACACATATATTCTCAACCATCACATAAGAGGCTCCAAATGACCACTTCATGTCCCTTCACAGTCATTATATGTCTCCCCCAGGAGGCCAGACAAGAACGTTGTGTTTCTTCCACCATGGAAAGGAGCAGAATAATTGTCATTCAAACTCTGAAGGCCTGGAACAATTTGGAAAACTGTCCTTTTTCCCCCACAGGGACTGTTTACCTCATTACTTTAGTTTCAACCCTTCCAAAATAGCACTTATCCCCAATTAGCTTCTCTTACACAAACAATTTGCTCTGGTTGTTCTCTCAACACTAAAGTTAGAGCAAAAGGCCAAACCAGGCTGAATCTAGGGGACAACAACACAGAATAGAGAGGTTTTGGTCTGGGCAGTGCATTCATAAGTGATCACTAAAGGCACTACCGTGAGGCCATGCCTCCATTAGGATGTTATTAAAGTCAGCTGTGCACACTGCCGGCACCACTTATTTCCTATTTGCAATAAATTGTCAGAGCTTCTCAGAGCTTTGTTCCTGTTTAAAGCACAGGTTGGATATATGAAGCTAACAGAAGGCAATTAATGGATATTATCTTCTTAATACAATTATCCATATTGATAAATTATACAGGATGATTTCCTCTCAGTCTATTCTAATGACTCTAAAAGCTTCCTGTGTATCCAATTTTCTATTTCTCTTCTGAGCACTCTGTGGTGGATTTTTTTTAAATGCCTCCATTCTGGCGATAGCAGTGGCCAGAGACATTTTGCTTTCAGGTTGTCTGTCCATCCGTCCATTTGTCCCATTCTCATCAACATGACATCTCAAGAACGCTGTAATTGAATTTCTTTCAATTCGGCACAAACGTCCTCTTAGACTCAAGGATGAATTGATGAAATTTTGGTGGTCAGAGGTCACTGTGACCTGAAAAAAAACATGTTTCTGGCTATAATTCAAGACTTCATGGCCTAATTGTGACAAAATTTCACACATATGTCAACAGGATAAAGTGATGACATTTTATATCCAAAAGGTCAAAGGCAACGTCACTGTGATAATGGCTTGCTGTTTCATAATATATCTCAGAAATAGAAGGGGAGACATTTGGCCAGATACTGAATTGGTGATGCTTATCTTCGGTGCCCACCTTTAAACTGTGGTGACTGTTATATATGTGAAGCATCCATGTTTTAGAGGATGTATCTTCTTTGCAGCAATATCCATATTTGAAGCACTGTCAGCTGTCATGGCTGCATATGAATCTGGACACATGGATGTTAACTGCAACCTGACAGGTTTGTGGAGACATAAAGCTGCAAGGCAAATGACATGTTCTCATGAGTTTTTAAAAAGGACAATTTTCTCCCCATTACTTTTTAAAAGTGTCAAAAATCTGTTAAAAAGTAGCTTGCATCAAGAAATGTTTACTAACAAATTCATGTAGAAAGGTTTATTTGCAGTATAGGAAAACATAAAGTACATAAATAGAAAAAAAAATACATAAAATAGAACTACATATAACTATATAATTAACAACAACAACAAAAAAATAGAAAATTCAAAATAAATAAATAAATAAAAAAACGATATATATATATATATATATATATATATATATATATATATATATATTTCTACCTTAAATTTGCGCATTAAAATTTACCAGAATGCAGGACGTGAGGTGGTGATTTCCTGGGAGGAGGACCCCTGGACATCCCGATTCATGTGTCCCTGCCAATGTTGAAACAAAACCTACAAAACCTACACGCTTCCTAAAACGTGAACTGTACAGGACATGTACATGAAAGGAACATGCATGACTTGCTATGATTCAACGCCACCTGCTGGAATACAGACAGTGCGTGTTTCAGAGTGATAGTTGAGCTCAGTCACTTAATAGGATATATTACCTAACTTAAGATATTAAACCACTTATTGTCAACCTTTTTGTGTTGTTACCCTTTATCAAAAAAGGAAAAAATGTCATTTAAATGTATCAGATTTGGAATTATCTGATATCTTTTTGTTTCTTTCTAGCACATCATGGCCAGAAGCCATGAAGCCGTTGGAGTTTCACTTGGAGGTAATGAATGACTTTTACATAGACATTCATTTAGAAGTAGTTATTTGGAAAACACAAAGGAGCTAAAAAAAACTATAACACAAATGATCAATTAGTCGATCACAAGAAAATCAAATAATTACGTAACTAACTTTATTTTCTAATAAATAATGTATCTTGCTACTTTACGGAGCAAACAGTTGATTAATTGTGAAAATAACTCACAGATTAACTGGTATGTCTAAACTGGTGGCCACTGAGCTAACTGGCCTTGCTCAAAGGCACCTCAACAGTAGTAATAAGTGAGAGTCAAGATTTAACCTTTCACTCACAAGCCTGCAAATATAAACAATAATATTGGTGAGCAGAGCCACACAATACTCACATTTACCATTTTTTATGTTGCCAATTTCCCATTCATGTAAAAACAACAACATCAACAGCATTTTACAAAGATTTAGTGCTTTTATTTTTTTTCCTGTTTAAAGCCTGTCAAACTATATGCATTTTTAGACTTCCCCTTAAATTCAGTTCATAACAACACAAAGACAACCTCTGATCACTTCAGTGAAACTCTATCATACCCGAGGTAAAGGACACAGCTTGGATAAGATCTGATTCCTAACAAAAAAGTCAAGAATGAGTCTCAGTGTGTCATCAGATGCTGGAGAGACACAGCGATGCGTTGGTGCCGCCAAATCCAAATGAGTTTGTGAGGGCGACCCGCTGGCCCTGCGTCCGCCATGGCTGCGCTGTGCAGGGAACATAATTCAGGTTGAACTCTGGCTCGGTACGGTCCAAGTTGAGGGTCGGGGGGAGGACCCCGTGGTAGCAGGCCAAAGCGGTGAATGCTGCCTCCAGGGCCCCTGCGGCCCCAAGCAGATGTCCTGTGGCTCCTTTTGTGGAGGACACAGCCAGGTTCTCAAGGCTTTGCTGAAAGAGCCTCTTGATGGCAGCATTTTCAGCAGCATCACCCAAAGGTGTGGATGTCGCATGAGCGTTCACATATGTCACATCTGCTGGTGAGACGCCGGCATCTGCGAGGGCTGCAGACATGCATCTGTAAAGACAGTTGCAGGATTATTCCAATTTATTTCAACTTTGACCTTACTTTTGCTGGCTCATTTTGTTCATTTCTGCAGCAGCTATTGTACAATAAATGCTTGTTGTTGTACACAAAATAAACGTATGAAAATAACTGGTAATAATTTCTCAATTCAGGGAAACTGTGCACACATTTAAAATAAGTGCAGTGAGTCAAAGTTGAACTTTTAAGTGTAGAAAACTATATTTATAATAATATAAATAACAATTTTAATAAATATAAATAATTAAATATAGATTTTTCTAAAATTTTCAGTACTTTTTAAGGTCATTTTCTTGTTTGTTTTTTTCTTTTTTTTTTCCTTCGGTTACTTTCAGGTAATGTTCTTGTAAATGTTTTACAATTTTTTTTGCTTTTTTTTGGACCATGTTTTAAGTTGCTTGTTGCCTTCTCTCCATATTTTTGAAAGAAATTAAACCAATGTGCTCAGGTTTCAAAGGGTTAAAAAACAAAAACAACAAAAACTCTGAAATATAAACTCCTGAGTCACCTGAATGCTCCATCTCCATCTGCAGTGGGTGCGGTGATGTGGCTGGCGTCCCCTGAGAGTCCATAACCCAGGACCTCTGCGTAGATCCTGGCTCCTCTTTTCACTGCGTGGTCCAGCTCCTCCAGCAGGAGCACCGCCGCTCCTTCACCCATCACAAAGCCCTCTCTCTCTGGGTGAAAGGGTCTCGACGCCTGCGTGGGGTTGTCATTCCACTTGGTGGCGAGGGCCCGTGCCCTGGCAAAGCCGGCCACTGACAGAGGCCCCACACAGGATTCAGTTCCCCCTGTTACCATAGCAACTGCATCCCCGTGTGCGATGAACCTGGCCGCATCACCTATGGCGTGCGCTCCTGTGGTGCACGCTGTGGACACTGCGTGGTTGGGACCCTTCAGTTTGTGTCTGATGCTGATGTGCCCGGCTGCCATGTTGACAAGGATACGAGGCACAAAGAAGGGGCTGACTTTGCTGTAACCCTTTTCTTGGAAAGCAGCGGAGGTGCGAGCGATTTCATCCAATGACACCATGCCCATGCCAACAGCCACCCCAGTGTTGAGCTGTTCCTCTGGGGTTTGGGGGTACCACCCTGAGTCCTCCAGAGCCAGCTGAGCAGCTCCAAGGGCCATCACCGTGGCTGGGGACATGCTGTTGATCTCCCCACGAGAGGCAAACCTCTCCTCCTTAAACTGACCATCTCCCCTGGGCACCAAAGCTGCCACCTTACAGGGGACTGTCTTATAGTCCTCTGAGGTAAGAGCAACAATCCCACTCTCACCTTTAATCAGGTTGTCCCAGGCCAGTGCAGTCCCTGTGCCCAGAGGACACACTAACCCTATACCAGTAATAACAACTCTCCTTTTGTGCTTTTCCGAGCTGCGGTGTCTGGAGTCTTGCTTTGGACAAACGCAGACGGTCTTTTGGAGAAGTGTCCTGATGTTGTGTGTCCTCAGCTGGAGTTTAGTCCAACAGGATGATAGAGCAGACATACCTGTCAAGTTTGACACAGCTAGCCTCTAGCTTAGGTGAATCCCTTGTTCATATAAGAAGAATAAATACACAAAAACAAAGTTGAAATGTTTTCTAGACGTAGCTGGAGTTCAGTTTTTCACTCACTTGGTGGAGCACAGTGTCAAAGTTTTCTGTTAGACATCAATGAAACGAGAAAACTACTCTTTCATTCTGCATGTAACGTAACGCTGGCTATTTTTAGGTAGCATCTTTGAACGCCAGATGAGTTTATGTAAATGTAAATAATAAACTCTTAAAAATGTTATTGAAACTATAGCGCGAGAAAACAATAAACATGCGTTATGAAACGTAACTATAGTAAAAGGCGATTAAATAATAATATTTAAAGCTGCACCACATATTCGGGCGTTGATTGGTCAGCTAAACGCAGGACCCAAAACATGTATTAGCCAAAATCGCACCATTAGCATTAAAGCTAGCTAACGTAGTGAGAAATAACAGCATGTCTGTGTCACCAGCAGTGACAACATTGTGTGAAAATTCAAATGAAGTATTTCTAGATGTTGCGAAGTTGTTGCTCACATACGCGGATAACATTTTAAGGTAAGGCTGTGAACTTCACGATGCAAAAACGTTTTGTGGGACTGTGATGTGTAAGCTAACTTGACATTTTCTATAACCTTACATCACAAATAAAGTAGCTAACATTGTGTAATCAGCTGTCAAACCGCCGGTAAAGCTAAAATAGCTATACTTATACTATATATATATGCCGTTATTGGTGTACACGCACAGCGTCAAACCAAACTCAGTTTAAAATCCGGGCATTTTTATTTTCCTTAATTATGAGCACACGGTCATGCGAAGGAAATCCTTATATAACTATAGTATCAGTCATAATAGTATTCTGGATAATTCGGCGTACACCTGACTCACCAGGAGGCTGTTTTTGTTGTCTTAAAATCTTGACAGTCATCTCTACCCTTTGCTAACATTGGCTCTAAAATATGCTTAGATAAATGTCTCAAGTTAGCCCTTTGAATCATTTGTGCTGCCTTCAGTTGCCTTTCACTTGCATTTAAATCTGTGAATCTTGAGCGAGTTCGTGTGATTTTTTTTTAAAACATGCTTAAAAAATGCAATAAGCAACTTGGCAGGAGATGTCCCACAGACTGCAAGAAATTAGGGAAAGGTGACGAAAATTATCTGAAAATTGGGTCTGAAAAGAGGTGGGGAAATTATTAGGCATGAATGATGATAATAATAATAATGAGAAGAAGAAGAAGAAAAATCCATAAGACCATATTCATATAGTAATAGATATGGTTTTCTGGGCATTTTCCTTTTTTTAAATTATTGTAACTATTGTTGACTACTTTATTTGCGTATTTATTTGTTTGTTTGTTTGTTCAAATTAAATAATTCATTCTTTTTTTCTTTACAAATTTTTATACACTTTTCAACCTTTTTTCTTTGCTTTTGGTTTACCTTCACATAATATTGATGTAACTCGTGACTGATCACTTCTAACAAATTTGCTCATGTTTCAAAGGGTTAAATATGTCATTCTTCTATTAGTAACATCAAAGTTCATACTTGAGCAGACTCACATCAAATATGAGTGTGTGGGGAAAAAAGCCAAACAACAATTAAATGGCAAAGCAGGTATCAGTAAAGTGGGATATTATTGTTACATGGGTACAATAATTAAACATTTTAAAATAACAATTCATCATTAGTGTATGTATATCTCTCATCTAAGACATATAACTCCTTGATTTGTGCATAGTAATTTGTCTCTTCCCAAAGGAAAAAAAAGTATTTTCTGAACATCCTCAAGAACAGCTCTACGTCCTCATTTGATGTCACCTCCCAACAGGTATCCCAATGAGGAAAAGTACAGATCGATCCGAATTGGCAATCCTACATTCTCCACCAAGCTGTTGCCCATCAAAGGAGCTGTGGAGTGCCTTTTTGAGATGGGATTTGAGGAGGTAATTAATAAATAACTGTCATGTGGCTACTGGAATACGTTAAACCACTTGTTTAATTGCCAGGGGTCTATTTGGTCATTTGCCATCAGCCTAACTGTGAGTAAACCTTATGACCTCTTGCGCCTCTTTTTAGGCCGAGACCCACCTGGTGTTCCCCAGGTCTGCATCAGTGGAACAGCTGAAGCTCATCAGGGAATCCATAGCAGCAGAGAGGGATCAGAGGCTGCGCGGAGGACAGCGTGTCCAACCTACTGCTCAGGCTGCTGCTGCCTCGGCCTCAGCACCACAGAGCTCTGCTGCTGCCTCCAGCCCTCCAGTTACACCATCTCCATCACAGCCTTCATCCTTGGTAAAGATATGTTTACCCCTGGTTTAAATTGCAGGAATTGGGATTGGACCTATTTGAAGTGTTAAGCTCACAGTGGAGACTAAACAGACCTCAGCTCGTCCCTTTTTTGTGGCTATGATCGTTTTTTATATGAAATTAAGAATCTAAAAGTGTCATGATGGACATCTGATAATTTGAAACATCAGTTAAATGCCAGTTTACCTGATAAGGAGCGTGATATCCACATGGCGTTAGAACATTTTAAAAAACCTAATCTGTGCATATGAAACATTTACAATGTGGCCATCCCCTCAAATGTGCTCATTAGTGGCTACAGCAATCAGTTAATCTTCCATAAACAAATTAATATTTAAGGGTTTAAATTAGGGTACTACATTTTAATGCTTTGTACCTCTTTGCGATGAATACTGTACACCTCTGATGAACATGCCCATGTACCTCCATCAGTTAAGGTAAATTGTCACTCTGTCTCCACTTATCTACATATTTTCTTGTCTTTCTTTCAGGAGAACAGTATGAGCTTTTTTGTGACTCTCCAGTCAAATTTCCAACACGTGATGCTGTATGAAAACCCCGAGCTGCAGCAAAAAGCCAGGAGCTGCATCCCTCACCAGCAGCTGTCCTCCTCTGCTGAACGCAAGCTGAAGGAGGTGAAACAGGCTGATCCAGGTGAAGAACCTCACGTATTCAAAACAATAAATCATACTGATTCTAGATAAAGAAATGCATGTCCCTTGAAACACTAATTCAGAGAGACTAAGTGACTTGCTTTCAAATTTGTAGACTGTAAACTAGGTATAGAAGACTTCCTGGTGCTGGAGTTGCTCAGATGGTTCAAACAGGACTTCTTCTCTTGGGTCGACTGTCTGCCTTGCAGCCGCTGCAAAGGCCCCACCAAGAACAACAGCTCCCTCAGTCCCACTACCGAGGACATCCGCTGGGGAGCCCAGCGAGTGGAGAACCACTACTGTCAGAGCTGCCAGCTCTCCACAAGATTCCCCAGGTTTGTGTATGTGTGAGTGTGTTAGTGTAACATTTGGTCTAGTTATTACATTAAAGGAGTTTGGGAACAGTTTTACCAGCTAGTATTAAAATTAAGTTGCAGAAAGAGGAAGTTTTTACTGCTTGTATGCATTGTTAAACCACTGAGTTTTATTTTGCAGAATTCACTGTCAATGAACTTTTAAATAGTAATATAAACATACTTTCCTGCAAACATTCATAAAGAGTATGAATGAATTTGGCAACAGAACACATAAAGAATAATTAATTGCTTCATTAATGCACATTTGCATCTCTGTATCGTTAAAAGGTACAACAATCCAGAGAAGCTTCTTGAAACCAGGAGGGGGCGCTGTGGGGAGTGGGCGAACTGTTTCACATTGTGCTGCAGAGCCCTTGGCCTTGAGGCCAGGTATATCTGGGACAGCACAGGTAATCACATGATTGACGGATGTTGCTGTTGCATCGCTAATTTTTTGTTTTGCAGAGAGAAACAGCAGTTTAATGCACCTGTATTTGAGCTATGAGGAAATGTTGTTGACCAGGAGTACTGAATACTAGTTGGTTATTTACAGAGAGATGTGGTCGAAAGCTCTGGAAAAGTGGAAGAGTTAAGGTTTTTTTTGCAAACTGCTGTTTCTAAGATCAACAATGAACGTTCACACTCAGTGTTAATATTATTTATGTAACAGATATCTCAGCAGGGTCGGTTTCAGAGTGTGTACCCAGCAGCCTCAGCGCTGTTGGTCTGCAGTGATACCTGCCTTACCTTACCTCAAACAGCTGCTGTTTACCTAAAAAAAAGTTTAGTAATTCTTGACCTGTTCTAAGGGTCAAGAATGACCTTGCACTCTCAAATGTTTTAGTTTAATGTGATGGTCTCATTGTGATTACACTTTTCTGCTCTCGAGAAAAAATATTCTATCAATAAAATAGTAAAAATTTAAGATATTGAGAACTATGTATCGTTAGGTTGACTCATTTTCTACATCACAACTGGTGTACTTTTATACTTGCTCTGATGTCAGAGCAATGTATACAGTGTATAAAGTATATGAAAGGTTCACTGTAAATCACTTCTGTTCTCTGTGATGTTTCAGACCACGTGTGGACAGAGATTTACTCCGTCTCTCAGCGTCGCTGGCTGCACTGCGATTCCTGTGAGAACAGCTGTGATAAACCGCTACTGTATGAAGTTGGCTGGGGGAAGAAACTGGCCTATGTACTGGCTTTCTCTAAGGACCAGGTCAGATAAATTTACACTAAATACTACTATGGTCCTACCAGTATCACTTCTTTAACTAGTAACTACTACTTCTAGTACTGTCAGACACAGGTATCAGTCCAGTTATTCTTGGGTGTAAGGTAAAAAATGTCAAATTTACACCAAAGTATTGTGTCGTGAAAATATAGTTAGATTTCATATTTAATTTACAATCAACAAATACATGAAAAGAACGAAACGAACACTGTGTTAGTCTGCCTCTCAATGTCTTCTGATTCCCAAAGAGCCCATTCAAAAACATTGCCTCCAAGCATTACTAGTGGTGAAAAACTCCACGGCGTACCTTAAAGAATTTTGTAGATCTTTTCCCTTGTTTCTGTTTAAAAAAGAGAGATGGGTATTTTTGGTAATATTTGGGTAAATTCTAGTGTGTATGGATTATTTTACTGCAATAATGCCTGCAGGTGATTTGTTTTTAAGGATTATAGAGTATTGTTCAATTTCTGTACGAGGGTGTTTTCTTTTGAGGATTGTTTTGAATCTAGACATAAAATACTGTGGATGCTCTGACGCTTAATGTCAACACTTTTTTCATGTTATTTTTTTTTATTTTATGTGGTAATTATTGTCTGCTGATTAGCCTAAAAGGGATACTAGGCATTACGGTGAAAATAGCAAAGAGCTGTGCTCTATTTACTGTTGTTTAGACATTAAAGGAATAGTTAAGGATTTTTAAGTGGGGCTGCATAAGATACAGATCCAGTGTCAACAGACAGTTCATACTTCCACATGTGTGTGTGACGCAGGTAGTTGATGTGACGTGGAGATATTCCTGCAAACATCCAGAGGTTTTGTCGAGAAGGACGAGGGTTCAGGAGGCCTGGCTGCTGCACACCATTAATGGGCTTAATGCCTCGGTAAGTCGTAACCCTTTATATCTTGATTACGAGACTAATTGCTGTGGTGAGTCTGAAGTAAAGCACTTCCCATCTGCTCTGACACTGAAGAGGCAGCAGTCCCTGCACCCAGAGAGAAAGAAGGAGCTGACCGAAAGGCTGCTTGTCGAGCTGGTGGAGTTTATTTCCCCCAAGAAACCAAAACCAGGAGAGCTGGGCGGACGCAACTCTGGCTCTCTGGCCTGGAGGATAGCGCGGGGGGAGACCAGGAAGTCTGATACAGGGACCTCCACACAGGTACAGTGTATTATATACCGTATTGCGTTATATCCACTGATACTTTTCACCATATCTACAGTATTTCGATAGACATTTCAGTTGAGCTGTTCCCATCAGCAGCATGATCACCATTGCAATATTGAGCTAGGGATCAGGATTTTGCAACACTTTTATTTATTAAAATACTGCAAGGTGCTCACAGCTAAGTTATAGCCAGAGAAGATTTTCAGGGATTTGTATACATTGGTTCTTTTTTAATTGTCTACTCACTTGATTTTTGCCATCATGGTACACTAAAATCTTAGGTTACAACCAAGGATAGCAGTGATAGTAGATACTCAGATGTTTATTAGATCCATCCATGTAAAACTGTTGCAGTCTTACACAACGGTTCTGCAATAAATTCTACTTTCATGAAGGTTATAATGTTCAGTTTTTGTTCCGCATTTGCAGTATTAGTACAATAGATGCTTTCACAACTGCATTACACACCACATGCAGATGAGCGGTGGGCTCACCAACCCACCAGTGTTGCATTCTTAGCATAATAATAGCTTGATGTATCATAGCTTTATAGCCTGATAGGAGCGTGTCAAATCCAAATCAGTATTTGGTTAAACTATTGTGTATCTCTGTGTGTTTTTCTCAGGCTGCCGGTTTTGTGTTTACTCCTACTGAGAAAGAAAAGAGTGACAGGTTACTGCACGTGCGCTACAGCGCCACGAAAGACCAGTACTGTCGAGTGTCCAACAACTCTGAGGTCATTCAGAGCTGGGATCAGTGTGTGTGGAGGAATGAGTCAGTCTTCAGAAAGGTGGAGGAGGACTGGCAGATGGTACGTTTATCATGGTTTATTGTTCGATCACAAAAACTGTAGTTTGAACATAATTTTTCAGTATTGTATGGCTCAATATAGGAAACATTTGTAGTGGTAGTAGGGAAAAAACACAAAAACAAAAACACTTTTAAACACTTAACATAAGTTAAGATACTGTATAAAAACATGTTCATCATGCATATTATGTTATATATGTATATTAATAGAGGGAATGTTAACACTGTAGTAATGAATGTGTGAAAAAGTTCACTCTTTCTCCCTTTTAGATTAGAGCCACATTTTCATTATGAAAGTAGTTGTAGTCACTGTTTGATTTAATCACACTGTGTGAGAACCACGACAAGACAAGAGTGGGTGTTAAGAAAAAGCACCTTCTGTTTTTCACAGACCAAAAAAAAAAACACCACCTCCAAAACAAGCACTGCAAGATGCTGCAGTTTAAAAACTTGACTTTAAACACAGGGTTCCCACAGTCATGGAAAAGTCATAGAATTTCACAATCACATATTTTCCAGGCCTGGAAATGTCATGGAATTAGTCAAAAATCATTGAAAGTCTTGGGTTAAAGTCATGGAATATTGTTGTGTGTAATGACACTTTTACAGTAACCTGTCACTTAACGTAACGCTGAATGCGTTTTCTGTAGCTGACAACAAAAAGTAGCTCTGATTCGCGTCAATATGTTTTGTTAACCATCCCGTATGTTTTTTCATTTTCTCCATCTGTTCTGTCTCTTTGTCCATGTATGCCAGCTACATGAAAATGTGTGGGAACCCTGTAAACATGTCTAAGATTAGGAACAGTTTGGTAATATCCCATAACGTAAAAATAATTGGGTAATAATAGCAAGAAATGAGAATAAACTCTGATGTGATTACCCGATTTCTTTCTTCAGGTGTACATAGCTCGATCAGAGGGCTCCTCGGAGGGAAGAATCAGCTGGAAGTTTGACTTTGCTCCGGGGGGAATGAAGATAAAGTCCGTCTCCATCTTGGCCAGTAGCCAAACTTTCCACTCTGGAAAAGTCTGCTGGCACCTGCAGGCGGGCCAGATTACTACAGAGTTCTCTGGAGGTACGGCTATGTAATAGATGTTCTGATAAAAAAAAAAAAACAACCTCAAAATCTAACTGTTTGACATAATGTCGCTCCTGTGTTTGAACCTTCAGATGGGAAGATGCAGTCATTCCAGAGTGTATCAGGCTCCTCGGACCTCATCGTTGTAGCAGAACTCAGTGGTGGAGAGTCATGGCAGCACTCTCAGCTCTTCAGACAGAGCTTGAAGGAGACGGAGGAGTCTTCGTTTGAAATCCTCATCCATTTAGACGATGCTTAACAGTTGTTTTACTCAACAAAATCTGATCCTGAATTCCTTTATAGTGTTTACTGCTGGGACAAGTTCAGAGCTAATTGTTGGGATGATTTTGTATGAAATCCAATCAGTGCAATATTTAAATGTGTGTAGGTCGGTAAGGATGATTAAAGGTTCAGTGTTCAGGATTTAGTGGGATATTTTGGCCTAAATTGAATGTAGTAAGTATGTTTTCTTTAGTGTATTGTCACTTAAAAATAAAAAAATGTGTTCTCATTACTTTAAAATGAGCCGTTTATATCTGCATATGGAGCAGTTTCTCATCCACAGAGTGTTCCTCATCCACCATGTTTCTACTATAGCCCAAAATGGATGAACCGAACTGTGGCTCTAGATAGGGCCTTTTGCTTTTTCGTAATGTCCACCGTAGTTAGAATTCCATCCATGACAAACAGCATTGGAAAAACGCAAATTTTTTTCAACACGCTGCTTTTTAGTGGTTTATATCACCAGGTCTATTTGTTTTTAGAGAGAAAGAGACCTCTGAGGATAATCGGCTCCCAGTAAAAACCTCCTGAACGTCTTGATCTTAAGTTATCAGAGGTGGTGGACTATCTGCCTGTCTCTTACATGCCAAACAGCATTAGAGAAACACTAATTTGTCGCGCAAAACTGCTTCATTGAGCCTTTTTACTTGTGTGTTTCACCTGGTCCATTTGTTTTGGAGAGGTAGACTCCTCAACGGATAATTCGGCTCCTGGTACAAACCGCCTGAACAATGACCACTAAAGGAATTTTAACAAAGCGAAGTTTTAACTAGTTGCAATCTGCAATCCTAGATGCCATGACATTCCCCAAAATCTTTCACACTGTTCCTTCAAATATGCATGGCCTAATGATAGATGAGTGAAGACGTGAGTTTTGTAACCATCGCAGAGAACAGATGTTGTCACTAATGTTAAACTTTGATTTGACTAAGGGCCAAATAACATATGAGATATGCAGTCTGCAATAAACACAAAGAGTTTTAAAGCCATATTTTTTGTAATGTTTGCCTCCACTGTGAATGTGTCTGTAAACTGTGATACATGAAAACCTTCCACACTGGGACTGATGCCCTTGTCGGCTCAGGTTGCTCCAGTTCTCCTGCTAGTGGTGAGTGTGTTATGTCATATTTGGCTATGGTGTTTTTACACCTTGTCATGTCAAGTTACATTAATTTGTGTAATTATAAGTTGGGTGTTGGTGTGGTGGAAAGGAACGAATGTTAGGAAATATGTAGTGGTATAATAAAGATATTTTTGCATTCTGGTACTCGCTTGGGCAATGTATGCATTACAGTACACACTGTCTAGTCCAGGGATACTCACTTGATATGCTTGGGGACCAATTTTGCAAAAAGGAGGTCAGGGACCAGTCGCAGCAGCCCCATACATGTTTCTGGGATTTTAACATTTCGAGAATTTTAGGATGTTTCTATGATTTCAGCATATTTCTAGGATTTTAGGACATTTCTAAGATTGTAGGACATTTCTAGGATTCTCGAATGTTTCTAGGTTTTCAGGACATTTCTTCGAATTTAGGACATTTTCAGGATTTTAGGATGTTTCTAGGCATTTAGGATGTTTCTAGGTTTTCAGGACATTTTGGGACTAGCCAGGACCTCTATTGGGGGATGCAGGGGATGCTCCACTGTCACTTTTTTTAAATAAACAAGCACTATTTTGATGCTGTTTTATGCACGCTTAACACCTTATGTATAAAAGTAAAAATCAGTTCCCAGTTTGAATCACTTTATTTTTATTGTGAATTAAAAAAAATGGTTGTTGCTTAAAGTTGAGTATCACTGCTGTAATTGTTGGTGGGTGGTCATGTTTGGCTGTGGTGTTTTTACACCTCACCATGCCCAGTTACATTAATGTGTATAATTATGAGATAAGTGTTGGTGTGACAGGGCGACAGGGCTGAATGCTGATTGTATAATAAAGATATTTTGTGGTCTGCTATCCGCTGTGTATGCATTACATTACACACTGTCTAGTCTTTTATTGATGAAGCTTGAGTTTGCCGCCATCTTGCGTTGAAACAAAGACCACGGTCGCTAAATGTCGACTTTTCTGATTGGTCCAAGTGCCCGTGCCTTTCAAAAGCAGCCGTCTGATTGGTCGGTTTATCTTGGAGACGATTCGCCGTCTATCTTGCAGATGGCGGAGCCGGACAGCTGGTGCTGCTGCTAGCTTATCGTTTTATTTCTGAAGGAAATGTGTTAAAGTATATTGTTTTCAGAGCATTTCAGTTAAACTCCTATTTTATTCTGTCGAGCTTTCACACGAAAGCGTAAACCTATTTAATACGCGCGTTTTGTACAGTATTTATTTAGCAGCAAGTAGCCCGGTTAGCATCTTTGTTGGAAGTTTAGGCCTACTGTGCCACCGCTTGTCGATTTTAACAATAGCCGCGACACACTCCCCTCCGCTTGTTTTGGTACATTCACGGGATTATCTGTTGTGGAAACGGAGAAAGAGCATGGAAGATAAACGGGTCTGGATACATTTCAGCAACTGAGACATTTTTGTATGCTGGCGGACATTTAATTTCACCGGAATTGAAGACATTTTGCGGGGTGCATCACAAAAAAGGATCACAAAGGAAGATGTCCAACGGCGCAGCAGGAAGCGGGGGTCTGGCGTGGATGGTAAGTTAGTTTGCCACACAGCTAACGTTACCAACTTACAATTTCATTTGTAAATTGTGCTTTTGTATCACCTTAAAAGTGTTGTGTTCACCTTAGCACGGTGCACCGGGTCGGTGAACGCTTCAGCTCGCGTTTAAATGTCCCTAATGAGTCCATGGTGTCTGTTCTCCAAACCTGAGTACGCTTGTTTTAAGACCAGCCGGTTATAATGGGTTATAATGGTCTTCTTCTAAACCCAACTGGGTGACAAAGGCCTCTTAGCTCTGATGCAGGACCGTTTTTTTTTTACACCAGGAAAACAACAACAGATAGTAGCAGAGATAACAGTTAGTTTCAGGTTGAGGACGACAGAGCAGGATTACAGCGGACCAAAGAGTCCACAGTTAACATCCTCAGATTAAAGACAGTCAAAGTCACCCAAGTTTTTAAAAAAAGTACACCAAAGTACACTCAATTTAGCTCACTTAGTATACTTCCATGCGCACATTATTAATATACAGAAAGTGTGCTATTTACGAGTGTTCAAATAATGTACTTAATACACTAAATATATATTATAGTGCTACTAAAGACATACTAAAATACCCTATTATACTGTTTTTATACATCATTAAGATGCACCACTTAAATGCATCTTTTATTACTAATTCTGCACTTAAAAAATACACTGATATCCAACTTTGTTTCTACTTTTAAGTCTTTTTCTTTTATTTTGTAATTTAAGTACACTTGAAACGCTCAACAAAATCAAATTGTGCTTGAAATATATTATAACACATTTTACTTTAATTGTAAATACATTTATTGTATATTATAAGTGTACTAACAGTTAAATGAAAATTTGATTGAACTATACTTTAAGTAGAGAAGAGTACAGTTTTTAGTACAGAATTAGTAATAAAGGATGCACTTAAGTATATAAGTCCATATTAATGGTGTCTCAAAATAGTACAGTCGAGTTCACTAATGACATATTATTGAAATACATAGTACACTGTTATTAAAAATAAATACATTTCAAGTGCAATTTATTTGAATTTGTGATCCGCATGAAGTGCACTAATATAATAATTAAAAGTACTTTAAGTAGAAAAAAGTTGGATTAAATTATATTTTAAATTATATTTAAAAGTACAACATTAGTAATAAAAGATATACTGAAGTATATTTAAGTGTATCTTAATGCTTAATGTGTCTCAAAATAATACAGTCAAGTTATGGCTAAAGAAGCACTAATGGCATCATTAATATATTAGTACATTGTTATTACATCACAAAAGCACAATTTTAGTACATTGCTTAGAAGTATATTAGGTGTGTATATATATATTTGATTAATTCTAGGTCAGTGTATCTTTTTAGCCTGGGATTAAGTACATTGTTAAAACATGACAAATATGACCCTTCTAGTACAGTTTTAATAAGTATAGTTTTTATTACGTCTAGTTCAAAGTACTTTTGTATCTGGGAAACAAAGAAAATGTGCCTTTTTTTTGGTAATGTGAAATAAATTAAAACGCAACAGAACTTAACAGCCATAATTTACAACCCTTACTTTAGGTGCATTGTTTGTTACAGTAACATTGTAAATAAAATCAGTATATTAAATCCTCTCAGCCTCTGATCTCATTTAGCATCAGCCACTGGTTTCGTGAAGTTGCCATTGTCTTGTCTGATGGAGAGGCACAGTGGAAGTGAACTCACTGAACTCAAACGCTCTGTCTAAGTTAGTAAATCACTTTGAAGCAGATTCAGTACAATGTGTTAAACGTTTGCAAGTCTTGAAGCATGCTTTGAGATATGTCTTCTATTGCCAGCGAGCATGATTTTTCAGTGGAATAGGTTTCATACAAGAGAAGTAACTTAACCAGTATAGTGACCCAGATGCCCTCAACCCCCACTCACAGACACACACGCACACATTCACTCAAATGCATCCTCAGAGACAGATCCTGTCTGGTCTGGGGTTGCATTTACAGTTCATTACAGTGTTAGCGTGGCTCAAAGTACCAGATTTTGTGCTGTGGGTGTATCAAATTTTGTTTACACAGTTTTTATACAGTGTACTCTCCTTACCAGCACCTTCATTAACATCAATTCTGAAAACACAGACACAGAATTGTATTTAATCACACAGTATTTATTAAAGTATTTAGCTGATTAAGAAGCAGTCATTATACCTCTTTTAATACTGCAAATCAGACAAGTGTATGATGTGCATCTACTGAACTACTGTTAAACCTGCATCACACACTTTCATATGTTGTCACAGGTTATATTATGTATAACTCAGTATATTGCAACAGGACAGTAAAAGATTGCAAACTGAAAAAAAGATGTTTGTGCATAACTTTTTACATTTTACATACCTGATTCAGTTAATAATGCAGTGCAAAATACATTTTTGTTGCATTGGGTGATGCATGTTCAACTCTTGATTAAATGGTTCTTAACAACAAAAACAATTCTGCCAAACAGGAAGCTGCAAATGGCAGAGGTGAAACTGGCAAGATGGAAGGGGCCAAGAAAGAAAAGGCAAGCTCCAAGTTGTCGGTGGAGAGAGTGTACCAGAAGAAGACCCAGCTAGAGCACATTCTCCTCCGTCCAGACACATACATCGGCTCTGTGGAGCCCGTCACCCAGGTGAGTCCAGAGCAAACTGCCAATCATTGTTTTCTTGAAGGATAGACTGATGAGCCTTTGAGGAAACACTGCGATTCATAAATACCGCTAATTAAGAGATTTGTGGGTAGTTCTCTTTAAAACGCCTCAGCTATTCCCACATGCCTGGAGGAAGCCCGAGGGAGGCTTCCTGTGACTAAAAGGCCCTGGGTTCGAGTCCCGGCCGAACCTGGTTCTTTCTGTGCTGAGTTTGCATGTTCTCCCCTTGTCTGCGTGGGTTTCCCCCACCATCAAAAACATGTACATTAGGTTAAAACTCCTGTCGGTGCTCTTGAGTCCTGAGAGAGGGGCTGGCAGAAAATCTGGAGTTGGTCCCTGAGCGCTGCACGTGGCTGCCCTCTGCTCTGAGGAGGATGGGTTAAATGTAGATGACAAATTTCGCTGCATAATGTACATGTAACGATAAAGATTTCTTCCTCTTCTGTTTATTCCAAAATAAGTATATTGAAAACAGACCGATAGATAATCACTCTTGTATGAATTATGTTCAGAAACTACAGGTCCAGTGATCAGCTAAATGACAGACTCGCTAATTTAAACTCACTTGATGGAGAGCAAAATGTGTTTTACGAGACCAAAAGTGGAGCTGTAGGTTATTGTAGTTAAAGTCCCCCCTCCACTCAAAATTTAGTTTTACTTATGTTTATGTTCCTTAAATGTCTGTATTGACTTGAATCCTACTAAAGATGGCGATGCCGGTGCACTTGACTGATTACATGTAATATAAAAACCTCAGGCAGACAGAATATATCTTTCTGCAAGCTTTGATTACATCTGTGGTTTACGTTTATGCCATAACAATGCGACAACAAGCTGTTACTTTGTAGCAGATATAACTGTACGTTTCAGAAACGCTGTGTCGTCCAGTGGCAATTACAATATAACAATAAACACAAACAAACAAACTATGCTAAGTACACTTACCATCCTAATATGTCTGCTAGTAGCTGATTTTGGTGCACAACAGACTTCTCGTCTAAAACTTAGTCTGACTAAGGCTCAAACATGTAAGGCTGAATCTTTTCCAATGTTTCCTCTGACGTAAGCGCTATCCATTTGATGAGTACTGCTCTCTTATCAGTCAGACTAGTGCGAGCAGTGGTAGTAGATGGGGTGAAGGCCACATCAAGAGTTTCTCAATGAGAGAGAAAGAGTAGATGTGCTTCCAGATTTTACTTTTTATTCAGTAAAAGCGTGTTGAACATAATACTAATCATAGCAGAGTGTTTTAAATACTTTAAAATTTGTCTGGAGGGGGTCTTTAATTTTTCGAAAGAGCTTGGTGGTAGCATGAGGGAAAAGCTAGCGTGTTCTGCCTTTTGTAGAAAAATAAAACATTTATCATTCAGTTTCACTTTTAATTATGTATTTGGCACATCCTAGGTCATCACTTTTACTCTGAAAACACACCAAGCAGCTTCAAAGTACAGCTTGCTGCAAGAAATCCTGTGTACATGTGTTTTAGGGGGAAGAAATTTTTCGTAACATAGGCGAACATGTCAAAGGAGGCATAGGACTCAGTTTGCTGATTGCCTGTTGACATTCTGTGGCCGCAATTTGCAGCTAAATGTAAAACTATTCGCAACTTTTTGTTTGGCTGCACTTTGCTGCAGACTGAAACAGTCGCAGCTCAGAGCAGCCACCGCAGCCACCGCAGCTTTTCTTAGACATATCGTGGCATCTCGCTGCAGGTGTGTTTTTGCCTCTTCATCTTGCAAATTACAAAGAATTAATGAAAGAAAAAAATGTGTTTGATCTTCTCTGTGATTAGCTGCTATTTGTCCTTCAAACGGCTTTGGCTGTGACATGATGCAGGCAAAAAGTTTGACATTCACACATGATGCTTTTGTATTTATCCAATTGTGAAATCACTGCGATCTCACAGAGTAAAAAGATACATTTGATCACATAGTTTGGAGTCACAGATTTTGGTCTTATGCTGACATTATATTATGTGAGATAATCACTAGTAGAATATTTGCTTGTTGTTTTGCCAGTTCAAACATCTTGATATCAATATCAGTAATCAAAAACATCTGATGGCCTTTAAACTTGTTACACTCAACTTTGTTAACCTATCATTTGCATTTTTTGCTACCATTGCTACCAATGAAATGTCCACCCTTAGTATATTTGTATCTTTTTTTTTTGCAGCAAATGTGGGTTTTCGATGAAGAAATAGGAATGAACCAGCGAGAAATCACCTACGTTCCTGGATTGTTCAAAATCTTTGATGAAATTCTCGGTAAGCGAATCCACACTTTTCCTTTGGCTTTCTAATCTGCACAGTTAATATAAAGGTTAATTTGTCATTTGAGATCATCCCTCTCTAACTGGGATATCGAAGGCTTATTATCTCTATAAAAATGTCAGCGTCATTCAGTGACTCACAGTGTGCTGTTGGCACTGCTCAGAGGCAGCATTGATCAAGGACTTTATGTGGAGATTAGTTTCCCTCTGTGAGCTTGTCTTTGTGTGCAGCCTGAATGGAGACATTAGTGAAAAATGAAAAGTTGACTGAGAAATCTTACTGGTGTTTGTGGCAGCTCACGGCCAAAGCTGCAGTCTTTATTTATTTTCCTTGGTAAAGTGCAAGTGTGCTCAGTCAGCTTTCCTCAGCTGAGTAAAGGCTGATAAAGCAGGTGTACAGTCTCTGTTAAATGACTGTACAGTGTGGGAGTAATGCTTTGCTTGTTGTCTCTTTTAGTAAAGTGCACCAGTGTAATCAGATTGTAAATGATGCTGCTTAACAGTGTTGATGATGATTACTTCATCTCTGCAAACTTGGCCCTCTTAGCCTCTGTGTTTATAAAGGTGTTTTGATTAATGACAGTTTCATTTTTTGTGGATAAAACTGCTGAAACCATTTTATTAACACGAGGCACAGGCAGGGAGTAGATATTTAAGACAATCACTCAGCAAAAATCTACGTTACACTGGCATTATTTGTGGAAGTATAGTTTTTCAATTCTTTGGTCAACAAACTGAACCAAGTGGGGTCCATGATTTTTATTCAGTTCTTTTATATCCTTTTTTCTCGATGACATACATCTTGTTTCCACCAGGGTTTGTGCGGTCATGAAAAACTTCATGGTCAAGTCATGGAATTTGCAAATAGCAATATCCAGGCCTGAAGGGTTTGAGAAAGTCGTGGAAATCTGTTTGACAAACCTCTGTAATAAAACATGATGTGCTCAAGGACCGGCGAATATTAAAAATCCGACGATAATTTTCATTTGATGGCTATGATAAATGGTGTAATTTTGGTGATTTTTCAAGAAAAAATCCCTGTGGTTTAAGAGGGCATGTTTTCCTCAAAAATCACCAAAGATTTTTCAAGAAAAAAAAGCCAAAATGTTTGCTTTGAAAATCACCAAAAAATGTAGAACAATCACAATGGGTTGTTTTCTTTAAAAATCAGCAGTAAAATAAATACAAATGGCACTCGGCCCCCTTTTGGCACCACCCTGTCCCCTCTCATGAATATATATTTATCTTAAAAGCCATTATATAGAAATGAAAAAGAACTGATAAGGCGTGTCGGTGGTTGTTTCAGAGAATTTAGGGTCTTGAAAATTTGCCTCATTTCACAAGACGGAGTTGGTTGTTTTATGAAGTGAGGCTTTGCAGTTTTCCAGTGGTAGTTTAAGATTGTGTTATCAATCACATTACAAGACCCAGACATAATACAGCTTCTTATCTGTATATTCTTACAGAAATATTCCTTTTCCTATCAGGTCAAATAGCTTTATTAGATTATTATATGACAGAAACACACCCTCCTCAAATAAATCTGCGATAGTGCTTGGCCTCCAATACAGAGTACTTTTTCCTAAGACAGATTGGAGGATTATGCCACACTTCAGTGTCCATTTTGTACTTAATTTTATTCAGATATAATCGCATTTGCAGTGCCATCAGAAACATTTCTCTCACCATGCACATCTAAAATAGATGTAAAACCTCCCAGATTTAGCCAATATTATTGCCTTTTTACAGGCAACAGCTAAAAGGTTACAGATACATATTAAAACTTCCCCACTCCAAGATAAAACATCTTATTGTCTGCAAGGAAGGATCTCATAATCTGGTTAAATACAAATCCTCATAAATTCTTGCATCTTTTAACGCGACCAGAAGATGTTTGGAATGATAAACACTTATATGCCTACAAGAGCTGCGACTTTGATTTCATTGTCATATTTATTATTTTTTATTCCATCAATTCATCAAACATTCTTTGGTTCAAGCTCCTAAAAAGGGAAAATTTGCCACCTTTTGTATCTGTAAATTGAACGTCTGTGTAATTTGGCCTGTTAATTTGCCAGAATAATACTCTCGACGATGTCACCTTGTGATCTGTTAAATTCTGATGAACTCTTTTGCTGTTTTCTGACGACATTTCAGACCAAGCAGTTGACTGAAAAAATATTGACAGATTAACTGGTGTTGAAGATCATTTTTGTTACAATCAAAGTTCATTTTATGAAAGTCTCATTCAGGATACTTTTGTGTGTTTAACATTTTATTTTAATGTGTTTTTTTTTTCCTCTGACAGTCAACGCAGCTGACAACAAACAAAGGGACAAGAACATGTCTGCCATTAAGATCACCATCGATCCGTGAGTACTATGTTTTATTATACAATTAACATAAAAGTGTACCAAGTACAATGTGTACCTTTAACAAACAACTATCAGCCCCACGTGTTGGATTTTGAAAATGTAACGATCATGAGCTCATTACACGCATAAAAACTGATGGGCAGCTCATTTTGGAAGGAAAATGCTCTTTTCTTTGAGTGTCCTTTTGTTTTCCTTCTTTGTAAGTTGTGATGATGACAGTCCCTGCCTGTATTCACTGGCTGTTTTCTTGATGAGGCTCGGTGAATACACGCAGTTGATGGAGGAGGTTTGAGACATAAATCCAGAGGATCTACAGTATAATGAGCCTGCGCTTAAATGCACTGAGCTCTTGTTTTATATGCGGTTCACCTCCAGCCTGCCAACTGCATTAACAACTGACTGCTTAAACAGCAGCATGTCCTTCAGCCGAGCTGCCGCTCTCTAATGTCCCCTGCTGTATAAATGATACAATTAGCCCCGCTGCACTCAGGTCTCTGCTGCTAATGTGGTTTTATAGAGATGTTAATGCTCCTGTCCACATCTCACTCAGCCTGTTTGTGGGTGAGCTCATTAAGCGCTGGTGCTCACATTTAATGACATCATATCATATCAGAGATGAGATTGATAGATATGATACATAGAGGATCATACAAGAGCAGATTTACACCCTTTGTTTGCTTGATCACAGCCTTTTCACATATTCAGAAATGTATTTACACCCACACACTGACCGCACCCCACCATTATCTCATGACCATTGACATCCACCCACAAACGCCCCCGCCCTATAACGTGGGTAAATCGTTGCTCCAGGTTCCCCCTATCTATCTGTCCTCCTGTCTCAACTGGACATTTACTTAAGTCGTGTCAATGCTGAGATAAAAGATTGATAAATCATCCTGAATTCCTAAAACCCTAATTTATTTTTTTAAGAAGGCACTATGTACCTTAATCCACATTTTCACAAATGTGAATGCACCCGAGTAGGCTGGGGGGCTAATTTTCATCGGTAGCCCCTTGCCTAATGTTAATGGGCATCCTTAAATAATAAAAAAAGAATACAATATGTAGATATGACGTGTACACTCGTACAGACATACAACATTGAGATAAGGAATACAACACAGTTTAACATGTACACGTTAAGCATGTTTGACACAATTTAACAATATGAGCAAATGAAATTAAAAAAAGCAGATGATGCAGTTCTGTCCTTACAATTAATAATACATTTTATTAATAGAGCACTTTTCGTGGTACTCCAAGACACTTAACAGTCACAAAATAGAACATAATAAAATTAATTATTCACACATTAAAAGCAATTTAAAAAAAAACCCACACATTTTAAAATTAGGCTAGCATCGGTTCTGACACTGCTGGTTTTCAATAAACCATTTTTTAACATTACACATAAATTAATGATATTATAGGGACTCCCTAATTGATTATGGTACTGGCTAAATGCAGTTTTTCTGAGTGTGATTGTGCAGTCTCCCCTAGCTGCATCTCTCTGCATATCTGTCTGACCTGCTCTGCGTACATGCTCCCAGCAGGCCACTGAGGTCTGCTGACCCGGGCCTTTGGTTGTCCCCCGCACGGGGCTCAAAACTAAAGGTGATAAAGGTGATAAAGGTGATAGAGCCTTTGAGTCTGTTGCACCCAGATGGTGTAACACTTTTCTGCAGGACTTGGGAGCTGTGCCCACTGTGGACATTTTTAAGAAGCAGCTAAAAACACTTCTGTTTCGACAGGCGTTTGCCGAACGATTGTGACTATATGTCTATATTTATTTTTATGACTGTAATTTACTGCGGCCCTGTTTTCTGTGTTTAAATTGTTATTTCATTGATTGTATTCTACATTCTATTGTATTTTGTATTTCTTTTATCCTGTCTAAAGCACTTTGTGAGTCCTCTCTGTGAGAAGTGCTATATAAATAACATTTGCTCACTTACGTGCCTCCTGTAACTCTGTTCCCGGACGTCAATGTCACCCCAAATTGTGGACATTTTCTGTTGCTGTTCTTCTTTTAATTAGCAGCAAACTGCTGCTAGCTGTGTTTTAAAGCTACCGGTGGTGGTCTGCACATATAACACATCGTCAAAATGTCACTCTTGTCCTGTTCTGCAACATCTCGCTTATTAACCAGATTTTAATTTGTTGCTGTTGAATGGCAAGGCATATTAATTGCGCAACATTTCTGCCTTAAAGAGGCTGCGTAAAAGGGTCGACCGATGCTCTTTTGTAACTGTGTGGGGGCTACAGATCACCACCAGGCAAAACAGAAGTGCTATCTCCCTTTTTTTTTGCAATGGTAAATGCTCTTCCTTTGTGCCGTAAAAAAGAGCCTTCATTTTCACAGCCTATTGTACCTGGTGCCTGAAGAGATTGCATAGTGAAAGCGAGGCTTATAAAGAACCAATCTGAATGCAGATGGTGTCATTATTCTATAGAGGCAACTGAGAAATAAAACAGCACATCAGAAGTATTAATGTTTAATATCTGGTCTTACACCTAAATAGATTTCGGGTAGTCTGTGTCCGAGTTCTCTTCTTTTAGCCTCTGTAACTCGTCCCTGTCCTTTATTCTGCCTCCACCAGTGAGTCCAACACCATTTCTATCTGGAACAACGGTAAAGGAATACCTGTGGTGGAGCACAAGGACGAGAAGATGTATGTCCCAGCTCTTATTTTCGGCCACCTGCTCACTTCCAGCAACTATGATGATGAGGAGAAAAAAGTCACAGGTGAGAGGATATGTCTTAACATTTTCATCAGGTTATATACGTTGGAACAGAAAGGGGAATATTGCTAAACTGTATGTAACGCTCAGTGTTTGTTTGGCCCCAGGTGGAAGGAACGGGTACGGTGCCAAACTCTGCAACATCTTCAGCACCAAGTTCACAGTGGAAACTGCCTGCAAGGAATACAGACACAGTTTCAAACAGGTGAGGAAGTCTAAACGTGCTTTGAAATACTGCATTTAATTTTCATCACAAGAAAAGTACCATCCAAAAACCAACTTAAAAACGCGCATGACCCACATACAGAAACAAAACAAACAACAAAAACATCAAAAGGACAGACTAAACAGAGAAAAAACAACAACAAAAGGGCAAATAGTTAAGAATAGAAAAAAATGGTGGCACACATAAGGACTTCAGCTAATAGACAGGAGAATTAAGATGTCATATAATTGGGCCCCGTGTACCATTAAAGGTATTTAATTATATGTTTTGATAGTTTGATATAGTGACACCACCCATAAAAAAATACCTTGGTTGAATGTTCATGGTCAGTATCAGTTTAGATTTAGACTATAATAACAATGCTTGTCATGAGAGAACTTTTGTTTTTTTGGTCAAAGGTTATTTTCATCATCTCCCTCCCTCTGAAAACATAAACCTTGCAATAAAAACATGGTTCCCATGGTTATTGAAAACTTGGAAAAGTCATTAAATTCACAATCACATTTTCCAGGCATAGTAAAGACAATGAATTAGTGAAAATCATTAAAGCGTTTGGAAAAGCATTGAATTTTAAAGTGTTTAATAAATTTTAGTAATCTTCTGTGGATAGCCTTCCACGTGATGTAACATAATGGCAGTTCCGTTTCTGTAGCTGTCAATGTACCACAGCTCTTGTATTCATTGATATTTGATAATGTTTTGTTTTCCATCACGTACATTTCTTCATTTTCTCCCCTGTTCCATGTCTCCACTGCTAACTAGATGAAATTATGTGTGTGAAAAGAGTCTGAATCTGTTATGTTTGGAAAATACCGTGCAAGTAGGGTAAGGAAGAAAAAACAGTCATTGAAAAGTTTCAAAATTGTGTCCATGAAAATGTGCGGTGACCCTGTAAGAATAGTGCACTGTTAACGCAGTAAATGCAGCAGATTTCCTGTAAGTAGAATATCATTGTGTTTACAAGCTGTAGAAGCTGCTAATGTGCTCTACTGCAGCTTTAATTAAAGTCACCCCAAGGTGATGGTCTCACTCGTTCACAGACAGTAATGACTGTATCTGATTGTAGAATATTTAAATATGAAAACTTTGTCAGTACGTTGAGATATTTGAATGAAGTAATTGCTGTTTTATAGGGTTTTGTGATCATGTGCTCGTGTCTGAGGTAAGGTCGTGTATATTATCACTTTTGATGTGTGGGCACAATTGTAAAGTCACTGGGTGTTTCTAATCACGTTCTTTGGGAGATTAACTAAATGCACTTGATCTAGTAAGGGTGGTCTGAGTTTAAGATGACAATCTAGAAGTGGATTTCACTATGCTTTAGGTAATGGCAGGTATGTGTGTATGATACCATGTTTTTTTCCTGTCCTCAGACGTGGCAGAACAACATGAGCAAGACTTCGGATCCCAGGATCAAATTCTTTGACGGGGACGATTTCACCTGCGTGACGTTCCAGCCTGACTTGTCTAAGTTCAAGATGGAGAAACTGGACAAAGATATTGTAGCACTTCTTACCCGCAGAGCATATGATGTAGCCGGCTGTTGCAAGGGGGTCAAGGTCACGCTGAATGGGAAGAAATTACCTGTAAGTCTCATTACGCACTTTTTTTCTTTTTTTTACTGCACTAGCTTTAAAGTCTGACAAATGTAGGTTGCTGATTCTAACAGACATAAAAATGTGTTAAAGACAATCTAAATGGAGGATTAATGGTGTTAAATAAAAGCGTACATTACCTGCCTACCCTAACTTGTTTCTGGCTTTTCTGTCACTGAAGGTTAATGGGTTCCGCAGCTACGTGGATCTTTATGTAAAGGACAAACTGGACGAGACGGGCGTGGCTCTAAAAGTGGTGAATGAAGCTGTGAACGAACGCTGGGAGGTTTGCCTCACAATGAGCGAGAAGGGATTCCAGCAGATCAGCTTTGTCAACAGCATCGCCACTACCAAGGTATCCAAATATCAACAGTGGAAAAGTGGTAGAAGTTAGTAAACATGGAAGCAAAGAGTAAAATGTGTTTATAACTCGGAGTGTGTGTGTGTGTTTCAGGGTGGCAGACACATTGACTATGTGGTGGACCAGATAGTGGCTAAACTCATCGAAGTGGTGAAGCGAAAAAACAAGGCAGGAGTGTCAGTCAAACCCTTCCAGGTATGAACATGAATGATTTCATGCAACATTTCTAACTCAAGGCGACTGTGATGACGATGATCACCCATTACAGCAGAGCAAAAGTCAGAAAGAAAAACGCAAAAAGTGATTTGAGTGCAAAAAAAGGATAAAATATACAAATTACATAAAATAAAAATAATGTTATTAAAATAAAGAATGGCAATATAAAAGCTAGATACACTACATATACCTTTTACTTATACAGATACTGTATGTACATGATTGATAGTTGCACAGGATAACTGAAATACACACATGGTGTGTAGTAGATATAAAGAATTATAGCCTTTATATATTATTACACAGTAAGTAGTAAAATATTGCAAAGTAGGAAATTGCACTGCATGTCACACAGTTTCAGTTTAAAAAATCTAAATATGTATATATGTTGTGCAAATATTTATGATGATTGTGGGAAAATAGAATATGTATTTACAGTATAATATGAGGTGGAAATAGTGCAAAAGTAGCTGACATGTTGTAAGTAACGGGCGATGGAGGCAGAGAAAAGCTGTGTTCCGTGATGTTATGTTGTAATCTGATTGTGTTGGTGTCACTGTAGACTGATTGAACCTCCCCTCATTTGTGCTTCAGGTGAAAAACCACATCTGGGTGTTTGTGAACTCGCTGATCGAAAACCCCACTTTTGACTCCCAGACCAAGGAGAACATGACACTCCAGATGAAGAGCTTTGGGTCCAAGTGCCTTCTGTCAGAGAAGTTTATCAAGGCTGTAAGGACACTTCTGTCGCCTTTAACTCCTCACTGTGTTTTTGGTCTCTTATGGAAAATAATTGGGCATCATTCATGAAAGGATTTTGTCTCTTTGTCCCCCCACAGGCAACCAACTGTGGGATCGTTGAGAGTATCCTCAACTGGGTGAAGTTCAAAGCTCAGACACAGCTGAATAAAAAGTGCTCATCTGTGAAGCACAGCAAGATCAAAGGCATCCCCAAGCTAGACGACGCCAACGATGCTGGTGTGTGAACAGCATGGTTGTTTATTATTATTTGTAGATGAATATCTTAAATGTCCACAACTGACGGCAGAGCTTTGAATGTCTCCTCTTTAACAAAATCATAAAAGTTTATGTGAAGTAAAGAGAGAATTTTACAGAGCATCAGATTGGTCATGAAGTGTTGCTCTTAAGGCACATCAAGGCTTCAGGAGTGCATTAATTGCACATCATTGGTATTTAAGTTATGACATTAACGCATCGCCTCAATTCAATGGTCATGTGGCGCTTTATGGTCATGAGTTCATCACCATTCATTTTTAACATTGTATTTAATTTTTATTTAATTTACCTTTTTTTTAGCCAATATAATAAATAAATAAATTGATTGCATAATGCCCTACCTTGGCTCTGATGCAGCCCCTCTGTCACCGCTCTGTAATCTCGGTCATTGCTTTTAGCACGAGGAGGCTGCACAGCAAAGAAAGTATTGGATTTTGATAATCTTTATTTTAGCTAATACCAACCCATTAAAATATACCTGGGTAGAGCTCAATAACAACCCTTTGGATTGTCTCAGGACATCTTTACGACTCTGCCTTTGCAAGAACACCTGCTTTTATCTGAGAGTTTACTGTAATTTTTCTTTTATCATGGATGCTCAGAAAACTGTACAGTGATACACAGAGATTATTAATCTTATCTGCATCCATGTCCTAGGTGGCAAGCACTCCTCTGAATGCACACTCATCCTCACTGAGGGAGACTCAGCCAAGTCTCTGGCTGTTTCCGGACTGGGAGTCATTGGACGTGATCGCTATGGAGTTTTCCCACTGAGAGGAAAGATCCTAAATGTCCGAGAGGCAACACACAAGCAGGTACGAGACTTGATCATTGTGAAATTAGAGAACATAGGAAATAATAATGGGCTATAATAAAAGACTCTGGGCACTACAATATGGAAACAAGTGGCAGCAAATAGTCCCCCCAGGATTTATGGGCTGTTTTAGTGATTTATTTTTTTTAAAGTTACAATTATGTAGGATGCGCTTCAAAATATGATTTATTCTCAAAGCTAGTATTGGTGTAAAATATGACAAATATTTTAAAATATATCACCTGGTCCATAGTTTGCTTTGTCATGAAGGTCAGAGCCCGTCATGAAGATTTAGAAACAGTGAGGTTGACGAGGATTAAATGGTTTGATCCACACCACGGTTCAGCTGTTCTGTCTGGGCTCTGGTTTTACACCTGTAAATTTGGCTCAGATCAAACTGAAAAGACCCAAAGTTTAGACCAGGTTGGTGTGAAAGGACCTTTAGTTTGTTTCAGCTACTTTGCTGGAGGCTTTGCTGGAGTTTGTGGGCGTCTGCCCACAAACTGTGGGCAGACGCCCACAAACTGGTTTTACCAAGATTATGTGAAAGCAATCAAATCTGTATTTATTTTCAGTGGGAATAATCTGCTTCAGTCAACTAATAAAAATTAATATAAAAGTATAGCGTAATGCAGTTTTATTATTTCTTGCATCTGACATGTTGTTTTTCAACAGATTATGGAAAACGCTGAGATTAACAACATCATCAAAATCGTTGGCCTCCAATACAAGAAGAGCTACGACGACGCAGAGTCACTGAGGACCCTGCGCTATGGCAAGATCATGATCATGACTGATCAGGTGACCTGCCTCATAAAGACTCGCTCAGTTTTACTAAAATGTATAGCCATTCAGGCAGTGGTTCTAACATTTCTTGTCTTGTCTCAGGATCAAGACGGCTCCCATATCAAAGGTCTCCTTATCAACTTCTTCCACCACAACTGGCCGTCCCTTCTGAAACACACATTCCTGGAGGAGTTTATCACGCCTATTGTCAAAGTAAGAGAGAAAAAGACTCACACTTACTTTATATTACCATCTCAGTGCACCTGATAACAAGCAGCACTGAGATGCAAAATATGTTTTTGCGTAAAATATTTGCTGGACAGGATGAAAACTCAGTACAAGTGAACAGTAAACTTTCATCTCACTGATGTTCATTTTGTCTGCAGGCGACCAAGAACAAGCAGGAGGTGGCCTTCTACAGCATTCCCGAGTTTGAGGAGTGGAAGAAACAGACAGAAAACTATAAAACCTGGCATATAAAGTACTACAAAGGTTTGATACTTTTGATTACTTAAATATATCACTGTCAGTGTTGCAAATGAACATTTGTATATATCTATTTATATCCTGCTGTTGAAAAAAGATTCAAAAATGTAAAAAAATTCTGTTCCAGGTTTGGGTACAAGTACAAGCAAAGAGGCAAAGGAGTACTTTGCTGACATGGAGAAGCATCGCATCATGTTCAGATACAGCGGTGCAGAGGACGACGCCGCCATTACTCTGGTGGGTTTAATGCTACAGTTACTGTACAGTAACTGTTCTCTTGTGAAAAATAAATATGCACATGTATTAAACACATAATAGTCCCCACCAAGAAAAACAAGGTCAGTATGTAGGAAATGGACACTGACGTGCTCTATTCAATCACCAGGCCTTCAGTAAGAAGAAGACAGATGACAGAAAGGAGTGGCTGACTAATTTCATGGAAGACAGACGTCAGAGGAGGATGCACGGCCTGCCGGAGGTTTGTGGCTTTGCTCAAAGATGTTTTTTGTGTGTGTGCGTGCGTGGCCCACTCTGTTGAAGTTCATGGGACTAAACTTCATAAACTCTTATTTGTTGGAATCTAAAAACTTTCAGAGGACTTATTTCTGCACAGAAACTTATCTAAGACCACTCAGATGAAACCACTGGTTTAAGTATGTGTAATAATTGTCGTTTTGATCATGTTTTCTCAGCAATACCTGTATGGAACTCAGGCCAGGCATCTCTCCTACAACGACTTCATCAACAAAGAGCTGATTCTGTTCTCCAACTCTGACAATGAGAGATCCATTCCATCTTTGGTCGATGGTTTGTATATTTTATGAAGTGTTTGGTGTTGTCCTGCTTTCCTGTTGTGGTTTTCTACTACAAAAAGTCATTCTTTTCTAAAACTATTGTGGTTGAAACCATCAATATCTGTTCTTTCTTTGGAGGAATGGTGATGTATTGACGACTGTGTGTGTGTGTGTGTGTGTTGTTTCCAGGTTTAAAGCCCGGCCAGAGGAAGGTGCTGTTCACCTGCTTAAAGAGGAACGACAAGAGGGAAGTGAAGGTAGCACAGCTGGCTGGCTCAGTGGCAGAGATGTCTGCCTACCATCATGGAGAGGTACAGTCAACCAGATGTTTACTAGACATGCAACACAGTACATTCATGCATGGTTTACTGAAAAGCCCCCCCTCGGCCTTCACCTGCAAAATGGCCCTGGCAGAGATGCATACTGACCTTTTAAAAGACTCAAAATGACCAAAAAGAGACATAAGGCAATTACAAGGAGATGCACTGCTAAGAGACACAAATAGATTCACAATGATTACAAAAGAGGCAAAATAATTACTTAGAGACACAAAAGGCGAAAAGGATATACAAAGCAACCATGAAGAGACTCAAAATGACCATAAAGAAACACAAAATCAGTTCAAAGAGAGGCAGGGAAACTAAGGATGCACCATATTAGATTTTTTGTCGATATCGATATATCCTCTTTTTTACCCACCTAGTTTTAGTGATCATCAAGTTTGCTTCTGTAGTGGAATTCACGTCATATTATGCACACTCTTATCATGATGGCCCACAGGCAGATGGGGACATGAAACACAATGCTTTTCATTGTATGTAATTTTCATTCATTGTGCAAAATAAGAGAAATACTTCAAGTTAAGGTTGATGTTTTGTACCTGTTCCCTCTTCAGTAGTATAAATATATATATAAATGTGTATATATCGGTTTGTGTATACATGAGCAGAAATCAGCACATTGGCCAATTATGATATTTTCTTTTGAAGCCAGTGTCTGTGGATACCAATGACGTGCCAATATTTTTGTGCATCACTAAAGAAAACCAGCAAGAGACTCAAAATGTTTACAAAGAGACAAAAAAACACAAAGAGATGAGTAAGGACAATAAAGATAAGAGATGCAAAACAATGATAAAAACAGGAGAAGAGGTGTTGGGCCCTCTGCCTCTATGCTCAGGGGACCACTGTCTCATAATTTGCCCATGAGTGTTTTGAGAGCCATAACAGGGTATATGAAGAGTCAGTAGGCTAGTTTGAGATTTCTATCAAATTTTCTATTGAGCGTAAAATAATTAATCTTGAAAAAAGTTTGCTATTGTTTTATTTTCTCTATAATGTTTGCTTTGTGAAATTCATTCATACTGACTACAGTGTTAGCAGTATAAGAGGTCATTTGGTGTTGGCATTTTAATATTAAAGCAGCCGTATGTGTTTATCGGGGGTTTTACATCCTCAAACTTGAATCAACCAATCAGAACAGATGACTAAATCTGAAGGTTGTTTTTTTTTTTACTTAACCCACTCTTGAGAGCTTGTATCTTGATGTATTCTTGTTCAGATTCTCTATTCTAGTTACTGTTACTGATAACTCGTTTCTCATGCGTCCTTGTAGCAAGCTCTCATGATGACCATCGTGAACTTGGCGCAGAACTTTGTGGGCAGTAACAACGTGAACATCCTGCAGCCACTGGGTCAGTTTGGTACTCGCATCAATGGAGGCAAAGATGCTGCCAGCCCTCGTTACATCTTCACAATGCTCAGGTGAGGCAACTCTCATGGCTGGATTGAATCATGGTTTATGCCATTGATGAAACCAATATTCATGTTTCTTTGAATTATATAAACTCGAAAGTCTAGACTCTAGTCTAGAAGTCTAAACCTGAACATTTGAGTCTCATAACGTTGGTCTCGTTTCCCACAGTCCGCTTGCCAAGCTGTTGTTCCCAGCGGGGGATTCCAACCTCCTTAAATTCCTGTACGATGACAACCAGAAGGTTGAGCCCGAGTGGTACATCCCCATCATTCCAATGGTGCTAGTGAACGGTGCCGAGGGCATCGGAACAGGCTGGGCATGTAAGATCCCCAACTATGACCCCCGAGAGATCGTCAACAACATCAACCGCATGCTGAACCACCAGGACCCCCTGCCAATGGTAAAGAATCAGATTGCATTAAAAAGCCAGATGTTTGTGGGTGTTGGTGTTTTTTTTATTCTTCGTGGACCTGTATAACTTGTTGCTTTTAGTGTGGATGCAGGCAGGAGGCTAAATCTATGTTTAGATGTAACTTTAGACATCTCTCTCAGTATATCTTTCTGTCTAATTTTTGTACCCAAACAGCTCCCCAGCTACAAAAACTTCAAAGGGGTGATCCATGAACTGGGTCAGAACCAGTACCTTGTCAGTGGAGAGGTTTTAGTCATTGACAGAAACACCATTGAGATCACAGAGCTTCCTGTTCGGACATGGACTCAGGTACAGTTCTGCTTCTTTTCTTCAGGATGTCTGATGTTAGTTTTTCCTTTCTTTCAGACAAGATAGATGTTAACCAATTTCCATATGAAAAAGTCGAATTTTGAGCAGAACACAACAATGATAAAAAATAAAATGTGTTGTAAATCTTAACTGTGATTCTTCCCTGTTTTGTGCAGGCGTATAAGGAGTCTGTGCTGGAGCCCATGCTGCAGGGCACTGACAAAACACCAGCTCTCATTACTGATTATAAGGAATACCACACAGACACCACCGTCAAGTTTGTGGTCCGCATGTCTGAGGAGAAGCTTGCCCAGGCCGAGGCCGTTGGTCTTCACAAAGTCTTCAAGCTGCAGTCCAGCCTTACCTGCAACTCCATGGTAAACTGATACCAGTTCTACAAGTGAAATATAAATCATGGAAAGTATTTATCCATATCAATGGCTTGCACATTGGCTGTACCGTCAATCTGATTTTTAAACCACTTAATCCTCAGGTGCTGTTTGACCACATGGGCTGTATGAAGAGGTACGATTCAGTCCAGGATATCCTCAGGGAGTTCTTTGAGCTCCGTCTGCACTATTACAAACTGAGGAAGGACTGGTTACTGGGCAGCCTGGGAGCTGAGGCCGCCAAACTGTCAAACCAAGCTCGATTTGTACTGGAGAAGATTGAAGGAAAAATTTCAATCGGTAAGAATGCTGAGATCAGATCGGATCTTTTGTGACAGTGAGTAGTTGAATATGTTCTCACCCACATTTTTTTTTTTTTTATCCCAACAGAGAATAAAACCAAGCGTGAACTGATCCGCATGCTCGTCCAGAAAGGCTATGAGTCTGATCCATTGGCTGCCTGGGCTAAGGCTCAGGAAAAGGTACTGTGACAGTGGCTTTAACCCTTTAAAACCTGAGCAAATAGGCTGGATATCTTTGGGAAAAGGGCGACCAGCAACTTAACAAGAAATTGCCAAGACATTAGTAATTAGTGTAAGAAAATTACCTGAAAATAAGCACAAAAAAAGTTATAAAAAGAGGAAATATCCTCCAGAAAGTGCTACAAAATTCCCCTTTCTGTAACATAATTTTAAATATATAATTAAGAGAATTATGAATACAGTTTCCTGGACATTTTTCTCTTGTTTTTTTTTAACCATATCTTATATTCCCAGCTATTTTTTTCCCTGTGTTTTCCAAACAAATCAAACCAATTTTCTTAGGTTTCAAAGGTTTATATGCCAGTGAAAGGCGCCTGAGCAGAAAAGAAAAAAAAAAAAAAAAAAGAAGTTTTGTTGATCCAGGTTTTTAAGGGTTAACTAAACATCTACATGTACAAATTGAAGCAGCAACAACATAAACAAAAAGAAAATATTTCATTTAGTAGTATATGTAGGTATGTAGTGCAGTAAAGTTTTAATGTGAAAAAGTATATCCTTTTTGACAAACACCAGATAGAGCTGCCTCTGTCTGTTTAAGTCTGTTTATGTACATTATTCATGTCAGAAGGTGGCATTTGGCATGTATCTTGTTTCTCTCCAACAGGCTCAGGAGGAAGATGACCATGACGGAAACGAGAGCGACAGCTCTGTGGACTCCGGCTCGTCTTCGGGGCCAAACTTCAATTACATCCTCAACATGCCCCTGTGGTGCCTGACTAAAGAGAAAGTCGACGAGCTTCTCAAACAGAGGGACCACAAGGTATATTAATCAATGTTTTATTTCTTTTCTCATCATTCGCATGTTCATTTAAATCTCATTAGACTCCCATTGTGCCTGTTCGGAGTTTGTGGTTATTGTAGAATTTGCGTTTATTTTTTAAGGGGTTAACCATTTTGAAATTAGACAACTAACTCTAAGAGTCTTCCTCAGTCTGATTATGACCCAGGACCACACTTAAGATGTGTTGATTAACAAAGTGAATGTGTGCTGATGGACAGAGAGCAGAGCTGAATGATCTCCAGAGGAAATCCCCAGAGGATCTGTGGAAGGAGGACCTGGCAGTGTTCATCGAGGAGCTGGATGTAAGTTTTGTGTTTTAGCTGCACCACGCCACACTCGCTCACCTGTGACAAAACAATAGTAGATGGTTTTGTTTAGGGGTTTATTTGCTTTCAGTTACTAGCAACTTATTGTGAAGTTAATGATAACTGATTTTGGTCTAATATAAAAAAAATATTGAAATTGATTGAAATTGAAATTTAGAGTCCCTGCCACTGTGTGAGCTCTAACAGAGAGGCTGTTCTCAGTCACTGATTGTTTGCAGTCAGTTACACTTTGCAGTTTTCTTTTTGATTTACTCCAATCCATCTCTAAAGGAATAGCTCAACATTTTGGCAAATACGCTTATTTGCTTTTTGGCAAAGATCAACACAACTCTCATGAGCACTCTCTATCTCTTAATTATGTATGAAGCTACAGGCTACAGGCAGTTATCACAGCTTCACATAATGACTGAAAGCATGTGGAAAGAGCAAGCTTGGCTCTGTCCAAAGGTAACAAATCCACCAAGCAGAACCTCTAAAGCTCACAAACTACATTAAATGTAATTTGTTTTTTTCATACAAAAAGTATAAAAATGTCTCACATATATACTGTACATGATGGACAGAACCAGGAGAGCTGTTTCTACTTTCATGCCAAATTAAGGCTGCAGGTTGTAGCTTCTTACCAGAGACACAAAACTGGGAACAATCTTTCCATCTTACTCACCAGAAAGCAAAAATTTCCCCCAAATGTTGCATTATTCCTTTAAGCTGCCATCTGTGAAACACAACAGTTCCTGTACACTTAATGTTTTGCATTAAAAGCAGCTCAAAGGAAAAAAAATCTGCAACTGCTAGAAGACGTATGACTTGAAATGTCTTTAGGATGATCTTCAGGTTCTCCCAGCCCAAGAAGGGAGGTAGAAATTATAGGGATGTATTAGTAAATTAAAGGAGGATTTCCGTTAAAAACAAACTATGCTGGCACATATCTTGTACATTATGCAGATTAACTATATGAGCTGTTAGAGTGCGGGGGATTCCACCCTCCCTTTTTTTAACTGGCCTTTATTTGTTCGTGCTTGCTACTCTGCCATTATTTTAATACTGGCTCTTATTTGATAATTTCCTGTATTTGGAAAGTAAAAAGCTATATATAATTAAACAATTGTTGTGTTTCGTCTGACAGAAAGTAGAGGCCCAGGAGAGAGAGGAGCAGAGTGCAGGAAAGGCCGTCAAACTGGTGAAGGGGAAAGTGGGCAAACCTAAAGTAAAGAAGATGAACTTGGAGGAGACCATGCCCTCGCCGTTTGGTCGCAGGGTGGAGCCTCCGACTCAGGCAATCAGATCTGACGCATCCAAGAAGACGACCAAAAAGAAGAAGGTAATAACTACCAATGTACAAAAAGCGGAGTGAAATGTGGGGTGCAGGGTTATAACAGGTTTTGTTCTTCTCTCAGGCTGACACTGATGCAGCGGTGAAGCTGGAGTTTGATGAGGATGGTTTGGCCATTGAGGGCGCAACAGGAGAAAACTCTGTAGCCAAACCAAAGGCTCCTCGTGTCAAGAAAGAGAAGAAAGAGCCGGGTCAGTACGAAACTAAAAATTTCAGCTCTTCACTTCACTTAAAACTTCAAAGATTTAGCAATCGCTATTTCTGTCCGAATGTAAAAATACAGAATTTAAAAGGCCAGACAGAAAACTTTGATGATTGAGGAGATGGGTTGTAAGAAACATTGAAATTACTAGCAGATAAAAGTTCGATCAGCACAGACAGACGGACAACTACCACCATCCAGAGACGATACAGCGTTTTTTCTCCTAGATATACCGTGTCTGACTGGTTTGAAAGAAGCCATTACTGTGAGCCTGTGCGGTGACAAAACTATAATCCATCATTTAACATGGAATTACACAATCACACTTCCCTGACCTGGAGAAAAAAATAATTGAAAGTTTTGGAAAGTCATAGAACTTGGTCGTGTGTAATGAAACTAACGATTAATTCATTAATAACAGTAATCTGTCATATATAACATGTAAAACCTTCTTCCACATAATGTTAGACAAAGGTTTATATATTTTCTGCCTTATATGCCCTTATATGCATCAATGTGTGATGTTCCACTCTCTTTTCGTGTGTGCGTGCGTGCGTGGCGCGTGCGCGCGCGCGAGTGAGTCAGTGAACTTGCAAACAGTCTGATAATCTTGTTTAATGTGTTGCAGGACCTCCCAGAGTAAGAAAACCTCCAGCACCCAAAGGTACCCCTGCGAAGAAGGGGAAGAAGAGAAACCCCTGGTCTGACGACGAGTCCAAGTCGGATAGTGACCTGGAGGAGAGTAAGCCTGTCATCCCCAGAGACACCAAGTCCCAGAGGGCATCAGGTAAAGTCTGGCCCTCAGCTGAGTTTTTATTCGTCTCTGTTAACACCAACCTGCAGCAGCACCGGCCATCCTTTCTTACTGTACGGGTATATTGTGAAACCAGATAACCCCTTGGTGCCAACCGTATCATGCTGGCCTGTGGGGACTGGGTTAAACAAAAGCTCAAAAGTTAGGCTATATTTTAGCGAGGCTAAAAAAGGCACAACCTTTTTTTACAGGAGTAAAATGACTTCTATGGGTACCCACACGTCTCCTGTTTACAGACATCCACTGAATGCTATTCACACACATCTTTTAAGCAGTGTAAATGTGCTCTTCTTGTCTATTGTATTTGAATACATCCATCCCTAAACGGTCTTGGAATTGCATAAATTGGGTTTGACTGTAAAGCTGAGACTCTTGTGGATTCATTGAGTAGGACTACTTTTTTTGAAACTTGACCTCACTGTATAAAATAATCTATTGCGACAATAATTATGGCTTCATGAAACTTTACAACCATAAACTGGAGACCATTCAGAGGATGATTGGCTGCCGTAGGTGACAATAACGGTGTTTCTCAGAAGTTTCCAGAACTGAAGTGTTCGTCATCCAATTGCAGAAAAATGCAAGTCTTATAGAAATCTTCATATTTCAATTTTTTTTTTATATCAAATCACAGCATTGATTTTTTTTTTCTCAAGTTCCTGGTGTCTTAATGTGGATCTTTGAACATTTTAGCAGTTCTCAAGGGCTGAAAAAACACTCAAATTGAGCACCACATCTGTGAAACAAATGGTATTAACCCAATAAATTGCTTCAACAATTTACGAGACATAATTGAGCATGGGAGTGGGCATCAAATTTCTGTTAGCCCCCATACGCTCCAAATGTTCAAACTTTCAATAGAGGCCTATCCAAAACACTATCAATAGAGTTTTGTGACACACAGTGTTGAGTTGCATCTTAAATTGATCTTAAGGCTTCAGATCACTTCTCCCCCCTAAAAAAAACACAAAGTTGGGTTTAAGTGTCCCCTGAGGGAGTATTCTTCCGTCTTTCCATCCAATTTTGAAGCAAAAAAAAAAAAAATGTGATGTGTTAAGCTAAGTCAACCAACCCTGCTAGTAGGTTTTTGTAAGGACTATCATGCATTTATTCTGTGATGTGATTGGCTGTTTGTGCTTTATCAATTAACCTACCATATCAAGATTATAAACAGGTTTCTCATTTAACTAGCATGGACTTACTAATTTTGCTTAGTAGCAAAGTATCTCATATCTTCACCAGAAACCTGTACAGTGACCAATAACTCTTAGAGCAAATGCGAATGTTGTATTAAGACAGCCTTTAAAAAAACATGAATTTTTCCTTTTTAAAGGAGAGGGGCTGGACACATTTACTGAACTACATCAACAAGAATCTTCTAAGAATTAGAACAAATGAAAGTAGTATTCATTATCAGTTATTTTAAACTTTAAAAAAACAGAAGAAAATTAGGGTTTATCTGTGTCTTTTTCAGCCTTTATTTCTCTTTTCATTTGTACAAATTCTTTGATATGACCCACCGACAGGATCAGGTAGCTGGTTACACAGTGACTGCCAACATTTTATTTAAATCCACTTCATGCAGCCTGAGGCCAAAAATAACTTGTGAACCGGCTCTACGTTTCGTCAGTTTGATTAGCCTCTGACGGCTTCAAGCCTCTGAGGGCTCCGTCTGATGTAACCCAAACGCAACACGAATAATTATTGTACAAGGCACCCGAATCGGCAGCAATAATAATGTGACACACGCTCTGCTCTTGTCTTCCAGCTTCCAAACCAAAATACACATTCGACTTCTCAGAGGAGGAGTACGGGGAGGACGGGGCAGACGAAGAGAACGGTGACGATGATGTGGTGTCTTCTCCAGTGAGGTCATTCAAAGACGACTTCACCTCCTCCGATACCAAGGGGCGCTTCAACGACCATAATGATGATGAAGATGACGAGGATATCGATGACCCCTACTCTGCTCCCAAACAAAAGACCACGTAAGATTGAAACCACAGTCGGGAGCTTCATCTGAATGTGTTGAGATAGAAAGTCTGTTGGACAGTTGCAGCGTGTTAAACTTCAGCTGCAGTCTCTGAGTCGATTCCTTATGGGCATCTTCAATAATCCAGGGTCTAAAATCCTTTGTACACTGAGTCCATTTTTTTTCGTCCGAAAATGTTGCACATCTAAAAATACGACCTCATGTTGTGTCAGCCTGACTCCAAAACTTTTGTCTAACATTAAAGTTTTCGGAACAGGTTCAATTTTCTGTGTTTTTCTCATCCGTCAAAAGCTTTAAGAGAGTTTTTTGACCAAGAAACAGTCAAATCACATTGGTGTCAAAGAGAGGAGCCAAGTGCACGATATCTTTTCATAACTCAGATGACTCACTTTATCAGGTCAGACTGATGATGATGACGAAGGGGTGGACAAACAGAAAGCGAATGTGTGGCGATAGAGAGCAGAGCAGATAGCTACCTCCAGTGCTGAGAAGTGACGGAGCAGATGTGTTTTAACATTTTATCTCATATTATGATTTTTTACAATGAATAGAACAATAAAATGCATCCGACTAAATGTGTAAGATATCTGTGATATAAGATATAACAAATGTTTTTTGGATGATGGATTAAAAAATGGACTCTGTGTGCAAAGGTCTCAAGACGTTTATCACGTAGCCATATTTTCTCACACCTGTAAATCTAACCAGGGATCTTTGTAGATTGTCAGGTCCATCACTCCCCGAATATCCTGTCATCTGTCTCTGCTGTCCGTTATCTAATAAAGGCAGAAAGGCCCAAAAATATCTAGAAAAGAAATGCTGAATATGTTGTTTCTGCTTCTCTCAAGGTCTGCACCTGTAGCTGAAAAGAAAGAGACAACCAGCATCTTCTCATCCAAGTCAGCTTTCTCTGAAAAAAGCAACGACAGCGGTGAGTATGAGCTCAGTGTCGGACTGAAGTCAAAACCAGCTACAGTTTCACCCTAAAGCCCAGTTCACACCAAATATTTGCAACAAGACGAAACCATTTTAGAAAGCTGCAAAGAAAAGTTGCAGCGGTGTGAACTAGCCCATCTCAGCTCGACTCTAGCCAGCTGATCAAACTGCTGGCCGGTGGGCAGAACGTAGAGCAGGTCACTTGTTTCAGCAGTTAATCTTCGTGTGGTGAAGTTCGCTGTTCAAGTTAAAATGACCACAGATTGCGTGTTGGCTTGCTGCGGCACAGTGTGAAGCGTCTGACGTGGGTTGCTGCTGCTGAGTGTTGTACGTGCTCGTGGCACACACGCACGTTCTGATTGACTATTTAATTGCCGCTGGTTATTTAAATTTATAGTGGTGTATTTATTTGTTTAAAAAAGAAGACAATGAGCAACAGAAGAATAAATGAACCAAAAACTAGCAAGAAATTGGTTTTAGAAAACAAAGGGATACAAGGAAAATAGCTACAAATTGGTTAAAAATAAACACATAAATAAGATAAAGTTTAAAAAGTAAGAAATTAGATAGATAGGAATAACCTCAGCAAAGAGCATAAATAATATAATTGTGTAACATAATTATAAACATGTAACTATGATAATTTTAAATATAAAAATGTTATAATATGTAAAAAAAAAAAAAAAAAAAATCCCTAGAAATTTTCTCATAGATTTTACAAACTAATTTTCTAAATCTTGCAAATTTGTTACCAAGTTGCTTAAAGCCTTTTTCTCCATGTTTTTGAAAGAAATCACACCAATTCGCTCAGGGTTTAAAGGTTTAAATACTTGTGATAGGCTTCTGAAAGCAACGAAAAAAGATGTCGCTCCAGGGTTAATCAACTGCTGGTATGTTGACTGTGAGTTGCCATCAGCGTGTAACATAACTCTCCTTTAACTCTGCCTAATGTCAGCAACACCTTAGTTTACTGTACCGGCTACTTCCAACATTTCTGATGTAGTTCTGTTGGATTCTGATGTGTAAAACATTTTCAGTCAACATCTGATTAGTTTGTCGGAACAATTGCAGCATAGGACAAACCAAGTTTTTAAGTACTAAACAGAGTGTAACAGAGTTGTGCAGAAAGGCAGATTTGAATGATACTTCACAGATGGTTAACTGAGCCCGAGATGTGAACATGCAGACGTGGTGTGTACTGAGAGTGCAGCAGGTGAGCGTTCGCCTGTGTTTTTGTCTCGCAGATGGGTCCAAGTCTGACAGTGATGACGACAGCGGCCCAGTGTTCTCCACTTACTCCAGCAGCTCTGCGTTTGACAAACTGTCAGCATCAAAGAAAGGTAATGACTCACCGTGTTCAACAGAGGGAGCTCTAATGCAGGACTAGAGCCAACAGCAGGGAGGGGAGGAGAGTGGAGCCCATTATGCATTTTATAAGGATATTATGGGTGTAACTCATCAAAGCATATTATGAAAAAGAAAGACGGTGAAATGCTTCCAGATATGACTCACCATGTGTAAACAGTATGTAATGGTCAGTTTTTTTATCTGTGATCTGCAGCAGCTAAGAAGCCCTCTGATGCAGCTCCCAAACCTAAGAAACCACCAGCACCAAAAGCAAAGAAACCAGATAAATCCATCTGGGACTCTGACTCTGACACTGGGTCCAAGAAGCCAGCACCAGCTCTTAAAGGTTCACCACAGATCCTGTTTTTTTTTAAACATAAAAATAAAATAAATAATAAAAAATGCTGATGGTGAATGTTTTAGTAATTGGAAGTTGTGGTTACTTTTTGCAGGTAAAGGCAGAGGGAGGAAGCGGAAGTGCTCCGGTTCTGAAGATGAGTACAGTCCAATGAAAAAAGCAGCAAAACCTGCTGGCAAAGTGAGTATCTCCCTATGTTTATTAGATCCAGTGTTAGTTTTCGACATGTAAAATATACCAGCTTCTACTGTTAACATCAGTGATGGGATTGCGATTCAAGAGGGACTGCCTCTGTTGCTGCGAAAATTAACTTTTTTTTTTTTTCCAGCAAATTTTTGGTTCTTAATTATTAAAGAGATTGAAATATAGTAGAAACAATAGCATAAAGAATAGGAGCATAGGCAGCAGTGGTGCACTTGACACCAGCATGTTTTTCCTGTTTCAGTCTTTTTACATATTTTAATGTCTTCCTGTGCAGAAGCCTCAGAAACCTCCATCTGATGATGAAGATGACGTCAGCAACAGCCTGAGCGCTATAAGTGCTCCGTCCCGTGACCGGCCGGGCCGGGCCAAGAAGGAGGTAAAGTATTTTGTTGAGTCAGACAATGGGGGTGAAGACGACGATGACGACATGTTCGATTAAAGCAACACACTTCAAACACACTCTGCTTGTATGGAAGTTTCCTCCTCCTCCTCCTCCTCCTGTGTTCCCACAGACTTTTGTACATTTCCTCTTTCATTTTATTTTCATTAATGGTGATGTTCAATGATTTTTAATGTGTAGGTGTTTTACACTTTTTATTATACATATATAGGTTTCTTTTTTTATGCTCATTGAAATGTTCTGTATTTGTCCGAAGCGGCTTTTAGAAGTTTAGAACGCTGTGCTTTAGCACATTTTAATTGTTAAAATACTATGTAACTTTTTGAACATGAAGTTGAAAATAAACAATGAAATGTTTATGGTTTTGTTGGCCGTACTCTTTCACAACTGATTAATTTTCCACATAGGAGGTAAAATTAGTTTCACACAGTAACAAGTGTAAGTCAAGGTCCCATTGAATCGGCTCCTTTAGTCATGTATTTCCTGTAGTTAGTTTAAACCAATAGGCTATTATGTCTTAAAAAGGACACTGTATAGTATGTCAAAAAATAATCAGAAATTATGTATCAAAAATGTCATCAAAACGCAATAGTATATAGTGCCTAATGGAAGTACTCCTAAAAGTCATATTATAGTATGTTGTGAAATCATCATAAAAATGCTACAATATGATATTTCTTCAAAAATAATTTATAATAATACATTTTATTTATAAAGCACTTTTAAAGGAAGTCAAAGACACTGTACAAAAGTAAAAAAAGAGACAAACATAATAACAAAACACAAATACAAAGCAAACAAATCGACGACATACTTAAATAAAAAGTAAAAAAGAATACTGAACAGTCACACATTAGAAGTCAGCTTAAAAAGGTCAGTTATTAGGATGGATTTAAATTTGGATGTGTCAGAGCAGTCTTGAAAATATTTTGGGAGTGAGTTCCAAAGTGCGGTGGCAGCCATGGAGATGGCTCCGTCCCCCTAGGGTCAGTGCTTGGTTCTGCATGGTGGAGAGAGGAGGTATGCTTTGGAGGAGCTGAGGCTGCAGGAAGGAGGTCACTGAGATAGGAAGGGGTCTGGTGGTTGAGGGCATTGTGCGTGAGGAGGAGAATTTTGAATTGGATACGGTAGGCGATGGGGAACCAGTGGAGGTTTTGGAGGACAGGGGTGATGTGGTCACGGGGGCAAGTGTGGGTGAGGAGGTTTGCGGTGGAGTTTTGGATATATTGAAGTTTATTGAGGACTTTGGAAGATGTACTGCAGAGGATGCTGTTACAGTAGTCAAGTCTGGATGTGAAAAAGGTGTTGATAAGAGTTTCAGCAGCAGAGAAAGGGAGTAATGGATGAATGTGCGCAATGTTTTTTAGGTGAAAGAAGGCTGTTCTAGTGAGCTGGGTGATGTGTTGATCAAAGGTGAGGTGACTGTCAAATATGACCCATATGTCGAAAAACAGCTTAAAACGACATACAATAGCCTGTAGAGACACATCGTAGTATACAATGTGGGGAAAAAAGGGGGCAAAAACGTCATAATTAAGCATTTTGAAAAAAACAGCAGAAAACGACATAGCTTGTTGAGGCATAAAAACATAAAACAGAAAGTCAATAAAAAATGCCAAAAACCTCATAATTTAGCATGTCAAAAAATGGCCAAAAATGCCCTAGTATAGTATGTCAAAAAAATGTAAAAATTTTGATGTGTCAAAAAAATGGCTGAAAATGGCATATTATAGCTTGTAGAGACACATCATAGTATACAATGTTGAAAAAGAAAAAGCCTAAAACATCATAACATGGCATGTCGAAAAAAAATCGACAAAAATCAACATAGAATGGTATATTAAAAAACGTCAAATTTTGACATGTCAGAAGAAACAGCTGAGAACAACATATTATAGCCTGTTGGTGTAGAGAAGCACTTGTTAACATTGGGAAAAGTTTTGTGGTTTTGTACTGAACGCAGCAGACCGCGAGAGGATCCCCACCAGGAGCATGTGCTGAGCAGCAAGTCCGACCAGAGGAGAGAAACAACACCTGAAAGTGCAAGACAAAGAGAGGGAGGAGAGAGGGAGGAGAGCCGGCATCAGGGCGAGGCTGACCCGACTTGGACCAAGAGCTTCTCCTCCACTAAAGCTTCTTCTGGCTAATGTCCAGTCACAAAAGATTGGAGTGGATGAGGTGTGCTTAAGGCTCACTCAGCAACAGGAGATCAGAGACTGCTCTGCGCATATCTTCACAGAGATATGGTTAAACCCCTAACATCCCAGATTAAGCTGCTGCACTGGAGGGACTGACCTTGTGGGAGCCATTTGGATAACAAGTGAGTCTAAAAGCTCAAATCACATATAGCTTGACAAGGCACATCATAGTATACTAAGTTGAAGAAACAGAGAAAAATTGTCATGATATAGCATGTCAAAAAAATGGCTGACAATGACAAAGTATTGTATGTTGAACATCAAATTTTGGCATGTTGAAAAAACAGCTGAAACAGCATATAATAACTTGTCGAGGCACGTTAGCAGCAAAGAAGTGTGAATGGAATCAATTTCAGTGAAAGATGAAACTTGCATTTCTTTTGTTTCTTTGTGTTTTGTTGTTTTTAACCGTGGTATGTGATGTAAGAAACACCAAGATATCGTATTATATAATTTCACCCCTATTCGAAAAAATTTGGAGAACCCTGGCTTATAGAGACATAGTATACAAAGTGGGAATTAAGGCCAAAAACCCCATAATTTAGCATGTTAAACAAAAGGCAAAAAATTCCATAGTATAGTATGTCAAAAAAAGTTTGACTGCTTCTAAAAATGGCTAAAAACGACTTATAATAGCTTGCAGAGACGTATCATGGCATACAAAGTGATAATAAAGGCAAAAAAAACGCCAAAAACGTAAAGAAAAAATGGCCACTAAGTCAATAGTAAAGTGTGGTGAAAAAAGTCAAAATTTGAACGCTCCTAAAATTGGCTGAAAACGACATGGAATAGCTTTTAGAGACACGTAGTGGTATACAAAGTAGGAATCATGGCCAAAAAAACCACCAAAAACATTATATTTTAGCATGTCACAAAAATGGCCAACAAGGCAATACTATAGTATGGCGAAATAAGTCAAAATTTGACCGCTCCTAAAAATAGCTGAAAGTGACATAGAATAGCATTTAGAGCATGGGATGGTATACAAAGTGGGAATTGTGGACAAAAAACGCTAAAAACCTGACATTTTAGCATGTCAAGAAAATGGCCAAAAAAGGCAGTAGTATATTATGGCGAAAAAAGTCAAAATTTGACTGCTCCTTAAAATGTCTGAAAGCGGCATAGAATAGTTTGAGACGCGTAATAATATGCAAAGTGGGAATAAACGCCAAAAAACGCCAAAAACCTGCATGTCAAAAAAATGGCCAAAAAGGCAATAGTATAGTATGGCGAAAAAAGTCCAAATTTGACCACTCCTAAAAATGGCCAAAACTGACATAGAATAGCTTGTAGAGACATGTAATTGTATACAAAGTAGGAATCGTGGCCAAAAAATGCCAAAAAACTGATATTTCAGCATGTCAAAAAAAAGGCGACCAAGGCAATAGTATAGTATGGCGAAAAAAAGTCAAAATTTGACACCTCCTAAAAATGGTCAAAAGCGACATAGAATAGCTTGTAGAGACGCGTAATTGTATACCAAGTGTGAATTGTGGCCAAAAAACGCCAAAAACCTGATATTTTGTCATGTCAAAAAAATGGCCACCAAGGCAATAGTATAGTATGGCGAAAAAAGTCAAAATTGGACCACTCCTAAAAATGGTCAAAAGCGACATAGAATAGCTTGTAGAGACGCGTAATTGTATACAACGTGGGAATCGTGGCCAAAAAACCACCAAAAACATTATATTTTAGCATGTCAAAAAAATGGCCACCAAGGCAATAGTATAGTATGGCAAAAAAAGTCCAAATTTGACTGCTTATAAAAATAGCTGAAAACGACATTGAATAGCTTTTAGAGACGCGTAATTGTATACAAAGTGGGAATAAAGGCCAAAAAAACGCCTAAAACCTGATATTTTGTCATGTCAAAAACTGGCCACCAAGGCAATACTATAGTATGGTGAAAAAAGTCAAAATTTGACCACTCCTAAAAATTGTCAAAAGCGACATAGAATAGCTTGTAGAGATGCGTAATTGTATACAAAGTGGTAATCGTGGCCAAAAAACCACCAAAAACATTATATTTTAGCATGTCAAAAAAATGGCCACCAAGGCAATAGTATAGTATGGCGAAAAAAGTCAAAATTTGACCACTCCTAAAAATTGTCAAAAGCGACATAGAATAGCTCGTAGAGACATGTAATTGTATACAAAGTGGGAATAAAGGCCAAAAAAACACCAAAAACATTATATTTTAGCATGTCAAAAAAATGGCCACCAAGGCAATAGTATAGTATGGCAAAAAAGTCCAAATTTGACTGCTTATAAAAATAGCTGAAAACGACATAGAATAGCTCGTAGAGACGTGTAATTGTATACAAAGTGGGAATAAAGGCCAAAAAACCACCAAAAACATTATATTTTGTCATGTCAAAAAAATGGCCAACAAGGCAATAGTATAGTATGGCAAAAAAGTCCAAATTTGACTGCTTATAAAAATAGCTGAAAACGACATAGAATAGCTCGTAGAGACGCGTAATTTATACAACGTGGGATTAAAGGCCAAAAAAACACCAAAAACATTATATTTTAGCATGTCACAAAAATGGCCAACAAGGCAATACTATAGTATGGCGAAAAAAGTCAAAATTTGACCACTCCTAAAAATTGTCAAAAGCGACATAGAATAGCTCGTAGAGACATGTAATTGTATACAAAGTGGTAATCGTGGCCAAAAAACCACCAAAAACATTATATTTTAGCATGTCAAAAAAATGGCCACCAAGGCAATAGTATAGTATGGCGAAAAAAGTCAAAATTTGACCACTCCTAAAAATGGCTGAAAACGACATAGAATAGCTCGTAGAGACATGTAATTGTATACAAAGTGGTAATCGTGGCCAAAAAACCACCAAAAACATTATATTTTAGCATGTCAAAAAAATGGCCAACAAGGCAATAGTATAGTATGGCGAAAAAAGTCAAAATTGGACCACTCCTAAAAATGGTCAAAAGCGACATAGAATAGCTTGTAGAGACGCGTAATTGTATACAACGTGGGAATCGTGGCCAAAAAAAACACCAAAAACATTAAATTTTAGCATGTCACAAAAATGGCCAACAAGGCAATAGTATAGTATGGCAAAAATAGTCCAACTTTGACTGCTTATAAAAATAGCTGAAAACGACATAGAATAGCTCGTAGAGACATGTAATTGTATACAAAGTGGTAATCGTGGCCAAAAAACCACCAAAAACATTATATTTTAGCATGTCAAAAAAAATGGCCACCAAGGCAATAGTATAGTATGGCGAAAAAAGTCAAAATTTGACTGCTTATGAAAATAGCTGAAAGCAACATAGAATAGCTTATAGACACGCGTAATTGTATACAAAGTGGGAATCGTGGCCAAAAAACGCCAGAAACCTGATATTTTAGAATGTCAAAAAAATGGCCACCAAGGCAATAGTATAGTATGGCGAAAAAAGTCAAAATTTGACCACTCCTAAAAATTGTCAAAAGCGACATAGAATAGCTCGTAGAGACATGTAATTGTATACAAAGTGGGAATAAAGGCCAAAAACCACCAAAACATTATATTTTAGCATGTCAAAAAAAATGGCCACCAAGGCAATAGTATAGTATGGCGAAAAAAGTCAAAATTTGACCACTCCTAAAAATGGTCAAAAGTGACATAGAATAGCTTGTAGAGACGCATAATTGTATACAACGTGGGAATAAAGCCCAAAAAACCACCAAAAACATTATATTTTAGCATGTCACAAAAATGGCCACCAAGGCAATAGTATAGTATGGCAAAAATAGTCCAACTTTGACTGCTTATAAAAATAGCTGAAAACGACATAGAATAGCTCGTAGAGACGTGTAATTGAATACAAAGTGGGAATAAAGGCCAAAAAAACGCCAAAAACCTGATATTTTGTCATGTCAAAAAAATGGCCACCAAGGCAATAGTATAGTATGGCGAAAAAAGTCAAAATTTGACCACTCCTAAAAATTGTCAAAAGCGACATAGAATAGCTTGTAGAGATGCGTAATTGTATACAACGTGGGAATAAAGGCCAAAAAACCACCAAAAACATTATATTTTAGCATGTCACAAAAATGGCCACCAAGGCAATAGTATAGTATGGCGAAAAAAGTCAAAATTTGACGCTCCTAAAATAGCTGAAAACGACATTGAATAGCTTTTAGAGACGCGTAATTGTATACAAAGTGGGAATAAAGGCCAAAAAACGCCAAAAACCTGATATTTTAGCATGTCAAAAAATGGCCACCAAGGCAATAGTATAGTATGGCGAAAAAAGTCAAAATTTGACCACTCCTAAAAATTGTCAAAAGCGACATAGAATAGCTTGTAGAGACATGTAATTGTATACAAAGTGGGAATCGTGGCCAAAAAAACACCTAAAATCTAATATTTTGTCATGTCAAAAAAATGGCCAAAAAGGCAATACTATAGTATGGCGAAAAGAGGCAAAATTTGGCCGCTCCTAAAAATGGCCAAAAGCGACATAGAATAGCTTGTAGAGACGCGTAATTTATACAACGTGGGATTAAAGGCAAAAAAATGCCAAAAACCTGATATTTTGTCATGTCAAAAAAATGGCCACCAAGGCAATAGTATAGTATGGCAAAAAAAAGTCCAAATTTGACTGCTTATAAAAATGGCTGAAAGCGACATAGAATAGCTTGTAGAGACATGTAATTGTATACAAAGTGGGAATCGTGGCCAAAAACCACCAAAACCTGATATTTTAGCATGTCAAAAAATGGCCACCAAGGCAATAGTATAGTATAATGAAAAAAGTCAAAATTTGACGCTGCTAAAAATGGCTGAAAGCGACATAGAATAGCTTGTAGAGACGTAATTGTATACAAAGTGGGAATAAAGGCCAAAAAACGCCAAAAACATTATATTTTAGCATGTCAAAAAATGGCCACCAAGGCAATAGTATAGTATGGCGAAAAAGTCAAAATTTGACCACTCCTAAAAATGGTCAAAAGCGACATAGAATAGCTTGTAGAGATGCGTAATTGTATACAACGTGGGAATCGTGGCCAAAAAACCACCAAAAACATTATATTTTAGCATGTCAAAAAAATGGCCACCAAGGCAATAGTATAGTATGGCGAAAAAAGTCAAAATTTGACCACTCCTAAAAATGGTCAAAAGCGACATAGAATAGCTTGTAGAGACGCGTGATTGTATACAAAGTGGGAATAAAGGCCAAAAAAACGCCTAAAACCTAATATTTTAGCATGTCAAAAAAATGGCCACCAAGGCAATAGTATAGTATGGCGAAAAAAGGCAAAATTTGGCTGCTCCTAAAAATGGCCGAAAGTGCCATAGAATAGCTTGTAGAGATGCGGAACTGTATACAACGTGGGAACAAAGGCCAAAAAAACCACGAAAAACACTATATTTTGTCATGTCAAAAAAATGGCCAACAAGGCAATAGTATAGTATGGCGAAAAAAGTCCAAATTGGACCGCTCCTAAAAATGGCTGAAAGCGACATAGAATAGCTTGTAGAGATGCGTATTTGTATACAAAGTGGGAATTGTGGCCAAAAAACTCCAAAAACCTGATATTTTGTCATGTCAAAAAATGGCCACCAAGGCAATAGTATAGTATAATGAAAAAAGTCAAAATTGGACCACTCTAAAAATGGTCAAAAGCGACATAGAATAGCTTGTAGAGACGCGTAATTCTATACAAAGTGGGAATAAATGCCAAAAAACCACCAAAAACCTGATATTTTAGCATGTCAAAAAAATGGCCAGGAAGGCAATAGTATAGTATGGCGAAAAAAGTCAAAATTTGACCACTCCTAAAAATGGCTGAAAGCGACATAGAATAGCTTGTAGAGATGCGTAATTGTATACAAAGTGGGAATAAAGGCCAAAAAAACACCAAAAACATTATATTTTAGCATGTCACAAAAATGGCCACCAAGGCAATAGTATAGTATGGCGAAAAAAGTCAAAATTTGACCACTCCTAAAAATGGCCAAAAGCGACATAGAATAGCTTGTAGAGACGCGTAATTGTATACAAAGTGGGAATATAGGCCACAAAAACACCAAAAACATTATATTTTAGCATGTCAAAAAAATGGCCACCAAGGCAATAGTATAGTATATGAAAAAAGTCAAAATTTGACCACTCCTAAAAATGGTCAAAAGCGACATAGAATAGCTTGTAGAGATGCGTAATTGTATACAACGTGGGAATAAAGGCCAAAAAACCACCAAAAACATTATATTTTAGCATGTCAAAAAAATGGCCACCAAGGCAATAGTATAGTATGGCGAAAAAAGTCAAAATTGGACCGCTCCTAAAAATGGCTGAAAGAGACATAGAATAGCTTGTAGAGATGCGTAATTGTATACAAAGTGGGAATCGTGGCCAAAAACCACCAAAAACCTGATATTTTAGCATGTCAAAAAATGGCCACCAAGGCAATAGTATAGTATGGCGAAAAAGTCAAAATTTGACCACTGCTAAAAATGGCTGAAAAGCGACATAGAATAGCTTGTAGAGACGCGTAATTGTATACAAAGTGGGAATAAAGGCCAAAAAACACCAAAAACATTATATTTTAGCATGTCAAAAAAATGGCCAACAAGGCAATACTATAGTATGGCGAAAAAAGTCAAAATTTGACCACTCCTAAAAATGGTCAAAAGCGACATAGAATAGCTTGTAGAGACGCGTAATTGTATACAAAGTGGGAATCGTGGCCAAAAAAATGCCAAAAACATTATATTTTAGCATGTCAGAAAAATGGCCACCAAGGCAATAGTATAGTATGGCGAAAAAAGTCAAAATTTGACCACTCCTAAAAATGGTCAAAAGCGACATAGAATAGCTTGTAGAGATGCGTAATTGTATACAACGTGGGAATCGTGGCCAAAAAACCACCAAAAACCTGATAATTTAGCATGTCAAAAAAATGGCCACCAAGGCAATAGTATAGTATGGGGAAAAAAGTCAAAATTTGAACACTCCTAAAATGGTCAAAAGCGACATAGAATAGCTTGTAGAGACGCGTAATTGTATACAAAGTGGGAATAAAGGCCAAAAACCACCAAAAACATTATATTTTAGCATGTCAAAAAAATGGCCACCAAGGCAATAGTATAGTATGGCGAAAAAAGTCAAAATTGGACCGCTCCTAAAAATGGCTGAAAGCGACATAGAATAGCTTGTAGAGATGCGTAATTGTATACAACGTGGGAATAGTGGCCAAAAACCACCAAAACATTATATTTTAGCATGTCAAAAAATGGCCACCAAGGCAATAGTATAGTATGGCGAAAAAAGTCAAAATTTGGCCGCTGCTAAAAATGGCTGAAAGCGACATAGAATAGCTTGTAGAGATGCGTAATTGTATACAAAGTGGTAATCGTGGCCAAAAAAACACCAAAAACATTATATTTTAGCATGTCACAAAAATGGCCAACAAGGCAATAGTATAGTATGGCGAAAAAAGTCAAAATTTGACCACTCCTAAAAATGGTCAAAAGCGAAATAGAATAGCTTGTAGAGATGCGTAATTGTATACAAAGTGGGAATCGTGGCCAAAAAACGCCAGAAACCTGATATTTTAGAATGTCAAAAAAATGGCCACCAAGGCAATAGTATAGTATGGCGAAAAAAGTCAAAATTTGGCCGCTGCTAAAAATGGCTGAAAGCGACATAGAATAGCTTGTAGAGATGCGTAATTGTATACAAAGTGGTAATCGTGGCCAAAAAACCACCAAAAACATTATATTTTAGCATGTCAAAAAAATGGCCACCAAGGCAATAGTATAGTATGGCGAAAAAAGTCCAAATTTGACCACTCCTAAAAATGGCCAAAAGCGACATAGAATAGCTTGTAGAGATGCGTAATTGTATACAACGTGGGAATAAAGGCCAAAAAAACACCAACAACATTATATTTTAGCATGTCAAAAAATGGCCACCAAGGCAATAGTATAGTATGGCGAAAAAAGTCAAAATTTGACCGCTCCCAAAAGTGGTTGAAAACAATGTAGAATAGCTTGTAGAGACGCGTAATTGTATACAAAATGGGAATCGTGGCCAAAAAAATGCCTAAAACCTCATATTTTAGCATGCCAAAAAAATGGCCAAAAAGGCAATAGTATAGTATAATGAAAAAGTCAAAATTTGGCGCTCCTAAAAATGGTCAAAAGCGACATAGAATAGCTTGTAGAGATGCGTAATTGTATACAAAGTGGGAATCGTGGCCAAAAAACCACCAAAAACATTAAATTTTAGCATGTCAAAAAAATGGCCACCAAGGCAATAGTATAGTATGGCGAAAAAAGTCAAAATTTGACCACTCCTAAAAATGGTCAAAAGCGACATAGAATAGCTTGTAGAGATGCGTAATTGTATACAAAGTGGGAATCGTGGCCAAAAAAACACCAAAAACATTATATTTTAGCATGTCAAAAAAATGGCCACCAAGGCAATAGTATAGTATGGCGAAAAAAGTCAAAATTGGACCGCTCCTAAAAATGGCTGAAAGCGACATAGAATAGCTTGTAGAGATGCGTAATTGTATACAACGTGGGAATCGTGGCCAAAAACCACCAAAAACCTGATATTTTAGCATGTCAAAAAATGGCCACCAAGGCAATAGTATAGTATAATGAAAAAAGTCAAAATTTGACCGCTCCTAAAAATGGCCGAAAGCGACATAGAATAGCTTGTAGAGATGCGTAATTGTATACAAAGTGGGAATAAAAGCCAAAAAAACACCAAAAACATTATATTTTAGCATGTCACAAAAATGGCCACCAAGGCAATAGTATAGTATGACGAAAAAAGTCAAAATTTGGCCGCTCCTAAAAATGGCTGAAAGCGACATAGAATAGCTTGTAGAGATGCGTAATTGTATACAAAGTGGGAATCGTGGCCAAAAACCGCCAAAAACCTGATATTTGAGCATGTCAAAAAATGGCCACCAAGGCAATAGTATAGTATGGCGAAAAAAGTCAAAATTTGGCACTGCTAAAAATGGCTGAAAGCGACATAGAATAGCTTGTAGAGATGCGTAATTGTATACAACGTGGGAATAAAGGCCAAAAAAACACCAACAACATTATATTTTAGCATGTCAAAAAAATGGCCACCAAGGCAATAGTATAGTATGACGAAAAAAGTCAAAATTTGAACACTCCTAAAAATGGCCAAAAGCGACATAGAATAGCTTGTAGAGATGCGTAATTGTATACAAAGTGGGAATATAGGCCAAAAAAACACCAAAAACATTATATTTTAGCATGTCACAAAAATGGCCAACAAGGCAATACTATAGTATGGCGAAAAAAGTCAAAATTTGGCCGCTGCTAAAAATGGCTGAAAGCGACATAGAATAGCTTGTAGAGATGCGTAATTGTATACAAAGTGGTAATCGTGGCCAAAAAACCACCAAAAACATTATATTTTAGCATGTCAAAAAAATGGCCACCAAGGCAATAGTATAGTATGGCGAAAAAAGTCAAAATTTGACCACTCCTAAAAATGGCCAAAAGCGACATAGAATAGCTTGTAGAGACACGTAATTGTATACAACGTGGGAATATAGGCCAAAAAACCACCAAAAACATTATATTTTAGCATGTCAAAAAAATGGCCACCAAGGCAATAGTATAGTATGGCGAAAAAAGTCAAAATTGGACCGCTCCTAAAAATGGCTGAAAGCGACATAGAATAGCTTGTAGAGATGCGTAATTGTATACAACGTGGGAATCGTGGCCAAAAAAACACCAAAAACCTGATAATTTAGCATGTCAAAAAAATGGCCACCAAGGCAATAGTATAGTATGGCAAAAAAAAGTCAAAATTGGACCGCTCCTAAAAATGGCTGAAAGCGACATAGAATAGCTTGTAGAGATGCGTAATTGTATACAACGTGGGAATCGTGGCCAAAAAACCACCAAAAACCTGATAATTTAGCATGTCAAAAAAATGGCCACCAAGGCAATAGTATAGTATGACGAAAAAAGTCAAAATTTGGCCGCTGCTAAAAATGGTCATAAGCGACATAGAATAGCTCGTAGAGATGCGTAATTGTATACACCGTGGGAATAAAGGCCAAAAAACCACCAAAAACATTAAATTTTAGCATGTCAAAAAAATGGCCACCAAGGCAATAGTATAGTATGGCGAAAAAAGTCAAAATTTGGCCGCTGCTAAAAATGGCTGAAAGCGACATAGAATAGCTTGTAGAGATGCGTAATTGTATACAAAGTGGGAATAAAGGCCAAAAAAACACCAAAAACATTATATTTTAGCATGTCACAAAAATGGCCAACAAGGCAATACTATAGTATGGCGAAAAAAGTCAAAATTTGACCACTCCTAAAAATTGTCAAAAGCGACATAGAATAGCTCGTAGAGACATGTAATTGTATACAAAGTGGTAATCGTGGCCAAAAAAACACCAAAAACATTATATTTTAGCATGTCAAAAAAATGGCCACCAAGGCAATAGTATAGTATGGCGAAAAAAGTCAAAATTTGACCACTCCTAAAAATGGCCAAAAGCGACATAGAATAGCTTGTAGAGACGCGTAATTGTATACAAAGTGGGAATATAGGCCACAAAAACACCAAAAACATTATATTTTAGCATGTCAAAAAAATGGCCACCAAGGCAATAGTATAGTATGGCGAAAAAAGTCAAAATTGGACCGCTCCTAAAAATGGCTGAAAGCGACATAGAATAGCTTGTAGAGATGCGTAATTGTATACAACGTGGGAATCGTGGCCAAAAAACCACCAAAAACCTGATAATTTAGTATGTCAAAAAAATGGCCACCAAGGCAATAGTATAGTATGACGAAAAAAGTCAAAATTTGGCCGCTGCTAAAAATGGCTGAAAGCGACATAGAATAGCTCGTAGAGACGTGTAATTGTATACAAAGTGGGAATCGTGGCCAAAAAAACGCCAAAAACATTATATTTTAGCATGTCACAAAAATGGCCAACAAGGCAATACTATAGTATGGCGAAAAAAGTCCAAATTTGACCACTCCTAAAAATGGTCAAAAGCGACATAGAATAGCTTGTAGAGATGCGTAATTGTATACAACGTGGGAATCGTGGCCAAAAAACCACCAAAAACATTATATTTTAGCATGTCAAAAAAATGGCCACCAAGGCAATAGTATAGTATGGCGAAAAAAGTCAAAATTTGACCACTCCTAAAAATTGTCAAAAGCGACATAGAATAGCTCGTAGAGACATGTAATTGTATACAAAGTGGGAATCGTGGCCAAAAAACCACCAAAAACATTATATTTTAACATGTCAAAAAAATGGCCACCAAGGCAATAGTATAGTATGGCGAAAAAAGTCAAAATTTGACCACTCCTAAAAATGGTCAAAAGCGACATAGAATAGCTTGTAGAGATGCGTAATTGTATACAACGTGGGAATCGTGGCCAAAAAAACACCAAAAACATTATATTTTAGCATGTCAAAAAAATGGCCACCAAGGCAATAGTATAGTATGGCGAAAAAAGTCAAAATTGGACCGCTCCTAAAAATGGCTGAAAGCGACATAGAATAGCTTGTAGAGATGCGTAATTGTATACAACGTGGGAATCGTGGCCAAAAAACCACCAAAAATATTATAATTTAGCATGTCAAAAAAATGGCCACCAAGGCAATAGTATAGTATGACGAAAAAAGTCAAAATTTGGCCGCTGCTAAAAATGGCTGAAAGCGACATAGAATAGCTTGTAGAGATGCGTAATTGTATACAAAGTGGTAATCGTGGCCAAAAAAACACCAAAAACATTATATTTTAGCATGTCACAAAAATGGCCACCAAGGCAATAGTATAGTATGGCGAAAAAAGTCAAAATTTGACCACTCCTAAAAATGGTCAAAAGCGACATAGAATAGCTTGTAGAGATGCGTAATTGTATACAACGTGGGAATAAAGGCCAAAAAAACACCAAAAACATTATATTTTAGCATGTCAAAAAAATGGCCACCAAGGCAATAGTATAGTATGGCGAAAAAAGTCAAAATTGGACCGCTCCTAAAAATGGCTGAAAGCGACATAGAATAGCTTGTAGAGATGCGTAATTGTATACAACGTGGGAATCGTGGCCAAAAAACCACCAAAAACCTGATAATTTAGCATGTCAAAAAAATGGCCACCAAGGCAATAGTATAGTATGACGAAAAAAGTCAAAATTTGGCGCTCCTAAAAATGGTCAAAAGCGACATAGAATAGCTCGTAGAGATGCGTAATTGTATACAACGTGGGAATCGTGGCCAAAAAACCACCAAAAACATTATATTTTAGCATGTCAAAAAAATGGCCACCAAGGCAATAGTATAGTATGGCGAAAAAAGTCAAAATTTGACCACTCCTAAAAATGGTCAAAAGCGACATAGAATAGCTTGTAGAGATGCGTAATTGTATACAAAGTGGGAATATGGCCAAAAAACACCAACATTATATTTTAGCATGTCAAAAAAATGGCCACCAAGGCAATACTATAGTATGGCGAAAAAAGTCAAAATTTGACCGCTCCTGAAAATGGCTGAAAGAGACATAGAATAGCTTGTAGAGATGCGTAATTGTATACAACGTGGGAATCGGGGCCAAAAAACCACCAAAAACATTATATTTTAGCATGTCAAAAAAATGGCCACCAAGGCAATAGTATAGTATGGCGAAAAAAGTCAAAATTGGACCGCTCCTAAAAATGGCTGAAAGCGACATAGAATAGCTTGTAGAGATGCGTAATTGTATACAACGTGGGAATAAAGGCCAAAAAAACACCAACAACATTATATTTTAGCATGTCAAAAAAATGGCCACCAAGGCAATAGTATAGTATGGCGAAAAAAGTCAAAATTTGACCGCTCCTGAAAATGGCTGAAAGAGACATAGAATAGCTTGTAGAGATGCGTAATTGTATACAACGTGGGAATCGGGGCCAAAAAACCACCAAAAACATTATATTTTAGCATGTCACAAAAATGGCCACCAAGGCAATAGTATAGTATGGCGAAAAAAGTCCAAATTTGACCACTCCTAAAAATGGTCAAAAGCGACATAGAATAGCTTGTAGAGATGCGTAATTGTATACAACGTGGGAATAAAGGCCAAAAAACCACCAAAAACATTAAATTTTAGCATGTCAAAAAAATGGCCACCAAGGCAATAGTATAGTATGGCGAAAAAAGTAAAAATTGGACCGCTCCTAAAAATGGCTGAAAGCGACATAGAATAGCTTGTAGAGATGCGTAATTGTATACAACGTGGGAATCGTGGCCAAAAAACCACCAAAAACCTGATAATTTAGCATGTCAAAAAAATGGCCACCAAGGCAATAGTATAGTATGACGAAAAAAGTCAAAATTTGGCCGCTGCTAAAAATGGTCAAAAGCGACATAGAATAGCTCGTAGAGATGCGTAATTGTATACAACGTGGGAATCGTGGCCAAAAAACCACCAAAAACATTATATTTTAGCATGTCAAAAAAATGGCCACCAAGGCAATAGTATAGTATGGCGAAAAAAGTCAAAATTTGACCACTCCTAAAAATGGTCAAAAGCGACATAGAATAGCTTGTAGAGATGCGTAATTGTATACAACGTGGGAATCGTGGCCAAAAAAACACCAAAAACATTATATTTTAGCATGTCAAAAAAATGGCCACCAAGGCAATAGTATAGTATGGCGAAAAAAGTCAAAATTGGACCGCTCCTAAAAATGGCTGAAAGCGACATAGAATAGCTTGTAGAGATGCGTAATTGTATACAACGTGGGAATCGTGGCCAAAAAACCACCAAAAACCTGATAATTTAGCATGTCAAAAAAATGGCCACCAAGGCAATAGTATAGTATGACGAAAAAAGTCAAAATTTGGCCGCTGCTAAAAATGGCTGAAAGCGACATAGAATAGCTTGTAGAGATGCGTAATTGTATACAATGTGGGAATAAAGGCCAAAAAAACACCAACAACATTATATTTTAGCATGTCAAAAAAATGGCCACCAAGGCAATAGTATAGTATGACGAAAAAAGTCAAAATTTGAACACTCCTAAAAATGGCTGAAAGCGACATAGAATAGCTTGTAGAGATGCGTAATTGTATACAACGTGGGAATCGTGGCCAAAAAACCACCAAAAACCTGATAATTTAGCATGTCAAAAAAATGGCCACCAAGGCAATAGTATAGTATGACGAAAAAAGTCAAAATTTGGCCGCTGCTAAAAATGGCTGAAAGCGACATAGAATAGCTTGTAGAGATGCGTAATTGTATACAATGTGGGAATAAAGGCCAAAAAAACACCAACAACATTATATTTTAGCATGTCAAAAAAATGGCCACCAAGGCAATAGTATAGTATGACGAAAAAAGTCAAAATTTGAACACTCCTAAAAATGGCCAAAAGCGACATAGAATAGCTTGTAGAGATGCGTAATTGTATACAAAGTGGGAATATAGGCCAAAAAAACACCAAAAACATTATATTTTAGCATGTCAAAAAAATGGCCACCAAGGCAATAGTATAGTATGGCGAAAAAAGTCAAAATTGGACCGCTGCTAAAAATGGCTGAAAGCGACATAGAATAGCTTGTAGAGATGCATAATTGTATACAAAGTGGTAATCGTGGCCAAAAAAACCACCAAAAACATTATATTTTAGCATGTCACAAAAATGGCCACCAAGGCAATAGTATAGTATGGCGAAAAAAGTCAAAATTGGACCGCTGCTAAAAGTGGCTGAAAGCGACATAGAATAGCTTGTAGAGATGCGTAATTGTATACAAAGTGGGAATAAAGGCCAAAAAAACGCCTAAAACCTAATATTTTAGCATGTCAAAAAAATGGCCACCAAGGCAATAGTATAGTATGGCGAAAAAAGTCAAAATTTGACCACTCCTAAAAATGGTCAAAAGCAACATAGAATAGCTTGTAGACACGCGTAATTGTATACAAAGTGGGAATTGTGGCCAAAAAACGCCAAAAACATTATATTTTAGCATGTCAAAAAAATGGCCACCAAGGCAATAGTATAGTATGGCGAAAAAAGTCAAAATTTGAACACTCCTAAAAATGGCCAAAAGCGACATAGAATAGCTCGTAGAGACGTGTAATTGTATACAAAGTGGGAATAAAGGCAAAAAAACGCCTAAAACCTGATATTTTAGCATGTCAGAAAAATGGCCAAAAAGGTAATAGTATAGTATGGCGAAAAAAGTCAAAATTTGACCGCTCCTAAAAATGGCCGAAAGCGACATAGAATAGCTTGTAGAGATGCGTAATTGTATACAAAGTGGGAATAAAAGCCCAAAAACCACCAAAAACATTATAATTTAGCATGTCACAAAAATGGCCACCAAGGCAATAGTATAGTATGGCGAAAAAAGTCAAAATTTGGCCACTGCTAAAAGTGGCTGAAAGCGACATAGAATAGCTTGTAGAGATGCGTAATTGTATACAAAGTGGGAATAAAGGCCAAAAAAACGCCTAAAACCTAATATTTTAGCATGTCAAAAAAATGGCCACCAAGGCAATAGTATAGTATGGCGAAAAAAGTCAAAATTGGACCGCTCCTAAAAATGGTCAAAAGCGACATAGAATAGCTTGTAGACACGCGTAATTGTATACAAAGTGGGAATCGTGGCCAAAAAATGCCAAAAACCTGATATTTTAGCATGTCAAAAAAATGGCCACCAAGGCAATAGTATAGTATGGCGAAAAAAGTCAAAATTTGGCCGCTCCTAAAAATGGCTGAAAGCGACATAGAATAGCTTGTAGAGATGCGTAATTGTATACAAAGTGGTAATCGTGGCCAAAAAAACACCAAAAACATTATATTTTAGCATGTCAAAAAAATGGCCACCAAGGCAATAGTATAGTATGGCGAAAAAAGTCAAAATTGGACCGCTCCTAAAATTGTCAAAAGCGACATAGAATAGCTTGTAGAGACGCGTAATTGTATACAAAGTGGGAATATAGGCCAAAAAAACACCAAAAACATTATATTTTAGCATGTCACAAAAATGGCCAACAAGGCAATACTATAGTATGGCGAAAAAAGTCAAAATTGGACCGCTCCTAAAAATGGTCAAAAGCGACATAGAATAGCTTGTAGACACGCGTAATTGTATACAAAGTGGGAATCGTGGCCAAAAAATGCCAAAAACCTGATATTTTAGCATGTCAAAAAAATGGCCACCAAGGCAATAGTATAGTATGGCGAAAAAAGTCAAAATTTGGCCGCTCCTAAAAATGGCTGAAAGCGACATAGAATAGCTTGTAGAGATGCGTAATTGTATACAAAGTGGTAATCGTGGCCAAAAAAACACCAAAAACATTATATTTTAGCATGTCACAAAAATGGCCAACAAGGCAATACTATAGTATGGCGAAAAAAGTCAAAATTGGACCGCTCCTAAAAATGGTCAAAAGCGACATAGAATAGCTTGTAGACGCGCGTAATTATATACAAATCAGGAATTGTGGCCAAAAAACGCCAAAAACCTGATATTTTAGCATGTCAAAAAAATGGCCACCAAGGCAATAGTATAGTATGACGAAAAAAGTCAAAATTTGGCCGCTCCTAAAAATGGCTGAAAGCAACATAGAATAGCTTGTAGAGATGCGTAATTCTATACAAAGTGGTAATCGTGGCCAAAAAACCACCAAAAACATTATATTTTAGCATGTCACAAAAATGGCCACCAAGGCAATAGTATAGTATGGCGAAAAAAGTCAAAATTTGAACACTCCTAAAAATGGCCAAAAGCGACATAGAATAGCTTGTAGAGACGCGTAATTGTATACAAAGTGGGAATATAGGCCAAAAAAACACCAAAAACATTATATTTTAGCATGTCACAAAAATGGCCAACAAGGCAATACTATAGTATGGCGAAAAAAGTCAAAATTGGACCGCTCCTAAAATTGTCAAAAGCGACATAGAATAGCTTGTAGAGATGCGTAATTGTATACAACGTGGGAATCGTGGCCAAAAAATGCCCAAAACCTGATATTTTAGCATGTCACAAAAATGGCCACCAAGGCAATAGTATAGTATGGCGAAAAAAGTCCAAATTTGACCACTCCTAAAAATGGTCAAAAGCGACATAGAATAGCTTGTAGAGATGTGTAATTGTATACAACGTGGGAATAAAGGCCAAAAAAACACCAAAAACATTATATTTTAGCATGTCAAAGAAATGGCCACCAAGGCAATAGTATAGTATGGCGAAAAAAGTCAAAATTTGACCGCTCCTAAAAATGGCTGAAAGCGACATAGAATAGCTTGTAGAGATGCGTAATTGTATACAACGTGGGAATCGTGGCCAAAAAACCACCAAAAACCTGATAATTTAGCATGTCAAAAAAATGGCCACCAAGGCAATAGTATAGTATGACGAAAAAAGTCAAAATTTGGCCGCTCCTAAAAATGGTCAAAAGCGACATAGAATAGCTTGTAGAGATGCGTAATTGTATACAACGTGGGAATCGTGGCCAAAAAAACACCAAAAACATTATATTTTAGCATGTCAAAAAAATGGCCACCAAGGCAATAGTATAGTATGGCGAAAAAAGTCAAAATTGGACCGCTCCTAAAAATGGCTGAAAGCGACATAGAATAGCTTGTAGACACGCGTAATTGTATACAAAGTGGGAATCGTGGCCAAAAAATGCCAAAAACCTGATATTTTAGCATGTCAAAAAAATGGCCACCAAGGCAATAGTATAGTATGGCGAAAAAAGTCAAAATTTGGCCGCTCCTAAAAATGGCTGAAAGCGACATAGAATAGCTTGTAGAGATGCGTAATTCTATACAAAGTGGTAATCGTGGCCAAAAAAACACCAAAAACATTATATTTTAGCATGTCAAAAAAATGGCCACCAAGGCAATAGTATAGTATGGCGAAAAAAGTCAAAATTTGAACACTCCTAAAAATGGCCAAAAGCGACATAGAATAGCTTGTAGAGACGCGTAATTGTATACAAAGTGGGAATATAGGCCAAAAAAACACCAAAAACATTATATTTTAGCATGTCACAAAAATGGCCACCAAGGCAATACTATAGTATGGCGAAAAAAGTCAAAATTGGACCGCTCCTAAAAATGGTCAAAAGCGACATAGAATAGCTTGTAGAGATGCGTAATTGTATACAACGTGGGAATCGTGGCCAAAAAATGCCAAAAACCTGATATTTTAGCATGTCAAAAAAATGGCCACCAAGGCAATAGTATAGTATGGCGAAAAAAGTCAAAATTTGGCCGCTCCTAAAAATGGCTGAAAGCGACATAGAATAGCTTGTAGAGATGCGTAATTGTATACAAAGTGGTAATCGTGGCCAAAAAAACACCAAAAACATTATATTTTAGCATGTCACAAAAATGGCCAACAAGGCAATACTATAGTATGGCGAAAAAAGTCAAAATTGGACCGCTCCTAAAAATGGTCAAAAGAGACATAGAATAGCTTGTAGACACGCGTAATTATATACAAATCGGGAATTGTGGCCAAAAAACGCCAAAAACCTGATATTTTAGCATGTCAAAAAAATGGCCACCAAGGCAATAGTATAGTATGACGAAAAAAGTCAAAATTTGGCCGCTCCTAAAAATGGCTGAAAGCGACATAGAATAGCTTGTAGAGATGCGTAATTCTATACAAAGTGGTAATCGTGGCCAAAAAACCACCAAAAACATTATATTTTAGCATGTCACAAAAATGGCCACCAAGGCAATAGTATAGTATGGCGAAAAAAGTCAAAATTTGAACACTCCTAAAAATGGCCAAAAGCGACATAGAATAGCTTGTAGAGACGCGTAATTGTATACAAAGTGGGAATATAGGCCAAAAAAACACCAAAAACATTATATTTTAGCATGTCACAAAAATGGCCAACAAGGCAATACTATAGTATGGCGAAAAAAGTCAAAATTGGACCGCTCCTAAAAATGGTCAAAAGCGACATAGAATAGCTTGTAGAGATGCGTAATTGTATACAACGTGGGAATCGTGGCCAAAAAATGCCCAAAACCTGATATTTTAGCATGTCACAAAAATGGCCACCAAGGCAATAGTATAGTATGGCGAAAAAAGTCCAAATTTGACCACTCCTAAAAATGGTCAAAAGCGACATAGAATAGCTTGTAGAGATGTGTAATTGTATACAACGTGGGAATAAAGGCCAAAAAAACACCAAAAACATTATATTTTAGCATGTCAAAAAAATGGCCAACAAGGCAATACTATAGTATGGCGAAAAAAGTCAAAATTTGACCGCTCCTGAAAATGGCTGAAAGAGACATAGAATAGCTTGTAGAGATGCGTAATTGTATACAACGTGGGAATCGGGGCCAAAAAACCACCAAAAACCTGATAATTTAGCATGTCAAAAAATGGCCACCAAGGCAATAGTATAGTATGGCGAAAAAGTCAAAATTTGGACCGCTGCTAAAAATGGCCAAAAGCGACATAGAATAGCTTGTAGAGACGCGTAATTGTATACAACGTGGGAATCGTGGCCAAAAAAACACCAAAAACATTATATTTTAGCATGTCAAAAAAATGGCCACCAAGGCAATAGTATAGTATGGCGAAAAAAGTCAAAATTGGACCGCTCCTAAAAATGGCTGAAAGCGACATAGAATAGCTTGTAGAGATGCGTAATTGTATACAACGTGGGAATCGTGGCCAAAAAAAACACCAAAAACCTGATAATTTAGCATGTCAAAAAAATGGCCACCAAGGCAATAGTATAGTATGACGAAAAAAGTCAAAATTTGGCCGCTGCTAAAAATGGCTGAAAGCGACATAGAATAGCTTGTAGAGATGCGTAATTGTATACAACGTGGGAATAAAGGCCAAAAAAACACCAAAAACATTATATTTTAGCATGTCAAAAAAATGGCCACCAAGGCAATAGTATAGTATGGCGAAAAAGTCAAAATTTGAACACTCCTAAAAATGGCCAAAAGCGACATAGAATAGCTTGTAGAGACGCGTAATTGTATACAAAGTGGGAATATAGGCCAAAAAAACACCAAAAACATTATATTTTAGCATGTCAAAAAATGGCCACCAAGGCAATAGTATAGTATGGCGAAAAAGTCAAAATTGGACCACTGCTAAAAATGGCTGAAAGCGACATAGAATAGCTTGTAGAGATGCATAATTGTATACAAAGTGGTAATCGTGGCCAAAAACCGCCAGAAACCTTATATTTTAGCATGTCAAAAAAATGGCCACCAAGGCAATAGTATAGTATGGCGAAAAAAGTCAAAATTTGACCACTCCTAAAAATGGTCAAAAGCGACATAGAATAGCTTGTAGAGATGCGTAATTGTATACAACGTGGGAATAAAGGCCAAAAAAACGCCAAAAACATTATATTTTAGCATGTCAAAAAATGGCCACCAAGGCAATAGTATAGTATGGCGAAAAAAGTCAAAATTTGACCACTCCTAAAAATGGTCAAAAGCGACATAGAATAACTCGTAGAGATGCGTAATTGTATACAAAGTGGGAATCGTGGCCAAAAAACCACCAAAAACATTATATTTTAGCATGTCAAAAAAATGGCCACCAAGGCAATAGTATAGTATGGCGAAAAAAGTCAAAATTTGACCACTCCTAAAAATTGTCAAAAGCGACATAGAATAGCTTGTAGAGACGCGTAATTGTATACAAAGTGGTAATCGTGGCCAAAAAACCACCAAAAACATTATATTTTAGCATGTCAAAAAAATGGCCAGGAAGGCAATAGTATAGTATGGCGAAAAAAGTCAAAATTTGACCACTCCTAAAAATGGTCAAAAGCGACATAGAATAGCTTGTAGACGCGTAATTGTATACAAAGTGGGAATTGTGGCCAAAAAACGCCAAAAACCTGATATTTTGTCATGTCAAAAAAAATGGCCAAAAAGGCAATACTATCGTATGGCGAAAAAAGTCAAAATTTGGCCGCTCCTAAAAATGGCTGAATGCGACATAGAATAGCTTGTAGAGACGCGCAATGGTAGACAAAGCGTGAATAAAGGCTAAAAACCCACTAAAAACTTTATATTGTAGCAAGTCAAAAAAATGCCTAAAAAGGCAATAGTATAGTATGACGAAAAAAGGCAAAATTTGACCGCTCCTAAAAACAGTCAAAAGCGAGACAGAGTAGCTTATAGACACGCGTAATTGTATACAAAGTGGGAATCGTGGCCAAAAAACGCCAAAAATCTGATATTTTAGCATGTCAAAAAAATGGCCACCAAGGCAATAGTATAGCATGGCGAAAAAAGGCAAAATTTGGCCGCTCCTAAAAATGGCTGAAAACTACATAGAATAGCTTTTAGCGATCCGTAATGGTATACAAAGTGGGAATTAAGGCCAGAAACATCTCATTCGTTAAGATTTTTGATTAAAAATGCTCTGACATCTTAGCTCTTTCTAAATGTTTCTCCTGGGTGGAATTCCTCACAGGCCTCCTGGAGAGTTGGTAACAGAAGGTGTCTTTTGAAAATGTTAAACAGCTGTCCATGGCCCTGGCTTTAGATGTCATAACATGGATTCCCATACAAGAAACTTAAAATAAATATATTTTTATTACTTTGCCAGGACAGTTCATGGTAAAGTTTAACAGTATATGAACATAAAAAGCATATGTTAATGTACAAACAAAGACAATATTTAAAATGGAGAGCTGAAACCAATTGAAGCTCAAACCTCAGAGGCGCTCTTAAGGTCGACTTCACCCTTTAGGCTGGCAGCAGGGGTTGATTAGATAAATCCGCAATAACCCCTGCCCCAGTCCACCCTCATGCCCAATAAGACATGACCATCATGTCTCACATTAACACAACTATACAACACTGCATATGATTGGTGGTGAGGTTCTCTGATACTGATGGAAAAAAGGCGACTCTGGACAGTTTGCGATGTCTACCATGAACACCTTTAGGACGGACAACAACAGAGCTACTGTTAATGATTGATATTGAGGTTCACAGTCATGTTTCTGGCTCCTAGGTTAGGTGTCTTATCTAGGGTTAGACCGATATGTTAGCATGATATTGAGCTTTTACACCTGTAATGCTCTAGTATTGTGTTTTTTGTGTTTTAAATAGTTGAGGAGCTAGTTATCAAGTAAGCTCTTGTCATATGTCGTGTCATATGCCTTGTCATTGTGTTCCGACTATAAATGTAGGTGGAAAAAACTTCACGTTAGCCTTTACTTGCAATTTGAGTCAGATATTAGGAATTTCTGACCCTTAAAAATAATACATGAAAATCAAGAAGTTGTTGATGGCTACATTTACATAAAAGGCAATATTAACTATGATTCAATCAATTTTATTTTAAAGAATAACTAAAGCCCCCACTTTTGACTTGAGTACTCTTTGACTAGCTTGAGAAAAAAGTCTTAAAGCATTGGCAGGGTTTGGAGGGAGGCCAAGACACACCCAGTCACCTAATCATGCTGCCTCTTAATCCACAGCACCTCCCTGCACCATTTTCTTTCCTTCAGTTTTAATGCATTTTAGTGCTATTCCACAAATATCACAGTTAACGTATTTGTAATTTTGGGGGCATTCAAGAGTGCACATTTAAAAAGAGGATTCATCCAAAACTTCTAAAAATTAACAAATTTTGCCAAATTTTGCATTATTCAATCTGTTTTGTTCCATCTCTGTAGATAATTGGCCAAATGAGAACCCAATGGGGTATAGCAGCTGAGCAGCTAACTTACAATTTACCCCGCCCATTAAGTTGCATGGGGATAAAATGGTTTAATACCATAATCCAGCTGTTAAATACATTCAGTGGAAATCAACCTTTATTTGTCTTTATGCGTCACTGAGCAACTTTCATAGGAATGAGTAGGGGCCTGCCTCCAACACTGTATCCAGTTCTCTTGATATATCCATTAGTGGCACATGAAGCCAAAAAAGTTCAACTATCTGGGTAGAAAATTCCACCGGGTCCTTTGCATCGCTGGACCATGTGGCAACCTTCCAGTTTAGTGTTTTGCTAACTCAAACAGATTTACAGACATCAATGTAAGTCTGAAAAAATGCTTTTTGGCCCCAAACCTCATCACATGATGGACCCAGAGGTTGTAATTCCATGGTTTGGCCACTGTGTCAAATTAGTTTCAAAGCCTAGTGCTGTTCCTGGGGGCTTTGTGGCGGGTGGCTTTTGGGTTTCTGGTAAAAAAAAAAATAAAATTAAAATTAAAAAAAAAAAAAAACAACTTTATGTAATTAACTACAACTGTTAAAAAATATCCAAAGATCAGTTTTTCCTTGAACTATTATTGGCACAAATCCATTACAGCTAATTAAATCCCCCCAAAAATATCAGTTTTCAAAACCCAATATCGGTCAAACCCTAGTTCATTAGTTGATCTGTTAACCAAATAGCTGTCGATTGATTGCGTTTGATTGATTGACGACAGCTGATTGGCTCCCTGGCTGTGAAGGGGGCATGCAGCTCTGTTGTTTGACATGAGTACAGTAACAGAACATATCGACGATATCAGGTTTTTGAGGTGACTTGGTCGTCCATTTCTCCCATTGGTGGGCTCCTCTTTCTCATTGTCCCAAATTATATATATATATGCGTGTAATGTGTGGAGTCACACCTGGATGCCCAGATCAGCCCACCAAGTTCCAGTTCCTTCTGCTTTTTTTTCTTTTTTTTTTTTTTTAAACTTGGATGTGAGTCGATGTTCTCAAGGACAAATAACAGAGCGTCTTTTCCACAGAGCTGCCAATTGGAATGCAAAGCACACACCATTTATATAACATCTCTGCAGTGAGCTAGATAGTAGAGTATTACAGTTACGTCGGTACAACATTCAACAGAAACGAACAAGAGTAATTCAGCATTGTGAAGTTGTTTCCTAACAGATAACAGTCCCTGCTGCAGCCAGGCGCCTGAGGGCTGTCCTGACACTTCAGGGGTGGATGTGGACATTCTTCGGCTGTGAAGGTTTTCCAGCTTAAAAAAAAAAAGAAAAAAAAAAGAAAGAAATAAAGTAAAACACAAAGATGCCTCCCTTCATCTCTCACCAGGAGAGCAAGACAGAGAGAGAACCAAGGGAGAGCATTTCCTATGTTACATTGAGATAGAAGTAAGTATTCCTTAACACTGCATATCATTCTTCTGACAGACTCCATGACATTATTCACATTCAAACACGTTAAAACGAAAAACTGAAACAGCTCTGGTTTCCCTTATGATATGTATTTCTGAGCAGGGATGGAATGCAGATGGGGTTTTTATTATGTGCCGTTGAGACCCAGAACCCTTCACTGCCCTAAAGGGTTTTCTCACTTTCCTGTTTTGGATCAAATACAAGAAACCGAATGACTCATCTAGTCACTGCAACAGTTTTAGGATGTTCATATCTCTGCGAATATTATGATGTGTTCAGGATTTATAGGGAGATATTTGTGCCAGATTTTGGATTTGCATTTGTATGTAAGTGTCATCAAACTTCTCATCTGCTGTTTTCAAAGAATAAAACTGTCAAGCTCAACTTAAAGTCAAATTTTGTTCAATAGGGTAGACTTGGTAAAAGCCCCAGAGCAAGCAAGTAAGATGACCTTGAGCACACACTGTTTTGACAATTTAATCACTTCCAATCACACTACCTCTCAACTACTGTTTCCAAGACCAAAATGCATTTTTGAACGAGGCTTCTTTTTTTAACTTTCGAAACGTTAGCTTATCACATCAGTCTGCATGCTAAAATACGCTAGGCCGATTGACTCTTGACTCTAGACAACACAATCCATTTGTCAAATACTGTCGCTTTGTCATGCCACTCAAGGCCTCCCTTTAGCGTCTCTATGTGACGCAAAGCTGAAACACGTTTCAACGCTTAATGTTGTTAATGTCGTGAAGCGGTCACAGCTAGGTTTAGGCAACACAAGTATTTGGTTAGTGCCGATAAAAGATTAAGTTTTAGGGTAAAATAAGTACGTTTGCTGCGTAAAAATAGGGTAACGCGACATTAATATGTCAGATGAGTGAAATTATAGAATATTACATTAAAACATTCACTTCTGGTTTAACACGGGACACAAACTGCGGTCTCCTACGCAAAACTCATGTTTTGTTTGGCCCATCCACCTCCCCTAAAACTGTCAGCATCAAGTGTGTGTCACATAAAGACGTTAAAGTTGGAGTAAATATCACACATCGAGGGGCATGACAACGCGTTTGTATCTGAGAACCTAAGGATGAGAACAGGCTACGCAAAGTTCGCTGGATCATAGAAAGTTTGATCATCTTACGTTCCAAGACAATGAAGCAAACTCCATCTGCTGATGAAGATCATGTGATATGACTGAAAGCTCCAGAACAAATGAGCAGGTGAACCTTGAGATTGTTTTGTCAACTGCTGTTTCCAAGAAAGAACCTCCAAACTAGGCGTGAGGTTCAATCCGGGCTCGAAGATGAAATTCATTAAACAAACAAACAAAAAAAAATTCAAAACCGAAAGAGGACACACATTTAGCAACTGTCAAAATCAACATGTCCTTTCACCGTCATGCCATTTCATACTACTACTTCAGTCAGTGGGGTTGATCTAAGGTTCTTTAAATGGTAATATCACAATTTGAACTTGGATCCATTTGGCTTCATAACTGTATAAACAAAGTCAATAAAAAATAATTATTGATCAAAGTCAAAACTTAATATAACTTTACAAATTCCTACTGGCACAATATCTGCCTATAAACCTTTACTTGTGTTACAAACGTGCTCAGTTTGTGTTGAAACTAAGATCGAGACACCTGTAGTGCTGCAGACCTATGGCATTTCCTGCATCATTTCCTCAATAAAGATCTTTTTCCCTAAGCAGCATAAAACCATTTCCAAAGCTGTTTTGGTATTAATATTCTCTGTGACGGATACATTTTGTGCTTAATTTCTTTAAAGCTGAACTTTGGCCTCCTCCTTTAGTTTAGAGAGTCTGCGGTTAGCCTTCACACTGTTCAGTTTCAGTACTGCATCTAGGTTTCAAAGATTCAACATGTTTAAGTGCTACAGTTAGTTTATCCGCTGTGCTGTAAGTGAACAACCACTTGCTATCGGAGTTAATGGAGCCGTTGTTCAGCCAGCGGGGACAGCAGGGTAGTGAGGGATCTGGGTCCTGTAAGAGGATATAATGGAGTTTATTTGTTATTGTTTAGTATCATGTGTGACCTCAGCTGTGCAGAAAAGCAGCTTTCTGGGATCATCTTCTAATTTCAGCGGGAACACCTCACCCGATGCAAGACACACTGCCTACTTCCCCGCCAATGAGATTAAGAGCTCTGTTGGATCTTCTGTCCAAAGAGAAGCTTTACTCGCCTGCACTTCTCAGGGGGTTGAGAGGTCATCAGGAATCTCGTTTTGCATCATTAAATGTAGCTTACACTGTCAAGTCTGAAGAGGAAGGCGAACGTTTGGAGAGGGCTTGTGGATCCCACCCCACCGTGTGCTTTCTACATTAGTGTACAATCGTCCCGACCCACATGGTCCGGTCATCAGTGTGTTTTAAGGATTGCATTGCCCCCGTGTTTCACCGGTTCTAACAAGACACTTCTGAAAAGGGAGAGAAAAGCGGGTTGAGATGCTCTGCTCATAAGGCCATAACAGAGCCCATGTGTGTTTGTAGAGCCCGGTTGGTAGTACATGCTGTTAGCGGTAGATACACACTCATTAGGTTGACAAGTCAAATCTGCCACAGGCTGTGATCAGACAGAAAACCCGAACACAAAACGCAGTACTAGGAAGTTAACATGGAAAGCAAGAATTTAAAGGGCATGTGGAGGGTTACACTTAGACCTAAAGCAACATGCCCTTTAAATTCTTGCTTTTCATGTTAAGGTACAAGGTATTTTGTACTATGTACCTTAACTTGGAAAACAATAATTTAAAGGGAATGTGGAGGGTTACACTTAGATCTAAAGCAACAAATAAGCTTCAGATAAACCACTGTTCATTCTGTGTGATTCTTGTTATTATTTCGTAGTTTTGGCCACGATTCCTATTGGTTATGGTAATATTGTCATCGCCAGAGTAATAGACTGAATTACATTGTTTGTTTACTATAACTTCTGGGTACCACGTATATAAAATGAAATGGTGCTGAGCAAACAATTTCTCAGTCAACTAGTTTTTAGCCACCCACAAAAGGGCCCTTCAGTTAAAAAAATCATTATCAGTTTAGGTGTACGCTATCAGTAGCATATTTTCACAGCTTTACCTTGCCGCCAGACAGTCCTGAAGCTATTATCTAAAAGCCACCTCAGTCCATTGACAAAAACAGTAATTTTACTTTGCAGAACATGGGAGTTACTGCTCCTCTGCTGCCTTTATTTGTTAGTGTGTAAGGTAAAGTGAAGAAAATATTCCTAACATAGTGTACACTTGAAATGACACTAATTTGTTTGGCTAAATTACGTTTTGCTGCTGCTCCCGTTCATGGCAGAACATTGCTTAGCTACATAATGTCAGTTCTTGTTTTTTAAAGACTAGCAAAGCTGCACCGTACATAAAATAAGCACAGCAGAAACATCAAATATGTTGCACTATCGTGTTTAACTAAATATATTTATCAAGTCTGCCGATTTCACATATCTCCTTCTAATAAGTTAGAGTAGCAACAACTTGGGTGTGTTCACTTTTCACTTCTACTCCAGGTAGATAATGTTACCTTGTTGTCAGACTTAAAAGTCATGTTCCTAGAACAATATTAGCTTAACTGATAGAAATAAGGACCAAAACTACAAAGAATGAAAGACCAAAACTGTATTAAAACTGAATTATAAACCTGAGTAAGGCTAAACTTGTTAGTGAAAAATCACAAGCTTGCTAAGCTTAGTGCGTTTAGGGGTTTTGCTACTTGCTGAAATTGCATGCTCTGATATGACTGGTAGCTTACAGGCTTATGCTTTCTTAAAGTTAGGTAACATCAGATTGTTGTGAAATGACTAAATCAGTGCTCTATGATTCAGCATTGCCTTTCTTGCTTCTTGGGCTGCTGCTCATTTAACACCAAGCAAGGCTCATGCTGGCTCTGTTTGCTGACAGAGGGGCAACAAGCCAGTCTGGAAAGTGAGAATGTGGATACATGACGTCTGTTTCAATTTTTTTATGTCAGTTTAATTGTTCTGCCTGTACTTGGAGCTCAGTCACCAGGAGAAAATGTTGGCATTGTACATTTCAGCAGGACTAGGAGTCCTAGGAGTACCTTACATTTTCTCTTTTCACATGTATATCCCAAGCATGAGTTTTTGGTGAACCATCACTGGTTTTCCAAAGGCGAATATGTGAGAAAAGATGTTTTTCACAGAAACGTTGCTGCCTTTCTAGCAAGGCTTAACCCCTAAGACCAGTATTTTTAAGTCAAAACTGGTTTTTGTGCCTGAACCTAACCACATGTTAACATGGTACTGTTAAAATGTACAGTTTCAATGTATCTGCTACATAATGTACATACGTAACATATTCATGGTTTGCAGAAATGTACAGTAGCTACATTTTTTCTACCCGGTTATATTCATAGGTATTCTCTAATTAATTAGTTTCTCTGACAATGACACACTTTTTGCACTTGTAATTTTTCCTCAGAACAAGAAAAAATATGTAGGTGGAAATTAGATTTACAAAAAGACTAATGAACTAAGTGAAAATAAGCTGAATAAGACTAGAAAACAGATTCTTTTAGGGGAAACATATTGTAGCAAACTACTGGCTTGTTTACCTTTTTTAACCTTCAAACTGACCAGATGATGATAATAAAGTGCGACAGTTTAAGCTGAATCATGGTCCAGTTGAAGTACAGGCTAACAGAGACGTGGATACAAAGAAGTGCCCTGTGCGATCACAGCCTGCTGCAGAAAAATCTCTGGCATCTATCAGCAGCCTAATTTCCCCAATTTGTTTTGACAGTGAGGTAAACTGATTTACTGAGGAGATACAGCCAGCAGATGAGTTGATTTCATAGACTGGCCTATTCTAAATCTAATCTCGTTTGTCGGGTCTCAGTGATTCATGTCGAGACTGAGGCTTAAACAGACGCAGTCAATCTGATGAGTGTGTACCAAAGGCTTCTGCTGTTGTGCTTCTCTCCTTTGAGGAAACGGTTGAACAGACTCAGCTGTCGATATGGAGAGCTTTGCATTCTGGCGGTGTGGATGTACACTCATTCATGTAGAGACATGAACCAATAAGTGTTATAAAAGACAAAAAACGTTTTAAATATAGGAACAAATATAAAATATTAGACTTCCATAATGTCTATATGCAATAACATTCTAGATAACTTTTTGAGGGACTTAAAATTAGTCCCACTTTAAACCTTGATGTATCGCCTCAAAGATAATATTTAAGACAATGAAAAAAGCACCACAAAATTCATCATAGAAACAGAGATCTAACCATACAATGGTATGTACAATGTACGTATGCCAACAATACGAGAGATGAGAAGAGATGAGGACAGAGAAAGAGAGAGAGAGAGGAGTAAAACCACTTATCAAACTCCCGTCATGCAGATAAGAATTTACACAGGAGACCTGAGGAGTATCATCTCTGGCGGTTTTGCGAGGGCCACGCCCTTCCTGTCGCAGTCCCTGTCCCAGAGACACCACGCCAAATAAGAGCTCAATTCAGAATTATACACAAAGCACTGATCCTTTGAGGCCTCCGTGTTGACGTTTTCTTTTTAAGGAGAGAATTTTAGGGGAACAGGGGAGAAAAATAGGACGAGGATATAAAGATAACGTAATACCAAGCAAAGGATTTGGGATAGAGGGGTTATAGGGGGTCGGCGACTTGCCTGGCTGTTCCTTTTTTGTGCAAAGGACTGTCAGAGAAAGCATCCTAGGGCTCGTCGCTGGGTGGTGTGGCCGTAGCCCCCTCGGTGTCCAACGACTCTGGCGACTCTGCGGCAGCGGTGTCCTCATTGGGGCTCCCCTTACTGCTGGGGCTGGCCTCGGCGTCAGCTGAAGTGCTGCTGCTGCTGCTGCTGCTGCTGCCGCTGCTGCTGCTGCTGCCGCTACTGCTGCTGCTGCTGCTGCTGCTGCTGCTGCTGCTGCTCTGGCCATCCTGGCCCTCTGAGTTCTCCAGCATCTCCTGGATGAGCGGCGGCATGGAACCCGGGATCTCCATCTTCAGAGAGATGACCCGCTCTGCTCCTGCAGACCACGATGAGGGCATAATATGGAGATTCAAATCGGACTGATAGACAACATAAAAATAATGGACGCAGTCCCTATGACACGCACTGCATTGTGGACTCACGTTTTGAAGCTGGTATTTTGGCCCACGCCATCTTGGATTATTGGAGCCATTGGTGACCTTACTTGGACAAAAGGGTGAAGCTAACTTAACGCTAGCTGCTAGCTTTGTAAGCACAGTGCGTTTACAGCTATAACTAAGTGTGATAATGCTAATTTTTACTAGTGAAAACTAGGCCTATAACCATTAAAATTCAATGTACTTATCAAAAAAATGAACATACGACTACTTAAAAAGTCTGTAGTACAACCAAACTCTGAACAAGCCTTTTTTTAAGGTGACAAAAACATTGCAATTAGGTATCATGAACTGAAAACACACTGAAATAGCGACATACCATAATTATGTTACCAGTGTTATTGCCATGGGAGTGGCTTATCACTGAATGGCACTCGCCCTTAATTATGCATAACTTTAAGCGTCAATAACATTTAAACTGGTGAGTTACACAAAAATTAATCCCAGTACAGTTGTTATTAACAGGAAAATGAGCTACAGATAACAAAATAGTTTTTGGGTTGTTTTTTTTTTTGTTGTTTCTGTACCAGTCTGTCAACATGCTTATTTCTGCTTTAAAGTTTGGCACTTATCATGAGTGTCTATAGGGATCAACTCGCTCTTGGAGCCAGCCTCAAGTGGCTGTTCCAGGAACTGCAGTTTTTGGCACTTCCACGTATGCTTTATTTTCTGGCCCTGGAAATTGCTGATAAGTGTTTTTTCTTGATGGTTGAAACAGTGGAAAAAAAAAAATTTAATTAATTAATTAAAGAAAAAAAATCTCAATTCAAGATCCACTTCCTTACTTTTCTCTTGGTCTGATGCATAAACTTTACTTGTGACAATACATTACAGTTTCCTCTAAACCTTTCACACAACCAAGTTCCATACTTATTTCACGTGATGATAACTGAGCCATCACTATATAGAAAAAAAGAGATCTAATGGACATTGAGATGAGTTTTTTCTTTGTTACTACGTTTTTAAGCCAAAATGAGGCCGTGTTATTGTTGCTCTTTAAACACCTTTGATCTGATATCTTGTGCAAAATAATAATGAGGAAAACTTTAAACGGAACCTCTTTATCAACTAAAAGGCAATACTTTCAGTTATGCAGTGCAGTTTAAAAGCAATGTTTAGCTGTTTTAGAGGTTACCAAATACAGAAGAGAAAATGAAACTTTAAAAAAAGGACGAGGAGACAAATCAAACTAGTACACACAGTAAAAGCATCAGTAAGAACATAAGCTGGTAATGCAACCAAAACAACCTATGCAACATTACAAAAAGGCAAGTTGAAAAGATGGGATTTAAGGACGGATACAGGGTGGATAAAGTAGGGACACCTACAATAACTCCTTCAGGCATGTCATCCAGAGTCAAGAGGACCAGGTCTGTGGAGGGGCAGGAGGATCTTAAAGTACACTCAGGCTCACACAGGGTTAAAGGCTCAGCAGTATAAGCTAGTCCACAATGTGCTTCAAAAGTTTGAAAGTTGAAATCAATAGGGTTTCACATGAAGCAAGTTTAGAGAAGAGAAACATTTTTCCTTTTACCCGTAGTGCTGTTAATCAGTCACGATCGTTTTGGTGTAAGTTGTCGAGTGTTTGGGATATCGGCTATAGAGATGTCTGCTTTCTCTCCAATATAATGAAACTAGATGACACTCGGCTTGTGGTGCTCAAAGCACCAAAAACACATTATACAATGACTCTTTTCACAAATCATTACCTGGTAACTCAAGATAATACACAGACCAAGTTGTAAACAATGTCGAGTATACAAGTGCACATCCTGTTCAGAAAATGTAGTGGCTTAAAAGTAAAAGTTGACAGAAAAAAATTCAAGTACAGAACAGACACTCCCAAAAAATACTAAAATACTGTGGCAAAATATTGTTACTTTGTTACATTGCACCACAGCTACTATGACTGGCTTCTTCACCATAGCAACAGTGGTCAAAGCTTATGAGTACTGCAGTACTTAGAGCAAAAGTGATTATACTGCCCCTACACAATTAAAACTTTTTAAAAAATGACTAGAATCACTTAGTAAAGTAAAGTACTGTAAGATGATGTTGTTCCTACCTTTAGCGCTGATGCTGCGCAGGTCTGTGATCTTCATCAGGGTTTTGGGGAACATGTGCGGCTTGCTGGGCCGACGCTTTCTCACATAGATCTTCAGAGCTTCCAGGAGCGGCTCCTGGAGCTGGTCCACCTTGGAGGGCTCCTCCAGGTCCTGACGGTCTGACACACACAAAGAGACAGAGACAGAGACAGAGACACACACACACACACACACACACACACACACACCAATCAAGTCAGACTTGAGGCTCAACTATGACAAATCCATGTCTCGGCTTTATCTGATGTAGACAAGCTGGAGGCTGATACATGTATCACAGCGTGAATCCTGCTTTGATTAAATAGGAAGAGTTTATCTCATTATGTCAACTCATTTGCTGCAGAGGGGAGATTGCAGAGATGGTTACAATGAGATAACTTGAGCAGAAAACTAATTTGAATCCTTTCTTTTGAGTCGTAGTGTTAAGCTCTGATAACTGGGGTTTGAAAGTCTCAAACAGCAGGGAAGCAACGACCGAACCCATCAGAACTAATCAGCAGACGCGGTATTCAAAGCTATGTGCTTATTCACGCAACACTTTTCTGCACACAGTGATTATTAGGATGACTCAGTGGTCAAATGCATGAGCACCTCTGCTCTGGGAATAGAGGCGCTGGAAAAAATTCCCTCCATCAAAAAATGTTTTGGACCTTTAAGCTGGCAGTTTCCTTTGACTCCAGATGTCTCCTGCTACATTCATCATGTTTATAGCTATTATCTGACTTTATTATACATCATGTTTAGCTATAGGCAATGTGAAAAAGACCAAATGTAATTTATTTTCTTGCAGGTATTAAGTGTGAACCCAAAGGCCAAAATAAATGCTGGCATTGTAGATTTTTGCAAAATGCAGCTATGCAACATTTGTACATTACTATTAACCAGAAACAGTAAAATTTTACGTTTTTTTTTTATGTTTTAATGCATACTGTGAAATGTGCACCAAACAAAATAAAAATGTCAGACATAGTGTGTCTGTTTCACACCACTTCTGTCTGTCTATCCCATTGCTAAAACAAAATCACTGTGCTGCAAAATGCTGCTTGTGCAATTTTATGTCTAATTTGTGTGAGAAATTCTTGAGCAGAGCTGTCATAGGATGCAAAATGAATTTAGGTGTAAACTGACAATAAAGTTGTATTCCATCGTACTTTCCGATGAGTTTGATGTCACACAAAGCAGCAACCCAATTTGCAGAATAAATGTATGTTACTGCAAACGGATATGTTACATTTGTACATTATTATGTAGCAGATACATTAAAACTCTCCCTTTCTTTATACTTCGACAATGCTGTGGTTAACACATAGTTATGGTTAGGAATAGATCATGTATTGGCTTAAAACACCCGGTTTTTGGGGCAAAATTCAGGAAATGCAGCAATGTCTTGATTAAAAAACAACTACTTTTTGTGACACTATCCTGGCAGAAACATAGCCAATGGTTTCCAAAAAACAGTTTTGTTTTTGTTGGTTGTTGGTCTTGAACAAAGGTCTGCAGCTTGGTGCTTGCCTTGGTGTCACGCCATCCACCATCCGCTCCACCTCCTGATGACAAAGTCAGCCCATACACTATGTCACTTTAGAAATGTTGATATAATTCATATGAAATGTACAGATGTAGCATATCTGTGGATTCTTTTCCACAATCCCATATCTTTTCATAACTTTCAGTGATGATGACTAATTCCATGTCTTTTTCCAGGCCTGGAAATGTGATTGTGAAATTCCATGACTTTTCCAGGATTTATATCATTTGTGGAAACTCTGAAGATATGCTTTGACTTATCGTGTTTTAAGACATTTCAAATACATTTCTGTACCAAATTTGGAATGACTGGTTGAATGGTAACATGCACTACACCATCAGGCCGGAAGATGGCAGTGTGTGCACAGAGATCCGCAGCTGCAGCACCTGCAGTCAAGGTGTGTAATTATTACAGATGCAATCAGAGGTGGCTCACACTGTCCGTGGATTATGCAAGAGTCTGTAATATTTGCAGAGTCTCTGGGGATTGAGTATATAAATATATATTGTTGAATGAAACCCCGGCAGTGACTGAGCCTCAGCACCGGTGAAAATGAAAAGTAGAGAGGAGAGAGGAGCGTGATAGTGACAACTGTGGAACTTTTGGTGGACATACTGTAAAACTTTGAAAGCGTGTGTGTGTGTGAGGGGGAAAAGGACAGACTTGTGTGCGAATGTGTGTGTAGCCTGACATGAGGGAGTTAGTCATGCCTCTGGTATCTCGGTGGAAAACAACCAGAGAAGGCTTATTTCCTCGGGGAGGGCAGTTCAAACATTCCACTCAGCTAACTGACGCTGCTGTGACATACCTGTACGTCAGCCCTCTCTCCTCTGCGCTCCCCCCCGTGTTTGGCTGTCAGGATAGTGCTGCCTCACTGATAGCAACCTGTGGTTGACCTGGTTTCAGACTCCTGTGGATTCTGGCTTACTTTCATCCCAAACTGGGCTGCAGCTCCGCTCAATATTTATCTGGAGGAATCAATACAGGCTGACTATGTTGAATGGAGAGCAGTCAGGCATGGGTGTAATGTAGAGTGGATCAGTTTATTCATTGCACTTGATGTACTCCAAAACTATCAAGTCTGCTTATATCTTTAAATCAGAATTTATGCTAAATATATGATGTAATCAGGCTGCAAAAAGCCTTTAATTTGACAAATCTGTCTGACAGCATGAAAGAATGTGATGGGATTTTGCAGACAGACACTGATGTTTTTTGGCTGAAGCTGCAGATACCTGATACTTTACAAAAGTATTTCCAAACCTGAGGGTGAGCGCCCCCAAGGGGTCGTTAGCTGACTCTAAGGGGTCAAAGGGTGATTAACAAGATACTGAAAAGGACTAAAATGCTGGGATGTTTCAAATCTTTGCTTTTTAAATGAGACATACTGTTCAAGTGATTTTTTTTTCCAGTACAGCACACAGATTTGATTTGTAATGTACAACTACTAAACAGCGCTGATCAAATATGAATCAAGATTTTGCACTGCCAATTTCTCACCTCAGATGTTTTCATGTTTTTCGTCTGTTTTTGTTCACATGCAGTATTGCCATTCCAAGCTCTTCAAGGCAAAAGTGAAGGCAGAGAAACATGACTTTTTTTTCACATATTATCTATTATTATTATTATATTTGATGCTGTGTGTATATGGAACAGTTTCAGCAAATACGCCAAAAGTTTGTTTTTTTAAATAAATGTTACCAGCTTGATCGCAAGTCTGTGTAACTTTTGCACAGCTGACGCAGTGGCCAGTCAGGAAAATTATGACTGAAGCAGCAAAAAATGTATAGATTATATATCGTATAATCAAGCAAAGGTATGTTTGGCTGCTTATGAATTCAGCCTCTCATTTATGAGAGAAAATTGTGTTATTTCTTGTTAAAGTTACATAGTCTTGCCTTATCAGCTGTCACCGTTCTACCTTTACCTGCCGACGGTTACACTGACAAACTGCAAGACAGCAGCTGTGACTTGACTCAAATAGAGCCACAGCTTTAAAGCTATTGCCTCGTCCTTGTCTAGCACTGACATGTCGTTCTGCACCTCAGCTTGTTGGACAAGTCTCACCTGCAAAGGTCAACATGTGTCATTTCAGATGCTAAATGATGTCGTTCCCTTTCTTAAACACCACTACTAACACAGTTTGTTTACTTTGTCTCTCCCTCCCCTCCCACCTCAGCTGTCAATCAAACATGCACGCTGGCATGCCCACTCAGACTCTTGGAGACATTCCTGCTATTTCCCCCAAACCTTATTCATTCCCTTTCAAATCAGACTTTAAAATGCCAGACTAAGACAGGAACAGAACTCTTTTGGTTGAACTACTTCATATGCAACATGTGACAACAATTCTCGAATATTTCAGTGCTTTACTCTAATGTTTGTGTCCTTTCCTTTCTCTCTGAGTTACATTCTTATCCTGTCCCTCTTTCCTGCTGTCCCCTCCCCTCACTAAATGCTCAGCGCTCTGCCCCAGCTCGCCCACCTCCGGAGATGAGACAGATGGCACTGAGGAGGCCTGTCTCCGTGTCGTCCATCTCGATGGGCAGCAGCTGGTTGGCAAAAGTGAACACCAAGTCGGTGAGCGGGCCGAAGCCAGCATTGTGCATCTGCGTCCGGTTGAGGGTCAGCCCATCCGAAAAGGTCATGGTGTCCTGGTCGGGCGTGTACCTCGTACAGATGCGCAGGATCTGACAGCAGGGAAAGGAAGGCATCGAGAGGATTAGTCAGCAGGGAATTAGTGGACAGGAAACTTGTGATATAACATTGAGGGTTGATTTATAGAGTTTTACTTGGAACATCTTTAAGTTGAGGAGTTTTTATTGCAATAAGTGACAGATTGAGTGTTTTCCTCAGGCTATTGTCAGTGTGGAAAATGTTTCAGAAATGTTTTAAATCATCACTGCCAGGTTGTAAAAAATCCCACTGACTGATTAGACCAGTGATACTCAACTTATGGCCTGCGGGCCAAATCTGGCCCCCAATATGGTGCCAGGTGGCCCCTGAACCATTTTCTAACTCACAATAAAAATAAAGTGATTCACCTTGGGAATTGTTTTTGTACTTTTAGTATAAGGTGTGTGCATAAAACAGTATCAAAAGGTTCTAAGCCCCTAATATCCTGAGATCCTAGAAACATCTTAAAATCCTGGAAATGTCCTAAAATCTGAGAATATCTAGAAATCTTAGAAATATACTAAAATTGTGGAAATGTCCCAAAATCTGAGAAACGTCCTAAAATGTGAGATATGTCCTAAAATTCTGGAAATGTCCCAAAATCTGAGAGACGTCCTAAAATGTGAGATATGGCCTAAAATCCTAGAAATGCCCTAAAATCCTAGAAACATGTATGAGACTACTGCGACTGGCCCCTGGCCTCCTGTCTTTTTGCATTAGTGGCCCCCAAGTAAATCAAGTTGAGCATCCCTGGATTTAACCATATGATCACGCACTTCTGGAAGAGGACTGGAGAGGATCTGAACCAAGATTAATTTATCAACAACTTAATGTATTATCAACATTTATAACTGCATTGTAACCAAATAAATAGTTATATATTTATTAATATATATTAACACAGAAAAAAAGAGGTTTTTGCAAAAAAAAGACCTGATGCCAATAGGGCTAACACTTAATGGTATAATTTCCCCTGTATTTTTGCCAAATTTGCTGCTACTTAGCAACTCAAAAGCTGTAAATACAGAAATGCACAAAAATATTGAACTGGTGTGCAAATGTTACCACCCAATATGCAAAAAGTGACTGTGATGGTTTTCATTTTCACGCCATGACTGATGATAACCTGCTACCCAGGGCAGGAAGACTCTAGACTGAGACTCGATGTCAGAAGTCTGAACACGGTCTAACAAGTTTCCCTTAAAGAGCATCAGAGACAACAGGCACAACCAAAACAATGACCTTCCACACGCTCAGAGAGAATAACCTTTGGGTCTCCTGCTGCACTGCATGTGAGTGTGTGTGTGAGTGTGTGTGTGTATGTGAGTACACCTAATGAAGCAACTGATGGTGGATGTGAAGCCTACAGTAGCCTTTGAAGCTATTTGAGTGGGCTGGCTCTGACAGTGAGTGGCAGGCGTGTCTGCAACATGAAACAGAATAAAACATGGCTACTGGCGGTGACTCGCACCGGCTGGCCAGGCCCGCGCTTAGACACAGACACACACACACACACACACACACACACACACACACACACACACACACACACACACACACACACACACACACACACATATATACACACATAGTGTTTGATCTTTCCTCTGACACTCCCTCACCCAGCCCTTGTGCACAATATCTACGCCCTTCACCATAGAAATGTGCTGGTGAGCGGATGTTGATGGCTGAGCGAGAGCCAGAAAGTCATCACAGCTGGCCTTCAACTTCTCACCTCTGTGTCCCTGGGAGTTCACTTCACTTCTTTGTCACATCTGACAAGTATGACTTAGTCAATACAAACTCCAAAAATCCATCTATTAATACTGCACTGCCCCTGAAACTGAGGCGGTTTAAAATACACTGAATAACAAACACAGCATGTGCAGCAAACTAATCCACATTTTCATCAGCATTCATTCATCCAGGTTGTGTCTGTGTCCGGATGTGATTTAGCTACTTTGCATTTACACCTCGCATAAATATGCATCTTCATGCATTAATCATTGTGTTACATTTCCTCACCAAAATGCAGATCGCCCTGTATGTCACTTCCTCCCTCATTTTTCATGTCCTCTAAGGGCATCAGGCTGCAGGGAGCATTTACTAATTTCTAAATAGGCACCCTTAAAAAAAATAATGAGTAATATATGTATTTACAAATACTGTTTCATTACTTATATCAGTAATAATTCAGTAATTACAATAACATTTGGGTTGTCAGGTTGTAAAATACTTTAGACCGTGTGCATCCTTTGTTTTTGTTATAATGCAGTTTTAAGAAGTTGGTAAAACTAAATTAGTCTGAAGCTATAAATGTTAAGATATTAAAAAAGGTGTTTTAATCTTAAAGCTGCTGTAAGGTTAGGGTTAAAACTTAACTTGTGCGCCTTCTCTTGGGTCTGTTTTCAGGTTTTAGAGAATCTAGCCGGTGATGCAAAAGTTTGGCCAATCACAGGTCATTTCAGAGAGAGACAGCGTTCCTGTTGGTTGTTTGTCAAATGCAGATGCGCGTGCACTTTATTCTTTGTGGCATTCATCGTAATGCAGACTGTAGTGTTTTTTAATGTGGTTCCTTTGCTGCGCAGACACAGGTCTCATGCACTATTTGCATATGATATGTTATTTCCAAAATACTTCTAAACAATGGATGATTATGGTTGATGATGTGCGATTTTTATTTTGCTGTCTCCAATAGCAACATTCATGTAAGTTTTTCACAGACTGCAGCTGCAGGGAGTGCGCGTTACGGAGAGCTCTTCAAAAGTGGAGGCTGGGTGTTGGTTAAGGAAGCACTATCTTTGATATCTAGTGTTTTCTATGAGCTGAGCACTCACTTTAAACATCAATATCGAAGTAGATCATGTTCATTTAACTATGGGAAGTCAAAATTGTGATCGTGACAAATATTCCATCAATTCTGCAGCCCTAATTCCAGCATTGGCAGCAACTATCTACACTGCAACGCAACCCACACAAGAATACGGACTTATCAAAAACAGAGTCTGACAGTAATTAAATAAAACCTATAATGTCTCTTGCCTCACTCCCCACCACTACAGGCCACCTTACATGGAGATGAACAGGCAGCATTCAGCAGCCTCAGAAATCCACATCCAGCCAGTGGAAACCACAGCGCCAGATTAATAAACTTTCTGTTGCTGCTGTGACCACAGCGGTTGCCCTCCCACCAGTCGGCTGTGAAACCTGGCGTTGGGGGGATTGGAGTTGTAGCCACTGAGCGAAGGTCTGTCTCCTGAACTGCTGCCTGCTCTCCTTCTGGGGAAGCAGTCCACGGTGGCAGGGAGTGAGGCGGAGAGGCTATGGGGCAGCTAGCATCTAATTCTTGTCTCATTTGTGATCTAAAGAAGGCGCTGTAAACGTATGAGCTCCATGCAACTCTACAACTAAAGCGGATTCAATAAATGAATGTATGGGAAATGTTGGGTTACTGTATAAAAGGTGTGCATATGACCTTGGTTGTCTGGTGGGACGGGCTTTGAACAGAGAGGGGAGAACTGCAGGAGGATGGTGTATTTTTAAATTCTGCTGTTTTTTGTTTTTCTATTGCTTTTTACAGATTTCTGCCTACCCCAGCTTTAATGCACTGCTTCTGAATGTTAATAAGTGACTCATAAAGGGTTTTCACTACTTAAACAAGATTTTGGGGGGCACTGTTGCATTTTTTTTTAATTGACAGTAAAAATACAGACAGAATATGCAACAAGAGAAAGACTGTGACTAGAATCAAAGCAGGGGCACTGTAACCACTCAGCTGACAAATGTCTTTGTAAATCCTCTCTAAAGGGTGCTTTATTTGAAAATGGCACAAAATGTAATTAAACTGACTCACTTAACCAATAAAACACTAAACTGCAGTAAAAACAGCAGGTGCATTTGCATGTGGCTCCTTATCTACACTCCTTAACCAATATTACTTGCACATCACAAACTACTGTTTTAGTTTTCTATATGTGTTTCATTTGCATTTCTTTAACTGAAGTGTGAAAATCAACTTAAAAACTTGCATATTCCATCACAGTAAAAAGGATTCATGCTTCTATTTTTGTCTGTTACATAATCGTAGATATGTGGTGATGCAGCTGAAAGAAAAAGGTCCTGAGATGTGTCTTTAAGTGTTACAGCACAAAGTCGTCCCAGACACTGGAGGAGGAGCGGGCATTCATGTTCACCTTTCTCTGAGTTTTCTTTGAAGAATCAAACTAAAGGTCAAATTCATACCATGAAGAAATAAGCTACATAATATTAAAAAGAGCAGTTAACTAACTGTCCGTCAAACACGGGGTGAGCATCCGTCACACATCAGTGGATTCAGTTTGTGTGGTGACATTATACAGACGTTGGCATTTTTGCACCTCATGAAGAGGTGAAGAGAACAAAAGAAAACTGGATTAGCCCTGAACATAAGACAGTATGGACAGGTGTTTCTACTACAGCATGCTGGCTGATTCACAGAACAATTAGCAACTGACAAGAGGCCAGCTGCTGCCAGCTCCATCATATGCAAAAACTGTAGTCTCCACTGTGACTAGTTAGGCACACTGGGGTTAAAGTGTCCACTTAAATTACTCTGAAAAATAGAACAAGTGAGAGACGCCGTTGGAAAGTTTATTTACCACTTGTGTACCATGTGATGGTAAGGAGGTACCTTTTATTATGGTTTTATTAGTTGTTAATACATCATTTATCGATGCTTTGTAACTCAGTCATAAGCCTTTATAAGTGTTGTTGCAAGTGAATTTGCTTTAGGGTGCTGGACATAATGCGTCAGCCCACCTTGTAGTTATGGTTAATAGTATAATGGTTTCATCAAGTCAAAAAGCAGATTGCTAAAGCCTTCATTTGCTCAATATGATAATGCAGTCTGTATTTAGTTTCTTTTGACATGAAAATGTTCATTTTCTTACCGCATTTGGAGCATGGGACACTATTGATGTCATTGATGATATAATAACTATGAGGCTCCATGATACGATATTATCACAATACTTAGGTCCCAATAAAATATTATATACTTATCTTAAATGTTTGGAATACACTAAGCAATGCGATAACATATTGCAATAAATAGTGATATAGTACCTTTTTCAACTGTGAATTAAGGAAAAACTGCAGCAATATGTATCTAGTGGACTGAAAAGCATTTACATTTGCAATATTAATAACTTCTACCATGAAAAATAGATATTTGGCATCTGTGTATTAATACAATATTGCCACCCAAAATATCACAATTGTGTGCTGTATCGATTCTTTCCCCCGCAACTAATAATAACGCTTGAAACCCTTTACACTACCTGAACTTCTAACAATGTACTAATATTACTACAGTTAAACTCTGAGTTATAGTCCAGGTTACAAATTGTGACCAGATGACACATAACAAGCCCGTCATCATTTTCTTCCCACTTTCTCTTCCTTCCTCTCCCTCTGAGCAATGAATGTTAATCAAATCATTGCCCCCCCCCCCTCAACTCCACCCCCCAAAACCCACAACAGCCGAGCATGTCAGATGCAAGATGCAAGACGGAGACAGAAGAGGAAGAGAGACAGCCATTTGCCTTTTTCCATCTCATTACTGAGGCTACATTAGTACAGTACATCGCTCTACTTAACAACTCCTAAATAACAAACATTCAGCCGCCGCAAGAGCGCACACAGCGTCCTGAACAAACGCAGAGCGAATGACTGCCCAATGTTTAAAAAATAAAAAATAAAAAGCAGACTAGTGTCCCAAAAAAGATTAGAGGCTGAAAAATGTTTGTGTGTGTGTAATCTTATCTCCGCAACAGACAGTTACTCCACATGAAGAATTGAATTGACTGGCATGATCAATTAATCGGATCTTCCTTGCTTCCATTGGCCGGCGGAGTAGGTCATCCAATAAGGTTGGAGGATTGGTCTAATGGGAGCTGGGCTTGAGGTTAAACACACCAATCCCCCAGAGATCTGAGGCTATTGACTCACCACACAGTCTAAATGAATTAATGGATTCTTACACACAGGAACAACAGGGAAATGAGAAAATAAATATTAGAATACATTGAAGTAGACAGCTCCCTATGTGCTAAAGAGGTGTGTTTATATAGAACTGTGTTATGTCTCTGCTGTGAACAGTTCTGGGAAGCTTTTTAGCTCATTACTGAATATTTTAGAGTTTACTGAGGACGCTTCCAAACTGTGTATATTTGAGTTACTTTGTTAAAGGAAAACTGGTTCAGTGTATGATGACTAATATAGACAAAAAGGCAGGGAAAAGACTGGGACTGGAACACTGAGCACTTAGCAGCAATGTGAACATATGCCAAGACCGAAAAAGTATTTTTTTTTCGTTTTGGGCCAATGTATAGATTTAAGGATTCCAAAATAACGGGACATTCTGTGAGCTCAAGCAGCGATATCTATCAAACACAGTACTAACTAGAAAAGTGCTCTCAGTAGACTGCAGATCTCCATGGCTACTTTAGACTATTCAGAATGATGTATATGCAGAGCTTGATTTTACATCCATTTCTGAAGCAGCAAAGTTCCCTGTGTTACAGAGGAGAGCTACTAACACTATTAACCCTCTGATTAGTTAGTATGGGCCTCATTTACCAATATCACCAATTTTCTTAAGTTTGTTCTTGAATAAAGTCAAGGAAAATTCTACCTCTGATTTGTGGTTTGTTCTTGGACCACAGAATTGCTCGCACACGAGTTCTCATAATGATGAATCCCATCATCCTTGTAGGCAGAGATGCACAATATTGGATTTTTTTTGCCAATATCTGATAAATAACAACTCATTTGGCCGATACACTGTTACCAATATCAATATATCCATTATTTTTTCCACCTAATTTTAGTGATCATCAAGTCTCTTCTGTATTGGAAATAACATCATATTATGCATGCTCTTATCGTGATGGCCCATCAGCAGATGGATACATGAAATACAATGGTTTTCAGTGTATATTCATTCCTTGTGTAAAAGACGAAAAAACACTTTGGTTTAGGGTTGATGTTTTGTACATGTTCACTTTCTGTTTATGATATGGGCAGAAATCAGCATGTTGGACAATTCCAATATTTAATTTTAAAGCCAATATCTGCCAATACCAATGATGTGCCGATATTACCGTGCATCCCTACTCATAAACTGCAACATGTTCTACTTGTTTCATAAGTTTTTATGAAATAGGATTAGATTTTTTTACACTGATTATTTCATTGTTTCCCAGGCACAAAATGAAGAATAAATAACAAAATAAACAAAATAAAAAACATCATCAAAAACAGAAACTATTAGCCAAATTGTTTTGAACATCAGTATTGGTGCAGAGTTTTGGTGCATACCCGTTTTTATAGAAGCAATCTCATGCTGAAACCACCCATCTAATTATTTAGGGCATATTTTACATTCACAGCTTGTTGGTAAAAAGAAAAAAAAAAAAGAAACAATTTGATTGGCTAAAAGACTTCTGCTGCTGATTCCAGCATGTCAGGAACCATTTTGCTGAGCTTGCAACCAACTTGGCAAAGAAAAAAAAAGCCACCACAACACAGTCACTTCAACAACAGAAGGACTAGTCTTATTCCCTACACAACTCCTTTTTTCCTCCAAAATAAAAGCACCAGCACCCACCAGAATGTCCAGGCAGGCAGCTTTCAGGAGCGTGATCTGGTCTGCGATGGTCAGCGCTGTGAAGCCAGGCACTCGTTTGGCAAATTCCACGATCTTGATAATGCACTTGGTGGCCAGCTCGCTGAACTTGTCCCACAGGCCCAGGTCCAGCCTCACACGGTGGTCTGCACTCGAGTTCTGCGCGCACACACACACACACACCCACACATGCAAACACACACAAACAAGAGAGTTAGACGTCAGGCGAAGAGGCAGCTACTTTTGTCATTGCACAGACTGCTGCTAATGATCTCCTCAGTGCACCCTCTTCACTCTGCTCTATATGTGTCACACTTACATACAGTAAATAGGCTCCATAAGACCTGAGCTCTCAAAAACACTGGCAGGATTGTTGTTGTGAATACGCTGAGCTGAGCCGGTTGGCCGGGGCCTGCGATAATGAGCGAAACAGTGTCAGTGGGATGCTTTGGCAATGATGGGATGCAGAAACAGAGCTGTGACAGGTAGCACAGAGCGGTTTAATGCCAGAGGTGCCATTAATACAGCTATACGGTCCAGAACCTACACAAACACTGGGAGGGAGCGGGGATGGGTGGAAGCCAGGGAGCAATGTAGACATAGCCACAGATCGCAATGAGTGGAAAAGAGGAGAAAGTGTAAGTAAAAGTGCTGTAAGATGCCAGAGAGAGGGAAGAAAGAGAGGAAATGACAGATGAAAGGGAGGGAAGTTAAGTATGTGAGAGCAGAGAGGCATTGTGGGAGGGCCGAGGGAGGAGTAGCATGAATCCTGGGAGTTTTTCTCATGGGGGGTGTGTCTAAGCTAATGTGAGATTGATGCATAATTTTATTAATTTATAACCTTTAATTAAAAATCATGTGACAGCTAGGGTCGTCCACTTCTGAAATGTTCTTTCTTATTATCATTTCGGATCTTAGCAAAGAGAAATCATTCTGCAAATTTCAGTGGCATTAGTTTTAAAGGATGGGTGCAGTTTATTAGTACGGCCGGGAAAAAAAACACAAAGTCAAACAATATAATCTCATGCACAAAAAGGAAAAAAAACGAAATAAAATTAAAGAGAAATATGAATTAACAGGATTCTCATGGTGTTCTTGATATATCCTGTTCACAAGAATAAAACAGAGAAGGTCACAGTGACCTTAACATTTGACCTCCAAAATCTAATCAGTTTATCCTTAAGCATAAATGGACATTTGTGCTCAGTCTCAAGAAATTCCCTCAAAGCATTCTTAATATATCGCAGTCACAAAAACTCAACAGCATAGACCTTGTAAACATTTTCATGTAGGAACTATTTGCTCTCTACGTGACTACACTCGCCAACCATATTACCAAGCAGAAGGACGCGCGTATTCACCGAGCACCACTGAGTTAACTAACTCAAGGCTCTTGTCCATGAGTAGATGCACACTTCCTTCTGCACAGCAATACGGTTAGTGGGTGTAATTTCCGTAGAAGGAAAAGAAAGACATCTCTACGACTGGTATCTAGAAAGTATTAGTATCAGCATTTCCCTTCATTTGCTATAAACTTGTTCAAAAGAAGCTAGATTCAACTTCCAGTCAGCATCATATTCTTCAAGGAGTGTTTCTCTCTTTAGTATTCAGTCTGTATTTGCTTACAGATGGCTAGATTCTTATCTACCAAAGAGTAATTTATTTTTTAGCTCCATCATTATTGGCAGTTTATCTGAGAGAAGAAAGGCATTCAAAGTGGAGATTCTGCAATGTTTGAGAAAAATGTTTGGTTACTGTTTACTGTGGACTGGGGCTGCAGCTGACATTTTTTTCAACTATAAATGATTCTGTTGTTTAGTTTTGACAAAAGTTGTGACAATTTTGGATGAGCCAAAGGTGACAAAGGGGATTAATGACCTGGCTCATTGTCCATTCAGGGCAAAGTATCTTCTAAAGCTTTAGTTTGGTCAGAAAGAGCAGTCAGACTGTGACAGAAGACCCAAACTCTCCAATAAGACGTCAGACTAATAACATATTTCCAATTGTTTACTCAACTGATATATCAGCTTGACCTTATTTTCATCAATGTGTTTTCGAGTGAACATTGACCAGAGCTGCTCTGAGTTTGAAATGACAGGAAACAGCCGGGAGGAGAAAAGGCAGAGGGAAAAAAAGAGGTAGAGAAAATGCCATCAGAGCAGAGGATAGTACGATGGACGGATTCAGACAGACCGAGGGGAGAACGAGCAGCAGTTGGGGAATTGTTTGGGTGGAGTGAGGGGGAAAGCCGTAGTGTGATGGCTGATGGCGGGGATGGAGCATCTGATGATCATTTGTTTGTTTTCTGATGGTTTACATGGAATAGCCCATCTGTTCCACATGAGTGAGTCTCCACATGTAGCAAGGACATCGCACACACAGTCACAGAGGAGGAGGTGACACTAACACACTAAGAAGGGGGACAGCTCTTTACAAAATTCACCATGTATACAGGTTTGACATCAGGAGAGACAAGACAGAGCCAACTTGTGGTTGCTTTGACCTTTTAAACTAGAGTATTATTTTTTTGGGTAGTTTTTTTTTCAACACATATGTGACCAAGCAACACACTGTCATTCCAAATCGACGCTTTGTCAGTGGACTATTACGTCAACCTGGGTATCTTTCTGCATCTTCTGTTGACATTCAAGGATGCCAGAACCAACGCCGGGAACTCAGCAAAAGCACATGGTTAGGATCAGGCTACTGAGGCATAGCTGGTGAAATTCAGGCAACAAAAACGCATGGTTTGATTTACGAAAAAACATTACGGTTGGGCTCTACATTCAGATGGGAAGGTAACACCTAGCCAGCTAGAGGGATAGTAGGGTGGATCCTTTCCTCGCTATTCAAGGAAATTTAAATTCGCTTCCAGGATACCACCGCTGACATCTCTGATGACATCATTGATTTCACTGGGTCTGTGGTGGATTTAATTTTTAAAACAACAGCAGGAACGTTACTCAAAAATAGGGTTAAATTATTCAATAACCAAAAATCATGGATAACCAGAACAATCCAGAAACATGGACAATTATAAAACAGCCGCCATCAGTGTTTTTAGAAGCAAAAAGGACTAATTTACAGTGAATATGTTTGGAGGAGCTGATGAGGTCACATTGTGCTGCAGTTGTACATTGTGTGCTTTCATGTGACATATAAATGATTGACTGACACTTAAATCTTTCACTGGGTATCAGCTAGCAAATAAGCAGAAACTGACATATGTGCACTAACCTAATACTGAATAGCAGCCATGACCACGTACCAGTCAGGCACTAGCATAAACTACAGTGTATAATACTTTTATTTTTTCTTGTTGCATATGCGTTTTTTCGAGTCCACTGCCTCCCCGCTTTTTTGATTTTTTTCTGTTATGTAATAGGGCCAGAGCTTCAGCATATAAACAAACAACAAACAACTGTATAAAAAGTGCTCCTGACAGCATCAGTAAGGTTTGTGCCACGGCCTAAGTCTGCAGAAACATTGTGATATGTAAGTAGTGTACACAGCAGGATTCACAGGCCTCTGGAGAGGTGGATACAAAGCCTCTGTGAAGCTTTAACTGACTACTGCATGGCCTTTTATTTTTTTAGATCATAAATTCATCTGCAAAGAGACACTGACAAAGAGTGCTTTCAGTCCTTGGACATTTCGGCTGTTTTTAAGTCTAAGCAACTGTAATGGAAAAAAATGTCAGTAACATAATTCAAAATATCTCTATTCAAATTACATTAGAGAAAACAGAAGAAATTGATCAGAGTGGGTAGAGAGTAACATGCTTTCTTTATTTTAGCCATTATTATTGATGTCACCTTGTGTCCGCCTCTTAGCTTCACAATTGGTTGTGGTATTTAAATTGGTTATATTTGTGTTTTTCTGCTTTTTATTGGCAAATGAGAATAAAACCTGCTTTTAGTCTTTGCAATTTTAAAGTGAGTTGTATAAGCAGATAAATAATAGATACAATTGACTGACAAAGCAACGGACTCTAGGAAAATAAAGCATTATATAACTAAAGTAAATCAAAAACCCAGACAAAGGGAATGTTAAAGCTGGACAGAATTGAGAAAATCAGTCTGCGGCATCCAACAAGTCTATCTTAAATTCAGATTTTTAACTTTTAACAGCCAAACCAAGGGAGCGTACACAAGTCTACCCTGCAGAAGAGTATAGCAAAAGAAAAAGACAGGCTATAAGATATCTGTTAAAGCTGGTCACAGGGGTGTTATGTAATCTATCCATTTATGCATAATATGGTATAATTTGTCTTTCGCTGTTATATTTTTGTCATGGTAGAAAAGCGTCTGGAGCAGCATCAGACCAACAACTCTACACTGGAACCCAGACTAAAAGTATTCATTTATGATGTCCTCGACACAGGCTTCAGTGATCAGTTTCTTTCCTCACTGACCTTTTCACCTTCCTACACAGACAGATGGGAAAAAAAATTGGAACAAGAATCGTAAGCTTACATTTCTTTAACCAGTTTAACATGAACCATAATTTGACCATTTTAAAAATGTGGTGGTTATTTGTTAATATGCTACGTTAACTTATTCCATGTAATCAGGGAAATATGTGAGAAGTTTTGAGAGAAAAATATAATAAAATCGACTTGTAAAAAAGGGGTGTTTTAGAAAGGCTCAAATCCAAGCGAAGTCATGATACATCAGTGTCAAAGCTCGAGTTGCAAGCCTTTTTCGATTTTTGTCAAGTCTAAAGTCATCAAATTAGTGACTCAAGTTTGATTTGAGTCCAAGTCATGTTACTCAAGTCAACACCTCTGGAAGTTACATTTACAGAAAGGCTTGCTACACATTGCTGTTGACTTGCTTTACCTAACTCCACGTGCTCTGGCTGCACACTGAATGCACTTGGCCAAAACTGTCAAGCTAAATAAAACATGTTTTTTCCATGTTAAAAGTGATTTTTGGGGAGGTTTTCCTTATCCACTGTGAGGGAGGTCGTGTGCTGTAAAGCCCTCTGAGGCAAATTGTGATTTGTGATAATGGGCTTCATGAATAAAATTAACTTGACTTGACTTAATGCAAATTACAGTCAAACTTTATGATTAAACTGCATGTCAGTGTCAATGGTTTTTTTCTTCTGCGTGAATTTTCCAGCTGTTGTGAAAAAAATTAGCTAATTATATGTTAACATCTGGACTGGAGCCAGAACTTAAAAAAGCTCATGAGTCCAAGATCCCTCATTGCACTACACAAATGTAACAATACAGCAAAAAAAAAAAAAAAAAAAAAGGCCTAAAGACTTATTTCACATTGCCTGGAATGACATTTTGGTACAGAAAAACTGAATTATTCATTATCTCTTGACCTAAAAGTAGTCAAATTTCAACATCCTGAGCAGGTAAGAATGAGAATCAGCCTGTAAAAAACCACCCACTATGAATTTCAAATTGTAAAATATTAAGTTTCCCCATTTAAGTTTGGTTGCTAAATCCCCAAAATTCCAAGAAAATAGCTGATGACTGCTGCAGGAAGGTTTATTTATTTACTTAACCTTTATTTAATCAGAAAAGCGTCTTGAGATTAAAACTCTAAAGGTGACCCAGGTTTTACTGAAGCTACTGAGGAAAAAGAAGCTGGTGGGAAAAAAGTGACCAACTAATATGACATCCTTTGCTGAAAATCCAATATGTACTCAATATGTTGGCAAACTTCAACATCAGTCTAAGCCCAGCCCCAGGAGCTCTTTCAGTGTGAGAGGGCTTGAATACAGCGGCGCCCTCCAGCCCGCTGAAGTGACTGTGGAGACAGCTGGAGCGGCCCTGCGCTTTCACAGCACATCAATCCCCCTGAGGTTGTTAGTGCGAGGCAGTTAGCACCGTGGCTGCTGGACACTGTCACGAGCAAACAATCTATTGTGTGGCCACCCGAGAGAGAGGGAGATAAAGGGAGACAGAGAATAGCAGAGAGAGAGAGAGAGAGAGATCATTAAATATGATCTGGGGTTAAGTGAGAGGCACATTAGGGCCGTGCTTAAATCACGGACAACGAGCTTGCAGTCGACACAACAGCACTACGGACGCACATTCCACTGATTGACATCCGATTTGATGGCGAAGGAGGAGGTGCTGAAACCTGAGTGTGTGTGCGAGGCAGAGAGTGTGTGTTTGCACAGTATGTTGGGGGGAGGGGTGGAGGTGGCTGATATTAAAGCAACTTATCTTGCTCTTCCCTCTGGGTGAAGAGGGAAAGCAAAGAAAAAGGGGGAGCTCAGAGGGAAGGAGGGTGAGATAATTCGCAGTTGGATTTTTTTTTTTTTTTTACCCCCCTGCAATCTCAGTCAATTACACAAGTCCCATAATTCAATAGAGCGAAACAAGGAAGTTGCCGGGGAATTCTAATTTCATTTAAGAACATTTATCCAAACAAATTAGACAAGTTGCGACATTAGAAAAGAAGCTGGCAGTGTAGAAATGAGCCGTCCGCAGTACATCAGCAGGCCCGTGTGTACAGATGCAGAAAGGGAAATGGCTGTAAAAGCGGCCAGCACCTGTGACGAATTGTGACGGCGGACAAACTGTAATGTGGCTAATATCTCCAGGCTGGGCTGTGTACTATACAGCAGCAGCAGCCGCTGCCGCCGCTGCATGGAGCCGCCGGGGGCCCCCGCCGCGCGCTAATGTTTTATTTTGTCTTTGAAACTGCCAGGCTCGTTTTTCATCACCATCACTGTCAATGAAGCGTTATTCATTGTCGAGCTAAGCCCTCTCACTCGCGCAGCTATCTCCGCTAACCCAGCAATGAACTCCTAAATCACTGCAGACTAGGATTTGAATATTTCACCACATAATTGGAGCTTTAACCTAATCTAGGAGCGCGGGAGCTCCTCTTCTGTTTCCGACGAGGAGGACTCAAAAGGCGCATCAGGATCCAATCGCTTGTAATAATGAGGAACTTCTCACAGTCTGTGAGCAAGCATAATTACCACTGATCCAGATTAAGGCTTTATCTGAGGCTCGACTGCCACTCCAACAAACAGCAAACACTGGCTTATATCATAACCAGGGAGCAAGATTTTTGCTATTATGTCCCACCATTTTCAGCTGTGGATTTTGCCTCAATTCAGACTGTTTATTTTGTAAAAAATGAGGAAGTGTCTCGTGGGAGAGGGAATGGGATGAGGGTGGAGTAGAGAGGGGTTACAGCGATTAGGAGCTTTGTGTTGGGATTGAAAGGAGAAAAATACAGAGTTATGGAGATGGAAGCTTACTGTATTTTGGAACGACTGCAGCAGCTGCACACAGTAGAGAGCTAATAGCTCCACTGTACACCGATTGCTCCATTTAACTACTCTCACCGATCGAAGCTCTAAACTTTATTGTCAGTGACTGAATGATTTTCATAACTGCAACAAGAGAGACATTACTCCACATTATGGCTGCTCAGTGGATTTGTTTTTCTTTGTAAAAACAGTATTTTGCATGATTGGCAGGTGTCATGAGATTTCCAAAACTGGCACCATTAGATCATTAAGCACACACCTCCCCCCTCCTGCTCTTTCACACTCCCGACAGAAGACTGTTTGTGGAGCATCGGTGTCAATCACAGCTCACTGGCGCCCGACTGTAATCTATATGTAAGTCAGCTTAAAAACAAACACATTAGACGCTGTCAGCTCCCCGCACAATGCTGCCATGCCTGCGCGTCAATCAAAGCGCCGCCATCTCTGCTTGCTATCAAGCTATCAGCCGTCCTGCAGCTCCGACCGTTTGTCTGTCAAAGCGTCACACAACTCAGCCCAACAAGGGTTTTGCGGTGTTGAGTACTCCCTCTCCACATTTGCATGACCTCCAACTTTTGCACCGAGTCGTGACGAGTGCAGAAGCGTTCCTCAGGGGGGAAGAGGAGCTCATTGTCACTCAGATGAAGGGAATGTACAGTCCTCTACAGGGTTGCTGCTTTGAGACTGGATAAGCGAGGGTCTGATGTGTCCAACTGACGAGATCCTTCTTCAAGGTCCTGTGTGTATTAGCATCCTCTGACTATCCGGCCTTTCATGGGTTGTTAGTTTAGCACACAGCCTGGCCAGGGTTTGAGGGAGGTTCAGGGACGTCACAGAACTCTCAACCTTGACGTCAGAAGAGAGGAATAATGAAGCCCGCTCAAACACTGACAAGTATTCTCAACACGCAGCTTAGCTTAGTTGCACATATCCGTCGCCTGTTTTGATTTACACAGGCAGATAATGATTAGTTGGATTAGATGCATTTATTCCACTTTTCAAAATAAAAAAGTCAAGTTCGTGTCTGTCTTCCTCAACCAGACGGATGGGCAGGTGTTGAGCTGGCACATATTTCCCTAGCGAAGGTTTGATGTTGGCAGCTGCAACATCATCCAGTCCTGACACCGCCTTTTTAATTCCTCCTCTCACTGTTGCAATATATAAAAAACTGGGGCAAACAAATCCTGCCTCCCATCTCAGATCCATTTCAGCAGAGGCAGCTGGGAGTCATGATGTGTTAGCTGCACGGTGCTACTATGATGCATGCGTTTTATTGTCTTTCTATCACACTTTATGTCCAATCAATAGCTATTGAGAGAAGAAGAAGCAGTGGTGTTGGTGAGGATTTGCCCGGACAGTCAGCAGTGTACTCTCGAGCTGCATTAGTGGGGGATTTAGAGTACAGTACAAAAGATTGATTATCGTTATGAGCTCTGCACTTGTGGCTAGTTTGCAAGACCAGATCAAAGGACTGCACGATACCATTGGTAAAACAGGGTTATGGAGTCAAAGACACATTGTAGCTCTTATGTTTATGATTCAAACTACAGTTACAGTCTCGCAGTTGTATGCCTCTGCAAACCAGTCAAGATGCACTTCCAGTTTGCATCCATGTCTGGGAAAACATCGGTGATTCATTCATATCTTCAATGCGATAGCACAGAAAATCTATGTAAGCAGCACAGATTCAATACACGTTTCGAGTCCCACCAAATGTCTTTCCTTACGTTTCTGAGCTATGACACTGAATAATTGCCAGAAAAGTGTTTTTGCCAAACATTATGATGTCACAGAGAAGTTGACTATTTGGATGTTAAATGTTGTCATTTCATCATTATATCCTATTAGACATTTGTTTCTTTCATTCTTGAGTTATGTCCAAAAATATGTTTTGTGAGATGATCTTTAATCACAGTCTTATCTGTTGGTTCTTAAGTCCAAGTGGACGTTAGTGCCAAATTTTAGGAAATTCCCTCAAGGCGTTCTTGAAATATTGCATTCATGAGAAAAGGTAAGAGTGACCTTGACTTTTGATGACCAAATTCGTCAGTTCATTGTTGAGCCCAAGTGGACATTTGTCGAAAAGTTGAAGAAATTTCCTCAGCGTGTTCCTAAATAATTGTGTTCATAAGAATGAGACAGATGTAAAGTCCAAATGAATGTTTGTGCTAAATTTGAAAAAATGTTTTTTAAGGTGTTCCTGAGACATCAAATTCACAAGAATAAAACAGATGAGGTCGCAGTAACCTTTGGCCACCAATATCTAATTAGTTTATGTTAAGTCCAAGTGGACGTTTGGGCCAAATTAAAAAAAAAAACTCCCTAAAGGTATTCCTGAGATATCGGGTTCATAAGAATGGGATGGAAAACCCAAAAACATAGAGCCTCCATCCACAGCTAGCGCCAGCGCAGAGGCTGGAAAAAAAGTGCAACTGCAGTTGACCACTTTCAGTCATCTACCGCATAGATGTATACTTCGAGAAAGCACCACAGGACAGCAAACTCACCGTGGTGTATTTGCCAAGCTGGCAGAGGGAGGGGAAGGTTTCTTGATGGGCCTTGCGAATCTTTTCAATAATGGTCTCCAGCTCGGCTGTCAGCTCGTAGCTCTCTGCCAGCTCCGGCTTTGGGCTCTCCTTCTTCTTCTTATTCCGGTCGTTTCTAACAGCTGAAGGAGAATAAAGGATTAGGATTAGCGTCAACAATGACTTGCAAATGGATGACTTGATCATCGAAGCAAATGTGGACTTGAAACAAAATGAAAGACAACTTGAGGAACAACAGAACTTTGTTGCAAGTAAGCATTCTTTTTTTTACTTTTAAGAGATGCAGCAAGTTGTCAAGTGAAAAAAACTGAGACCTTACATAAGGACAGAAAGTTTCTACTCTGTCAGCTCAACCAGTCTTTGTCAGCTTAGTGCCACTGGCAAAGTCTCACAAAGGAAGAAAACAAAAGTGCCTGAATACTTAAGCACTTCATAAATGGATTGCGTGATTTTTTAAAATTTTTTATTAATTAATTGATTTATTACTTTAATCAATTTACTGAGAGATTTTTGGGTGCTTTTTTATGTAGGTCCCCTGACACACATGGTCTATAGAGTAAACTTAAAATTGGGTGTAAGTTTGGTTCTTGAAGTCAGAGGGAAAAGCAATGTCTGGGGCAGTGGTGCTGTCTACGTGATACACAGGTATATATACCTTATACCCTCTAAGAAAGCTTCAGGATGTAAATTTACCCACTTGAAAAGGTGCAAGGATACATAACATTTATTTTCACAGATAGGCTGCAGGGTCGAGAGATGTGACAACAAACTGAACAGATGCTGCAGAACATGTAGAGAGACTCGTCTTCGTTTCTCAACCCCACCCCGCTGAGCTTTTAGCCTGTGCATACTGACAGTGTGTGTGTGTGAGAATGAGATAGACAGATGGCAATGGTGCATACACTGCGGGCAGACATGTTGGTGCAGAGCATAAAGGAATTTACAGTAAAGTTGTCAAGTGCTAGTAAATGTACAGTGTAGATTTCAGTTAGTCTGTGATTAAATGCTGTGGCTCCTTAAGACCCAAATAAGGTTTCTGTGTCTTGCTTCTTAACTGCTGAGTTAAATGAAGGGAGTTTGTGGTGCTCCCAGAAATTTGGGGTTTTGGGGGCAGAGGGGGTCACAGAAAATCTTAGGGTGGCATGCCAAAACCAAAAGTAATAAGTGAATTTTAGGAATTTGATTATGTTGGTAAAATATATAGTCCAGTCAACCACTATGTCATTACAGCCATTTTCTCCTATGAACTCAAGACAATGTCCAGAGAGTGAAGTCCAGACATTGTTCAGAGTTTCTCTTTCACACATGTAGCTATACAAGACATTGTCTGTGTCAGAGGTGTTGTTGTCATCTACTGGGAATACTGTGTTTGGTTTATATCTATTTTGTTTTCACGCTGTTATGATATGCCGCTGGTTTGCCAGATGGGTCCAGCAAACCCAGGACTTTCACCCAGGAGTGCACTGTTTTCTTCCTATATGAATGTAGAACCAAACTATGATGTTTTTTTCTAAACCTGACCACGTGCTTCTGTTGCCTAAACCTAAACACCAGTGCCTTTTTAGCCTAATTATAACCATGTGGTTTTTGTTGACATTCTGACATTGATTGCAGCATCCTGGAATGTCAACAGCTGATGCAGGAGGATACATAGAGCGTAATATGTGGACTCTGAAGTCCATTGACAAAGTGGCGATATGTGACGACTTGGAATGAGAACTTGCTGACTATAGACAACTGATCTCGGGTGCAATTTTAAAGTACTTAAAATAAAATACACACTGTCACTTGCAAATAAAAATAAAATGATAATTGTGTGTAGTTTTAGTTATAGTTTCGCAGGTTTTATACTATTTCACTGATCAATAGTTGTGCCCTTAACATACCAAGAAAATGCTGGCTATCTAACAAAGGTAGGGAAATAGAAGACTGCAAGCAAGCAAAAGGGGAGGGGCATTCAGCATGTTTATTCTGCATGAAAGATACGAACAATGCGTATTTTTGAGAAAATGATTTGCTATACATTAATTGAATACCATCTAGATGATAAAATACACTGTTTCTTATGAAGCTAAATCTTCTCTTCTATGGACAGTGAGATGATCCTGTGCCTTGCACTGAATCCCATAGTACATGTATAAAAGTGCTCTTAAAAAGACCACATAAAGCCCTGGGAGAGAGCCCCACAGTACTGAACAGTCAGAAGCTACAACAAAGCCCAGGTTGTTGTGGTTGTTGTGTATAATGTGCACCCTGAGAGACTAAAGTCCACAGAGTGCTTTGCTTCATTAGGTGCAAATCTTTGAAGTCTGTCACAGCAGGAGATTCAAACAATCCAACCAGGTTTATTACTCAACACACAGCATGATCATCCCAACATCACAACTCTCTGATCAGCTGCATACTCCCCTTTAGAATAATAAGGAGCAGAGCTGGAGAGAAAGAGTTGGGCCCTTTGTCAGCACCGAGACACCCAAGGGACCTTCCTTGGCTGGCAACACAACATCCTCTGCCCTAGTTTACAATAAAGCCCTTTATGTTCATGCATTCGAGCCAGCTCGTGATCCTATACTGCGCTAAGAGGGTTAAATAGTAAAAGAGATGGCCAGCTGAGTGTGGGTTTGGGGTTTAACGCTGCTGCAGACATACAGTCATGTTACATGACTGAGTAGAGCTTCAAGATGTTACAAAATCTGCCTGAGAGCCATCATTCCATTTGGTTTATAATCAAAGTGTGTTATTATTATTTTTTGTTAAAATTGCACTCACTGATATTTTATGACCACCATGGATCAAATGACTATGTATAATGTGATTCACAGAAATGTATTTTACCAAATAGAGGATAATACAGCTGTCAAATCTTCACATTATCTCCGACTTGGAATTTACAACTTTTTCTTACCCTGCTGCTTGTAAGTGGGTCTGAATGAAATCACATTTACGGCATAAATTTAAATGCTTTAGGACCACCAGCTCAACTACATTTCCCAGTAGTATTCGGTAACCATAGTTACTGTAGTTACTTATTCAGAAGTTTAAAAAAAGAAGAAAAATCTCATGTAAAATTCATTGAAATTATTTGAAATTAATTTGGCAATTGGTCATGTTGTGTGGTTCATGTTGTATCTCTGGATAAGGACATCAGTGTTTAGAAAGACGATCATTAAGCCTTAGACCAGTGATACTCAATTTGCGGCCCATGGGCCAAATCTGGCACCCGATAGGACAGTCATTTGTGTGTCTGCTGGATGTATCAATAAGCAAATTTTGTCAGGTAATGTAATTTTGTCACTAGTTCAAGTGGCCAAAACTGTCAATTTAGATTCAAGTTATTTCAATGATATATTATATATAATTGTTGGAAATTTTGGTACATATTATTATTAGCTATATTCACTCACTTTTATACCGAACTTACGTATCACTCTACTGGCCTGATAAATCATAATTGAACTAGACGCAAAGAGATGAAACTGATATTCCCTTCTCTGATGAAAATGTATATTTACCAAAATGTTGTTGTAACCTACAATAAAACGGATGGTTCACTCCCAAATTAAAATACATATTACAGGTCTGCCCTCTCTCAGATGTATATGAACTAGATGGCACTCGGCTTGTGGTGCTCAAAGTGCCAAAGAATTACATTAGAAAAACTCAACATTGATGTCTCTTTCCAGAAATCAGGACCCGGTTTCTTAAGATAATCCACAGACCATCAACCATGAGTAGATGGCGGGTGTAGTTTAGAAGCAGAAGAAAGCATATACATTTACTCATGAATGTCACACTCATGCTTGTGACAGTGAGTGTAATTACATGAAACATTAATGTCATCCTCCATGGCTGAGCTGTGATGTTAGCTAGCTCAGTGGTGCTAGGTGAGCTGGCAGTAGATGCCGTCTTCCTCTGCATGGTGATAGGGCAGGCAAATGTAGTTCAGCAGACAGAAAGTAGTTCCTACATGAACCTGCTCACAATGAGGTCTGCGGATTATCTTGAGAAACTGGGTCATGATTTCTGGAGAGAGACACTGCTGTTGAGTTTTTCAAATGCATTTTTTCGGTGCTTTGAGCGCCACAAGCCGAGGGCCATCTTGCTCGATTATACTGGAGAGAAAACAGACATCTCTATGGCTGATTCCTCCAGCACTCTTCAACTCACATCAATAAAATCTAGATTGATAAATAACACTACAGGTGAGAGGTCAAATATGTATTTTTGATCTTGGGGGGAACTGTCCTATATGAGTATTTCCCAAAATGTTGTCACAACTTGTACTTAGAGCTGTAGCACACTGCCTACAGCTCCTGATCCAACCGCTATCTTTCCCACTGACAATACCAGACCCAAAGTGCTGATGGTCAGAGGGTTATGATATTGACCGATTATATATATCCCCATAATCAAATGTTAATCCCAGAAGGAGTTGACCTAAAATGTCTCATCTGCTATATCAACAATGCCTTATATCCTTACATTAATCTCTCCTGATTCAGCTGATGTACACAATTCCGTAATTATACACAAATATCATATACATACAACTAGGATCCGACCAAACTGTGTCAGTTCTTTCAACAAACAAAGACTGCGAGCCAAATCAGTCACAACAAGGGAGTCCATATGCTCTATATATCTATTTAATCTTGACATATTAGGACATGCCACACCCACATATCACGCCTTGTCTTCATGTTCTCGGACCATCTCAATGCATCAAAATGAAAGGGGAGTCAATATAATTTTCTATTTCAGAGATTTAGACTGAATGTTTTGGTCATCCATGGCCTCATGCAGATTACTGTTGCTGCTGAGAGGCAGCACGGATGTGTTGACATTAATCACTTCATACGTTCTGACCTACATCTGTGACCTATATGAGCACTATATGTGAGTGTGGATGTATAAGACTTTCCACAACATCTAGTATGATTATGCAGCTGGTAAAGCACATTTTGACAGTGACAATGTTAATTATTCATTAGAAAAGTCTAAAATGGAATCAGATGAATGGTAATGAGTGATTTTAACAAAACAAAACACAGATGAGAGGGATCCTGGGCACTAAGTGAAGTGGCACCAACACATTTTATGGTAAGTGGTGCTTCATACCTGACAATAATTGTATTCAATGATGTAAAATAAAATAAAAAAAAAAAAACAGTGATGGAAGAATTGATCCTAACCATGTATATCACTGTTTTACAGTATCAGTGTTGGGGCACTGGGAGGGATTTGACTGACAGAGGATAGAGAGCCTTGGGCCTCCTTCTACTTGCTGCTCCACAAAGAAAAGCTGCAAACGCTGAACACAGCAGCAGCAGATAAAGCAGATTGTGAAGCAGTGATTCAGGTTGGTGATTTAGAATGGAGCAATAGAAACCTGCAGCACATCTCTCCAGTGCACACAAACAAAACAAGTGGTCTTTATGGAGGCCTGTTTCTAAAATAGATGTATTCAAAACAAGAAATGAGCAGAAGAAGGTGCTGGATGTAAAATTTGTCATTTGTGATATTATGTTGTTAAACTGTTGTTTTCGCATTTTGATTTGTACATTTGTGGACATAAGTACATGTGAAATATCTGAAACATCACGTGCACTTATCATGTGAATTTGGTAAGATGCAAAATGCTGTCTAAAAGCCAAATATTCTTCATGTGATTCATATACTTGTACTACTTGAATGTGTATTATATAGAATGTGTACTTGAATTAATCACACCTGAAATTATGTGAAATTGTTGCACATATGTGCACAAGTTGAGGCTATTTTGTAATGTTTCAACTTGTCTTCTCAAATTCAGTCAACTTAAAAATTTGAGGCAGCCAGGACATTAGCTTTTTTGAGTTAAAACAAATAGTTTCTTTCTACAGTGCAGCTTCTCCATCTGTGACTGTACCAACAAAGTTCTTTTTTAAATTTAGGTTATTTTAGATCAAACATGATCTTTTCTTAACTATAACCAAGTGTTTTTTGTGTCCAAACCTAACCATACCATTAATACCAATGCTGTTGAAAGGTAAAGAAGCCTAACGTTTCAACATTACATAATAACGTACAATTGTGATGTATCTGTAATCTGCAGAAATGTACTAAAATTTATTCTGATGACTGAGTTGCTGCTTAACATGACATTAAGTTCATCTGTAAGATAGATACACTTTACATGACATATCTGCTTCTGTCTTGTACGCAGCTATCTTCCTAAATCCTCACATTCTTATTTTCATGATTTTCTTTCTTATTTTCAGCTGCCAGCACATTTTATCAGAACTGCTTGTCAAATGGTCAAAAAGCTCAAACAACCCAAATTCACATCCTCATCATGCTGTGATTGGCCGTGTGTGTGGAGGTGAAGAAGTAAGCAGAGTTCGGACATCCCTCTCTAGCTTTCTTTTTCATTCTTTATGCAACAATTTCTGGCACTTTTCACATGAATAACCAAGTGAAACACTATGAATGGTTTCCAGGAGACTGTCAGAAAATGTACACCAATATCTTCTTATTTAAAATTTAATCACATCTCTCCACTCTCTTTTCTTTTAACCCATGCCTTACCTATCCAACCTAATTGATACATCAATACAAGGTCAGTGATGGAGAATTTTCTAGCTATCATGGCCAAAATGGTATCTTTTTATCCTGATAACAATGTTTAGAAAAGAACACCAGCTCTTAGATATCATCTAAAAAAGCAACGCCCAAATCTCTCTATTCAAAATGCTGCTGTCAGCTGGTCCATAACTTCAACAACAAAGGACAGATAGGCATGATGGCTGGTGGGGGCAAAACCAGCCGGTCCATGAACCTCTTTCAACACTGAAAAAACATAAAAACACTCTGCCCCTTAAGGGGGGGATGGTACAGAATAATGATATAGAAAGGGGGATGGTACACAATCTGTCCACGTGTCTGCGTATGTCATTTGTCACAGTGTGGTGACAAACTGTGTCTGGCGAGGGGGTTGTGGTCCACACAGAGGCAGGCCAGCCACAAGATGTGATTTAGGAAGACAGCAACGTGGCAAGTGCACCCCCCGCCCACCCAGGGCAATCAATTACCACCGCACTCCAAGCAAATTACTGCGAGCATGAGCAGATACATCCAAATGATGCATCGGACAAGAGGCCATGAAAATATATGGCTTTTTAATACCCACAAAAGGGGCAGCGGGAACCCATCCAGCGCATTATATAGTGCTTTTGATCACTACTCCTGACTTCTACTTTAGAAGTATCTGCGCTTTTATCTTTCCTGGTATGTTGGTGTCTGTTTGGTTCCTTGAACCCTATTTCTGTGTAATATTCAGATTTCTTGGGTTTCTGTATTTAAAAAAAAAAAAGGTCAAGGAGTTGCATTGGTGTGGAGATGTTTCAGGTACCAGTTGATGATAAAATGCGATCCAGGAAGTATTAGTTTTAGGAGTATGAAGGCTTATCAGACACCAAAAACTGCACCGGTTCTGCTTTTCTGGACACAGATTCATGTGGAGATAACTTTTGATTCTAAATACAAGTGTGAACAACCACCAAGACCCATTGGGATCCGTGCAATCAAACCACTTACTGAGGTGGTCCTGTGACGCATTTGACCACATCTTTTGTGGTGTAAACGCCAATGCATCGTCATTTGCCTACTTCACGAATGCAGCTGTTTCGGTAACAGTGCGCTAACGTTCCATAACTTGCCATAACATCAAACTGAACAAAAGTGTTGAGTCACCATCTATCATTTTGGATTCTGCCTGCAGCAAAATCTCCAGCTGTCCACTTGTGTTCAGATCACTAAAATGCATGTTAATACCAGCTGTAAATGGTCTCTAAGTCCAAAAGTCAGTGTAATTCTATTTCAGTTTTGGTCTTTACCAAAACCTGATAGTATATATGATGCATTTAATCAGCTAATAGCTCCACTATGTTCACTAGTTACTTTACTACTACTCTTTAATGTTAGACAGGTAGTGTATGGTGTGTTTACTGGAGCATTTTTAATAAGAACAGCGGCAGCTGTTTGAAACCAGGTTAATGAGAACCTCTTCCTAACATACAGCAAGCAAGTAGGATATCTGGACATGTGTCCAGAATTGTCCACATAAAATAGGAGTGACATCAACATTCTGGGTGCCTACTGAGTCCTGAACAACCCTTCACAATATCTTGCTTTTTGCCAAGACAGAACCAGAGCGAACTGTATTTCAAACAAGCTTCTCATTGCTTTGCATGTTTGCTGACACTTGGAGCATCTTCAGTGGGAAACACTGAAACAATCTAATGTTTGCTCACTCTTTCACATCATGTCTAGTCAGGAAGAGGTGTGTGTTTGCAGATAGTAAAATCAAAACAAAGATGCTAAAAATCTCATTAAACAGAACAGGTTGGCAGAATTGTTAATAACTAACTATGGATTCTTAACTTTGAGTAACCTCTTTCATAATAAAAAGTCATTTCGACCAGTGCTTATATCAAAATATTGATCAGTGCAGATAATTGTTCGAGCACTACTTTGAGATTCAAAATTTTGATCAATTTTGACCACCTTGAGATTTTTTAAATCCACACTGGTTGATGATTCTTTTTTTATTTTGAAAGTCAGGGCTTTTGATGTGACTCTGTGTTTTTAATATGAAAGTCCTGGATGTCAGATTTTCCCATAGCACATAAATGCTGCTTTATAATTACAGCTCACAATTACACGACCAAAATGTACTCAAATAATGCTTCAATTGATGCTGATGATGCTTGGCATAAAGGCAGATGTCAGATGTCAGATGTTTCCAAAAAATTCAATACAATTCAAAGATAGTCAAACTGTTAACAGAAAAACATTTCCTGGATGCACTCTACTGAAATTGGGGTAATTAAAATGGGGTCTCTGACTTGAAAACACATGAGCACACCCTGCGCACAATCCTAAACTAAACGCTGAGAAATGTGTGATAGGCATTTACTCGCACTGTGTTAAATGCGTGAAAACCGTCCAAATAGCAACTTTGTTGGGCTTTAAGGGAGCGCAGTGAATGAGCAAGTGTCGAGTGTTTCTGAAGCGCTCTCCAGAGTGCTAGACTATGAGATGAAGGGTCAATGAGTGGAGTTCAGACACGCTGTTAAATACACTCTCCACAGCAATGCTTACTGTCACTCTCCAATCCCTCGGCTTTCTGAGACTCTCATCTCCCTCTCCTTTAGTCAATGAGCAATGTCCCACCCTCTGTTTTTTGTCCTCCTCTTTATTTCCTTTTTTCTCGACTGCCTCTAGCCCCCTGGTGCAGTGTGGCCATTTTTCCCTCTGTTCTGCCTCTTTATTGGGATGCTGTGTGGCTCGGCGGCAGCAGGCGCAGACGGTGGCCGTTTTGAGAAGCCGCCGGCCAGCCATCTGCGTGCTGCCAAACTCTGCATAGTGTCTCTCTGACCAAACAGATGCAGCGCTAAATAAACACTATCTATCCGAAGCCCACGTGATGCAGCCCGGGCGGCTCGCCACAACACTTAACATGGCAGCTCTCTAACACTAACCAGGTGGGTGTTGAGCAACCATGATTATTCCTTGCTGCCACCAGAGCATCGAGTTTAAGCTAATGGTCCTGATGGGACACAGGGGTTGGGGGGAGAGGGGCCTGTCAGATGGGAAACATATATTGTGAAAATATGACCTTGGAACAGGAAGGGAACCAGAGAGGCACAAATGCAACTTACAAGGCAGAGATTGTCCCACTGCTGGTTCAGAGGCTTTTCCACACGTTGGCTACTCTACCTGCTTTTCTCTACATAGTAGCCAGCTGGATATTGTGATGTGTCAAGTTATTCTCACACCAACTCATCAAATATTGCCGCTTGATCAGTACTGTTCATGTCTACATATGTTGCCCTTGGTATCCTTCTGCGTCTTTTCTTGACATTCCAGGACCATGACAATTAATACCTGTTAAATGCATTGTGCCTGTTTATTTTCTTGTGCAACATAAACACATGGCTAGGTTTAAGAAAAAGCTAACAAAAAAAAAACAAACAACTTCGTGGTTTGGCTTAACATTCAGTCAGGAAGTAAACAATGAGCTCCCAGGTAAAAGTCTGGGGTTTGCTGGACCCATCCAATAGCCCTTCTCTCTGGGGACCATCCACTGGCACTTTTTTTTTGATAAACAAGCTCTATTTTGATGCTGCTTTATTAACTCTGGCACATTATGTACACTAAAAGTACAAAAACAATTCACAGTGTTAATCACTTTATTTTTATTGTGAATTAAAAAATGGTTGCCCTAGACCCTAACCCAGCTAAACAGGCTAGGCCTGAACCCTCAAACAGACCTTTAAAGGTCTGTCTGAAGTGATGACTAGCCAAATGTCCTCCCTCTTAAGGTCAAAAACTCAAACTGGTTCTTTCAAGGATAACTGTACACACACACACACACACACACACACACACACACACACACAGAGAGAAATAACACTCGCACGGTGCATGTTTTAACAGGTCCTACCCTCCTCTTCTTGCTCTGCAGATTCACCAGATTAATAATGAATCATATCTTATGACATTATGAGACCCATGATCTCTTACCACTGAAAAAATACGAAGACACATCTTGTGTAATGACGCATTCAATCACATACCTGCTGATGCAACGTACATACACAAACACTTAAAGACACAATCACGTACACACACTCATAAAACAATGCTGCCTTTGTGTTCCTCTCTAAGCAGCAGTTCAGTAATCTCCAGAGGCACATGATAGCACGAGTCTAGTGTCCGAAAGCAGATGTTCCCGTCCATCTTCTGACTCAGGTCTCACACTGAGCTCTCAACACCCTACTACCAATACAAATGTAAGCTTTCAGGTGTTATATAGCCTTTGGCTGCCACGTTGGATGCCTCCAACAGTAGGGATAATAAAAGCTGAGAATGGTTGCTAGTGGCTCAAACATACAGTTAAAGAACTGAATGGGGATGATCTGTACTGTCTGATTATGTGCTTCAGAGTTCAGATAATAAATTAACTGCAGTAAAGGTCAGTAACAGTAGCTGCAACTGTTACAGCAGCATAAAAGCTTTATTCTATTCATATTTCATAAAACCAATACGGTTCGCTGAAAGACGCTAAAACGCACCACAGTGAGGGGAACTGCAGAGTTGGGTGATAACTTCATATAGGTTTGCCACGATGAGCTGTACACGTCGTCATTCAATCCACTGTTGGATAAATTATGGTTTAGTCAGTTTTATGACAGGCTTGCATTTCTACCTCTGTTAGAAGTGGTTCCTAAAACCAAACGAAGATGCTGGAGCAATCTCAAAACGTCATAAGGATGGGAATGTACATCACTCGGTCCAACATTTTGGTCCATGTTTCTTGGAAAGTACTGATCAGAGTGCTTTGACAATTTTTGGTGAAACCCTGAGGTTATCCCTGGCACCAAGCCAAGATTAGGACCGAAACTTTCCACTTGACAAACACTTAAAAGGTATGTTAAAAAGTAGTGGATGGATTATTAAGAAATTTGCAGATGCTAGCTAACACTTTCAAAATTACAACTCAAAAAATTTGGCAAATGTGGTTGATTTGCATTTTTAAACATAGCTTGAAAAACTCAGTGGAGGGGATAAGCCTTAAGGGGATCATGCGTTTGATTGTGTGCGTGCATGTTTGTATCTGTCTCTTGGTAGCTCATCTTGCAAACTACTGGACCCATTAGCCTAATGTTTTTTGCGACTGTATGCTCAAGGACCTCCCATGGTTGTGGTGATTAACAATTTTACGACTAAAAAACACGCCTTCTATAGTCTGTCACAGACCACACTTTGGCCTTTGCCATTGCTCAATAACTGAGATCCAAAGAAAGTTTGGTCATCTTAAGCAATTACAGATTGATTCCACGCCCAATATGTTGTGGTCTATTAAAGAAAGCCACAATACGAGAATAAGTCAACCGTTTTTGAGACAGGATAGGGGCGTAGCAAGGTGTTTCATTGTACATTGTGTTCAAGGTTTGTCAGCGTACAGCCTGTCTACTGTGGTTATACTTTGATAATTTAACCTGTGCATTGCCTCCCCATCATTCCATGACATACATACACACTAGACGCACAGCCTGCCCTGCACTCCCAGTTCCCTACCCACATGGGCCTAGACACACCTGGTGTTGATCTTCACTCTACTGAGTGTACAACTCTAGTTGTTAATAGATTTGGGACACCATCGCAAACCCTGTAGTCCCTACATTGAAAGCGATATCAGGTCAGCACGGACCTTGTGCTGCCATTCAGAGCAGGACACCAACCAATCACCTTCATCCATGTATATATATGAAAAGGCATAGTCCCCTCTCTCATCAGTGGCCCTGTGGGTGGGGGGTGGTTGGGGGTTAGCCTGAGGATATCAAGACATCATCTTTTCCATGACTCCTCTGCTGAGGTGTGAAACAGCATAAGAGAAAGGAATGGTCCCCCCCTGAGGCTAATGGGGCATGAAGTGGACCTGAGCTATAAATGCTGATGCAATCAAAGGATGCCAATAACCTGTGAAATGCAAACTGTTCCTATGGATGACAATGGAGCAGGTCGAACATGAGGGCATTGACAGCAGCAAGTCACTGAGTTTCTTAAATACAAAGGTTCGGCAGCCTTTTTCTATCTGTTCATCATATGATTCTCCCAATCCCACTGGGCGGATGTCCGAAAAAACTTTGTGGATGATGCAACTCCTCCTCGCTGGCTGAAATACTGCCTATAGCAAACATATATAAGATTGAATTATGTATGAGCCCAATCAGCTATCTTGTGATTCCACAGCTTTAAGTCATCTCCACATCATACTGATAAATACAGCCATCACTGGATGAGGTCTGATCTAACATGTACAATGCTGTACACTTGTATTAATGACTAACTTTTCCACCTACAGTGTACTACGTCTTAGGCCAGTGATACTCAACTTATGGCCCAATAGGGTGCCAGGTGCTCTTGCCAGATGTTAACCCTCTGAAACTTGAATTTTCATCCTTCTGCTGCTGCTTTCAGACATCTTTCACAACATTTAAACATTTGAACCCTGATCAAATTGGTGTGATTTCTTTTATAACCATGGGAAATAAGGCCAATAAGCAACTTGGTAAGAAATGTTTCACAGATTGCAAGAAATTAGTAGATTTAGAAAATGATTTTAAAAAGGGGGGTTGTTTTTAGATAATAATTCTTGCTGCTCACTGACATCTTTCCATGTTTATGAAAGAAATCAGGCTAATTTGCTCAGGTTTCAAAGGGCTAAAAAATCATACAAAACGTTTATAAATAAATAATGATAATAATAAATAAAAAAAAATGTGGGTCAAAATCCAATCTATAAACAATCCCATTTTCAATACACATTGAGTGTTTATTTTTCTTGCTTTGTAAAACACAGGCATTTGCATTTGGAGCTCATTTGCATTAAATATCCAATTCTCTCCTCACAGTCTATAACTGGAAACACTTCCCCCGCCCCCCGAGTGTGTACTGTAAACAATGCTGAATACTGTTTTCATGCAGCAGGAAATATAACAATGTCTGAATGTGTGGGGACATTAAATCAGGGTGAAAATAGATCTTTTTCACAGCACACATTTTGATTTGTCAGAGTAGGAGAGGCACATGTTACTAACAACATTAACAATGGCTCTTTTTATTCAAGTTTCTCATGATGTGAAAAGTGTGAAAGTGAACCAGCATGCAAAATACCCAGACCCTGAAGCTAAAGATATTAAGTCGAACTGTTTTCTTATTTACACCTCTACCTTTACTGTGACATGTCAAAATGTGTTCTGCGAAAAAGGCATCTCACTTCCAATATGTTGCTCTTTGAAAGGCCCTGAAAAATCTCACAGCAGTTGTCACTTGTGACTGATTAGATCCCTTTTCCATATTGTGTGTGTAGATACGGGAAACATTTGAGGAAAAGACAAAAAATCAAGCTTAATGTAAGTTTTTTCATTTGTCTGAGGTAAAAAACCTTGGTGTATTGATAAATGAAAAATGCCACCAAGTGCAATGGACACAGGCTAAGTGAATTAATCAAGACCTATATGAAGCATGTGACTCAAATGTCACTGAAGAGATGAAATATGGGAGCAGACGAAAACATCATATCAGTGCGGAGCGATGAGGAGACTGTAACCTTTCTTAAATTAATACATGAATCAAACAGAAATGTAATATTTCCATCATGGTTTTTACTGCCAACCTTCAACTATTTGAGGTTTCACAAGAATGCTTTTAATTACGTTAATACACATTCTTCTTCTGCAATGATACAATGGCCCATTGGAGAATTACTGCCTATCATTGTGTATCTTGATAAACCAACTCCTAATAGCCACATGACAGAAGTGGATGAAATAAATGGGTCCATTATTGCAGCAGAACTATTTGCAAACGTGTGGAGAATTGTTTACCTGTATCTCACTCCCTGTGTGTGCAGTCTTTAAGCAAAATACTCAGGGGCAAAGCGAAAAAGAATGGAATGGGACCGCTAATAGCACCATGAATTGAACATAACTTGCTACCAATGTGTGCCCATCTAAAGGTCTGACCTCAAAGCTTTGAAGCTGAATGCATTTTTTCCTTTATTGTGTCTGATTTCAAGTATTTATGTGGCAAAGTTTAAATGCTGCCTTTCTGCCATTTGTTATATGGGAGTTCCACAAGGTAGCATCTTGGGTCCATTACTCTTTCACCTTTATATCAACGACCATAGTTCTGTTACAGTAATGGACCATTAGAAATACTGGATAATTTGCATTTTCTTTTTCTGAAAATTCTGGTAAAATTTGCCCTGTATTTGAATGGAAACCTAACGTGAGTTTATTTATAGTTGGACCCAACTTGAACCCAAGCTGCAGGCAGAGCTACTCTGACTTACTCAAAACAGATTCAGACAGAATAGTAATGACTGAAAATTAGGTCATCCCAAGATTCAAACATGAATTTAGGTCCTTTTCTTGTCAGGCAGCCTCTTTATGACACAAGTTTTATGGTGTTACTTGCAGCTTGAAAATCCCCCAAACATATAAGAAATCCAAATTAAATGTGTGTTTGGAATGTAAAACTCTCACAAAAAAGGTAATTTGGCTAAATACAACATGTAATTTTCTTCCCTACTGCATTCCTGCTGTATCACTGTACTCTGTTAAGTAAATGTGAACTGCAGAATATCTCTTTGATAAGCACTGATGGAATGAAACTCCTGGCTCTGACAGCATGATGAAATAGTTTTAATGAAATAGTCTAATTAGTGTTTTTGGCCATGGTTATATCACATACATTGGTGTGTGTAACTAATAATGTGGTGCATCAAACATGTGCGTGTATAGTGAGTGCTCCATTACATCTCATCATTTGATACCAATGTGTCATCATTTTTAGCCAAGTGTCAAGGTTATTATTGGATTTTCTACCGCTGGAGTTGAGTCAAGTTAACCAACAGAATTTTAAACATCTAAACAGTGTTTTCTGACTGATCTGTTCCAGCGAAAGCCCTATTCGCACTGGACTAGTATTAGTCTATTATAGTATTAGTAGTATTGAATGTATTGCAGCAAAGGAAATGAATAAATGGATTGTTCCGACAGAAATTGAAGGGAAAAGCTCAAGTTGAAACATTTTAAGTCTGATCACATCTTTTCATTCACTTTGTATGCTATCATGCTACCTAAAAAAAATTGCCTCTTTAAAAACCTTGCATGTTTTATGTGCATATTTCTATATTTAAACATGTTGCAGGTTTGGCATTTTGTAAAAGTTAAAGAAAGGGCCAAATTGTTTTTATATTCCTCTAAATTATTTCCTGTAATTATACATTCAGAGAATGTAAATGTGTCTTGTGAGGTGTCCCTAGGTGCTTCAAAAAGGCACCTACAAATAAAATGCATTGCTATTATTATTTGTTTGGGTGGAAAAGCCTCTGTAACAGCACCACTGTAAACTATTTAATATATACACCTAAATAAACCACTAATTTCACACCCTGATAATATTTAATTAAATTCCATATCATCACACTGTGTAAATTGGGTCTAAAACTCACACTCTTTGGACATTCCCACTCCGAAGCACTTCTGCAGGCGGCAGTACTGACAGCGGTTCCTCGTCACCTTGTTGATAATGCAGTTCTTGTCCCGGTGACACGTGTACACCATGTTCTTCTGGATGCTTCGGCGGAAAAAACCCTGAGGAAACAGACAGAGAGGGGGGTTGGTTCATGAAAAGAAGTCTCTCACGACGTTAACCTAATTTTCCTTCTAATCTTCTGTAGCCGCCTATTTTCTAAAACATCCACACAGCTTCATTTAAATTCTCCTGCCACTGGATATCATAATGTCACGACAGCCTGTATAACAATGTGCTGGATGTTTTTTTTCTTTTCATTGCCATTAAGGCTGAGAGAAAAAGGGAGTTGGTGTGTCCCTGCTGGGAGCTCTGTGGAGCTTCAAATGCTGGATTTAAGCTCAGAAACAGAGCACTAGTGGGAACAGAGAGTGAAGAACCTCTGGGTATCAAACAGTGAGGCGGCTGGTGCTGTACAGAAGAATAACAGAGGACTTTGGTTCAGCTGTGGGTGGGGAGCACCATGTCTGAAGGTGACATTGAGCCTCTGTAGAAGACCAAAGACATTTCTCTTTGAAAAGAATGCTTTCATAATAATTCAGCAGAACAGCGGTTCAGTAACGGGTACTAATTGGGCTCATTCAGTGTTTCGGTGTTAAAAGAGATACAAGTAAACAAGTGAGAAAACATATTGCTCGATAAACACTTGTGGATTGGAAGGGCTCTGTGAAGAGAGAAGGGATGGCTACAGTTAGTATTGGTATGTATAAAGAATTATAACCCCCATCATTCAACCTATAGTGCATAACTAGTCAAAAGCATCCATAAGACACTTGATGCTTATCATTCATTAGAAGTCACATATATAATGTTTTATGCCTATTGATATGGTGCATCAGTAAACAGTATGTGTGTTTATGAGCGTAGTCATAAAGCATTATGAATGCATTATAATTCACTATGGATGTCTTCATAATGCGTTATAGATGTGGTCTTCATAGAAAGTGTTACCCATTTTTCTTTTCATATTTCACTGAAGTATGGTCTATGATCACTACAAGAGGACCTTGCTTCCTTTAATATTATATAAATTGATCTCTTTCAGTCTCTTTCAGCAGTAGCTTATCACAAAACATATGAGACCTCAGTGCTTTTATAATAATTGTCTGACCATTAGAGATTATTTCAGCTTTCAGGATAATGCCTTCCTTTAAGAATCTGCACAAGGCTGGGGCATTGGTGGCTCACTGGATGAAGTGTGAATCCAGCCTCGGCCCTTTGCACTTACTCTCTGTCCTATCCAATAAAGGCCAAAAAAGCCCAAAACATATCTTTACAAAAAGAAATTTGCACAAGGCCAGCATAGTATGCACACACCTAATATTTATTCTGTAGCTATTATGCTTTTTCTTTTTTTTTCTTTTTTTTTTTTACAGAAATGATCCTTTAAGCCCCCTCCAACTAAAATCAAATGGCATGTGGTGTGACATGCCATGTTCACCGCCGCCCCTTAAAGGAGAGCGGTCATGAAGACAATGTGGATCGTCTTTGCTAGTCTTGATACACAGAAACGAAGGCTCAGCTGAGCTTTTCTTCATTTGTTGCTGAGCGAAGTGACAGAAAGCAGAGGAGCATCTATAATAAGCAGGAGTCGTCACTGATTTTTTGCCTCTTGATATTAATTTGCCGTTGCTCTGGGGTCTTTTGCAATGATCGTCCATCATCCAGGGCCTTTTGCACATGTTTGCAGGCATTTGTGCCTGAGGAGCTTCATTCAGTATAAGGGGGTGGGGGGGGGTTAAAATTCCATTTACCATAGCTGCCTGTGACGGATGGGACCTTGCCTTTTCATTAGTGAAGCAGGATGCATGATGGGTAACAGATTAGATCACGGGACTGAAACGGCTGACTCTGTAGCCCATCTCGCCTCGGCCTCGAGCATCCGTCAACCTCCGGACCGCCTCCTCAGTAACACAGATACAAACCAATGCAGCCAATCGGGTGTCAGTCTTGATGACACGTGACCGGCCTGAGGTCACCCCCCCCAAGTTGGTATTATTCATTTTCTTAATAGAGGCCTTTATCCTGGCTGATGTAAGTCGAGTGTGTTTATAGACATTACCCCCAGGATCTGATGGATGACCATGGAAGCGGCCTGCATTGCCATCAGCTGCCAAATAAGTGTGTTCAGGTTGGGTAGAGAACCCAAGGCTACTCAGGTACTTATGTCATTCAAAGCTGAGAGCATGCAGGTCACTTAGCCTTGGAAATCTATGTGTGTGTGATAAGTGCTACACAGTGTGCTGGGGGTTATACTGGGAGCCTGAGCAGCTGCAGTTTGTGTGTTGTGCACTTACTGCAGACCTATTCTCAAGACAGATTTGCATTTTGTGAGCTTCAGCTCTTTAGGGAAGATTTGTTGACAGTTCAAGGCCTGAGCTGCAATGCTACTCATTTAAACTCTCCTCATCCATAGTTTGGATGTGTCAAATATATACAGTATACTGGTGTGTAAGAAAACACATACTTTTTTTCTGACCAGAGATGTACCTTTGATAGTGAGTATTTTTTTTTCTTTGCCATGACACTTATGTTTTACCAAATTAGTGACTATTAAGGCCATACTCCTTGAAACTCCATACTCTATTTTACTTGAAACTGCTTTCTATTGAAAAGACAGTTATTCAAAAATATCCCAGTGAATAGGTCTTAGGGACAACAAAGCACCAGGGACGACAGATCTGCATGAAACATGCTATAAACTTCTTAAAATGGAATTTTCAATGTAGTGAGCATCAATGGTGCTGCTTATCATTGCACAGACGGGTATATGAGCGGGAACTCAGTGATTACTACAATGCAAACTCTGTTTTCAAATTACTTCACATAAGATGGAGATGCACAGGCTTCAACCACTCATTTTTAGTTTCAAGGATAAAATAAGGATAGGATAAAATAAACTTTAAACAATTGGCTCCAAGAGAATTATGAAAATTTGCTCCACCATCCACACCCAAAGACACACAGCTGCTTATTTACTGCCAAATTACTGCTCCATTGCAAATGTTTTGCAGGTTTGGCACTGACTATTTACTGGCGTGTACCAACTCATTGTCACTCTGAGCTCATACTTTTTTTGCAAGCGAGCCTTCTTTTTCAGCATTTTAGTTTAAAACATTTTTCTAATATGTTTCATGAAATAATGTACCTTTCTGTTCTCCTCAATTATATTCAAGTACTTTTTAAGGATCAAGTTAAAAATGTCTGATTTTCAAGGTATTCCAGCACTTAAATTTCTGGATGTCCAATTCGAGTACCTCAAAGCACTTTAAGCACCTTGAACCTTATGAACCTTGATACACCATGTTTTTTGTTCATATCCTTAAAAGTTTTGATCACTGCTTTTCAGGACTCATGGAGTAAAAAAAGGTAGGAATGTAAGAGTCACAAGACAAGCCTTTGTTATGTGTACGTTAAGTATGTGCTGTATAGAGACTGCAATTGTGTGTATAATGTGTGGTTAGAAGAGGTTGTTTGTGAAACATTGTGTATCTCCAGTGGTTTCTTGGTAGCAGTAGTGAACAGATGCCATGACTTGCAGCACTTCATCTCTACAAGCCTCCGGGGGAAACACCAGTGTCGGAGATGACACCAAGACTCACACAATCATCACGGAGAATCACACAATCATCACATCTGCTCGATTGCCTTGATTTTTTTCTTTTTCCTTCCTGTTATTTTTTTTTTTGCTCGTCTGTATCTTCTCTTTTCTCCTTCCTCCATCTCTTCTGTCTTCCTCTTTTCTTTTTTATTCCTCTCCTCCGCCACAGGACACAAGTGTTGACCTGAGACTGTAGACTGCTCTGATATTTGCCAGCGCGTGTCCTGCGGGTTTACTCATTTGAAGCTTATAAATGTGCAACCAAAGGACACCCTTGAGCTGCGTGTTGTACAAAGGTGTTTACCTAGGTAGAGTGCAGCGGGGGGGAGGGGGGCTGCTGCTGCTGGGGTAAAATAAATGATAGGATCAGAGGTTTCAGCTGTGGGGACACGCTGAGAATGAATCACACCTCGAACACAAGGATGCAGAAGAGGGCAGAGCTGCTAAACTCAGTGTACCCTCCTTCAGTATTTGTCTGCAGCATCTGGCACAGCAGAACTATTAGTTCTTGGGTGGTACCCGACTCAGAATTATGCTAGTTGAATCAGATCTGGCTATTCAATATGAATATTTGACTCATTTTGTTTTCCATACAAAAGTTTTAAAGACTTAACGGGCTCTGCGGGACATTCAGTGTGACAGCGGCATTCATGTCATATAGAAAACAAGTTAACAACAACAACCGGTTTTGCAGACAATAAATATCTACAAAAGCCAGAGATGGTATCGTGTTAACTTGCTCTTTCACCACTTCTTCACTTTACGGTGCCTGTCTCTGTCTCTCTCCCTCTGTGCTGCTGCCTGCATGGCCACAGCTGCAAAAAGTAGCATGACAGTCAAGAGTACTCACTCCGCAGAAAAATCTTGGGATGAAAACATCCGGAGAGATACCCCCCAACCCTGCCAACCGGCAAGTTCACCAATTGCTGCAGGCCATCTTGCCATTTTCAGCAATGGACTTTTAGGCTCACTGGCAGAGGTTGCCAAACTAAGGACTATCAAGACTTTGAGTCATTCACTCCAAAAAAAAACAGCTGCAGGCTACTGTTAAGCTATGCTGGGTCGTCTTTGAAATGCTCTGTAATTTTCTTCAGACTTGCTCAAGTCAACAAGTACAAGTGTTATCACGGTCAGGAAACCCCTGAACCCCTAAAATGTTGTTGACACTCTTATGCAAACAAATACACAACACAATGGGCAGTATGGAGGTCAGCTTGAGGTCATGTTCATATATTATATAATAACATAATTATCGTCACTAGTTTACCGTGAATAAATACCCCACACCTGTAACTCAATGAAGAATAGGGGTGAGTGTACTTACTCAGTTAGATAGCTATATTAGTTAAATTAGGGACAGCTAACTGTCTTGATGGTATTATTATTTTTTACTTTAGCGAAGCTATTTGTGACCATGCTCTGTGAAAGGTGCTATATTAACCCTCTGAAACCTAGCTCGCCATCAGTTTTGTTGTGCTGCATTCCAACGCCTTTCAGAAGCGTTTAAACTTCTGCGACCTGGTTCGAAATTGGTTTTATGTCTTTTGAAAACATGGAAAAAGGCAATAAGCAACTTGGCAAGAAAATAGTAAAGACTGACAAGAAAATGGCTTGACCACTGTCTGTGAGGAAATCAGATAATACAAAAAGAAAAAATGTCCAGAACACTATATTATAATTCTTATAATTATTTATCTGAAATTATGTTACAGAAAAAAATATTATTTTATTACCTTTTCCGCACTTTCTAAAGGCAATTTACTCGTCTCTTTTTGTATTTTACTTTCCTTTATTTTTGGTTGATTTTCATTTAATTCACTTCTAACTTTTTACTGTTATTCTGCTATTTTTTGGGCCATTTTTTGTCAAGTTGGACCCATGATTTTAAAAGAAATCAAGCCAATTTGCTGGTGATTCAAGGGGTTATATAAACTTTCTCTCGCCATAGTGTCTTTCCATTCTGTTCTTTAGATAAGGCCATGTTGAGATGTAATGTTGGGGCACCAGGGGACACAGGCCCAGCCACCTGGGAGACGAGGCCACTTCCCCCTGGACTGATAAACTGCACCTTAACCGAGATCATTATCCAACATCTTGTTATCTTAATGGGCCAGGGATAGGGTGTCAGAGCGACGGCCCCGCCATCTTAGGCCTTCTCATTTACAGATTAAAAAACGAAAGTGCCGCCCATTAATTATTTAGCTACAATCCAACCCCTTGTCCACCTGGCCTCCTCCTCTTTCTCTCTCCCTCCCTCCCTCCCTCTCTCTCTCTCTCTGTTCCTGCCATCGACTGGCTGTCCGACTCTTTGGACTCGGCTGCAGCGTTTTGTGTTGCCTGAGCATTCAGCACAGCCGAGGGGAGAGAGGCAGAGCGGCAGATTAGCTTTCGCTCTTAATCGTGTCGACATCTTATCACTGCCGTGGAAAGTGGAGAGGACGCTGGAGACCCTGGGGGGGTTCCAGAAAAATGAGGAGGAGAGGTAGAGTGGAGAGTAGGAGGGAAGGGGGGGGTTGATATTTATCCAGTTTATCCAGTTCAGGCTATTACTTACACCTGCAGTTCACTGGAAAGACACCATAGAGTTCAGGGAGGGTACTGGGCTGCCGGAACGAATGGGTGCCAAAGAGGACGACGAAAAACAGGTCCCCTAAATGCTCGTGTCCCATATAATTTTTGTGATTTTCATGTTAAGGATACACTATACAGGGTTGAAAACAAAAAGTATATAAGTCTTTTGCCTTTGAATTTCTGAGAGAAGTGGCTCTAAACTCTTTAGGCTTGTGACTCCGAAAAGCAAAGCAACATCTACATCTTACCCCCCGTCAGTGATCTACTAAATGTAGCCCATTTAAAGGCTGCCTTTTTTGCTTGCAGTTGCATTAGTTTGAATAACAGTGCCCGAATCACCTAAAATGCAAAGAACAAATGCAATCTTGTGAATTCGTTTTTCTGCTCTTCCATCTTGTTACTTAATCTTGTGACTCCTTATGAAGTAACTACCAAGTCTGAAAGAACTGTGTGGAAGTACCCTTTATACAGTCTCTTATGACAGTACTATTGAGTTTTTCATTTAGGGGTTAACCATGTCGCTGTGAAGATCTGCACAGAGCAGTCTCTGATTTACCGTTGCTGAATGAGCCTCAAACACATCACATCCACTTTTTTCTCCTGTGAGCGAACAATAGCAAGAAGACGGCTTGGTAGAGGAACAGCTCTCAGTCCAAGTTGGGTCAGCCTTGCCCTGATGCTGGCTCCTCTCCCTGTCTTTATCCAGCTTTTTTAAACTCCAGTTACAAAATTCAAAGATGTTTCGTAGCCTCTAGCAGCAGCTGTACACTGAGAAAAAAGAATTTAATTCACTGGGCCAACTGCTGGCAGCTTTTAAGGTGGAACATTAACTTGTAATATTACTCAATGCATTAGTTGATGACTCATGACACCTATCAACACACCTTAAATTTCAATATGACAACTTTGACCACGCTATCTGTTATTGTCTCTCTTGGATGATATACACTTTTAGTAATGAGTGGATCTTTAAGCATTATAAATTATATTAATTTAAACTGGATTATGTTAGCTGCATATATTCAAATCCTCTCGTAGAGAAAAAAAAACACTTGGGGAAGCATCTTTGTCCTCCAGCAGCACTAAACCCCTGCTCTTTCCTGACAAGAGACATTGCACAAACCTGCTATTTATTCATATCCCATAGAGAGAGACTCTCACTGCAGCCTGCAGCCCCATTCTGTGGACAATAAACAGGGTGCAGACTCCCACATGTAAGAGTACTGTCTGTGGTAGAAACACAAAACAGATCTAGGGTCTAGGTACCTGTTTGTAGGTGATACTTTTGGTTCCATAGGCACTAAACCAAAAGCCTTTGATGGAAATGCAGCTATTGGCTATTTACATCCCCGGTGTAACTAGCATTGTTGGTGGCCACAGACACTTGGGTAATAATAGCATCTGGCTTAAAAAAGGATATTGAAAATCTATAGACAGTCAGCTAGTGATGGGTAACTTTGCAAGGTCCTAAATAGAGTAAATAGCCCTGCAGATTGTCGACCAGAAAGGATCAATAAACTAAAGGCAAAGGCCAATGCAGTTAGCAGTTGTGTACACAGATGATGCCAAAATTCAAAGCTGGCAGAGAGCAGCTTTTAGTATTAAAGCAAGACCTTGTCAACCTCTTTTAAACAGCGGCCAGTGTGGACAAATAATTAGTACAGGATAATAAAATAACAACATAATAACACATTGACTTTCCCTTGAACTTTAAGATTACTTATTGAAAACAAATTATTACTGATATAACAATAACAAGTCCACAATTTTGAGATTACAGATTTTCAGGCAACAACAAAAACAAGAGGAACTCAACCCTTCTTCCTGTGAACACATCAAGAACCTACTACATGTGCCAGTTTGTTTTTGTTTTTTTAAACATAAAATGGGGGGAGCGGTGATGTTGTGGTTCACCTGCTGTATGAACTGAGGCAACAGAACAACAGGACAAAAAAGGAGCCCGGGGTGCACAAAGCCCTGCATTGTTACTGTGGCAAATGTGAAACCTCAACAGATAAGGCACAAACAGAGCAGCAGTCAACAGCTACAACACGGAAAACAAGAGACAGCTCTCTCAGACCCCCACTCTTCTCTGTTCCTCCTCCTCTCCACCCCCGAAACCCAATCAGTGCTTATCTGTCCATCCAAGTACCTGAAGTGCACAGATGGACCAGGAGATACAGTAGAGATTGAAAGGCGAATAAGGGGAAAAGTAGAAGGGAGAGGGCAGAAAAAAAAGAGGAAGAGAACAAGAGGAGGAAGAAAAAAGGAGAGATAGCGAGTGAACAGAGGAGCTGTGTGACTCACCCAACCTGCTCTGAATAGCTGCAGAGACAGAGAACCGGAGACCGAGTGAGAGGCATAAAAAGACAACGGAGGAGAGAATGAGGAGGTTTCAGATCACCCAGTCTTCCACAGACGCCCCACTGTGGCCCTATTCTTCAGGTTGCCGCTCGCCATTGAGCACTCATCTTTCGGACCCGGACCTGGCGGGGGCCCCCGGAGTGATCAGAAGCCATCTTTAAGCTCTCTCACTCTCCGATGGGAGGCCGCCGTCCTGCTCACTTACACACTAGCACACACCACACAGAGTCAGACCTGTTGCTGACCTGTCCCATCCTGCACAGCGAGGCCTGGACTCACAGTAACAGTAGTGCGTTTCCAAAGTAAGGACATTTTTGCAGGCTTTCTGCAGGGTGTTAGGTTTAGGATTTGGTTTAGGTAAACAGATTGTGTAACAAGTAAAAGAGTTTTTATGAAGCTGCCATTATGCAAACTGGAAAAGCAGGAAAGGAGTTAGTTCATTTTTGTAAGAGTTTGAATTCTTTGAAGTCTGAATTCAGGTCAGTCTGTGTGTCAGTCAGACTGCACTGTGCTCTCATACTGACTTTTCACACATTACTTGGACTGTTTGAGAGGGGACCTTTTCTGCTGGCAGAGCTGGAATCCTGTTTATACATGTTTTTTTTGTAATATATACTGATTTTAGAATCCTATAAAACATGTTTTTGTTTTTTATTATCTTATGAATACATGTAAATTGAGCTTTTTTAAAAAAAATATATATTTTATTTTAATCCTAGCATTTTTATTTGTCCAGTTACGCAATTTTTACTTTGGCAGAGTTTCAAAAGAAGACCTGCACTTAAACTTAGTACAATATTTTATGCTCCCTAACCCCTCCTGCAGGATGTCAGCCTCGACTTGTTCTCTGCTGTCTGTTTCTACGATGTGAAAAAGTGAGTGCAGGTAGAAAAAAAAAAACACGTTACTGCACAGCTGCACCTTCTGTTAATGAGGACCATCCCATCTCAGGATATTAGGGCCCCTAACGGATCCCAAAATCCAACCAGATGAAAGGCTGAAGAAAGTGTGCATCAGCCATGCAGCCAAATCAGCAGAAAATGTTGACATTGCACATTTCTGCAAACTACAGACACTTTGTATGTCATTATGCAGTGGATACATTGAAACGTTATGTTTCTTAATGTTTAAACAATGCTCAGGTCCAAATGTGGTAAGGTAAAGATCATGCAAATGCTAAAATGCACTCTTGGTAGCACTATCCAAGAGGAAAAAACAGTGACAGCTCGCTAACAAAAACGCCCACGTTTGGAGCTGAAAAGCTGCTGGAAAAACAGTGACAGATCCCTAAAAAACACACACGGTTGGGGCTTTAAAAGCCGCTGGAAACAGCAACAGGTTGCTAAATAACACCTTACACACTGGTATTGCCACTGACTTCTTTGCTTGAATCGTTTTGCACATGACAATAAAGAACTTGAACTTGTTAGTAGCCATATTTTTGAATTTTCAGTAAAGCCAGGCTAGCTGTTTCCCCGTGCTTCTAGTCTTAATGCTAAGCTAGGCTAACCAGGTGCTGACTCAAGCTTCAAGAGGAAACCAGGAAGGAAACTTTTTGCATTGTACAAATAATTACATATATTATTCTTTGTGATGCTAATACAAGGTATTTACAAAGCTCAAATTGTGTGTAAAAATTTTACTTTTTGTATTTTTGGTTGTGATTTTAACGGAAACAAGTTTTGACTGACAAGGGAGACTTAAATCTAATTTATGCAGCCTTTTCTCATTCTGAAGTCGTCAAATACTGCGGCTTTTGCAGGGCTTTCAACATAAGATCCAAATGCCAAATGCCACCGCTTCTGCATTCTAAGCCATTGGACGACATCAGCTGAGAGCACGGCCGGACAGGACTGTCTGCAGTGTTATTATGTGCTGGCAGATGGCTGGATGGCTGCACGGCACTGCCAAGGCAGCAAGAGGAAGGTTGTCAACTGTTTAAATTAATGTAAAATAAAATAAAAACAAAACAATAAAGACAATAAAAAATAAAGTGGTGCTCCTGTAGGGTGTTTTCAGAATTGTATTTGGGTTTGAAGCAGATGATAATAATAATTATTATTATAACAATGCAATTCCAATTGTGAGTAAAAACAAAATCTTTTGAGTTTTCTCTAACTGTAATAAATAATGCAGTGCTGAAATGTGTCATTCCACATTTCACAACAAGTAAGCAAATGTGTTAAAATAAATGAAAGCTCCACAGGGTACCTTTAATGGCAAATTTAGACAAAACTCCAAAGGAATAAAAGACCATCAATCATGGCTCAGAAAAGTCTTTTAGCAGTGAGTGTTAACTCTCTAGACAAACACTAGAAAGGATTACTTCCTCAAACAGCAGCTCACCCTCAGCAATAGTGTGTGACACACATACTGTTGCTTCACTTCACACGTCCTCAACAACCTGAGCTCTGTCCAAACACAAGCACACTCCAGGAAATACACACAAAAATCCCGTCCCTTCTTTTAACTGGCCATCTACTGATGAGTGAAAAAGACATGAAGTGGTATCAACAGTTGAGCAGCAGATTGCGCTGCAGGGAGAGGAGAGGGATGTCGGGGCATAACAGTCATATCTATTTCCCGTCACACCTCTGCGGCGCTGACCCTCTCTGTTTGATTTTTCTCTCTCTATTAGCGCTCGGGCTTCTTTTATGTTGTACAATGTTGACAAATCACATTATGGAGTGTGTGTTAGCACCGGGGGGAGCTGTATAGATTACGGTGACAGGCAGAACGCAGGCAGAGAAAGGGCCCAGCAGATCCATGTCCTCTTTTCGCGCTCTATCTCTGCAGTAAACTGTCAACTCAACTGGGCTCTTTATCATCACCGTCCTGCAACAGCAGCGGACAGCGGGGAGTAAATAAAAATATGAAAAGCACTTGGGAGGAGGAGGCTTATGAGATCTGAGGAGGGTGCTGCTGGGCCAAGCACTGCTGTGTATGACGGATGTAGTGGGAAATCAACAAGGAAGATAACTAAGACAAACAGCAAACCACCACCAAGAAAATGTAAATGACAACTGAATGTGCATTTAACTATGTATTAAACCTACATATGTACTATTTGTACTATTCATAGACACATAAACTCTTAGCAAATGTATGATCTCAAAATAAGTGTATCCACAGATGCAGAAATATGAATATGCAGTCTTGTTACCAGATTTATAAACTCTTGCATAATGCATAGTTGCACCAAAGAGCTTATATTTTTAGTCACATTTTTGTGTTTGTCTGTTAGTCAGCAGGATATCTCAAAACCAATGTGCAAATTACCTTCTGACAATTCACGCTGAGCACTTCCAAAAAAGAAAACGCATTAACACAACACAATTATTCATTCCATACTCAGCAAAAGAACGAGAAATGTCATTGAAAAACTTTTTTAAGTTTTAAGTTTTTGCAAACACATACCCACCCTGCACCTTGACAATTCAACACCGGAACAGATATCTGTAATTATCTCTAAATCAGGTCCAGACCTGAGCTGTTTTTTCACAGCTCACAGCAGGCATGTGGCCTTCGGTATCACATGTACTGAATTAAAAGTCAGACTTCAAGGGAGACACTACAGGTGAATAAGGTAAAAAATTTAACTAAGTGATATCACCATGAAACTTAGTTGATTACATACACAAAGAAAAATATTTTTTGTATTACAAATTTTCTGAAATGTTTTGTCTGAAACTGTATTTATCACTTCATAAATCAGAGATGACTGTCAGCAGCCATTACAAAAATCAATACTCATCATTTTTAGGAATAGTTATATAGGAGTTATATAAATCAGGCTATAAATGATATATGAAAAAACTCTGCCCTTAAAACCTTCAGAATATAGATAAGAACAAAACAAAAAAACATTTTAACAAAATGTCCCATATGTATTGTAAAATCTCATACATTTTTGAGCAAAAATAACACTACAGGTGGGTGAAGTAAAAACTTTAACGAATAGATATCACCATGAAACTTCCCAAGGTGATTTCTTACATTATGATAATACTTTTTTGTATTTAAACTTTATTTTTAAACATGAAAATGAGGCCATATTCAATTAAATATGTGCTCTCTGAACCGATTTCCAAAACAGAAACGCGAATTAAAATAAACACTTTAATGTGTATTTTGAAAACTTTCTTTTCCACTAGTCTGAAATAATACAATTATGGAGGGCAAAATTGCCTGAAATCTTAAAATTCACCAGGGCATGAAAAAACATTTTTTATGTTATGTCTGTTTCCATCTCTACTACCTTAAATTGGATTAATCTGCCCTAAAAGAAAAGAAAAATGAAAAGAAAAAGCAAATCTCCCCGGCAGACGCACATTTTACTGTGAAAAAAAGCAAAGAGTGGAACAATACAAACATTAGCCAGTTATTATAACTGTGCCTGTAACATGAGTCTGCACACAATTAGACATAAATGGACGTGGACCGAAGCAACTTTTATGTCATAATGCACAACTCCTACAGCGGTGTATGAACCACTCTGCTGTGAGTCATTACATTTAATCAATAGCATGTTGTGCTATATAATAGATCAGTTTTGGGTGTAGTAAATGGCAGCAAATGGCTTTTATCCAAAGCGCTGTAACATTTTCATTTTGTCCATCACACACACACACTCTTACACATATACACTTTTCCTGTCTTTTTTGGGTCAGTTGTGTATATAGAAGAATATACTGTACAGAAAAGGTGGGTTTTGACCTCAAACTGAACTGAAGCAAAATCCATGCACCAATCCCTGTGAATATGGTGTTCTAAATAGTAGATTTAAATGAGAAATTGGAAAAGAGCTAGAACAAATGTGTGCGGGCTGAGCTTTGTCAGCAGGAGATCTAACCGCCATTCACGTCCACAATTCTCAGTTCTGGTACTGATGTGACAAAATCATGCATAAAGGACTGAAGTCACTTCATTCATGCTTCACAATCACTGGATTATATATCAGCTGCTTGGCTACCAGCTGACTCGTAATGCCAAATCATATTCATGCAGATATACAGTAAAGCCATTATAATCTGACACTTCTCACTATTAGCCTTCTCCACTGTGTTTAAGTGGGATTAGTTCTACTGTACAAGAAGAAAGAGCAGAGTCTATTCAACCAAATTCAACTGTATAACCATTTGCTAAAAATGGCCAATTCCTTGATATGTGACTGATGAGTCTTCATGCAGTGGCAGATAATTGTGAAATGTAATTGACTCTTTGCTAAGCCCCGCCCATTTGCAATGGTCTATCAAGCTGTCAGAGTGAGAATGGACCCCACACTGTTACTAACTACACTAAAGGGCTGTACCCGACTCAGGATTATGTCAGTCGAATTGCATTTGGCAGTTCAATATGAATATTGGACGATTTGTTTTGTTTTCTATATGAGGTTTTTAAGTCTGGACAGGCTCTGCGGGACAGTCAGTGTGAAAGCAGCATTCACATCAAATAGTAAACAAGCTAACAGCTAACAACGGATTGCAAATGAACAACATTTTTTTGCCAACACTAGATATCAAATAAAAGCCAGAGATTGCAGTGTATTAACTTGCTGTGAGCTGTAAATTCACTTGATGATTGATGATTCAAGTCTCTGACTTTCAAGGGGCAGGCCTAATTACTTCCTAAACGTAATCTTAATATGTTTGGAATAAAGCTGCTGAATGGTTTCAGTGCCAAGACTAAACTTCAGCTCTGACTGATGATTTTTCCCCTGCAGCAGTTTGTCACTTGGGCAGTGGATAATTGATTTGTCAGTCCATTCACAGCTGATCAGATCCTACGGATGGGTAAGAGAGCAGTTTGTACGTGAATATAAACTTTTAGACCTAGCAAACTGAATAGTTAAGTTTCACTTTCAGTGCACCCGATGTTCTGCTGCGTCGTCACTGCCCTAAGTGTGCAATGAATAACCGAGTTACATACACTCCAAAAGCACTCCTAACAACCAGTCCAGCTGCAAACATTTATTTGTGGCGGCGTCCTGTCACAAATAAATGAATGTGTGTTATTGCTATTGCTGGATGTTAATGTTTTTTTTTCTTTTCCATTTAAGACATGTTATGTCATGTTCACATAAATACTCCAGTCTGCATACAGTAACATCTGATTTAAAGCAACAGTGGAAGCTCACATTCTACAATATGTACATTAGTTTCTTTGTTGAAGGTACATTCTTTTTGTACATTATTTATGTATGTCGGGGTCCTGGTGTTTGATAAGCATTTCCTGAGAACAATGAAAATTCAGTAAAAGAATATTTGATTTGTTAAGAAATCAGATTTGTAGGTGAAAGTGGTGAGTTTATTCATCCATTCCATCCCTGCCTGTGGGCTTGAGGTGGAATAACAGGGAGCAGAGAGGGCTGCGAGTTCAGATAGAGGAGTGTTTCTTTTACAATGTGAGCGTTCTGAATTGTGTTTTATTCAAAGAGGTTATGGTCTCCCGCTTGTCAAACCAGTTCCATCAAACTAATCCTGCTGTGTCAAGGCCTCAGGACCCAACAAGTAAAAGAGAGGGGGGAGGAGTGTTCACGGTTCAAAGTTTTGTCCTCATCCCTAAAGGCCTGTCAGCGCTGACGACACGGGTGCAGATTCAAGCCGTCTTTCTTTCTGGTCATTTCAAGGCTTATGCAAAATAATGTTAAGATGTCATTTTCTAAAGTGTTCTGCATACTGGCTGCAAAACTTTACCTCTGCTGTTGCTGTTACTAGTCAAACAGATAGTTCTGGTTTTATTTGTCCACGTTTTAAGATGTCTCTGAGATATCTGTCTCCACCTTAATATAATGCGGGTGAATGTAAGATTCCTTGTAAGGCTCAGAGCATAAAAACATTACATCTAAAGTCAAAATCCACCAATCTGTTAAACTAATGATTTTTTTTGTCATGCAGAAATACTCTATATGTCCATTTTCTTCAGTTCTGGGAACCTAATTCTACACAGGGTGGCAACTGATGACAATTTTAATTGTCGATTCATCTGTAGATTAATGTCTCGATTAATAGACTGATCGTTTGGTCAATGAATTGTGAAAAGCAGTGTTTTTCAAAGCCTAAGATGACGTCCTCAATTGTCTTTTTTCTCCAAAACCCAAAGATATAAAGTCTACCGTCATAGAGTAAATAATCAGAGAATTTTGACTTTTTTCCTTTAGTGATTAGTGATTAATTTAAGTGGCAAAAGTGTGATTAGTCCAGACATAAGTGCACATTGTTTGGTTGAACAAAGCCATTGCAGCAGTGGGAAGTGCCATTTTAAAACTCTGTGTAAACAACAGACAACACAAAACAGCTTGTAACAAAAAAAAATTAAAAAAGGAAAAAAACACGAACTATTGGACCGACATTGAAGTCCAGGCTATGCTGAGCATATATGTGGAAACACATGATTTTGACTCATCAAAGTTAAAGTGATGCTGCCAGTCAGCTTACAGTACCTCACTTTTGGCGTTTCGATTGGCAGTATGAACGCAAACTGTAAAAAAAAAACCTTGAAAAAACAAACCTTGAAGGAATGTAGTTGCTGGAGGAGCTCCCCAGTGAGCATTTCTCTCACAGAGTCCCCAGAACTTTTTGGTCCCAAAAATGCCTAATGATCAGATAATGTGGCACTGCTGGAAAACAGCACTGGGTTTAAAAGTATATTGATATACTTTAAGTATAACTGACCATCCTGAGTCTCATCTTCTCTCACCAGTAAATCTCCTGACAATTTATAACATCCAGCAGTGGACAAGCTGGAAATTAACAAATGTTAATAGTGGGGCTAATTTCCACTTGCACACGTGCTGTGTGTGAAGTGTTTTCTGGATTCATATTTTCATCTAGTTAGCATGAATGGAAATATAGGCTGCTGTAGGGGGAGAATGCTACTTTCATTATTTTGGTTGTGCAATTTTTTCTTGTCTTCTGACATAAGAATAATGTCCTCTGCTACTTCAAATTTGCCCATTCAAAGTGCTTTGCAGTTCATTAAACTGATTATAATTAGGTGATCAATTTTGACAGTGCTCTTAGGAAGTTGAACAAGACGTGTTTAAACACCCAGTGCTTTTTTTTCCACTCTTAATCCTGTGTGCCTGTGTTAAGTTGTCTATTTATCTCTTACTATATGCCAAATATATGTTTTAAAAAATCACTTGTATTTTACATCGAAATTGCTGTCTTTTCTCCTCCTGAATCACAATTTTGAAAATTTGGTGACTTATCGTGCACTCAGAGGCCTTCAACAATAGAGAATTTGGTCGACTAGCTAGCCACACCGGTCCTATAAAACTGCACTTGACTGTTTGTGGGTCGTAGCAGCTAACTGAGCAGTGAGACAGATAAAAAGAGTTGTTTGTTCTGATATCAGCCAGCAAAACCTTTGTTTTCATTTCCAAAGCAATGTGGCTGAGGTCCAATCCATTCTTCTTTCCCTCATGCTCCTCCTAATCTAACAACGGGGGATGTTCCGCCTCGACAAGACGAAGCAAAATGATTATTTACATAGAAACAGTTGTGTGTTAAACATCCTGTTTTGTCATGCAAGTGCATTGCCTTTCAATACAGCAGGTATACACGTCGTTACTGATATTGTAACATCTCTGACATACACACCATCTGGGACAAAACGTACTTCAAAGCCTGTTAACACACCGTTTCGAGGAAACGTGGCTTCGTATGGTGCTCAACTCTAAGTCCATCCCTGTTTTACCAGTCCAATCAAACGCCAAGGATCTGATTTAAATCTCCCCTTTTTTCAAATATTCAATGTGAAAAGTACAGAGGCTAAAAACACTTCGGCATGTAGCCGCAGGAAGTAACTTGGAATACAGTTCAATACAATACATCCTTAGCTACAACAAATGCTTTGCCGATACTGACACGTAATTTACCTAATTTAGTGTCAGACTCTCTTTAAGCCTTTCTTCCTGATAAGTCTGTCTTCCTTATTTTTGGGTTGCTTTGGAGTGTAGACAGTTGTTGCCACTGCTAAAATAGTTATTTTATCTGCAGGATTCTCTGCCATAAAATCTGGCTTTGACTGAAGGGACATGCACACACATCTCTATTTGTAGAACAGCCAATAGGACTGCCCTGTCTTTGAAATGACCTGCGATCAGTCAAAGTCTCCAGTCACCGGCCAGATTCTATAAAGCCAGAAAACAGAGCCAAAGGGCAAAATTCAAATTTTTTCTCAGTCCACTTGAATTACAATATGCTTAGATTATTATAGGATTTTTGCCAAATTTTGCCAGACTAAAACTGCCTACTGTATCTTTATCAGTGTGTTCATGGGACAGGGATATTGTTTCTGGAGAAATGTTGCTGCTGAATCAGATGGTATTTCTTAAGTTGTCTGCAATAATTTCCTCTTCCGTGAGAAAGTCTGATGCACTTGATCAGGTCTGAAACATCAGCTGCAGGAAATGATGCTAAAATACAAAGGTTCACAGATAGACAGATATTTGATCGTCAGCAGTTTTTCATGCTTGGGAAACTGAATACTACTTCTATATATTCAGCATTTACTTTATACGTCCATCACTGTAATGAACAGCAGAGAGAGGACAGAAATTATGCTCCTATAAAGTTACAGGAACTTTAATCAGATTCATTCTGGTGTCTTTAAAACAGTCCCACGGTACCTGGGACGTTTTGTGTTTTCATCTGGAGTTTCAGAAGGCAATGTTAAAGATGTCAGGAAGTGTAGGGGTGACTGAATGTGAAGGCTGCCTTGACTTTGGAGGATTTCTTGACTTTGGGTCAACACAGATGAAACTGTCATCTGTTGCATATGCATGTGCTTCTGGAGGCCCATATGCCTGCACCCTGTTTTAACAATTCAAATCAGCTCTGTCCATACAGCAAATCTGCCGAGGCTGGCCGACACACTTACTTAACACTGCTAAAAATGCCACTACTACCTGCTGTATTAATGTTATTCTCGCTCTTTGCGCATCTGCTCTCCCGCTAGAATGATAAGTGGATTGACAGAAAATGGAAAAAAAGCCCTTAACGATCTTTAAAAAATGCCAAACATTCTCTGATTTCAGCTTCTCAGATGTGAAATTTTACTGCTTTTCTCTGTTTTATAATATTGCAAATTGCCAATATTTTACATTTACATTTTACAGATAATTTTACTGAAACAATAATTTGATCTACAAAATATAATAAATAACATATAATAAAAATATAATAACACTAACTGGCTGTCAGATGAGCAAAAAACACTAATGACACACTAACCATAAAATAAAAACAACTCAAAGAATGAATGAATAAAATAATGCGCATTACAATTTTCCCACAGTGCCTGCTGACACCTTCTAAGGTCTGGTTTAGTTTGGCAAAGAGTCCAAAACCTCGAGACATTCAGAAAATAAAGTAAAGCAGTGGATATTAGAAAGTGCTCTTATCCCAGGTCATCAGATAATTTTCTCATACCTTTTATACTTATGCCGATGTAGCGCTGTAGTCAACAACAAAAAAAGACTGAAATTCTACCTACATAAACCAATGGAGTGATTGATGAGGAAAAAAATCTACCTCTTCTAGACTAACTTAATTGCCACAGTGCAGTGAGTGCACTCTACTTGTAGAATACTAGCGTTGTTGGCTTTCTAGCACAAATATTCGATGATTCATTTTGTTTTCCATACAAAGTTTTAACAGGCTCAGCAGGACACTCAATGTGACAGCAGCATTCATGTAATTTAGTAAACAAGCTGGATTGCAAATGCGCAACAACATTTTTTGCCGACACTAGATATCCACAAAAGCTAGAGACAGCAGCACATTAACTATATGTGCGCTGTAAATTCACCACCTTTTCACCCTATGGTGTGGTGTCTCTCTCCCTCTGTGCCGCTGCAGCATGTCCACAGCTGCAAAGAGCATCAGAAAAGTCGAGAGCACTTACTCTGCAGCAAAATCTGGGGACCAAAATGTCCCCAAAAGTATACTGCACAGAAAAAATTTTAATTGATTTTTAATTTAATTAAAGCAACGTCAGTCAACTGAGGGTCTCAATGATTCAAGCCTCTGACTTTCAACAGTCAGCTCTGGTGTCCACCAAAGACTTTTTTCTTCTGTAACAGAACTCAACATATTGCTTGCCCTGAGCAAGTTAACTCTATATTCAGGCAAGTGGAATGCCTCGAGTGAAAAATAAATCTGTTCTCCAGTGTAACATTATCTGAAAATAAATCGTGCACTATAACGGTTTAAAGTATTCCACCTGCACACAAGTGTCACCAGCAAGCCTTCAAAAGGACTAAAGACAACAATCTGACATACTAGACCTTATTCAAGGGTCTGTACTGTTAAAGTTGAAAAATGGTTGTAGTAAGGTTTAGGTGATGAGATTAATTTGTTTGTTTTAAAAAAAGAAACAACAGGGCGCCTGGTGGCTCAGTAGATAAAGCGGTGCCCTGTATACAGAGGTTGTGTTCTTGCCGCAGCGGCCGTGGGCTCGATTCCGGCCTCGGCCCTTCGCTGCATGTTGCGCCCTCTCTCTCTCTCTCTCTCTCTCTCTCTCCCCCGCATCACACTCAAACTGTCCTGTCTATTAAAGGCAATAAAAGTCCAAAAATAATCTAAAAAGAAACATAAAGTTTTGGGTTAAAATAAGTATGTAAGGTGATGTAAATATGTCACATGAATGACGGGCAGACATAAGTTTTTGTAACGTTATGTCAATATTTGTGCCTGGGAAGGGGATAAATATTATAATGTGAGAAGCTAGGACCAGGATTATTTTGTGTATTGTCCGTATTTTTTTGCCTTAAAAATGATTCTAATGATTAATCTATTACTAAAAATGTTACTGGTTAGGTTTATGTCGACTGATAATTTAAGCTCCAAAATAACCGTTGGTTGCTGATAGTCCTAGTTCAGTCACTCCAAAAATCAATGAGAATTGCCACTAAACAAAAGAAAATCTATATTGGGGCGCCCGATAGTTCAGATGGTAGAGTGGGCGCCCCATGTACAGAGGATGTGTCCTTGCTAAAGCAGCCGCAGGTTAGATTCCAACCTTGGCCCTTTGCTGCATGTCAGTCCCTTTTCCTCCCCCTTTCATGCTTAAGCTGTCCTATCAAACAGACGCAAAAAGCCCCAAAACATCTTTTAAAAAAAAAGGAAAAGGAAAACTATATTGAACACAACAGCAAATATTTTTAAGAAAAAATAGTTTCCAACAAAGAATGTCCTCAGTGAAAAAGGCCTGGACCGTGCCATTCTGCTAATCTAAAAAGTAAATGAATTATGAAAACATTCTTTGCAACATTATAATTTTTTCCTCCTTTCTTATGTTTTGTGCAGATGCATCTGCAGAATTGCAGGTCTGTACAGCTGCACAGTCAAGCTTATTATTACAGTACAGTCCTATTGAGACAGAGAACATTTAAGTCCCGCGCCCTCTGTGGGGGTGGACGATGACGACAATTCAATGCTCTGCATTGACTTTGTATCGTGTGAAGGTGCCTACTTTTTGTCTGCTAGCAAACAAAAAAAATATCTAAAAGCTTCTGGGGGATAGAGTGCATTTACCAAAAGTTTCCAAAACTAGGTTTTTATAAGCTGCCAAACTGAAAAACTAAGTTTTTAAGAGAACAAAACTGGATACAGAAGTATTCAGTGCACCTTAGCAGCAAGTATTTTGCTGCCTCTATAATATCTGGCTGAACCTCAAAAAGGAAATAAGCTTTACTGTACCTGTGGTCTATCACAGACTAATTAGGCTAGGGGTTTTATTCAGAACATTGATAGCTTTTTTATTGCTTATACTTTTCTCCACACATTTGACAGCTAGATAGATTGATAAATACTTTATTAATCCCAACAGGGAAATTACTGTATCCAGCAGCTCATAGACATAAAAACATAGTCACATAAAAAAAAAAAAAACACGAGCAACTGCATTGAAAATTCAATACATAAATAAATGAATAGCTGTGTGTCATTTGTTATTGTCCTAAAATTAAGCTGGAAGAAACCTAGAAGGAGGCCAGGAGAGACACAAGTGAGGGAGGCGAGGAGCCACAATAGCTAAATGGAAAGCAATCTTTTTTTTATGCAACAACTGTGTTAAACAGGCATATCATATTGTCTCATATCAACTGCAGTTCCCTAAATCTAATCTGCAAAAGTGGCAAAAATAGTATCAATATCCAGTGAATCAATACAAATTTGTATCGTGATAAAACTGAAAATGTTACAGCGGCTACTAGGGGTGTAAATCACTACACCCCTAGTAGCCGCTGTAACATTTTCACTGGCTTTAATGTTTTTTCTCCTGTTTATTAACCTCGTTTGTCAGTGTGTCCATGATGTCACCAGAAGACAAAAAAAAAAAAAAAGATAGGAAAGCAGATTGTCACCTATTTCTTTTGACACTAAATAAAAAAAAGGGCTTCAATTTTGGTGAAAAAGGGATATATGGTAAAAAAAAAAAAAAAAACCCTAGACTTCTACCATTTCTAGGAAAACCTCCAAACTCTGCACTACTCTCACTAAATAGTTATCTCCAGGGATGCGACTGGCCTTCTGTGCAGTGTGAAAATATTATATTGCTGCATATGTACATGTGAATGTGCATGAGAGTTTTTTAGACAAGTGCTTCACAAGCACATCCTCATAGCCTACAAAGCACATACACTCTGTCCGTCTTTGAGTCTATTTGTAGCTCTAATTGGCACATTCACTGGGCAGTAAAAGGCTCTTCTTGCTGGCTAAAAGCCTACAGCTGTACGCCATGCTTGGATGCATCCATCCAATAGAAGGGGCTTGCCCCTCGCACCACAGACAACAATGCCTTCACCATGGAGACAGAAATACAACACACACACACAAAAAAGGAAACTTTAATCCGCTGCTTAATCCTCCTGAGTCAGGATGTCACAAAAATCAAGGCCATTTCTGACATGAATTGAACTGTTTTTACATGAGCACTCCGTGGAGTGAGCGTCATATTGTGTGTGCGACAATGATATCTCTGAATTCGCTGCCTGTATTTGTCATTAGGGAGGGACAATCTGCACTCAGGGTGCTCAGGCCCTTAACCATGTGATCCAGTGATGTGATGACTCTTCACTTAGGCAACTACATGAACATGAACAGTGCAAATAAATTCCATCCTTTTTTTCCAGTGGGTTTCCCTTAAACTAAGGCCAGAGCAGCGAGGTCAGAGGTCGCAACAGGCCTTTACGATGAGGCTTATATTGGCACATAACTGCATGGGAGCCTGCGGAGAACTTAGTTTGACCCAAAGCCTAGTGAGTGAGCTGATCACCACCTCCCTCTGGGCCAAAAACTCCAAAGGATTCCTAGCATACCAGCGCTTCAATTACAGCGGCTGGGAGGAGAGAGGACATCACAGTGCAATCTGGCTGCATGGGAGAAAACGGCATCGCCTGGGAAGGAATCGTACAGGCTGACTGCAAGGAATACATGTGCAGTTCTCCACAGGGTTTCACTGTAATCCATTTCGGTTCCCACAAAGTAATATAAAGCTTTACTTTTTCATTTTCAGCCAAAAACATTACAGGATTATTTAATTATGCTTTTAAAGGCACAGCAGACTATTTTCTGACTCGCCTGCTGAATATTGTTTATATATGTGTCTACGTGCATGCGGGCGTGAGCGGTTGCCTAGCAACAGCTGCTGTAAGTGGGAGAAGACAGACAAGTGCTGGCAGAGCAGATGTTGGAAGGAATTTCTAAAAGTAGAATGTTTGAGAATAGCAGACTGAGTGGAGGTTCTGTCCTGTCTTAAAGAAACAATTCACCCATATTAAAAAAGTAAATAAATAAATATTTTCTTTCAGTTTTGGTTTTACTTAATTTGTAAGGGTAGGCATTCCAAAGCCAGCACAAATGAGATTTTAAGATGTTTTTTTTTTCTCGGCCGGTGGGCAGTGCTTGCTTTTGGGTCCACTGTTTCCACATGGCGGCCAGCTCATAAACTGTCTCATTTTACAGCTAAACAGTTCGCAGGCTGCTCTCTCTGAATTGACAAGTGATTGGCCAAAGGTAGAGCATGCAAACTCCACAAAGAAAGGCCCTTAAAATCCTTCTTGCTGCAAGACAATGGTGCGAAGTAGTACTGAGGCTCCATGCCACACAAAATGTCAAAAGAAAAGGACACAAAAGGCCGAAAAGAGTGCAAACCTGTAAATGCAACTCCTAGTCTGAACCTTGGAGAAAGCTTGTTATTATACATATCAAATAAAACTAAAATGTATTAATAAAAATAAAAAAAGCGGTCATTTTCTTAAGTGGTCAGACATTTACTTCAGGTAAGGCTTCGAAGGAAAAACGTGTTTAATCTTAATGATTAGATCAGCTTTAGATCAGGAGTTCAAAAACAAAGCTCTTTATCTTAGTCAGCCACAACACTTTCACTTCAGTGTTTAATAATAACTACTCTGAGTGAGAATGCCCTCTGTGTCGGCGTCACAGAGAGAAAACACAGCATGCCACAGTCTGAGGAGGTACCGGAGTCCTACCTTGCAGCCCTCACAAGCACTGACACCATAGTGGTATCCTGAGGACTTATCCTGGCAGACGAAGCAGGGCTTGTAGACTCTAGGAGGGGCCGGCGGGGACGGCGGGCTGGGGACGAGCTCCTCAGAACTGGTGCTCTGCGTTTCAATGGCTGCGGGGAATGCAAACAAGAGAAGAAAGGAGATGAGGAGGCTTGGTTTCAAATGACTGAATGATTCATTAAGACATCTGGAACTCGAAAAGAAAATTTACATTTAAAAAAAAAAGTTTTCTCAAAATTTTAAAGGCCCAGACATCACTGTACACAAGTTTCTCGATAGTATTAAATATCTTACTCTCAGGTGAGAAAAATTTGGTCTTTGGTCTTTGGTTAAGTCCATCTAAGACTGCTTGCCATGCTAGCAGTTTTAGAGATCATAACAGTCAATTGGTTGCTCAACTATTCAGTTAGCAGGTCCACTGCTCTGGTTCAGGGCAACAAGATCTCATCCCTTCTCATCATATTCTGATGCTTGGTCGACTGACATGAGGTGAGTCGTCATCCACTGGTGACTCATTTACAAAAAAACTTAAAATTGACTTTTAGTTTCATACAGCACACAAACTGGCCTGTCCAGGGTGTACCCCGCCTTCCGCCCAATGACAGCTGGGATTGGCTCCAGCCCCCCCGCGACCCTTACGAGGACAAGCGGTTACAGAAAATGACTGACGGCACACAAACTCTCCTGGGTCAAAGTCCAGTGCTTGTTGGATCCATCTATCTCCATTTCCATCCACACTAAGTGGACTGTTGCACTTTTACCTATGTCTGCAGTTTTAAAAGCCTAATAATGATGCCAATGAGTTTTAACTTTACTTAACTGAAACCCTGGTACATCTCATACAGATGCTGGAGGGTGCCCTGACTGTTATTATAGTGATGCTGGGGACGGCGAGCAAGCAGCTTATTTTGATGCCCTGGGAGTGAGACCAGACTGTCCGGGGAAAAACTGAGCAAAGACCGGATGGATTGCCCTTGGTAATTCATGTTTCCCTCTAAATAAGTGGTAACCATGTCTGTTATCCCCCCTGAACCGTTGCTGGTTAAAGTTTTACCTGAATTTAATTATTTAATTATTTTTTATTTTCTATTTTTTACGGATCTAACTGTTAATCCAAACAGTGTTAGATTATTTAGCCACAGGTAAAAATGTTCTGAGCCTGTAATGACCTTTAGTTTGTAAGGTTGCAAATCCCTACATGATAATGTTAACGTACAAGATCAAAACATAGGCTAATGGCATTAAGTAACATTAGCACTGCTTTACTGTCTCTCTTATGTGAGTGTAAAACTCATATTCCCCAGCATTCACAGGCTGGGGGACAACTACATAAGTAGTGTATTGAAGTAGTAGGCTGCTGGGGGAAAAAACACTCCAATATTTTCACATTTTCACCTGAAAGCAGGTAGAGGACATTAAACAGTTGTTTTTATGGGTGATGTGCTCATAATTTGCAAATACAAAAGCACTTATAGGACCCTACTTCAAGTTACAGCAATCATAACACATTTAGCATCTTGAAGTGAAAATGTACCAAACCAAAAAAATAGTAGACCAAAATATTTGCAAAGTCCAAACCTCAGCCCACGTGCGCACACAGCCTGCATAGAAAATGGAGAACAGTCTCTCCAGCATCTCTACTGATTAGATTACTTTCTTCCGTACTTCATCAGAGTAAACTCAATTACTGATGGTAAAGGACAAGCTCTTATAATTACTGGACCCTCGTCCTTGCATGGAATTCCCTGGCGGTTTAATCTAATCTTCCGCTACATTCACCCTGTGTGACTTTTTGCGCGTGTCGAATTTGCAGCTTTGTGTTCGGCAACTTCAGTGGCTCCAGGGAAGACTTAACAAGTCTACAGCACATACAGTACCGTACGTGAGGATGGATGTTACCTCTGCAAGAAGGGATGAGAAAGTAAGATGACCACCAAGGTTAATTAGAATGAGATGATTTATAAATCTATCGATTCCCACTCTTATCTGAGGAGCAGTTTGGCCAGCAAGGAGCAGTCTCTGCGACTTGTTATGAAACAGTGACAGCATCAACTGCTTAAAAAGTTCTGCAGAATCTTTAAGTAGACTTGCATAAAGCTGACATAATGGTGCTGCGTTAGGATTTAGGAAAGTTTGCTGGTTTGAATTTCAAGTGGTATTCATCTGAGAGTAAACAACTTCTGTAGGGAAAGTCAGCCATGTTATTTCTCCGGTCTTTAAACAGCTCCGGCGCGACCTGGTTTCATTGATGAGGACAGACAGACAGACAGACATTTGTTTCCATTGAAGTCAGGTCATCTCATTGCTCCAAATGGCCTCCCTCTGCTGCTGGCACAGAGCAGTCAGAGGCAGCTTGCACATAAAGCAGATGTATGGTGAGACACCATACTGGAGGCGAGCCAGTGGTCCGACACACAAAGCCATCTGATAGGGGAGAGAGGGGGGAATAGATGCTATAGCATTTGTGTCTATGCAAATGTATAATTAACAGTGTTGGGGAGCAAAAATTATATGTTACATAATTAAATGTTATCTGCATATTTTCACAGTGCAGGAATTCCTTCTTTTGGCATATTTCAGGATAATGTGGTTCAGCAAAGCGAGTGTAACACCATCAAGGGTAGTTTGGCTCACAGGGAACTGTCTATGTCCAGACAGACTTCATTCATTTGGCAGTATGTCTTCAAATATTGAGCATTGTTTTTGATTCGTTCTCTTGTTTGAATTTGCTCTGCCCCTCTTGTCTGCCAATCAAATCAATGCACATTGTTGAAAGCAACACCAGTTTGCCGTGCCTGCAACCAGCCGACCACGCCAAGACGGGTGGGCATGATGTGAGAAAAGAGAGCCTTTCAGTACTGTGGATTTAACAATATTTTCCTTCTGAAATCAGAAAGGACCCTAACATTACTGCACAGTATAAAGCTTGTTTAAAAGCAGTGAAAATGTCGACACTGACATACTCAATGTCAAACTGCAGCTTTATTGCCCTGTTTAAAGGTCCAATTTGTAGGATTAAGGGGGATACATTGGCAGGGACAGAATATGATATTCATGACTATGTGTTCATTAGTGTATAATGTCCTAATGTTTATATCTACACACAGAGCAGGTCCTGAGTCTGCTATGTTGTTTCTACAATCGCCCAAAAAGGTCTAACCAAACACATGCTCCTGGCACATAGGAGAAGGTTTAGTTGCTTTCCATCTGCAACTTCACAACTAGATAGCACTAAATAAAACATTTGTTGGAAAAGTAATCAAAATGTAATCATATGTGTTAAATAGGGATGGGGACTGAGACCCGGTTCCAGTTGAAAACCAATTTTGAATTGTCTGAGCCATAGGAATCATATGCCCCCAGGCTTATCAATTCCTTTTATCGATGCCAGCACGTTTTTCTGACAGTTGTGCATTGCAAAACAATGACATTAAATTTGTATGTCCGAGCTGCAGCAAACTTGCAACAAGGAGGAGTCATGGCAGAGAGGAAAAAATGGCCCCAAGCAAGGCCTCATTTTACGAGGTAAGATTACAGCAGAGTGAGGCTTGATAGACTCAAAGATAATAAAACTGTTGTGTTGATGCAGAAAACCTGTGTTGGCACCCTTTTTTTCCCCAACACAGGATATTAATCAGGAATCATTGACGAAATCATGGATAATGGCATTGGCATAAAATCTTTTCAATTTCCATCATTAGTAGTAAGTAACAATACTTTGTCTAGTGTGACATTTTTGTGGCTCTGTGAATGCAGTGCAGGTGGAACGCTTCATGAGCTCCTTTTTCCTCTGCAGCAGTTTGTGCAGTTTGAGTCATGGGGTGGATAATTGATTTGTCGATCAGGTCAGAGCTGATCAGATCGATGGGAGACAGGAGTAGTTGTTGAGAAGATGAGCAATAGCAAACTGTTAGATCCAGCACTATGAACAGTTAAGTTTCACTGTTAATACGTCTGCCATTCTGCTGCTCCCTCTGTGTCCAGAGTACAATCTGTGACCCTGAATGGTGAGGCTCTAAAATTGTAAGATCAATATGTGGCTGTAGATGTTTTAATCTCGATAGCAGGCACAAATAAATGCATGTGTGGGACACCCTGGTTTCAGTACTGATACCAAAACACTACTTTTTTAAAAACCTCACTTTGAAAAGCATGTTTCTTAATCACTTGTGTTCATATTACCAAAGGCCCAAATTTGCACATCATTTCATGTGTCTCATATTAAATACTCATTGAAATCACATGCAGCAGTTTCATAGCCTTTCTTTGCACTTCGCCACATATACTGTATATGTCTCTGACGGTTGGATCACAAATCTGATTATGTCTTGGTTTTCCAAAGTAAGTGTACCACAGGGTTCATCAAAACAATTTGTGTGCTCTCCTCCATCACTGTGTTAGGATAATCCCTAATTCTAAAATCTTTGATCTCCTAATTCAGTGATCGTGTTTTGCTTGGATTTAAGAAGGGGTTCATTTTATCCACAAGCTCAGTCCCCCTCCCCGCCAGGAGGCACACCGCAATATCCCCGTCCTGTATCAAAAATGTAATAAGTGAAACTAGGTATTCACCTGAGATGATGATGAGGATGCACGACTACTGGAGCACAAAAACAATGTATATTAGTCTTCCCCAGGAGGTGCGGCACACTTTAACATACATTGAGAGGAAAAATACTTTTGTTACTGATATGCCTTTTGAGCATTTGTGATGGCTGGGTAGTCCCACACTGAGGAGAAGCAGCGCCAACAATTCAGCCCTGCTGCCTATTTGAAACCCATGGCTGCGTCTTGGAGGCAGTGTGACCACCTGCAGACAGATGGGACGCATAAACGTAGATTCATTACGCCCCTCTGTGTGTGTGTGTGTGTGTGTGTGTGTGGGAGGAGGAGGCGGGAGAAGGGGGGTGGTCAATGGGTACCTGTATGGTGGTGTATAGGCCCTATCAGGTGCAGGGGAGCCTTTTTCCATTTTCTGCGTGATTAAACTTTGAGTCGACTTCCCCGCATGTTAACATACACAGAAAGCTCCATTAGAGGAATAAAGGCTGGTGACAGACAAGCGCGCACGGCGAGTCTGGCTTCAGAGCAGGCAGAGAAAAATCTGTGGCTGCTGAACCCTTAGCCTCTGGCTGAACCTGCCGCCAGGGTCAAACAGGAAAGCACACACTCCCTGCTGGAGACTGCAGGCAGAATGGGGGGAAAGACTAGAGAAAACAGCTCCTGTGATTGGCCTGTCCGCTGGGACCGAGCCTGCTGACACCAGGAGCGCACCGATATACAGAGCAGATACTGGTTTTTATATCAGCCAGTCATTTTTAGTGATGGATTGAAAAAACACACAGCTGATGGAAGTATATGTGGATTTGTTCTCAAATTAGTTTTGACTAATAAAACTGATATAATCTGATGATTTTCTTGCCTTGCCTTTCTTTTCTTGTCTTGATCTGATAAGGTCACTGGTGTGACTCATTAAATCCTGTCAATCATGTGCCATTACTACTGATATTCACCACAGTTTCAAAACCAAAGTGATGCAATTTGCTTTTAAATGGAGAAATAAAACAATATTATCTCTTACAAATCAAAACTTTGACTGCAATAAAATGTCCTTTGTCTTTTGTATACAGCAGTATTTATAACCAGCAGCTAATTGTGGCTAATGTGAGCTAACTTTGTCAAAGTTTAGCTAAATGGCTGTTTAACTGACATGACATCCTTTATTCAGTTCAAAGATGTGATTTCTCTTCTCTGCTTTGTAAAAGAGAACTCCGGGATTTAGTCCTAAATCCCAGAAAACAGTTTGCATTTCAGCACCTCCGGTTCCCTCATCTCAAAGTCGGTGGGTTTTTTGAATGGGTTTTCAGTTAGAAGCCTGAAATCAGGTCTGTGGTTAACACAGGCGGAGAGATAATTTCACGTTTTATTCCAAAACATAAATTACGTCAATATACGGTATACCCCACTTGTGAACTCTGAAGCTTTTTGTGTCTCAAAAAAGGTGGTTGCTAACAAGTGGCTAAATAAGACTGCAAAACCTCATCGAGCCATACCGTATCTACTTTTTCTCTGTTCCAAACTATTGTTATTACATTGGCCTTTGAAAATTCAATATCTGTCCACCTATATTATCCATCCTACAGTGTAGCCCTCCCTATAGTGGGATCGCTTCACAGCCAGTATGGACAGCAGAAATCATTAAAGACCAATAACTGAATCTGCATTATGCACGTCAGTACTGTGTTAAGCTCGACAAAGAATTTAATTCAACCCACAAAAGTGAGTGAACTAGAAATGTCGGAACAATCCCTCACTGCAGAGGAAAAATGTGTCCAGGCACATATCAAACTTGTACCAGAAAGTCGGTCTGGTTTCTTCCGAATGGAGGTTTGTTTACAGCCTGTCGGATCGTGTGACTGCTCGTGTTCCTTCCATGTCTGACTTCTTTTTGTCAAAATGTTCCCAGATGTCAGCAAATCATTTGGGGAGTATAATGTTGCTATTGCCAGGAGTACTGATGGCCAAAACTATGAAAATAGGAACCAAGTTGAAACACACTTTTGGTAAATTGGCCAAACTTTTTTGAGCATTCTCACCCAGTAAAAACAAAGTGAGAAGTTCATACAAATGTGCACGTATGCACTGTGAGTACTAGTAAACACCCAAATTATTGTATTGACCACAGAATGGCCACAATTTCTCCACAAATGCAGTAAATGTGCATGCAGAAAATGTGTGCAAGAACTGAGACACAAATCTAATGCAACAGAAAATGGTCTTTACTGATAAATAGTCTACAGGCTATTTGGCAGCAACCCTTAAAATATCATGTGTCTGCTCGTGTTCCTTCCATGTCTGACTTCTTTTTATCAAAATGTTCTCAGATGTCAGCAAATCATTTGTGGAGCATAACGTTATTATTACAAAGACTTTTGATGCCAAAACAATGAAAATAAGATCCAAATTGTAATAAAAAACAAACTCTTTTAAAAAACTGGCCAAAGTTTAAGAGTATCCTAGTAAGTAAAACAAACAAGTAATTATTATTGTGCACTTTTTACTGTGATTTCTAGTAAACACCCAAATACGTGAACTGACGACAGAGAAAAATACAATTTATCCTCATTTATTCACATAATTGATATTCCTGCAAAACATCTGCGTGCAAAATGTGCCATTGTATGCACAGAATTGAGACACAAAAGTAATGCAATAGAATATGGGCATTACTGCTAAATTGTTTACTCGCGCCTCGGCAACAACCGTTAAACAATATACAGCGGGCATCTCAGTCAGCTCGAAAAACCCAAAGTGGTACGGCCCAAAATGATCAGTGTGAGACAAGATGTGAGCTTACTCGTAGGTAACGCAGAAACAATCTTTGGGGCTGCAGCGTCATCTATCCGCTCTGTGCCCTCTACGTCCTTATATCCACTTCCCCCAGTCTGAAAACCAGTGACATGTAAAACTCTCCCCACATGGTCCACATGACCAACAGATGGCAAAGAACCCCAAGCAAAGTCTGTCGCTGCACACAGGCAATTTAACACAATGATGCCGCATTCGAAATGAGGACAAAGCTGCTTTCCTGATGCAGATAATGGAAGGGAGACGTGCACTTAAAATCTTAATTTTTGTTTAAATGAAAATCAATTGAGATCCATAAATTGCAATGATTGCATAAAGGCAAACAACAAGGCAACAAATTAGAGGAGATCAGCAAAAACAGAAAGAAGGAGAGAAACGGTGCAAAAAAAAAAAAAAAGAGGAGGGATAAAGAGAAAGAGAGGCATTTCCTGAAGCCCCTCGGGATATTTGTGTATTTGGTTTGTGTTAAGGAGAAAGCTGTGGTGATTTGGGTGTGGAGCAGTGGGCATAGCCTGGGAGGATAAGAGGAATATTACTCCCCGTCTGTGTATCCAGCCTCTCTCCTCCTCCTCCTCCTCCTCTTCCTCCTTCTCCACTCAGCTGACTCTCCATCCAGTCTGAGAGTGTTTTTCCTGCAGGTTCTCTCTGCAGGAGCGCCAAGCGCATAGCTCACATACAGCAGGCCCAGTCAGAGGAAATGGTCAAAGTTCACCCAAAGTACACCAAATTAGAAGCAGCTTTGCTCTGCGCTCCAATGTGTTTTACAGAGGTGGATATTTAGAAGAGCTTTAAACACTCGAGGAAAAAGAAAATAACAGTAAGGAGCAGTCATTTGACTCCATGTCTGGGGGGGAAATGGAAGAGGAGAGCGGAGGGGAGAGGTGAGGATCTGCTTTTCATCAGGGGTTCCATCTTTGACAGAGAAAACCCGAATTGACAACAGTACTGTGCAAGAGTCTTAGAGACCATAGATCTGTTGTTTTAGCAAAGTTGTAATGCGTACGAACAAAATGGCTTTTTCAGACTCAAGTCCATATTTAGTATGGCCCTTTAGCACCTCTTGAACTCTAACACATGGGCTGTTTTTTTTTTTCTCCTTTCTCTGTACAGTTGATACTGGCATCTTTAGCCTGTTAAAGTTGTTTTATTTTGAAATATTTTTAATACTATATACATATTTCCTGAATGTTCTGGTTATATTTTAGTAAAGAGATAGTGAAAAATAAATATGTATGATCATTATAACCTTGCTCAAATAACATAGACTTTTGCACAGTAGTGTATTTCTCAATCTTACATCGTCATGTATCATTTAGCTGACTAGCGTTTGGGTTTTGAGATTCCCACGCAGTCACGTGACCAAAACTTTTGACCCCCTCTGTGACCCGGTGGTGACCCGGGGGTGATTGCAGCATCGAGGTCAAACTACATGTTGATGGGAAGCAGCAGCAGAACACAACAGGTGCGAGCCACATCAAAGCTTTCATAAAAACGCAGCGAGAAACTAAGACAGCCATAAAAACAGGAGACGAGGGAGAAAGCTCAGGAAAGGAACACGGGGAATAAATAAGGTTGCTGAAATGTGAGAGGTTTCCTTTAAATCCACACGAACTTGTGCCCATAAAAGCACAGAGCCGGTACTATTTTATTCTCCCCCTGCCAGCGCTTTTAGACAGAACTGGATTCTGGTGGCGACTGTTATGAACAGTCAGAGGAAGTGAAGCTGGGAGCTGTGGGATGGTTGTGGCAAACTGGGGAAATATCCAAATCAACAACCAGAATGTTTCAGCTGAGGGACACGTGGACAATAAAACATAAAAATAGAACTGTAAGTTACTTTCATTTTATATAGAGGCTGATAAAATTTAGTTAATAATTATTCAAATTCGAGGGCAAACATTTGCCGAAAACATTTTTATTTTTGTTCATTTTGACAATATTCCTGCTGCCATTCACAGTCTTAAAATGTATTATTTTATACAAAAAAATGATTATTTAGTGTTGATTTTACAGTGTATATAAAAGTTTTTATGATTTTTTTAAGGATATGTTATGATAAAATGTGTATTTGTTACATAAAATGAAGGTTTTTTTTCATGACAATTGCTCTAACAATTTCATTACATGCAACAAAATTCCATGATTTTTCCAACATTTTCAATGAGTTTTAATATTTCCAGGCCTGGAAAAGGTGACTGTGAAATTCCATGACTTTTCAGGTTTTCCATGACCACGGGAACCCTGAATATAGCAACTTTTACTGTAAAAACACACATTCTAGATTCATTACTCTACGGCACGGACACGCACCGCCACTATTTAAGCCTGACGAGTCTGAGGTCAGTTTTATAATTTTGTCTCCCACAGCAAAAGCCTTTATTTGTACACTTAAACAAGCTCAAACATATTAAAGTAAAGCTAAATATTTACAAAATGAGTCGATGTAAGGGTTATAAGGAATTGAAGTGGATCCTGATGGCACCAAAATCAAGCCGAGAATGTTGCATTTCTCTCGTTCACGATTACGTTGTAATAATGTATTCAGGCTTCAAGCGTTCCAATTTTAAAAACTATATGTAAAATCTACAGAAATATATGTTTATATTAATGCATGTACATATGTTTTTTGTTTTTTTGTTTGTTTGTTTGTTTGTTTTACTGTTTTTACTTGGTGTAAAGATTTTTTAAAAAAGCTTCTGGGTGTTATGAGTATGAAGCAATTCATAATTAACATGTTGATAACTTGTTTTTAAGCTGTGCTGCAGACGATTGCAGGACAAACTCCGCACAACAGATAAATAAATAAAATAGTGGACAAAATCTCCAATGACAATTTACATGAACAGATCAAAAATGCAATGAGGATCAAGCGGATATTGTTTGTTTCATTGAAAACAATTAAAAGAATGTTGTTGTTTTTTTGGTGCCCAAGAAGTGGAATTAAAAGTCTGTTCATCTCGAATGCGTAATGCTAAAGACCACAACCCAAGTCTGAAACATTTTATTATGGACTCAGACATTTCTGAAACTGTTGGTTTATGGTGCAGCTGTTTTCCTTTTTTTCTGATCTGCTGCTACATTTTTACCCATCCAGACTTCTCAGCCTGTTGGGGTGACGTTGTCCTGAATGCCATTTTTTGGGCTCCCGAGCTTCAAATCAATGCCTGACTAAGCGCCGTGAAACAGAAATGCAGAAGCAGCATACTAGTTCCAACAAATTTAAGATTTGAGATTTTTACTTATTTTCAGAATCACTGTTTCTGTCACACAGGACGGTCCAGCTCCGGAGACGCTCTCGGCGCGAACGGTCAGTTTAGCGTGTGCTAACACAGCAGCTAACAACTGAAACCAAACATATAAATGGTCCCAACAAACTCACACCGACACCAAAATAGCTCAACTCTGTTGATGAACTCGTTAATAACTGTTAGGAAACGATAGCCATGTGATGCCCTGTCACTGTGTGTGTGCCGGCGGACTCTCACCAACTGTCCTTGGCCTGGAGCGGAGGTTTTGTGATAGAGAGAGAAAGAGAGCGGGGCCGTACGCAGCTCTACAATGAAAATGTTGCCTATTTTAAATAGTACAAAAACAGTGAAATCAATATATGGATGTTGTGGTGGCTGCCAGTAATACATCAATGAATGGGAAATTGGGAGAATTGTCATTCCTCAAATTAAAACAAAAAACAAAGCAAATAAACAAACACAAAAAAACAAAATAAAAGACAACTGGATATCTGAATCGAAAAATTGAATACCTGCCCAGTGAACAAATGTCCAAATGGTCAAATATTCAGGTTGTCCACACTACATACTGTATCTGGCAGAAACTCCCAAAAAGCTCAGACTCTGTTGCCTTTAATTATGGCATTACTTTCAGCTGCTTTCTTTTCATATTGCCTTCAGGTTCTTTTAAAACTGCCCGTGTGTACTTGCATTTACGTCATGAAAAGTGTTTTCTTTTTATGAAGGTGAAAAAGCCTCTGAAACAGCAATTAAACCATAATGACAAAGTAAAGTTCTCCACTGGAGCCAGTTTAAAAAAACATATTTCAGAGTTAGACAGCTTTTTAAAGGCTACAGCAATGACTGGGCAACACAAGCCTTAAAATGATTCATTCTTTAACACATAAAACATGAAAAGGTGTTTTTTTTTCTGCAGCTGTGGTGGAGCAGGAGCCTGTAACAGACCCTGTATTTTATATTTTATTGGAGTATCGCTGCAGATACACAGTATCAGTGTAACCCTGGTGGGACCCCAACACTGTCCTAATCATGTCGATTAAACATGCCTGGCATCAGAGAGCTCCCCTTTCATTTCACTGTTGTACATCGCTTTTTATTTCCCCCCATCCACCTTTCATTTCACACGCCCACTAAATTAGCTTGGTGTGCAAGCTGTGCTAATGGCTTTTCATGTCCATATCAGAGGCGCTTAAGCCTTGAAGACAAAAAGGCCCCAATTATCCCATAACACACATCAGCTGTTCGACACATATCACGCCAGAACATCACACTCTGTCTTTTTAAGGAACAATGGCAGCAGTGTTTATAGACAATCACCTTTCCACTTATTTGTCTGATGGCGTTTGGATTTGTTTTGATGAGACAAAATGACGTGATGCTTTTAATGTGAACTTCATTTGTTTCTTTTTACGCGGCGTGGGCATCATGTGCAGCCATTCCTCAGCCGCAAAGCCCATTTTATCTGTGTAAAGGAGGTCCTTGATCATTCTTAATTAACATCTAAACTGGTGGAGGAAGTGCATTAATGGCTTGCTCGTTGTCAATGCGGCTAATTAACACCCAGGAGGTTTCCATTATCCTGAACAAATAAATTAATAAACCAACATTTCAATGACCCTGAGAGAGGCTTTCTCAAATCAAAGTCGAATTTAAACAGCGCCTAATTTAAACAGGGAGAGGGCAGGGGGTGTCCTGTCGGACAGCACAAAGGGCCAAGGTGCAGCTCTACAGGCAGAGGACACGTCCTTTTGATTTAAAAAAAAAGTTTTAAAAAAAAAAACGTCTTCTTTTGTCCAATTTGGCGCTATGTAAGCCCTGTCCCATAAGGCCAGTGTCTCTGTGTGTGTGTGCTAAAGAGCACTAACTGTCTAACTGCATGGCTTCATTTGATTTTCATGTTGGTCAACCAATTTACATCAGACATTATGTTTAATTCACTGGGAGATGATATACGTTTTACTTTTTTATTTGTGTGACATTCTTTGACAACTAAAATAAGTTCTTTTTTTATGGAATGAAATATCTTCTGCATTTTATTTTTCAGTATTGACATGACACGAAGGGGCGTAGCTACCGCTGAGGAGGTCATTTTCCCCTTGGTGTTCATGTTTTAGGCCGATAAATATGTAAAACAATGTTTTGCCAACAGACATGTGTGGAGAAGGCAATTTTTGACCTTGATGTAAATACAAATAAATAAATAAAAAATGTGGACATCTTAATTTTGGCGTCTGGTTCATATTTTTTTGAAGGGGGTTCAGAGGGCCTTGGTCTTGAGAAGCTACAGCCTGTTACAAAGCGGCCACTGTAGCAGCTTTTCAAAATCTGTCCCCACTTTCTTTTTAAGAAGCAGCTCTTCAACAGTTTAAACCGACAGTACAGAGTCAGGGGGGGTCTTTCACATTGAAATTTATATGCATAAATAAGATTACATAATGGATAAAAACAACTGAAGTTGATCCTTAACAAACCACAAGCCGAAAGGTAAACCATTCTCCTCAGTCCGCTTAAACATTCATATTTATGTTTTATTATTTTAATTTAAGCTTTAAATTTAAGTTTTAAAGATTTTCAAAAAATATATATATTTTCAAGTGATTTAATGTGATTCATTTTATTTCTAAGGAACGTGCAGTCACTAATTTCACTATTAGTAGATTATGGATTTTATAAGCATTAAGAGATTCATAATAAACATGAGAATAAGCAGAAATTAGCAGATTTTGATCACATGTTCTTCCAAAGATTACTGACAGAAGTAATTTTAAAATTCAAACTACATGACATCAATAAAGTAATCTATGAAGACTTTATGAGGACTCTCAAATTGAAAAAAATATAGTTGAATACATAAAGGAATTATGGAAAAGGTAAAACAAATAACAAATATAAAGAAAAAAATGAAAGAGTCAGAACAAAATTTTGACAGGTTAGGGGACTGTTAAAGTCCTAACTACGGCTCTGTCAAGGAGCCCCGAGCTGCACATCAGCTTGTTAAATGGTAATGCAGAATAATTATACGGGCAAAATGAATTGGGCATTTTGTCTACAAGGATGAAATCTAATTTTTGTTATTTTGAAAATTTTAAAGAAAAATGTGCGTGATTTTTCAAATACATTTCCTCACATTTAGAGAACTCTGTACACATGACGTAAATAAAAAGCTTTTAAGTTAAAGAAATAACTTTCCCAGTGCTTTGGGACTGCCATAAATTCATTGGCAACAAAAAAAGCTATAAATTAGCAGGTTCCAACTTCTTAAATGTTATTTTCATAGGTTTCTTTTTCTCAAACAACAGTAACTGAATAGATTGAGGTTGTGGGCAGCTGCCTGGACTTCAAAAAATGCCACCTTGCACTCTAGAAATTTCTAATGTGCACTTCTTAAAGAAAAAAACACTAATTGCAGGGATAATCGGATATTTACAAGGGAATTATAGTCTGTTTTCATTGAACCCTGACCTGCAGCTGAGCGGAGTGTGAGGCAGCTCAGGTTAAAGGTGGCAGCTGTCATTTTTGCACTTTCCCTCCACTGATAAGAGCCTCTTTTGACTGAGTGCCCTTGAGCAAACACTTCCTGAGGAATGACAGCTGGAGCCTGGTCATTATCAGATGGGGATAAATCACGGAGCAGCAGCAGGGCGACAGTGAAAAACAAACACTGACAAGTGCCTCATGAGCACACAGTTAGAGGATGAAAGTGATCTCGAGCTGAAAATGATGTTTTAAAGAAATGGTGGGGAGTTATGCTGTTGACACTGTTTTTACACCTTTACAGCGTTAAATCTGAAAAGCTGATTTTACTGAAAAAAATCTAGGGAGCTGATTGCCTTAAAAAATGTTAGTAAATATAACAATTAATCTTCATTTATGTTAATTTTATATTTAACTGTTACATTTCATTAAAATTTAGTTATATTAACATCATTTTGTGAGGTTGTTGAAACTTAAAAATGGCAAGTTTAATTAAGTAAATCTTTCTAATTTTTAGCAATTTTACTGTGTATATATCTACAATCAGACAGTTACATTCCAGTCAATCATATTTTAATATTCTTAAACATGTTAACAACACACAACATGCAGATCTCCTAACTACATCATTGGAAAAATCCTCTTTGACATGATCACGTTAAGTCAGACTAACTTGGTTAACTTAAGTTGCTAACACTTAAAAAGAAAAAGATAATTCCATTTGTCATTTTTACATTGCAAAAAAATTACATAAATATGGCAAATTTTCAAGTAAACTTAGATACAAAGTATACAAAAATTAAATTTATAGTTGTATTGACATTCCCTTTTCAAGTCAATTGGTTTCCATGATTATTTTAATCATGATCAACTTGACAGATTTTACAGTGCAGAGAGGATTTTTACTCAAAAGAATAATTTGTATTTCACTTAGTGTCATAAAACTGCTGTTGCCCTAACATCCTGAACACTGTTTTAGTCTATTATAATATTTTTTGTTTCCTTACATATCACCTCAATATTCATTTTGATTAGATATAAATCTTTCTCGGAATGCAGCTGTCTTTAAAGCCTCCACTTCAATCTCCTGAACAAAAACTAGCAGCAGTCCATCGATCAGCCCCGGCCAATTCAAAACGCGCTGGGTTGACATGTTCCGATAGCAGCCCGCTAATCTTGTTGAAAAGTCCGAGGGGTCATTTATCTAAATCAGTGTCACGGAGCGCAGGTCGCGGCTCGTCAGGCCGCCCCTCCTGTCATGTGCGGCCGGGGAAGGAGGTGTGGAAACGCCGCCTGTGTTTACTCTCTGCATTCCTCCAGCCTGCTTGCTCTCTGAACTCAAACTGATCTGAGACAAGCCATACATCAGCAGGTCGTGGCTGCTTCCACATGCTGAGAATTTATGACGGCGCACGGTAGGAGTGAAATATGACGTTTTGGGGAGAAAGTTGAGAGTTTTCTGCTGAATCAAACATCAAAAACTTTTTGCTTTTTATAAGACAATATTACACTTTATCGTATCACTGAGGCAAAAAAAATAACCAAAGCTCCCTGCGTCTGAATTATTAATTCTAATAGTTTTATCAAGTGATGCGCCCTGTTTCCAAGAGTTTTCCAAAATCTGTCTGATTTTGAGATCACACTAATTTATCAGCCCTGTAGGCCCTTTATGCCAACTTGTTGTGAATCATCACATCCAGCTCACCCCCTCACAGCTTTAAGTGAGCCAATAACCACAACACCAACAATAATAAGAGATGACGAGAAGTTGGACCTACAGTGTGCGCTCCGGCGGTGCTGCCACTCTCTGTGCGCCAGTCCGCTGATGCAGGCTTTCAGAGCCTTCTCCTGCAGCATGCACGAGGACGGACTGGACGTGTAGAAATCCAGCATCTGTCCGGGACTCACGGCCAGCACGTCCATGCAGTCAAACATGATGACGGCGCTTCGTTCAACTAGTCTTGTGCGTTATGGATAAATATCACCGGCATAAGCGCACACAACTCCATCAAACTCCGCTGTTTCCCCCCTCCTCCCCCTCCTCCTCCTCCTCTGCTCCCTCTTCTTCTTCTTCTTCTTCTTCTTCTTGGCACGGCAGATTTCGCTCCTCTTGTTCTCCTTCGTCCCGCACCGGAATCATGAATTATTTCGGACCAAAATGCTCCACGGCTTCTCCTAAACGCTCGTTTGGCATTTTCTCGCACCGTGTCCGTTCAGCGCGCAGCCACGGACGTGTGATCGGGACTCCTTCATGATAATAATAATAATACAGCGACGTGTTTTCATTGAATCGCCCCGTCCCGGATAGCAGCAGCGGTAAAGCCCGCCCGAACTGAAGGATCTTTCTTTCCTATTATCAAAAATAACACGAACGGCGTTTAAAAGCACACTTTCTCCTCTCCGATGACGAATGGGTTATCCGTCCCCCCGTGCAGCTCATTTCCAACTAGTTTTGCCACAGAGAATGAAAGATTGAATTGCCTAATATATGCGAGTGAACTTTGTATGAACCCTTCCGAGGCTGCTGACCTTCAAATGACCCAGGCAGGCTGACATCACTGCAGCTCCGCAGCGCGGAACAAGGCGGAGAGAAGAAACGCAGGCGGAAAAATAATAAAGATCTCTTTTTACTCTCTTGGAAAGAACAAAATACACGACGACGGTCCCTAAAAATTTGAAACGATCTCCTTTTTTTTTTAGGAGCCGAAGAAGTAGCCCATTACAACAGCAAGAGCTGTCTGCGCTCTGAGGGGAGCTGCTTTTTACGCACAGTGACAACAAAATGCCCAATTCCTGCAGAAATAAATGGCCATAAACCGCACCAACAGTTCTTAATTATGTATTTACAAACAAGTGATTGACTTACATGAAAGAAAGTTAAGTCTGTATATCTAATGTCATCCAGTTTGTGTTTAAGACTGATGACTGATACCTGGTATAATTTTAAAGGAAACTTTGTTTCTTATTTTTAAACTGATAGAAACTTTATTTTGACATTGCTAGAGCCTGTTTGGCTTTTGCTCTTCACTAAAATGACATAGTCTTTAGAAAAATGCCAAGAGCAAGATGTATGTTTTTCAAAAACATTTTAAATAAAGTTGATATTTACATTCCTGCTGTATTTTGTGGGTTTTTAATGTTTTTGTTTTGTTTTAACAAAAAATATCAGGAAACAAATACATTATAATTTTTGGTCATTTGTTCTCCTTTTGTTTTGTTTGGTTTTGTTGTTTTTCTTTTTGCCTTTTTTCAAAATATCAATGTATTAGCGATAAAAGCACTGCTAACTGGCATGACTTCTAGATGATTTTATCAGAATAAGTGAACTAACTGGCTGAGTTAAGGATACAATAAGAATCAATGGGGGCTTTAAACACTTCTGCTTTAGGCTGCTTTACGGGATCTTACTTATAAAGTCTTTATGCGTTTAAAATGAGCTTATTCACACTTGATCAGTTTCCATTGTGGAATTTAAACAGTTTTTAAACAGTTTTTCTACAGTTCGACTCTGTTATTTAAACCGCATCAATGAGTAGTCACCAGTGATCAGTCATGAGGTCATTTTAAAGAAAATATTATTTCTAAATATTGTACTGATGGTGACATTTATGTTTGACTTTTGCTCATTTAAGAAAGAAAAAATATTTTAAAAAACTGGAAAATCAAGGAAATGTGGACTCATGAAGCTCACAACCAGACAAATGAAAGCTGCTCTGTGATTGGACATGCAAGGTTAAATCCAAAGTTTGTCACCTTTTTATGTGACGTAATGTATAAAGTTGTATTATTTACTTACTTCTGAAAACATATCCTTAAGGGACAAAAGTGAAACTCATCTATACTTTCATGTTTAGTTCTGTTCAGAAAGCTCTGTCTGCAAGTCAGTGCAACATGTTTGGGAGATGCTGAGCATAGAAATGAGACTTGGATCTGATTATATCATTATTACATACAGCCATGTGCACCACACAGTAGGATACTGTAACTGAGTCCTAAATTTATCTGATTTTGACATATAGGTGAAGGTTGCAAAAATTCCTCTTTCCCTAAAGCTTCAATATTATCTCAGTTATGGCACATATTTGTGACAACTAGTTACATTAGAGATTTAAATTTACCCACAAAACACATAAAATATAGCATGTAACAGATTAAAGTACTCGAGTGTACGAGCAGTTCAAATTCACCTCAGCTTCAAAATTACAAGGCTGCTCACAGAATGTAGTATTGACTCACTGACAATAAAAATAAAAGAGACCATTGTGCTGCGCAATAAGCACTTCTGCTTTTCATACCATGTACGTTTTGCTGATTATACTATGAGCTGAAGACTTTTACTTGTAACAGAGTGTTTCCTCTTGAGGTTTTACTCTGTTAGAAATTGAGACTCTCTGGAGCTTCTGTCTGCTGTATCACACCACAGACTGAAGAGAAGACAAAGACTGCATGGCAGAGTCCGGGGTAAAAACTTATGATCATAAGGTTTATAACTGTGGGCTGCAGCCGACATGAAGGAATAATATGTTGTTTCTGAACGCAGTTCACTTCCTTCAGTTGTTAAAATATATCTACTCAAAGGTTAATGAATAGAAAGACATTCAATTCTGAGCTCTAAAATGTATAAACTCTAAGTTACTGTCTCAAATTCACAACTGTTTTAAAACTTGTTATGAGCAGCTTGTAACTATTACTATGATCCAACTCATTAGTCACTTAACCCTTTGATACCTGAGCAAATTGGTTTGTTTTCTTTTCAAAATATTGTGAGGGCAACAAGTAATTTAACAAGAAATGGCTAAAAAAAATAGAAAGAAATTTGTAAAAAGTTACAAGAAAATAACCTGAAAATAGGCAGGTAAAAGGAAAAGAAAAAGAAGAGAAAAACAAAGAAATAAAAAAAATAAAAAAAACTGTATATATAACCAAGAGAATAATGAAGATAGTTTTCTGGATATGGAGTGGGTGAGGGTGAAGGGGTTGGTTTGGTCAGTACGCATTTCTTAAATCTGAACCAGGACCTTTTGCTTTACCTAACCGTTGAGAGGTGCGCATGCATTTAACAGGAAGTGAACACTATTAGATGCAAAAAATGACTTTGTCACATATACATGGCTGGCACAATTGGCAGTTCAGAAAACGCAGGTACTGGTACAGCAGAGGTTGGCTGACGCGTATTTGAAGGGGTTTCATAAACAAATCAGTACAAATGCAAACATAAAAAAGATCTCACAATTCTGTGCAAATTGTGCCCACCTGGTCTGAAAGCACAAGTCCAAATGTCAGCCTCATCTAAAAACAAATTTCAAACAAAACATCAAGTCGAAGCATCCAACCAGTCTTAGGAAATACGTGTGTGTGAACAATGATCACATGCTTATATTTTATTTTTAAAAAAGAGATTTAAAAAAAAGAAGATCATATTAATCTGTACGAACTAAACTTTGAGCTTGTTCTTGCAAAGTGTGTGTGTGTTTACAACACTGGTCATATAACATATTTATTAGCACTGATGCTAATCTGAATGTGGCAGCTAATAAAGCAACAGCCAGTGACGAGCAGATGCTGCAGCTCATGAGGCATAAGACTTGACTTGTTTAACTAGTTAAAAGTTACTTTAATTCATTCCAGAAGTGGAATTCAAAAGTTATAAATTATTTAGAGTTTCAAAAAAAGTCTGCTCTCAAAAACATCTGCATTTATTTTCACCATTGATGAGACAATAGGTTTTCAACTAAGTCCGCATGCTGTCACATTGTGATTCAGCTGCCATTCAAGCAATCAATCACTTCAAACACTTCTCATATCACCAAACTATAACTACTGCAGTGTTTTTTAAATACACGTTTACATGCATTTGTAACATCTCAGAAGCAATCTTACAGGCACCAGCTGCAGATGTTGCAGGAAAAATGAAAACATGTAGGTGAACTTCCTGACTCAGTGTTGGTGGAACTGCACACTGATTTGCCACAGCATGAGTTGCTAATGAGTCACAGGACTGTAAACACCGTGTACTAAGAGTCAGCTGAATCATTCACACATACAGAGGCCAACTCTTCATTTACTCTTCTTAGAAAGATACAATAGTGGTTGATTCAGAAACAAACGGCACATTGTCATGCATTATAATCAGTTTCCTGTATATAATATCATCATGTCATTAACTGTCCCAGCAGCTCCATTAAACATTCAACCTCCTACAGTCTACACATTATGTTAATTGTTCAGTTTACGCTATTCATCATGCACACATAATGAAATATATGTGATGCTATATAATGACTCATAAAGACCTCTACAGGTGAAATGTCATACTTCTGTTTTGTATATGGATTATATTAACTAGCATTTGTAAATGAAAAGATGCTCGTGTTCAGTTTACCTTAATTCATATTAAGTATTTAAATTATAGTGTGACAGATTTAGTTCATGAGAATCTAGCAAACATTTAAACAACACAATTTTAGCAAACAAGATGCTCCCGTTTATGTTTATTGTCCAGAATTTAGACAACATAAATATCAGGAGATTTAAAAATTCTTTGTTTTAAATGTTTTCTGTCACTCAGGCAGCTGCTCCTGATGTTATCACCCCACTGAATGGTTATCTGATGGCATAAGGAGCGCAGATTTTTGGTAGTATTACTACTCCATCACCTATAGTTATGCCAACTGTTACTGGCAGTGACTTAAGCAATTACGACAGAGGTAGAATAGGAAGTCAGGTGACAAAGTTAAAAGAGCTGCAAAGTCTGAGTAGGGAGGAGTTCACAATGAATGGATGGGTCAGACAAATACAGGGCTTTCACCCAGGAGACGTGTTTGTGTCCCATGAGAAAGTAAAAATCAACACTGACTTATTTTATCTGATGTACACAAGTGAACTTATGTAACGTACTTAACTTACTTAAGTAGCATAAGTTACATAACAAACAGTTTATTTAAACCCAAATAAAACAGTTTTACAGCACTGAACATGCACCTTCTCGCCTTCTAGTAGGTCCAGTTTGCCTAATCTGAAGAATTGTAATTGTAGTGCTAACAAACTGTAACAGTCATTTAATGGGCTGATAATATCTGAAAGATGTGTGATAGGTTTCTAAGCTGAAGGACAGTCCTTTACTGAGAAATCAGATATGAGCTGGTCGGTATTTCCCATCAGCATTATGATAGAGGTGAAGACTTTTAATGGTGTCAGTCTGTAAAACCTGCAGTCCAGCCTGTCTAATGCATCCTCTTGGAGCTGTTAAACTACTTCTGACAGTTTTATCACAATGTCTTCAGTGTCCCCAAAGCCAGACAACTGTCAGCTGGAGACAAGAATATGAATTAAAAAAAAAAAGGTTGACATTTTTGCTGTAGATGGGAATTAATTTCTCAAGGCTACATTAAGTCCAACCACCCTCCCACCCCTCCATCCAAACACCTGTCCGAGTTGCCTGTCAAGGTTAAAAAACTCCAAAAATGTAATTTACATTTTGTTTTTACTAATCCACCATTCCACCAGCACTCCCTGCAGTCTAAATCAGAGAAAATGTTTGCTGTGCACTTCTTCAGAGAACAGTTTTTTTTTAAAAGTGGTAACTATTTCCATTTGTCAACATGGGACACATTTGAACACTGCCAAAACAATAAATAAACATTTTTTAAAAACTTTTCAAACTACTTTGTGCAGCATATTCCAAAGAGTACAGCACAACAGCTTTCTTTCAGCATTCAAGGCGATGGATTGTGACACTTCAAATAAAAAGACAAATGAGAGTCTACAGCCGAGCGAGCGGATCTGCGAGTGCTTTTCACTGAATGCTAACACCAGCATGGCATTATGCTAACATTAAAAATGTTATGTTATATGTTTGTATGTTATAATGTCATGTCATCATCATCATCATCATCATCATCATCATCATCATCATCATCCTGCTGTATTCTGTCCAGTAGGAGAATTAATGTTCCTGCTAACAGGCACAGTACATGAAACAGACAGAAAGTGGATAATAATTAAGGACACCACTGTATTTTTAACAAAACACAATTTATATCTCCGACAAATCAATTTCGCTCATAACTGAATTATTAATTTTTCATCTGTATAATTAATAACATGGATATGTTTTCGACTAAACCACGGCCACAAATCTTCAATTTATTCCATGTATAGCCTAACTGTATTATTTTATTATACTTATCTGTATAATTTTCAAGATGTTTTTTGACTGAAACATAGCCAAAACTCTTAAATCTACTTTGTTCATGGCTGGACTGTAGGCAACAGCACAGCAACGTGGGTAAAAACATCAATAAACATAATTAAAACAGACAGAACAGGGAAAACATTTCCATATATAGGTTACTCAGACACGGTAGAATCACAAAAATCAAGGAAAAATTATGAAATAAGCACAATCTTAGTAAGTCTACTGTATTCAGCAGGGAGCTCCGCTTCTAAAACGCTCGTGGATGGTCCGGGTGAGATTTAGAGCCATGCGGAGGATGGAGCCAAACAGCATCACAGACGTAATGTCATTGACATGCTGCCAGTGAAATTAAGCCATAAGGTTTGTTTGGCAAAAACTACATGCAGCCAGCAGCTTTTGAGTTTTTACACCAGCACAGTTACATTATTTGAAGCTAAACAGTACCCCGCTTTAACAGTAAAAAGTTCATCACCATGCTAGTTAGCTTACAAAGCCATGACTCTTAAATGTCATCAATATTCATTGCCCTGTGCTGCTGGAACTTGCTCTGCACCTGGAGAATTTTGGTCGACAGTCAGTTGGTTTGGTGTGAAAGCTCATCAACTCTGGTCTGCCTGAAAAAACAGGTCTTAGTTTGCCCCCAAGGGAATGAGAGTTCAGTTCACTTCAGGTGAGAACACAGTCGACCTAAATGTGGGAATTTAACCACTGAAATGGCCCAATAAAGACACCAATTTTATAATCTCTCTCTCTCTCTCTTATCAGGGCCCCCCTTCTCCTTTGGTTAAGTTTCATTTGAAGAATGAAATGATCAACGACTCCCTATCCTGTCAGCTGCTCCCACTGTTTGCCCTCTTCTTAAATATTTTCTATTGTTAAAGCACCAAAGCTAAATCAGAAAACTCAAGACTACATCATTCTGGTGCTTCTCTTATACACAAACTGTCAGCAAGTTTCACTTAGATCTTCTGTCAAACAGACAAGTGACCATTTCGTGACATTTTTTCACATTGTTTGGTGTACTTGACAAAGTGCAGAGTGAATGCTAACCGGACCAAATTAAAAATCGCCACAGTGTTGTAACTTTACCCAAGAATCGCACCAAGTCTACCAAAATATAGATGTGAAAATGCCCTCAGAATCATATCTGATAGTTTGAGCCATGCTGTTTTCAGTTTATACATTTTGGAGAAAAAAAAAGACAGATTCCTTGTTAGCAAAGTCATATGGGAGTATGGGATTGGGATGCTGCTATGTGTTCGTGTCTAATAACTTAAACATTCATTCATTAATACTTCATTAATTATTCAATTAATGCTTTCCTTTAATTTGTGGTGCACATGCATCTGTTCCATCAAAGAATATACAATATGCTGAACACAGGATCCAATTAGAGCGTCCTCTCTTTTATGTACACGATAGCCATCAAGGACCTCAGCACTTATTTCATGTTCTTTATTCAGTGCAGAAGGGATGCGCTTTAATATGCATAGAGCATTGTTAGGAAGACACACAAGGCTGCATTGATCTTATTTAAAATCAGAGTTTTATTTTCTTCGAATTGAGATATTAGAGTTTCCACAGTGGCTTCAGTGGTTTTAGTGTTTGAAAGCTTTAATAAATATTGCCTCTAAATGTAGTCAATTTAAAAAGAAAATTTTGTCCGCTTATTGTTCATTTGTTAACAAAAAATAAATAAGGAATATAAATAAGGAGTTGCTTATCTACCTTATTGTGGAGGAGCGGTTGATATGGCCCAGGCACCAGGCTGAACACCGCTGTGTTGGGGCTGTGAAAGTGGTGCCTCTATTTGACTTCAAGTCACTGGAAAGACTGTTTGTGCACATTGAGCAGCACTTTGGAGCATCCAGACTTTAACGTTCTGCAGGCGATTTCTATTTAACTCACCTGTTAAAATGTTATTAAGGTGTAAAGTTATGAATAGTTAATGGCCACGTTGAGTGACAGTTAGGTGCCGCCCATTGACAAGTTGTTACTCTCATCTAAATATGGTCACTTCTGGCTTCAAAAATCCAACATGGTGACGGCCAAAATACCAAAGTCAAGGCTTACACGAGTGCACAAACCAGTGTTTGACATCAGGTTGGCTATGTTCATTTTTTTTTTTTACACCTATGATTTCAGCTCAATGTTTAGCTGTCAGGCCTATAACTTAATAGTTTTGTTTCACTCTCACTGCTTTAGAGGCGCTTGTTTTAAGCAGCAGCAGGCAGCTGTTTTCACCAAAAAGACAGGAGTGGCCAGATAAATGATGAATGATAATGTTGTGCTGTATCTGCTGGATGTGTAAATTAAGCAGCTGTTTGTTGGCAGCTTCCACATGTTTGCTTATCAGTAGATGATCTGTTAGTATGAGAAAAAAAACAGTTTTGCAGTTTTTTCAGAGATCAACACTTTCCCTATTTTCCTTTTTTTTTTACTTGAAAAGGAAAGCGTTTAGAAAATACTGACTATTGGTTGGCATAATTATTATATACAGTAAACTCACTGAGATGTACTATGTCAAAAGTCACAGTTTCAATCCAGAAATATTCCCACCAGCTTTAAACCCAACATGATCAACTAACCCTAAAATTAATGTATGAAGAAAAACTTTAGAGTGTCATATACACCCTGGATGTGTATGGTACATTTGCAGCGGGCACAGTTGTTGGTGTACGGAGAGCCTGTTGCACACTAACACTTGTGATAGTGTTAGATGGAGTGAAGAAGGCAGTTTGAGAGGAAGAGGCGGCCTGAGCGCTGCACAGCACACTGATCCCCATGGAGCTCATGAATATTGCAGAGAGCCAACAGCAGAGCTGAAACAGGAACCCCTGGACCCCCCCGACACACACCAGCTGACCCCCTGCAGTTCAGCCGATGTAACAGTAACCCCCCGACACTCACACACACACATACACACACAACCCCGGTCAGCGCAGGTAATGAATACACCTGAAAATCCACCTGTAATTAGAAGGTGATAATGAACCCATCCATCAAGATAAGCCGCTTTTTGGCATCAGTGCTCCGCAGCTCGTGGCCGCTGCTGCCAAAACTCAGCAGGCTGTGACAATACACAGCGTAGCTGATCATTTAATAAGGCCGGGTAAAGCCTGACAGCTTCGAGGACGACACACATGCAGCGGCTGCTATTTTCACTCTGTATTGAGCCTCAACACGACCAGTAAGTGGATAATTTAACCACCTAATCTGCAGCTTCAGGTACACTCTTAATTCCCATTTCTCCTCTGCGAGAAACCCTTATTTCATGTCATATTTATGAGCAGAGCTGAATTTGTGGGTGAATTCATCTGTGGGTCAAACCCCGTTCAAACAGCTATATTTAGTTACACTTGCACTTAGCCTATTGGTAATTTAATTGAAGCTGCGTGGCAGAAGCAAATATATTTTCCACTCGGGTTGTGTATCAATTCCAAAGCGTGCACTGGAATTATGCCTTTGTGTGAGCAACATGATACACAGAGTGAAACTGAAGATTAGGATTAATTTCGGTGCGAATCATTAGCATAAACTCTTCATATTTAAACACTGAGGGACCTTTTATGGATTTAAATACCTTTCCATTTCAGAATTGATCTTATTAATAATGAATTGCACACCGCTGTATAAATATATATAAGGTTTAAAAATGTGTATATTCAATTTGTGTAAAGCACATGTAGAGGTATAAGTAGGCAGAGGATCAACAGCTTGTTTCTTTCAGGTTGTATTCAAATCATTGATTATTACTACAGTTAGAGCAGAAGCATCCGTCATTTGAAGCATCAACAAAAAGGGACCTTGTCAAAAAAAAAAGCCATTTGTGCACCTGTGTGGAATGCACATGCTATATTAACACTGTCAAGAACAATACATAAAAAAAAGAAAAGCCTTTTAAAAAGATGCTGTATTATTCTGGTCTGGCTCCCTCGTTCAAAGAGCTCTTTCTCCTCTGAAGGCAGACTGAATAAACCTGCGAGCCAGAGAAAGGCAGGAGTCTGAAGAGGCACCTAAAACACAAAGACGTTTCATTCTGAAAATCACAAACTAAGTGAACACATTTTTCATTCACTGCATTTAGCTGTTTCAGAAAATAAACTGTATCTGTTGCAGCAGGACTATATCCACACTTGGACAAACAACACAAACCCAAAAGTTTGCATCTGATTTGATTTGCTCCTTAGGGTTAGGGTTTTCCGGTAGAGCAAGAAGACACCCACTCAAAACGTTGCTCCATGGCACTACTTGTGGTCAAAACTTGATAGAATACCGTTAAAATCCAAATGAAATTAAAACAGACCTCCTGACGTGTCAGCAGTCTGCACTGTGAGCTCTTTCCACTCATTATGTGTCTGCGTTAGGTTTAGTCTGCCTGATAACAACATAGGAACTCAGTTCCAGTCCTGCAGTCCAGCAGCTGGCCCTGACATCCTGACCCTGAGAGGAGCTCTCTACGTCCCCTTCCTCCTCGCTCCGTAAAGAGCTCAGACAATAAAACATTTCAACAGTAATAAAAACACAGCCTGAATGCTGTCAGTTGATCTCTTATGGACAGCTATTTCCCCTAAACTATCACATCATTGTAAAATGGTGAAACTATGATTGAGAAAAGCACATTGAAGGTCTTTAGCACAAAAGGTGAACTTGTGGAGCTCTTTTTATAGCACTTAAATGAAATGCTTTTCATAGTGTGCTGAGTCATAACAAGTATCATTGTGAACACAGTGTGATCTCATGATGGATATAATAAGACCATCAAAGTCTGTGGGGTTGGATTACTTGTAAGGTCTTTAATGCTATCTAAAGGGGGTGTGATGCATACAAACAAAGGAAGGCTGAAGTGATGCAAGTTGCTGTAATTGTGTTTTTTTCTTGTTTTGACTTTGATGCATTATTCTATGTGTCTTGGTAAAGAAGTGAGATGGTTTTCCCGGTCTAAATGCCCAGTCACACAAGGAAGCCGTTAGCTAACTAACTGCTGTATTAGTGGAAATTTGCTGCTATATTAATGCTATGAATGGATGTAAAACTTTTAGTGTGTGATATCTTTTACGTTTAACACATACACATTTACTTGTTGGAAGTATTGCTCTGTCTCTGTCTCTCATGCTTTCTACAGTTCAAGGTAGACAGCCGCCCACCTAGAGCCTGGTTCTGTGTGAGGTGTCTGCCTGTTAAAACAAAGTTTTTTTCCTCAACAGTGGTGCCAAGTGCATGCTCATGGGGGAATTGTTGTCTGACTGTACATGAAGGCGTATGGTGCTAAACCTGTTCTATATAAAAAGTGTCCTAAAAATAGTTTTTGTGATGATTTTGCACTATGGAAATAAAATTGACTTGGCTCTTGAGAAAAAAACAAAAAACTTCTGGAGTCATGTCATTACTGTAAGGTTGCTAGGCAACTAACAAAGAATCCTCACTATATATTTCACAAATACCATAAAACACTTCAGCTGAGGTCTGACACTGACATGTTTTGAAATCGGTCTCAATGTAATTTATTTTCATTGGTTTGATGTCTGTCCAACATTTTGGTGCTAAGTAAAATATGTTAACACACAATGACCAGGGTGTCATGAAATTATGGATACTGATACTAGAGGATGAATCCTAATGTTTTTTTTACCACTTTCCTCTACAAATCAAATAAATAAAAACATACTGTGATTTTTGTAAGTCTTTCTTATTTCTGAGTATTAGGCCAAGGTAAATTATAACAATTTCATGATGTGTTCAATGTAATCTTGCAAAATGTAATTTTTTTGCAAGAGGGAATTATGATGTGATATGATATGGTTAAAGGCTTTTGAAGCTGTTTTCTAAATATGCTCTTCATGTGAGAGAAAATTATATTGAAGGTTGTTTTTTGTGTGGTTAAATTTTAGCTCAATCAAAGGTAATGAAGTGTGATGAAGGACTGAATTACTATAACATGTTATTTTTGATAGTATTGATTTTTTTTGTTTCCCTGGCACAAAAGAGGAAATAAATGACAACAAAAACAAAATAAAAAACAATATAAAACCATCGGCTATTGGCCCAGAATTTCCAAATCGGTACAGCCCTATTGGATACTATCACTTTCCTCAACAAAACCACTAGAAATGCAATGCTGATCTCAAGGAAAGCCTTGAAAAGTACTTAATATGTTGGATTGGATTTGAGGTTCATGGACCAGAAATCCTAATATGATATTTCAAATTCTAAAACTTCCATTAGGTCAACTGTATAATCAGTGGCATTAAATCAAATGTAGTGTTACTTATGATTACTAATGATTACTCAGTGGGGAAATGAGTGTGTGCCTCTAACAGGACTATAATATGCTGTCATACAAAAAAAGCCCTGAACTAAAATAAGTATGACTTCAATATTCTTCTTTATTATTGAGGGACATGAAAAAGGAAGTAGTGGTTGTATGATGTATAGCAAACAAACAGCAGTGTGATGTTGGTGACAAATTTTAGGCACTAGAAGATGAATAAAAGTGGCAAGAAACAGCAGAAACAGTTTGTTCAGTGTACTGATAGCTGTCAAAAATAAAGACAATATCCGTTTGTTGCACCAAAAGCTATTTGTGGAAATGACAAAGAATGAGGCTATATGGTGTAACTGTGAAAATGTTGAAGAGCTTTAGATGAATATCCTCGCAGAAATCACTCACTTTGGTTTATGCGTTTTCTTCTTGATCATATAAGCAGTTGGATTTCATATTAAATGCTGCTGTCACTGCTGCCTTTTCAGCTGCTTTCCTAAATTACAGTAAGATCTGTGATTTCTATCCTCAGCTGTTTCAAGCAGGTCAAACTGCTGCCAGTTGTGTAAATCTCAAAATTCAAATTGCAAATGATCTCCTTAATGAGCAAATACAAGAGACAACAACAGAAATGAGAAATTCATGAAGCTGGATCCAGGACGAGAAAAACTGTCTGAGGTTAGTTCATACGTTCATATAGAGAGAAGTAGGACGTTTATGCATTATTGAACTGTGCTTTCTATAGAAACACATGAACAGTGTTTACAGCATCCCTAAGTTTTAAATTATTCCAAACCATATTTATGACTGTTACTATAAAAAAAAAAACAAGATGAACTTGTTTGAACATTCTGGTTTAAGTTAATATACAATATTAGTATACATTATTAGTCTTAATATTAGTCTTATGTCTGTGTGTTGAGTATGGCAGCCCATGTCCGTCCCCAGATCGTCAAGTGCAGACACTGATAGACACCAAATGCACCCTTTAGAGTCTTTATCACCCTGTTTAGATCTCAGATGATCTGATCACAGCTGGACAGCACTAAATACAGGCAACCAAGTCGTACTTACAATCTGATCACTCAAGCCACTTGCCGAGGTGGTCTGGGACGCATATAAACACATGCTTTGTACCTTTGTATTATACATGCTAACGCTGTCCTGTTGTGTCTTCAACAGGGACCGCATCATCAGCGCAGGATGTGGTGGTTGTTTTGGTGACAGTGTGCAGACATGCTTTATAACTTCATTTTAGGACAAGTTGAATGAAGCGTTGGATAACAGATCATTGTTTTGGCTAATGGAAGGAGACATGCTGAAGACTGCAGACAAAAACATCTCCAGCTGTAATGACACAACTGCTAATCTGACTAGAAAGCATGCTACAGAGAAGCAGACGTAATAACTGTGCGCAGGGCAGTTACAAAATCTGTACACAGGCGGTTAGCTGGAGGCACATGATAGGCTAAGGTATGAACAGTAATGTGTCTCAGTAGTCTACCTGCATTCATATGCTATTACCGGGTCTAAACAGGCTCTATGAGACGCATCAACTTTCAACTAACTCAGATGTAAATCCATCCGCAGCAATACTTGATGCTAACAGCAACTGATGCAATATAAAGGTTGAGAAAGTCCAAAGAGTGCAGGAGGAGGAGAAGGTGGATTGGGTCAAACAGAAGAGGACGTTCACCCAGGAAACAGCTTTTCATGTCCCGTGTGAAACCCAAAGATTATAGTTGTACGGTCATTGCACACTAACATCACTCATGTATCACGTATTATAATGTGTCTCAGCGGTGCGTCTCACAGAGATGCTAAGGGTGCCCTTTGCATTGCTATAAGAGGCCATAGGGTATAACAAAGTGTCTATATTTGACAATGTGGGTAAAAGAACAGGTTAAGTATGGAGACATGACTTCTTTAGGTTATCTGAGCATTAGGAACTATAGCAGGGGAAAAGCTGTCCAAAGCAAAAAAAATAAACACCTACAAACACTTCTAAAGTTAACAAACCACGATGTTGTATCTGGTTGGTTCAACATGTACACAAACAGACTTTTTTTTAAAAACAAAACAAAAAAAATCCCAACAATTGGTGGTTTGAGAAGGAGTTACATGTTGTAAACAGCTAGATACACTGACTGTGCACACCTTTTACATCTGTTTATCACTGTTTAGTGATTCTATCCAAAGCAATTTACAATAAGTACATTCAACCACACGGACACAACCCAAAAATTGCAAACGTCATGCAAGTACATAAACTTCAATAAAGTTCAAGTCCTACATTGTCATATTTTGTAACATTGTTGGACCTTTATATACTTTCATTAGCCTTCATCACATCATAATCATGCTTTTGCTTTTGTAAATCACTTTTTTGGTAAAATACTACAAATTATACCTCCCATAGAAGACAATTAGGCTTCTGTCTCAAAATATTGGTGACACTCAGTAAAGATATTGGTGATATAGTAAAATATTAGTGACACTGGCAGTAAAAGTATGTGTTGCAGTTTTTATGCTGATATTTGACCAGTAAACCTATAAAAAGAAGCCCAACCACTTGCATGAATAGGCTATATCCATTTGGCTGCTGCATGGAAGACATGGATCAACAGATGTAATAAACCACCTCTACCTCTCAGCCGCACAGTTAGAGATTGAACTGCGCTGAGTTAAAGTTATAAGCACAAGCCTCCCGTGGTCATGACAGGGCATTTCAAGTCAAGTACACATTATTGTGTGCTCAGTACAAGACAATAGCTAATAAACATTGACTGCGCGGGCTGATTGTGATTGGTTAAAGACGTGCACCGCTGGCCAGAGGTATGGGAGAGAGACCCATTACAAACTAGAAGGCAATAAAGTGAGCTCATTTACTCCTAACAGCCTAAGTACCCTCAGCAATGGGTCCCCTGCTGGAAATTTGGGTCGATGGAGAAGCAGTAATTACACTTCTGTCTAAGTGTCTTAATGTGACTGCCTCCATTGTTTACTTTTCTGTCTCCAGCAAAACACTGGCTGACAGATCATTTTCATTTCCAATCAAATCTGTGAGTGTATGTGTGTATCAGCACATGCATGTGCATCAGTGTGTCGGTGTACTTTTTCTCCATCTTGTATCACAGATAATGTAATACAATGTGATCATTAGTCTGACACAATTTGTTTGTTCAGTCTACAACAAAGAGTTTCTTGGAGTTGTGTTAATGTGGTCGTCCGTTTTTAATTATTTAATATATACTTTCCACTTATTACATCTGTGTACTTTTACAGAGATCACACGTCTGATAGTCTAGCTGGGAATCCCTGCTGGAGGTTAGACATAATTGAGCCGCAAGTGTCTCCTAAGCGTCCTGTCATTGAATCAACACTCTGTCTTTTTAAAATGTCTCAGCCATCCGTCAACATGAGCTTCTGAGCAAAGTGGACAGCACTAACCTACCTTCACCATATGAAATGAGCAACTTATCCCCATACAGTGGTTCAGTTCATATTTTATAAAAATGCACATACAACAGTTTGTATGATATCTAATGAATTAGCATCCCACAAATATCGTTCCATATTCAATGTTAAGTTATGTGGGTTAGGTTTAGGAAAACAAGCATGGTGACGACGTACCACAAAATAACCTTCAAGTTCTTTTGGTTTCACAAAGTTCCAAACCTGGCCTCCCGGGAGAAAGTCCTGTATTATTTGACCAATCCACCATCCCAATCTGCCTATTTGAGTGGACTTTTGGTCTTTATATTACTTCCCTCTTGTACACAAATTGCAGTGCATTATTTTCCTTAGGTAGGCTTTATGTACAACCAGTACATGAGAACTGCCTTAATTTACATCTGAAATTTACTGAACCAAAATCATGTTCATATCAGTGTGCATTGATATCTTGAATAAAATGGAATATGAACATGAATATGTACGCCTGACGCGCAAGTGACAGATGTAAATACTACTATAATACTTTCTGTGTGGATTGGCCCTAACAGTTTGATCACCACTGTGATGTTGACGTCTCTGGGCATATCTGATTTTCCCAGCCCTGACTTCAGCGTAGTGTGAAATACAGACTTCCAAGCATCTCTTGGTTACTGGTTGAGTCCAGTGTTAGTTGAATCAGAACTAAAGGTCATACTAGCATTTATAACAGCAAAACTTTCATATCTGGTCAACTATATACAGAAATTTGCATCATTGACCAATGTCATACTATTATGACAGTAGTGATCTTTGGGGGAATTAAGACAATTGAGGATAATAATTATACAAGAATGAACACACTGTCTATCCATCCTCCCAGATCCAGTTGCTTTCTCTAATTCCAGCTCTTCCTGGGGGACGTTAAGAGCCCAGATGGGATCTGTTATACCTCCTGCATGTTCTGTCCTCGGATCACACACAACTTTCCAACTTTTAGATGCGCAGACAGGTATAACATCCTTATTAAACGCCTGTAACACCTCAACCGTCATCTCTACAAAAGCAAGCAGCAGTTCTTGTTAGTTCTTTCCAGATTCCTGATGGTGATACAGTTGTCAGTGTTACAAAGATGTTACTTCAGATTAACTGTCTCAACAGTTAAGTGTCTCTATGTTAACAACTTCGTGAACAAGAGCACAAAGTCACTACATCACCAAGCTTCCACAAGCCATTTAATGAGAACGTGCAAATGACGTTCACCTTGTCACTTTCCGATGTGACCAAGCACTTGGTTGTGTGTAAATCAGAACGACTCTGGATAAGGAACTGTGTGAGAAGCTCAGATATCAGGAATGAGCTAAGAGTAGAACCACTTCTATCAGTCAGTTGAGGTTCAGGCATCCTTATCAGATAGATGATGGCTCCCTGTGGAGGACAGACCCTGGACACACTGAAGGGAGTCCAAATCCTATCTAGCCTGGGAACAATTAGGGATTCCCCCAGGAGGTGCTGGAGGACGGTGGTGAGGAGAAGGACGTCTGGGCTACTTTGATAAGCTTGCTGCCACTGTGACCACGAACCGGATAAGCAGCAAGAAAAGGATGGATGGATGGCTGGATGGATATAGTAAAACCCAGTGCAGAGACAAATGCAATGTCAAATTTAAGTAGTGACTTCAAATGCATTATATGAAAAACCTTGTTAAAGTTTCAACCTTGTTTGGGTTTCACTTCAATTGGGTTAATTTGGGCTCAAAACAAAGCAAAAGTTTAAAACCATAAGGGTGGATCCTTCTCATATCCTAGCAGATGCCAAATGGAAAGCTTTAATGAACTACATTTCTAATAATTCCTTGTGTCACTGCCTTCCATAAACAACAAGAATGGGAGGTTTTGTTTTTTTGGGTTTTTTTTTTTTTATGACCTGACGCCTGTATCAGCCAGATGACATCATTTACCCGCCTTCTGTAACTGTTACAAAAAACCTTCCGCTGTTTTTTGATCTGCTACTTCTGTAGTAAAATTTGTATTTACTATCATAGCATTAATAAGATGAGTTGATTAGGTTAGGGAGAGATCAAAGTCATGCTTAAATGAAAAAAGATCAAATCATGTTTTGGGTTGAAATAAGTAGTGTGTTAGACTGACATCAGTGAATACATAAAAATGTTACGCAACACTACATTTTATAAGACGCTGACTTTTGGTTTCACAGAGCACATGAACTGCCGTCTACTGGGTGCAAGTCTTGTTTTGTTTGACCCATCCACCTGCCACTCCACTTACACTACGCAGAGTTTCTTTATACTAAGTTAGTTGCTCTGTATTGCCATGGATGGGTTTATATTGACGCTAGTTGAAAGCCCTGCACATCTCATAAAGTGTGGCTTTGGTGTCAATACACATGCCAAGGGGAGTGACAAAGCACTGGTATTTGATGACCTAGGGATGAGAACAGGCTGAAAACCCACACAATATGGTCATGCTATGTCCCCTTTTGCTTCTCATAGACAAGAGTGATAACTCAAACAGCAGCTAGAGATACTCATGAAGTAAGCATAAATATAGATCTGACAAAAACAATTCCAATTAGCATCTTTTTTTCCTAAAATTTTATACTGCATCTTAGTCTTTTTCAGCAGACGTTTTCTCAGTTGCCATCGAAGTTTGAATAAAGAGTCATGAAGTCTCCAAATTCCAACCATTGATGAAGACCATGAAATGTGGTTGAAAACTCTGAGTTACGAGCTGGGTTGAGATTGTTTGCCAACCGATGATTTCCTAAATGAAGTATAAACTTTTTGTCAAGCACAGGTGTACGGAGCCAGTATGCAGGATTGTCAGTGCTTGTTGGATCATCGACATATTTCTGACACTGGAGTTGAGCAGAAGTTGAGCAGAAGTTTGTTTCTTTCTTCTACTTTCTGAATCTGACATGCCAAATATAGTACAACATACCATGTTTTAAGCACACCCTGGCCTTTAGATATTTAAGGTCAGTCTCAGATATGGGTTGAATCACTGTTGTGGTGCATCATTTGACAACAATAGATCAAGAGACAAAAGTAACGTAGATAATGATGATGTGAGTAGAGTAACTCATATTTGTTTCTCTGAAAATTGAACTTATTTTGCTTAAAATCTAACCAGAGAGGAAACAGTACTGTTGGACAAAAGCACTGCTGCGATTGCACTGCTTATTTGACAGCAAAATCAACTTTCTCCTCATCTCTCCCCACTAAACCATCACCTCAGCCCCTCACCTCCTTAACCCGCCTGTAGTCTTCCCAGTCCTGGCCGTGATGAACTGTTGAGGCAGAAGCCTGGTGTTTGCAGTGAGGGGAGCTGCCCATCAGTCAGGCGGGCTTCTCTGTGGCTCTGGGAGGGATTACTGGGCATTCAGGCGGCTTCACACGGTGAGCCACAGCCCGTCTGATCAGAGAGGCACTCGCCTATCTCCCCACCTCACCCCCTGGGCCTGTGATTTCACAGGGATTAGCACACAAAGTTGCCTAATCTCTCCCTCCACTCTCTTTCTATTGATGGCCATCTCAAACATGGACGGACGCACACACACACACACACACACACACACTGGCACTCACACACCCGCACACACAGAAATGCAGTGAAATGCAAAGACACTGAAATGAAATGACTGTCAGAACATATGATCAACAGAATGTGCAGAGAACTAACTGAATACTTTTGTAGGCAACTGTCCAGTTAATGTTAACTGAAACTGAATTCAGTTTTCTGTAGTCAGTTGCATGTAGCATTTAATAAAAAACTGTCGAAACATTTTGTGTCAGTTCACTTTCTTTGAGAGTGTCAGATGAGGAGATCAATATCAATGTCATGTCGGTGTGTTAAGTGCAAAGCTGGAGTCAGGACAACGTTAGCATAGCTTAGCATAAAGACTGGATGCAGGGTGAAACAGCTGGCCTAGCTCTATCCAAAATAAAAAAAATAAATAAATAACACGCCAAACATTGCTAATAAAGCTTAGTAATAATACATTGTCCCCTTGCGTCAACCTCCGGGGCTGAAAACTGAAGCAAATGCGGAAGTACCAAAAATTGCAGTTGCTTTAATGGCCACAAGAGGCTGACTTCACGAGCGAGTCAAACTCCATAGACCACCATGTAAAAATGTCCAACTTCACAACAGCAACAGAAATAAACATGTTTGCAGCCTGATATAAAAACATATTCTGGTCTATAAAGCTAATTTCCCTGTTAATGCGACTGTATGGGGGGTCGATTTTTATATAACTCACCCATTTTAATGTTATTATGGCTTAAAGTTAAGCATAATTGAGGTCATGGACACAAGACATGACCTCAATTATGAGTGACATGTGGGTGCCGTTTGTGGACAGGTTGCTACCAAGGCTTGGTTAGCTAATGCACCCATGATTCACAGAGTGGAGAAGTAGTGTGGTCACCTAAAAAAACACTTGTTCAACATTTGTGTGTACTAATTGACCCTCTGAGGAGTCAGATATTAAGCTTTTTTTCAGTGAGCACATTGTGTTTTAATGTTTGGTGTTTCTGTTTGGTTTTTGAGAAAATTAGTAATATCGTTATCACAATTAGGCAGACTAGAAAATGCACTGTGCTAACCAAGCTAGCATCTAGCATTAGGGTTAGCTCAACCCTCACATCCAAATATGGTCACTTCTGGCTCAAAAACCCAAGATGGCAACAGCCAAAATGACGAACACAAAGCTTCAAAATTCCACAAACCAGTGGGCGACTATTGGTGACGTTGGCTACATTCATTATTTCATACAGTCTATGACTGTATCACATTTGTCTTGTTTAATTATACAAAAAAAAATCAACCCGTTATGGTGGCAGAGGTAGTTTTGCGCTGGAACTATTTCTTGAGGTCTAACTAGAGTGTGCAGTAGAGCTGGAGACACTGTGCAGAAGTGCTGGGTGGATGGATGAACTGTTGTTTGTCAAAATTATCCTAACCTATCTTTTTATACATCTTTCTACCTACATTTTATATTACTACATATTGTTGATACTTGTTGTACTGTGCAGTGTGCAGGGCTGCACTTGCCTGAGAATCTAAGTCCCATATGAAATCTGCTGATGTATTATGTGCATAGACAGTCACAGTATGCCTTGTTGGGATAAAGTAAACATTACATTAGCTGTAAGAAAGCCAAGCGACTCCTAATTGGTGAATACATGAACAACAGCATTGTTCATTTTTTTTAAATCCCCTCTTTGAAAACAGTAAATAACTTCTGCCCCCATTAAGTGTTGGGAATACTTCAGGCTGGTACCAAATGGCAGAACACAGACGCCTAATTCAATCAGAAAGCCCTAGGGCGGCCCAGCAAGGCTAACTACATCACAGTTAAGCATCTTGATTTTGTCAGAATTATAGAAAATGACAAGTGAACTCGACATGAACCAGAGAGTCGGGGTGGAATCCTCGTATTGGCATTTCTTAATCTAAGCAGGGCGGTGCCAGAAAATCAATAGTTTTCAGCGTGCTCCTTTTCTGCTGTTTTCTCCCCATGAGTCTGAAGAGAAGGACTACCAACATCTCGCTAACAACAAACATGGACTCTGTACCGTCATGAAGCGCGAGGCAACACACAGAATTGTTAAGATACAGCTCTTCCTCATTTTTCAAATTACTGTCTTTTTATGAAATGTGCTTTCAGCTGCTATGAACTCTTGCTTTTACCCAAGTGGTCAAATAAAAACAACACCAATTTTTCTGTGTACATTATGAAATATCAACATATTGAACATTTGAAACACTTCAGCTTTAATCAGTGCAGCTGTCTCACCATATGACTTGCACTTTAGGTATGCTACTGCAAACCCGAGTGTATATTTAGGGTTAAAGTCTACACTGACGGTTCACTCACTGTGGCTGAACACATCCAGTAAAGCTACTGTGTCTCTGTCCCAACTAAGCTACTTTCACTTCACAGCCCATAAAGAAAAAGTGTAAGTGGTACCCAGGGGTTGCAATTTTTATGACACCCAAAAATATGACAGTATTTAAAGTTCTGTATGCAGCATTCAGAGCATTATTTAAGCATCAAAACACTATTTGCTTTGTAAAGATGTAGTGGAATAATGACATCCTGATGATGCTTCTTCTGTGTGTGTTATAATCCAGGCTGCTCTGAGGTTTGCTGTGGTAAACTGGCCCAGCTGCATGTGTATGTTAGTGCAACTGTGTATCCCACTGACTAGCTCATCCCTGCTACTTTGCACTCTGCTCATACAGCCATTACCGCTGATATTAGGCCGACAATGTCGTGGAAGCAGAGCGCCCTCCCTGCCAGCTCAGCCACCTCTATGTTAAAAAACAATGTTGAAAAAAACTCAAATATTTTATACAAAGCCCCTTTAAGCTGTCTTCAGGCATAATGCAGATGTTAGACATGATTACATGCAATGTCAAGGCCCATACATATGCCATGTTTTCTGCCCCCTTAAATCAATTGTTTCCAATGCAGATGCACAGAAGGCATGTTAAAAAGCAAGAGCATAGCCATCATGACACGAGAGCGTTCACAAGTGCCTGTTTTTCAGGGCGCTAGGGGTGCAGCCTGAGATAAACAAAGTTCAACATTTAGAACACAATAATAAGTAATCACAGCCTTACCTTCTTTTTCATTAATATTAGTCTGTGATCAATATGGAGAAGTTGTTGATCATTTTAGTACTGGGCTGCACTTAGCTTTTTTCTGTCCCACAGTCAACAACTTAAAAAATAACACCTGGAAGAAGATCAGCTTCGAAGTAGATTTCTGGTAAGTAGGCTATGACATGGTGCTGGTTAAGGTCACTGAGAACGTCAGGCACAATGTGACTCAGCACGACGACTTTACACAACGTGGTGAAACTGAGGCTTGATTAAGTATGCACACGTTTAAAATGTTGGATGCAAAAAAATAGAACTGGGATTCCTAATGAGTTCAGTCACACAAACACAACTTGTGGGTGTGGCTTACATTACTAGCTATCTATAGCTAAGGTCAGCACAGTTGGTACAGTGGCTGCTTGAAGCTAACTGACCAACTGCCTTAGGATCAAATTTGTGTGAATAAAATGAGGTAAAAATATGCTTTACATTGTCTGAACACATCTTTAGAGCTGTTGTATGGCAAAAAAAAAAAAGAAAATTTGGTTGCAGGTTCGTGCTGGAGGAAAGGTCACGGGGTCATTAAAATAAAAAAAGTTTATCCCAAAAAGATTTTAAAAACAGAAAAAAGAGAAAAATAGCCTTGTCAGTTGCAAAATCCAGACAAATGGATGGATGTACTGAAGCACGTACAGATAAAAAAGCATATATCAGCGTCTTTATCAGCATTCCCAGGACAAAAACTATGGTAATGGAATTCCTTCTCATCTAACAGCCATCTTTATACGTTTCTACATCTGTCTGAAAGATATTATTGAGCTTTACTCTTTAAATTCCAAACCATAAAGATTTATGACAGCCTGAAAATATGGTATTGCAATAAAAACAGGCTTGTGTTTCTCTTACACTGCTTCCCCTGTACTTGCAGTAGTTTCCCATTCCTGATACGAACACGGGGCCACGGGGAGAAAGCAAAACACAGAGCAGAAAAAAAAGTGGACAAAAAGGAAAAACTCAGAGGGACTCCTTTCAGTACAAACAAACTTACTTTTCATCAGGTGCTATTACACATCCCATTCACATTTATTGGATTGAGTCCATGCAGCATAACCAAGGTGCTGACAGGGCCTGATTACTCCAATAAGTCTCGCGGCCCTAGAGGAGGGGTCACCCAGAGGACAGGAATGCAGAAGGGCCTTCCTGAGGGCCAACACTGACCCAGACCAGAGCCCTGCCCAAAGGATGGCTAACATCCCATCACCCCCACCTCCACTCTGAACCTTTCCCTCTGCTGCACTCATTCTGCCTGTCTCTGCCTTGCTTTCCTCCAAAATTCTCGCTTTCCAACAATTCAACAATACTCCATTTTCCTCTTGACACTGTTTTTGGTTCTCCATTTAGTCAGTCTTACTAATTCTTTATTCAAGGTAACATTTTTGGGTTAGGATTCTAAAACACACTAACAAAAAATACCTCAAACACTGGAACTGCACATTGGACCAGTGGTTCCCAACTTGGGGTCGGACCTCCCAACACTGACAAGGGAGCAATAGTTTGACAGAATCATCTTTGCTCAAGGCTCACTTACTGGCTTTTTCTGGAGCTTTCTACTGCATCTTAAAATCAACAAATGTTTGATCAGTTTCAGATATAATAACGTGACCTAAGTATGGAAACTTGGTTGTGTGATAGCAGAGAAACAGCTGAAAGACCAAAAAAAAAAAATAATAATAATACAGATGCACAGGAAAAGATAAAAATCAGTTAGTTTTTTTTGTTTTGTTTTTTGTGAGTCCGTGAGTTTTTCTGCTTTCTTGTGAAGTACTGCATTTGTTTATCTGGTAATGGTCACTTAAAACCCTTCAATTGGAATCTTTGACAAAAAAATTCCTCATTTGGTTGTATTTCTGACACCGCTCATTTCACACTGAGTAATCCATAATCATACTGTGGGGTCACACGTACACATTACCTCATATTAGGGGGCCACAAGCCAAAAAGGTTGGGAACTAGTGGTATCCCACCAATGTTTCAAATATTGTCCAAAATGCTGCAATATGCTTTCAAAGGCTTTGTTTGCCATTTTTGAAGGGAGTAACTTGTTACTAATTTCTTGCTATTTTTTAGCCATTTCTTGTAAAGTTGCTAGTCGCCCTCTTACCATGTTTTTAAAAGTAATCAAGCCAATTTGCTCTAGTATCAAAGGGTTAAGATCTACTTTCACTGCGTTCTGCTGCTCCTTCTGTGCCCAGAGTATGCTCTGTGCTCTGAGAGTGCGGTGCAATCATTAACTGAATGGTATATATATTTCAGTAGTGCTCCTAATGAATGACTTCAAAAATAGAAAATCTGTTTTAATAGTGGCAGGCAGCCAAAATTTAATGAATGTTTGGGAAACCCTACCTTATCTTATGGTCCTATGACGAACCTAACCACCCTCTTCACCTCTTTTAGTTAAATGTAATCATACCTGAGAAATAATGGTCCTAATTTATTTCAACCTTTTCCACGATATTGAGAAACAAGCAAAGGCTGGTGGTTCCAGCTCATTCTCCATTAGACATTTCTCATTCATGAGCCAGCTCAAGGCACCAGGTCAAGTCTTTTGCCTCTGGGCATGTAGAGTCCTTTAGAGGGAGAAAAAAAGGGGGAATAAAGGGACTTATTATATCAGAGAGAAAATAGCTTGACTGGCCAAAAAAGGTTTTGGCTCTGTGAGAATGTCTTGACATATAAAAATTGCATGCAAAATGAACTTCAATCAATATCCAGTCAATATATCATTCCTCCGTATTCAGTTTCCTTGTCTGTCATCACTCTCTGAAATCATTTGATGTCTTTTTTAAATGATGCTGAACCAGTTGAGCACAATGTTGTTGCGAGTGAAACTATCAATCTGTCACCGAGCTGTTTGTTCTCTGTCGGTCTTTTGTCTCTCTCGGCTGTTTTCTGCCTCAGCTCCATACATCCAGCGGTTGTTAATCAGTCGCTGGAGCTCTACAGTGCTGCTGCCGCTGTTCTACAGAACCCAGGAGTATGTGGCTTAGCGCCTTTCAAAGCCTGCCTGCCTGCCTGCATCGGCACAAACAGTCACAGCTAACCCAGCTCCCTCTATGAGAGAACACATAAACAACCTTTTGTTCGTGCTCTCAACACCCCCCCCAAAAAAAGTCTCCACAGTCTGCTGGCCTTCACCCAAGACAAACTCACTCGATTAGAGGGATCTGTTCATGTGTTGTGCATGCTGGTGAAGGCCAGGAACCTGAAGCCAAGTAACAAATGGAGAGACAGAAGAAAGCAGCCTCTATGTGATGGCCCTCTAGTCTTGATAATGCTATGTCTTCAGCCTACCGCTATACCAACAAGCATGCATGCAGTAGTCGCATACTCGCTGAGTGTGCGCAGCCCAATGTAATTGATGAGCTAAGAGCTAAGTTGTGACCAGAGGCCAAATACAGCTCTGTGGCTACACACAAAGGGCTCGCCCAAGGCAGACGCACTGCAAACACAACTGGTGGGAACTGGCCCTTTGCATAATTCCAAATATGACCTGCCATATGATCGCTATATTTACTTGTTTGTTTCTCAGGGAAAGTGCACATAGATTAAAACTGACAGGATAATTCCAGCACAGTATTCCTACAAATTGCATTCATATAAAAGGAATCTGCAGCACATGATTTACTTTATTTAGCACCAATGAAGTAAGCAGCATTTATGTCGTGAAACAGAAAGATTGAGTGTGGAGACTGCTGGATCGGTGTGTAAAACATCCGACTATTTTGTGAGTGAACACAGCTCTACCTCACACAATCCAGGTTCCTGCTGCTTAAGGCAAAGGTAGATTTAAGATTTTTAAAGACTTTTTTTAATGCCTCTTGGAATTAAGACCAATTTTCTAAATGTCTATTGTAACATAAAACATTACTTTTTTTGTCCAGTGAAAAAAAATCTGATTATTTATGTCAAAAAACAACCCTTTTTAGAGTGGAACACATGGAAGACAATGAACATTTTATATTATCCTAAGAGTATCCATTTGGTTAACCAAAAGAAGCAGGAAATATCTGGCATTTCTGGCCAATTTTATCAGTGATTGTGTTTCTCAATCTGCATGTAAGATTCCACTGCTTGGATTCCCATAATGACGACTTTAAGAAAATTAATTTATTAAATTTGTTTCACAAAAAGTAAATGTTACCAATTATATTGAGATTTTACAATGTAACATCAGAAAATGATTTATGAACTACTCCCACTTCCCATGTCTGAGCATCTTTTACGTCCTTAGTTTAAATTTGGTCAATTTAATACTAATCAGTGCCTTAAGGCAGAAAATGGGGAGTTTTTTTGTCACATGGCAGAGTTGAGAGTTGATACCTGGCGGTGTTGGCAAGTTTTCTTGTCAATTTTTGCATCTCTATTATTGAATTGAGATTTTAGGTTATGTCAGAAAAAACAATCCATAAAATCCTACCCCCCAAGTCTTAGCATTTTTAAGACTTTTTAATACCAATTGAGGCCTTATATTTTTGATTAATTAAATTCAGCACCTTTTAAGACTTTACAAGGATCCTTGGAAACCCTGCACAAAGGAGATAACGGTGCACAATATCGTCACAAGCAAAAAATCAGTTATCCTTGTCTTCAACAGAGTTTATGAAAATTTTCACCCTACATGGAATATTTTAAAAGGTCAATTTTTTTTCTAGTGACCTAAAGCAGATGAAAGGCCAAAACGCACAAAAAGAGATACATTTTCAAATACACCTGTGCAGGAGTGGACAAGGCCTGGGTGTGTGCACATCGCTTATATGCGGTTACGTGTTTGTCCCTTTCCATTGATACCCCCATGTTTTTCCATCTCTGTGCATATTTGAGAGTCAGGCTGCATGTTGTGGAGTATCCGTAGCACATTTAGCAGAGTAAAGCGCATTGGCTCTCTATGAATGAGAGCGAACATCCGTCCAACTTATCTCTGAGTGCAGACTTGGGCTCTCTGCCTCATAATTACAGGTTCATACACACAACTCACGGACACACATTAAATAGCTTCTTTGTTGGTAGCTTAAGAATACCACTCATTTCCCAGCCCCCCTTTTTTCCATTTCTGAGTCCAGATCAAATGAAGGGAAACACAGTGTGAAAACTGGACTTCTCGTTTTTGCTGCGACTGCCAGGCTGTATTTGCATGGCCACTTAAGACTCTAAGAGAAGCCTCAGTTGCAACAGCAGGATACACTTCCTGTGATCATTTATCTAAATCTCAAGCCTCGACCATATTTCATTGCATCCTCTGCAGGGCACAAGCCTGGGTGCAGTAAAGCTTCCTATAGATGTGAACCAAATTTAGCACTGGAAAGTTCACGTTGGCCTGTGTTTGACTCCTGGATCTCCAGCTCCACCCCACTCTCCCTGCCCCCACATCCCTTCCTGTGATGAAATCTACTCCTCACGGTTAGTTTCGGAGCCCCTCCTCCACTCTCTTACCACCCACCACCACCGAAAAAGAAGCAATCTTTGAAGCGAGCCGCATCTCTGCCGGCCCTGTCGAACAATGAGATGCTCTCCGGCCGCTTTGTGCTGCGGGCCTCTCAATGCAAACACAGCTCTGAGAACTGCTTTTTCATTGTCTCATCTTCAAGGGGTAATAAATAAGAGGCTGGACAGCTAGACAAGCTGCTACAGGGCGGGAATAAGAATGCTGCTGTTAAAAAGGCTGGCTTTCAATCAAAGTCCATTCAAAGAATAGTTGGGGTTTTGTATTGACGCATGTTGTGCCTATTAATGAACATACAAAAGGAGCCATTTTCTTGATTTATGGGCGGCTACCATGGAGAATGCGCTGTGACCACAGGCAGGGGAGGCCATACGTTAACATGTGCATTTGTATATTTACCTCAAACTTTAAAAATCTGTTTGTTTGTTAAAAAGAAGTCAATTTACAGTACTGTGCAAAAGTCTTAGGCCACCATTAATTTGCTGTTTTAGCAAAGCTGTAATGACTATAAACACATTTATTTCTCAGTCTCTTTATGAAGATACAAAGTGCACAATGCATTAAACACCAAAAAAAAAAAAAATCAGAACAAAATTCTTTCTTCAGACTGAAGACAATATGACGTGAAACATGGAATTGTACAACCACAACAAAAGGTAGCTCAAACAATCAATATTGAGCTTTGGACATGTCTTGAATGCAGCCTGATGTAAATACACCAGAAGATTAGTATTGTAAATCTCATATTGTCTGCCCGAAATAGCTCAAGACATGCTAAGTGGAGAGGGAGTTCACTCAAAATCATTGCAACTTTAGCACATTGAAGCTGTTTTATTCTGAAATATTTGTGTCGATAATACTTTATGCGTATTTCCTGTATGTTCTGGTTGTATTTTAGTAAAGGGACCAGTGAGAAATAAATATGAATGATCATTGAAACCTTGTTAAAACAACAAAGTTTAAGGTGGCCTACGACTTTTGTACAGCACTATATTTCCCAAAAAAGAAAATGAGTTTGGATTCAGTCCCAACGATCTTTCCCCTGTTATCGAGCAGATCCTCCCGGCTCCGAGACACAAACAGGGTGCAGAAAAAGCCCTCGGTCTGCCCACAGGTGTGAGGCAAAGAAATCATATCAATAAACTACAGTAAGCTCTGTAATCAAGACAGCTCAGATCGCAGGTTGCTTATTGCTTTGGGGAGTAAATACCATAAGATGCACTTCCAAATTGAAGCCTTCCCCAATTAGTTTTGCTCAGATTTTTTTTTATTTTCCCCTCGCATGTTTTTACAGACTATTATCACTCATGTATCAACATCGTTTCGCTTTTGCCAGAGAGGAGATGAGAGTTCCTGACAACTGGAGAGTGAAACGGATTGATGGTGGGCTTGCACTAAGGCAGACTGAGCCTCTCATTAAACAGCTCCAGATGTGTGCCAGATGTCGGGGGGGTCTCTCCCATTAAAAAAAATCCCCTCACCATAAAAAACCCCACGCTCGATGTGATCGCAGTGGGTAACGGGCGTTGCTCGCAGCAGCTCGGGCACCTTTCCAAACTGGAGACAAACTGTAGATCATGTCGTAAACACTGTTTTCAGGCTATGTGTGGAATGTGCGGCAACATGTATGCTGAGGATTCTCCGAGCGCTACATGGGGAAAAGTGGGGGCGGGTGGTGAGGAGACTCCTGGCAATGTGAACTATGGTTGAACTGTAGGAGGGAGTGCATTGAAAGGTTGGAAACAGTGGGGGTAAAAAAAACTCCCAGCCCCCCTTCTTCAATCAGTCATACGGCCCCGACAATAGTCTCGTTTTCAGACATTCCTCCATGCATTGTCGATGACCAATAATCTTTTCCTTACTTTTTTTTCGTCCCACAAGCCTTGTTCTCATCACATTCAGCCCTCGGTGAATGAAGACACACCGCCTCTTGCAGACAGCGGATGAAAGGCATATTGTATTTTGTAAAGGCTTGGAACCTGTTAAAATAGAAATGCTGTTAAACCTTTAGGGTACACCATGAGATGTAGCCCTCGCTCTCCTCGCTTCTCTTGGCCGAGCGGCTGGCGAGTTAGATCCATTCATTTGCCAGCCACTTGAGTGCACATTGATTTTCAATCCAGAGGGTTAGCACATGGTGTAATGAGAGAAGTCTGCATTATTCATACTTTGCCAGGGCTAGAAACCGCGTGTGACCTAAATACCCTGCGATGGATTCTAAAATAACAACAGGAAAACACTGACAGACAGTCAGGCAGACACTGACTTGAAATGAGCAAGGTAGACAAAGGAAGGGGTAGGGAAAGAGGAGGGGATACATCTGGGGGAGAAGAAAAAAAAAGATGAATGTGTAGGTGTGTGAGTGTGCATTTGCCAAGTTTGAGAGCAAACTGACAGCTGAGTCTCTTTTAAGATGGGCTGCTGCGCAGACACATTGTATCAGTGTGTTATTAGAGCGGAACAAAGACGGCATTAAAGCAAACTGTGTGTACAATGTATGTCCGCACATTTATATCATGTAGCAGCTCTCAGGCCTGACTCACTGCTGCACAGATGGGTTTTATTACAGGGATATACAGACTAAGATTCCTCCTTCTGCAGCTGCATTATGGATACTGTCTGACACCGCTCCCTCAGCTCATGCATCACACTCTAAGAGTGTCTGTAGCTTTAAAGGTGACACCAAGCAATCTTTTACATATTATGTAAGATGTAACAGCAGATAAGAAGGTGACCTCCAGTTAGTCATCATCTTAAAGAAAACAACCATCACACTCAGAAAAAAAAAAAAATTCCACGAAGCACTAAAGGTATACTGAATTACATGGGTTTTTTTTCCAATATCAAACATTCATTTCTCAGTCCTTTTTTAAAACTCTTCACATGCCAGCGCAACAGAAGTCAAGATAGACTAATCTGTGGAACATATACAGCAGTAATCGTCAACTGGCTGCCCACGTAAGCTTTCCATGCAACCCACAGAACATTCATTCAGAAGATATAAAGAGAGAAAAAAATGCATTATTGTATTTAGAATATCTAGTATTATTTATAGATGGAAATAATTGTATGAGGAATGATTTACCAACATATGTGTGTTTGACCCGCATTAAGAAATCCATTTTTCCATTAGTTATTAGAAGTGAAGCGGCAGGTAAGATCATGTAAGATTACCAAGAACAATATCAAATGTCAAAATGTGACAAAACAGCTTCCTTAGGAAATTATTAATAACTCACAGAAAAACTGAATACAGTACAGTCCACCTTCGACCATCTCTTTGTCACTCTTTCTCTGTCACACACATACACGCTGCAGTACTTAGTCTGTGTCCTTCATGTCTCTGACATCAGTCCTGACACCTGTGCTATTAGAAAATCAGCATTCCCACACATATTTATCAATGAATTTTCGAAACATTTCCATTACTTCTTCATTATATTTTATCCGGTTTACACGTCTTTTTGCAAGTTAGATATTCCCACCGCCTACTTGCATCATGAGATACTACTGACATGTCAGCTGTCATGGAAAAGCAAAACTAGATTTTAAATTTGTAGAAATTGATCGAATTCCGCGAGACATGTTTTAGATGTTATTAATGACATATTTTGAACAATATTTAAAACAATTTAAATTCAAAACCACTCCAAAACATTATTAATTGCATTATTAATTACAAACCATTTCCAGGCCTAGAAAACATTTTTTCTAATTTCATAACTTTCCAGGAATTTTATGATCGTGGGGTCCCTGTATAATGTATGAAGTTTGTAAGTCAGGTCAGGTTCTGGTGGTTAATTAACTCATATTTTGCTGGTTGGGCAGTGCGGATTGTGTAAATGAAGTTGATCCACTGAGCAATTATCCAACCTGCAACTCAAACTCCATAAACTGTTGCGGGGGTAAAGAAAAAAAAACTCTTGAAGAGTTGCACCAGTGCTGCATTCATGGACCCATAAAGAGTATTTCACTGCTGTAAAGACTTCACAAAAAACTAGGCTGTGTATGCAGTAAAAAGAAGCAAATACTTACTGTATTCAATAGTCAAATTGGTTCAACATGACCAGAGAAAACAGAGCAAAAGGACACTTTTGCTCAAGAGGTAGAAAACCTACAACTACCAGAATGCATCGCGCCTTAATGGACGCTCTCGTCAGTGGATGACTTAATGCGGACTGGTCCAAATGAAACAATGAGGGCCGACGAGCTTGTAGTTAAACAGTAAGCTAAAACATGTTTCAGGTGTTCCAGTTTGAGAGCCAGAAAGAGGAGCTTTTAAATATGTATTTTCTAATCTTTGAGCTTGGGGGAGGTATTAAGTATTTTCAAGGCAAAAGATGAAGTCCAAGTGACGTCATGAGGCATTGGTGTTGACGTCCAAGTCAAGTTGCCGGCACTGCAGTAACATAATCTTGATATATTTTTTCAATCAGCGCTGCCTAGTTTTACTGTTTGATCGGATTTTGGTGCGAGTTTGAGAGAAACAGAGAAAAGTGAAGGTAATTCTACTGATCAGCTGTATACTCTTTGTCAGTGCTGCTGGGGGCACAGGTGGCGGAAAATGCGAAAGTACAGCCTGTAGTTTGAGCAACAACCCGACAGCCGATGATACTTGCTTTGTCCAATTCCTCTACTGACAATATAATTCCTGCAGAAATATTTCACACTGAAGACTTTCAGCTGCTCATCAAAATTCACACCTTTTGAATGAAAAATGTCCACAGTGAGGTCTGTGGGTTAAACAGAGTAACTGAAACATGTTTAAAACCAACAGGCATTGCTTGATATCACCGATGGTCTCACCACGTCTTTGTAATTAGGATGCACTGACCCTTTAAATTGAATTCTTTCTCTTACATCAGTACACATCTTTCCACGATGTGGCTTTACAACAAATACATTTCAAAGCAGCTGACAGGATGCTGTCTCTGCTGGAGGCCTCATGCTGCCATGTGGAATCAGGGAGGGGAGAGAAAGAAACATTTCCTGGGCGATGGGGCAGGGATGTTTCCGAAGCATCTCTGCATAAATTGAGGAACAGGTCGACATTCCCCTGTCAGATGAAGACTTTGATAATCTGTTGGGGTCGTGAGCAGGTAGGACACTGACAGGTTGGAAGTACAGGTATCCCCTCCCCCCGAACCCCTCAAGGCCAGACTGGCAGAGAGTATGGGGAGGGGATACACCAGATGGGGAGAAGCTGGAAGTGTGTGAATGACAGGATGTATTAACCAGCTCGCCGATATGCTTGTGTGAAGCTTTTCCTGGACTGTTTTAGAATTGGCTAATGAGACTATGCTTTGTTAGGGTTTCATTTTGCTTAACGGACCGATCATTTGATTTAAACTGGCTTAACAGACCTTTTATAAAAATCTGCCACTAGCAGGGGTCAGCCTTTATTTGTACATTAGAAACTGATAACAAGCACCAAACTTTACATTGTTATTGGCCAGGTGTGTGGATGTAAGAAGACGTGATTTTAAATAAAAAATTTCACTTTTCACACTACTACTTCTGTCCTTTAAAGTTTGTGCAGCTGAATGGAGCACTATGAAAAGTCTGTCCAAAAGTCTGTCAAAAGTGCACACTTAACCCCATTTGTATGAGTTAATTTTGGAGTTAGATTGTGGAGGCAGCGTGATGTGGCCAATTTTTTTCATTATATGTTTTTTTGGAAATTTGAGCACCACAAGCCGAGTGCCATCTAATTCTATTATATTGGAAAGAAGGCAGACATCTCTACAGCCAACTCTGCAACTCACACCAAAACAATCTAAATTAATAAAGAGCGCTACAGGTAAGAGGGAAGATATGTTTTTTGATTTGGGGGTGAATCGACACCCAATCCAGCCTGGAAGTAGGTTTGACACCAGACACACAACAGAGAAGACAATGTCAGAAAACTTAGGTTTTCTGGTTGTTTGTTTTCCGTTTTATAACCCTGTGTCCCTTTGTATCATTCTGTGTCCCCTATTGAAACTGGGAGGCTTTTGTGGGTCCCTGAACATAGTAGCTCTCCATCATCTCCTTTTTTTTCCTCAGCAGCAGTTTGTGACAGGCAGAGCTGTTAATTGATCTGCCAATTCCTCCAGAGCTGATCAGATAAGATCAATGGATGAAAGGAGCAGCTGCTGCGAGTGAATGCAAACTTTTAGAGCCAGCACAATGAATCAAGTTTCGCTTTCAATGTGCTTGACTTTCTGCTGCTGCATCTGTGCCCAGAGTACGCTCTGCGTTCCTTGAGTTGCAATACATAACCAAACAGTGTATATATTTCAACAGCGCTCCTAATGAACAGTCGAGCCCCCCCCCCAAAAAAAATCCATTTGTGGCTTCAGCTTTTTTTATTTTTTATTACCAATAAATTAATGTGTGAGAAACCCTGGGTTATTGCTATATAAGAAACATGTTTCCTCATTATTATAGCACATCATTATGTAACTATGTACTTTGCATTTAATCATTTATTAAATGTTTTTCATACTGTCAGATTTTTATTTTCAAACCTTCCAGGCAGCCTTTACTTTCCATTCTCTTTCGTAAAACATAAATATATATGCAGACACTTGAAAGTTGCTTGACTTGCTCACACTATCAAAGTGTTTTGAATGACCTCAATGAAATGAATAGAAGCAAATGGCTGCCTTGAATATTGAAAAACAAATTCAAATGCAGCAGTGGGTTGGTATAATAAATAGCTGTAATTTATGCAAGTAAAACATACAAAATGACTCCTTTATAGGAATACTTACTTGTAATGTCCCTTTAAAGGAGGACTGAATATCAAAGTTTTAGAGGCTTTTGGAAAGAGAATGTTTCAAAACAATAATGCTTTATTATAATATTTCCATTGTCTGTCTTTCTTTTTATCTTCCTCATACATACACATGCACACACACTCCTCAGTGATGTTGACTGGGCCACTGGAGTTCCCAGGAGGTATGTGGTGTTTGCAGTAGAGTTCATTTTCCTTTGCAAATCTCCCTGTGGAGATAGAAGGCAGCAGGCAGGGCGAACCGGACCGCTGACCCAACAACAGCAAGTGTTTGAGTGTGTCCCCGGGGGACGCCGCGACGGCCCACATCATTTGTGTGAATCCACAAACCCCACTCAACAGCGGTGCTCATTACCTTACTGTTTGTTTCATCTGATTTTTTTTCTTGGTGTCCAAAGTTCAGACGTGTTCAGACACATCTGTATCAGACAGCCTCACATTTATTCGTTCTCTAATGTTGTGAACAATACAGCCTCTGCTTCACACACACCAAAGGATGATCAAGCGAAGACAGCCTCTGTAGTCTTTTTATCTACTTTTTGTTATTGTATTTTTTTTATGTTGATGGTGCTGAATATTTCATGTCTGCACTTTGTCCTGCCCCAGTCAGCAGGGCAAGATCACAGTAATGTATTGATATTCACTTCATCTTGCTTTCAACTGCACGAACTCACTTCTTACAATGACAGGCTATTTTTAAAAACAAATGTTATAGTACTACTATAGGCAATATGAAGACACAAACAGATGCCCCTCTGATGCAAGTTAGAGGTCTTACTTGGTGATTCCTACACTCAAGGTTTCGATCCAAAATTTAATCACAAAATAAATCAAAAGATGATTACCGGTGAAGTTGAATAAGGTAAAATTAAGATCAGATTTCTGTTTTTCTTCTCTTGCTGTACAGTTTTTCCTCTTCAGGCCTCTGTAAATGATTCTGAAAAAACAGTCTGTGGGAAAATCACTTTTTGATTGAGCTGCTCTCAACTTATGCCAACCATACACTAGAAGACTTTTAAAACTGACTGAAAAGACCTTTAGGTTTTAGTCGCACATTATAAGATTTTGCAAAGACTGGGGATCTTGCAGGGTCACTTTTTGTAAGACTACAACTAGATTTCTTTTGAGATTATTTCCATCTTGTTGCTGGTGGAAAAATGTACGCCAAACTTCCTTTCAGAAATACAGCACATTAACAATTTCTCATGTATCTGCAAAAACACACAACTTTAGAAACCCAAGAGAAAATGTGCCATCTGTTGACGGTATTGTTGTCAGTATGGCATCAGTGTAATCAATATAGATAAACTGTATTTGTGTACAAACTTTACATTTATATTTTGTTAGTTAGCTGTGCTCTTATAGTGGAGGGAGGCTGTGGGAACAAGCAAACTTTTTTAAATATTAAGAGTTAAAATAAGTGCTGGTAGGAAGATTAAATACACGCTGACATAAACGCAGACCCTCTACATCAGATTCTCCTCCTTTTTCCACAGTCCAAGAGAGCCGAGACTTGTTCACGTTCTCGCACCTCCCTGGAGTCCCCTCCATGTGTACTGTCCTCCCGGTTTGCTGCTTTCTGTTTGGTGCATGCACATTTTCATGTGATTTAAAAAAGATATACTGAAAAAAGGACCACACACTTTCCACAATCCATATAAACATACCACAATAATGGCACTTTGGATCTATTTAGCACTCATTTCAGAACACATCTTCTTATAAGTACATGTACATGTAGCCTGTAGCCTTTGATAGAGAGTAGTTTAAAGGGACAGATCACCCTAAATTAAAAATACATATTTTTCCTCTTACCTGTATTACTATTTATCAGTCTAAATTGTTTTGGTGTGAGTCGCAGAGTGCTGGAGATATCGGCCTTAGAGATGTTTGACTTCTCTCCAATATAATAAAAATAAATGGCACTTTTGCTTGTGCTGCTCAAAGCGCCAAAAAATACATTTGAAATATACAACAGCAATGACTCTTTGCAGAAATTATCACCCGGTTACTCAAGATACTCCACAGAGCTATTTTATGTTTATCAAACTACACCTGTCACAGCTTTATGGCGCAGAAGGAAGCATGCGTTTACTGCTAACTCACATAGCAGCACTGAGCTACCCAACGTTACAGCTCAGCCAAGGAGGATGCCATTGATGTTCACATCTCGCACTGTCACAAGCACCAGCCTCAAGTCCATAAGTATTTCACACTTTCAAAATACAAAAAAAAGAACTTACTGTATTAAGTAAATAAGAACAGGATTTATGTTAAAAAGAGAGGCTCGGAGCTACAGGAGACAAGTATGAGCATGTATTTTTTCTGGATTTATCAATGCAGTGTGTTGTGTCAATCACTAATGAATGCAAAAGATCAGAAAACAGTGAAGCTTCTTTCTGAAGTAGGACAACCAAAAGTTTGAAATAATTTCTCTATAAATCTGTTTCAAATTAAGGCCTGGTTCTCTCCGCAAATTAAGCAAATGAAGGCTAAACTACGAATGAAGTATTAACACTTTAAAGTATGAATATCTAACTTTTAAGTCAATAGTAAAGCCTTAAAGCTTTTGCCATAATGGATGAGAAAAGCTTTGACTGACAGAAATAGAAACATGATGAAGAGATTTGGTATTTGCCTTGTGTCTAATTTCTCAAATGATGCTGTTTATCAACAGGAATATAAACTCTGCTCAACAAAAACAACAAATATTGAAACTGACTGTCTGTGTTGTGTCTATTTACACTTCAGAGTTCAGCAGCACACAGAGATGCACACCTGAGCTCCTCACTGGGAGAAGAATCCCCCCTGGGTGAACCCGCCTGCTGGTTTTCATGTCAGAGCAGATTTTGAGGTGGTGGAGGGAGAGGAGGGGGAGAGGAAAGGGAGTAAATATGTGGAGCTGAGAGTTGAAAACAGCAGAGCTCAGGCTTAGGCAACACAAACCAGAGTGTGTCAAAATATTGCTACAGTAGTGGGAGACATCAGGGGCCACTTCCAGTGAGGAAACAATCCAGGAGCCAAGCAACTGTCTGGATTACTCACTGCCATCTGAGATTCATATCATCATGTTCTGTCTGATTAACGTCACAGCCGAACAGTGCAGCAAAGTCCTTATTTTAAAGTAGATCAATAGTAAGTATGTTTTTTAAAATACTGAAATACCAGCATGCAACATGTACCGGGCAAATCCACAGTTTAGGATTACGTTCCATGTAAAGGTGTAACAGGTTGTTACATTTCCGGTACTGCAAAAAGTAGAAATGCCAGAGAAATTGACTTACATTTAAATTTATTTTTTTTAAATCGTTTGTTATTTTAATGCATTTAATTATTAAAACTAACATAAACTATTTTTTTTTAAACTTTGGACAATGATGGAGTGACCTATCTTCTGGGGCAGAAGCATATAAAACAAAAACAGCACATTATAATAAATAAAATGTTATACTGTTGTTTTAAATAAACACAAACAAAAGAAACTGACATTCTGTTTCTGACATGACAGAGAAATGTCCTTGTTTTTTAATTCTTAAATACAGTTAAACTAAACTGTGTTTTTTGGGGAGGGGGTTGTACAAAGAAGGAATTACTGTCTGGCTTTTTTTCTTTTGTTATTTTTTTTTAATCTTTACCTTACTTTTCTCTTTTTTTCTGCTAAATTTCGGGTTATTTTCTTGTGACTTAAAACTTCTACATGTTTTTTAAAGAAATCACACCCATCTGCTCAGGTTTAAAGGGTAAAGTACGTTTATAAAGCCTGCATTTTCCACTACTGAGTAGGGTCTTATATCTGCAGTTATATATGTATCAATGCTGCAACGGTTTATTTTTTCCTGTTGAATCTGTTGGGAATGGTTGCAGGGATAACCTTAGTTTGTAGCTTGTGTTGCTCCTTGTTTTCATCTAGTTCCACTGATTGACACACCGGGGTTAGTCTGCATTATTGCGCTGACATGTTGGGTTATTCCCACTGATCATGTAACCTTCTGTCAGCTGATGCAACATACCGTTTTGTTTGTTTTTTTATCCACCTCTCCCTTGCCATCGCTGTCAAGTATAATGTTTTGGTTTGGGGTTGAGAGGGACAACAGCATTCACTCTGTTATGTCTTGTGGGCTGCCGTGTTAAGCGCAGTGGTACTGACACTCTGTAGTCTCATTTAGCCACTTGTTAGCAACTGCCTTTTTTAAGACACATGAAAGCTTTAAAGTTCAGGAGTGGGGTATTTACTGACGTATTTTGTCATAGAACAAAACGTCAAAGTCTTGTGTTGACCACAGACCTAATTACCGAAAAGCCATTGAAAAAGCCCATTGACTCTGGGACGAGAAAACAGGAGGTGCTGAAATGCAACTTGTTTCCAGGTTTTGGGACTAATTACTGGGGTTAAGTTAGGGAACAATTTGCTCATAACATTATGTCAGTCAAAGTTTGTCACAATCACCAGTTACCTGCATGAAATCAGAGGCTACATGACCATTCACCTCTACAATGTCCACATCCTTCCTTTCTAACTTTATACATAAAGTGCACAACACTTCCTTTATTGGCAGTTACTGTTGCACTAAACTGAATCATTCACAAAATTTGTATCAATATAACAACATCCCAGTATTTTCCCATATGATAGTGAACAAAAAAATAGGTTATTTTAACCTGCATACAGTGAGAACAGAACCTATACCATTGTTTTTCAGGGAAATACATTCTTGGTACCTTGAAAGCAGTTCAAGGAAAAGCTTGAGAGGCTTTCCAATTGAGAGACAACTTCGGATAGGCATGTACAACCATTCTCAGTGGAGCAGAAGGAGTACTCACCAACAGGCGAGGGTGTGCTGCCGCTGCTGGACGGCTGCTGGATCTGCAGCCTCTGCGGTGACGGCGGCGGCAGCTGTGGCAGGGAGCTGATGATTGAGGGGAACAGGAAAGGATACACCCCAGGTGTGTAGCGCCTCATCTGGACCAGCGGAGGACTGCTGCGGGGCTGGGCGCGGCTGGCGGTCTTCATCACAGCGATGGGCGAAGGGTGCGCTGAGCACTGAGCAAGATGAGGCTTGGCGAAGCCGGAAGGCCATCGGGTGAACCCTGGCTGCGGTTAATGTGTCTGGAGCAGGTGTGGTACCACCTCAGCACTCCAGAGATGCATGGTGGCGGAGTTTAGTGTCAGCCAGGTGGACTCAGAGACCTCTTCCACTAACACTGTAAAACAGACACACAAACTATGAGTTAGTTTTATCTCTCTGCTCTTCCAACAATAGATGATGAATGATAGTGTGTAGTCTCATGAATAAAAACAAGTGGGAGCACTGTCAATTTGTATTTGTCTAGTGCTCTATCTATTCTTGCCTCTTCTGTAGGTTTCTACCTCGCCGTCTTCTACAAATACACTCTGGGGAGTCCTCGCACCTGTCCTCGAAAGTCTAGATCAGACTCTAATTGGCTCATTTGAAACCTGGCTGTTTATCATCATCATCCCAACATTTGATTGTCTTACTTCTTGTTTTTATGGCTTTCACTGGGCGTCCAAAATTCAACAGTATTACATCACTTAAATCCTAAAGCCTAAATGACTCTAAATTGTCAGTGTAAGTTGAGCCTTTTTTTCACCAAGCAGTATGCTTCAGTTCAGTTTATTAAACATTAGAACGGCTCTTATTGTGTTTCCATTGTCAAAAACTTGAGGACATTACCAATAGAACCATTCCATTCAGCCCCTTTTTTCGTCCCCTCTCTGTTGACATACCCAGCACACTGATCAGATGCTAAAATGTGGAGCTAGAGGCACTGCAGTCCACTGATTATTCAAGAGAGGATCGGCACTCTTGCACGACAAGGACTCAGTGAACAAACCAACCATTTTTCCATATCCCATTGATTGTGACCGAGACCCTAAATGCTACAGCCGGTTCTTCTTCGTACTGAAAGTGTTGCCAGACCAAAAGTGTCAGTGCGTGCCATAGGCTATATAGATGGCTGCCTGGGGTGCCATCTCAAGGGAAGTGCCAAAACTGTGCCCAGAAAAAAAAGTAAAGGTGAGTCATCACAGTCTAAACAGCGTGCGATGCATGAGAGTATCTTGGTGCATAGGCCATTTTCAAAGCAGACATTTTCTATCTTATATATATGATAAAAAATAGTATGCTATACTGGAAGCTGCTGGCAGGAATGCCTAAGTGTGTCCTTGTGTAAATGTACAAAACCAACAAACAGCACATACAAATACTTGACCTTGCTGCAAAGACGGACAACTTGTTGATCGAGCAAGAAAAAAAACTTCACTCTGTACAGTAGCACCTCAAGCCTGGTTCAGTAGCTGAAACTGACAATTCCCAGGTTTCAAGGATTCCCCAAGACATTTCCAGCAGAGACACTGCCCTCATAAATCAGCTGCAATTCACCTCCAGCATCCACCTCAACTCTCCTCACATGCTCGGGGTACCAATGAAGATGAGCGGGGTGGAGCTGAGGTGTGATCAGTCCTCACTGCTGAATTCTGTTTAACACAGTTATAAACTGCTACGGGATAATGGTGCTCATAAGGCTCTAATCTGCAGTCAGGGGGCCATTAAAGTGATCTGTAACCACACTTTGTAATTAACGACCACCAGATAGTGTCTTGCCGCTGTGCTGGATGCCACTGAGGAAGGTAGAGACAGAGGAGAGGTGAGAGTAGAGATAAGGACAGAGACAAGGTGGTAAAATATGATCTGTGTGTGGGTGTCATGTGACTGGAATGAGATGAGATCTGTTGACCCTCAGATCTCTGAGTCAGACCAGCTTCTTCTCACTCTAAACTTAACAAATCCGTCCACCACGTCAGTGCTTTCAGTGTACAAGCGTGATGCCTGGATGAGTGGGATGTGAGAAACCAAGAAAGATTCTTAAAATAATACCTGCACACTATGAGGGTGCAAGTATTATTTTAGGAAAAACCCTGACCACCCACACAAAGAGCCTGTTGACACCTGGTAGTAACGTGTGTCCTGGGTGATTTGATTACAAGTGGACAGCTCTAAGTCTGTCTGTTCACACTGGGTATAAGAATGATGAGACTGGATCTCGGATCTCACTTTCACTGTTCGTTTCTAGGATTTTAAGATAATTCTCAGATTTCAGGACATTTCAAGGATTTTAGAACATTTCTAGGATTTTAGGACATTTCGTGGATGTATGACATTTGTAGGATTTCAGGACATCTTTTAGGATATTAGGGGCTTAGGTGTGAGGGACCCTCCACTGACAAGCTCTAATCTGATGCAGTTTTATGCACTCTGGCAACTTAAATATACTAAAAGTACAAGAAGAATTCCCACTGTGAATAACTTTGTTTTTATTGTGAATTAGAAAATGGTTTGGGAGCCACTCTGCACTCTGTCAGATGCAAGTTGAGTATCACTGCCACGATGCCTTGAAAAAGCAACTGATTTGTGTCCAAGGCCACATTCCTAAGGTTTACAATAACTTTTTCCATGCATGCTGCATTTTTTCCTAATATGAAGAGTTAAAGGGAGCTTTGAGGTCTGCAGTTAAAGGATTCTGTTCCCCTGACTATTCTGACTATATCCAGCTCTGTCTGTAATGTGTGAAGTGGAAACGTCAGGTGTAAACAGCTTATGAAAGGAAGGAAAATCATCCTTAATAACGACTCTCTCTTCATTTTTAAATGGTGCATTTCTGATCCTTTCTTCTGCACTGACAGCACTGTACGGACATTTCTGAAGGCAAAACTTTCAAGACTGAGGTTTCCTCTGAGTGAGAGCAGAAGTTGCTGGATGTGTGTGTGTGCCTTTTCTGTCCCTCTTGATTAAACTATTACAGTAATCAGTAATGTGTGCATGACAGCAGGGAACCCCAGGGGAGAGAAGACTGCTGGAGCCAAACAAGCAGCAGCTCTCCTCCTACTGGAAGCTGCAGCATCTCCTATCTCCCACTGCTTCAACCTGTTATTGAGACGCCAAACACCCCAGCCCGCGACCCTTAACCCTGAACGACTCATTGAATTAACTCCTGAGCGACTGTTGTGTTGGTACAGCTGGAGTTCTTGCTGTCCTTAAATCGTAGAAACATACAAATATCGCAGAAACAAACCAAAATCCTAGAAACAAACTAAAATCATAGAAATGTCCAAAAATCACAAAAATGAACTAAAGACCTAGAAATGTCCTGAAATCCTAGAAATGTCCTTACATTTCTAAAATTGATTAGATAGACTGAACTCATAATCAGATAAAATGGGGATGTAAAGAGACGGCAAAATAATGGATGGCTTTTTAAGATGTTCTGGATAAAAGCACCAACTCATTGAGATGGAGTAGGGAAAAGCACTAACAGTTTTTGTTGTGCTTCTTATATACTTTAAGTGCAATCATGGCAATGCTTCTCAGCTCTCAACAAGAAAGCAGCCTCTCTAGTCCAAAAACACACTGTTCAATTTTACTGAAATTATTCCTGATTGCTGCAGAAACTAGCGAGTGCCTTTTTTTGCAGAGATGAGCCACTTAGACATAAGTAATCTGTTTCTGGCTTGCTTATCAATCTTGAGTGTTATTGCTCCAGGAGAATCAATTATTTAGTTCAAATTTACTAAATTATCCAACTGACAGACAGCGAGTGGGATGAATTATTATAACTTAATGGTTCAGATACCTGGCTCCAGATTTAGACTTCATAAGAAGGCATTTTTAACTTTATCACAACACTTGTGGAATGGTAAGCAGTGTTGCTCTAATGATTTGACATGTTAAAGAGAATGGAGGTGGAGCGTATCACTACATACAGAGGAGGAAGAGGTGTTCCTCTGGGAAAACTGTGAGATGTTTATACAGCAACATGAGTTTCTACAGAGGTGTTATTCACACAGTAGTTACTGTGTCTTCTGCAGATGCATCTTTGGTCCAAACAATCTCCTTTAAGAAAACTTTCTCCCTTCATTGTAGTGAGAAACGAATGCAAGAATAATTCATGAGGCTTAATTTAGAAATGCAGCTCCTGCTGCCATAGCGGATAGAAACCTGATAACGGCGCAGCCACTGAGCACAAGCTGAATAAAAACAGAATACATTAAAAACAGCGAGTTAAGTGCATGTAAAAATGACAATTTGGTGGAGCCACTCACATGCACTACTGCAGTACACTGAAGAGGGTTTATTCTTTTACTCCAGCCCCAGCTGGGCTTGGACTCTCTGTTTAGCAGCGGGAGGTAAAACTACTGTACAGTGAAATATGGGGCACAATGATGTGATCATGATGAAGATTACGCGTTTTCTATGTAAAGTATTAAAACTGAATAGACTTCAATCGTTCTAATGCGATAGCATGCATCAATGCATGAAAACAATCCATACATACAATATACTCACATACATTTCTACTTAATAAATACATGGCATTGCAGCAACCTAAATACTGTACCCACATTGTGCAGAATTATGCTCTACACATTGTTACACACACATTATTTAAGGCTGTTCATGAAGGATATCATCTGTTAGTGGTTAGGGAGATCCAGACCCTTTGCTATGGGCAGGACGATAAAGGACGCAGAACCATAAAGGAGTTTAGTAAGTCAAAATGGAAACAGGCTTGATGCGGAGCGCCTGCATGTTTAAATTAAAACATCCATATTTTGTGCTAGTGTATCGATAATGCCTAGCAACATATTGAACCATCTACATTTTGTCCCACCCTCAATCTTTAAATTTGTCTCTTTGTGTTTATCTCTGTCCTTTGTTTTTCTCTCGTCTTCTTCCTCTGGTGTCTCTCTTACTGCTCATCTTAGCAGCTCTCTCTCTCTCTCCCTGTGATAGATGGAGGCTCCTCCGATGCCGACCCCTGGCATCTGGATCACAGCCATAATGACCGGGCCAAGTGGTGCTAACATGCCTCAGAGAAAGGTCAATAGACCTGAATGGCAATACAGGTATCGACAGTGTCATCCATCAGAGGCTGGAGGGGCTCGACAACGGCATGACAACAATTGATTGTACATCAGTCACTCCGGGATCAATTGCAAAATCATTTCTGCATCATTTCCAGGTGCAGGGAAATCAAAGTGAGCAGCCTCTGCACCCTAAAGGGACAAGATATATGACAGGCTCTCACCTAATCAGACAAACTGCACAAACACATTACCTTCATTATACATACAGGAGCTGCGAAGGGTTTTTTCCCCTCCTCGATGTGCATTATTCATTATGCTACATGAAGGGAACTTCTACAGTGTGGCAGACATGCGGGGGAGCTGAGTGTTTCATGTTGAGCATGGAGCTGCTCCAGCTGGGAGTCTTGGGACCCCATTCTGAGTATCAGGTGTGATGGAGACAGTGCAGTACAACTCGATTCACTAATTCACATGCACCCGTGGTCACACACAGGCACAAGCACAAAGACGAGCACACATGAAACGCTTCACACGCATCTACCAGCACTGCCAAAAATATCAGGAACATTGTATGTACTCGTTATCTTGTACTGTACTGTACTATATGGCTTCCTTTGAATAATCCCTTTACACACAGGGAGTTTGATAGATTTTAGGCTTGTTTGGAAGGAACTTAAGGTAAAGCAGGTTGGTACAATAATCAACATTTGCTAGAGAAAGAGAAAATTACAATCACCTTTGATCACATCGGTGGGACAGAGACGGAGTTCAATGTTTTGTACATGCATGTACTTTCTACTTTTTTATAAAAGAACTGAATATTTTCTCATGCTGTTGTTTATTTTTGTACTGATGGTTCAGTTGGCAGAGTTAAATGCCAACCCAAGTCTTAGAGTTGCTACAACTGTGAGTCATGAGACTTTTACTTCTAGAAACAGAGGTGCCTCGCTCCTACCACTTCACAATTCTACTTGGACACACAGAACAGATATTCTGGAGTTCACGTTTTCCCTGGAAATATTTGGCAGCACACTAGTTGCTGTGTATCAGCTGTAGCATGCTAGGTGGCTTAGCTTGGTTAGCCAAGCTCAGTGAACAAAGAGTCTAAACATATAACAATGCTGTTCAACTGAAGCTGAGTTTTATCTGTGAAAAAACACTTCAAACATGAAATTTTCGACGGTATCACCCGAAGGAAAATTGGTTGGTTAGTTAGGTAATAAATGTCTCTTTTTTGTTAAATTAATTTAAAAATACAGATTTCCTGTATTGTTTTTTGTTTCCCCTGCTGTACCAAAAGTAAGTACACCCCTGTTCAATGGCATATCTTATGGAAATGAGCAGAAACTAACCACTGATTTAACATTAAAGTTATGCAGCAGCATAAGAAATTATGTGAAGTGAATAGAGCTGAGCAAAGGCTTAAAAATAATATCACAATATTTTTAAGCTTTGTATATCATGATACATGATATACGTATCTCAATATTTTAAAATCTCCTATTACTGTAAAATACTAAAATACAAAATGATTCAATGAAGTTAAGTTACAAATAAACTAGCTACTGCCATAAAATAAAGTTACATAAACTACTGTTATAATAAAGTATAATAAAATACAATCAGAATGTTAAATAAAGTAAAACATAAAGTTAAATAAACTATTGTTAGAATTAAATGAATCAAAACGGGACCCATGGGGCTTTTATTTTGAGCCAGAGGTGTTAATGTTTTTGCTGTGGACTTGAAGCTTTCGGTCAACAGTTGGATGTTAGCTTTAGCAGGAAGTTAAACTGTACCCTCGATATGAGGATTCATCCACTGCGAGCTGGAAACAAACTAACAGCTCTCCAGTTCATAGACTGCAAAGATTTCTAAATCGCACTGGTGCTCCGTGATCGCAAAATGTGACTACATAGTCATGGTCTTGAGCTCGGCAAAAGCCCTGCTTTGTGTGTGTGTCTGTGAGCTGCAGAGAGCTGTAGTGAAAGAGAAGGAAAAACTAAATGCCAAAGCCAGTCTCATGCCATCGGCTAAAAAAACAACAATAGTGTCGGGGTCTTGAGCTGAATCCCCACGTTCTGTATCATTTTCCAGCTCCTCGATGTTTGTTTCTTTTGGTGCCGTGCATTATGTAGACGCCCCCTCGGCCACACAAAGCATTATCAGATGATGTAAACGAAATAAACAGTATAACATAATATGTAATGATGGACTTTTTTTTTAATCATCAGATGATATATTTCGTCATATCATGCAGCCCTAGTAGTTAATGGGCAAAAACACAACATCTGTGGTATGCCCCTTTAAATGACGAAGAGGTATATGTTTTGCAGTGAGCTCACATCCACAAATACAGACACCTGCACATGTCTGACACGCTCAGAGAGGTGTCCAAACTGAGAGTGTTCCTCTGGGTGTTATTATCTCCACACAGAGCCACAGTGGGAAAATGTCTGAAAGCTGCTCCTAATCATGCTAAGTGTGACTAACCAACCCTGGCCACTGTCTCCTCGGGACACACACCTACAGACGTATGACTGTGATGATAACTTCTGAAGGATATACCGTTACAAGCAGCCATTTAGTTCACTGTCACCGGTTTGATGTGTGGACCTATCTACTCCTGCAGGTAAAGTATGTTTGCTGTATAGAATTAGGGCGGCAGCAAGTCAGAAATACTGCACAGGAGATGGTTTCTGTGATTGTTATCAACAGCACCAAGAAGAAGTACACGTATCGGAGGCAGACGAGGTTCTAGGACTCATTAGCACACTGCATGCAGTATAATTTTGTGACATTATACCACAAAACAAATGCTTGGGGGCACCAAAAGAAATGGTACTTATGGCTCCGTAACACATAAGTTTATGTTTTTTAGATTTACATGTAGTAATTGGCCTACTGAATCTACTATTATGCCAGACATGCCTTGCATGAAATACACTACAGTACACAATACATTATAGACTATCACTATCTAAATCTGAGGACAGAGGAGCTCAGGGCAGTCTTAAACTGCCTCAGTGCACCAAATGTGGATTACAGCTTTTAGCAATCCCCTTCCACACAGCCTGTCAGCCTTATCGCCGCTCGCCTCTGACACAGAATGGAAGCAGTATTCAAGGAGTTACACTAACTGCTAATCATGACATACATTTTCCAGCTCTAAAGAAAACATGCTTAATGTAATATGTGATTTTATCATCAGTGTCAACATAACTAGAAAAATATGCTCTTTCTTCAGCGACAAGCAGCTAACGGACAAACAGTGCTTCCATTAGGACTCTGACATCTAATATGCTGAGCATTATATTTCTCATTTCATCAGGGCAAAAGGCTGGGGTCATTACATAATGGTGTAATTAGTGGGGTTTGGTATAAAAACAGGCTCAGGAAAGCACAGTGCCTGATAAGATGCCAATAAAGAGGGGAGGCGCAGCATGTTAACACCAGCTCTAAGGGACATAAGCCCCCTTTTAGATTTGAAGCGAAACACTTAAAGACAGCCATCACAGCTACATCCTCGGCTGTTTTCATAAACTCACAGCCACCCCGAGCTGTCCGTCCCCTCGCTGAGCCTGGAGCCAAGCCAGGCACAATATTGTTTCATTTCTCACCGAGGCTCCAGAGGAAAGAGGCCTTTTCTCCTCCTGCCTCACACTCACACATCTACAAACTCAGCTTTTTATCTCAGCTTTATGCACTTGTAAGCAGACCTACCAGCGAAAAAAAAACTTTTTCTGCAGGTCCATGTTGGGCTTTTGCATGCCTGTTTTCTGTCATCGCTAAGTACGTATGCTCAAGTTAGGAGAGCCACGTTCACGCCCCGAGGCAGTCAACCAGCTCGGCTCATCACCTTGTTTTGTACGAGCAGTGCTGGCAACAGTCGCCAGGCTCTGTCTTTTGTTTCCTGTTCCCCCCTCAGCATCCTGTTGTCTGCTTTGCATGGAATAGCCTTGTCCTCAATAGCGCTGTTGTCCTGATTAAGCTCTATCCATCCAATTAGCTCTGCCTGCTCATGAGCTCCAGCGAAACTTTCTCAATTCTGAGAAAATGTTTCGGTAAGACTTTACTTGAGGAGCATGGTGATGCATCACAAACAGATTATAGATCCAGCTGAAGCAGTGATAAACCTGCAGACAGAACTGCTGGAGGTTATCATGTCCTGTGAAAAATCACAAAAAGCTGTGAAAACCTATGACGTACCCAAGGATATTCTTCCCCCCAAAACTGTGCGGCACAATCAAGTTCAACCCCTACAGCCCCCCTACGGCCCCGTCAACAACTTTAAGCTGCCAGCTCTAACAGCTCCAAAACACTGTTTACTGTTTGTCCAGCAATTCAAGTCCGCCAACTCCACAACAAATTTTTTTTTTCTAGAAATACCCATATTGGGCATTGAGGGGGGCTCTCAGGGTTAAAGAATGCACCAAGAACTATAAAGTGACCAATTTCAGTCCAGTTGGGGACCTTTTTTGTATGTCATGCCCACAGACTGATGGACAAAACGTCCCCACTTACCCCCGCTATGCTTAAGTGAAACCAAGATATCAGGCATATGGCCACTGCCATCTTGCACTGATGACATCATTCAGACAGTCTGTGCAGCAGTGACATCCACAGTTCCCGCCCAAATAATTATCCAACCAATCATGAGCAGCACCACTAAACACGGACTGGCAAACACAGCTGTCAATCATTGTGGAAAATCCCCTTTTTGTAGAATTTAATCACTCATTAAAACCAAATGTTTTAGACTTTCAGTTTAACAAACATCAGGGTGATGAGAACTAACTTAACTATTATCTTTGGGAAAAGTTCATTTGGCGTGTACTTTGTCATTTTAGTTTGGACTATTCACTGACATGGAAGGGGCGAGCTTTATGGCCTTTACTGCAGCCAGCCACCAGGGGGTGATCAAGATGTTTAAACCTCACTTAAGGGTAGCTGTAACGTCATCCATCTTTAAATACTGTCTATGGTCAATTCTCCCCACTCATTTCAACTGAACAGCATCAGAAATATCAGAATTGGAGAGTACTTCTCCATTGAAAGAAGAGCAAAGAATGGTGCTGAAGTGTTTTCTTGATGGAAAAGATGTTTTTTCGCCCTTCTCCCTGTCGGCTTTGGCTCCAGTGATAGAAGGAGATAGAAAGATAGTTTGTCCGATGAACTTCCAACTATTTTTGAAAGTGCTTGCTCTTGTCCAAACAGATCTCAGTTGGTTCTGTGAAACAAACCATCTGCTGCGTCAGGTAAAAGTACCACTGTATATGTGAAAAAAGTAGTAAAAAGCCTTTGTGTCTCCAGTGGAAGCTGTGTAAAAAACTTAAGCTCTTAAGATATGGTTAGGGTTAGGCAAATAAAAGTACTTGGTGAAGTTCAGGGAAACTTAACCTAATCGCTAAACAACCATTTTCAGATGACACCCAGGGCCCTATGTCCTTGTAATTGCCACCTTTAACTATTTTCTGACATTTTCTAGAACAAACAATTATTAAATTACAAAGACGGTAAGTTTACCGATGAATTAATAATGCAACTTACCAATAGATTAAAAAATGCTCATTTTGTCACTATGTGGTAACTTTGACAGTTGTTTTGACAGTTTCACTATAACGCAATTATGCAATAAAGACAGCCACTTTACCCATACATATGTGTTTGTATGCAATAATCTACATGTATTAAGAGCTAAGCCTGATTTTTAGAAGACAGTTTGCTCTGCATCTATTGATTTTATATGACTATATGAGTAGTCATAAGTGGCTCTGATCTGGGAGTAGGGTCGATGGCATTTGGGAGTGATCTACTTTGCAAAGTTATTGGATTTATGAAAGGGGTAAATAATATATTCATAATAATAGAATAATAATTTGCATCCTTTTACTGCCTTTTTTGCTCATATAAACACAAACACGAGATCCTGCTTTTTTCTGCCGTTAATCCCCTGCAGGATCTACACATAATTGCACAAACATCCTTGTCTACTCCATGTTTGTGTTCCTTTCCTTATGGATTATTCTTTTGGATGATAACTGTCTGTGTTCGAAGCTCTTTTGTTTGCTCCTGACTCAAACACTCAGTCCCTGTGGCTGGTTGACAGTAGCCAGGTTTCTATACTAGTATTTTTATGCAAATGATGATGAGTTGAATAATAAATGCTGAACGGAAACTGCATATTTAAATTAAAATGTTGGACTGAACTGCTCAAGTTTGTACAGTTGCTTGGGGCTAAAAACGTTTATCAAGCTAAATTGTGGTGGAGACACATTTGTCAGATATAATGACATACAGACTGTTTGGCATATTCAGTCTGATGAATAGTAAATAGCTGTCGTAAGTCGCCACTTTTGAGCTGTTTGCAGCGGCTTTGGACAGAGCTCTGCAAAAACCTCCCTGCAATGTTACTATTTATGAGTGGATTTCTTTGTTCATCTCTCTGGACTGTATGTGTGAAATATGGGTGGTTCTTGACATGAACGTGTTTTTGACAGTCAGGGAGCTAGTTTAGATTCCTCAACTCAGTCACATCATTTCTAGTGACATAATGATGCTCATTACGGAGCTTAGACACTCAGACATCAGGCGGCGGGAAAATAAGGGAAGAAGCCAAGCAAACTATGTTGCCTTCAAAGTCACTCAAAATCATGGTCACAGAGTGGCAGTGAAACAAGCGCAGTGTTTTGTGATAAGCTGCATGCAGCTGGGTATTAAATTGCCTCACTCAGGATTAGAGGCTGGGATCTGTGGCGTGGTAAATCTGTGCTTTACTAATGCCTAGTTCACACTACACGACTTTAGCCCTGATTTTCCACTCGCCGACAGTTTTTGGAGCTCCTCAACAAAAGCCCCAGATCAGAGGCAAATCAGCATTGGCTAGCAAATTAGCGCTCAAGTGCTACATGCAAGCTGTTCAAATGCTCACCAATGCATGGGCGCATCCCCGATACCTCGTACGCTAAATATCTGGACCTGTCACAGAGTTTGTTGGCGAGACACAGCCAATGACAGCACAAGACATGGGTAAAGGCAACCCCACATGGATGGAGGGGTCGGTGGTAACAAAGAAGCATTATTGTATATGTTGCATTTGCAACATAAACCAAACTTGTTATTGCATCTCAAGGAGATGAGCTATTACTGTTGTTACATAGTCAAAACAATGAGGGTCAATGTTTTTTCCTGAGTACATTTCCTTGACCTCCGTGGTAAGCGTCATGAGGTCAAGGAAAGATGTGAAGGTGAATTCATGAGGACTTAAGAAACGACAGCCGCGGTGCTCAGAAAATCCCACTGCACTTATACTTAACTGCATAACTATGCAACAGCGGATGTTACTGACGTGGGTTGCTTTTAATGTTGCTGCCATAAGGAATCGGCAAATGGCACTATCACTTTTCTTTGCGTGATGGGTCGTCCAGTGTATCCTATGCTAAAGGAGATCAGAAAGGAAACATTTAAGCACCAAGCAATTGAACAGCTCTTATCACGGCTGCTACTTAGACAGTTTATGGTCATTTCACTCAGTTCAATGAATGTTCGACTACAGCCTGTAAAAAGTGTGGAAATAAGCTACTTCATACATGTGTGCCAACAATAACAAAAGATCCCTTCTTGCGCAAAGTATTACTTTCTTGTGCCACGTCTCATGTATCCCAGCTGTAACTTAAGGGGAGACATTATACTATATACATCTTAATGCCTGGGCCACTAAGACATCCCAAAACTTTCCACACCTTATAAAAAAAACTTGAGTCTTGAAAAAGTAGTAAAACAAAGGACCTCCTCACATGTTATTTGCATGTCTGGGGCCACTTGGTCCCCAAAGAGTCTAAACCTGCTTCTGTCACTTTTGCCTCTGCTGACATACACGTAAACATCTTTGCGACCCAACGCTAACATGTTAAAAAACTCAACAACACATAGTGTGGGCCTGCACGTCAAGCAAGCAGACTTATTAAACTAAGTGTTATCATTCAGAGTTTGGCCAGCATCTCAGCACAGTCAATACGTTCTCCCAACTATCTTGTCAAAAATGGCAGCTTGGTCAGTGGCTCTATGCTTCACACTATGAAGGTGTTTTGCACGTGTCATTTTCTGTGTCAATTTCCACGTGTTGCATGCTACAGTGTTTTTCAAAATAAACTTCCATTGTCACAGGAAACTTGGGTTTCGCTACCAAAACTAGGTTCAGGCAACCAAACAACCTGGCCAGGTTTAGAAAAATGTTTGTGTTTGTGATTGTGGTTTTGGTTAAAATAACTGTTTGTTGCATAACAGTAAGTTTACAGGTATGCTGGGATGAGTATGGGTTGGGGTGAGGTACACCACTCAAATTAGTGACTTCAGCTACTTTGGCATTTGACTTTCTTGCGTACTTATACATTTCTGATGATGTTTCCACATGAATAGGTTGCAAAACTTCAAACTACATCCATGTTCAGATGAAGGAAACAGATTTCAAGACACAAACCCAAAGCCCCGACCTGACAACGGCACTTGGGGGGATGATGGAGTGGAGAAAAGAGTTGCTGTGCTGGAGCAGAGGTCCAACACAAACATTTGGTGAGGAAATGTCTAATGGAATTATAATAGTGCTTTGTCATATTTTGGCTCAGGAGCAAGCTCTTTTGCCTCTGCATTTCAACTTTCTTCCATCTTTGAGTAATTGGAGGTGGAAGTAGCTAGATGGGTAATGTCCGGACACTCAGAGGGGTGCAGACTTTATTTTAAAAATTTTAGCATGTGCATGTGAAAATGTAGTGGGTGTAATTATGCAGAGGTTTACAGGAACCTGTTTGGCAAAATGGCTATCTAATCCAATATGTGATGAGAAAACTCAATCATCTTCGTGTTTTGGAAATAGTTTTTTTCCCTCCACCCGCACAAACAGTTCAGAAAATCTCCATCCAAATGAAAACAGAAAAACAAAACTGAAGCTCTGTCAAGAGCACGCCAAACTGACAAGCAGTGATATAACCAAAACGCAAAAGCCACGCAAAGAGGAAGATGATGTTGGCCAATCAGAAGCCTAAAAAGCTTTTACCAGAAGGTTACCTGTAGCAGTGACCTCCACAGAGTATTACGTCTCCTCTGTTCCTTAATATATTGAAAAGGTAATTGTACATTTCTGTTAACACATAAAAAAATCCAGTTAGCAAAGTTAGAGCTAGTACTATTTTGGTCATGTCCGCCATTGCCTAAGCCTATTCTTAAAGTAATAAGTAATAGTTCAAAAGTGTGGATATACGAGATACTTATGCAAAGTCTATGTATTACATACAGTAGCTGGTTGTTAGCAAAGTCCCGGTTTGCAGAAACAGACGGGGCATGCACCCACCAGGGGTTGATATCAAAACGTATTTTAGCCAAAAACACCTACCTAAAAAATAAAATGTCTTCCTAAGTGGACTCTGTATTGGGAGTGTTTTCAACCTGAAAGTTTTAGCCGGTAACAGCACTTTCTGACCCAAACAGTTGACCGGCAGCGGATGAGAAATGTAGTGCCAAAGGAAAAGGCTTTGTGACAGCGAGGTAAAGCGGTAAAAATATTCTAAATACAGCATCTAATTAGACTGATATTGATTTTTTCAGATAGGCCTTTTTTAATGTGGCAAAAATACATTTTGATATCAACCCGTGTGGGTTCTGTTTCTGCAATCAAACACTGACTATACATAAGTATCTCATACAACGGCACTTAAAAAATCCTCAACTTTAATCCTAATGTGTGCCGTGTGGCTTTTTATTAAACTTTCAGCACTTGTTATATTTAAGCACTTCTTAAACTAACTCTTAAATGTATTATTATTATAACATGCCACTCAATTTCATTAGCAATGACCCTTCCTTTTTAAATATAAATCCCTTCTATTGATTTATCAACTACTTATTATTACTATTATATATAACTATTTATTATTTAACTTGTTTTTTTATGATTGATCATATGACTGTTTACCAGGTTTTTCTTAATTTAAGAGAATTTTAAGAGAATTCAGAATTTTAATTAGAAACGCAACTCCGTCTGCCCCACCTTTGTCCTTTTAAACCACCATTTATTATTTAATTTCATTTTTAAATATGTTCTATGGTGGGCTTTTAATTAACACCCACAGCCCCCCTGTGCCAGTGCCCCTCAAAGTGCTTAGAGCGCCGCTTTTTAACCCAAAGCTAACCCCACAACCCTAACCCTAGTCACAAAGGAAAATAAGCACACTCTAACATCTCAAGCCAAAAACTATTTTCACTGTCCACATGTCAACACTGAAAATTAGGTATTTATAACAAAAACAAAATTTATAACATTACATATGCATCCACGTCAAGGTCAAGGTCAACATCAAAAACCACAACACTTGGCAGATTTTTCCAAAATGCTAAATCGGGGTTCCTACATCTTAAGGCAAGTGAGATTTAAAACTTAAAGACTTTTTCAATGCCACCTGAAACATAATCCAAAACCAATTTTATAGTGGCCATTATTGAAACGAAAAAACACATTTACCAACTCTCTTAAGATTAGGAGAAATTTTATTTTATTTTTCAAATGTTTATTGTAACATAAAACATGACTCTTTTCTTTATTAAAATTACTCATTATTTTGAGCTTTTGCAATGCAATGTCAGAAATAAAGGTTTATAAAAAAAAAAAACCCTACCTCCAGTATATGAGCTTTTTTAATACTTTTGAAAGATTGACTTTAGACTTTTTAATGCCAGTTCAGGCCTTATCTTAAGATTAATGAATTTAAAACGTTTTTAAGACTTTTTTAAACATGTAAATGTTGTGGCACTAGCAGTAATTTCCACACTGTACTAACGGTCCAATGGAGAATGAGATAAAGAAAAGAAAAATTCAACTCAAATCTAAATGCTAACTTCAAATCAGCATCCAACAGCCCATGTAGCAAAGTCAAAGTGAATTCTTTGTTGGAAAAGGTTGAATTTATGTCAGACTTTAAGATTACTGTTCATCAAAGTCACGCAGTAATGCCATTAGCTGCCGGTTTTGTCTCGCGCCACGCTAATCATGTACACTACGTGCTGCTCTGCACATCAGTCAAGTCAAATGAAAGGCTTCCAAATAATCTGCACGAGTACATGAACACGCCCCGCTCACATTTACACAGATGTCATGCATTTAAATAACTATCGGCAGGATATCCAGTGTCGGCAGAACTCATTAGAATATTTTTGTCATTTTATGATAATTCCGTATCTTTGGAGCTTGTTGACTCATTTTCATGCTTCATTTATGATTTGAAAACAGCCAGCAAAGCCTCTGCAAATCCCTTCATTCTGTCAGCGAGTGACTCACACTGACTCGACAACACACTTCATTTGGTGATCATCTTGGCCATCATTATAGGACAAACAAACAAACGCCACAGTGTAATGGATTAGATATGCAGCGAAAACTGGGCCAAGTGGGGCGGGTGGTGGAGTTTGTGTTTGAGCGGGGGTGGGGTGGGGGGTTGGGAGAGGCTGTGATGTGGCATAACTGCTTTGGAAAAAACCCTTTGAAGGTGTCAGAGTGTGGACAAATTAGAGACGAAGACAACTCCATCCCATCCGATTCTATTAGGAGACAAAGGGAACATTAAGTGATGCAGATTAACATCGCGCACGCAGGAGTAATAGCCATGATCAAAGATGGAGAAACAGGGCTTTTGGAAACATCTCCACTTAACTGCGTCTCCTGCAAAAAAGCTGGGGGTCGTACAGCTGTCAGGGCTCTCTCTGTCTCCTCGACGCCGACGCTGCCGCCTCTTCCCCCTGTTTAATGTGGGATTTTTTTTCCCCCTATCCTCCGGTGCCAGAAGCACACAATGCATGGTGGAGCCCTGAGGAATAGTGCATCAGCTCAGCGCCAAAGCGAAAAAAACAAAAAAAGACAACAACGAGGCAGTGGGAAGGAGATTAACATATAACACAGAGGAGAGAAAAGAGCTCCATTCATCAAACATACAGAGTTTGCTGCACTAAAGAAGCAGACAAGCACTCTGTACATGCAGGAGCATACACTGCATACAGTGTCGACACCAAAGCACTCCACATACACTGTGGATGCAGTGGTACATACAGTATATAGGGGAGAAGAAGGAGGCTGTTTTAAATATGCAGGAGATGATGCTGCCTTTACACCTCTTATGTGAAACACATCAGAGTCAGGTTCCTCAGTTAAAGATGCACATTTGATGTTGTTGTAGTGACAAACAGCGGGCCCACAATTTCCTCAAACTCAAAGATTTTCTGATCAAAAGTTAGCTGTTGGCAAAAGTTGAGATTTGACTCAAAGTGTTGGGCAGAAATAAATTACTTAGTAACATGCTGCATAACACACTGGGGTTGGCTTGTTTGGAGCTCAGGAGATAGCCGGGGTGGATTAATATAATTTATTAATAGTCAAAAATAATAACCATGGTCATTTACTTATATTGATATCACAATTAATTAATAAATATGTATAGAATAGAATAGAATATTCCTTTATTGATCCCCCATTGGGGGAAATTCCATATATAAAAAGGAAGAGGGAAATGAGAGAAGGAACGGTGAGTGGTTATGTGTTCTTAATTATACTCCTGACAGATATGGAAGCATTTTACAACTTTGGTAAATTACATTCAACAGAAATATCCTCAATAACACATCCGAATGGCATGAGAGCTGTGAGGTCATTTGAGTGTTTCTGGAGAGCGTAGACAGGGGAAGCAGCAAAATGTATCTTAGCCACATAAAAACAGGACCATCTAAACATCTATACATTAAATTTAGACATATTCATCGCTCTGACTTGCTGTCAGACAGCCCTTTACAACAGGAAACTGACTCCGTCACATCAAGACTCCATTGTCGGAAACAGTAATTTTACTCCATATGAACATAAACAGCTTATTCTAAGGTAACTAAAACACAATGATTCATAGTTTCAGGTGACTGTGAAGTACTGAAAACATAGTTATACATATTGTAAAAAATGTCTGCCGATAAATGGCCCTAAATCCTACACGCTGGACTTTTAAAGGGTGAGTTCACTCTAATTAGAAAACACTCCCCATGTTATTTAGCCATGCAGACACTTTGTAGTATTTAGTCTGTCCATATGTTTTTGATTAATCCATTAAGTGTTTGGTTTATAAAACATCCAAAAATACCTATCTTCATATTGCTTGTATATAATAGCAAAACATTTTTTTTTAAATTGCTAATACATAAATTCCCATTCACCTAAACGAATCTCAAAAAAAATTTATAATCTCAGAAACTGGAGTGCATGAAACCAGAACAATATGCGTCCTTTAATATCAGTTTGCCTTCCCACAGGGAACATACACTTCTTTGTCACACAACGGGAAACAGGTCTTGAGAAAACTGTGCTTATCACAATCAGCTCTTGCTTCATCTTTCCAAGAGGGTAAAATTACTACTTCAGTGCCCAGATGCTAAAGTCAGCTCTGCAGTGTCCGACGAATGAACAAGATGTGCACGTGAGGCGTACACATGTTGGTGAAAATAATGCTGCACTGGCACAAGATGAAGCAAACAGCATAATGGATCATCATTCTCATTTTCGTCCAAGAAGCGGGCGCGTGCAGCTCTGCTGCTTGAGCCCAGTGACTCATAATCCATGTCGTCTTTCATTTAGCGGGAAGAGCAGTTGGCGTATTGCGATATGGAAATAAGAGGAGCTGATCAAAGCTCTCCTCCCCTGGATGAGCTCCTCATCTGTCTCTCCAAGGACTCGCAGCCTGCCAAGCACTGCAGCTCCTAATACAGACGTTTCAGCACTCATGCCCAACCACCCGCCATCATTAAAATTTCATACTGACACGCGGCATACAGATTCCTGCGAGCCCTACAGGCTCCGCTGTATCCACCTGACTGACTCCAGCGCTCTCTCCTTCTCCCCTCCTCGCTCCAGTCGGCTGATTGGACTGGTCTGAGGAGAGATGCATATCAGTGGATGACTGATTTATTAGGGCAGTATTGAGAGGGAGAGTGAAGCAGGAGGTCCAAATTTAGATATTTATCAGCTGATCTCAGCTCGTCTCATGCCTGTGAGAATCTGAAAGTGTGTTAAGAGGCTACACAAAAATTCTGCAGGAGGATGGTTGACATATTCTTATTTTCTGAATGATTGAAGGAACAGAAAACTGAACTTAACATACCAGATGCAGAATTTTAACACTGATAAACACTGATCTATCATCAGCATATTCAATTTTACAATTAAGTACAATTACAAGGAATAAAAAGGTTGGTTTAATGATAGTTATCAGCTAAAACTTGAGTCTTAATAATTAATCAGTATCTGATTTATTGAGGCTAATCCATAATGCATTGATCCAAGACAAGCTTGTTTTTTTTGTTCATATTGATGGTTATGCCCTTCATGTTCTTGATGCACAGTTACATCCAGGAAAAGAGTCTTTACATAAAAAATAAAAAAATATTATTTCTAACACTTTCACATTGTGTGAAACCCAGCTTTATTTCAAAGGATAAACTAGAGACGATCTGATGTGATCACTCCAGACAAAACGCAGCAATCTGCAACTTAACACATCTATTGGCCAGAGGCGTAAAGGAAGGGGGGATGGCCCCTTTCCTACTTCCTATCCCCGTACTTCTAGCGCCCTAGCTTAGACCACACCCACCAGACGGCAGAGCCTGACACAGGCTGTAAGTCATGTGAGTTGAATCACAAGACTCAGCGTATACATCTAAGCAACAAAACTACTAGGTTAGGGGTCAGGAAACGATCGTGGTTGACCTTAGCCATGTGACATTCAACATCAACGACATTTATGACTCAAGACTGACGTGAAAAAAAAAATTCAACATTGACTTTTAGTTTTACATGGGCACAAACACCAGTCTCCCGGGTCAAAGTCCTCTGGTTTTTTGGCCTATTACTTTACCCTCCTGCCTGCCATAATCAAATATTCATACTCTTTTAACTTCTGTCCATTATTTGGAGTCCTGATGCAAAACAACTGTGCCAGTGGCCCATACAACCATTAAAGAGGTTACCAAACACAAATGTGGAGTAGACTTCCAAATAGACTTCAAACCAAAAGCCAAAGTTGGTTGGTAAAGTTGGTTTGTCAAACAGGTTAGCAAAAAGCTGCCTATGTTACTCATCCAGCCGATACCAAGAAACATTGTTTGTGGTCACATTATCTAAGTACACAAGTCACTTTCTTTTAGCTCTGTTTTTGGTCTCCATCAAGTCCTGAGGGAATTATCTGGCTCTTTACCTGTTTAACGATGCACCAATTTATCCGCTGCACCTCCGTATTGGCCAATATTTGCCTTGTAGAACGACAATGCCCTATTGGCAAATAAATGCATACAATTGAATTTGTGCTCATTCAGAGGTAGTGTAATGAAAGACTGAATGAATTAAGATTTCTTTGTTTCCAAAAAACAAAATAAACCACGACGACCACAAACGAAACATAGGTTTTAGTATTGGCAATCGGCCAAACAGTTATCTCAAACATTAATATCAGCCCATCCCCACTAATTTTCACTCATGTCACCTAAAAAAGAAGCAAAAATTCTTTGATGTTACTATTTTTAAGTCATAAAACATAGGTAGGGTAGAAATTTGGCATAGTATAGTATTACTAATCTTAAAACTTATTTTTGTCATACTACATTATGCTGGAGTGGAGTTCACAGAGTGAATGTTTAGCTGACAAATCTGCTACATTTGAATCCATGCCAGAATAATCTGAGCTGCTCTAATTGCAAATCAAGAAGCCCTAACAATGCCAAATAAATAGGTTTTCAAGGCTATGAATTGTTTATTGGACCAACAGAGTAACATTTCCCTAATTATATCAGATTTATTTAAATATTAATGAATTTTAAAAAACCTAAAAGATCCCGGGCTTTTGGGAAAACATTCATGCCCCCCCTCGATCCGCATCTATTCACGACCTCCCGCGCAGTGAGATGTCACAGAAACATTTAAAGCCCTCACCATCCTCTGTCACACTTCCTTCTAGCCTTTCACAAATATTCCTCCTGCATCTAAAATCCATGCTAGTGTCTTTCCAACTGTTGTGCGATTGATGGGTTAAGAAAAAGGAGGGGATGCCTGCTTTGATCAACATTATCTCCATGCAAATTCCGACCCCGAGGGAAGAGGCACGTGGCACCTCACTGCTCTGCGCCCTTGCTGATTGTATTTGGGGGACACCAGGATGAAAACGCATCAAGACGCCCGGAGAGGCGTTCCATCTTCCTCTCTGTCGTTACTCAGGCATGGCAGAAATGAGCACCGAGACGCCTCCGGTCCTATTGTCATTCAGCTGCAGTGTCAAGACCGAGGGGAAAGGAAATGATGCAGGGGCGCCAAGGCTAAATTTGTGTCATCTGCCAAAACTCTGTTCTAGCACGATACACCCCGTTTACCCAACTTGACTGGAAACAATTGATTTTGCCCATTTTCACAGAAAGCAGCGGGAGGCAATGAAGGGACATAAGAAAAGGAATGTTAAATAAAGAAAACTCCTCTTTTTTCTGCTCTCATGCTTCATACTTTACACTGTAGATTTGATGCGGCTCTGTTCTGCGCAGCAGACACATAAGAAAATCAACCTGACATGTAAAAAGAGAGCTGTGTCAAGTGTGAGGGGGAAGGGTGGCAAATTTAGTGGAAGATGGATGTCAAAACAGCTGCAGGATGATAACTCCCCAACAACACAATGCTTCAGAAAAGGCAAATGGTAAAATATTTACTGTGCTGTGCTCTAAGATAGCAAATGTGCCCACGAATTAAAGGACCTAATTTGTTATTCAGGGCCTTAGATAGTATCCAGATCTTTGGCAATGTGGGAGCATGTGATTTTTAAATCACTTGAGAAATCTAGGGCATTACATATGGAGACATCAATTACAAATGTAATACCACATGTGATGATTCCATATGAAAGCACGTGTTTAATGGGTGGAACTACCATAGTGTACATATACTTTGTTACAAGTAAAAGTCCTGCATTCAAAAGTAAAAATACAAAAGTATAGTTAACAAAATTTTCTTAAAGAATCAAAAATTAAATACACCTAGCAACAACCTATAATAAGATATCATAGCTTGTTTTTATATTTTGTATTTTTGAGTAAAAATGTACCTAGTTTTTCGTGTATTCAGACTATTCCGCCGCTGTGGTCTCTATAGAGACCTGTATTTTAGAAATAATTTCTTATATTTAATATACCAACTTCTATAGCATCATACTGCACATTAAATTAAATCCAATTATAATAAAATTGCAAATTATTCTACTGTACTGTTTGTTTTGTACAATTTTAAAAAGTGAGATCCATAATTACACAATATAATTATCATTGTATCAAATTGTGATTTTTGGCCTGACTTAAACACTTTTTCTTCATAAGTTAGCTAAATTTCCTGAATTTTCTGTTCAGATTGACCCTAACTATGACCATACAGACAGTTGTATGGTTTCACTTTCCAATTTTTGAGAATTTTATACAGCTGTCACCTAAAATTAGTCTAACAAATTCAAACTTTCCTCATATTAGAAATTTAATTTAAAAAAATCCTTTATAGGTTATATGAAATTAAAAAAATATATATGTTCAGGGTGACTATGATCATGCAAAATTTAATGTGATTTTACTTAACACTTTATCTCAAAATAACAAAAGAATGAACTTGTGATTGAGATAACAGCATAAAAAAATACTTGCAAAGACAGCTGTGCTAGGCTTCCATAGGATGTGATATTTCTCCACCATAATTTTAATTGGCAGTGAGGAGAAAGCTTTAAAACTGCATTAGGACCTATATGTTGGTAAGTTAACTGTATACACAACATTTTATCAATAATCCATTTAATTACCCCACAAGTTGAGGTGCATTGTGGGGACATTAACTGATCTGAAACTCCCGTTTGCAGCCCTAACTGCAGCTACACTGACAACATGTGATGGCAGCTCTCTGCAGTGGGTAGCAGTGCAGCAACAAACACTTCTTCTCTACATTTTAAAACTGCTGACTGCTTTCACTGAACCATAAAATGCCAAGAAAGAAATCCCATGAAAGGCCAGTGAGTTTTTTGAGACATCATCAATAGTACAGTATAGCAGCACCATTTAACATAATGTGGATCAGGCTGGGCACAGATACTCATTATGGGCTGTGTCAAGGCTCCAAAAGAAATCAATACACGCATAAATTGGTCCAAGAAGGAAAATGCTGAACATAACTCCTGAAAAAATAAGATATTAGAGCCACTGTACAGTACATGTGTACTGGACTGGCAGGTTGGAATATAGTAGATGCCTCCACATGCACAGTACTCTGCACAATCAGCAGCAGACATGCCGTAGCTGCCCAGTGTAATTTAGGCTTGCTATTTAAAAATAAGGACAAACACTGATGGTGCTCTATTGTGCAATTCTTCATTAAAAAGCAATAACAGGAGTAATCTGTTAATGATTTCCCCTCCTGTTAATGGATGTTTCTTTGTCTACCAAGGTCTTTCTGGAATAACATCCAAACAATGCCGGGTATTGTCCTGCAGGGCGGAGGCGGACGATTGTGTATGTACTGTTGATGTTTTTAAAGAGCTTCTGGGAGCACATGACTGATTTGTGGGGTCCGAATGGAAAGGCAAACAAAAAACAAAGATGTGAACTTCCTCCGCCAAAACCACCGTCTGCTAAGTCATGGGATCCTGTGGCCTTGAACACTAAGTCATTGTGTCCACGTCAGCCTTGGCAAGTCCAGACTACAGTAAAACTTTAATACTGTTTAATACTGTCAATGTGCTAAGGAGATAATAAGAATTATTCTTGTGAATGCGTTCACTGATCCAGCTATGTTTTAGATCCACTATCTCCTAATCAGGTCTAAAAGGACCAAGCTGTTTTTATATTGATATGAAAGATAGTGAGCCAATGTCGTACAGGGCTTCGATCTTTGTACCTGGAAATGACCTTTTTGTGTTTTTCCTGTCTATCAAAGATGCATCCCTATAAAGATGCATTAAGACTCAGACTGTTGTACTCTTAAAGTTTGTATTTAAGCTGCCTCAAGTGGTAGGGGGGTAATGCACATTACAGGTTCTCTGCAAGGAGAATGCATTTTAAGTACGGGATAATGGCTGATGAGGTATACATTATCAGTTTTAAATAGCCAACATGGAAGCACGAACTGTCCAACAGATAGCGCCATAGATTACTTAATAATGCAGAACCCATTTTTTTATACTTACTTACTTTACTATTCTTAAGCTGTGCAAAGTTACATCTAATAAAGTGGTACACACTAAACCCTGGAGGTCTGTGGCCCCAGCCTCTCCATATTTATTTCCCAAGCCTACTTTAAATGAAACCAAGCTAACTTCTGCATGATGAAAACAGGCTGCCAGATGTAAAAGCCTGATGACTGGCTGCTAGCCTCCTGCTAACCAGCGCCATTGAAGTCACTGTTATTAGATCGCTAACCTACCCATGGATGTACCACGCAGTCCTTACACCTCACCCCCCACCATGCAGACACTACAAGGCCGGAAAGTTTTCTAATGTATCAGGGAGTCGGGGGTCCATTCACTGAAACTCCATCTTTGCTATATATGGCAGCTACAGTGGCTTGGAAAATAGCAATATTGGACGTTAGAAGTAAACTTTCAATTTTCAACCAGCTCCTTATTATCGCAGTGTAAGGAGTGTGTGTAGCAGGGATCCATGTGTTTGTGTTTATGGTAGAGGTCAGCCAGACTTTTTTGGCGGATGGACAGAGAGCTCCGGGTCCTGGGGACTTAGGGAGGAAGGCCAAACACCATTCATCTGCACACACTGCCCACACTGTGATGACAGAGCAGGTTGAAAATCAGCAAAGTTTAAAGGCTGGAGCAATTTAAATTCAGCTAGCGGCTGTTAGGGAGAAAAGGACGTAGAGGGCCACAGAATACGAACATCCTGCCTTTAAGGAGAGGGGTGAGAGGGGATTGAGTTAGAGTTTTTTGGTGAGAGCTGTGTTCAAAGCCACTGATGAACTCAAGCTGTGCTGTTCCATCGAGCAACCAGCTATATTACACCTCTCAGAGCCAGCAGTAAGCTGGCAGCCAATTATCAGGCTTTGACGTCCTGTATCCCATTTTCGCCGTGCCGTAGTAGGTGTGGTCTTATCCAAAATGGGTTTGAAAACCGACAGACGCAGCCCCTGTTGCCCATTTTGCCATTTTTGTAATCCAGCCTTGGGTACAGCAAGGATGTCAGCAGATATACATCAGTACACACTGTGTATTCATAGATTCAGCTTATACTTGTCACTCTCTGTCATGTTTATCTTTGCCTATAGTGCATTCTGTGCTTTGGCAAAGCTCCATTACCCACAATACTTGAGATTCAGCTTCAAAACAACAACTTCTCTAAGTTTGCAAAGTTACACAACTCTCTTCTAAGCCTCAGCTTCTGCTTATCGTTTGTCTTTTGGTTTTGATTCATTTACAGCATACTGTTTCACAGCATATTCAGATCTCCCATAGGTACCTGAATGTTACACATCACACCAGCAAGTAAAGCCATTCGAGCAGCATTTCCACACAATGCTGATGCAACTGCAGGCAGCTAAATCTCAGCAAAGTAACTCATACAGCACTAAAATTATCGTGAACCAGTCGCTGGTTGAGATGAGTGGTGATATGATTTCAATTAGTTAACAGATTTACGTTTTTGTAGGGCTGGGCAATAAAACGATGATGGTAATTATCTCTCTCCATTTAATGTTTCTCGACACTAATTAATTTCTGCTTCATTCAATCAAATCAGACAGACTTTTATCACTACTTCATGACGTCATCGAAGTTGGTGTTTTGTTATTGTGTTGATTAAGAAACGGCAGAAATTACCAACTGTGGGTGTAAAATTTGTACAGAAAGTACTGACTCTTTCAGAGATTTTTGTTTTGGCCCCTAATTCTGTTTACACTGTCAACTGAAACACAGAAAAACTTTGAACAACAAAGAGGCTGATGTGCAACCAACTACAATTAAGATTTCTATGCCTGTTTATTGTCTTACGTATTGATTATTTCGATTATAATTGTTTTGAATCAAACTCAGATTTGTAAAATATGTTGCTCTTTGGCAAATGTTTGTCACAGTTTAAGCCACAATAAACCATATAACTTCTTAAACATTCACTCAGGAGCAAATATCAGCCTTTAAACTTAAAAGAAATAATGATTTAACCTTTTTGGTAGGTAATAATTGATAGACCAATATGAAATTTTTTATTGTGAAAACATTTTTAGCTGTATCACAGAGCCCTATGTTTTCATGATTTATTTTATTTGCATACCTTGATCACTGCTACTGCTCTGTTGTGTTTGTTGATGTGTTTCGTTGATTTGCAATTGCATCAGTAACTTAGCAGTATTAGCCCTCTACACATGCTACTGATAAATGTAACAATATGGTCAGATACTGAGAAGATTTAGCTGACAAAATGAGCAGCAGTTTGTCAGCTAGTACTGCAGAGTGGTAGACTGAAGTCAAGGGAAGATCCAGCTCTTTATGTGGGATAATCAGCCTCCAATCCCTCTTCTCTTTGATAGAGCCCTGCAGCCCTGAGGCCTTGATCCAGTCCGAGAGCACTCATTAAAACCCCAGCAGAGAGTCCAGACAGGGCCTGGCACATCATGTCCTCCTGAAACTCCAACCACAGTACACAGAGACAGCTCGTGGTGGGAAACTAGCAGAGATTAGGACTTTTTTTTTAGCTATGCTTTGTGATGTTGAATGACCTTAAACTCAGAGAGAACGTCTATGGGTGCCTCGATGATTGGTTTTTGAGTGATGAATAATCCACAGTACTTCTTCAGATGCCTTAAAAGAGGCAGCATCTCAAAATATTAATAAAAAAAAATCTTTGGTGTGCTAAATAACTAAACCAGATGCAGTATTTAGCAGGGCTGTCACTTAAAAAATAATAGTCGAGTTTGAACGAATTACAGCGAACACATATTTCATTTGAATTAATTTAAATGTAATCCACCTCACCTAATCCTAAACCACGCAGTAAAATTGACATTCTGTTCATTCGCTCTGCCTCTGCCCCCTCACATGACTGACAAGCCAATGTTACTGTAAGGCTCAGGCATTTTACATTAAGCAAACAATATTAGTAAGAAGTAAAAGTCCTCCATTCAAAATTGAAAAATTGTACTTGAATAAAATTACAAAAGTATTAGCAGTTTTTCAAGATAGTAAAAAAACTCATTATGCAGAAATAAAAATGCCAGAGTAAGTTATGTCATATATTAAGGTGTCCATGATAAGTTATATTATTATTGTATAATTTAACTGGCATGTTATGTTACTGTTTGTTTGTTGAAGCTAATTTTAGCTTTTTAATATACACCGTTGCTAGTTTTTTCACCACGTTATATTGACAATAACAGTACTGTAATATTTGTGTGTAAAATCCTAATATTCCTAACCAGAGTAACCAAAAATGATTGCTGTTAAATAAATGCGTGCCGGAAAAATACAATATCTCACAGTGAAATTAAGTACAAGTATAAAGTCTTCACCAATGGTGAACTTTGAATAAATTCAAATTGGTTTGAATTTTAAACAAGAAATGACCGCCAAATAACAAGTTAAGTTATCCTTCCTGTCTGTTTTGAGTTATTATAGTTTTGTATTTTTCATCATATTATTTTTTTAAAATTTCAGTTAGTTTCCAAAGTGTGCTGCTTGTTTCAGTTTAGTTTGAATTGTTTAAAAAATTTCATTTTTGATTTAGTTTTTACTAGTTTCAGTATTCATTTTTTGTATTTTAAAATGAGGGTATTGTCAGGAGTGAGATTTCATAAATTCATAATAGGTACTACAGTACAAACAAGTCAAGTCAAGTCAGTTTTATTTATATAGCCCATTATCACAAAACATGGTTTGCCTCAGAGGGCATTACAGTGTACGACATCCCTCTGCCCTTTGACCCTCAAATCACCCAAGGAAAAACTCCCCAAAAAGAATCCCTGTAACGGGGAAAAAAAAGAGGAAGAAACCTCAGGAAGAGCGGTAGAGGATAGTGAGGGATCCCTCTTCCAGGACGGACAGACGAGCAATAGATGTCGTAAATAGCAAATGAAATACAATCATGGCAAAAAAGGAAAGAGAAACACTTTGTGGAGGCAACTGACTCACAGTCATGTCGTCATCTCAACAAACATTTGCACAAATGCCTCCTTATGCTTTTTGTGTTGACCAAATTGATTAAGACTAAAACTAAAGCCAATTCCTTTGTTTCATTTCACTTCTTAAGTATATATATCGTTTCACTGATTTTTTTTTTAATTGAGAATAATTTTCATTTTCTTTTCAGTTAACTAAAATGTTTGGTTTTTTTTACAGCTGGTTGAATCACAATAAATAAAAAAATTTAAAAAATCAGTTACAATGACTTACAGTAATATGCTTCATGTTGTTGTTATTTGTCAGTGTATTTCTGCACAGGATACCGTACATGCCTGCAAAACTAATAATGGACCAAAAGAGCCAAATGGAATGTGTGAAAGCGGGCACATATCTTATCAATCTAAATGATTTTTATAGCTGAGCAGTGGATTTTCATCAGCCCCAACCACGGAAGGCATCTCTGTTTCCAAGCTCTCTTTCAGTGCAGCAGCTGCAGAGCTTAGATCCCACTAGAATATTATGAAACTGACCTAATTTCCCAAGCTCGCTGCAGGCAGCGATATGGCTCCTTTGTACTTTTCATTTTAGCCTAAATAATTGATTCAACCCTCCTTTGCCTGTAATCTTTCCCATAAAATACCAGCCAGTGATAGACTCATAGCTTGCGCCATTATAAATTAAAATGGATAAATATGTAATAGCTGTTGTCTCAATCCAATCGCAAACTCGTGAGACATGTAAAAACATTATTTTTCATAAGTCATTTTTTGGTCATATTTAAGCAGCAGCACTCTGTCTCCTATGTAAAAATGGATGAATCACACAGTCAAATAAGTTTCCATTTCTATTTTAAAAGATGATTTATTATTTATTTTATTTTTTTGAGAAGTGTGGGGCTCCAAATTGAAAATGCAGCACGGTTCATAAAGACTATTTCACTGATACATGCACCCTCACTCAAACATGTGCAAACATGAAAATAATGCAATGGGCACTTGGAAGCGGGCCAGCCCCAAACAGGCTTGCTAGTCATCCTCCCTACCCCCCAAATAAAGCCCCCAATACAAACATCTTCCAGTGCTGATATACACAACGCCTCGGGACTTTTCCACATTCTGTTTGACACCTCTAGTCAAGAGCTCCCCGGCAGCTTAGAGTCTGATAAAACATTCAGAGTAGGATCCTGGCGCTCAGTGCTGCTGCTGCTGCGGCTGCTCCTGTGATAAGGGCCCTCCTTCTCTAATTAAAGCCAAGTAAGCCCATGCTGGAGCTGCCTGCAGTGAGAAACCCGCAGAAACTGCTGCGGACGGCTGTTTGAGGAAGCCCCTGAAATATTAAGACGCTGCTGACAAATGGAGGCTCAGGTGAGCATTCTGCTGTCAGCCTCTCAGCTTCACTTCCATCACGGCTCATTGAAACGGCTTACCGGTGGAGAGAGGCTGGAGGGTACTCAACTGGGTATGACCAGTGAAGGGTTTAAAGAGCCATACTGATATTTTTTGGCACAAGTGGCCCCCTAGATATCTTTAAACTTGATGATTTCATGCCAAAAACATGACAAAGTCTACCTGTAATGGATAAGGCTGGCAATACGTTTTCTTCTTGTTACTGTCAACATATCTAAAAGTATGTTGTAGCTTAATCCCACTGCTCCATAGACCTCCATTGCTGTCTCAAAAGTAATTGTTGTAAAAACATGCATAACAAGAATTCCAGCCTTGAAACATTACTTTTCTCAACAGTATGCGGTGCCGTTCACTCTTCTCTCTAGCATCTATTATAGCTGCATTAAACAATTTTTCAATATTAAGATTTGGCTGTTCAATATGAACATTTGAGAATTCATTTTGTTTTTCTTCAAAAGATTTAAACTTTGAACAGGGCTCAGCAGATCATTCAGTGTGACAGCAGCATTCATGTAATATAGTAAACGAGCTAACGGCGCTAATGATGGATCGCGAATGTGCAACACTTTTTTTGCCATCACAAAGTTGCTGTGAACTGTAAATTCACCAATTTATCGCAGAAGAGAGAAGATAATGTTGTCTCAGAGCCTTACAGTGCAGCGTGTTTCCCTCTGTGCGAGTGTGTATACAGCTCTGTGTATAGAGGATTATCCTTAAAAAGAATGAGTTGTTGAATATTTATATTGAAGTGCCGAATCTGATTGGACTTGCATAATTCTGAGTTTGGTACAGCCTTCAAATGCACCATTTACTCCTCTTTTTTTCAAATATACATCCTCAGTGGGAACCAATGGGCTTGAGTAGTTAAAAGTATTGGGAAATAGACTGACACATTGGTTTTCTAAAAAAAAAAAATATTAACATTATCCTCTAAGCGTTTCTCAACTGATTTTTATTCTTGTGATAGAAAGTTGCACCATGGAGCACTCCACCTCTAGTAAAGCATTTATGCTCGTCTTGTAGCGAGAGAGCCATGCTTAGAGGCAAAGCAAAGCTTTGTACACAGCATCAAACAAGCAACTGTTCAACTGTAAGGCCTTGATTAAAAAAAAAAAAGGGAACAAAAGTCAATATTGTGTTTTAGCCTGTGTGCAAAACATTGTGCTGAGACGTTCAAAGTGAAACCCATCTGCCACAAAAGGAGAGAAAAAACACTTGTTAACCAGGATCTGAGAGGCTCACAAAGACAGAATAATTGGGTCTCATATACTGTAATGAGATCCCTCATTCGATCATAGCTAGACAAACGGACTGTGGAAGTATTGACACATAATGAATAACCTTTCATTTCAGGACGGGGGGGGCAATGGGAGCCATAATGCCCAGACCATTTTCCACAGTTATTCTATTTTCAGAGTAATCATGCCATTAACAATTCATTACCTTTTTATGAAATCAAAATGACGGGGCTGAGAGCAGCTAATATTCCACACAGCGCATATTTATACACAAAATGTACAACTCATTCGGGATATGACTGCATGGCTTAATCCATGGCTCTGATGACTGGAGTCATTAACTGGGCTGCTGATGATGGTGTTAGTCATAAGTGTCAGATTTAAGGTGTCATGGAGTCAACACATTAGCCGAGTGTTGTTGGCGCACGTGTACGGTTGGGATGAATCTACAGACGAGCTGTGAGTGGGCGTGGTAGCATGTGAGGGATGACGGGGGGTGGGAATGGTTCTATAATATGCAGCGACATCTGACAGCATAAAAGAAAAATCTGAAAGTCTGTGGGTGCAAATTACAAAAACAACAGAAAATGACACAGTTAATGTTAGCAGGCTAAAAATGCAATCAATATGTAATGAGTCTACTTATTTTATTATTTCAGAAAAGAGGAGTATATGCCAGCAGGGCAATCAGTTCCAAAGAGAAAGTGCTCACAGGGATATCTGCTAGATATATTGTAACTGTAGGTAGTCTAAAGGTCCAGTCTGTAGGATTTAGGGTATATATTGGCAGACAGTGTCTGAAATTTACTTTTCGACACATAAGCCAAGCTGGCTGGTAGATGAAAAAATCTAACGGCCAAGCATTTTTTTTTTTTTTTTTATCAGCCAAAATGATAAATTGTCTCTTTTTTCACATATACATTTGTGAAAGTACATTTAATTGAGATAATGGTAAACTTAGAGAAGAGGCCAGAGCAAAATCTGACGCAAAATTGTTTGAATATACTGAAAAACTCATCACCACAGCCTCAGCATGTGAATAAATTCCCTCTGGTAAGCAGTGATGTAGTGTGTATGTCTGGGGCTTTTATTGTGAAGGGTAAGAATGGAGGAAGTGGAGCTAATGCACTGCCGTTACAATGAGGGAGGCATTAAAGAGTCTGCTGTCTTGTTTCAATTTCATCCGTGTTAATTTTTCACAATCTTCATTACTATTGGCGCAACGCTAGCTAGCAGCACACCGGCGGCAAGTGATAGTTTAGCGGATCAGCTGATGTCCCGTATGGTAAATAGCGCAGCCAAACTAGGAGCGCTCGAGACAGCCAGGTTTCAGAGCACTGTGTGAGTGTCTGGGAAACAGTCATACCCCCATCCACTTTACTCTGACACGCCCACTTCATGTGGGGCGTGTCAGAGTAACTGATTTTTCTTGTCAAAATGGACTTCAAAATTATTTTGAAGTGTAAAATACTGTTATTTAAAACAAGTGATTAACTACTGAAATTCTGTGATTAACCGTGATTTAGAAAATGAATAGTATGACAGCCCTTATAAGGATACATTGCCATAGGTATTCTGGTAAGATAGAGGTCTAAAATCAATGTTATTATAATGCACTTATTTCAACACTAGCAGGACTCCTTTGTTGCTGTCTCTTCCATGGTGTCTCTCCTCGAGTGGCGGCACATTCGGCTGTGTTCTGGCAGCAGAAGAGCTGTTTATTGCCCACATGGGCCTGCCAGATTTAGGTATGTTTTGGGGGTGCAGATTTGGGATGATTTGGGCTCAACATCAATTCTAGCCAGGAGTAATTCGGCCCATGGGATTGGCCCCGGTACTCTAGCCATTGATTCAGTACCAGTCTGGCAACCAGGCGTGTCGTATTAAGGCCACTGCTGGTCCAAGCCTTTTTGGCTCACTGGGATCCAGCACACAAACAAGACAAATAGACTTCATTTTGTCAGTTTTGTGTATTGATTATCAGAGTCTGGCTCCAGGCTTCAGAAAAGTTATTGCTTTTTCCAGCTGCATCAAATATATTGTTCTAAGCCAAGTAAAAAATAATTCCTGATGAAGACTTTCTTAACTTATCAAAACATAACAGTCATGCTGCTTCAGGGTGTTTCCTCCTGTTTTTGCCTTTTTAGCATTCTGTCATGCCCATTTCAAGCAAGACATTTCTAAGATAACTCAATAGCAAGTCTAGAGTATTTGCAAAGAGCTTTGTGAGACGTCTAAATCGCAAACTGGTCCTTTGTTTATAGCGTTTTTGTTATTGTTGTTATTTTTTTAAGCTTTTTTTTTTTTCTTTTAAACTGCTGTGTCCTCGACGTGTCAAGTGAGAAAATGTGCCCCGGTGAAGACGCTCATAAATACAGTGAATACATTTCTAAGAACACCTCAGAGGGATTGGAGAAAAGAAATCCCAGTTGTGGAACAGCAGGATATTTCTGTGAACTTCTATTTACCTCGTGTTGAACTTCATCTCACTTATTTACTTTTTTATTTTGCATCCTGTATCTAACACAGGCGGCCATTCATCTCTGTGGAAGGCTGGAATTACAGCTTTTCCAGTTAAGAACAGCATTTACAGTATTTCTCACTTTGGCACGGTAATATTAATGTACCCATAAAAACTGCAGCACTTTATCTCTCTCACACACATACACGCACAAACACACAATATCCTCTCACTTTTTCAAGCTTTCATTAATCTCTTCCTCCATCTCTCTTTCTCAGTTTCTCTCTCTGTGTATCTCTTGCTCACTCTCTTCCTCCGCTGACCTGTGTTTCACTCCTGTGGAAAACCTGTATTAACAGTAACTGAATCTACGCAGTCTTTGAAACTCTATTCACCACGGGCAGAAATGAGGCTATTTAAACGGCCTCTAAAAACATGCTTTAGTCTAGCTGGAATGTCGGAGATGGCTTCCATATGTGCTGAACACAGATCAAAGTTTCTCCTTATTCTTTCTGGTCAAAATTAATCAAAAGACTAAAGCTGGTGTTTGCTTTGTTCCAACCGCGCTTTATAAAAAAAAATAAAAAATTACTTCTGCATTGTGACTCAGATCGCATTTATCTAGAGCAACAAGGGCCGGAATAGTGCATCCATCAACAACAGGTGCATCTTTTTCTTCTAACATGTATATGGAATGAAACCAAAGGCTTTACATTGGTAGTGATATGTAATACCTTTTTATAAATTATCTATTGAGACCAAAGCCCAGTCGCCAGGGCTTATGTCAACATCCCTAAGGTGACACAGTTTATGAGTTGTCCTTCCTCATCTGGAGGTTGACAGGATGTTGTGACACTTAGCTAAGACACCTGCCAAGCTGCAGAACAATACAGGCCACTGTTCAAGACCAAAAACAACAAAACCGGTTGTGTTTTAGTGAGTCGTTGCTTTTTATCAAGCAGCTTTTTAGGCAACAAATGTGGGTGTTTTTTAGCAACACATCACTGTTTTTCCACCAGGAATAGGCCATGAAAAGCAGGTTTTATAGGCCAAAACATGATGTTTTTCCTAACCAGGTGGGGTATAAACCTTTCTAAACATCAACCACAGGGTTGTTGAAACATAACATTTTTTTCCCCATTATAGGGTTTTTTGGGGGGAGTTTTTCCTTAGTCGTTGTGAGGGTCTAAGGACAGGTCTGTCGTATGCTGTAAAGCATTAAAGGCAAACTGTGATTTGTGATAATGGGCTTTTTAAATAAAAGTAACTTGAAGGGGATAAAGAAATTAAAAGCTTCAATGTGTCTGCTACATAGTAACTTAGAAATGTAACCTTGAACCTTATCCACTGTTTACATAAACATACAATACCAACTTTTCTCTGGCCCTAGTACTCTGTGTTTTAATACTTTAATACTGATGTTGTTGCCACTATAAGAGTCCCTTTAACAAAATGTGAACTACAAAACCAAAAGCTGTTCTAATAAACTAACAGTATTTTTAAGCCATCAGCCATTTTCAATGCCCCTGCTGCTCTTGCAGCAGGGGCATTGAAAATTCATTGCTAGAATAGTTTGACCAACATTTCATCATTCCCATAGCGTCAAATACCAAAACTTGGCCATGCCCCTTGCCATCAAATGCCATTTACCAGGGAGACTGGCTTTGTGTACCCTGTGAAACCAAAGTCACTTTAACACAAGCCACAATGTCTTTCCTAAACCTAACCAAGCAGTTGTGTTGCCCACACCTTAAGAAGTTTATCAATGTATGCTTGCAATGAGCAGAAACTGACACTTTAAAAAGTGACGCTACAGAGGTATGTAGTGTCATAAATTGAAGTGTAGGACCACTGACCAAGCAGCCACATATGAGGAGTTGCGAAAATAGGTTTGTTAAGGCACTTCATATATGGACATTTTCAGGATCTAGAAAAAAGCAACCTGCAAGAAACCAGTAAAATTACTGTTTCAAGGTGAATTTACTTCTAGGTAGTCAATACTCATGCCACCCCTAGTTAGATGCAGTGATAGCGCTTACATAAACTAGACAAAGTTAGTGCTACAGCTAGTGAGAAATTCACAAAGTCATCCAGATTGTCAACAGACAACATGAGTCAAAAGTACATCATCCCTTGTCATTGACGTAACGAACCCTAACCAGAGTGAACAACCTTGGGACATTGTGCAACGTCATTACACCAAGATGTATCTTTAGCACAAAGTGACGGCACTCAAGCACAGCTACTGGCTTTACACTGGAAGTGCATCGTATTAAGATGTTTGCATAACATCCCAGGATCCCTTATTCAACTTTCCGTTCTCTTTTCCTTGCATAGGATGAATCAGAAATAATGTCAGTGGCTTTTGAAATGTCGGATGTGCTACTTTTAATTTTTACATAAGCATATATTTAAATTAAAAATTCAGTATGCCTACTTTAACAGTCCTTGATATTTTTCTATTCTGTCTGCACACTACTGTCTGCCCTATCCTGTGTACCAAAAGTCCTTGTTAAGGGTAAGTCTCATTGCAGAATCCTAGAGAAGCAAACTTTTGCACAGTACAATTAGGCATTTTTTCTGTATAATAATAAGATGCTGTAATTTGTTAATAGTTTGCATACTAAATGAAAGATTGACTATGAGGTGAAAATAAATCTATGTCTGACATTTGGAATGAAAAATAGGAGATTTATCAATTACGGCGTTATAATTGCTTGGCTAGAGCAATCCCTCCTCCCCCTATTGATTCAGTTTGACGGGTTCCTTCATATTGACAAATCCAGGCAGGCGGAGCTGTGCTCCAGCCACCTCTGGGGTGTCATCCATCTCCCAGACCGAGTCTCTGAGCAAAACTCACGCTTTAATGCTCATTTAAATGGGACACCAATCATCATCCAAGATAAATGGACTATTCAGACGTAGTGTAGCATCAGCAGCACCGGGCTCTCTGCAAATGCATGAGCACTGAGCAAGAACGTCACAAAGCACCTCTTTCAAGAAAAATCATGCAGCTGCATGCGTGAAAACTGATATGCAGAGAGGCTCTGGTTTGCTTGATGGGTGACTTATCTACTTATGTAACACTTAATCTCAGAGGTGTACATTTACATATACTGTATGCAACTTAAACTGATGAGTCATAAAATTTAGGATTGGATTTGAGGTATATGAAGACATAAACTGAACCTTTTATAAAAAAAAAACTGACTACATACATATATGTATACATCAATGCTAACCTAAAATATTTATACTTATATTGCACAACAAATGAATATTATATACATTAAAAAAGCACTGTATTTTATGTCCCCATCTGCTGTTTGTTCATCACGTTAACAACATGCATAATCTGATGTTAACTCCAATATGATGTAGTAGAATTTAGGATCACCTTTAAATTTCATTTCTTCTTAAAAAACATTTAAGAAAAATGACAATAAAGTTACCTTGAACAGAAGAGACTTGATAATCGCTAACATTAGGTGGGGTGAAAAGCGGGATGTATCCATATTGGTTTCTGTTATCAGTCAAATGTTACATATCAGCATATCAGACATAGGTAAAAAAAATCCAATATCTTGCATCCCTATAGTTAATATAAAAAAAAAAAACATCAATACTATTGCCACACAAAATATTGTGTAATATAATATCTAAAACATGAGCTAAATTGTTTTTTTTTTTTCAATATTCTATCAGATTCTGTTCGTAGAAGATGAAAAAAACGAGGCTTTTCTTAAAACTGCAGACCACAAATGCAAACTTCGAACTTAATATATAAAATAAACTACATTTTAGTTGCAAACAGAATATTGTTATAAATGTTATGTTTTGAAAATGATAATTCTCAAATCACCCTATCTCGAGCTAAGACCAAAACAATGCCGAGGCTCTGGCTCGACTAACTAAGGTGCTAAATCACACTACACTACACAACAGAGCTGTTTTCTCAATTAACCAAGCTGTATACACAGCTACTCCAGAGGCCATAAAAGACAACTACCCCTTGTAGAGCTGTAAGACTGCACTACCCCAGTCAGATCAGAGCTATCACTTCTTCTAAACACACTTTAATATTGCTTCATTTTGATCCCCAATGCTATAAACATGAATGAGTGACAGAAATAATCCATAGTTAGGTTCTCAAGCCAGCTGCAGCAGTTGCTGTAAGGGCCAATAACTCACTCTAGATAGACTAGATAAGACTTACAATTGGTGTTAAGGCACCAAACGACATAAAATGTCATACCCCGAGGACACATCACCACAACCGCTGCCATTGCTTTAAACAGTAAATAGAGCTCGCTGCATCTCATGCAGCGCGCTCCGGATGATTTGGATATTGCATCGCTCTTTCATCAGACATTATGAAAGCATGGAGGAGTAATCATTCCACTAGTTACTCACAGTTTTGATGATCTGTGTGTGTGGTGTGTGTGTGAGTGTGTTTAAGACACGTTAGCAGATGTGGGCTCTGTCCAGAGGTAAGCCCTTGAAATCTTCAAGTGACAGGTTCATTGGTTTGACCGCCAGGTGAGACCTCGTCACTCCAACCTCCTGTCCATTTTCCTAAGCATGCTCTCATCGTAAAAAAAGCAGCTGTGAAAACACACAGGGATGAATATCTCTGTTTAAGACCACAGACCAGAGGACGAGCCCGAAAGCAAAGTTCTGCAGGGGACATATAAACAAAAGTTGGGCAATTCTAAAACCACAAAGTATTTTCATGGTTTTGGCTTGATGGGAGTATGGCTTTCACTTCCTGCCGGCAAAAACCGAGGAAAAAAGTGTGCATAAAACAGATGGTGATATGGGGCTTTAAAGGTTTTAATGCTGTATCTCTCAAAATCTCTCTACAAACAATGGGTTGAATAACTACTTGCAAAGTTAAAGTGGTCCCTTGCAGTAGCAAACTAACAGAGCATTTTCACCTGAATTAGCTTTTCCCCTCAGCTCTGTGGAGCATTGTTGCGCCTTTCAGCTCATTTTTGGTTTGACGACCCCCAGCTGGAGTTTTGGCTCAGTCTCACTTCTAGTTCAATCTCATTTTTAACAATCAAGTTTACATAAAGCCCCTGTATGCAACCTGCTCAGCACCAAACAGCAAACAACCAAAGTTAGCTGACACCAAGTGACACCAAGGCAAGACGCCTGCCAGGCTGCAGACCACTGCAGGCTGCAGACCACTGCAGGCCACTGTTTGAGACAAACAAGCCACCTGTTGCTGATTTTCCACCCAGAATTATGTCACGAAAAGCAGTTGTTTTTTAGCAAAGCATTGCTACGTTGCCAGCTGGTATCATACCATCAAAACCTTTTTTTTCCCCAAACATGATCTTTTCCTAATCGTAACCAAGTGGGTTTTGTGCCCGAACCTAACCACGCCTTAACCACAGTGTTTCAGCATATCCCATACATAATTACGTATAAATGTAACCAACCTGCGGTTTGTAGAAACCAGGGCCGTCCAAAATATCAGTTTTTGGGCATACAAGACATCAAAGACAAAACGTGACGTTTGCTGACCCCTAATTTAGGGCTATTTTGGATATTGGAGGTTATATATATAATCTGAGCATTGGAATACTGATTTGGAAATTGATTACTTTTGCAACAATCTAAGCTTTGAAGCATTAGGGTGAGCCCTAGCACAAAGTACAATGCCAACATTTTTTCTGCAGATTGGGGTTGAGCATTTAGCAGCTAAGGAACCAAATAAATTTTGAACTAAAGAACTAAATGAAGAGTGAATATTGGACTTCATTGGGTATCCAGAAACATGACTCCAAATGAATGATAATGTTGCTGCTTATGCTGGATGCGTAAATAATTGTTCTATACTAACAAATTCACAACAACAACTCCATTGGGTATATTACTGTTGTGTTTACAGCTTGTTACCGCTGTCCCTAGGTGGCCAAACAAATAACAATTAATGCCGCTTTAATCAAAAGCTCATCAAGCAGGATAATTAGAGTTCTCAAGAAGTTTTATTCTCTGTCTCTAACCTGTCTCAGTGTTGTGTTTTGTGTCTTTTTTTTTCATAACTCAGGTTTGGTGACCCGAGTTGGCTATTTTACTTATTTTATAGCCAAGCTCTCCGCAGCCCATCCTCTTCTCTCACAATAAAGCTTTGCAGGAAACAAGAGTCATTAAATAAACAAAACAGTAAAGATGCTTAACTAATGACAGTTGCCCACGGAGGACTAAACTTTCACACCTTAAAGTTGACAGGGAAGCGGACTTGTTTAAATATCAGACAGCTACTATAGAAAGTCAAAAGAAAAGAGATGGCAGAAGGTGTGGGGTTTTAGAGTCTATGTGTGAGTATGTGCAAGAGAGATGTAATTGGGGGGAAAGCCAGGTGGTGCTGACTCTGGTGAGATAATCTCAATACTTTGTTGCGTGTGATGCATTATTTTTTATAATCCTGTAGGGTTTGAATCCAAGAGAAGATAATCTGTGCAATTTCTCCTCGTGTGTTTGACGCGATCTGATTTTGTAACTTCTAATGACTTTGAAGACTCAGGTTTAATGTTTGAAGAGTAGAAGTAGATGTGCATTGCCAGCTTTAAGTCTAGCACCTTTATCAGAATATTCTACACTACTGTTGCTTTCCTGGCTTTGGTCTCAGGAGAGAACTCAATTTTATCCAGTTTTTGTCAGTCTTGATTCAAACCCAATTCTGTTTTGGATTCGGACTTCAGACTGCTCAGTTTTGGACTCAACTTAAGTGGTGTTGACTACAGCCCAGTCTGTAGGGATATTTTGGGTTCAAACTCTTCACTCTCCATCTGTATGTTTTTTATCCATTCCAGGCTTTTTCTCCCTCCCTCGCCATTAAGGTTCTTTTCACCAACACAAACATACTGACGCTTATTAAATTTATCTGGTGAATGGACGCCAACTGTCGCTGGTCTGAATCATGACCTTCTCACAGGGGTCACACACAGGTCACATCCATCAATCTCCTGTTTATTTGACAGCAGCAGCTTGATTTTTAGGGTTTAACCTAACCTTTCGTTTCCTACAACCTCAGTAATAACCAAGAGGAACGCACTGTGGAATAACAGGACCGCATGATCACAGAGTAGGCAGCTGGAGATGTAAAAAAAAAGAAAAGAAAAAAGAGAAGTTACAACTATAACCTAATTCTGTGGCCTAGGTATAAGAAATGGATGTGCAAAATACACGCACAGTGACTTTATCACACTATGGTCAATCCCAGTCACATTTTGTACTGTTTGTTGGAAAAAAAATTAAATTAAATTTTTAAAAATCCTGTAATAATTAGAGCCCGACCAATACTGGGTTTTTGGGGTTGATGCCAATACCAAAATGGGGAGTAAAGAATTCAGATATTTAACCTACCAGATATAGACCGATGTTATATATCAATATATTTAATTATGCAATGCAATCGTCCCTCATATGGAAGCAAATGTAATGGAAGTAGGTTATTTTACAATTAAACAATAAACTTTATGGTCAAAAATGACATTGGTGCACTGAAACAGTTAAATTCACTGGGAGTTTGATGAATCTAAATTACTCTGAGCATCTTTTTCTGCATTATGTTCTGTTAAAAATAGAGATTCACGATATTATCGACACGCCATCTCTATTGTCAGATATTGGCTTTAGAAAGAAACATCTGACTTATCTTAATCCACAAAGTGAACATGTACAAAAAAACAACCCTAAGTTTAAGTATTATTCTTATTTTGCAGAATAAATGAATATTATATACATAGGAAAGCATTGTATTTTATGTCTCCATCTGCTGGTGGGCCATCACAATAACAGTATGCATAGTATGATGTTAATTTCACAAAAGATGAAACTTTGGGCTCTAGTAGAAAATCTTGCAGGACTTGCCCAGCTTTTTCTTTTTCTTCTTTTTTACATATCAGATTCAAACTATTTTTCAACATATTCCAGCTAACTGGCAGTCATGGTGAGCCAGATGGGGGAAAAAATGTAAGTGATGGCAAATAAAACATTCTCACCCTTGGACACAAATTGAGAGCTACAGTACTTCGAAAGCTATAAACAGAAATAATTTGCTGTTATGTTACATTACATGGAGGGTTTTATATATGTGTGTGTGTGTGTGTGTTTATGTTTTCTTTTCTTTTAACAAAAATGTGGGGAAAAATTAAAGTAGAGGAATGAAAAGAAATGCAATTATCCTGTCATTTGCACTATATCGGCATTACACAGGCATTATGATCGCAAGTATGGGGGGGATCAGTATTTTTGAAGTTGTGGTTGTAAAAGTCACAAGTAAAAGGAAAATTTGAAATAAAAAAAAGCAAAGTGTGACTGTAAAATTCCATGACTACTCCAGGTTTTCCAGGACCATGTGAACCCTGTTATTTAGAGATTTCCATGTCAGTTATTTGTGTTGTTATGGCTATACACTGATTCACTCACTTCAACACAGCTGCCACTTTTCTAGACTTAAGTCTTGTCTACTTCACCCAAAACTCTTTAGGGTCATACATTCACATAAAAAGACTATATCCACCATTAATTTAGAGAACATAATAATAAAGTGTCAGCTAAAAAAAAACTACCAAAACGGTCACATTTGTATTTTTCAAACACAATGCAAAAGAAGAAGCATGAGCAGCACCACATATGTTGCAGATAACCTTCATGATTGTCCACGAGACCCCAAGTAACGAGATAACCTACCTGTGGCATGGACTGAGGACACAGCTGCAGCTTCCCGTCGTTTCTTTTAAGTGTGACCACATTTTCCTCTGCATCTTGACCTGGAGATATCACGTGAAATTCAATGTTTTGCTAACTGTAACCCGTGACAGAGATGTTAAAAAAGTATCAGTTAACTGCTACATGATTCAAACAGCTCCGCTTTAACCTGCTAACAGGACGCTATGCTAGGTCGCAGGTCACCGCTAGCTCGCGCAATAAAAACACCGGACTGAGGCTACAAACTTTAGCCGCTTTAGTTGCGGAGCTAAACAAACACTCGCTATGTTTCTCTTTTTAACAAGGTGCGTTGAATTTTCACACGTTTCAGAAAGGTTTTGATGCGGACTGACCGATTCGGAGACACCGTGTAGCTGCTGATTTACGTCGCCTCCGGCGTTGGTGCGCGCGTGCGGGTGTGCGTACCTACTGCCACTTTTGGAAGAAACCAATACCATTAGGAAATCCGGGGGGTGACTTTTTGAGGTATGTTACATAATTAGAGGAAAACGTTAGACTCATAATGCAAACATAAACATAAATGCATGTTACAAAAATAATTTTAACAAAATAATATAGAGAGAGATGTTTTTCTTCAAATATATTTTACCTTTTTCATCCATGTTTTATTTATTCTATTTGATCTTATTTGTGGTTTCATTGGTTTTGTTGTTTTTAGTCAATGTTTGTATTATTTGTTTGTATTATGTTAGGCTATATTGACGTTTTGCGTCCTACATCTTGCATTATTTGTAATCTTGTTTTAATTTTACCCTAAGGCTACCCAAGTTTTGTCTCACTTGTGTTCAGTAGGACTGTTTGGCTTTCTGCTGTTCTTTTGTTGTTCTGTTGTATTTGTAAAAGCACTTTATAAACTCTGTTTTTTAAAATCTGCTCTATAAATATAGTTATTATTGTTGTCATTACGTTATTATTATTGTTGTTGTTGTTATTGTTGTTGTTTTGTTTTATTTTATTTAAATTTTTTTAAATGACGGTGCAAGTGCCTCTGTTGACACTGGCCTTTTTTGAACTTGGGCACGTCCAGTTTCAAAACGTTATGCATAATTTTGCCACCTTTTCCGCGTTGAACAACGTTTCCTCGAAACAGCTTACAATGGTACTTGAGGTATGTCCTCGCTCATTTGCTGGGTATGTCAGAGGTGTACCCAATCAGCAGCAATGTGTATAAAAAACATATTCTGGTAGACCATTAATTATTGTAATTTTTTTCTTTTATTTCACACTTGCTTTGGCAATGTAGATGTAAGTTTTCCCATGCCTATAAAGCCCCTTTGCAAAACCTACAATATAAGATCCCAGTTGCCATAACTGGAATTATACTTTAAGACAAACTTGCTTTGGTTATTAGAATTGATAGAGATGATCACAAAAACTACAAAAGCATAGTCCTCCGGGAATGACATTTTTAGCCTATGGAATTTTCCATTGTATTTTTGATTTTAACAGAAAATACGCTCCGTGGCAAACAAATTTTTATGATACAAGTTTTGTTCAGCGAGATAATCTTTACAAATGAACACCACTTTTAGGATTTTGTAAGTTTAAGTGTAATGAAGTCCTTAAATGCTAACTCATTTCCAGATTTAAGGACTCATTCCTGAAGGACAGACCCAATATAAATAGAGCACATGGTCGTCACTTCATCAACAGACAGTTTAATAATGTCCGGTAAAATGGACCTTGTGCTGAGGATTTTTCGTCAATATGCAGTTTCCATGGTTAGTAACGAACCGTCAAGCTCAACTGCATTAATAAATCAGAATTAATGTTTAATCTGAAGAAACATGCATTCATTAATTATCCTTAACTAATTATTTTATTCAGGGTCGTGAAGGAACTGGAGCCTATCCCAGCTGACACTGGGTGAGAAGCAGTGTACACCCTTGACAGGTGACCAGACTATCACAGGGCTCATTTAGAGAAATAGCAGCATTTACTTGTATAATTGCCGTGTGATTTTGTGATTTTTTTTCCCACTATATGTTGCACTTTTAACTGGCAAAAAATTAAGGAACATTTCATTTTTGAGCGAGCACTGTGAAAATACCATCGCCCTGGCTTCCTCGTGTGCGGATTGATCTCCTGAAACCTGCACTGAATGTGGTGAATCAAAGTGTATAGAGCAAAGCATCCTGGGTAAAGAGCCTGGGAGCACACACCAGCTATGACAAATGCAGCTTTGGTGGATACAAATTGAATTATTCAGACTCAGAGGCACTGGGCTGGATGGGAAAAAGATCATTGGTTTGTGTTCTCGTGTCCATCCTTCATGCTGTGGGACAATGACAACAGCGAAGGCAAAACAGAGGTCACCATCTATCATCCGCCGCAACACGCAATTAATCAGCATTTTTGTTTTGCTTGTGCCTGTGCGTGTGTGAGAGAGAAAGCTATAGAGTGATGGGGGTGGGAGAGGGAGGTTTATTTCAATCCTGACTTGATCAATGCACCACATTAAATTTGTCTGACTCAGTGTGAGCAGTGAAAATCGAAGAAACAGCAGCAAGGTCAAAAGAGCTTACTCGTCTACAGTACACACTACTGTATACAGAACAACACACACACACACACACACACACACACACACAGAGAGAGTGCTGTAATCACACAGTAGGATAGCTGTACACTCACTGGGCTGTACCATTAAAAACGGTACAGTATCTATATCATTGTTATCATGTAGGAAACCGTTTGTACTGTAAATTAAAATGAAGAATTGTGTCATTTTATCTGTTGAGAAAATCTGTTTACCCTTTGAAACCTTAGCACATTGGTTTGTTTTCCTATAAAAAAACACAGGGAGGAGGCAACAAGAAACTTTATATGACATGGGCCAAAAAAAACCTGAAAATAAACAGTCCCCAAAAATGTAAAAAACTAAAAAGTCAGTCTTTAAGTCTGTAAGTATTTTTTTTGATTTTTAGTCCATTTTCAGTTCATTAGTTGGGGGTTAGTTAGTTAGTTAGTGCTAAACACAGTATTCCCCCGAATATTCAGAGGGGCACAAGGGTGACAGAGGCATATTTACTGTTAAAACCTCTTAAAAGAATCATTTTCAGTTAAAATTTCCCCAAAAAGGGCTTTATGTGGTTAAAATCTCATTTTAAAAAATACAGTAATAAATGGTTAAATTAAAAAAAAAATGTAAAAAGAAATTCAATAATAAATCAATATAATAAATATATAATAATAAATAATTTTCCATTAAAAATCACTCAGTTATATCAGTTAGTCAGTCGATATGTTCTATTGGTCAGTTTGTTGGTAAGTTAGTCAGTTAGTGGGACAGTAAGTCAACTTGGAGGTTATTCAGATTTTTGGTTACTAAGTGATTCATTTATTTAGAAACCGTATTGATCACCATGTAGGAAACCATATTTAACTTCATCACTAAATAAAAGAAATCAGAAACAAGACATTAACATGCAACATGACACTCAGCTGTGGTTACCCTCTCTTCATAATAATTATTTTTTTGTTGGTTATGTCTTTGCTGCCACCTCACTAACCACAGTGTATTTTCCTTTTTCTTTTTCTTTTTGTGATTAGCTTCTTTTTATAAACTCTGCGCTGCATTGTGGGACAAAACAATAAAGTTGATTTTAGTCTGAATTCTGATATACATGCATCGTGGCCAAGTACGCAACAAAAGCTGTGATGTATTAAAGTTTGATATGATCACAAGTAAGAAATTGGCTTGCTACACCTCAACTTGCAAACAACTTGTTTGGCATCTGTTTTAGTCAAATGTATGTCTGTTACTGTATACAGGATTTGGCTTAATGTGAACACAGGAGCGTTTGTTTTCTACATTCATCCATATCACTCTTTTTGTCATTATTCCTTTGTCTCAAGACATTTTTTTGGTATTTTTCACACTATTATAACACTGTGCCCAACACTTTTCCTTTGATATTAATGATTACATATGTGCCTCTGTTTATTCATATTTATTTTCTGTTCTCCCTTTGTTGTATCATATTTTAACTAAATCTGTTTAAACAGCATCATTTCCTTACAGGGATCAATAACATCTCACCTAATCATTAATCACATATCTTATGCTCCCCAGGACACAGACTAAGCGCTGCTGGGGAAAATAAATAGAAAGCTATAGTCTGTTGTCAAAAGCTCCTCTCTACAGCACACAGCAGATCATTGTGCCTTTGGTGCACATGAGTAACACATTTCTCCAGGGCCAAATATGAAAGTGGCCATTTGTATTCTGCTGGCCGCCCAGTCAGCGATACTCTGTGTCTTTTCTTTTTCTTTCTGTGGATGCCTCGGCGGAGTCCATCTCACTAAAGAGGTGGAAATCAAACCACCATTTGAAAGGCTCCTCATATCCCGGCATCATTTGCTAGATTGGTTCGGCATTGTGAAGTTGGAAAAGCTTTAGTATGGATTTTGCCTCTGAGAAGCAGGTGCCGTCTCTTTGAGATCAAAGCAGCTGAGACCAGATGATCTGTGCGGCATTTAAGACAGCTCCGAGGGCCTGCAGACGTGACTGGACTGCCTAGACCGGGTCAGAGGCCTCTGAAGAGGTGATGGATGCCATCAGCCCCGAGGTGAGATGGATGAAATGTGAAGAGATAGAAGTATGTTGCCCACTGAAGTGTTCAGAGGTGGAGGAGCTTTGAATGTGGTTGGGAGAGTAAAGTAACGCTTGTGTTGGGGCAATTTACAAGAGAATAATGATTAAAGGTTGGACACTTGTGACACGGTGGCTACCTTTACATGACTAAAGACTGTGCATCAACAGCCGTGGTAGGGAGGAGCTAGCGGGTTCTTAAGTTCCCCTTTAAAATGGCTGGCATCCATAAAGCCCCCCCTCCTCCCAAACCACTAGTAATTGCTAATCAATAGACACTACAATTTAGCAGTGGACAATTGTTATGTCCAGCAATCCACAATGCAGTCTATGGCAACAACATATGGCTTGTGTTTTATAATCAAAGAATACATTTATTAATCAGAGCGCATAAGAATGCAGCAACAGCAGAGTGCTTCATATTTTTTTCATTTATTAACAATTATCTTAAAGTCATGGATGTTTTAAGAAAACCTGGATGCAACATGGATGTTTATTCCTATAAGTGCTTCTCAAAGGATGAAGCAAAAAACCACTCTATTTCCACGGCCTGAAAATACCTTGATGCACATCATCATGAAGCCCATAGAGCATAAACACTTGAGATTTCCACTGGCAAAGCAGCTGAATTCTGGTTTTGCACTCTGCTAACTTGAGTGGTGATCAAGTTATTTAATCTTGCAACTCTTCTAGACTTTCCAAATGTTATTGAACTGAATGGATTAAATCTTGATAGTGAAATGAGTACTTTCAAGAAGGTTTTGATGCTCACAAAACATGTATCCACTGATTTACAGATGTCTCTTTCCCAATGTAAGTCTATCGGGAAAAGTCCTTCTGGACCCCATAGCAACACAAGGCAGACCCAGGAGGTGTAATTCCAGTTTTGGCCACTGAGTAAAATTTACTTCAAAGCCTGGCGCTCCTCCTGGCTTGATCAAAATAGGCCAAGGGAGGCCTGTACAAGGCTTGCATGTTAAACACAACAAACAGCTTCTGACACAACAGCTTGTAACAGCTGGATAAACCAAAGACTGTATACAAAGACTGACAACATGACTGCTCCCCAAAAATGAAGCCAAAAACATCTTTATCGCCTCCTGGCTGCAGTACAGGTCTTAAACCCAACCCATTCCATGTTGGATAGGACATGGGCCAAACTAAAAACTCAAACTACATGTCAAATAAATTTTCTCAGAGACAGTTTCCTGGATGGACCCCTGTCAAGGTCAAAATAAAACACGTGCTCACTGTCTACAATGCTGCTCAGCATTAGTGTAGACAGATATACTGCAACAATATTAGCTCGCTCATTTATTTTGCTTCTGACCATCATCACATTTAAAAAATGTTTCCAGTGACACTGGTCCCAAAACACTGTGTCTCTTTAAAGTACATTTAAAACTCAAATGCTATCATGGGTCTCTCTCCTCTATTATCTAGAAGACACAACTGCTCAGTCAGGGGCAGAGGGAATATTGTGTTAACTGGTTTATTCATGACAACAGAGAGAGGCTCACTCAAAGGTTTGTGTAGGCAGATTGACCTGAATAAGACCTGAAACTGAGTACATACGACAGCTCAGCGTGTAAATGGGACTTCCTTTAAAAAGGCAACGTTCAGTGAAAGCCTCCAAGAACATTTCATCACATGTATCAACAGTACAATTATGGAATGTACTTGTTTTTCACGCTAAAAAAGTGACATCCATCTATTAAAATCACGTGACCAAGTCACTAAACTCCAGTTATTACCACCAATCATTACTGGAGATTATCTCTTGATTCAGGCATGCTTCTGGGTAGTTTAAGTAATCTTCTGCTTTTTTTAAAATATATTTTTGGGGCTTTTATGGCCTTCATTGGATATGACGGAGAGTAAGTGTGAAAGGGGGAGAGAGAGAGGGGACGACATGCAGCAAAGGGCCAAGGCCGGAGTCAAATCTGTGACCGCTGCAGGGAGGACTCAGCCCCCGTACATGCCCCAACACGCCCCAACAAGTAATCCTCTTTATAATTCTAACCATGTTTTTACACTTACTGCATCAGATTCAGTTCTTGTCATGAAAATAACATTTCAAAATGTTATTTGTCACATTAAGACATCCTATCTACACCAGCAACAGCTAATTTGACAAAATCTGGAAGAATACTGAGAGCTCAATACACTCACACATAACAAAAGACAGAGAGACTCTTCCGTTTATTCTAAAAATTGAGCAGGAATGCCAGGAATGTCCTCCCCAGGGCCCAAAATGTGTATTTACAGCGAGTGAAATGACCAAGCCTAATTAACATTCCAGCTCTCAGTTAGTGATCAAGCTTCCCCCTCCACTGAATATGAAACTCAATTTGATTTTGGCAATTAAAAAAGCCTAATGTTGCTCATGTGGAATATAGACATTGTGAGTGCATGATTATTATTAAACTCAGAAAATACTATAATGAGCAGAATGTGGGGGAGAATGCAAACAGGATTCGGTGCTGAACAATTCTTCAGCCCTTCTAACTGGTACGCAGTGACATCATTCCCATCACTTTGCTGTCTTTCCATCAGTGAGATGTGGAGACTGAAATCAGTGTCTGTGATGGGGGAAGAACCGCAGCACTTTAATGGCAGACAGACATCATCATCAGACAGACAGAAATGTAAGCTGTGAATGTGCGTACCTTTGTTCCCGACAACCAATCAGCAATCCTCGTTGTTTTCCTGCAGAGCTCCCTCCCCTTTGATTTTGTTCAAGTATAACTTGACTTTACCTTTTATGCCTCTGATGCCAAAAATAGCCGTGGCCGGAGGAATTATGTTTTCAGGTTGTCCGTCTCATTTTAGAGAACATGACGTCTCAAAAAACGCCTTAAGGGAATTTCTTCAAATTGGGTACAAATGTTCACTTAGACTCAAGGATGAACTGATTAGATTTTAGTGGTCAAAGGTCAAGGTCACTGTGACGGCATCTTTTTCATTCTTGGGAATGCGATATCTCAGGATCACCTTGATGGCACAAATGCCCACTTGGACTCAAGAATGAACTGATTAGAATTTGGTGATCAAAGGTCAAAGGTCAAGGTCACTTACGAAACATGTTTTTGGCCGTAACTCAAGAATTTAAATGCTGATTCTGACAAAATTTCACTCAAATGCCTAAAAGGATATAATGATGAAGTGATGACATTTTTAAAAAGGTCAAAGGTCAACTTCACTGTGACATCATAATGTTCTGCAAAAACACTTTCCTAGCAATCACTCAACGTCATATCTCAGGAACACAAAGCCTTACTGACTATCTTATGCACACAAGCTAATCAGAAGTGAAGTGTTCTGCTGTCATAAAAAGGTTGTGAATTCACAGATGGATTTAGCCTTCATACAGATGAGGCGATAGCAGCTTGGATTTAATATTAATAGCTGAATAATGATGTTAGTTAGAGTCACTTAAGCTTAGTTTGACTTCCTGTTGTGAAAGTGTTTTCACTCTTTCATGCTTTAATATTTTATGGATATGCAAATAGCTGCATAATGACTTCATACATATGTAAACCAGCACAAAACATCACTTATAGTGACTCTTTAAGAAGGCTAAAGCTAGCCTGCTTTCCATTGAAGATCATTGTCAGTCATGTTTTTCACTAACGCAGCTAACGCTAGTCTGATGGAACAGATACACTTCTATTGTAAACAATCCTGCAGTCTTTACAGTCATCATATGCATATAAAAGTAACCATTAGCATTTTTTTTTTACTTCAAGTCTATTTTTCATTTGCAAAATGGTTATGTACTGGACTTTGAGTGCTGGCAAAATGGCAGTGACCTACACTATAGCCCAAACTCATCCTGTATAGACACAAACGGAGCCCTAAAGCTGCTGCTTTGCTAATGTGCTAACTAAGCTGCACCTACTTTGTAGAGATGGTGTTAGAAGTGCAACAGAATACGCAAGTAATGAGTCCTAAAACCTTGAATTTGTTAGCACCTCTGGTTCCCTTGGCTCAAAATCAATGGGCTTTTTGAATAGTTTTTTGGTTAAAGGCCTTAAATAAAATCTGTGGTTAACACAAGTTCAAGTGACTTTTACATTTTGTTCTAAGACATTAAATACATCAGTAAATATCCCAGTAGTGAATTTTGAAGCCTTTATTTGCCTTAAAAAAAGGCAGTTGCTAACAATTAGCTAAATTAGACTAGAGGACATTGGCCACCTTAAGGAGCTTTACAGCCTCATTAAGATGGTGATGTTAAATCATTTGACCATATGGTACTTCATTTATAGCCAAATGTTAGCTTTTTACTTCCGGCGACTACATTTAGGCTCGAAAAATCCTAAAAGTGGTGTTCATTAATGCTGAGCAAAGCATATAATCTTGCCACAGAGCTTATTTTCTGCAGTAATCCAAAACCTAAGAAAAATCCCATATGCCTTTTGAACCAGGGCAAAGCTAAATTCCACGTCGGCCTACAGAAACACGTAATTCCTGGAGCACTCTTTTTCAAGTCGTATGTCACACCAACACAATGTCATCCAACCAGTTGGTTACAGCAATTGCTGACAGCCATTTTAAGTACTAGGGTGATTGAAACAAGGAGAATTCATTCAGTTAGGTCTTGTGCAGTCGGGCTGCTCTATATCAGCTGTCACAGAGGACGCTGAAGCAACACAGGTCTAACTAACTGATAGGGCACCGTCCTCTTTGTCCTGACAGGAAGACAGATGAAAGGTAGAGCAGGAAGGAGAAACTCAAGGAGCACAGGGTGGAGTCATGTCCTTGCTTTGAACTGGTCTCCATTTCTGCTAACTTCCCAAAAATAACCCCGGGAATGCCGTACACATGAGGCATTAGTAACCCTCAGTGACAGTTAAATACCAGGCTGATGCGTGTTGATACAGCGCTCCCTCTGCTCGTCTTCATTGAGGATTTTCAGGAACATATTGAATGGCTCTGGCTCCACAAGCTGAGAATCTGAAGAGGATTTTCACACCCACCCCCCCTCCCCTCTTATCATTGTCGTCTTTGAGGAGCAGGGGGAGGAGGGCGGCGAGGTGCCAGGGACACCCCGCCCCCCCACCTCACCAGACACAGCGAACGGGTACAAACGCTTGGCACAGTATGGCAATGAATTTGCCAACAGCCAGTCTGGCAACCATCGACTCTGAAGGTTCAGTGAGAGGTGAATCATCACTCACCAACAGTAAACACGGAGACACGCTGCACGCTGTACAGTACACACCGCCGCAAGCTGCAACTGCAAATATCACCAGCTACAAATTATGAACCAAAATAATGGAAATGATGTTTCCTCCCAGCTAATGATCATATTTGTGTGTAATTGTGAACTGAGGCTGCAAGAACCAAGTGGTTACAAGTGAGTTTATGCAAGACATTTTCAATTTCTGCTGTCAGCTACTTATGTGTAGAGCCTATAAATCATTAGTATTATTTTGCTTTCAGATATTCTAAAAATCATAATTAGGACTTTATCTTAACCCTTTGAAACCTGGATAGACATCAGTTTGTCTAGTATTTAAGCCATCGAAATCTAATCAAATTGGTTTGATTTCTTTCAATAATAGTAAAAGGTGACAAGGAAATTACCTAAAAATTATTTAGGAGGAAGATGATGAGGACATTATAAAAAACAAAAAGCCCAGCAAAAAATGTTCAGAAAACTGTATTTATAATTGTAATAGTTTTATATATATATATTTATGGCACAGAAAAAAAATATTAAATAGACACTTTTTTTCCATCACTTTGTTAGGTCATTTTCTTGTTTGTTTTGTTGTTTTTGTTTTTTATTTTATTTTTTTCCCGCTTATTATCCGGTAATTTTCTTGTAACTTTTTTACTGATTTCTTGCTAATTTTTTGGGCTATTTCTTGCTAGGTTGCTCATTGCCTTCTTTCCATGTTTTTAAAAGAAATTAAGCCAATGCGCTTAGTTTTTAAAGTGCAGAAGGACCATACTGATCACTGTCTATTCAGGTTATATCAAACTGTCTGTATTCAGTGCTAATTACATTGATTTCCACACAGCAATTTCTTTCATTTTTTTCAGTAATACTATAAAAAAAACAACTCACTATCAAAATTCAGCTGTATCTGCTACAGTGAAACATACTGTATGAGTTTTATTTTGTTATTCATTTCTGCTGAAGTCATTTCATTGTTATGCAGTCATAAACAATGAGTCATCTGAAAACTTTTATCCCCAGTGTCAGTTCGGGAATCCTGCTGGGAGTTTTCTCAGAGAAAACTTATTTCTGTCTGAGATGTGCAGAGTTTCACCATCATGTTTTCCATGTGGAATAGTGTCTTCACAATAATTCACACAGTAATCATCTGCAGTTTAATTCCACTGTAAAGGCATAAACAAAATGAAAGTAGTGAAAAAGTGGTCTAGTTGGGGTTTTTTTTCTCATTTTCTCACTCTCTTTTCAAAGTTCAAAGTTCCGCACTGGACACATTTTAAAGAATGTAAAAATACTCGATACTCGATGCTATGATTAACACCTTGTTTAACATGACTGACCCCCGTTGAATAAAAAAATTCAGAAAAGGGGCTGGAAGCAGATCTAATCTCTCTCACTGAGCTCATTGAGAGATTCTCAATTTGGCATTCACACTGCCAATTTCCGCTAGGTTGTGTGCATCAAAATTAGCAAGCATTAGTGTGATATTAGTTGTTGGGGCGATTAAGCCATACATGTCAGCACAGTCAGACCTAAATGAAGAGTATGTTGTGCATCAAAATTGGGAAAAACTGGGATGGTATCGCGAGGTGAGTGGCCTACCAAGAGACCACAGCAGACCACTGCTTAAGACCAACAAAAGCAGTTGATTTTTATCGTCAACATTTCCAGCTTGTCTTTAGCCACTGAAATTAGGTAGCCCTGCTTCTGAAATATTACCTTTGCTTCTGTCTGAAACAGCTGATGAAGAAATGACCAAATTCATGTAATCTTTTTCATCTCTTTGCCTATTTATTTTGTCTTCCCAGATTTCTCAAGAGTGCATCTTGCAGACTTTTCTGCAGACAACTATGCCACTTTAGATATTGGTATGTCCTTGAACATAAGACCAAGGAGACTTTTTAAAATCCTCTGTGCTCTGTGCTTGCAACCCCAGAATGACACTCCGAACACCGGAAAAGAAATACCAGCAAATTGTTCAGTTATGTATTAAACCCATATAAAGCAAGTTTCAGGTCTCTCTCTTCAAGTGATTTCCAAAGCTTACTAAGACGAATGACTGCACTCACGTGGGTATATCTATCTTTTAGAATGAAGAGTTAATAACCAGCCTGTCAGGTGTTCATATTCAGACCACTCTACAGGTTGTAATTAAACAGAGGCTCAAACTGTGACTGACTCATCATCATGACTTGACTCAGCTCTCAGCAGGAAAAGAACTTGAGTGTAAGTAACATGAGTGCGTTCATCTGTCATTAACTAGACTGACTCAAGTGTAGTTCATTACGGCCGCCTGCTTTCTGCATATTAAGAGGCAGCTAAGTCTCACTGCTGAGTGGGGAGCGCATGTGAGCACCGTTTCCCGATGTGCTTGCTTTAATCACCTTCGGAAAAGCCCAGAATAGAAAGAAACAAACTAATTTGAGAAGTGGGGGATGAGAAACAGAAGAGGGAGGAAGCAGCAGGTTGAAAAAGAAGACAAAAAAAGTGAGAAAAAGAACTAAAAAAGAAAATGGGGGGTTTGTCTCTGCTCTTGTTACAGTCACCATTAGAACTACTGCAATGCACCTCTCAACCATTATGTCAAATATAAATCCACATTTGAGACAGTTTGACAGCAACTTTGCTGCTGTGGAAGGAGAACCACCACCTGTGCTCCTCCATGTGGAGCAGGTAAAAGTTCACCGCTGAGCAGAAACAACCGTGCAGGAATACACACTTACTTTACACGAGACTGTCGTGCAGCACTGAACGTTGCTCAGTGCATCAAATGGGGTGAGAATTATAAAGTGTATGCCACACACTCCCCATTAGGGTCTGTTGCCTCTGGTTTGTTTTCAATGGTTGTTCAGGTGTATTCAGACAGAAGTAGAAGCAAATTTTGGGTTACGGTTGGGTCCCCAAACAGAGCAAGCATCCGTTGATTTTAGAGTATTTTTATGATTTTAAGATATTTCTAGGATTTTAGGGCATTTACAGGATTTTAGCATGTTTCTCAGATTTTAAGATATTTCCAGGACTTTAGGACAACACTAGTGTTTTTGGACATTTCTGGGATTTTAAGATGATTCTAGGATTTTAAGACATTTCTTCTTCTTACATTACCAAGGATCTCTATCACAGGGTGCAGGGGGTCCTCCACTGACACCTTTTTTGATATCTCTCTCTTGATCTCTATTTTGATGCTGTTTTATGTCCTCTGGCACTGTACATATACTAAAACTACAAAGACAATTCCCCGTATCAATCGCTTTATTTTTATTGTACATTAGAAAATCGAAAATCGAAAAATCCAGTGCCCTATCGGACACAAAATTTGGCCCGCAGGCCATAAGTTAAGTATCACTGCTTTGAGAATGCCCTTATTTAGAAACGTGGATGCAGTTTGCACTTTGTCCCATGCATGACATTGCTATGCCTTTGCACTTCTGAATATATACATGTAATATAGTTAGCTTGATTGTATCCAACATAGAATTTAACATGACACTGATTATTAGCGTAAATCCAAACAAGTCTGTATATCAACTTTGCAAAAACTCCTACCAGTCCATCAGTGTTTAGTATCATGTAACCTGCGCTGACATGGGAAAGCTCTCTCTCAGAGCTGTGACAATGTGTAAAACAAACGCTGTGTATGTGTAAATGCAGTTTGACCTTTTAGCTCAGGCTGCACTGAGCAAGCAGGCGCTGACAAGGAGCACGAGGGGTTTACCACAACAGCAAGCCTGCGACAGACACGTTACAGAGCATGATGATGCCAGAGTATTAACCGAGAGGATTATTCAGATGAGAATGAAAGTCATTTGCATTGCAAATTAAAACAGTATTTAAAGCAGAGTAACATGCCCTTCAAATAACTTCTGCTGCAGAGAAATCCCAGTTCTCCTCCCTGTTAAAATAGTTATAAGGTGGGAAGTGCAGCACATGAAAGAGTCAGCGCTTCCACAGTGAACATCACCATCACACTGAATTATCGTCGGCTCGGCCTCCTCTCTTAGATATGGCAGACTGTATCATAATCATTTCATGGACAGTTTTGTAAGGGAATTCAGCATGTGATTAATTCATTAAAATCACTCTGTGTTCCTCCCGCAGGTTAAATAGCTTAAAGAATCAATAAGCCCCCGTGACGAACTGTGCGGTGTTGAAACTGTACAGCGAAGTGGCATGAAGATGCACAGTGATGTAGTGTGCCAGTGTTGTGTGGGTGGTTTTACATTGTTTATTCCATTATGGATGCTGAAGATGTTGAAAATGATGAAAAAAAAGAAGAATTTAGGAATATTTCCAACTGATCTTTTAAGTGCTCAAGTGCTCAAGGTGTAGTTACTGGAAGGGACTAAATTCTCATTTAAAATTTGAAGTTGCTATGTTGTCTAGAACTTAGATTTGTGCTAGTATCCATTTTATATAAAGTTGAAGATGTTAATCTGAATATGTAAATACATTTTTAAAAATTTGAAACAAATACAGTATAGTTTTCTAAAAAAAATTTTTAAAAAAAGTCTCAGTAAAATAAAACAGGTGGACGCTGTAGTCTTTAATAAACATAACAAAACCAGGATGAAATTGGGCACTTGTTGGGGACTATTCTCAGTGGTGGAATAAACCACATTTGGTGCCATCGTAAGTATTTTGGACACCAAGACAGTGTATGTGGGGTTGCATCACAATAAATTACAGTGTGTGTATTTATGGTAACAGAGGAACATGTCACCTAGTGGCTCACTGATATGTATGTTTAAAGTAGTGTTTGGAAAATATTGGAAGAAGACATGTCCGGCCATGTTACACACACTTTCTAATATTAATAGTTCTTAGTATAAGCATCACAAATTCATTGTTGGCTTGGTCTGTTAATGGAATTGCAATCAAATGGAAAAAATATTTTGAAAAGTCAAAAGTTGTTTAATTTTTGCTACGCCTGATATTTCACATTTTTCTTGTCTGTGTGTGTGTGTGTGTGTGTGTGTGCGTGCGCGTGCACGTGTGTGTGTTGTAGCCCTAATGTCCTGATGTGACGTGGCATATTGTAACATGATGTAATTTGATATGGTGTAGTGTAATGTTATGTGACAACATGTTACATATGTATGCAATTTAAATTAACTTAACTTTGACTTTTGGTTTAACACCGGACATAAATGCAGAAAGAATGGTGCGAGGGAGTTACAGCACCCCCTGTTGTTGAGGGGTGGAACAACACAGTGTGTTGTCGGCTGTTTTACTGTAATTAATGGGCTATCAGAACATTTTTTTAAAAAATGGATCAATGTATTTTAAGATATCTGTCATAAAATATGAAAAAAATGTTTGCAGATGTAACTAATTTCTCCAATACGAGGTGACAATGTCATCACAGTAGGATAAAGTGCAAGGGTCAGGGTCAGGTAAAAAGATTTGCGGTAGTGGGAGCTAATTGATAGCGCAAACAGGCTGAGCAGACTGAGAAAGACTGAAAAACAGCTTTCCAGGACAGCTTTGGAGTAGCGTTTTAGGTCCATAAAATTAGCCTACTTAGACGCAAGGGACTTCCACAGCGGGAACATAGCCAGTGGGATGGATTTTTTAGAGCCAATGATGGAGCAAACCACGAGCAGATGAATAATTTGACCCAGGCACATGAGTGACATTCAAAATTAAATATTAGAAAATTTGGTACATGCAGTCCAAGTAGAAATTGTGGGAAAGGGAGTGTACATTCTTTGAACTAACAGTTGATGAAACCAACCACTGATGTAAGTATGTCTGAGCAGTTTTCATGTGGCTCCTGTGTAAGCGTGTGCACATACATAGTCATGTGCTGAAATTTATTCTCTGCAGCAGACCACCGACTCTGCTCTGCTGACATGCCCTGATCAGAACTGCATTATATCAACATTTAGGTAAATGTTGGATCAGAGTCAATGTTAAAGGGCACAAAATGGAATAGAGGCCGAAAATGTTGACTGGGACATTGAAAAACGATTGTTTTGTATCATATATTCTGAACATATTCCACAATAATTTCGTTTCATTCCAAACAAATTAGGCAAATATGTCAGTAAAAAATATACATATATTTACAGACACATTTGATAGTATCACTCCTTCAGTCCTCCATCCTGTCCACAAAGCCAGTCGTTTGGGCTGTAGTAATTAAGACAGGAGCAAAAGAGGAAGTCAGGTAACGTAGTAGGCTATAAAGAGTGACCAAGTCTGTATAGGGCTGAGGTCGATGTGGGTGGATGGGTCAAACAAGCACAAGTCAAGGTTGATGTGATGTGTTTGAGTTATGTTATATAACAAACATAGTAAATGTAACCTAAACCAGAATCTTTTAAAAAGCCTGGCAATGCAGTTTTGGTGCCTAAACCTAACAAAAGTGAAAATGCGGCTGTTTAAAGGTTGGATATGCAACTTCTGGCTCACTGGTAAATGCAGTTTGCCTTTTCTGAAGCATTATATTGGTATCAATAAAAACTGATAATTACTATGGTACAATAACATCCACCCACAAACATGTGGCCTGGCAAATAATTAGTGTAATGAATAAGGCTATTATTAATATTTTGTATTACAAACTCTCAACTTAGGCTTTTGGTGTAAGATTGCAACACCAAAAGTCATGTTTCGCGTACGTGTGAAATGCCGCTGGGTGTCGACAGGTGGAAACATGACCGGACTGTATCGTTCGCAGTGCTCTTGTACGCTGCTGGGTGGCTGCATCATCCCAATATGTGCATTTGTTTGCAACTTGTGATCGAAAGTGTTGGGTATACAGTTTTCAGTTTTAGCAATTGGCACCTTTTTATTTATATAATCCCCCTACAAGGACCACCTATAGAAACACACCTCTTGTTCTATGGACACTGTTATGTTCTTTGCAGAAGAAAACAAATACCTCCTCAGTTAGGAAACAATTCGAAACATACAAATTTGAGAAATAAACCTTTTTTTGGGGGGGGTTATTGTTTTGGCACCCCAACTGTTCTCCCTCCATTGTCATCAGCAACAGCTCCTTATCTGGCTAATGAACCATAGCAAACACGCTGATGCAATTTTTACATAAGGTTCATGGTAACAAATCAGTATGCCAGTTAAGTTCAGTCTTCCACTGAACAAGATATCTTTCATTCATTATTGATGTTGTGTGAGAGGAGCTTTCCCCTGAAGGCACACTAGGATTCCCATAGCCAGACTCGGCATCAAAGGCTTCTCTATAATCTTGTCTTCTCTTTTCCCACCCCTCCACTCCCTGACTCTCCACATTACATGGTCCATCTTATTCATTTACTGCTATCCCTCACCATACGTGTTTAATTATGCTATCACTTGTAGTAGATAATTTGATAGCGGGATGAACAGTGCAACTGCTGCTATTTGTGATATCCTTATTAAGAACTAAATTTCCATGTATAGAGCATTGATTGTGCATGGATAGCTTGTACTGTATAGCTTACATTATTTCATCTCTGCATTACTTCACTAATGTACAGTATTGTGTAGCTTAACTGCTAAAGCAAGGCATTGTACCTGCCAGGATTCAGAGTTTGACGTTATACACGAGGGCTCTGCAGTCTCAGGTGTACTTCTAAAGGTGTTGCTGTAGCCACAACAGAGATGTCCGTTGTGTGCCAAATTATTTATAAGCTGTGTCTGATTTCAGAGGATGTCTCCTTTGAATGTGGCTGAGGTGTAATAGTATTTTGATGAATAAGAATCCTTCCAAATGTAATTAAATTTAGCTTTCGACATTTCAAAGGAATTTAATTTACAAATGACTAAAACTGAAAGATTCAATTTAGATCTGTAGTCACCAGGCTAAGAGGGCAGAAACACTGGAAGATTTAGTGGCAGTCAAAATAATGTTCTCCAGCTGTAGCTACAACTTCAAAATAATAGACCCTGCAATAGATATTGAATGGTGAACTTCAAAAATATAAAAATATTAGTAAATCTGAGAACTTTTTAACACTAACATTATGTTCATTTCTAATGTCTGATAAAGATAGAGGCTACTAACATTGACCAACTTGAAAACAGATAACTTGTTAACATAAATTAACTTGAAAACATGTTACTTTAAATGTGTCACTTGCTCATGTTGAGGTACTTGAATTTTTTTGTTGACTAACTTGGAAAACTGCTGCTTGTTAATGTTCAATAACTTGAAAACTTGTTACTTGATAATTTGTCGCTAACATTAAATAACTGGAAACCTTGCTAATGCTGAGCAACCTGAAAACTTCTGCTGAAAAGCTTGAAAATGTGTCACTTGCCAATATTAAGTAACTTGAAAACTTGTTGCTCGCAAACACTGGCAAACTTTAAAACTTGTTACTTGAAAACTTGTTACTTGCTAAAGCAGAGTGACTTGAAGACTTTTGCTGACTAACTAGGAAACTTATTTGCTAATTTTAATTAACTTGAAAATTGTCACTTGCAGCTTTTAAATAATATGAAAATCTGCTCAAGATGCTCACTGTGATAGTATTTTGTGGCAGTATGAGTCCAGGTTGAGCTGTTAGATTAGTGTTGATCATTTTGACGCTTTGGCTGCTGGGTTCGGCTGCTGTCCGTGGTGCTGATCAAAGGTTTGGTTTGTAGGATGCGTTAAACCACCTCATGGTGACATGGCAATTGTCGATTTTATGAAGTGGTTGTGTGCGCTTGTGTTTGGGGCGAGGAGAGCGCTCAAGAAAAAATATTTGTACCAAGGCCAATCACAATTATGTTACAATGTTACCATCACAACAACGAAAGAAATATGCGAAAGGCCCTCTCTGGAGCCAATGTTTGGGTCTTGGCTAATGTAGAACAGGCTGTTGCAACATAGCGAGCTTTGTGGAAGAGGAAACGCTCCCATTGTAGATGAAGGGATTATTCTTAACTAACAAAAACGCAGTAATTTCTAATTTAGGTGATTATCATTAAGAACGCATTTTTTCATAATGCATTCAATTTTTGCTAATAAATCTCCGTAAATGCTACATAGCGGTCCTTCCACTTGAAAACTTATAATTTTCTCATATTAATTAACTTAAAAACTTTTTAATACTATTTTGATGTAGTTTGCTGCGGTCATTTCAACCAATCAGTGGCAGAGCAACTTGCAAAGCGAGCAAACATTATGTGGAAACCAGCTTTTAAGAGCACAGGCTGTCTTCATGGGTCCAACTGTCACATTCTTAAAGCTCTTTAAAAAAATCCAACAAATGTGGACCTTTTTTGCCAGAATTTTAAGGATGTATATATAAGACCCCTCTTTTGTACCTCTCAGTACACCCGTGGATCAGTCATTGCTTGATTGTGAAGTTCGGGGTTGGAACTTGAAATTATTCTCTTTTGTACACCATGCCGGTTCAACCCTGAAGCCTTCAGTTCTTTCACAGCAAGTCAAAAACCATTTCTGTCCTCACCTCAAAAAGGTCATGAAATGGGACATACAGTGGCTGTAGTTTTGGGTAAGATATATCCATTGAATATTATAGATCCACAACAAAGGGAGCTGGTGTTCATTCTACAAAAAAAATGTTATGTAATCATGACAGTGGAAATGATAATAATGGGAATGGAAATTAATTTTTTTATGCAGGATGGGTTAGTTTGTAAATTAAGTAAAAGACGATTACAGGATTCTTGATTGATTCCTGATTCATCTGGTCTTTTTAGCCATGCTAGTGGTGTGGTACAAGTGATGGCATTGTTAGTACATTGGGCTACCATTTTTTTCCAAATTAAACATCTCAAAAAACACTTGATTATTAGAAAAAAGGGTAGAGGTTAGACTTGTTTTTCTGGTATAAAATAAGTCAAAACCAAAAATTCCAAGGCACACTGTTTTACAAAAGTTAAAAAGCCTGTGATAAATGGGCTTGATGCCTATGCGTTTCAACACGTAGGTGGGCGTCAGACAAACTTTTTACCATTGGATTATTACCTTGAAATTTGGTACACAAATTCACGTCTATCTCAGGATGATTTATAACAACCTTGGCGATCATATGAGTTTTTTTTGTGCCACATCAGGTCAAAATGTATGAAAAATGAAAAAATATGAAGCAGAACACAGTTTTTATAGTGTCTAAATAGCCTGCATAGTTTCTAAATGTGCCTACCGACATACAGTTCTGGTATTTCAAATATCTATTGCTTATAGTTCCTACAGCATTTTGATGCAGACGTATGCCTCATGCTACCAAGGTACCATGACTTAAAGCAAGCCACTCAGGGTTGAGTTCCAAAAAAAACCCCAAAAAAACCCCTCAATTTTCTTAGCAGACTTATCATTATTACCTGAACAGGTCAATAACCTCTTCCATGCACCTTGTGCTGAGAGCATTAAACTCATCTAAAGTCCAAAAAAAGTTACTTTTCTGCAGAGATATAATAAGCCAAATTAGCCATTAGGCTTCTGTAACTTACATACTGAACAATGCTTGGCTCACTGCTTAGGAAGAAAAAATTTGATTTCAAGTCTTCTGTTGGACAAGCTGTCCGTGACTAACATGGCTGTGCAAACACTGCCAGAGTTTGGGGTTCCATTCCCCAGAGCAAGGCACAGACAGCGCCAAAGTTTCCATCTTGGTATGCAGAGAGCGGGAATCCAACTCATTCCATTGTACCACTATAAATGAAAATCTCAACATGTAGTCATCATTAGAAGCAATTGCAGTCAATCCCTTTCTGACATAATATTTGGCTTCCTGACATGTCTGCTCCTCCCCTTCATCTTGAAATGGGAGGAGGAGGAACATTGTGTTCAGCACCCCGCAGTATTTGTTAAGCAGCAAGTGTAGGCTGGAGCTGTCACCTCCTAACAGACAGCTTGTACTGTATCTAAGCATTCTGTTCAATTACTATTACACATTTTATACTAATATATCATTATTTGTTATACAGTGTGTTAATGATACATGATTGAGTGCACTATACATGTACTGTATATATACACAGACTACTTTAACCCTTTGGAACCTGGATTGACATTAGTTTTCTTGTGCTGCTTTCAGATGCCTTTAACAAGCATTTAAACCTTTGACACCTGAGCAAATTGACGGATTTCTTTCCAAAACAAAGGGAAAAAAAGGTAATGAAAACTTGCTTTTAAAAAAATGTATGGATTACAAGAAAATTATATTTTAAAAAAGGGAAAATGTCAACAAAACTATATCAATAATGATTCTAATTATTATTATGTAATTATGAATATAAATATATTTTAAAATCACTATTTCACTAGTATATTATATATATATATATATATTTGTTTGTTTTTATTTTTGTTTTCTTCTTCTTTTTAGGTGATTTTCTTGTAAGTTTTTAGTAAATTATTGCTAATGTTTGGTTCAGTAGCTCATTGCCCTCTTTGCATAGTTTATAAAATAATCAAGCCAATGTGTTCAGGTTTCAAAGGGTTAATATATGAATGTTCATTGTGCTGTAATTGTTTGTAATATGTTGTACATGCTTACATTTATATATTAATGTACAACTCTTACAAGTCACTCTACCTAAATACAAATTGTAGAATTGATCCATGGGACTGGCCCATACTATTACTTTTATTAAAAAATCTCTGAGAGTGGCTCAAAAAACCTTTACTAGAACTCCCACACCTGTGAGGAGACAAAACTCTTGTGCCACCAAACCTCACTGAAGCAGAATTCGGGCAGACAGTAATCGGTTTTATTATAGAACATCGTTTTATTCTGCGCCCACATAAGCCAGAGTTTACAGAGTGTCCTTAACTAATGACAAAGACAACTGGGACAATGTGGTTGCCAAGGTAGATAGCATCTGTAAAAAATTAGCCAAATATGGCCATTTTAGAGGTCACATGGTGCAAAATCTTAGAGTGGGTACAGTGTTAGGGTTATATTTGTTTGGTTTTTTTATGTTTGTTTGCAGTCCTGTTATTTTACCCAATGGTGTAACTTCTGTCTTGTCTGGCTTCGCTAAAAAAAGAAAAAGAAAAAAAAGAGGGCATAGGGTTAGGTGTTAGGGTTTTTTTTGTTTTGTTTTGTTTTTTGTTGTTTTTTTTTTTGTTTGCATTTCTGTCATGTCACCCAATGTTTTGGTTAAGTTTTTGGTTAAGTTTTGTCTTGTATGGTCTAACCTGACGTCTCACTTCACTAAAAAAAAGGGGGGTACAGAGTAGGAGGGGACAGGATGAGCATTTATGTGTAGGTATATACTGTTCTGTTAAAGAGTTTTTGGGGTGCTGTGGCTGCCTTTTGAGTTAGGTCTTTTATTTTCCCTTTTTTTCAATTATGGACCTTTTTTATTTTACATCTGTATCATCTGTAATTTTTTATAAAGTCAATATGTTAAAATTGCTAAAAACATTTCGATCACAAAAGATGATCAAAAGTTCTCTTAGACATGAGTGTTTTCAGGTTTTTTTCATCAGAGTTGGTGTAAAAGTAAAAACTCTAAGTGGTTAGTGGACATTGAGAGAAACTCTGTAATAAATCAAATTACACAACTGAAACAAAGTGGACCCGTGGCTTTCCAGGCCCCTGGCTGGAAATCCAGCCTTGAAACAAGCCCTCAAAACACACCATCACCGTAACCCTAATGTGCACTCTGGGACACGGCACACCCCACACATTAGAATTCAACACTTACTCCTCAAACGCAGTTGAGCCATTTGAAGCCTATGCTCTCTGACAGCGCAGTGAGGGAAATTCTAGCACTGTAATAAGGTTGAATCTGTTTTTTGAAACCGGCCCGAGTTTCATCCTCTGAAGACTTAAATGGGATGAGACAGAGAAGCAACAGCGATGTCTCTGCAACTCAGCTGAGCATCTCTGACTACAGCGAGCTGCCCTTCAGAATGTCACACGGCGCCGTGATAGATCTCCTCTTATCCCTGAGAGCATTTTGCCACCTACTGACTGTTAGTGGTAATCACATGACTAATCCTATTTCACACACACACTTTGCACATACATGCAGGGTGCAGCAGTGCAAGTTTGCGTTATCCATTATTAAAAGTCACGTTGAAAAATCCATAGTGACAAATGTAAGGAGGATATTTTTCTGTGCGAAAATGTGTGGATACTGAGCTTTGAAAGCAAGAAAAAAAAAACACTTGGAAAAATAAGGCAGCTGAGTAAATGTAAACCCTGCGAAAAATGAAAATGTATGGAATAATTAAAAGCTTTGATTTGGGCACAAGGCTCAACATGAAAGCGCTGAAGGAACACTGGAATTGCTGATGGAATTAAGCACATTATTAATGTAGGCTTACTTCAGGCTATTGCATCTCTGAGGTTCATCCTTTGATATCTTCCAAAGTCATTAATATTGCATAGTGTAGCTGAAGTCTTAATCACCAGATCCACCAGTGTATAAAGCACTACTTTTTTGTACCCAGTGCGAGGGATTTCTCACAGAAACAAGTTGCAGACAATATCAAACCGACGATCATTTAAGACACAAACTGCCATTGACTTTGAAATCCCCATTGACGGCATGTCATTCTGTCATGGCTCCGTTTCCTCCTGATGGCATTTCATCGAGGACAATGTTGCGGTGCGCATACAAGTGGGTTAATTAAAAGATTCATAAGTCAATCAGAGAACATTAACATACTCAAGAGCGGTTTCAATGCACAGGGTTCAGCGCGAGAAAACATCAAAGGGTTTAAACTGCAGGCATGAAAGGCATGGGAAATGAGCTTTCAAAAGAAGAGGCACTGCCAAAGCCTGCAGGAGGAGAGGAGCCTCTCGCTGACTCTCAGGTACTCTGAGCCTCCAATGAAGCCCTCACACCGGCTGCAGGACGAGGAGGAGGAGGAGGAGGTGAGCAGAAGAGGAGCTCAGACAATCATGTCTTGTTTTGTTTTTTTTTTTCCTCTTCGTCTGTGAATCAAGTTATTGGTTCTTAGACCCAATTCTGACATGCATGTTTATGAAGTCAGTGTTTCCTCTATTGCTGGATGCATTCTCCAACATAAATGCAGTAAAATCAATTCTCCTTTCCTGAACAGCATTTTTTTGTTATTAAAAAATAACATGATGCAGTTGTGTGATTTTATATGAAATGTGCATGCTGGGTGCAATTTGTACAAGAGTGACAAAATGCACCACTGTACTATTCTGGAGGAATATACTGGTCATTTGGGTGGCAACAGGTAAATGCCATCCTATACCTAACCATCATCTCCATCATCATCATCATCATCATCATCATCATCCAAACTGTCTTATGAAATGTGCATGATGAGGCATGATGCATTTTGTGCATGAGCAACAAAATGCACCACTGCACTTTTTTGGATTATTTTACTCTGGTCAGGTGGGTTGTAGCAGTTAAGTGCCATCCCATACAAAACCATTATCTCCATCATCATCCAAACTGTTTCCAACAACACCCCATTCATTGATTCACGATGGCCAAAAGCAGCATCAGCACATGAAAAATGAAAAGCCAAGCATGCTGGGTGTGCGCAGGAACGACAAATGTCTAAAATGCACCACAATGCACTTTTCGGACAAATTTTAAACTGGTCAGTTGGGTTGCAACAGGTAAGTGCCCCCCATTCACAACCATCATCTCCACCACCACCACCATTATCATCATCATCATCATCATCATCATCATCACCATCATCCAAACTGTCTCCTCCAACGCGCAACATTCATTCATTCATGATGTCCAAAAGCAGCATCAGCACACAAGAAACTGAAAAGCCAAGCATCCTGGATCCTACGGTGGCCGGATGTTTGTTGGTCCATGCTCCAATAATCTGCCACTTCCAGACGCACCAAAACAAACCCGGCAGGTGCCTGGATACAAGCAGCCACGCGCCATTCCCTGACCCACTTTACTCGACCGAGACTGAGCCCCGCACATGACAGCTCTGACATGTTCCCACGTCACATAACTTTTCAGATGTGCTTTTAATTCAACACACACCTACATAAAGGTGAAAAAAATATGCATTTATACGCCACAATCCGCCGCAGAATTTCATCCAGACATGACAGCGTGAAGAAACTTACCCGCATCCCGCAGCTGCTCCTGACATCTTTATCTCAAACTTGTATCCTTAGTTGACGCTCCTCACCCCTCGGCGGCTTTAACCTTTTGCCTGAATGCAGCCGAGCGGAGAGAAGAGCCGCCGTTATTTCCTCTTGGGGAGGTGGGGTGAAGTCCTTTTTGGCACAGGGGTACCAGACCCGACGGCGCGCAGCCGCTGCTCACAGACGGAGCGCTTTATTATTTCTAACGGGCGCGCTGCCGCAACATGGCAATACGGGGTCTAACCCAGCGTGATGGGAGCGCTCGTTAAAAACCAACACTGTCAACCACATGACACGAGCATTTAGGTGGCGCTCACCCGCACAACACAGTTCATCAGCTCGTCTCTACTAATGACTTCAGCAGGGCAAAATTCCCGCTGCGGTGGCGTGGAGAGCTGTGAGCTGAATTCCGTTTGAAATGTGAGGGTTTATAAGAATATCACCTCCTGAGAAACAGCAGAGACTTTGCAAAAAAAAAATTAAGATGCCGTTCTGAGTCGCCATGGGGTCCTAACAATTTCGGCATAACATGGATCCAACAAGCAGCACTTTATGTTAATAAAATCTAAACTTTTAGAAACTATTACCACCGTTTCCTCACTGTGCGCAGCGCCAGTGTTGATTAGAAGAACTAACAGAATAATCGGTTAAGTCGATATTTTTTATTATTAAGTTTAATTTGAACGGTTTGATTAATGCCGAAATTAAAAGTGCAGACCAACAATTTATGCAATTTCTTGAGGATTTTCCTGTCAACTGTTTACTTCTCGAATGACTGAGGAAATCTTAAATTGTCATATTTCAGAAAGGAGTTCAACACATTTCTTTTCTCCTCCACACAAGGCAGAAATAGCTGAGGTAGAATGTAACTAAGTACGTTTACTCAAGTAATATATTCTAGTACAAATTTGAGTTACTCATACTTTGAGTATTTTCTTTTCATGACACTTTATGCATTTCAGAGGGAAATATTATACTTTTTTCACTACATTTATGTGAACACCTTTGTTTTGCATTAAAAATATGTTTATAAACTATTGTAATTATTTTTAAATAATGTTTAGTTTTGGGGGGATTTTTTTTTTTGGAAGTGTTTTTTTTTCTTTACTTTGTTTGGGTTTTAAATATTTTTTTATCTATTTATTTTTTGCCTTTGGTACTTTCACTTTTAAGTACTTTTTACTGAATATACTTACTTAATTGGTCTTTCAAAGCAGGACTTTTACCTGTAACAGAGTATTTTACTTAAGGGTCTGAATACTTCTTTCACCACTAAGAAATTCAGACATCCCAAACTACTTAAAAACTGCTTTTTACAGAACAGTATATGAACAAATTCATGTAGTCTTTGCTGTTTCAATATAACCCCACAGTGCAGGGAGTCCAGCTGTCATTTAATTTGCTTATCCATCCCACTGAGCAAGTATCCAGTCCCACTGAGTGTCCTTGAGCGTTAAGGCACTGAACCCCTCCAGCTAAGAGAGATATGGTCAGCTGAGAATCTGAAATTATATCATTTGCTGATTCAAGCTGCTTGTTGCAATTTTTACAGCCACAGGAGTTTTATTTTGTGGAGGTACAACGAGCTTCTCAGTGGAAAGGCTTTATCAGAAATCTCATTTGTCATCTTTTCCCCTTTCTTTTATTTTATTTCCACGGTGTAAGGGCAGTGTCACTATGTATTAGTAGACTAAAGGAATTTATCAGGTTTTAACCAAAAGTGAAATCTTTGTTACAGTAGTGGGTTTGTGGCGTAATCTAACGGTGCTAAATCCTACACACTATACCTTTAAAACATTTTACAGTTTTTATGAAATATTTACACAATTTCTTTTAATTTCTTACCTGGGTAAGAATTTCTTACCCTCATGATGTATATGTGCACACTTAAATGATGGTAAAATACCTCTGAAACAGGCAGGTTTAACACAAAGTATAAAATAAAGAAGAGACTAAACTAAACTGGTAACAAACCAGGATGTGACACCAAAAACAGAGATGAACTCTTAGGGTAAAAATTTTACATGGATCGTGAGAAACCACGCAGGAAACAGAGCAGGGGACAACGCTATGAACACAGACAAACTGACCATGGACAAAGGAAAAGACACAAGTGTATATATTCAGAAAACTAATCACAAGAATAAGACACAGCTGGAGTAGTTGGGCATGGGAAAAAAGGTGGGAAACGAAGCTGGCAACAAGGGTGTGGTGGAAACAAGACTAATACAGAACAGGTGTGCAGGGAAGACTCTAGGAACAGGGAAGGACAGACAGGACTGATAAAGGGCAGGTGTGAAAGAAACAGGCAGGAAACAGACAAAAATTTAGACACAAGACATGAATACATGAAGAGCCTGACTTTCAAAGTAAAACATGATATAACCTTCAACAAAACCTAGGACTATATGTGCATTCTAATACCCATACTACCACACCATTTAGTGAGGCAAAAAATGATTTAGCATGTCCCAATTCAAAGTATGTCAGATGCAATATGCCAAAAATGCCAGGAAGTTCCATTACATCCAGTTTGATTTTTCAGTATGCAAGCCAGCATGCTTTTTCTGGCTATTCTTACCCACAATCCTCACCTGTTGACAGCTGATTGACAGCTGAGAGAAGCTGAAATAACAGATGACAGCGCATGAAAGTGACTGATGACCAGTTCAACAATAACAATTGGAATATAAATTGTTAAAGTGGACAAAATAATCACAGAGATTACCAACAACAACAAAATGAAAATAACAAGTATAGAGAAATGCATATGAAGGCTAATTTAATGCATCAAATGTTAGAATCCACTGTGTATGAAGCCATAATTTCAAAGATAACATTGTAAAGTAACAACAGCGGAGCTCTATAGGTCGATATCCACCTCTCTATTCGTTTTATCTCTATGGTAACAACTATATGAGAAAGAGGGTCAAAGTTCAGTGGCAGTGTTATGAAGACATAGTGTGTCCTGACTGTGTGCATACTGCATGCAACAGTATGTACTTTGCAAGGGAAGCCCCAGTACCGTGACCCGAAACACAGCCCATGACAATAATCACGGCGCCGCAAGATGGCGGAACAGACAAAGCAGTCGCCAGATTCGTATATGAGGCACCACTGAACAGCACCAGCTTAAAGGATAAGACCAGTGTTATTCTATATTGCGTCAACATCATATTTAGTATACAGTGACCCAGTTACTGCAGCATTACAGAGATTACACAGAGACACATTTTCCCACCAACAGTTGCACTTCCTTGCTGCACAAAGGAAGTGCACAAGACAAACAATGCATTTTCATATTACAATTTGAAAACCGAAAACGGTTCTTTCTATCTGACATTCGCCATCCAGACGGTGTGTGATGTTTTGATGCATTCGCCAGAGACTGCTCGGATTAGCTACCACTTTGGTGTCGTGTCTCAATAAAAGAAGATACATTTTTGTCTTTATATGCAGCCAGTGTCTTCTTGTTGCTGAATGTGAACCTCTTTACTGACCATACTCTCTGAAATTGTTCATCCTGCTCCACTAGTGTATGCATTTAGGTCCTCCTTGCTGTTACATCATGCGGAGCAAAAAAAAAAAAAATCATACATTTTTCCTATTTAAATTGGAGCATGCTTGACGCAGACTATCCCTAAACCCACAACCCTCCTCACCGGGGCTGAGATATGCAACATTTAATGAACATGAACACATATTAAAGAAACATGTATGATTAGACTCTGACACTGTAAGGGTGGAGAGAGCTGTCGTACAGGAGCAAGGATGCAGAGCTCAGTGTTATAAGCAGTGACTTGAAAGGTGTAGGATACATGCCACGAAAAGATCACTTGTGTTCTTGCCTAAATTGCTGATTAAATTGTCTCCCCTTTAGTCTAAAATTGGCTGGGGTGTGACCTTTTTTTTTTTCTCAAAAAAATGATATTTATGGTGTGGGGAGGTCGATTGATCCGGAAAAACATTTATAGCTTCAGGGAGGGTCAAGATGAGAAAAACAAAAAAGTCATCCCAGCCCTTCCCCTCCACAGATAAATAAAGTACAGTCCCTTAGAGGGTTTGGGTCAGTTGAATTATCATTTTACTAATACTTAAGTCAATAATTATAATCCAGTGACATAATTTACATTACTTTTATATTACTTTTGGTATATTTGTATATTTGCGTGCTAAACCTTTTGTACTTTTAAATAAAAAAAAAACTTAAACTACACAGATTATCAATTAAAAACCCTCAATAAGACAGATGGGATCAAATTTGATTATAAAAAAATTCTGTGGAGATAATAAATATAAATCATGCTGCTGGTTCAGAACCAGCTGGTGACTGTTCATCATCACATCATTTTACCTGAAGAGCAGAAATATGAACCCATTTCTGGGTTTTCACTCATTCTTGGGGCACTATATGTGAATTGTTGTTCATGCTAATCTAAATTTGTCTCCTTTTATTTATGGAAAGTCGAGTAAAAACTCATAAAAAAACAACAAAGATAGAGTGGTAGTTTTTCCTATTGGAATCTGGACTTCAAATCAAACTGGTGTATTTTTTGAAATACTCTCAGATTTTGAAAAGCCAAAAAACAGGAAAGCTCCTTAAAAAAGGTTATAGTACAAAAAAGAGGGAGCGCTTTGGTACCGCAGCAAAAGCAAAAATGCCATTATTGAACTGGAAGATCCTAAAGCTAAAGAGAGACTGCTCACTGCTGAACTTATCTGAAAAGGAGGAAACAAGTTCAGACTGGGACACTCTGATTACTGATTACTTACACCTGTTGACTGATTTACCCTTTGAGGATAAGTTTGTTTCATCAGAGTTTTGTTCGAACTTCCTGAAGAAGGCTGGACACCAAAACGCATCGAAGAAGTAATAGTTTTTAATCATGTTCCACCTTTAGAACCTGCCAATGTAATGAAGCCATTTTACTTTTTTCCTAAAGATGAGTCTTTTGGTTCTGTCCTGTTTTCTTACTCTTAGATTTTGCTTCAATCAATAATCATAATCCAACAATATAATTCAAATTACTTTTGGTAGGACATTTTAAGTACATTTTGATACTGAAACTTGTACTTTTACTTGAATTAAATTTTTAATGCAAGACTACTACTCGTAGGTATTTGTAGTTTCATACTGGTTCTATGAAATAAGTTCTGAGTAGTTTCTCCACCACTGGCTAAACTTTTTATATTGATTACCGGCCCATAAAGCCTGTGGTTGGAGTAAGTAGTGTAAGGTGGGTGTTGTTGTTTTTAAAGTGCCAGCTGCTGCTTTGCTTGCAGAAAAACACAAAAAAACAGAAAACAGTGAGCTCAAGGTGGGCTATAAAGTCTCTCAGTGATAAGAGGAACTGATAATTTTCTGTAGGTTCATCAAAACAAGAGACACTTTTCATGTTACACATACTAATTTGATGCATTCTTAGCATGCAAAAATAGTTACATTAAGATAATTGGGCGACTGACGGTAAAAATTCCCATATTTGGATGCTGCAGCTCACTTATTGCTGTAATGGCCTGAAGCCTTTTGAGCTTTTTTCTGCTTCTTTTCCCAGCTCACTTAATCACTAAACATTCTGTCGATAGTATATATACTGCAGGAAATAGATGGGATGCATAGAGGCAGCATGCTAATAAGATCAATCTGAGAGTGCTAACCACATTATTTACAGTGCTGGAAGAAGTACTTGAAAGCCATACTTGAGTAAAAGTACAGATATCTTACTAGCAAATGACTTGGTTGAAGTTAAAGTTACCTATTCGAATATTACTTGAGTAAAAGTCTTAAACTATCTGAAATAAAGGCGCTTGTCAGTTTGTTACGAGAGTAGCTACGGAAGCCCTGAGCAGCCATACATTCATATGTTTTTATTCCCCCGTTTTTTCCTGAGACGGGATGATTTTCTCAAGATCTCGAGATAACGAAACTGTGTTGTCCCGAGATAACAACATAAATAATTTGAGATAACAGATAACAAATGAAATGTGATAGGTCTGAGATTTCATGCCATGCCACGCAGACTGATGGATGACCTGGACACAAGTGTAGATAAGAAGTTTGTTTTGTGCTTTTATGCTTTCTACTCCCAATTTTTTTTTAATTGAATGAATGAGTGAGGGTCACAACATGAATTTTAACATTACAACCACTGTCTGTTGAGCTAACTTGACTTCACGTTGCGTATCAGTTTCCTCTTTACTACACTTTACAACTATAGTTTTGTTTCGTTATCTCAAGATCTCAAATTAATGATGCCTTTCTCTTGGGAAAACTTTTGTTTTGTTTTGTTATCACGAAACTCAAGAAAATTATCCCGTTGTCTCGGGAAAATGAAAGGGAAAAAAATGTATGAATGTATGGGCACTTATGGCTTCCATAGCTGTGGCGTCCAGCCAAATAATAATTGTCCGGGCTCCAAAATGACTGAAAAATATAATTTATTTCTATCCAATATTGCTGCAAAACAAAGTATTATTACTTTGTTACATAACACCACTTGTTATTTAGCTTATTTAGAATGACATATTGCTATTAATACACAGTAGAAATACAGATATAGAGTATATAGTTGTGGTTTGTGGCCTTTACTGGGCCTCATGGTGCTCCACCAGCTGTGCAGAGCAGCTCCGATATTGTAGTGTTTGCCATTGACTTCTTAATGTACTCCATAGCCCCCCCTCTGCAGCCCATTCAGTGGCAAAAGATGATGTTGTTATCAGCACTAAGGGCTGAGTGTGCATTCCTCTTCCTGAAGATATTATCGGAGCCCTCCTCTGCAGACAGCCAGAGAAAGGAGAGAGTGATGGCAGCTGAGGGGTGGGAAACTCCTCTTTTTGACACCATATCAACTCAGTGCTCCTTATCGCTCCCATTTGCTGCTGAGCCAGACGATTACCAGAGTGGCTTTATTCACACAGCCTCGACACTCAATTAGTCTCCCACACCCACTCGTTCTGTTAGCGCTCAGCGGCGGGACCCACAACAGCAGACGCAACAGCGGGAAAATGCAGATGAGTTGACCTACATCAACAGATCGAAGCTCACTGTGTTTTAAGGAAAATCCACTCCAGACCTCATGTCATACAACGATTTTTTTGTGTAGTGTGAAAGGAGAGAGAAATTTGTTTCTAAGCGCTCTACTGTTTCATTCTTTTATTTAATCTGAAGGAGAATCATATGGACACAGATGGCAGTTACCACTATGCTTAAAGATGGCAGCTGGTAATGATGAGTCTTCTTACTCATTTTGTACAATATAATTAAAATAAAAACTGAACAAAAAATGTTGACACAACATTTTTGCTTTTGTTCCTGTTTTTCACAGATTTAAGTCAAAGACTTTTTAATAACCCCTTGAAACCTGGATGGGCATCAGTTTTCTTGCACAGCCTTTCGCAAGTGTTTAAACATTTGAAATGGGATTTTTTTCCTCCAAAAACATAGAAAAAAGGCAGTCAGCGACTTGGTAGTCTATGACATGTCCACCAAATAGTAAAATTAATAAATAAATTTCTAATTTTGGGTAAATTTTTGCAGTTTTTGGCCATTTCTTATTAAAGTTCTCATAGCCTTCTCCCATGAAACAGGCCAATTTACTCAGGTTTCAAAGGGTTTATGCACTGACCAGATACATTTCTGTCAAATTTTGGTAGAAAATGAATTTGATGGGTTCTTTTCTACACCACATGCCTCCTCAACCAAATCCTGACAATCTGTTTTGAAAATAGTACATTCAGTGGTCAATATAAATGAAAATACATGATGAAAATAATGAGACAAGTAGGTACAAACCAGACAGACAAAATAAAATAATTGAAATAAATTTAAAAATAACATAAAGTAAAATAAAATAGACACAAGTATGAACACACACAGGGGTTTACCTTAATGAATTAGTTATACAATAAAGCTATACGATTTCCATGTGTTAATAGTTATGGTTAACTGTGTATTACATATTTTAAGTTTGATATTTTTTAAAGATATGTATCTACATTGGACTTTTTGAAAGTAGTACAAAAGCAATTTTTATTATTATTATTATTATATTAGATTAGTTCATTGTTGTAACATTTTGCTAAAACATGAGTAAATTATATTCCTTTCATCACAGGTGAAATCTTGATTTTTGAATATTAGTTCCATATCAGGTTCTTTGAATTAAATGTCCTTGCCAAAATGTCTTTGTAGAAATTGACTGAAAATAGCTCCGACTGACCTCCTCAGATACAGAATCATGATCTCAATCCTCCACTGTGACAGGCCATCAGTGATCTCGGGATCATTTCAGCTCTCACTGTAAGAAATGTCGTCATGTAGTCGTTTCTCTCGGCTTACAGCGATCAGACTGCTGTTAATGTGGAGCGCCTGACAGGAAATGTTGTCATTTGTTTGTCTATTGACTCGGCTTCAAAGTGGAGAAGACAACTTTGGTGTGTTTCTCATGAGCTGAGAGGATAAATGTTCCACACCTCGGAGCTGCGCTTCTCCAATCACCAACGTAATTACACCAAATTTATTTGCTGGGAAAGATTTACTACAGTGAAGCGTTTGAACAATGATCATGTATGGAGACCCCCAGCCCCCTTCCTGTCACACTTTCTGTATATTTATCAGTCACTGTCAGCTCATCTGTTTCTCACTGTTGAATCTCTCATTCCTGTTTTTCTTCACACAGCACATATTTGCAGGATTGCATTTTTTTTAAAGAATGTGAAGTCAGCAAGCGAGGCCTAATGTCTGTCATATCTCAATGTGATGGGCATCGATGGCACAGCATACTCCTTTCAAAGAGCTTTTGATTATCGCTCACACAGCGAGGCTGGCAGACTTTCACCTTACCCACCTCTTGAGGAGATGCTTTTCGTCAAGACTCCTCCATTCTGATTCATGTGTGTTCGTTCATGCTCCTTTAACAAATTTCAGTGGTAGTGTATATATTTGAACTACACCTCCCTGCAGACATAATAAACTAGTGTAATATTTGAAGATACACTCTAGACCTTGGAGACATATCTCTAAAAAAAAAAAAAAAAAAATCTATATTCAAGGTTCTTGCTCGAGCTTTCAACTGCAACTTTAAATGGTCTGTGTCTGGGTAGAAATCCAACTGTTTGCTGGCATGGTCATCATAATGACTCAATAGAACAGAAAATAGAGAAATGTAGCATTCATTTTTGTGTTGTTTGTGTAAATGTTTCATGTAGATGTGAGTTGGTGATACTTAAAGTCTTGCAGGTGAATACTAAAAATCAAGATACATGCATTTTATTTAAAGTTGTTACCAGTTTGGTTTGTTTGTTTGTTGGTAGGATTAAAGAAGAACTACTGTTTTATTGAAACTTGGTGGAAGGGTGTAGCATGGGCCAAGGATGAACCCATTAAATTTTAGAGCAAATCAATGCCCCATGTTGGATACACTCCTTATTTTTCACCTTTGTCAAACTTGCAGAAACACTCTCTCACTCCCAAATTCTCAAATACAGTTGCTTGGTCAGTGGTCAGGCTGTCCTCACAAACTGTTCATATGTAATGCAAAAAAATGTGTGCTTATCCCATGGATTTTGAAAGGCTGCGATCATATGACCAATGCACTGACTGGAGTAAGGAGAGCAAGCAGTTTGATTTTTTATTATTATTTTTTTTTCCAGATATTTCTTGCCAAGTTGCTCATCACCTTTATCCCATGTTTTCATAAGAAATCAAACCAATGTTTTCTGGTGCTATAGGTTTAAATGCTTATAAAAGGCGTCTGCATGCAGCACAACAAAACTGATGTCAATCCAGGTTGTAAAGGGTTAAACCAGACACAAAATGTAAAGTAAGAGCTTCGACATTGTTTTTTTGTCCTTGCTTTTGATGAATATTTTTTCCCTGCTTTCAGTCTTTGCACATTGTGTGTAGTCTACTAAAGAGAAAAACTGATATTGATCATCTGACTGTACGTTTGATGAAAAAAAAGCTTATTACCCCAAACGAGTGTCCCATAATGGATCACGCTCCATTATACCCACGTCAGTTCACCTTATTAGATCAAGTATATAGTACACAACATAATACATCATATCCAATTTGCAATGAAAGGCAGTATTCAACCCATATACAGTATTCACTGTACATGTCTGTAGCCTGTATTTAATGAGGTGTTAAAAGGCACAGAGTAGTTCTGTCCACATGAAGATGACCAGGGAGCAGCTGGAGCACATCCTCCTTCAGTCCGCGCTCTGACTTAAACTTCAGCACCGGATGTCTCTTCATCGTTTTGAAAGGACAGAGGGACTTGTGTGTTATTAACATGTTTGCCTCACACACACTCCACACAGATCGATGCCCACTTTGTCCCGATGCTTCGAGGGCTCTTACTTGCCATTGATTGACAGAGGGAGAGGAGCTGCCAGACCTGTGCCAGAGAAAGAAATAATTATTGAGCTGATGTGAGAGGATAAACTGTGGCTCATCCAGGCTTAGTGGACATCTAGGAAATACGGCAGAGGAGAGATGCTGCTGATACGCTGGATGTCCTGCTCGCACTGAGCCATGCAGCTGACAGGAAATGTGTCCATGACTGGAACTTGCTTTTTTTTTCTTCCATCAATTTAATTTCAAATCCTGTTTTTAAAGGACTTATATATAACAATGTTTTCTGTAATACCAGCAGATGTAGTTGTCAGCATCCTACCATTATTTCAGTTACAATATTGTAAATTACTTTAATGTTATATTAACGTTACATTTATCACAGAATTCTACAGTATAATGCGAAGTTAACAGTGTGATACTAGCTCAGAAAAAAATAATCAAGATTTACAGTGTTTCAATGTATTTTTAAAATCTGTACATTACTGTAATATAACACTTTGGTCGTAATTTTACAGCTACAAAAAATTTAATAAATACCAGTATATCCATAAATTTAAATAAATTAAATGAGTGAATGAATGAATGGGTGGATGGATGAATAAATACATAAAGTATATAAGCTGTACAAAAGTTTTAAAAAAAGAAAGAAAAAAACTAAAATGACCTGTAGGCTATTGGTAAAATTATTTAATGGTTATGTTGTTGATTCATTTCTGTGTCTGTGGAATTTTAGTTTTTTAATTTTTGTAGGTTCATTTTTGGTTTCTGTTTTATGTTTGTGTCACAGGTTTGTGTTTATTTATGTATTTGTTTTATTTTTGTGCTTTTCTTTTATTTCTGTTCATTTGTTTTCTTTGTTTTATTCTTGTGTTTATTTGTGTTTTTGTTTAAATTAAAATGTTATCTTTGTTTTCATTTTATTTCTGTTATCTTGGTTGTATTGTTTATGTGAGCAAATATATTTATATACAGCTGTCAGTAGCGTCTACCTTTAAAAAACTAATCTGAAAACCTTAAATGCGTCATTCCTGCACTGACCGTTAACACCCTGCAGCACTCGTTCTCTCTTAATCACGTCAGATATGATGGAAAAAACTCATGAAATTTGTGGTTTGATGGATGGCTTTGTGCCATGGTTTCATCAAGCTGTGGCCGATGTAATTTGATCCTCTCGAGTCTCTGGGGGGGGAGGGGCAAGAGCAATCAGGAGAAAAGACTCCTCCCCCCATGGCACAAGGAATAGTCCCTACAAGCAACAGACTCTGAAGAGTTTATCACTAAAACGTGAAAACACTGACAGTGGAGGTTCATCAAAACGCCCAGCATCATTCAGTCTCAGCTTCAAACACAAGAGCTTCCATCCAGTTCACGCCTAAGAATTTTTGGATCTTCTTGAGCGCCGCACAGACCTTCCAGTGGAGCACTGAGGCTCCAGTTAAATGATATTGTCCAAAGTGTTTTTGCTGAGAACAACACCTCTCTTTGCAGATGGATGGAGGTCCGTGTTCGCCCTGTGGTGTATGATTTCTTATCTCCGTCAGCAGGCAGTGTTGTGAGCTCACCAGGCTTCAGAGGACGATCAATCTAAGTTTGCAGCACAGCTCAGGGGAACTATTGAAGGGGTCAAACCGAGGGCAGCGCAGGAAACAATGACACCGAGCAGATAATGACACAATACAATACAGTGGCCTGAAAATGGCTGTCTTATCATCAAGGATATCATATGTTGGGGAATATTGTGACAGCGATATGAAAAACAAGTACTCCCCCTAGTGAGGGAACACAGTTTTTTTAGGGGATCTCATGTTCCACCTGAGCATGACCCAGGTTGAGATTATTAGGAAAACTGCACAAGTACTCAGTACTTCATTAAATTAACCCTCTGAATTCTGCAATAGAAATGGTTCTTCAGCGCCTACATTGCTAAAGTCAATAAACCATAATGACTGATGAAATTCTTTAAATTGTGTTATTAAAAACAATTATACAAGATACCAGATTTTTCAATGGCGTTTCCAAAATTATTATTAAAATATTATAAATATTAAAATATAAATATTAAAATGAGTTATTATGGTTTTTATTTTAGATCTATCTTAGCAGGATCACCCAACAACGATCTCCTGTGGCCATCATTGGGAGGTCCATTTTTAAAGGGTCAAATAAGTTGGTAAAAAGCAAAAGGTAAAAAAACAAATCAAAAAACACTTACTTATCTGCATAATATACCTAAAGTAGAAAAAAAAATACAGAAGTATTGGAATGACTTTAAATGTGGGTTTTTTTTTAAAAAAAAAAAAACTACATTTATAATCATATATGATCATAATATATCATAATTACAAATATGTAACAAAATTATTGTAATTTCTAAGCATCATTTCTTTATTGTTGTTTTTTATTGATTTTTTCTATTTTTTTCAACTTTTTAGGGAATTTTTTTTTTGTACTTTCTTCTAATTTCTCACTTATTTTGGGGTTATTTCTTCTTTTGTTACTCCCACATCACATCCATTCCAGCCTTTATGTTTTCCTGCCAGTTTTGATTGTCTGCCCCACCCTGATTAATTTCATCTGTCCCTCCTGCAGTCAACTCACCTGTTCTCACTTTCCCAATAAGAGTTTCCCTACTTATACCTGCCCTGTTCACTTGTCCTTTGTCAGTTTACCATCAGTTGTGGTTACTTGTGTTTGGGAAAGAAATCAAGCCAATCTGCTCAGATTTTAAATAGTTAAATTACAAACTAAAGGCCTCCTAAACAAATATTTTGAAAAAAAAAAATCATGAAAAACAGCCCTTATAACCCCATACTCCAGTATTCTTTGACAGAGGTGCAGTTCTAGCATATAACCACCCGATGGCAGCAGCAGACTGTTATTTTCATGTTACATAATTTGGCACAGCACCAAAACTTTCTCCACCAATCAGCTAAAACCATTAAACTGCCACATATCTGCAGCAATGATGTGATTAATTTGCAGTGTTCATGCCTATGTGAGGAAAGACGCTGCAATAAAAGGCTCATATCAGAGCCACGTGTATCAGTATTGTGGGAGAACTGCCAGAATGCAGTGAAATATTTGGATTTGGCAGCTTGGAAGGGCTGCATGGTGACACAGTGAGAGGCGGAGGTTACTGTGTGTGTTTAAACTGTCTAACCAGCTGTTGGGATTACACACTTGGAGAGCAGAGCGGTGGGAGTCCAGTGAAATCTCAGCCCACTTCAAGCAGTGCAGACCCTCTGCTTTTCTTTACTGAATCTGTGACCTGAAATGAACCCCGGCAGCTCACTGAGTGTTAGTCGACTGCTACTATAAGACGCTGCATGATAATATGCTGTCTTTAGTTTCAGGGCGTGTTTCAGGCCTGTGCTTTGAACTTATCAGTGGTCTAGAACATAGTTTGGATAGAGGCCAAGTTTCCAAATTCCCCAAGTCAACACGAGAGTGAACTGAACACTTACATAATGAGACCTCATAAGTGGTTATGTAGGTTTATGAGATGAGTCTCAGGTCTTTTCTCTTAAAAATAATTACTAAACTATGAAAAAGATAGTTTTTCACTTCTGTTGTTTATTTTTCATTCTTCTTGACAGTTATCGAGATCAACACAGTTCCGAGATTCAGTTGTTTCAAAGTCGACATCATAATGCCAGGATCAGATTACATGATAAAGGCCTGATAATGGTCCAGCCCAAGGAGGGGCCATGGTCACTCGGATACAGCTGCTGCTCCTCCCCTCATTTTTTAAGCCAGTGTGGAGATGGTGGTTTCTTGTGCAGCTAGATAACCTAAGGCATTCATTGGCACCAACCATGTCAGCAGAGCTTATTGAAAGTGTGCTGAATAACCAGTCCGTTCTTGATCTAAAGTCGTAAAATATTGCTGCTTTGACAGTGCTTTTGGCATATATTCACAACAACTAAAGGCAACTTTCGTGTGTGCATGAAACAGCACTGGATGGCATTGGTTGAAAATGTGGCCAGGCAGAACTGGACGTGTTGTTATTGTTGTTGCTACTACAGCAGGACAGCAGCGATGAGCGGTGTCACTTCAGAACGTGGCCAGATGGAACCTGTCGCATGCACACGATACTCTACAGAACGGCGTCAGGTTGAAACGCTGCCAGAAACAGCAGAATATAAAGAGCAATAGGGTGCCTATAGGGTGGGTAAGAGGAAGGGGTGAAGGATGGGTCCAACAAACTTTAGATTTTCATGCAGGAGTCCAGTGTTCTCTTCCTGTCCCGTCTGAATGTGATAGGTGTTTTTTCTACACCTTACCATGTGCCTCCTTCCCCTAATCCTAACCATCTGTGTGTTTGTTGACATTCTGGCATTGGCTGCCATGTGCTTGTGTCGTCTAAACATAACCACGCGCCGTGCCATCCCACCATGTGCATTTGTTGACATCACGGTAGTGGCATCCCAGAAGATAAACAGAAAAGGACACAAAAAATGTAATACGTAGACGGGGAAGTCCACTGCAAAGTAGCAATATGTGACAACCTGGGATGAGAACTTGTTGTGGTTTCTTGTGAAAGTAGAAAACCTAAGGCATGCATTGGCACCAACCATTTTAGCAGAGCTTATTGGCAAGCGGGCTAAATAACGCTCCAAAATTTAGGCTACATTTTTGGCAAAGGAACAACTGGCATGGCCATTATTAAAAATGAGTTCTATGGGTACCCACGAGTCTCCCCTAAACTTGACAAAGTTCGTCAGTCCTCATAGCAACTTTTAAAAGGTTGTAGCCCGTAATATTCTACCACCGAAATCAAGTTCCGGTTTTTATTTTTTATATACTTTAATTGAAAGTTGCCACCCACTGTCATAATTAACCCTTTGAGTGACATCACTTTTCTTTTGCTACTTTCAGACACCTTTCACAAGTATTTAAACCTTTGAACCCTGAGCAAATTAGTGCGATGTCATTCAAAAACATGAGAAAAAACTCAATATCTCGGGAAAAAAGAAAAAAGCTGTGGAAAAAAAGACAAAAGGTAGGAAAAAAACTAATCATCTTAATTACATATATTACAGATTATTTTACAGAATTACGATTTTTAAGCATTTTTGGATCATTTCCTTTTTTTAATCACCAGTATTATTATTATTATTATTATTAATAATAATTTTATTTTATTTTATTTTATTTTATTTTATTTTATTTTATTTTATTTTATTTTATTTATTTATTTACAAATTTCAGGTTATTTTCCTGTACTTTTCTTTTTCTTTTCTTTTTTCCTTTTTTTTTTTTTTTTTTTTACTATTTTCTTGCTAATGTTTGGGTCGATTTATTCTTTTGTTGGTCATTGTCTTCTTCCCATGTTTTTCAAATAAATTGAGCCAATTTGCTCAGGTTTCAAAGGGTTAATCATGTTGTGTAGTTACTTTAAACCTGCCTAATGATGTAAAACTTGCTAAGAGGATTTCCTACCACCTATTGATTGATTCCCAAGTGAGTAAACATTAGGCCAAAGCTCCATTTAGAAGGGTTTAACATTACAGGAAGAGGTTGGGGCTGAAATATTCACTGTGCTCCTCTGTAATTGAACTCACTGTTCTGGTATTTTAACCGTCTGGAAATTACAGTTTGTGGTCTCACATAAACATGGATGTAGGACAAAGCCAAAACCCTCCCCAGGGGGGCACGAGAGAGCTGAAGGGGAGGTGTGGCAGGATATAGTGAGACAAAGATGTGGGGTGTATTCAGTCAAATCTTAACATTAATGTCTTGACATTATTTACATATTGATATCATTCAGTGGGTACCATGTCCTTAGTCCTTATCAATATCTCTGATGTTTAAAGTGTGTGTTTGCACAAACACACACTTCATGTCGGTGGCCAACATTCACTTTCAGTCACAGATCACTGTATTGCGGCAAGATTGTTTCTTGTTTATTTTTGTTGTCATATCCAAACAGGCTGCTATATCGGTGTCAGCTATCAGATTGGCAAAATTGTGTTTTTCAAACAATTTGAAGCAAATTTGTGTCTTTCAGCTGAAATAACTACACGTGTACAGTGGTTAAAAAGCATAATTCAGAAAATCCAGACCACAAACCAAAGCCGAAAAGCATGTAAACCCACATGCCCACTTTCACTTTCACCATCTTTTCCTTTATCAACAAACTAACGCAGAAAGAATACATTAACCGTCATTGAAAGGCCTTTCTATGCTATACTGCATAAAATCTCAGTTTTTAAAAGTCATATATCAGTCACATGGACTCATTTAGAGAATTTTACAATAACAAAAAAAGAAGGCTGGAGTTAGTCACTCTGTGATAAATTAACTTGAAATTAGCAAGAAATTAGTTTTAAAAGTTGTAAGAAAATTACCTGAAATTAGTAACAAACAAACAAACAAACAAACAAAAAACAAATTAGAATCAAATAGAAGTAAAAAATAAAATGTGCTTTAAGAATTATAATACTTCTTTTAAAAATATGTCATTTTGATCATCATAAATAGAGTTTTTTAACTAGCTTTTTCTTTCCTTCCCTAGAAATATTTTCTCCAGACATTTTCCCCCTGGCTTTTTTAAATATAATTTTCTAAATCTACAGATTTCTTGCAATTTGTAGAACATGTCTTATTGCTCATTGCATTTTTACCCTACGTTTCTGAAGAAAAAAAAAAAAAACAAACTCAATTTGCTCTCAAAATTTGCTCAGAATTCAAAAATATAAATACTTGTGAAAGGGGTCAAGAAAAGTGATGTCACTCCAGGTTTTGAAAGGTTAAAGGCAGCAGTGCCCCTTTCTTAACAAAAAAATAAGAAAGAAATAAGAGAAACTGTGTTGTTAACAAGGTGTCCGACATTAAGAAGTAACCCCCAAAAATGTTAAAGTTTAAGTGTTTTACATTAATTACAAGAAGTTTCTCGGCTCACTTTTCACCAATCTAATTTGATACATTTAATGCATGACCTCATATGATGCAGCATTTTTTTAATGCGTTAGTCCACAAGACATCTGAGGGTAAGATTAACGTTATTAATCTCTGCAATAATCAGGGTTTACCAGAGGTCGGGCCCTGAGCAGGTCTCACTGTCTGGTTAATGTCTGTTCACCTGAATGGTGACCTGTGAAACAACTAGTTATGAAATGTGTGTGTGTGTGTGTGTGTGTGTGTGTGTGTGTGTGTGTGTGAGTGTGTGTGTGTGTGTGTGAACTGGTCTGGAGGGCTCTGTGTTGATGTTGATCGTAAGTCAACCTGACAGCTCCCAGAACAAAATGCCCCAGTTGCCAGAGGGAGCGGGCACTCAACTACACACAGATACTTTATTTATAGGTGGAGGAGATCAGAAAGAGGACAGGTTCACCAGGTCAGCTGTTTGTTTTTTACATTGCTGGATGGCACTTCAGACAAAACGAGACGATTGCTCTTAGAAACACCGGTCTTGGGGAGTACGCAGCAAATTGATACTATTTTTCAATAAGCAAATTATTTTTCTAAAAATGAATTACCTCAGTGAGGTAGAGGCATGTTCATCTGTGAATGGTCAAGAAACAAGGTTTAGCATGTGAAAAGTTTCACATTTGTTGCTATACACTCTCACCAAATATCATTTTTTTTTCTTATGTGAATTAGTAATATTGCAAATACAAACTAAACATTTGGTAGCCAAAACAAATATAATCAAATGCTTTTTTTTCCAGTCCAGTAAATACATTTCTCAGGAAAAAAAAAAGATTCATGTGAGATAAACTGACTGAAAACCTTACTTTATTAGATAATATAAATGAATCAGCTGCTTTGGAGACATATATGATATGACATAATACTCAGTATATCACAGCATGTTTAAAATTGTATTAATATTTAGCTGGCTCAAGTATCCTGATAATATCATCGTATGTGGGCGCGGGTTATTACCACCCTTAATAATTAGTGCAATCACTGACATAGACATACATTTTAGAGCGACTCCATCCTGGGAAAAAGACGTCTTTCCTTCAATGTATTTGTTAAACATATTTTTTTATTTATGTTATATAATAATATACATTGAAAGCACTGGTAATGATTATGGATGCAAAACTGATTTTTTTTCATTTGTGTCCAGCTCTAATTTAGAGAAGATCTAACAAGGGTATTGAAAAATTTCCAGCAGGGGAAGAATTTCTTTGAAGGCCCAGTGACGGACTTATTTTCAAGGTCCTAACTGTTGTGAATATAGACAAGTATTTGGTAGCGTTCTACAATAATTATTATTTTGTCGAAAGAAAGTAAGAAAAGAATGAGTCTGCTCTTCCTAAAACTTGTTTCTCAGTAGAGCCATTAAAATACAACATCACTGGTCATAAAAGTAGGCCTACTGTTTGGCTAAAATCTCCCACCTCTCGAACCCCACTAAGACCCACTGACCAGCCCATTTAGGCTAGACAAACATCAAAGCCAAAATTGGAGTAATGTTAGATCAGATTACATTACATTGGATCAGATGAAATTTTAATGATCTGTGTGGAGAAACTGGGTCACTGCAGCAGGCCAAAACGATAGAAAAGAATAAAAAATAGAGAATACTGGGACAAAACAATTTCTGGATGAATGGACTATACAACATCTTTGTCCTAATATAGAACTCATTTTGGTTTACAAGAGCATATTTTACAAGTTGGTGGATGTTTGTCTTTTACAGAACTCCAGCTGTCAGGATATATAGATTTCACGTAATTAAGCATTTTTAGCTGTTTAGACTGCAGTTACAGAATGAATGTGCAGATGTGCCTCACCAGCTGTTCATATGAAAAACATATGTACACAAATGTATAGAGTCTGTGCTAACCAGGCAGTCTCCTGAGGCAAGAACTAGAGAATTGTGATGAATGCAAAGACTGTTGATTCTTGACTCAGCACTAATGATATTTTTAGTGTAACACGGTGTTTAATAGGGCAAGGGTATAAAGGTTTTAGTGTAGTGCAGGGGTCTAAAAGTCTTGGTCTAGATAAGGGATGGTAAAGTTTTGGTCTGGCACACAGGTCTCCTGGTTTTAGTTTAGTGCATGTCTCAAAGTCTTAAGGGCCAGACTTTTGGACTTTTCAGTCTGATCTGAACCAAAACATTACAGGTGTTAAACCTCCCTCGGACCATGACCAGGTGACCAATGTAAAGAGTGGTCCATATCAAACTGAGCAATGGTTTGGACTGTTTTTTGATGGTTCAGTCATTGGGACCTTGTCTGAGGAAGGGCGATTGCCGAAATTTCACACGTGTGGAGGTATTTAATAATATAGAGTGCGGATTCTTTCCATTTTTTCATATCGGTTATTGGGACCAATCACAGGAAGTTTTGGCAGGATATTGTCAAATGATAGTAGTGCAGCACCCAGGTATATAATGTGTGTGTTTGTGTGTGGTTTATCAACAGAGAGAGCGATGTAGGTTGCATTCAGAGTAGACAGGTGTTGCATTCAGAGCAGCAGAAAAATTAGCAGTCAGGTTGTAAAGTTGTAGCAAAAGTACAGGGTAGGTTTCAAATTGTCCATGAACAAAACAGCATAACAAAATGAGCCGTAGTAGCACACAACCTTATACGGAGTCATTTCCAAAAAACTAACAAAAACTCTGACACTTTTTAATTTTTTTCCGAGAGGATGAGATGAAGGGAACACGAGAGGAAGAGCCTGTCTACTCAGAAATCATTTTAAAATACAGAGAGATGCAGCTTATGTAAGTGTTTACGACAGGACAACACGTCCTTATCCCAACTCGTCACATGGTGTCGCTCCGTCAGTGACCTTCCGCGTTTACTTCTGACATTTTAAGTATTCTTCTATGTCAAGTGTTGCCATTACCATAGTGTCAACAAATAAAACTGTTAGGATGACGCAGCCCATTATCATTATTTTAAATAATACACATAGTGGGATGACAATGCATGTTCCTTATGTTTGTGTCACCATAGTTCTTTAGTGCGCTTGCATAATTGCAATGTGAAACCACTGATCTGATCAAATGTACCAAAAATGTAACTCTTGGTTCAGACCTTGTTTTTAGGACTTGGTTAGTTGTGAAAAGGCCCTTAGTCTAGTGCAAGGCTCTGAAAGTCTTAGTGTAGTGAAAGGGTCTCAAAGTCTTGGTCTAGAGCAGACTTTTTGTTTTGATCTAGTGCAAGAGTCTCAAAGTCTTAGTGTCGTACATGTGTCTTAAGAACTTGGTCTAGTACAGGGGTCTCAAAGTCTTTGTCTAGTGTAGTTTAAGACCCCTGATCTAGAGGAAGACTTTGAGCGCTTTCAAAGCATTTCTTGAAAACCTTTAAGTGAGCCATTTGTTCCTTTTTCCCCTCTGTTGGCAACATGTATCAGCTAAAAGTAATACCCTGCCCATTCATTTTAACAATGTTGAGCTGGTTCCTCATGGACCGCTTAATTAGACTCTCCTCAGACTTTCATGCTTCTTCTTTTTATTTTCACTGACAAACTCTGCAATCAGGGATAACTTCAACAGTGTCCCATGATAGTGCTCTGAAACTGAGCCAGGTGCTAAGGTGATGTTCGGTTTTATTCAGTTGCACATCCAAACTTTGTAATCTTCAACATCTGGTGCTTTGTCAATTTGTGGCTTCAGAGACATAAAAAAGACACAAAAGCAGACTGGAGAGAAGCCCTGTACTCTAAAGCTATCCAGGTACTGTAAGCTTATTATAGCTAACTTACTGACCTTCAAATACAGAGTTTGTGTAGATATACCTCAAAAGTGCCTGTGATTCATGGTGTGCTGGTGCTCTCACTGATCTGAGCTTTGCCCTGAGCGCAAATGATTGGTTTAAAAACTCTTAAAGAATTGACTGAGTAGTTCACAACATGCCTCAAGGACTCTCTATTGGGAATAAGTTGTACTGAGCAGATAGTTTTTATGAATGTGCATGTTGGCCTGGATGAAAACATAAAGAGAGTCCTTGATTGTCAGACAGAAGTCAATAACCCATGTAGGTAATCAATGACATTTTGACAGAGGTAGATAACAAAAGGCCTACAAAGTGACACAAAACAACCACAAGGACATACAAAATGACCTTAAAGAGAAACTAAATAACCATAAGGATACATAAAATGACCCTTAAAGAGACACAAAACAATTACAAAGAGACTTGGAACAACCACAGTGAGACACAAAATGACCACAAAAAGACATAATATCAAAAAAAGATGCATCATGACAACCATAGACACACCCAAATAAAACAACAACTAAAAAGGAGGAAAAACAGCCACAAAGTCTGTGTCTTGCTCTTATGTAGGAGAGCCGGTGGGTCCTTTAGCATATCTGTGTCCTCATTATCTGAAATTACTCAGAGAAGTAGGTCTCCAAGAGCACTTGGAGGTTCATATAAACGCAGCAGCAAAAAGGGTTGGTAAATATAATTTGGAGGGTGTGGTGATAATAATTAATAATTACTCCACTCTCAGCCAATCACATCACTGCTCTTGTTACTTTTGAATCAACTGAACCAGTCAGAGTGAGGCATGACAACAACAACAACGCAACACCTGAAAAAGCAGAGGAGCGGCAGGGTGTGAACACACAACATGACAAATCTGCAGCCAAAAGTGGACAGTGTGTCTTTTAACAGTTAATTAGTACTATCTTGATAGAAAAAAAAACCCAACATTTTTTCACCAGCTAGTTGCTAACATTGTCTCCCTGTCATTTGGTGCAGATAAACTCCCGTCTGAGGGAGTGCCATATAGCTGCAAAGCTGGGTAATAGTTCTCTATGGGTCACCTCTGTCATATTACACACTAACTTGTTCCGATGTCATTATTAAAAAAAGAAACCCGCGTTAATGCATCTTAAATTGAGTTTGCAAGACTGCAAACAAGAATGATAACATGCAAATTATTCTATATGAACTAATCTGACCTGTTGCTTCCATCCAACCTTGATAATCACTAGATGAGTAACACAATGTTCTTTTTTTAGGAGCAAGCACACTTTGTGAAAACAGGTTCTGCATTTTTCATCAGCGTGCAAACAACAGCAGGTCATGTGGTTTACACATGCAGCTGTGGGTTGGCTTGCTGCAGTGAGAACTTCCTGTTGTGTTTGTGCTCTACACACTTAATAATGAAGATGTGTGTGTGTGTGGTTTACTTTGAATTTTCAAACAGGTGCTTCAGCAACTCTTAAAACAAAAACCAACCTCAATATGAGCAACATTTATACGGGATTAAGTTGGAATTAAGAGCAGTTATTCCACGCTACTTTGCCTTTACCATATTGATATTCAGTGTATTGTTGTTATTTTTTTTGAGTCTGTCAGAGGCAGTGTTAAATTATGTTTAATGTATTTTTTCCAGTTTAGCTGGAATTCAGTTTGACAGCAGCAAATGTGTCAACTTCAAAGAGAAAACAACAACAAAAGTCAAGCTTTGGTGAATAATTTATGTTAGAAAATGCCGTATAAGTGACCTCAGTAGCTCATAATGTAATTTATACCCTTATAAAACTACACATGAACATATTGCTCATTCACTATAAACCCTTGAAAGAGTCAATTAAATAGAATTACAGACCATGTGGACACAAAGTATCTCCTGGAATGCTCTGAATTTAACAAACATTTATTCTTAATTTGCAGCCTTCTGTCTTCATTTGCAATTAAAAAACACATTTTTGATGTCATCCATCTGTTGGAGATGCCATTTTTTAGAGTGGTAGATAAGAGACTTCTCTGTCGTGTAATTTGAGGCTCAAACACCCAACCCTGCATAAAAGCAGCCGAGCAACCAACCTTAAACACACTTGAAGAGCTTCCAAGTTAAACATACAGTACGCTAAGCAAAGTTGATGTAAGGTGAGCAAAGAGGTTTACGAGTGATCAGTGCCAAACTATATGCATGATGGGGCATTCACACCATTGCAGCCAGAAGACTTTGAAACCTTCAATCAATAATTTACCTGGATGCTGTGATTGTGTGAAGCCAATCCAATACTAAATTCTGAAAGAAACTGGAAAACCAAATGAGAGACCAGCTAATCAGATGGCTCAGAGACACTCAGAACATGTAATACATTCATGTAAAATGAAGCAAAACTATAATAAATTATGTTGCCAGTGTTTTTTTGTTTTGTTTGTTTTTAGCGCACAGAACATAATGTTATCTTATCATTACAGAGCAAAGATAGTCAAAACTGATCAAGCAGTAATTTATGAGGCCAACAAACATGGCAGTCAATGTTCCCTCCCAGCCAGTGAGTCCATGCGGGCCCCATATGGCTTAAATGCGGGCGAGATGGGTACAAAGTGGGCTTGGGTTAAAGCTGGTCAAAATATGTGGGCCCCACATGCACTGTAAAAAGAAATTATTTGTTTTAACTACAGCTGCCAGCATTAACACATTAACTGTGATGCAACTAAGGTCTGAACATAATGCAGTATTTTTTTTAATTGCGTAAATTGCCGGCCAACATTCCCGTCTTTGAGAGGCCGCACTGGGTTTTGTTTTAAAAATAGAGTGATGATACTGGTATCATATGAAACTAGAAGACCTGAGATTCCTAATCAAGAAAATCTGGTAAGAAGTACTTTACTTTGACAATATGAACTTCAAAATGGAATAATCAAGATTAACTATGGAAATCCTGCAGTTAATCGTGATTTAAAAAAATCAATCCTTTGACAGTCTTATATTTAACTTAAAAAAGTTAGTGTCCAGGCTGCCATAAACTTTACTGTAATAAAGTTTATGGCTTTATGGCAGTTTACTGAATTTGATAAGACACATTGAGGTAATTTTGTAATCATTCAACTTATCTTCTCAGTTTCAGTCAATTTAAAAAATGTAAGGCAGCCAAGACACATACTTTTTAAATTTAAAACAAAGAGGTTATTTTCACAGTGTGGGCTCAACATCATGGGTCCCATGTGGCAAGCTCATATAGATTTATGGACCATCTCTGAGCGGCTCTCCCCCAAGTCAGTTCACTAACCCTTACTCTAGGAGCAAGTATCTGTAAGCTGAACAAATGCTGATGATTAGCACTCGAGTACTCATGCCAATCCTTAGTCTATAGATATGTATAGACTATACATATATATATACAATAAAGCTAGAATGTTATCCTTAATTCTCCCGTTTCTAATGCTACTAAATAACAACACTCACTTTTATCAATGAATTCACACTTAATTTTTTTTATCGAACATCTGCCACCCCCATGAACAGACAGCTTCTTATTTATGGACTTTACATCCTGGATTGTTGTCAAGTTGAACAACTGCTCCTTCATGTGGGTCCAGATCAGCAATTGCAGAGTATCTGATTCATCATTTCACTATGTGCTCTCTGGATCCTCCAGTGTCTTTGGCTGCTCAGTCCTGAGGTCATGCTGGAGCTTGGGTTGCAGCTGCAGATGTCAAAGGATCAAATTTTATTTCTATAAGAACATTAAAAAAAACCTGTTTTGAATAAAGTAAGCAGAATGCTTTGAGCCAACATGTGACAAAATGTGTTTTTTTGTCGTACCTTGATCTCTGTGAATGTTTCTTTAGTGACACTAGATTAGTTGAAGTTAGTCATAAAGGAGGCCGTTAGGTAGGATATAAATCTAGTGCTTCCTGAGGATGTGTTTTTGGTTTCTCAAGTCAGATCACTATTACAGATTTAGCATGAAAGGAGAAAGGATAAAAGATCGAATTAAGAAAGTTTGCTTTGGCTTAACTGTTTTCAACATGTCAGCCGGGTCATAATCTTTCTTTTTTACAGTTTAACAGTACACTGAATATATTTCTGAATCACTTGTGGCCCAGCTTTTCATTGTTTACTATGGAACAGCGTGTGTTATGCTTCAGTTCTTTTTGTCATTAATGTAGATACTTGCTGCAAGCATATTCAACGAGGAAACTACCCAAAACACAAGAGGACTGAAGAGTAAATGGTGCCTGCTGTAGATGTGTGTTACTCAGCAGGGATAACCTGTAACGGTTGTGGCAGCAACAGAAAGTTTGCAAATTTTTCCATTGTTGGCCAATTCACATTCCTATTCCTATATTCGATTTTTTTGTGAGTACTTGAATATGGAAGTTACTGAAAATGTCCATCCCTATATAGAAATATATATTCTCTCCCTCTACAAAATGAACTTTAATAACATTATTTTTATATTATATTTTATTAGGTGCACTGAAGAAGAACGTTCTCCATCAAGGAATTAGATGGACTAGAGACTCGCTTCAAGTGTTTCCGAGGACCTCATGACAAGAGGTGGCAACAAGAGCTCAGAGAGTTGGAAAAAGACTGATAGAGTAATTAAGTAAGTACTTAATTTAGCGCAGGCTCAGTTAGTATCTGTTGCTTTTTCTCTCTGTTTTAACAAATTATTTTGTTTGTATTAGTCTGTAGGCATTCTTTGTTTGGTTGCCATTTTATTATGGAGGCTGACATTGCAAGGTTGATGATTCCTCGCTGCAGAAAGTGCAGAGAACGGTGCTCCTATGAACAGTTCCATTTGGGCGTTTTTTAAATGTAATTTGTTCCATTTATGGGGCAAAGCAGCGTCGTCTTATCTGCCTCCATCATGTTACAAAGCCACAGTGGCCTTCAGTGATGCACCGGGTCAAAGGGCACCACAGAACGCGATTAATCAGCGTTTACTTTTTTAGCGCGTTATTTTTTCTGTGATTAATTAATCTATATAATATACTATATATATAGTATATTATAAAGATTAATAGATAGATAGATATAGATATGTAGATATATAGATATACAGGTTTCATTTCCACCTGCGGTGTCTAACTAGAGTGATGTGCACTGTCAAGCCCCAGTTATGCACAGTAGATCCGCTGTTTATTGCTGGTTTGTGCAACCAGCATCAGCTTGTTATAAATGAGGTAACCACCAATCACCAAGTGCTCATGTGCACATCAAACGTGTCATTTTGATAAGGATAATTACTCTACACAATTTCTTCTGCACAACCACAGCGGTGTTGGAGACTGACACATTGAAAACAGTCAATTTGTGAATCACTTAAAACTTATCCCTTCACTTACAACTCCCCCAGGAACGCTCATTCCTGCCAGTCTTTCACTAGGGACTGACTGGTTCAAAAGACTGCGGTAACAGCTGCATGCATCAACTTTTTCTCAACTGGGCTGGCGAGCCTGGCTGGCTAAACTGGAAAGACCAAAATGTCACCTGAGGCTCTATTTTTTACATTTTCAGTAGGGCTGTCAAGGATACATTTTTAAACTGTTATTAATTGCCAAATTTCCATAGTTCATATGATGAGAATTCTATTATTTCACATTTCAAAACAGTTTTGAAGTCAATATGGACAAGGTAAAGCAATTCTTACCAGATTGTCTTGATTGGGAATCACATGACCACATCTGCACTTTTCAGGAGTTCCAGTTTAGTTGCTTTCTCAGATTAATACAGGTCCTGTATGTGTGTTCGATCACAGCATGCCAACCTAAGGATGTCCCCAAGATGCAAGTCTTCCACGACGTTAACTGCTCTGCAGGCAGCCGCCATTCATTTAGCAAGTGCTGTAGTTAAACTCTTCGATTTAGTTTCATCCACAGGTCTGTTGTGATTTGCGCTGATATCAGTCTGAATAGCTGCACTCAGCTTGAAAGAGGTAGCAGTTTCAAGACTGGTTCTACATAACCCATTTTTATTCAGATATCTTGAGGTCAGAGGTCAGGGAACCTGAGAAATGACCAGGCCGTTTTGCCTTGCAAAATGTTGCCTAACTTTGAAACGTTATTCAGCCCTCCTTCCTGAGAAATTAGCATGACATGGTTGGTACCACTGTGTTCTTTGAAGCTCATTCTTTCATATGAAACCAGGATCATCACTCCAGCTTTAAAAGCCTGGTAGAGCCTCTCAAAGACAGGAATGTCAGTCGGGATCACTACAAATTAACACAATAAGGAAAAAAACATGTCATGTACGCACGTTAATCACATTGCAATTGACGCATTAACGCTAACAGGCCTAATTTTAATACAAGTAGATGTGTAGCTGTGATGAGCAACAGGGAGTTTCCAGACAACTCTAAATTTTCATTGAGGAAAACACTCTACATGATTTCCAAGCTGTCAGTGTGGCATGACGGGGATGTAATTAAGAACGTGACAGTGGTGAATGTGAAAAGACACCATTGTCACTGCCTCTAATGCAACCCTCTATAATAATGCATTCTTTCTGTCCCCACCCTTTGCACAGGGTTACGACAAGTAACCACAGCTGCGCCGAGGGAATCTGGCCAAAAAAATTACCAAAAGTGTGTTTTGGCTCATGCACGCAAGAGGACACATTACCTCTTCATTACCATAACAGCTGAAAGTGTGTGTTTAAGAAAGGCTTGGCTGTTCTTGGCTTCTGTACATGTCCAATAACATACTGACCCACTTGGAAAAATCTCAATTTTTTTTTAAAAGAATATATTTTTTAAAAAGTAATTTTAAGTACATTTAAAATTAATAATTGAAAAACTATTGAATTTCATTTAAATGTATTTAATATTATTTATTTAATTGAAATAATATCTTTAAAAATCATAACAATAACAATAACATTACTAATCATAACAATAACAAGAAGAAGAAGAAGAAGAATGTCAAAAATCCTCCTCCTGCTTTCCTCTCGGTGTGTGAAACTTAAATAACCTTTTGTTTTCTCGTGATACAGGTTGATCATCTGGTATCCTCGAGATAAGGAATTTGTTATCTTGTGATTCCAAAAATAATGGCTCTGAAAAATAATCACAAGCATGGCCGTTCTTGGCTTCCATACATGCTCAATACCATACTGACTCACTTGAAACATCTAATGAAAATACAATAAACAAACATTTAATATAAAAGATAAGGATTTATAATAAACTAACATTGAATTGTGTTTTAATTAAAATAACTAAATAACTAGTAACTAATAACTAGTACTAAATACAGCTACTAATACTACTACTACTACTACTACTAATAATAATAATAATTTCATCAAAAATGCTTTTTTGAAAACACACACAGACACACACACAGTAAGTTGGAGCAGTATGTTTCCTGCCCTGTCGGCATGTACCAGGCCTACGGTAAAAACAGCCAACCGCCATCGAAAAAAAAAAAAAAACAAAAAAAACTTGGGAGTTTGTAATAAGGGCGAGGCTTATTTTGTTCGGTTCCTGCCCGTGATTCGGCTCTCTGATCCCCCGTAGCGAGCAGTCGGAGCGTTACAATTGTCAGTTTCGTTAGTCTGCCGCTTTTTAAGGTTTGTTTTCGGCTCCATGTTGAAGTTTTTTGCGTCCAGAGCACAGACTCTCACAGCCGCATACACTGTTAGCCCAGACTACACTCCGTGCACACACAGATACAGTACGCACGCAGACACACACGCGCAGCCCTCGCCTGATTTGCACTAGCGCGGGTCATTTTAGGTTAAACCCTGGCGCTGTGTCCCGTTCAGTTTAGCCGACGGAGATCATCACTGGTTCCAGTTGAGGAGGAATGCACAGGCGCTGGGACTCCAAATAATATTTGGGATAAGACCTCGTCTTTCATATGCGGTATGTTTCATTTTTGGGTGTTTTTGACAGCAGTCTAGCCAATGACAGCCTCTCCAAAAAAAAACACGTTGCTTGACAGTATAACAGCTAGATGGCCGCACATTGTGATATAAATGTTCACGCGTTTAACATTACCACAAATGTGTTGTTTATTTCTAATGGAGGGAATAACGTCGGCCGAACTACATTAAAAAATTCGGCATTTTAACGCTGTCTTGCTAAGTGGCCGACGGTTGCCATGTGTGAACATGTCTTAGACCTTTCCAGAATAACTTGAGTCTTAGTGACAATTCGGGTTTCAATTTATCCAGCAAGCAGTACTTAAAAAATGTGATATTTAAACTTTATTGTGGTAAACAGTGCTCCTTTACGCCCACGACAGTGTATTTTGTTGAAATTAGATAGCAGGCTTAAAAGAAGACTTGATCAAAAAAGTTAAGATTTTTTGACATGTGTGGTGTATTTTATTAACGCCGAATTGACCACTGGTTTGTAATCATCAAAAAACTCACTTAAAAGTTTTCTTTTGTGTTGTTAATTTCAACAAAAAACGAGAGAAGGTTAAAATGACAGATATTTGGGTCGAGGTTCTGTCAGGACATGAGCACAGCACGTACCCGGGCTAGCTTTTATGAGGACTTGAGGGAGTTGGTTTATGGGCCCAAGTTATCGTTTCCCCGCAAGCCTGGGGCATCCTATCAGTTTATGATAATACTCGTCTGGTTCACTTTTACTTCTGTGACCTGAAATTGTGTCCGAAATATATTTCAGCGCCCTGTTTCTGATGTAACCTTTGCTTTCGTTTTGGCAACACGAACTTCACCGAGGCGCTCGATTAACATCTGGCATGCAAAATAACCAACACTTTTATAGTGCATTAGTGACCTTAAAGGTTGCACTTTTGAACACTGCAGTTCACTAACATTGCACAAATTGAAGTTCTTTACTATGCTTCATTTGACAAAACATGTGCATCAGTGGTTTGTATGTGAGTGTAAAGTTAGCTAGGCCTATTTACAAATAATTGCAAACTGTCATTTTTGCATTGTAGTATAACAGGTTACCATGTGAGCCCCCAAAAAGATGCTTTCAAAGGCTGTCAGAGGATACAAGCGTACTTGCTCTTGCAAGGTGACTGTGGGAGGTTTTTTTTCTGCATGTCGACATGTGAGGTTTAGAGGGTGGAAAGCACTGAAACTATGACATCATCTAGTGTTACAAATAATATTTACAATAGATACTAAGGCATGTGGTCTTCCTCAGTGGAGAAAGCAGACAGTTGACCTGAAATAGATTAAGAAATGTATCTGCGACCGCAACAAAGCAATTCAGGCACTTGCCATCGACTGCAACTGATTTCATTGGGAGGAAGTTAAAATATAACCTGACAATCATGTATAATATCAATTTTTAATGTGAGGTTATAAAAATATTTGAATTCAGTGAATGTGAATATTTTTTAGAACATATATCTTGACATTTAAAGCTTTTTTTTTGATTCATGTACATTATGTATTCATCTTCACACATTAAAGTAACAGCACAAATACATGACATGCTTTTAATACACTGTTAACATTTCCGTTTTTATATTTTAAACCAGCACTTAGGTGCATGACGAGTCAGATTTACATCATGCAAAAAGGGAGTTTCCAAGGAGCTACTGAACGCAGCATCAGTTCTCAGCTGAGGGTATTTAAGGTCGTCCAGATGCCTTTTTTTCCCCAATTTTTCTGGGAGCCTTTGTATGGAAGTAAAATGATGACAAAATATTTGAGTGAACATGGAACAAATTGTAACGCTACTGAGTCTGCGTGTCAGTCACGGAGAGTGCAGGTTCATGGATTTGTAGGAGAAGAATCAGATTTGTGTGTGAATGAGGACAGAGTAGTGAGCGTAGCACGGGGGCTGGGTGTAATAATTTTCAAACCAGTTGATATCAAGCCAAACACCAGGCTGGTATTTAGGGCTGTCATAGTGAAGGAATTTCTCCAGGGCTCAACATTGGGATATGTGGTATTACATTTTTACCAGTGACTTCATTTATCCTTATTTTAGTGCTTTGTAAATAAGCTTTATTTCTAGGCTGTTGTTAATAATACTTTTTAAATGACACAGTTTTAATACTCGGGGATCCCACGATCATGGGAAACCTGGAAAAGTCATGGAATTTCATTTCCCAGGCCTGGATAAGTAATTAGAATTTGTCAAGCTCATCAAAAGATTTAGAAAAGTCATAGTTTTTGATGTGTTTAATGACTTTTTCAATAATCTTCTGTGGATAACCTTACACGTAATGTAACATAACGAACAAAATGAATTTTCTGTAGCTGTCGAATGTACCCACGTTGCTAACGAATTTCAGATATGCGTCAGTGTGTGACAACATTTTATTTTGTCGTTTCCTATCTGGGTTCATCAAATTCTGTTTAAATCCTGACTTTAAATCTCATCTTTGAAAAACAGCAGGCAAGAATGTAAATACGCCCCGCTCACATGAAAAAAGAAAAAACATGAACCTAGCGGCAACGGCGACTGCATGCCATCCGCTGCGATTGGCTTATCAATAGCACAGTTTTGCAATGTTGCAGTTATCGCGACAGCCCTACTGGTATGCTGAATTTTACCCCTCGGTGTTGCACTTTGCTCACCAGCCACTCAACATAAGGAGACTGAGAGCCAGTGAGGATGTAGCAACATAACATCCACCAACACTCCCGTTTACATGCAGCCGTGCATACTCCGACTAATGTGCCCGAACATGTTGTTTATCCCATCAAAATTTGGAAACATTGAACAGCTGGAGCCATTTGTCATGTTGCTTTTTTTGCATCAAAATGGGATTTTTTCCCAGTTTCCTATCAGTGGTCACTTATTCCTGCCCTTACCTTTTTAAGATCAGTGCTGCAGTATTTGCGCATATCCAAACACCTGTTGATATCCAAGTCTTTCATAATGTTTTAGAGCAGGTGTGTTTACCCCCCAACCAGAAATATGGGATTTACTGTTGGCAAGTTGGTTTGTGTACAATGCACCCATGACAACGCACAGCTCCGAATGTTAACAGACAGCAGGCTGTGTGTTGCAAACTGTAGTGAAAACCCCAAATGAGATGAATAATACAAATTGGCTGTATGCATGTCCAAATAATGCTCCTAAAACCAGAATAATACATGCATATCCCATGTATCCTAATCTGAAAATGCAAAATTCCAGAAAAAAGCCTGATTCGGAATATTTAGGCGAAAGTAGCTGTTTACATGACCCACATCGAATTCAAAATGTTGTCATATTTGTAAATGATAGGGAATTATTGGTGTGCATGTAGCCATAGCGATTGCGTTTTTATTACTTGTTGCACTTTTAGTTTTCTTTGAGACTCTTCCGTGTCTCATCACGTCACCCCAAAAAACACAACATGTGCCACTCTAACCCCCTCCTGCAATTTAATCTCTTTTATGGTACCGGCCTCTACGGTTGATTGTGCACGGCCTGCCGGCCTGCCAGACGCTAAGTGGCTTCATTAGTCAGTTTATAAACCAACATAATGCAATATTAATCAAGTTGTCATTTTGTTTATCACTAATGCAATATATCTGGGATTTGGTGCCAGTCAGTCTCAAAATGTTGATCTGCTGTGTGATCTACTGTATTGAAAATAGACATTAATAGACTTGGGTGCTTGAATTTTACATTTTTGCAAGTGTGCACACATTCAAACTGTTCTGTCTTTATAATTGTTGCTCGTGAGCTCCTGTAAAGCACTGCTATTTCTCATCATAACAAAATGTTTAGTGTTTTAATACTAGTTTACCTTGATCCATATCTGAAACTTTGCCATGTCGAGTTCTTCAATTTAAGGTAACTGGGCTGAGAAAGTATTTGTGAGGTCTATGACTTTGATATTTAAGAAGGTACGGGAAAATTCCACTTATTCAATATCATACTAAGTGATGCTCAGAATCTCTTTTTTGCTCTCTTTTAAATGCTTTGCTGTCATTATGCTTCCACATTTGTGACATGTTCGATATCTTTGCATTCAGCAGGTTTTTTAAACAATGAATTTGTGCGCAGGAAAGTGTGAATGTTGAATTTAATTACTCCTTTGATGTATTTGTTGGAACTTGTTCAGCTGCTTGATGAGGCTCCACCCTTTCGATGGAAGTCCTGAATTTCACTTAACAAGTCTCGACTAATAATCGCTAAAAACAATCAGATAACATAGTGGGCGAGGAGGATTGTGGTGCAAATTAAATTTATGGCAGGTACACTATTGTCAGACCTGTCAGCTCGTTTCTTTGTAAATGATGTAATTTAACTGATTCAGATCAATTCTTCAAATTCATTTCAGAGCTATAATTTCATGTTACTTACATTTTGTAAGCAAAACTTGATTTAAAGGGATGCACTGGCTGATGCTGATGTTTAAAATAACAATTTTGTTGTTATTTTTTTTCCCTTTCTGTGCCAGGGAAACAAAACAAATCGACATCTAAATCATCATCTTTGAATTAACGCAAATTCAACCGTACAAATTCATAAAACAACCTTTTAATATAAGTTCTTTCACATGAAAAACATCTCTAAAAACTACTTATACATATAGTATACCATAATTCCCAACGTAAAGTTTCTCATCAAAAACAACATTTTATAAGATTATGTTACGTCATTACGTTACAGTTTTAAGTTGTTTTTAAAGATAAGTTATGTTTTCACTGAATACAACTTTAACATGTCTTAATGTTACTCAATGCAACATCCATTAGCTGTTAGTTGCAGCCACTGGCTGCAAACAGTCACAGCTAACATTAACTAGCTCTCCTCCTGCAGAGTTTAACACAGATTTGTTTGTTGTTGATCCCAAACATCCCACGAAAGATCTCTGTTTGTCCCATACATGTTTACTATTGTCCCTGAGACTACACTTCAAGCCCTGCTTTTTAGCCTGCGTAAAACTGATGTGACACAAGAAGAAAACATCGGCCACTGCCATCGATGAATGTCATCTTATTTCCCAGTAGGCTGATGGCAGTCAACAAGGAGAATATTAGAAAATACTGGTGTTCGGCCGAAAGGCTATAGCAGTGCATCCCTGTCAATGATAAGCCAAAAATGTATACAGGCATTCGTTTGAAATTTGGTATTCCCCTACAAGGTGAAAATAGTCATTAGAATAAAAACATTGTTTTTCATTTAGAATAATTTATTATTCAGGCATGTCACTGTGTAACTGTCAGAGTAGCGCTGCCCAGTTTTAATCAAAGCAGCGGTCCAATCGAAACACCTGTGAGGACGTATCCGTAGCAACTGAATCGGTAAAGCCGGCTCTAACAGACCACAAAGGTCAGGCTACTTAAGCATAATGAGCTGTGGCAGGTTGTCCACCAGCCATATATTTTAAAAACACAACGTTATGTATAGAGATGTCCCAAGACTTGTGACTCCTTGTATTTATTTCATCTATTGTGTCTGTAGTAGTACTGCAACATCAGGGATGTAGTGCAGTATTTTCATGCTGGAGCTCCATTGTGGCGTGCATATTACACAAAATATTGTAGAAAACCACCAAAGCTGACCGAGATATTTTCTTACAGAGCTACTCATTAGTCACATATGCAGTATATATCTTTAATGTAGGCCTTTATAAGGTCAAATGTGCACTGTGCAGCAACAATTAGTCAATTAGAAACTTTTATGGCAGGTATTTTGATTAGTGATTAACTGTTAAGGCAAGGCCAATTTATTTATGTTTATAGCACATTTCATACCCAAAGGAAACTCAAAGTGTTATATAGATCAGTCAGGTCAAAGGTCATGGTAGGCCAATCACAAGGCATGGTCCAAAGGGCTGCACAAAAAGTGAATCCAGGTCAATTTAAGTTTCAGTTTGATATTAAATGAGGAAAATGTTGATTTAACATTATTGTTGATGTTGATTTAATCATGTTGTGCTCCACAATATTATGATTTCTCACTGCGTTGTGGTGTTTTATAAAGCAGCTGATAAATACAGAGAATAATTTACTCAATAATGAAAGAAAAATAGCTGAAGAACAGTTGTAAAAATGTACTGAAAATAAATAAACAGCTGGTTACATTCATTTCCCCATTCGTTTCCACACACATTTGTAATGAAATTTGCGGAGCAACAAGTTGGATTTTAAAATATTTGAGTAAGAATTCAGTTTTCATTCAGTCGCTACCATTTCATGGAAGAGATTATCATTATAGGAATAACAGAAATGTAAATAAAGACCAAAAAAACGCTAGAATGATCTTGAGTTTATAAGCTTTCTGTCGTGACTTGACAGGGGATTTACACTTTGTCTATTATAATGTATTTTCTAAACAATTTTAAACTTTTTTTTCAGTGACCAAAAATAACATTCTTGTGTTTCAGCCCACTGTAAGGCTACAAGTTGCATTTATCCACTAAAATACTTTCTGACTTTGCCATGCGTTACTATGAGGACATATCCCTGTGCAAAAAACTGCTGCAGAGAACAGTATATTTCAATAGTGCCATCTCAGAAACATGCCTTTATGAAATATGCACCCACTGTTGTTATAATCAGACCAAGTATCCACAGTGGTTCATAAAGGTTTTAATAACTTCTTGGCACATAACAATTAAATGTGGCCCCCGTTTCAAAATCGAGCTCCCGTCTTATTCATGCTCTTAATCTTGTCAGTCAACTTGATGAGATTCCTAATTGACTAAACGAAGCATAGTCCACCTGATGTGCACTCACCACACTGAAGCAAAGACCACCAGGGACTATTTTATATGTGTAAGGCCCATAATGCATCATGTTGAGCTTTTTTTTTTTTGTTTTTAGAGAGATGAATCTTTGCAGCAGACAATGCATTGAAAATACACCATTGCGTGTGTTTTAAAAAATCCCTGTGCAGCAGCGTTTCCGATGTGTTTGAAATGTAAATGTTACGGTGGTGTATAAGATGTAGATAAGAACATTAAGGAAGCAGAAATAAAAATTGACTTGTTGCATGAGAAGACTCATGCCATACTATGCGTAGGGGGGGGTTGTCGCCTTATTGTCTTCAAATAATTGCTGCTTTTTGTAGGCGGTTGTAACTTCACATTGCAGGATATGATTAACCATGCGAATGAGAAGTATTTAACCTGTTAATCATAAACCATAGTGTGATTTCAAAGTTATCCCTCATGATACAAGCAAAGTCAAAGCCAGTGCTCGGGCACTGCTCCACTCGCTGCTGTAGTTTATGAAGCCATTGGCTATGTAAGTTGGCAAGTGTGTGTTTGCATGCAAGCACAGGCAGATTGCTCTTTGTTGTATTGTTCTTATGGGAGAATTTTGTTACGCTTGAAGTGAAGGTTGTCTGCTATGAATTTATCAGATCTTGCTGAAACTGAATGATGTTCTCTTGTAGTTTTTGACATAGATCAGGTCTATAGTCTGTGATATGATTTCAGTGCATGTGCATATTATAATCCACATGTTGAAATGCTGTCATTGGCTTAATGGTTAATGTGGTTTGTCAGGCGTAGGTTTAGATTTCAGAGGAGGCGACGCAGGCTGCATATTCTCCTTCATATTAAAAACATATGCATTTGTCCACAGTAGCAGAGGACTTTTATAAGGTTCCCACGGTCATGGAAAACCTTGAAAAGTCATGGAATTTTGCAATAATGTTTTTCAAGCCTGGAAAAGTCAAATTTGAAGTTGAAAAAAGTGTTATCGCAATGCTCAGTATATTGCAACATGTTTAAAATATTATTGTATTGTGACTTTAGTATTGTGATAATATCGTATCATGGGGCCTCTGCTGGTTCCCATCCCTATTAATAATAAGGAGCATGACTTCTGTTGCACAAAATGGTTGTAGCATTTGAAGTACTACCAGTTATACAATTGTGGCCTAACAAATTAAACTTGTGTGTTACTTTGGAAAAGCTGTTATATGCTTATGCAAATTGCAGTCACACTTTTTACTTCAACAATCACAGTATGATATAGAGCCTTCTAAAAGGTAGTGAAGGGTTATTAGGAGTCAGACATGTAAATGAACATATTGTTAAATGAAACAGTGTTGCAATACAATGATATAATAGATAATTCAAGGAAATGTTCATTGTATGTATACTCAGTATAGGGTGCCTATGCACTTTTGATTATTGTTTGTAAGTCCACTTTGATGCAAGGATTTATATGGTGATTTTAATGCAGCACACAATTTCTGAAACAATAATGTATCAAACAGGATGGTGTAGCCTTAGGAAGAAAGTTAGTTTTAGTTTGGTAGCCAAATAAATTAATTATTTTGAATGATTATTCCTAAAAAAGAGAAGAAATCCCAAAAGACGTCCCAATATTATAATGATAATAATAGTAATAATTATGATAATAACTTAAATTATAAAGCACAATTCATGCTTAAAATACAACACAAAGTACTTAACATAAAAGAACATGAAAAAAATATGCAATAAAAAAGATGATAAAAGGTTAACAGTAACTTGTTGTGGCATTACAGATATGGGCATTATGGGCAATAATGTCAATAATAATAATAATAAATAATTCCCATATTAGGTTTGCTGAGAAACTTTTCTAAATGCTCCTTTGACAGTGTAAAATTAGAAGTAGTGTCACTGTACATTACTGTAATTGTGGTTGTATCCAGCCATGGCTTTGGCAAAATTGCAGATAAAGGAGGAAAAATAAACCATGCATTTAAAAAAAATATATTGAAAAAATGCATCTGCTGAGGAAAAAGTGGGAAACTAAAGAGCTATAAATAAAAAATAAAATGAAATGATGGGGTTGATAAATTATGAAAAACAAAACAAAAAATAAGCACTTTTTATTTCCATTTCATTTTATAAAGCTGGGGTTAGCAGTTTAATTTTGGCATTATTTGGCAGAAATACCATAACAAACTTTGAACCTATCATAACTCAAGTGCACTAAAAGAAAACTAGACTTCTGCAACCCCACTTGGCTCTGTTTTCAGGTTTTAGAAAATATAGGCCAGGACAAGAGACTTGGGCCAATCATAGGCCATTGTCAGAGAACAGCTGTCAATCATGTCTGTCAGTGCTTGCCAACTGCGGTCAAACTGTCAAACTCAGCAGCGCTGATCAAATATGAATCAAGATTCTGTTACTGCATTGATTCTACCTCGTTTGACAGTTTGACCGCAGTTCGCGAGCGGCGACTGGCATGACTGACAGCAGACTCCTTAGCTTGGATTGGTTGTTTTTCACGATTCTTGCAAATGCCATTAGGAGCAAAGTGAAGAGTCAGGACCTCACAGATCATCTGCCTGTTGTACTACTGTCAGGATATGGTGACGGTTTAAAAAATAAAGAATAAAAAACTTCTTGTCATAATTGCTAAAAGTTACCCACTGTAACTTTAGCTTTAACCCTTTGAAATCTGAGCAAATCGACTTGATTTCTTTCAAAAACATGGAAAAAAAGCAATGACACTTGACAAGGAATTACCAAAAATCAAGAAATTTTTTGATGAAATTTCAAGAAGTTACAAGAAAATTACCTGAAATAGTCAACAGAAAAATAAAAGAAAAAGAACAAAAACAGGAAATGAAGAATTAAAAAAAAAGTTTAAATAAAAACATAAATAATTTTAATAAATTATTAGAAATATGAAGATAGAGTTCTTTAGATTTTCCCTAGCTATTTGATATTTTTCTCATCATCCCCTTTCTCTCTCTTTCTTTTAAGCTTATTGTCAGATTATTTTTTTCACCTTTTTACTTTATGTATGTTCTACTATAAAGGTTCTATAAAGGTTTTAAAGCTTGTGAAAGGCATCTGAACACTGCAGAAGAAAACTGATATCGATCCAGGTTTCAAAGGTTTAACTTACTTCATTTATTAATAAGCTCAGTTATATTTTTGACTTTACTTTGCCGATTTATGTCCTTTTATCAGTTTTTGAGCTCTACAGTTTGAAAGTTATCCAGATTTTGCAGCACGTCATGTCCATTGCTGCGAGTACATATTTCACAGATTCCATTAATAAACCATAACCTCCGCCCCCACACATATGGAAGTATTTAGCTGTTACTTGCACATGGACTTTTACAGTACAGTGATATTTAAGATTGCATCTTTGTAATTGTTATCCATGCAACAGCCCCCCACCCACCCCTAAACCCTCTTGCAGTTGCAATATTAAGTAATGGTCACAAGTGTGTTTCTGACCTCCCAGCAGAGATTCTTCTAAGGAGACAGATGTTGGTTGGGAAATCTGCTCCCGCAGTCGTTCAGATAAAAGCTTTGCATGGCTGTAATCGGCTTCTCATGCATTTTGCACATGTTAGGTTGAGCTTTTGTTAGTGAGATGAAATCACACTGGCAGTGAGGGTTCCAGTAACAGGGTACAGGTAACGGGATCCAAAAGCTCACGCAGGGACACAGCAGGTCGACTTTAAAAGGCAGTTCACTCGGTCACTGAGGCAGGATTACAGCTGGCAACTGCTGGACTGAATCAGGCAAACAGCTCTCAGATAAACAAGCGGGCGTGCAGGTAGGCAGACAGGTAAACAGCAAGGCAGGGCTCCAACATTTAGGCAACATAAAGGGGAATCCTGGTCCTATTCTTGAGGAGTACCACTTTGCCTTTGGAGACGGTAATATAATGTCCTTTGTGTCTCTGGGGGAGCTTTGTCAAGGCTGAGAGATGATCATCAGTTACCTCATCTTAGGTTGGGTGAAAATGTTTTCATGGTAAACTTAAAAGCTTTGGAAATAGAGTTTAAAAGAGTTTGACATATACCAGTCAAAGACGGTCTTATGAAAAGATGCTGTTGAGTTGCATTATGGGAACTGTAGTTTTTGGAGCTTTTCCCATACGGATATCCTGAGTGAATGTAGAGCCAAACCATGGCTTTTTTTCTTTTAAACCTAACCACATGTCTCTGTTGCCAAATCCTAACCATTTGCTTTTGTTGGAATACCAGAATGTCAATAGCAGATGCAGGAGGATACCCAGAGTCTAAGCTCACGTAAACTACATAAACGAAAACTTTCATCTGCAGCTATGAACCTTTAGCAGATAGCAGAAGATTAAACTATTAGCAACATTACCTCTCTACCTCAGAAACATTTAGCCGATATTCACATGTTCCATTTATTGTAAGACTTTCTTTTTGATGAATCCATTCTTCTTTTTGGGTTGCTTTGCAGTGTAAGCAGTTGTTGCCAATCCTTGAATAGCAACTTTCTCTGCAGGATTCTCCACAGTTAAATTAGGTTTTCACCAAAGAGACATGCACACACATTTGCAAATGTAGATCAGCCAATAGGAACGCCTTCTTTCTGAAAGGAACTATGATTGGCCAAAGTCTCCCATTACGGGTCAGATTTTCAAAAGCCTGAAAACAGAGCCAAGAGGTTTGGAGGTCTACTTTTATCAAAGTCCACTTGAATTACAATATGCTCAAAGTTTATGGTGGGAATTTTTCCCAATGATGCCAAAGAAACTGCTTCCCCAGCTTCAATAATTTGTGGAAAATGTGGAAACGATTTGCACCTTATTAAATACTTAAGTGAATCTTAAGTGTGAATACTTAACTGTGTGGCAGTATTTTCTTTGGGTGCAGTCCTTGTGAAGAGGCCCATTGAATTGTTTTCTGTAATTCGTCCATTCTGTTAAGCACGGACCTCGGCCTGTGGAGGGACTGAAGTGCAAAAGATGCATTCAACTCGTACCAGAGACAGCTTGATGCACTGTTAATATAATGTGATCATGTGAAGTGATTTGATTAGCTCAGTAACAACTTCTCTCCAAGTCTAAACATTGTGCACTTTGTCTCCTATTTCAGGCACTTTTGGGCCAAGCACACACACAGACACACAAAGACACACACAAAGTCATACCCTGCCTGTCTGGATCTTAGGATTCATCTTTCAGTGTGACTCAGACGTATTTGATTTTTACAATATAGACTTTTTATTTGAAAAACAAACCTCTGTGTTTTTATCTACATTAAAGAAAACTTTGAGCTCAATGTGACACGTCTTTCAAACACACTGAAACCTCGTCTCCGTGAACTCACAATGAACTTGTGACTTGTTATTGATCTGAATATTTTAGGAACTTTTGTTGTGTTTGGATTCTACTATGAATATGATTGATTGTCATGTTAGCTTCAGTTTGATGCTTATGCTAACCTTCTCTCAAGATGAATTTCTAGTCTCTTCATTGTTTTGCCAGGCCTGGCTCGCTGTTCCTGTTTCCAGCCTCTGCTTCCTCCACGCTCTGTACTCTCAGACCTGCCATCCTCTAACCCTCCACCAGATGCCCTCAGACTGTCTGTCCAGTCCTGCTCACCTGATTTCCCCTTCTACCTGCACACCTGTTGCCATGTACCTCATCAGTCCTGCAGTTACCTGATTTTCCCAGCCTACTATCACCTGTTTCCATTTTTTTTCTCACTAGCCTTACTGTTTATAACCAGACCTTTTCTATGCGCTCTTTGCCACAGTGTTGCACAGCATACAGATACTAGAAAGGTATTGCAATACCGTGATGTCAAAACAGTACATTGGCACTTCAAGAGTGACGGCGTTTTAATAGGAGCCGTATTTCCTATCAGTTGTGTTGCAAAGCCGGCAGTCAGGGCAGACCGGCCGACACCTCAAAGCCCGTCTGTAAAAGATGTGTTAAACCTACGCAGACCAAAGGAGCTAACACATCCAACTTAGCCAAGCATTACTTTATGCCAACATGCCGACCTGTTCAAAGGTTAGTGAATGTGATAGATAACATAACGAGCGATCATGCCCTCAGATATAAGTCAAATGAGTGTGATTTATTTTGTGACAAGCAAACTTTTTCCACCCTTGGAGTTGGAGGAGGCAATTCACCCTTTTAAACTCTGGGTTAATATGAGTTTTCTTGTGCTTCATTCAGTTGCTTTTCACAAGAATTTAAAGGTTAAAAGAGACATTATTGAGGAGAAGAAGAAAAAAAAAACATAAACAGAACAGCTGATTACAAACTTTTGAACTATAATGTGCTGTATGTCAACCAGAAAGTATTTCAGTAGCATCGTGTTACTCCAATGTGGAAAATGTGATCATGACGATGAGGCAGAACTCTTGACAAACTGTGGCGGGTGGTGTGATGTTTGGCTGGCTGCACATACTGTACTCTGCAGCTGTCAGCAACAACTTCGACTTGTGTCTGATGTAATGCAATCCAGATTTTGCAATATAGTCATTTATTCATTAATTTCTCTAGTGACTGAGTTACCTCAGCAGTTGAAACACAACGTAGTTTAGTTGCTTGGCTGGAGCATTTATCGCTTTGCCTAGTTTACCTTTAACATCTGCCCACTAGTGATGGAAAAAGGCAGCAACAATGAAATATATTGTCTTCATTACCCGTGGTTGACTTCAGCGTGCAGATTATTATTACTTTATGGTCACATTTTAGTTTTTTGGACAAATATGAGCAAAGTTAGCATGTCAAGTGTTTACATGTAATAATTTGCTGTTTCCTTCAGAGTTCTTAGCCATCATAAGTTCTCCCAAAATTGTTATAAGGGGCCATTTACAATACAGAAACAAGGATACAACATTTACAGAAGCAAACCCACAACCAGAACTCTTCAAAAACCTGATAAGTGGAGTACCAATGTCAAAATAAATGAATTCATATAGTTCTTCTTTGCTATAAGGCTTTGACAAGCTGAATAAATACATCTTTCATTTGGTTTAAATCAAGCAGTGGACTTTTTCTTTAATTTCCCCTGACCTTCATGTCAGAGTGACTGTGTCAAAGTCAGCCGGGGTTCACATGAAAGAGTAACAGTGCAGCAATTAACATCCCGGCTATAATGACGAGGTCATTCGTAAGAGTCTGTGATTGGAAACCGTTCTGTGAAGTGTTATGTGAATAGACAGCACCAAACCACTGAAGTGATGTTGAAAGGATATCTGCATTAACATCAGAATACCTACCAATATTTGAATCTTTCATTTTGAGAGCATGTTTCTGAGGTCAGGAGTTAACCACAAGGACTTTTTGTCTATGCTGGAATCATGTAGTGCCCTTTCTTTCCTTTTCTGTAACCCAGTGGTTCGCAACATTTTTTGGCCTGCACTCCTCTATCTGTTATCCATGTCCTTTACCGCACCTCATCAATTAAAATGTAGCCTAATGGTCTTTTTTTAATATTAATGTTATTTATTATTCTGTTATATAATTAAAAAGCATTTCATACAATGCCACATAACAGATTTGATTAAACTGGACAGTAGGAATATAATTATGATTAGTTTCCCATGGAGTGAAAAAAGCCATGTGAATAGAAACTATATTTATGAGTGTTGGACAAATGCATGGTTAGTAATTTGACATTCAAACTTATTTAAAAACATCATATCTTGCTATTGATCACAAACAGCGGCCAGGCAGAAATCAGTAATGAAAATGTGTTTGCAGCACACCAAAGACACATTAACTCATTTCAATTAATTGACAGCGGACTGCACTTAAGCTTACATGTGTTTCAGCAAGATTTGTGTTTATGCAAACCTTTCTGCACAGCCAAAACATATCCATTATTTCTGTGTATTCTGAAAAGTCAAGAACAAAATCATAATATTTTGAAAAAGCACTGCCCATAGTCTGCTGTGCATTATGTTACACAGTGCCCCAGGGATGATGTTTTTCTGTAGGCTGGTCTAGAAGCTAATGTCGTCCTGGTTCCCTTGTGAAAAAGCCTATGGGATTTTTTCATTGGATTTTGGATTATGGCAAAAAATAAACCAGTGGTAAACAAACATTTATGACACTTATACATTTTGTTCAGCAAGATAATTTTCACAAATGAAAACCAGTTTTAAGATTTTTGAAACACAATCCCCAAAAGTAAAAAGCTAGTACTAGGCTAAAACAAACTACTCTACGGTCACATCCCCACCACAGTGAGGCTGTAAAGCCGTGTTCGGTGCGACGCAGCGCAGCGTGATGACATTTTGTAATCTCATTTAGCCACTTCTCAGCAATCATCTTTGTTAAGACTCATAAAAGACCTTATTTGAGGCTTCTTACCAAAAACCCATTTACAAAACACACCGACTTTGAGACGAGTTAACTGGAGGCGCCAAAATGCTAATTTGTTTCAGGGTTTTAGGACTCATAACTGGGGTTTCCTATTACTCTGCTGAAATGGTAGTATGTCTGTCAGTCTGTCTGACAAACAGAACCCCGTATGATACTTCCTCTAAATGAGACAATTTAGGGAACCGGCTATCTGCTGCTCTTCATTTGGCCCTCTTTGAACCTGGTATTAACGTGTTTTGCGATGATCCAATTACAAGTAAACAGTACTAAATAAGTTGAAACAGACAACCAAGACGCGTTATGATGAAGCACTTTGGGGACCCATTTGACGGCACATCTTTTGTAGTGTTAATGCTAATACGTCCTGCTGCGTTTCCGACAAGGACTATGTCAGTGCATGACACTGTTTTTTTTTTTTTGTTTGTTTTTTTTGGTGACAGCATGCTAATGCTTTAAAACGTAACCATTTTGTGTCAAGTTTGACAAAGTGTTGCATGACCATCCATCATTTAGCCCTTTAAGAGGAGACGCGTTGAATTCTTTTGACAGCGATATCCTCAGTTGTAGTCTAAGAGCTGCTAATGTGACTAGCAACCATGCTGTAGAGTAGCTATCAAAAGTGCGGATGTAAAACCTGGGCACAGGACAGTTATGACGAATAAGTGGTCAGCTGGAAACGCAGATGGAAAAGTCTCATCATAAACAGAGGGACAGAAAGAGGGGCTGAGCTGATCAATACATTGCTTACAGCTGTACAGTGTAATGAGTCAAATTTGCAGTAAAGTTGAGGTGATTGAACAAAATTGCAAGGCCGTGCAGAATTCATGGAGATTGGCTGAATTTGTGTGATTTGTTATGATCACATGGTGAAATCCTGGAGGGACTGAACTAGAAAAGCTGCATGCAAGTGATTCAGAAAAGAGGAAAGACTTGATGAAAAAAGCTTCAGATGATGGTGGTAAAAGCAAGTCTAACAATAACATTTTGAAAATTGTGTATGTGGGACTGAACTGGCATTAAAAAGAAGACATGAAGAACTACCTCCTAAGAGCACTTCTTCAATGTCCCACTTTCAAAATATTGCTTCCAGCCCCCCCCCCGACCTTTTTTGAATGCCTCCTAGGGTGCAGCACCAACCCCCGTGCAGGCTGGACCCCGTTTACAATCCGTGTGAGTCCTGCTGCTTTGTCCTTGAGCTGTGGCCTCTCTCCTTTGATAAGAAATTTAATTAAATGCCAAAAATGATTAAGCTTCCTGTAGGTTTTTATATCCCCTTGTTTTTTCATTAAGTCGTTCACTTAAGTTAAAACTGTCCGGGCAATAATAAAATGAGAAAGCAGGTTTAGAAAGTTTACTGAAACATGATATAGTAGATATTTTTGGAGGCTTCACGCTTCAAGTCTTCCTGACTCTGTGTCTTCAAGAGTTGTCGTATTAGATTTGAGCATATTCTTCTTTGCAGATTCTCAAACGTTTTGTCAGGCTTGAAGGGGGATTACTGGTTAACTGTGATCTTTAGTCCTCTACTGTTTGTTGTGGTGGAGTTCAAGTTCAAAATTTTGACTGGGTCATTTAAGGACACTCTGACTTGGGGCCACTCCAGCTTTGCCTTGGCTCACTGCCTTGCCCACTCGTGCTCTTCCTGTCTGAGGCTGTGTGCACTTTGCAGTGAGCTTTCTTCTAGGATCTCTCTTGTTTTTGGCTCCGTTCCTATCCTCAGTCCTGTCCACACTCCCAGTCCATTCCCATGAGACCTATTCCTAAAGCATGCTGTTGTCACCTTGCGACACAGTAAGAAAGGTGTTATCCTGATGTTGAATGAGTCTTGCTGTTTCCGAGGTGTAGTGGTTGGTATTTGGGCCAAAGAGCACAGTGTAATCAGATCATAAATCTTATTGCACATGCTGAGGTGTTTAAAGAACCACACCAGAAGTTTGACAGTGTAGATAAATACCAATAGATACAGCTGAAATATGGTTCAAACTGTTTTTTCCGAGGTCAACAATAAACCTTTGCACTTGTCTATACTGCTAGTTTTGCATTCTTGCCGAACATCCAAAAAATATTATCAGTCTTTGTGAGTTGTGTTGGAAATCTGAGATTTGAGACAAAAGCTTATGAAACATTAGTAATGTTATTGATGTTTCAGGCTGTTCTCATACAATCTTTGTTTGTACCCACAAAAAGTAATGCACCGCAATTTGTATATAATGCATGTAAACATGAGCCAGTAATTTGTGTATAACCCCGGCTGTGATCATGTGAAGAATATGCTGACAAGTTTTGCTGTAAATATGAAGCTGATCCAGGACAAAAAAAAAGGTCTTCCCACTTGTTGAAAACATTCACTGCATCACACACCAGTTGGCCCTTGCAAGGAGCCAAGCTGTTGACAGTATCCCCTATGTTGAAAAAAAAATCAAGTTGTTACTTCTGGCATGAGTTACTGCTGAAAGCATTCAGCAGTGTTTGCGGCCTGGCTGCAGGATATGGAAACAGTCCTGGATACTCCCCAGATAAAAATGAAAGAGGAGTTGGTTTGCCTTCTGTTTTTCAACAGAGGGTGTCTACAGGTGCCTTCAAACAGTCATGCTTTATTAGCAACATGATGCAATGCGAGAAGAAATTTGAAAGAATAAAAACTCAAGTCTGCTTGAGGGATTTCTGGCATTGCTCTCATTGATGTCATTCCTATTTTAATCCACTTAAACCCCATTTTTCACGAGACATTCCAGACACAAAAACCGAGCGTCTGTATCTTAAAAGAACTGTTTGGGCTGAGAAATATTTTCAAGCTCAATTTCAAAGCATCATGCCAGCAATGCTCAACAGGAGTTTTTTTTTTTTCAATTGCACTTACAATGACCTTCATTGCAGTTGTCCTTGTACGTTCTTTGGATGTTGAAAGAGGCTTCAGAGTTGAGAACAACCGTTACAGAAAGGCTTCTGAGAATTTAGGCGACAGAGAACAAAGGAGAGTTTGATTAGCATGAACCCAGTGACAGCAATTCATTGTTGGGCATTTCACACTTTCCACACTTTTTGATAAGCCAGTTAGATAAATGTAGACATCAAATCAGTTTATGATGTCAGAATAGTGAATTGAGTGAGAAAAAAAAAAAGATTTATGTAACATTTCGATGACCATACCTGCACTTAAAAAAGTATTTAAAAAAAGAAAGTTTAATCAACTAATGCTTTAAAACTTTGGTCCATAAGTTTCAAATTTTTGTTTGTCACATACTTAACAAAGCTTTGCATCGTGCAATGAAATTATTTGGTACCCTCCATATGTATGTACAGATGACCATTTATTGAACTATTGTAGTGCATTCATTTTGCTGGTTCACAACTGTATTTTAGAACGCTTCATGACCTTAGGCTAAAAATAAATCAAGTTTTTTGTCTGTCATAAATTTGACAAAGCAGAGCATTATATTATTGTTATCAGCGGGACTCACTCTCTCCAGTGAAAGCCAAATCCCCCCATCCAGAAATGTCAATAAATCTACTCAGAAATGACAGATAAGAAGACGCTCCTTATACATAACTTAAGATCATGTTTAAATGATTTGTCTCTATCAAAAGTACTCCGATAATCATTGTCAGTACATCCATGGTAACAGAGCAAACAGGATTTGATATGAGCTTTTTGAAGCAAGAGTTTCAAAATGTAGAAACATGAGGCCAAGTTTACTGTGCTCATCATTTCTACCTTTTGTTTAAATATGAACATCCTGTCGGGAAAAATATAATAAAATAAAGCATAGATCCTTTCAAAAAAAGACATTTTAATTGAATTTATTTGATACATTCAAATAAATTATTATTATTATTATTATTATTATTATTATTATCATTATTATTGTTGTTATTGTTATTATTATTATTTAAATAAATTAATTAATTAAATTATGTGCTCTATTGTCAAGTTTACATATTTCGATTAGATTTTAAATTAACATCTAGTCAAGTCAAGTAATTGTAACATAAATTAAAAAAAAAAAAGTACCATTTATTAAACTGAATCAGTTACAACAAGATGAAAAGACTTTGAGAATATAACTCATGGAATTGAATTAATTTACGTCAATAATGTGTATGAAATTACTGTTAACAAATTCTGTATTTCAGATATGTTGAATTTACTTTATAACGTTAATGTGATTACTGATAATATATTCTATGTATCTCAAGTATGTCAAATTCACTTTAGTGAATTGGATATATGTGAAATATGTTAAATTTACTTAATTAAATGCATGTAATTACTGTTAATACATTCACTGTATTTCAAATAGTTGATTTTACTTAATAACATTAACTTAACTAATGTTGATCAATTCTATGTATCTTAAATATATTGAATTTAGTTTACTTATATTTAAAGTCTATTACTGTTAATACATTTTACATATTTGAAATATGTTTATATTCATCCACATATTTATAATGTATGCGATGTATTAATTATAATTACATAAACTTTATTCAAGTAAAATAGGTAAATGCTATTGTCAACATTCAGTTATATTTTTAGTTTTTTTCCATAGGTGATGTTTGTGATCTAAGTTGAAATTTCTAAATTCAGAATCAAAACTTTATATGCAACTGAAATTCGTAAAACTGACAAAATCATACATATAGTTTATTTAAGTTCAAAGCTCTGAAAGTCCCATCAATATGTTTTTTTTTGTTGTTGTTTTTTTTTATTCCTGGAACACTGACACTCTTTCCATCCATACACAGTGTTAACCCTTTGAAACCTGAGCAATTGGCCTGATTTCTTTTAAAAAAACATGGGAAGAAGGTAATGAGCAGAGCAACTGAAGAAGAAATGACCCAAAAACTAAAAAAAATTTAAATAAATTAAATAAATAAATTAGTGTTTTTAAAAAAATAAAACTAGAAAATTACCTCAAAACTAGCAACAACAACAACAAAAAAACCCCTGAAAAGTAAGTGAAGAAAAAAAAGAGAAAAGTAAAGCAAAAATAAACAAGGAAATAACTTGGGGAAAAAACCCCAAACACAGGTAAACGAGGAAGTAACGTGAAAAAAAAAAAAAAAAAACGCCTAAAAATAATTCTGTAAACCCCCCTCAGCTTTTTAAAAATTATTTTCTAAATCTATTAATATCTTGCAATATGCAAAAACATGTCTTGCCAAGCTGCTCTCTGCCTTTCCCCCTATGTTTATGAAATGAAGAAAACACAACTGCTCTGGGTTTAAATAAAAGGCGTCTGCAGCACAAAAAAGTGATGTCTCTACAGGTTTCAAAGGGTTAAAAAACTGTGAACATACTTATTTACCTCTCTGTTTTCCCTTATTTTGCTTTAATGTGCGACTTGGCCTCTGAAACTCCGAAATGTCCCATTGGTATTGATAAGTTACTGGATCTATTCTGTATCAGTGTAGGCAAAAATTCTATTTTCATGCAAACTGTCCTAAATCATTTAACTCCATGATAAATGCAGACAAACTAGATTTCATCACCACCATGTAGCCATGTTGTTTTCAGTCACACTTCTTCCCCCTCCTCTCATCTTCTCTCAGCATATCACTGAGTCAGACATTTCGACAGAAGGAAGTAACACAGAAAGGAAGCTGTCAGACGGTGCCCTGGATGCTACACACTGTCTGCGTTTGTCTTGTTTCTGTTTTGCTTTGGCATCATGTAGACTCTATGGACCTGTATGTATGATTGCACAGAAGAACACAGGTTGGCCAGTCCTCCCTGTGCTCTGTCTCTTTCATTTTTTTTTTTTGTTGCCATGAGGTGTACTTGACTCATCCTTGTCATTTTGCTTTCTCTTCCTGTGTCACTTCTTTTTTTTGCCTTTTCTTGTTCCCTATACCGTATGTCAGTCTCCAGTACATGAGTGTGTTTCTGTGGTTGTCTGTTTGCGTTAAAATCACTTGAAGAGCAAAGAAAGAAGAATCCTGCAAAACTGAATTCTGAGTGAGTGGTTATTTCAAAGACTTAATGTTTGTATATTTGTAAAATGGGCGAGTTAAAAAAACCTACTGTGGAGATTAGCTTCATGGAAAAAGTCGTGTCTGCAGGGCTGCAGAGGAAATATGCAATCAAAGTTGTACTTGCAATTCCTTGAAACCTTAAAAAAATTGATTTAAAAGATGGTGTGTATGTTGTGAGCGGGTGATGCAGATAGATAGATAGATAGATAGATAGATAGATAGATAGATAGATAGATAGATAGATAGATAGATAGATAGATAGATAGATTATTTATCCCAACAGGGAAATTATTGTATCCAGCAGCTCATATAAAAACCACATAAAAACATAGACACAGTCACATGAAAGAAATAGCTACTTTTGGGGGCAATAGATAAATAAATTAATTTCTAAGCTAATGCAAATAAAAGTCTGTGAGTCAGCGGAGTGGCTAGTGGCGTGTGTGGCACGGGGACTGGTCACATTATTGAAAGGTTGCCAGAAAGAAATCCCAGTTTTGTGTCTTCGCAGTGGGATTTTCTGAGAAGACACATTTGTCTAATTAGATTTGCAGACATCTAAGTAGTCATATGATTCAGCCTGATTCTGAGCTAATGGCTGAGAAGTAAACAAAAGGCTTTAATGCCTCTTTCACAGCCCTCCAACTGCTCTTAATGTTGGATTGAGACTAAAGCAGATTTTGTCTTGTACCTTAACCTTTTCACCGCAATTAGTCCTAAGCGTATTGTAGATTTATGTCAACTAAAACCTGTATTGAAATCTGCTTTGGTGTCGAAAATGAAAATCAGAGCTTAAATCACAATCTGTTTTGGTTTAAAATTCAAACATTTGGAGCTTCAGCAGAGATTTCTTGGTTTGCTGGGAGTGTGTTTGAAAAGCTTTGAAGTGGGTTTGTTTGCATGCGGTGTGATTGGCTCTACTCTCAGATGCAAGTGCTTTTTTTAAAAGGCCACGACAAAGCATGATATGTGCTGAACGTATCAAAGCCCATTAATGCTTTTGTGTTCTGGGCGTACCGTCGATGCTCAGACGCATTGAGAGCAGATGGATCAGAAAGATGTGGCATCAGACTGCAGCTTTGATTTTAATAAAATAATACAGTGATGCATAAACTCCAAAATGAAGAAGGGACCACAAGATTCCTTCACCACAACACCCATCTGCAATATAGAACCCCAGAGTGTTCAATGTAAAATAGATAAATGAGAAATTCAAATAAACATAAATAAATCATTTAAAATTAATAAATGAGTATTCAAACTTAACCCTTTGAAAACAATGCAAATTGTCTTGATTTCTTTCAAAAACACAAGAAAATTACCTGAAAATTACAGCTCAAGGAGGAACTAATTCGATTTTGATGGACAAAGGTCACTGTGTCCTCACTAACTACGTTTTTGGCCACAGCTCAAGAGTTCATATGCTTATTACTGCAAAATGTCACTTAGGAGAAAATGACAGACTTATGACATTTTATATCAAAACGATAAAAAGCTAGATTCACTGTGACATCATAATGCCTTATACTTTTCTGGACATCAGTCAACTTCATAACTTGGGAACAGAAGGGGAGACATTTGGTCAGACACTGAATTGGTGACACTAATCCTGGATGCCCATCTTGAAACTGCTGACTGTAATAAAAATAATCATTAGCAAATGTTATGTAATACTTGGCTATGGCTATAATACTGTCAATATTGATAGTTCCTGATAAGTGTTTTTGTGCCATAAAGAATGTCAGAAGAATATAGTATAGTGTAGTATGTCATTTTAAAAAATTAATTTAAAGTCATGTCATAGTATGTTATTGAAATTCCTATGGAGCCCTGCTGGCTCTCTTAAATGGTACTCATGCATCAAGACTTTGAGAACCCCCGATCCAAGTTTTCACTTCAAATTTCTCTAAAAATAATCAGTTTAGCTATCCTTTTAAGTTTTTAGAAATCTCTGTGGGGGGAGTTCTCCCCAGACCCCCCTGCAGGGTTGAAAATAGTCCCCCCTAAATGTTCCCTGCATTATGTCTTACTTATTTATTGAGTATTGAACACATCGGGCTTCCATACTGCGAAACAGAAATGCAGTCGTAATTTAAATGAAAGGCCTGCTAACAAAGATTCAAAGTACGAAGTGCGGCTGTGGCCTCAGTCTTGTCTGAAAGTTAAGCAGTGCACTCTAAACTTACTTAGCCTCTGAGTTTGACCGTTTTTAATTGGCATTTCGGCAAAACAGCCTGGAACTAATGCCCGCTGTATTCTGGTTGAAAAGAAAAAGTTCTTTGACATTTCTCTAAGAGGAACCCCTGTGGATTGGAAAACACTGCTGTTGATCACAGAGGTTACTGTGCAGCATACAAATTTAAAGTTCAGTGAGGAGAGCAAACAGTACAGCAGTTCCCAGAAAAGCACACACACAAATAAAAGTGTGGCAGCCAGACTTAGTGTTTTTCCAAAGACAGGCAGGGTGCCGGTATACAGATTTATAAGTAAGAGCTCTAGTCTCTTGTCTAACACCACATTGACCTTTTATGTTTCTCAGTCTGTTATTTGTCCCTCTTCCCTTGTACACGACCGTGGCTTTCCGTAACATGCAATTTAGTCCACTTCCTGACACCTTGACCTGAGCACTTCAACCATAACCCGTTATCTACGGAAGCCTTGTGGTGCAAAACCAAACCAGAATTTGGAAATAAGTTAAAAGCTGAAGAAAGCAGAAGAACAAATCAGAGAAGCTGAACTGAGTCCATTGCATTCGCTCATCCAGTATTCCAGGACTGCAGCCTTAAAAAACATATTGCCAGCCAAATAGTTTTATACAGGCTGAGGCAACAATGTGACAACATAGTATAGTATCAGTGGAAAGTATGCCCAGTGTGCCTTGATGACTGGGCAGTGATAAGCTTAATTCGTTACGCATTAAATAGTCTACACTATCTCTAATCTTCTTTTAGTAGCCTAATCCGCTTCTAGCCTTGGTAGCAGCAACACTGTTACTTTTCACTGGCATACCTTTTACATTTCATCATTACTTATGCAATAAAGTGCTTTGTTTCAATGAGTGAAGACAAATGTGAGTAATCCATCTGGTTTCTATTTTTACAGTCGGAGCTGGGTTTTGGAGTGTCAGCAGTATGTTTTACAGCCCATATTATTACAGTCTACAACTACATATGTGTACATTCTGCTTTACCACAAAGATCACAATTTTGCACTGCTCAATTCGCAGTAAGTGTAGTCTTTGACACTATAATGACGCCATTATGCAGTCTCATACAGATTGCGGGTATCTCAAGTTTATCTGTAAAGTGCTTCTCATCATTTTTTGCCTCACTATCGTCGATGTTGCTCGCCTGTCAGCTGGTCCACTTATGGTCCAGACTCAAACACTTTAATTACTTTTGGATGGATTTCCACGAAGTTTGCCATCATGAGTTTGACATTTGTGGCTTTAAGTGAAATGTCTCACCATCTGTTGCATGGATTGTCATAGGGCTGCCCCTTGAAAGTCAGAGAGACTCAGAGCTGAGTTCTGAGATAACATTATCCTCTTTTCTGCTTAGAGGTGGTGAATTTGCAGCCACAGCAACGTAAAACAGCACATTTTCTAGCTTTTGTTATGTATTAGTGTCTGCAAAAAATGTTGTTGCACACTTCCAACCTGTCGTCAACAGCTGAATCTGATTCGACTGACATAATTCTGAGTTGGGAACAGCCCGTCTAAACCTATGAAAATCCTGTTATTTTCGATATAGTGCCATCATCAGGTAAAATCATCATTGATGTTTCTAAACCCTACAAGATCAGCCAAGTCTACTGACTAATTAAAACCCAGAGATAGTACATTTGCTACAAGGGCACCCAAACTTAAGACAACTACAACCTTGATTGGAAGCTCAGTTCAAAGAACATCTTAAAACTCATCTTATAATGCATGGCACCATCTTTTTCTTCTTTATGCTTACTTAACAAAAGCAAATAGATCCAATATAGTGTTATTTTTATCCAGTTGCTAAAAGTTGTCCTTTGTACTGAAAGTGTTGCCTGAGTTTTGACCTTATCTTGATGCATCTTGGAAGTAGTTGAAGTTGTGCCAAAAATCTCCACTTAGATTATCTTAGCAGAAGCAAAGGGAAACAGGTAGCCTGGTTCTCATAAAAAAAAAAAGAAAAAAGAAATCAACAGAAAGCTCACTGAGTGACATGTTGTGTCTTTCTTTATTCACTACTACAGAAATGTACAACAGTTTTTTGAGTGTTTCCGGCGATAGTGCTGGTTTCCTGACACCTCATCGTTACAGCTGAAGACAGGAAAATGAATCACTTTTGTTTGCCAAGAAATAGTTCTTGCACTTAATTTGCGCCAGCGACTGCTGGAGTCATTATATTTTGGGTTGTCGGTCCTATGTCTATCCAACCCATTCTCATGTACACGACATTTCAAAAAAATAATTTTGTACAAATAACAACCTGCACTCAGGGATGAACTTTTTAGATTTTGTCAGTCAAAGGTTAAAGTCACTGTGACCTTGTGTCCATCTCCTTCTTGTGAGCCCAATAATTCAAGAACAACATGAGAAAATTTTCTCAAATTTGACTCTTAATGTACACCTGGACTTAATGAAGTAATTCATATTTGGTAGTCAAAGGACATTGTGACCTTGAGCTTGTCCCATTTTCATGAATGTCATATCTCAGGAATGTCTGGAGGGATTTTCCTCAATTGTGGCACAAACACCAACTTGAAGTCAAGACCTGATTAGTTTTTGATAGTAAAAAAAAAAAAATCAAAGCCACTGTGACCTCACAAAACATGTTTTTGGCTATAACTTAAAAGTTCATATGCAAATTCTTTTGAAAAAATCATGCAAATGTCTAATAGGATATATTGATGAAGTGATATAATTTTGTATTCAAAAAGTCAGAGGTTAGCTTGACTGATATCACAATATTTTGCAGAAGCACTTCTCTGGCCATTATTCAATACCATAACTCAGGAACAGAAGGGGCGACATCAATATTGGGTCCCATCTTAAAACTGTGCAGACTATATATCTTTTGTGCTTCTACGGTAATGATGTGTGTTAAGCATCATGTTTTAGAATATGTAGCTTCTTTGCAGAAACATCCATATTTAAAGCATTGTCTGCCGTCATTACCACATATGAGTGTGGACAGACATGGATGTAAACTGTAACTTTAACTCGATAGGTTGGTGGAGGCATAAAACCGTGAGGCAGTAATTCTAGTGCATTCCTTCCATTCCATCTTATTTTGCAACATAAATAAATCATCATTTGAACTGAGGGGATTGTTTCATTCAGTCATCTCAGCCTTTGCTCTTAGACTACAAATTTACAGACCACAAACTTGACTGGTTGGCTGAGACATACAAACGCGAGGCAGAAATTTTGAAATTTTTGTTTGTGCACCGATTAAACAAACACATACAGGATCATAGAGGTGGAAGGTGCATTTTGAACTTTGGACAGATACAAGATAGCTGTTTCACCCTGCTTCCAGTCTTTACGCTAAACTACAATAATCACATCCTGAGTCCACCTCTGTACTCTGAAAGAAGTACATTTCCAAAAATGGTGAACTATCCCTTTGCCAATGGTATGATACATGCCATCTCTCCGGTTTGAGAATTCTCTTATCTGATGGATACATTCCATGCTAAGCACGTAAACGAAACTGACAAAACACCCAACTGCTTTTAAGGTTTTGTTGGTAATATCACTAATATTTGAAAAAAAAAAATTAAAAAAAATAAAGGAGTTACTGCACAAAAAGTGTGTGTATCTGTGTGTGTTTGTGTGTGTGGTTACAAATCACTTGCACATGACTGAAGCCTGCTCCGCGAGGATAAGAATAACCTTTGTGATTTTTAAATAATCTAAAAGAACCTCCGCTAATAAGAGTTGTGTGGAAGTAAGGGTTTTTCTGACGATTAGAGTCAACATGCAGTTAATCATAGGACATCGCAGGACAAACAGAGCTTAAGTGACTCTTCCAACATTGTTGTTGCTCTTGGCAGCGCTGTCATTTTCCTGTAACTGTAATTGAATGGACCACATTTGTTTGAAAAGTCTAATCTACAGTCTAATCTATTTGCGTCATCCCTCTCGCCTGCTTTGAATATGTACCTCATGGACCTAAATTTTCCCCTAATAGACTCACAGCAGTATAATGGTTTCAAATGGACTGACTTAGTGCCTTCGAGACTGTATTTCTATTATTTCTATGTCATTATCAAATGTACCTGGATGCTGAGATAGGTGTTCAAAGCTCTGCTCTGTGCAGAGAGCCTCACATGGATTGGCAGTAGTAAAGTATTGATTCATATATGTCTGAAGAACAGGAACAGGTTACAGATATTCTTACAGACGTTTGTTATTTCCCCTGTGGTGCAGACTGAGCGCTGACTTTGACCTGTGTTCAGATTCTGACAGCAGATAATCTTGTGCCATCATTATGCTGCTGACACTCACTTCCTGCACAATCCTTCACTGAGCAGGATATCCCCAGCAACATGTGGAAAACAGATATATAATCTATTTGGTGTGTGAGAATACTTTAACAAACATAGCATTGATAAAGTTAACCCTAAAATAGATTGGAAAAGTTAATCAGGCTGTGCAATCTGGCCATGTTTCATCCTCAAACAAATAACTCAGTTGTCCTAAGTTTCATGTGACTTGCAGGGAATGCAGCTCTGAATCTGACACAAACTGACTGCATTTATTGTGCGGTGATCAATAGTGCAATAAACTAATGTTGTACTCTTTCTTTCTCTTCTATGTGACTGGATCATGATAATTAACCACCGACATCACTACAGGTAAGTTTTGATTTTTTATTTCTTTTATTTCTCAGTGAAGATGAACTCTGTGCCTCGTGGAGATTCTCTGAGCTTTGACCACATTCTGGTTTTAAGGTTTTAGTGACAATGTGCTTGTATTGGGCCCCCATCAAGATAGTCTTTTTAGGAGCCTGGGGCGGTTTGTTGTAGCTGTTTTAAATTAGAATGAAAGCTTTTGCTCTCTACTTTTGGGTTGTTTAGCACCTAATGTTTTTCTGCTCTATGGGCTTACTGTTTTTAAAACACATTTTGCTTCCAAATCATCACATACTGATCCTTCGTTAGGCGCTGCACATCAAACTATGACTCTATGGGACCCTCTTTTGTCACTTATGGACTCTCAGGGCCGGTGTGTCAATTCCAGCTCGTTACATCAAGTCAAATCAAGTCAATTTTATTTATAAAGCCCATTTTCACAAAACACAGTTTGCCTCAGAGGGCTTTACAGCATATGACATCCCTCTGCCCTAAGACTCTTACATCACCTAAGGAAAAACCCTGAAATTTTCCCCTGTAACGGGGAAATAACAGTTGAAATACAATTATGACAAAAAGGAAAGAGAAAGAGAGAGGAGAAGAGATGCACAGAGATAATGGAAACAGACGCATGTCATAATAAATAGGTGTAAAATTACTAAATGCACTCTATGATAATATTGTGGGTGTTGATAAGAGTCCCATGCGTATATTGATAGTGGAGGTGTGGCTCAGAAATATGGCAGTAGAGGGTTGCGTCAAGCAAACATGCATAAAGTCCTGTTTTGAAATAAACTTCCAGTGTAAGTTTACATTGCTTTTAGGTTTAGGCAAGAAGCGTATGTGGTTAGTTTTACAAAACAGATTATGGTTTGAGTTAAAAATAAGTACTTTTGTCACTCTCGTAATGTAACATGACATATTATACTACGTTCTTAATATAACCCAAGAATGTTTTTTGGTTTTACCCTGGACACGAACAGCAGTCTCCTGGGCGGAGGAATTGTGTTTGTTTGACTCTTTCTTGCTTTTTATACTACAGCTGTTGTTCAGAGCGTCAAATAATGATGTGGCCCGGTGTTTCTCTTATAAATGCTAATGCAGAAAACACACCAGTCAGTAGTGAAGTGCAGCCGGCAGCAAGCTGCCATGCAATATCTATGGAAAGGCTTGTTTGTTTTGCTTACGTTTAACATTTAACACAGAACTTTGATTTTATTTGTTAAAGCGATACACAAAGGTTTTATTATATGTGTTTCACAAAGTGAGATATAAAAAAACAGGTCAGTCAAGCATAAAGAATAATGTTGTGGTCAACATGGAATGCATCATGCAAAACATGCTACTGACACCAGTGGAGGCACAACAGCTTCTGACCTAATTTGACATTAAATACAAACTGTCTGTCTTTAACAGATGGTACAGTAGCAGCAGTAAAATTAGTCAAAAAAACCCCAAAAAAACACTCAAATGCTGATTTGTACTACCTCATCAAACTTGTTTCGGACAAATGTGTAGGACATGACTTTAACCTTACTGGATTTCATCACTAAGACTTACAAAACAATGACTTTTTCTTAAAAGCAGAAAAACCCCAAAAGTGCAGCTTTTTTCCTGTTACATGCTGTATTATGAAATAAGGTTTTTTTTTTAAATCCGTATCACTCCAAGTATTTCTTAAGCAAATTTGCAAAAAGCAGATTTTTTTGCTTTGTTTTGTTTTCTGGTGATATTAAATTTCCGTCTCTAAATCCAGATTCCCTGATTCAGTGCAGGATTTCTACAAAAAGGATAACACAGGGCGCCGTGAAGGTTTACACACTACCTGTGCCTGTGCCTTCAGCAAAACCTCTAGTTGTGTGGCCTAATGTGATCCTGTTATAATCGGGAGTGGATTTATGTTAGGTATGAGGAGCTTATGAACCCCCTGGCAGTCAGTGTGGAGCAGCGCTGTGTTTTCATGCTTCAGGGAAAGTTGAAAAATGCTCTCAGGCTTGGATGGGCTTGAATTATTCATGGAGATGGAGGGAGAGGAGCTGTAAAAGCCTTCATCTTCACTTTTCTGCCCCTGGCTGTGCGGCTCCGCGGTGCACTCCGAGTGATGGGGTGAGTTGGGGTAAGAAGGCACATGATTACCCTTGCAGAATATCGATACCACATAGACTGGCAGGGGAAGAGCTGCTAGGGGGGCTGTGCTGATGGGGCGCGCCAACTGCCTTTTCCTTGTAGATTCCCATCCAGACCGCAAATTTCTTGGATTTTGTTGTTCCACATCTAAACATCTGTTTTGTATATTGGCTCAGACATTATGCTGATAGCCATGCTGACATTTTCATACAGTGTACCAAGGCTGTCATGGCTGTCAGCAGCTTGTAAAACAAAGAGAACGATGCTAGAAGGCATGGAGACACATTGTAAAAGTGCTGGCAGTGACCTGTAGTATTTAGTTATATGGATGAACAAGTTTAACCGCTACTGGAAATCTGATGAATATTTTGACTTCCATGTTATGAATGGAAGACATTCAAACATGGAGACTGACCTTGTCATATGCGTTCAGATTTAATGAAGGTTGGTCCAATATTGGCTGGGTTGAGTTTGAGATTGTCAAAGAATATTAAAGGATATGTCTGATATTTTTCAAACCAATGCCGACCTTCTTAGTGTTGTATATATCCGCTGTACATTGTATCACAACACACATATTTTATATTTCCAACTCTACATACTAGTTTTATACATTGCATCGTAACCTAAGGCACAAAGTTTGTATATTTTTCAACACTTTACACACTCAGCACATTGCACATATTTATAACTGTAAATATTCACATTCTAGTACTAATTGTTTCTTATTATTACTGTATTTTTATTTTATATTTTTTACACACACACTTAGCACATTATGCATATTTATAACTTTTAAATATTTTCATACAATTGAAACTTGTTTTTATAGTTACTATATTACTAGATTATATATTATAGTTTTTACATGCTTTGTGCTAGTACTTATTTATACTTTCTATAATTCTCTTTGCTTGGCATCAGAGTGGCTGTAACAGACCATAATTTTCCTCTGGGGATCAATAAGTTATTTTTTGATAATGATTCTGATTCTGAAAAGACGCAAATACCCACTGAATGTATCTACGAACAACTATTGTCTATGTATCCAAGTCTGATATATCCTCATCCTCTGTGCCATTAAGTTCTACTGTTGTCCAAAAACTTTTAAAAACACATCAGTGAGCCAAACTGTTTCACTGTATGACACGTTCCTTTATTACCATGAACACACACACCACAGTTTGTGACTCAATCCCACATAAACCATCCTGCTACTCACTTGAACACCAAATGTGGATTGAACATTTAACTAAAAAATTTTTTTTTGAAAGTGCCGACCAACTTTATGAAAATATATGTGACATATATGTTTAAAGAGTTCTTGGAGTTAGGGTAAGAATGTCCCGGTAAGCTAAGCAAAGCATCTTGAGTCATGTCTTTGCTGTCCAAGGTATGTAAATTCACGAGTCCCTGTCACGTTTACCACTTTGTTCATAATGATGAAAGACAAAAAGACCTTTGACCTATGCTTTAGTCCAGTCCACGTCTAATGAGCAAACAAATCCAAAAAGAGTAACCCAAGACAACAAGAAATCCCAGGAAAAGCTTCGAAGTATCGTCTCTTTGCTATAAGCCTAGATGGTAATACATGTTTCAGAGTAATCTTATTTGAGGATAAGGTTAGCTTTAGTCTGTTTTTCTTATTGTCAACAACAATAATAATAACTCTAACCCTCCAATTGTGTTTTTCTGTTTCCCGCTACGTTCTGATTTTCCTTGTGAGGCAGAGACACCAATGACTCTACAAACAAAAGCCTCAGTAAGAGAGGAAGATAAATGCAGCTGTAAATCATCCTTCACAGTCACAGTCACACCACAGTCTTTATTCAGTAGTATTTGTTTTAGTTTATTTTGAAGTCCATTGCACAAGACTACATTACTGGCCATTATCCATGGGTTTTAACTAGGTTTCCTTGGAGAGTGTTAGGGTTTAGGGGTTAGGTATTCACTAAATGAAGTAGATTATGCAGTTTCAGGGTAAGTGGTATTAATTCAAAATGAATGGAAGTAATCAATATTGCAAATAGTGCTGTGGTTAAAAAAAAGTCTCCTGGGGAAGTTTTGCTCCACCAGCTACAAGGCCTAAGGCTAAAGGTTTTGTGTCCTGACCTGTCTTTGCATTGATGTTCCAGTGGTGTAATGTAACAAAGTAATAGTACTTCATTAGAATACTTAAGTTTGTTTTTTTTGAATATCTATACATCACAGAGTTCAGACTTTTACATTTCTGTCAACTTTCATGTTCCCCCACCACCTTTCCTAAATAAAATGTATATTTCTATTCTACTTAATTTCCCATATGCATCTTGGTTGCTTACTACAAAAAAGGGAAGGAAAGGAGGAAGGAAAGAGGGAGAATGGGACGGACAGATGAACGAAGGAATGGGAGGGAAGGAAACACTGGATTTTGTTTTATATATCTTTTAAGCTGTTAACAACACGTTATTGAAGTGCAAGGTGGTGTACATATTTAAGAAGAAAACATTCATAATCTTCAAAATTCTGAACACTTGCTTTTTTGATTATCAGCATTTTCGTTGACTTTTACTTTTATGACTTTGGTACATTTAAAATACTACAATTACTTTTGATAGTTAAGTACAGTAAATATCAGACACTTTAAGCTTTTACTCAAGTAATATTCCAATAGATGACTTTAACTTCCACCAAAGTCATTTTCTGTTAATAAATCTGTAGTTTCATCAATTATGGCACTTCATCCACCACTGTGCTATCCCCTTCACTGGGCATCAAAAAAAAAACCTTGAACCTTAAGAATTGATATCCTAATTTTAATAGAATTTTCTGTAAATATTAATGGCCCCAACAGGACTTATCCAAATGTTAGTATTCATCGGCAACATAAAGGGCAGATTGTCATGACCTTTGCTGAGTAGGTCCATGCTCCCAAGGAAATAAACCATTTCCTCTATTGCTTTATGGAGTTGTAATTGCTGCCCTTTAAAAACAAAAAAGTTACCTTGGGACACTTTAACACAGAACAGGTCTAGACCATACTCGGTAAGACATAACAATTCAAATTCATTCCCACCAAAAGCAAGCACATTTGTGCAACTATTGCAAGGAAAAACTTCCTTTAAGAGTCAGAAACCTCGAGCAGAACCAAGACCCTATGGTATGCAGCCATCTGCCTCTACCTCTGACACAATATTTATTTTAATTTAACTCCTGAAACTGCCACAAAACTTCAAAAGAGAGAGGAGAAATCACACATTTGTATCATAATTTTGCCAGCCCCGGTGCCAGAAGAGAGTCAATCACCAGTGCAGCCATTTTCTGGCCTAGATAAACAAAACTCTGGAGAGTTCAGATTAAATGGGACATGTACGAATTTTGGTGCATAACCTTTCATAGGAAAACATACAGGCAGTGCATGAGAACAGCCTGTGAAAGGTGAAATGTTTTCTGAAAAATTCACAAGCTCTTCATACTTCAGATACTTTTTTGACTCCCTAGCTCCATCTAATATTTTCAAATTTTGGGATATGATAAGCTTTTTATTTAATAGCGTTGCTTTGAGTGTTTCGTCTGTAGTCCTACGTCTGCTCTCCGGTCTTGTTGCTAGCGTGTTTCACCTTTAAGGGGTGCTGGAATGGGAGCGTTCAGCACAGTGGACTGTTATGTAAGCCGTTGGCTGTGGTGCTCAGAGCTGCGTGGCCCCTGCACTGTCCCGCTGCCAACAAGCACAGGAGGTTTCATCACCCCGCTGTTTCAAAGGGTCCTCTGGACTCTGGATATTGTTTAGTAACGCTCTTTAGTTTGCCTAATTCGTTTTCTCCTTTCTCTCTGCTTTACACCATCCATCTGTCATTCTCCCTGATAGTCTCCCTTGTTTAAACCCTCTGTCTTTTCCCTCATGCGCTCTCTCCTCTTTTGCTGACTCACTGCGCGCTCTGAAATTATAATGCACTGAAATAGCTGACGCTTTCGCATGGTCTTATTGCACCATTTTGTTTTTATATCTGCTTCTCCGCTGTGATTCCCACTCCACCGAGACTGTGTCTAACAAGAAGCTGTGAATAAGGATAAGGCGAGGACGACTTCCTCCCACTGGGGTTTTTATTTTAGTGTGTACTAAAATACATCATTTGGTTTTATACATAGAGGAAAGTAGAGCTGGGTTATCTGTCACATTACATTATGAAGCTAATTATTATTATTTGTCATTGTCATAATAATATATAGGTTTTTGAAGTGACAAAAAAAACAGTTGTAATAGAATTAACAGAGATACTTGTACGGCATTACAAAGGACTATAGTTATGTTAATTATTATTGTAAGCATGACAAGTAAAAATATGTTTAATAATTTAGGGTGGAAATTTATGATAAAGTTGCAAGCAGTGATGACCTTTGCACAATATTTGGCACTGGACAACACACTTACTACACGTCATGTTGCTATATATCAGTTGTAGACCACACCATGTAAATTCTATGTAAATCAAATGATAATTGTCAGACAACGCTTACTTCCTGTTGCCAGTAGGTGGTGCAGTTACTATGACCCCTAATTGGCATGTAGATGTTTTCAGGCTGTGAGTCTTGTCAAACGTGAAGTTTGGGGCAGATTGGACCATGTACCTTGGACTTACGAACTACTTCCTATTTGACACATTGTGCGGCTGCACATACATGAATCAAAATAGAAGGTGTGCATGGAGACACCCAACCAGTCTGTGCACTTATCATTCAAATTTCAACTGAGGGGCTGACTTTGTGGTAGATTTGGGTGTGGACTGTTTTGTATGTCGTGCTCTAAAGAACCTTCAAACTGCATTTGACGCCAGCCCTCACCAGCTGTCAGATAGTGCTCATATGAATCATATTTGGTACGAAAGGGGTCATTGTAGACGACACTCACAGATGATCTATTTTCCTGTTGAAGCTTGAGGACTTGTTGTGATAGAGTTGTCCTTTTGCAGTGGTTTGAAGAGACGTTTTAAGGGCTATATCGCACAGAATTTGCCAATTTGTGTAAACTTGTTCAGCTGCTGTCCGTCACTTTGATAGTACAACGAATGGAATTGGATGATGTGGTTATCTAAAAGAAAAACCTAGTCTTATCGATCCAAGCCTAACTCTGTTAATGATCACTCACACAACTACCAACTTGATTACCTAAAAAGGCTGCGTGTGTTTACATCTATTTGGACAGCATTGATATATCTGCAGTGGTGTACTGTAAGTGAGGCCTTTTTCACCCAGCACCAGATACTAAGTACTCTTTGCGCACAGAGCGTTTCTCTAAAATATGTGAGGCGCACAGGAGCCGAGGCAGAGCAACAAAAAAAGAAAATGATTAGAGAACAGCGGCTCTTGTTGCCAAATGTGCATCCTGTGTGATCAGGCCCTAAGTCATTTTATCTGTCAAAACCTGTTGAGTAATAATTGTGGGTGGATGAGCAGAAACATCAGACTCTGTGTGTTCGGCGTGTGTGTGTGTGTGTGTGTGTGTGTGCTCGGGGTTGTGCGTTGGTGGTTGGAGGGATGGGAAAACATTGAGTTCTCTTTAAAGTGATTTCACATGGTGAATTTTGTCTTTAGGTTCAGGTCAGGGTTTCACTAGCCAAGGTGCCTCTCTGGTTTGACATTGGCGAGGAAATTTGATCAACGTGTTTTCATTACAGTTGATCCTGCTTTTGAGCATTTAGCGGGCCACCTGCCATTAAAGTCTAAACAATCAGCATGGAGCATCTTACCATGTGCCCACTGACTGAGAGTCTTTTTTCTGACTGCTTGTGAGTGATGTTAAAGGCTCTGATAGCATCTGATGGATACTGGTTTCATTTCTGAGTGGTAGGTCAAGTGTCTGTGGTGCTTTGTCATAACATTACATCATTTTGATGAGTCAGCCTCTTGATAGCATCAGTGGAAAATAAACAGAACCTCCAAACTACTTCTAAATTCACTTTTCCCCAAACAGTTTTTACTAACGTAGTCTTTTACGTAAGTTCAGAATGACTGGAAAACAATGAACTGCCTCAATAATTCACTTTATTAATTATTCACTTACTTAAAATCACATTTCATGCTGTATGTGTCTATTCAAATGTGTAAAACTGTCAGTAAGCCTGACGTATTATGGCATGTCACTGATGCTTTAGCCTTATGTGGCATTAAATCAATCAGACTGGATCTTTTGTGCGGGTTAGTTCAGTGTATAGTGCTTCACATTTGACCAAAAAGATCATTTTAAATTCTAGAACATTTTGAGACTAAATTAGAGAATTAAAAATTATCAATAAGTAAATGTAAAATCAAACAAAAAAGATGAAAGTATATTTTAAAAGAACAACAATAAACAGATTAAAAAAATAGAGTAAAAAGTGCTTAAATTTAAGGCTACTACATGCTTCAGATAAAGCTGCGTGTCAGATTGTGAGTAGTGCAGCAAAGTGTCCCTGAGAATTATGCTCAGATTTGCCTTGACATAGTTGTCATGTTCTGAACTGTCCGATACTGCTGTTTTAGTGTTACAGCAGGGTGGATAAACGTCTGAAACCCCAATTCCAGCACTGAAATCGGCTGCAGCTGCATTCTGAAATAGACAACTCACCAATCATTTCCCACTTTCCTGAATGATTAGCCAGGTGTGTGGCGATGTGAAAATTGGACATCTTTCTCAAGCTCTTTTCTTCTTCTTCAAAAAACTACTTGTTACTTCTTATTTGCAACATCATAAATGCCTAGTTTAGTTAAACATCATTTGTACGAACTTGTTAGTTTGAAACATACTGGAAATGGAGTTGGATTTTGGGGTCTTATCTGGCTGAGTACAATACCTTTTTTTACTGATGCATTTACATTATAAGATGAGATAAGACAATATAAGATAATCCTTTATGAGTCCCACAGTGGTGAAATTTGCATTGTTACAGCAGCAAGGTGTGTACAAGATAAAAAGTGAAAACCAACATGCCAGACGCAACAGTTAAAAAATATTTACACCAGGTGCACATGGAAATAATTGGTAACAGTAAAGTTTCCCAGCAGTGGCTCTGAACCTGGATGTTTCTTACTGACAGTTGATGGTATTTACCCAATATTATTTGAGCCACTGAACCTGGTTGTTTTTAGCAGCACATTGCATTGTTTCCCAGTCTCGATCAGTCACCCAAACCTGGGTGTTTTTAGCTAAGCATTGCATCATTTCCCAGAGTTTCCCTGTGCTACTTGTGGCAATGAAACCTGGGCCTTTTTTTTTTAACACGTAACAGCATTTCCCAGTGGCGTTTGAGCCATCGACCCTGGTTGTTTTTCACCAACCCATCACTGCTTTTTCATTAGCTTCTGTGCACCAAAAGCCGGAGGTTCTAAGCCAAGACATGATCTTTATCCTGAACAAGAGTTTTTTTTGTGCCTGAACTAAACACATCTTCACCACAGTGTTGCTGAGAGACGGAAAGTTTTAACATATTGGCTACACAATAATGTAAAAATGTAACATATCCATGGTCTCAGACAATACAATGCAAGCATTTTTTCCAGTTGATTGGGTTGCATGAGTGAGCAATCTCCATCCTTGGAGAAATGATTGTTAAATGCAGTTGGGTCTTACTGTTTCCATGATCTTATATCATATTCATTTTACCCATACAGTTATTCCACCTCAGCCATAAACCTTTCCCTGAATTGTTGAGTTCCTGGTGTTTTAATTCAGTCTTTTTAAATGCAAATTAAAATTAGCATAAAAGCAGAAACACTGGTCAGCCTAGAGGAATGCAAATAGGAGTTGCTGTTGACAGCCAATTAGCACGAAAAGATCAGTCAACTTTCCCCCACCAACAAACGTGCATAGCTTCCACACGTTGGTTGACTCTCGTCGGTCACCTAGCTGAGCTGTATCGGAAATTAATGGACTCCAGTGAGTTGATGTTTATGGTGTTGGAGTGAGCAATTCCCCTGGCAGGGAGTCAGGGGAAAATGGTGAATTACTGGATGCAGAAATGCGACCCGGCACTAATGGATGTAGAATGAGATAATCAAGAGGCTAACGAGGACAGGAATATTTGTCAGAGAGAGCAGCAGTGAAGAGCTTTGTGCTTGGCTTTAGACATCCAAAATGCATCCATTACCCTTAACTATACCAGGCCCTTTTTTATGCACTGACTTACAATTTTATGTTCCTGCAGGGCGCATGAATGTATCCCAACACAAAGGGCCTCTTCTAGACTCACAGCTGTGCATGAGGCTTCAGCTGGACTCGCTGTCCTAGTTTGGCAGCTATTGACACACACACACACACACACACACACACACACACACACACACACACACACACATACATGCGAACATGAATAATAGGGGACTATCTAAGTGTACTATCCAAGAGGGAACCTTTATTAGCAGTCATTTTAAAAATACAAAACTAGAATTGAAAATTTACTTTTGAGGTCTTCTTTCACAATATTACTGCAAATGTGATTTTTACAATTTTTTAAAGAAATTGCCAAGAGGGGACCTGAAGCCTTGAGCTAACAGCCTGCCTATCAAAGGGGGACATCCATATACTGCAGTCAAACTGGTTTATCCTGGTTCTCTCACCTATAGAGTGCTTCTTTTTCACTAAAACTTCATTTGTATCTTTAAAAATGGGTATGTAAACTTTATTGCTTGCAATATATCAACATTTTTGTGATAATAAATATTATAGAAATAATACTTGCACAAAGCAAAGTATATCTTTTAAAGAAGGCTCCTCATAATCCTGTGAATTCAGTTTTATCTTACTATTTAGTGTTTATAACTTTATTGTTGTCTTTGTTTTATATATGTATATATATATATATATATATATATATATATATATATATATATATGTATATTTAGACCAGACCAATTGTAACTACCAATGTATCACCAAAATTCAGAAAAATAAATCTATAAACGAGTAACATTATACATAAAATGATCAGCAATATAATTACTTATTTTAATAAATAATATATTTATTTTAATTAATTAATCACTATAAAATGATTTAACACAAGTCTGTGACTAGACCTTAAAAGCTGTTTGCTTCCCAAAAGAAAGAAATCAAACTGTGACATGACAGATGAGCTCAGGTCCAGAGAAGTCAGTGGCGCTTCTGGATTTTGTTGAATCTGGCTTTCACTTAGCATAGTAGAGTCTTAAATTGCATTTATAGATGCAGTGATGAACTGTGTTCACTGTCAGTGGTTTTCAGTGTCCCCAAGCTCATTTTTGTGATATCATGTTGGTATTTAATGCAGTGCAGCTTTATGGGTCAAAGGTCATGGCCATTCATTTTTGGTTTTTAGCCTTGTCCCTTTTATGCAGAGATTTCTCAAGGTTCTCTAAATCTTTTCATGCTATTATGGCAGATAGTTAATGGATTTGAACAGCAAATATCTTGTTTTGTAATGTATTCCTTTGTGTTCACAATAGTTTTTCAGTGATGGATGAAACACCTGTGTTTGTTAGTATTTTAGCATTATCTAATCTAGACCCCATTCAAAGATGTTTGTTTTTTTAATGACTACAGTCTGTAACACATACTACACACACTGGCATGCAGCATTGTCACAGTGCACAGAGAGTGTGCGTGAAGTGAAAGGCACATAATAAATAATATAATAATACGATAAGTTCACAATGACACTCAGCTTTACAGGACTTTAAATTCCAGTATTGTGAACTAAAACCTTCTTTAGCACTTAAAGTTTAACTGGTATGTTAGTGTTTTTGATGGGCATTGAAATGGTGATGAGCCACCAACAACTCATCTCAAAAACCATCACAACAGGATACACATCTATGAATGGGCCTTCATAAGTCGACTTTCTGTTTGTACTCTTGAACTTTGCACTCTAAAAAAGAAAAAAATGTCCACACTCCATTTCCTTGTAAGAAAAACTAAAAAAGGAGTTTTAAATTAAAATTATGTAACATCAAACTTTGACTTGACCTTTTTTATTGTTCAATTTCCAAAATACTTACCTGACCAGTTTTCACAAGTAGTGAATGTCAATCAAGTTTTCAATATACTTGTGTTCTCAGTCTGTACTTAAAGAAATGCAACTTGTTTGTTGGGTGCACATTACAGAAGAAGGTCCACCCTTGAGTAGGATATAATGACATGAGTCCACTGTTGGCTGGTACATAATGTCACAAGTTCCTTCTTAGATAGCACAGAGTGACGTTCACACTCAACCATGTAAAGCACATACAAACATATTTAATAATACTTGTGAAAAAAAATCTCATCTGAATAATGTTACATTTCTTCTTCAAATATGATTTGTTAGTATGTTTGTGTAACAGAATATAAAGGCTCAACTTTAGTGGCTGGCTTAACCTTTTATGGCTTGATACTGTATTAATGGGGAAATTATGCCCCATTTCTAAAATACATACATATTATTTCTATGATCTAAGGCAGTCTAAAAACATTAGTAAACATGGGCAACTCATGCCCCATATCCAAAAACTGGAGTGCTTGTGATGTCATTTGATATAAAGTGTAGAGTTGCTCCATTGATATGAAATTGTGAAAGATTTTCTAGATGACACTGAGAACAGCCAGAAGAACAATGTTATAAGTATATGGGAACATTTTCGTTACAGAACTGACAACACCAATATAATAAAGTTCATTTGGGTTTATGGGATAACAAACATTCTGTTGGTCCCCAAAATTAGGCTCTCGATGAGCAGAAGGGAGCAGCTCCAGACTTTATACTTCATGACATTACAAGTCTGAGACTTCTTCTCTAGTGTCTAGATCAGAGATATCACACATACTGGCTGATCCCTTGGCCATGGAAAAACATACTGAATTCCTACTTTAGATGTTCACCTTTACAATGAAGGGTTTCCCAGAAAGGACCAAAACGATATAAAGGTCAGCAACAGTATTTGCTGATTAATCATAAAAATAGATTTATTATCAGACTTTACTGAAATTCCCATTAAGAGTTATTACAAGCACAGGATCTCTTTTACAATGTATGTGCGTGTTTTCAATTTATATGCATAAGAATGCATTTTCTTTGTCGATCAACATTACAGAAAAAGGGCCACACATATAGAATAAAGCGACGGTGGTCCCAAGTTGGCTGGTACATAATGACACAAGTTCCTTTTTGATAGGACAGAGTGATATTCACACTCCACCATAGATTAATGAAAAAGAAATAGAAAGGTGCATTTTGTAAAGAGAAAATATCTAATACAAAAATGTATCTATTCAGTAAAGCTTCTCATTGTTTAGTAAATTGGCACCAGAAATGTTGCCATTGTAGCTTTTTAAAATAAAGGCTATAATGTGAACACAATTATAACTTGTCTTAATATTCACTGTGATGTGACAGATGAGCTCAGGTCCGGGGAAGTTGGCAGTGTTTCTGGATTTTGCTGATATCTGGCTTTCACTTTGGTATAGTTAAGTCTTAATTTGCATTTATAGATACAGTGATAAACTGTGTCCACTGTCAGTGGTTTTAGTGTCCCCAGCTCATTTTGTGATATCCTTCAGTCATGTTGGTATTTAATGCAGTGCAGCTTTATGGGTCAAAGGTCATGGCTATTCATTTTGGTTTTTAGCCTTGTTCTTTTATGTATTTCTCAAGGCCCTTTTCATGCTATTATGATAGGTAATGGATTTGAACACCAAATATCTTGTTTTGTAATGTGTTCCATTGTGTTCAAAATGAATAGTTTTTTAGTGATGGATGAAACACCTGTGTTTGTAAGTGTATTTTAGCATTATCTAATCTAGACCCCATTCAAAGATGTTTGTTTTTAATGACTACAGTCTATAACATATATACTACACACACTGGCATGCAGCATTTTCACAGTGCACAAATAGTGTGCATGAAGTGAAAGGTACATAATAAATAATATATTAATACAATAAGTTCACAATGACACTCAGCTTTACAGGACTTTTAAATCCAAGAATTGTGAACAAAACCCTTTTTTAGCACTTAAAGTTTAACTGGTATGTTAGTGTTTTTGATGGGCATTGAAATGGTGATGAGCCACCAACACCTCATCTCAAAACCATCACAGCAGGATACACATCTATGAATGGGCCTTCACTAGTTGTCTCTCTGTTGACCCCATTCAAAGAGGTTTGTGCAACCCAGAACTAAGTTTTTATTATTGTTATATCTATTTTTTGGTTGTTTTTGATAACTATAGTTGGTAAATACACATAGAGTTGTAAATTAGTTGGCAACACAGGGCTGGTATACAGCATTGTCACTGCGTGCACAGAGAGTGTGCATGAAGGCATGTGAGATTGCTAAAATAAGTTTACATTGACACTCAGCTTTACAGGTCTTTACATTCCAGTGTTGTCAACTGAAACAACTCTTTAGCACTTAAAGTTTAACTAATGTTAATGTGTTTCTGATGGCCATTAAGTGCGTTAAAAAATTCAGACAAACAGAGCCACTGAGAGCCAAGATGCCCTACTGCTTTAGAGGGCCACTTAATAAATAATTACCTTTCAATTATTTCAGTGATATTACATACATGTGGTTATTATGTCACTTCCCAGCAGATGTTTCTTCATGTGAAAAACATGTTTAACTCCTTTTTTGAATAGCTTGTAGTCAATTGTGCAATTGATTTTACAAATGTGAAATTTGCTTGTATTTCTACTCTTTACAGTTTAACATTATCTTACCCAACATCCACTTGTTTAACACAGGAAAGAGGAAAAGCCATGTTTCAGTCAGATACAACATCTAGGATATGAGAAGTAAGCAACCCTGAAGCCCAATGTGTAATGTCCTCACAACCATAACGACCATCGTCAGCTAGAAGAAACCATCCCCCGCACTGCAGGGAATCAAGGCCTGACAGATTTTCACAGGCTGACTTGCAGAGAATCAAACCCTCACCCACTGCAGGTCACTCACTTCAGTGGCAGCAGTCTCCACTGTTCAACACTCAAAGTTAGGATCTGAGAATCATATGGGTGCTGGTCACTCCACCTCTTCAGTGTAGAAGAAATTACATATTTTTGTCCACTTCATCAACTGAAGGCCAAGTAAATATAAAAAATATATCTATAAACTGTGTGTGAATGTAATAAAGACAGATTGCTTTCTAAAGAATGCACAAAGCCAATTGAATCAAATGTACATAGATCATACAGAGATGAATAACATTTTTTTCACACATATGAATACTCAGCCTCTTTTAGGGATGCATCTTACTCCATAAATGTGGTAATTTTATTTGTCGGTATCATCTTTCTGAAGCTGGCAATACTGTATTATAGGCATCATTAATAATTTGTTAACTGACTGTTAATTATACTTTTGTCAATACTCCTTGATAACCAATGAAGAAATGATAACTAATTAACTTTACCCATTATAAGTAATGTTATAGATTGTTATTTTATTAGTCAAATACCAAGACTTATACAGTCTTGTATAAATACATAAACTAAGTATTAATGGTTTCCAACTAATTTGTAAACCTTTGTAAAAACAAAAAAGTAAATTATACAATATAAATATCTCTTGATAGATAGACCAAATATTTATAACACTTTGTTAACTATTAATAGTTGGTTTGAAAACTGTTTATAAACATTGTTTGATGGTTTCTATAGTTGAAACTGCTAATGGTAATAAACTGTTAAACTGTTAACAAATACCATGTAGCAGATCTTGAAATACTATTTGGAAGACCATTATAAAGTTGCAGTTGCTATTTAAATCTTTTGAGTCACTTAATAAATAATGTCTTTTCTAAGCACTTTGTAAGGTATATATACACGCTTGCTCTTCATTAAATTTCTCTTTTTTAATAGGTTACAAAAGTTGCAAAACAACAATAACTCACTACATTTATCTTTTGGCTCAAAGTTGCATGTCAACATTGACTTTCTGTTCATATATGTGTTTAAATGATAATCACACAATCAGGACACAAACATGTACTCTTTTATGTAGCTCACCTATAAAACATTTAAAAAGGGCTAAATTAGTTTTACTCCATACAATCAATAACCATTGACAACATTTTAACTATCTAAATAATGTTTGTAGATGCTTTACAGAGTATCTAATTCTGTAGTATTGTTTTACCTCTTTAGTTAAAAACAGAACCTTTTATTATAATTAGAATAATGAAATGTAAACTTGAGGCAATAACTCAAAGTAACATCAAAATGGTATGTCATGAAATAACAGATGTAATCATTAGGTAACTGAATATGTTCAACTACTTAAATATCCATAATAGTACAAGTTTTGAAAAAAAAAACAGTATTTAAAATGGGAATTAAAGTGGAGAATTGTATGCTCATCTGCATAATTTCAGGGTGTTCTTCCCAATAATCCAGGGATGTTGTACTAACCAAGATAAGCAGTGTGTGCTACTTGTTAAACCCAGGATGGGGGGAATAAGCCACGCTTCAGTCAGTCTAAATCAGATACAGCATCTTGAATATGAGAAGTTAGCAACCCCTTAGCTCATCGTGTCATGTGCTAACGACTCATCGCCAGCTAGAAGAAACCATCCTCGCACTGCAGGGAATCAAGGCCTGACAGATTTTCACAGACTGACTTGCACAGAGTCAAACCCCTCACTCACTGCAGGTCACTCACTTCTCAGTGGCAGTAGTCTCCACTGTTCAACATTCAAAGTTAGGATCTGAGAATCATGGGTGCTGGTCACTCCACCGCTTCAGTGTAGAAGAAATTACATATTTTTGTCCACTTCATCAACTGAAGGCCAAGTAAATATAAAATATATCTATAAAACTGTGTGTGAATGTAATAAAAGACAGATTGCTTTCTAAAGAATGCACAAAGCCACTGAATCAAATGTACATAGATCATACAGAGATGAATAACATTTTTTTTCACACATATGAATACTCAGCCTCTTTTAGGGATGCATCTTACTCCATAAATGTGGTAATTTTACGTGTCGGTATCATCTTTCTGAAGCTGGCAATACTGTATTATAGGCATCATTAATAATTTGTTAACTGACTGTTAATTATACTTTTGTCAATACCCTTGATAACCAATGAAGAAATGATAACTAATTAACTTTTACCCATTATAAGTAATGTTATAGATTGTTGTTTTATTAGTCAAATACCAAGACTTATACAGTCTTGTATAAATACATAACTAAGTATTAATGGTTTCCAACTAATTTGTAAACCTTTGTAAAACAAAAAAGTAAATTATACAATATAAATATCTCTTGGATAGATAGACCAAATATTTATAACACTTTGTTAACTATTAATAGTTGGTTTGAAAACTGTTTATAAACATTGTTTGATGGTTTCTATAGTTGAAACTGCTAATGGTAATAAACTGTTAAACTGTTAACAAATACCATGTAGCAGATCTTGAAATACTATTTGGAAGACCATTATAAAAGTTGCAGTTGCTATTTAAATCTTTTGAGTCACTTAATAAATAATGTCTTTCTAAGCACTTTGTAAGGTATACATACACGTTTGCCCTTCATTAAATTTTTAATAGGTTACAAAAGTTGCAAAACAACAATAACCCACTACATTTATCTTTGGCTCAAAGTTGCATGTCAACATTGACTGTCTGTTCATATATGTGTTTAAAATGATAATCACACAATCAGGACACAAACATGTACTCTTTATGTAGCTCACCTATAAAACATTTAAAAGGGCCAAATTAGTTTTACTCCATACAATCAATAACCATTGACAACATTTTAACTATCTAAATAATGTTTGTAGATGCTTTACAGAGTATCTAATTCTGTAGTATTGTTTTTACCTCTTTAGTTAAAACAGAACCTTTTATTATAATTAGAATAATGAAATGTAAACTTGAGGCAATAACCTGTAACATCAAAATGGTATGTCATGAAATAACAGATGTAATCATTAGGTAACTGAATATGTTCAACTACTTAAATATCCATAATAATACAAGTTTTGAAAAAAAAAAACAGTATTTAAAATGGGAATTAAAGTGGAGAATTGTATGCCTACTCATTCAGACAATTTCAGGGTGTTCTTCCCAATAATCCAGGGATGTTGTACTAACCAAGATAAGCAGTGTGTGCTACTTGTTAAACCCAGGATGGGGGAATAAGCCACGTTTCAGTCAGTCTAAATCAGATACAGCATCTTGGATATGAGAAGTTAGCAACCCTTTAGCTCAATGTGTCATGTGCTAACGACCATCGTCAGCTAGAAGAAACCATCCCCCACACTGCAGGGAATCAAGGCCTGACAGATTTTCACAGACTGACTTGCACAGAGTCAAACCCCTCACTCACTGCAGGTCACTACTTCTCAGTGGCAGCAGTTTCCACTGTTCAACATTCAAAGTTAGGATCTGAGAATCATATGGGTGCTGGTCACTCCACCTCTTCAGTGTAGAGGAAATTATATATTTTGTCAGCTTCATCAACTGAAGGCCTATAAATCTAACAATATATCTATAACACCATGTGATTGCTTACTTAATAATGCAGAGCACCACTGAATCAAATGTTTAACATCTTAGAGAGATGAACAACAATTTTTTCACAAACAAATGAATATTTAACCTCCTTAGGGATGCATTTCGCCCATAAATGTGCTGGTAATTTTACATGTCCGTGTCATCTTTCCTAAACTTGCTGTTTACACACTGTTTATTTTACTTTTTTCAATACTACTTGATAACTAATAAATAAATTGCAACTACTGATGGTACGCTGATACACTGATACACTGATACACTACTGATGGTATATTGTTAAACTGTTAAAAAATACCATGTAGTGGATCTTGACATATTATTTGGGAGGCCATTTTAAAGTTGCATTTGCTGTTTTAAATCTTACAGTCACTTAAAAAATGCTTTGTTTCTCAGCGCTTGTGTTATATGCATACACGCTGTCCCCATTAAATGTTTTATAGGTTAGAAAACTATTTATTTTCATATATGAGTTCAAACTGATTTATGACCAAACCTTTTAAATTTATATCACTGCAGCTCAAATGAAAAGGGTTCAGGAGGTGAAAATGGACTACATAAATTCAACATTACAGATCAATAACAAAACCTATGTTACAAAAACTACAATAATCCACCATGTTTTTTCTTTTGGCTCAATGTTGCATTCTGACATTTTATTTCTGTTTCCTGAATATGTTGAATATGATGATCAGATTTATCACTCTTACTCTTTTTAGTTTTGTTTTACTCCTATAGTTGAAACCAAACCTTTTATTATGATTAGAACAATTAAATGTTAACTTGGCACAATAAACTATGTAACATCACAATGGTTTGCCATGAAATTCATGTAATTATTAGGTGATTAAATATGTTCAAATATTTAACTATCCAGTAAAAAAGTACTACTTTTGTATCAGTATTCAAGCTAGTGGGAATTTGAGGAGAATTATATGCCCAATCTGTAAACTTTAGGATGTTCTTCCCAATAATCCAGAGATGTTGTAATAGCTAAAATAAGCACTGTGTGCCACTTGCTTTAACTCCAGGACAGGGACAGACCCATGTCTCAGGCAGTCAGAGTTGGATGTAACATTCTAGCTAATATAAATTAGCATCTCTGAAGCTTAATGTGGAATGGCCTATTGACCATCACAACAACAAAGAAACCAACCCCACACTGCAGAGAATCAAGGCCTGGCACAGAGCTGCACACGCTGACCCCTCACCCTCTCCAAGTCACTCATTTCTCAGAGGCAACCTTAAAGGCACATGGGTGCTGGACACTCCACTCAGTCAATGTGGAGGATTGTTTAATGCTTACATCATTAACTAAAAACCCTTTAAGGAATTTGAAATTCTTCATATAAACCAAACTGTGTTGAATAATAATAAGTCCTCTGGTCACTGCAGGCATGCACACAGAGAGATGGCAAATCATTTAATCCAATACAAAATGAGTAGTCAGCCTCTGTTAAAGACACAATCCATAAATGTGCTGGTAATTTTGCATGCCAGTACACCCATTTAAAAACTCTCAGTTCCCTCCTCCCACAACAGAAGACTTTAAAGGTCGTGACACAGCAGACAATCCAATCCAAATCTCTCAGCTGCTATTTTTTTTATTTTACTTGAAAGTGAATCCTATTTTGATCCTAGTTCTGCAGTTTTTGTATTGTTGGCTGTTTTATATTTCTTTTAGTTGTTTTAGTAGTTGTAGTTGTTTTGGTTTTTCTTGAGATCTAGTAATGTGTATATACAATTTTGTCTGTCTAATGCAGATTTAAGATTAATTTAAAAACATTGGAGAAAAAATATAAAACAAAACAAAACAAAACAAAACAAAACAAGAAGTGTCATTTTGTACAGGCCAAGAGGGGACAAAGTGTGGACTGACTTTCCTTTTTAGAATTTAAAGTTAAAGTACAGCCAAAAAGTACAGCCAAAAACCTATAGAATTTGAAATAGTTCATCTCAGCAGTTGAACAGAGGGTTTCAGAGGTTAATCATTCCTCTAACTGACTTATCCCCTGTAACTGAGACAAACTGATTGCTCACAAAACCTCCCATATTATAAATACCATTAAAGATTGCTCTAGTCATTTATATCATGATGGTTGTCAATGTGTTTTCAACACAAGGTAAAAAAGGAGCACACTCTTAAACAGCAACTCAAAAAAACTTATTCAGGTGCACGATTCAAAAAGCAATGTACTAAAAAAACTAAAAATGATATTTCTATCTCCAATTTCCTAAAAAAATAAATAATTTTATTATTACATTTTGTAAGATTATTTTCTTTTGAACAATAATGCATCTTCTTTTTTTTTCCTATTCTTTGTCATTTATCCATGTTGAAATGGGAATGTCACTTCATACTATATATCTAAGATGGAACTTGTGTCATTATATACCAGCCAACAGTGGACTCATGTCACTTTATACAACTCAAGTGTGGACCTCTTTTTCTGTAATGTGGAGCCACAAATAAAATGGATTCCTTATAGATGGGCACACATACATTGGATTTCAACCATAACATTAAATGCCAAATTCAGCTGATTCCTGTGAATTTGGGAGACCCTGCAATTTTGTCAAATCACTGCAACTATACAGAATTTTAACTATTTAAACCGTTAAAATCTGATTTTCACTGTATGTCTGCCCACAACTAATCCACTCAGTTCCTCAGTTGCCCTCTAAGTATTTCTGAGTGGTTTGATGTTTTACAAAGAAGACTTTGGACCAGCAAAGCTTATTTTTAAATTATTTGCTTCATTTTATGCAAATATTGGTTTCTGAAAAGGCATCATTCAATGATGATGAAACTTTATTCCTTTTTTTAAAAAAAATAATAACATTTTTGTTTTAATATTCTTTTCCCAATAGAAAAAAAACTTTAAATCCACAAAATAAAACCTAAAACTTGTATGGCATTTTTTTGCTTGTAAAACTGTTAAATGGAAGTTTTGAGCACGGCCCATCCATATTCTCAAGTGACGCTTAGCCACGCAAGATGTATGCAGATGTGCCTCAGGTTGTCTGGCTGTTCACTGACGATAATAACAATGCCGCTTGGCTCTGTCCGGCTATGTTCTCATCTCACATCATCCTGCCATGATCCAGATCGATGCAGGTATGCCAAAAGCACTGACAGAGGGAATGTATTTGAAAAGTTAACAATGAGAATGGACTGGGGTAGCTCCCTTTAAACACAGTGTCAAGCTATAAAATGGTAAAGACATCCACAACGGCTGAGCCTTTTTATATTCAGTTACAAAAATACATACTTACAGATCCTTTTAGCAAAAAAAATTACATGATTTAGTTTAGATATATTTACAAGTAACTTGTGTCATTATGTACCAGCCAACTGTGGACCCTGTTGCTTTATACTACACAAGTGTGGACCCTTTGCCTGTAGAGTAGATCAGCAACAAATGCATTCCTGTGATTATAGAGAAACAAAACATATGTACATTGTAAGATTGACAGAAATCTAGTGCTTCTAGTGCATCTAAAAACTCAAAGGAGTTTTTGGAGGATTGAGCTAATCTCAAGGTTAAGTTAAATTCTGATAATAAACTAATTTAAGCAATTCTAATAAAATTAGTAAAGATCTTGCTGGTATTTTCTCTCCACATTTTCTTCCTACCATTATTATTATTATTATTATTATTATTATTATTGTTATTGTTATTTCTCCTTTCTTTAGATTTTAAAATATTTCCTTGCCTCTGGGGAAGCCGTATTGTAAAAACAGTGTCAAGCTAGATGGTTGCTTCATCCACTAAAACTGAGCCTTTATAGTTTGTTATAAAATATTAGTTATAATTATAATAATCACAGTCATTGTAATCATAGTTGAGGAATAATTTTTTAATTATTTAGGTGAGATTCTTTTTGTGTAAGTCTTATCTATCTCATTTTATTTATTCTTTACATGGTGGAGTGTGAACGCCACTCCATGCTATCCAAGAGGGAACTAATTGTCATTATGTACCAGCCAACAGTGGACTCATGTTGCATTATCCTATGTTTGGACATGTTTTCTATAATGTGCACCCACAAACAAATTACATTTCTATGAGCACAGACTGAGAGTGTATATTGAAGTATATTGAAAAACTGATTGACATTCAGTGCTCGTGAAAACTGGTCAGGTCAGTATCGTCAGGGACTGAACAACTTTAAAGGTCTAGTCAAGGTCTGATGTTACATCATTTTACATAATTAAACCTAAAAAGAAAAAATCTTACTGCTGATCATTTTATGTAAAGGTTTATTCTGCTTGGATTATAGTTTTCTTGCTTTTTTTAAGGCTCTAAAATACTGATTTCTCTCCTGCCTTCTGGGTAGCCCTTTATTTTAATACAGTATAGAGCTTAAAACTTATGAAATCACGAAAGCCGTTTTGAATTTTAATGCAAAGACTAATAACAAATCACGTTTCAGGAGACTGGTGTCTTTATTGAACCTATCATGCTATTTGTATCATATTTGATACATTACATTCTGTGGCCTTCATGTCACCCACATTAACATTACTAAAGCCTGTTTAACGGCCCATCTGCAGTCTGAAAGGCTGCTGGGGAGAGGAGTGTTAAAAGCGACGTGTGTGAATGGGTCGTTCAAATACCAGCTCCAACCAGGAGGGAGAGCTCTGAATATGGATATAAACACTCACACACACTTTGGTCCCCTCTTGGCAAAATCTGAAAAATTTCACCAGAGGCCATAACACATGATTTTATGATGATTTAGAGCATGTCCAAGTGGGGACTTAAAAAATGTCCCCTGTTAGTTTTGCCGTTCCCTGTTGGTGACTGTGTAACGATGAGTATGTTCCCTGTTATATATATGCGCGAGTGCACTCACACCATAGTCAGTCAGAGCTCAAAGAGCAAGACAGAGCACTCAGGGTACATAGGACATGGAAGGCAAACCAGTATTTAATAAAACTGATCAAATGAAAGAGACCCCTGTCTGTCCTGTTTGTCACAGTTTGCACTTGTTCCCTGTTGTGATGAGGCCCAGATTTCCCAAACTGGTTTGCTGTGCCTTAAAGTAGCACTTTGTAAACAACGGTTACTCAGCTGATGCATTCTTGACAATTTGGAGCGCCACTTACATCTTGCCTAGGTGAAAGTACCAGGTTTCAGCCATCTGTAGTCACTTCCAGGAGATGTGGGTGGAGGGTGGAGGGGTTAAATTGTTCTAAAGTACAATATTACTTTTGTTTGGCTGGTCCTAACTTGTTTCAGAGCCCAAAGAAAATTCATGCAAACCCTCTGTCAAGAACTGGGAGAATATTCTTCGAAGACAACTCTGGTGCTGATGTGTTTCCTCTGCTCTGTAATTTCATTATCATAATTTCATTATGTGCTTGGAAAAATAGCTTAACACCAAATCGAACCTGGAATATTCCCATGTCAAAGGGATTACACCACATTCTTGGTATAAATTGTGATCCAACTGTGCTTAAAGGGATAGTTCACCCCCAAATAAAAATACATAATTTTCCTCTTACCTGTAGTGCTGTTAGTCTAGATTGTTTTGTTGTGAGTTGCCGAGAGTTGGAGATATGAGCCGTAGAGATGTCTGCCTTCTCTCAAATATAATGGAACTATATGGTGTTCAGCTTGTGGTGCTCAAAGTGCCAAAAAATACATTTGGAAAAACTCAACAATAATGTCTGTTTCCAGAAATCATGTCGCAGGTACTTAAGATAATTCATAGACCTTTTTGAAAGCAGTTTCATGTAGGAACTATTTTTTTTCTACTGAACTTTATGCATAAACAAGTACAAACCTTTCGCCCATGAGTAGATACACGCTTCCTTCTTTGCAGTGACACGATTTGTGTTCCCTCTTGCTCTTCATTAAAGGCAGCATTTCAACCTGATGCCGTTCTGTGGCGTATGATGTGTATGTAATAGGTCCTTTACGGCCATTCCTCTTAAGTGACGCTGCCCGTGTTTATATCTAGCTGACACTGTCTGGCTGTCCACCAGTTTATAATAACAACACGACCAGTTCTGTCTGGCTTTGCCCTCAACTGATGCCGTCCAGGGTGTATCATGTGCATGCAAAAGGTGCCTTTTGGCGCCAGGATCATATGGCGAAAGCATTGTCAAAGCAGTGGTATTTACAAGTTTGGAATGAGAACCGTCTGGGTCGGCTTACCACAACAAAAAACAGAGAAGCTCCAATTACAAGAACAGAGGTAGTGTGATTTCTTTTTCTGCTCAGGACGCCATTGCTCCACTATCTCATAACATTGCAAATAGCGCATTGCTGCTATATTAATTCTCTGAATGTCGCACACAGAACATTTAAAATGTATTTACTACTATTACAATCCTCCTACAGTGCTAAAAGATATTATTTGTTGATCGTATTTGTAGCACTTACTGTATCTCCACTATGTGAACCGCATGGATTTTGCTTTTTTGCTGCACTCTTAAATGAGAAAACAGAAGATCTATGTGACACATGACAGGAAAAACCAGATTTGGGACCTGTACCTCTTCATCTCTGTCTCGTCAGTGTCAGTCCAACTCTGAACTGTTTGCCTGGTTGAGTCTGTGTTGAGGCAAAGTTTCCTGGAATAGTTACAGATTTACATTCAAGCAAAATAACTTCACAAAAGCCTCTGTCACCCCCCACCTCCCTCAGTCTGTCTGCTAGTGCCAAAGGTTGTGTCAAAAACAAAAGCATGATGTGGATACAGTACTTGGGAGGGAGGGGGGGGGCGCCTGCCAAAATATGTGTGCAGCTTGAGAACTGGATTGCTTTCAAGCATTGAAAAACCGGGGGAAAAGGAGGAGACCGAGGCCGAGGGAATGAAGGGAAAAAAATGGATGAATAAAGCAGAGAGACATATTGTGAAACTATTTTCTGAATGCTGGGATCCTAGAGGCTATGGTGTCACAATTAAACCAAGTGTGCACATGTTGTATAGGCCCGTAGGCAGAAAAGTGGGGGAAGTAGTGTTTGTTGCCATTCCCTTTAAATTAAGCTGTGGGCAGAGACGGAGAGGGAGCTTTCTAATAACATGTTAGAGCTCATTGATATCAACATGTGTCTTTTCTTTTCTCTATTTTTATTTCATGGTTTTAATTTGGGGCTTAGTGTGTTCTGGCACTGGCTTCAGCCTCTCTTTCTCTTTTCCATTTTAAATGTGGTTGCTCAGTGAACTGGCCATAAATGGGAGGTGATTTTGCTCAGGCTCAGCACTGCAAACTGTTCCTTTCAACTACATAACCAGCATGTCTGAATGATGTCTTCTTGTGTCCATAATCAAAAGGAGGTTTTCTGAAAGGGATGCAAAATGGCCACAGATGGGAGCTGTAACTGCAAGAGAAAGGAAAACATTATTGATAAGGGCCTCTAATAGGGTTGGACTGATGTTTGTAGACATACGCTGGTTGTTCATTTGTCTGTCTGTTTGTTCCCTTTTCACGAACGCAGTATCTTAACCCAATTTCAGACAATCTTTTTTTTGGATTTGGTAGGAACAGCCTCTTTGACTCAACAATGCACTGCTAGATTTTGCTGGTCAAAGATCAAGGTGACTTTGACCTAGGACTTCAAGTTTTTATTCAAAATTCGACGTCATTCAAACGTTCATTTTCAAACAACCTGGGCAAATTCAAAAGTGCATCAGATGGCTTGAAGTGGTTTTCTTTGTAATCCAGTGGAGGCAATCTAGTCTGTCCCATTCTCATGAAAGTGATATCTCAGGAACACCTCGTCAAAATTTCACGTCCACTTGGACTGAAGTCTGAACTGATCAGAATTTGTTGTCAGAGGTCCGGGTTACCGTGGCTCTTTCGTCTCATTCTTGTGAATGCAATATCTCAAGAAGGCCCTGAGGGAGTTTACTCAAATTTGGTACAAACATCCAAAGGTCAAAGGTCACTGTGACGTCACAAAACACATTTTGGCCATAACTCATGAATTTATATGCTAATCATGGCAAGATTTCACAGAAATGTCTCAAAGATTCAAATGATGAAGTGATGACTTTTTATATCCAAAAGGTCAACTTCACTGTGATTAATCAACATCATAAATCAGGAACAGAAAAAAAGACGTTTGGTCAGATGAACTTGTGATACTGATCTGCATCTGATCACAATGCCTCCTGGGCTCCTCCCATTGGAGGTATTTCTGTCTCGTCCAACTGGTAGGAGGCCCTGTGGCAGAACCAGAACACGCTGGAGGGATTATATATCTTGTCTGGCCTGGGAATGCCTCGGGATCCCCCAGAAGGAGCTGGAAAGTGTTGCTGGGGAGAGGGACGTCTGGACATCTGGATGGATGATCTTGGGTGCTTACCTTGAAACTGTACTGGTTGTATAGATCTTCTGTGCTGCAGTGCTAAAGATGTGTATGAAGCAATCACAATCGCCCAAAAATACACTCAATACCGGGTATTAAACTCCCTCAAAATCTTCACCACATATATTATATGAGTCTGGATAGACATAGATGTAAACTGCAACTTGAGTGGGTGGCGGAGGAAAACAACCAAGAGGCGGTAATTCTAGTATTTCATAGTGAATGTTGTCAGTTATTCTCACTCAGAATGCAGTATGATGCAGTTTATTGCGGTAGAATTACACTTATTGTGTACTTCTGTACTCCCCACCCCACAACCCGCCACCACTTTAATCTTTTTTTAAGTAATACTGCCCAAAACAATGTGAAATTTATGTGCTGTCAAAAACCAACATCCTCTAAACCCTTTCTTTATTCTCCGTTTCCAGTCGCTGTTGTGCTTTACAGTAATTGTACGTGACAACATCCCATCATACTGTCATATGTATGTACATGACAATACATTTACCAGAAGTGAACGGGATGGTAAGGGCAGTGTTTATTTTTCCTGTAAATATGTCAAGGCTTGGATCCAGTTGGAAAAATACATTACACACTGTATCATTAGTCATCCAGTTACTGTACTGTAGTGAGTTGCAGCAGGGCCAAGCCTGTTGCTGCCCTGACTGGATTATGGGATTTTACACAGTAACCTTCTCCTCACCCTTTCATCGCAGCCGGGACCGAAGCTTTTTATTCGACATTTAGGCGTTCGTATGGTGCACATTTCAGCTTAACCCTGCTTACAGTGCCAATAGGACATGTGTCTGTCGGTCTGTCTCTAAATTTAGTCAAGGACTGAAAATACAAAGAGGGGCAGAAGCCATTTGTAGTTTTCGTCCAAAACACTGAGCTGTTAACAGATACCACATCTGGTTCCTTTCATCTTGTGTTTGTTTTTGGCCTCAGTCAATGATAGCTAAAGGCTCTAAAGTGGTAAGAATGAATAAGCGGGTAACACTCACACAGATAGAGGCAGACTGTTTATCGAAATCTGTTACTTTGCCTGAGGTTTAGTGCTTAGGAGTTGCGCAGATGTTGCTAGATGTAGATCAATCTATGACCTTAGTTTTGCACCTTTTTTTAAAAAGAGTTGTCTCCATATACATTTGTTGTCAAGTGTGGAGGTGTGTATAGCTTGGTAAATACCCCCACTGTGGTCCTAATGTGTTTCCACAGTGCTGCAGCAATGGTGCCAAATCACAGTGTGTGTCTACTTTTATTTAACTCTTAACAGAAATGCTGTAAAGGAAATGTGTGGAGTTTGTTTTTTTTTTCTTTACCACTAGTCGTGCTGTAGAGGATGTTGCAGAGCTTGTGACATGTTGTACTGATATGCGCTGCACAATTTACTGCTCAACATTCTTAGTTAGTGTTGCCTGTCAAGCTGTCAAGCCTCACGATGCACACGTGAAATTTACAACAGTAATATTATATTGCAGTAAATTCTGAAACCTTGGCTCCTTGAATCATAACAGAGGTAAGGACAAAACCAGCTTTTCTACACAGCTGACGACCATCAGTATAGGCACCACGCAAAAGTAGTATTTAAAATGCATTTGATGGCTACATAAAATGCATTTTTAATACTACTTTTAAGTAGAAAGTAAAAGTATGATATTAAAGCTTCTGTATGCAACATTCAGAATATTACTAAAGCAGCAAACCACTGCTTGTTATGTAAAGATATTGTGGAGTGATGACACTGGGGGCAGAGAATGAAGTCACGCTACCTCTGTGTGTTGTTAGATGAGCTTCTCTGTGGTTTGTTGAGGTAAGCAGGTCCGGCCATGTATGGACGTTGGTTCATGTGTGTACCCCACTGGCTGATCACTGCTGCTTTGCATTGCGCTCATACAGGTTACTGCTGATATCAGGGCGGTGGCATCACATAAGCACCCACTCGCCAGTTTTAACCTGGCTAACACAGTTAGCTCTGTCAGCATGGCTGCTGGTGTTTATCGCTTTTTCTGGAGTTGGCATCATCTGTTAGCCGCCTGCTCAGCCACCTTATAGGCTACACTCAGAATTTCACAAGATGGTCTTTAACGTTTGAACTTTCATAAAAGATACAAGGCTTTTAATATGACAGCTTAACAATGGGAGACCTGCACATTCAAATTGCTCAGTGGGGCATAATGTCAAAAAAGTTCAACTTCACTGGAATAAAATTACAAGACCTTTCGCATCCTTGGGCCCATGGAGCAAGGACACTAGACTTTGCCAGCAAAACATTTTTTTTCAGTTAAGCCCTCTGCTAACTTAAATTGGGATAATAATGATTTAATCATGCAGCTCTTCTGGACGTTCAAAAATGTTATTGGACCAAATAGATTGATCAAGATCAAGTCCCTAAAGTGAAAAGAATCATTTCATGAGAGTTGCATCCACTGACTCAACAACATGTCTTTCACAATGTTAATCTGTAGCAAAAAGTCTTTTAGGGTCCAGTGCTATTACAAAACAGACCTGGAATTGTAATACCACATTTTGGCTGTACCTGGGAGCTTGAGAGAAATCAGCTTGGCAGGCCTGTTTTACCTAGATACCATTGTTATACTAAGATGGGACAAATGCAAAGGATTTAGAGAAATGTCAGTATTTCAGACTGTGAAGAAAAGTCAACAGCTGCTGGCAGTGTATAGATTAATAGAGCTGGTTATGGTGTCGTGCTGCCACCAGGCCTTAAAGACAATTCGTCCTAGTGACCACTGGCACTACTGCAACAAAAAAATCTCCCAAGGGCCAATACACATTTAACCAATGGATCACCACTGCAGACACATCTGAGAAACTGTTAACAACTGCAGATTTAGTTCAGTAGTATACATTGTTGAACCACTGAGGTTTCAAATATTTACAACAAAAAAAAACAACAGGCACATGCGGTGGTCTGCTTGCAGATGCAAACCAGGAAAACATTTTTGGTTAATGTGCTTTGTGATTAAATAGGCACCATTTTGGAGGATTTCAGTCCTTATGATAGATCCATGGCCAATGTGCTGTTAAAGTAGCCATAAAAGAAGGGAACATAACAAGGTAAAAACAATTGTAACAGTGCAGGGTTTTGCTAATGTTTGTCTTTATCTTTTTTTTTTGTGCAATAGAAAAAAAATTCAACATGTTCTTCAGGCCTTAAGGATACACACGATGCATCTGTGCCCTGCAAAATGTGGAATGTAAAACAAAAAATGTGTTTGTGTTCACAGAAACCTCCACAGGGTACCTTTTTACAGTGCACCTGTTTTTTTTTTTTTTACTGGATGAAATTAATCAAATCCCCCTTCTCTGGTATGCAGCTTTGGTTAGAGGCTTTTCACATCCAAATACGGCAACTAAGCAACAACAACGCCTGCTGAGAATAAAAAGAATTCTAAATAGTTTTCCTATTTCCTGGTGTTGTGTAATGGTGATCCACATTGTGCACAAGTGCAGCTTTTTTTCTAAAGATCTAAATGTAGTTTTCACCCATTTTCAGTGTGATGCAGTGGGCTATTTGCATGAGGCCCAAATCACTCTGCTTTTAATGTGTTGTTAATGTGAGGTTCTTTTTTCTTCCAGACTGTTTTCTCATTGCTTTAAGTGCTGGCATTTGCTCAGAGAAATGACTGAAGATGATGTATTTGAGTCATTGCCATGAAAATATCAGTTTTCAATCAGCAGAGTTGTTCAGTGATGCTGGAGGGTTTGTCTGGCTGGCGTTGTCCTCAGCTGACAGTGTGAGCCGAACCTGCTGCACTCAGTTTTAAATGTACAACAAATATTTCTGATAAAAACCAACTAAATGACTCTTCTCTGTGCACATTTTCTGAGCAACGAAAACATGCTCTTGCTATTCTCCTCATATTCTATGCTATGATCAGAAAATTGTAAACTTAACTGTGTAAACTCTATATTTTCAGTTAAAAATCCAAATTAATTAATGTGATGCACACTTTCTTTCCCTAGTGGCAGACAACTGTGGCTGCCTGCAAAAAGCACTCGTAAAAATTGTTTTGCGATCAAAATGCAATAATTGAAATGATTGTTTTGCAGTAATTTTGCCAATTGTGCAGATTTAGTTTGGCTTAGTCATCACTACACACACAGTAGTGAAATGATAACAGTTTGGGTGTTTTTTTCTTAAGCAAATGTCATAAATAATTAAATTACAAAATACATTTGGGCACTGTAACTCTTAGCTCAAATCTCAGTCAAAAACAGTGTAACAGTGAATTTTTTGGGGACTATTTTAAGTGGCAGTGCAACAATACTTGTTGCAGTGGTTGGTGATGTTAGAGCAGCAGTGCAGAGATTTGACAAACGCTGATGCAACCTGTTAGTGGAGTCAGACCTGCAGGTTTTGCTCTCTCTACACAGCAGCTTCATCATTAAAATGTCTCCAACCTTTTTTTGTTTTGTTTGTCCTTGTACAACTTTAAAAAAAGTTGATTTAATATATTAATATTTATCTGTAAATCTGCAGTGCTGCTTTCATTCTGAGTTGTTTTGCCTATATTATTTAACTTTATATTGATAATTTAATATAACATTAAATCTAAAATTGTTAAAACCTATAAGCAGTGGTATAAATATATTCTTTGGGCCTTGGGTAACTGGGTTACCATGACAAAGAATGTCCTTTAAAGCTCCAGTAGATACATTTTTAGAATAACTTTTTGTCATATTTTCTGAAATTGTCATTATATCAGTACATGTGAGATCATCTTAAGGTTCTTCTGGCTCCTCCTAGTGCTCTGAATGGCATTTCCAAGAATCCACCGCGCCTAAATGAAAACAACCAATCACAGCCAGGCAGAGCCTCCAACACATTTCCAGTCACTGCTTGTGGACATGCTGTGCAGCCCCTTTCCTCTGTGCATGCGCTCACTCTAGCTCAGTTTTTTCAGCATGCACCTTCAGGAGGAATTTTGCAAACACAATGGCTGAGAAACTGCATCAGGAAGAGGAAAAAAACCCCAAAACAACTGCCTTCTTTGCCAACAGCGTGTGTGGCAAAGACAAATAAACAGAAGACTTCTGTGAAAGTGAAAGCAAGCTTTTCGTCATCAATCTTCATCTGATACTTGTCTTTGCCGTGTACGCTGTTGTTGGCAGTGCAGTGTGTGCACAAGTTGTGATTGACATGTATTACAGATTCCTCCTGGCCCTAACTGGTTGTTTTCGTTCAGGCGCGGTGGATTCTTGCATTTAGAGTACTAGGATGAGCCAAAGGAACCTGATTTTTTTTTTACATCTTATCTGTCTCATGTGCTGTCATGATATGGTAGCTGTTTTGTTTTGTTTAAAATTAAAGTACATACTGCACCTTAAAGGGACATTTTTTTCATGGCAACCCAATTCACCCAGTGCCCAATAAAGGAATATGCTTACATTAAGAAAGCTACGTATTAGTTTTCACAATTTGATTTTTTTATTTTATCATAATATACACAACTATTAATATGAAGTAAAATAATATGTCCATTCTTTTTTTTTTTTTTAAAGATTTTTTTATGGGCTTTTTGCCTTTATTGGACGGGACAGACATAGCGTGAACGGGGGAGAGAAAGAGGGGATGACATGCAGCAAAGGGTCAAGGCTGGACTCAAACCTGCGGCCGTTGCAGCTGTACATGGGGCTCCCACTCTACCAACTAAGCTACTGGGCGCCCCATAATATGCAAATTCTTAACCACTCAGAATATAAAGAGCTCTGCAGAAAATAAACATAAATAACATGGATGTGTTTTTAGTGGTTTCTGGACAACAATGGAGCTCTATGGCTGAGAGAAATAATATATATAAGGCTGTGCATACACACACAATACTTGTTCAAAGGATACATTTAGTAATGTTTTTTGTTTATTTTTATGGGATTGGTTGATTTGTTAATTAAGACACTGAACATGTCAATCCCCTTTCAAGTCTGCCCACATCCCGACTCTCTTCTCTCTATTATATTTTTTTTCATTCACACTCTACCATTGTGTCCTGCTTTGTTTTCTAAGCATCTGTCTCTGCACAGGTGACTGTCAGATATTGTTTTATGGTTTTTTTGAGCTTTTGGGCAAAAGCGTCATTATTGCAAAGGCATATTCACTCTACAACCATCATGCTTTTTCAGGCAAGGACAAAAATTTCCATTTATGCTCTCTGGTTACTTCATTCAATCTAGTCCAGTGGCATCCATACTTACAGCTTTCAAGTTCATCTTCCATTTGTTATGTTAAGTTTAAAACCTGGACCTTGTGGTTACTCTGGTATACTCTATATTTAAATGAAGATAATTTTCAAGCAGAGATTTGAAAAAGCAAAAATAAAGCCAAAATAAATGCTTATCAAAAATCACTATAGCTGGAACAAACTGGAGTCCAGAGGATGGTTTCATTACATGCAAATAGAATGTTACAAATCAAATTCGTGAGAACTCAACTCGCGGCCGCAGCTGCTACAGCGACAGGTTAATGAGGGCCAGGCTGACAGATACTGAGAATAAACACTGACGTATCACACGAGGACTGTATTGGCCTACATTCAGTGCAGTAAATTGCAGTTGTAAATGATTCATAGTCCATTTCTTGTACTTTTGTGACAGTTGTTTGTGACAGCTGGAAACATCTGATGCAAGGAGATAGTCTAAGTTCCCACTGCCTTTCTTTCTTTCTTTTCCAGGGTATTTATTTCCAGCTCCCGTCCTAAAGCTGGTTTATTTAACAGATCAGTAATCATAATAGTATTTTGTTATAGGCGAAAAAATCCAATTCTTATTTTTCCTGCAAAATTGGAAATTTCCAAAAGTAAACACTGTTGAAGTCAGGAGTGGTCAGACCCTCGGCAGGCATTAATGCTCCGTAAATCCTACAGTAGGCCTGGATTACATAGCTTACTCTGAAATGAAGCGTGAGGCCAACTTCTGTTCAGAGGAACCGCATGTCTGGCTGCTTGCATTTGCAAACTCATGCTTTTGGACAATATCCAAAGCCCTTTATCATGATTATGTGTTGGAGTGAAAATTGAATGGTAAACCACGCAAAGAGTTTGGCTTCTTTGCTCCACCTAACAATCATTCAGCACGATCCAATACAGAGCCACGCTTTAATAGAGCTCCTGTGCCTGACTGGCAGTCACACTCCAATGATCTTTGTTCTGATCAAGATCCAACTCCTACTTCACTTTGATATTTTGAAATATTACTGAATGCAAAGAGATAAAAAGCTTGTATTCATCTTACTGATGTTTATAGCATCTATTTAAATCCTTTTTCTTTTTTTTTCTTTTTTTTTTTTTTTTTGGTCAAAGTCTTTGATCATGTTGTCCAAAGACGTCCTGATATCCAGGTTCAACTATATTCAAAAACATAGACTACAATTAACAATTCATGAACTTTCATGAACTGATGACATCTTGACAAAGCAACAGCTATGGCTTCACCTTTGCTGTCAGTCTAGGATCTTGCCAAGGTTATATAAACAATGTTGTCGCCTTGTATACCGACTTGTATGGACCACACCCACCTGTCACTCAAAGTGACCACACCCTTAACTATGCCTGACTTTAAGCCATAGTAACATTTCAACTGGTGAGTTATACAAAAATACAAAATACAAATACAAAAATTCACCTACTTTACAGTTGTCATGAATGAGGAAATTAGCTATAAAGACCTTTTTTTTTTTCATGTCGAGGTAATTTAAAGAGGACAATAGCCAAGACAGGAATAGACTGAGAAAGATGAATAACTGCATAATTTACTGCAAGGTGAGACTGCCATGACTCCTTCCTGCACGCTGAAAATAGATACACACTATATTTAATTTCTTCATCTTCAAAGGATCATAATTCTGGGTTATTACTTACTGTTTTTATTGTAGTAGTTATGGCCATCATTTCTATCTGTAATGAATATGTTGTCCTCACTGATGTACAGCATGCATCAGATCAGACAGGCTGTAAACAAGCAGAACATCTTAACCTCTGTATTTGGAGGTGAAGGCCAGGTAACATGTCACAGTCTCTCTTCAGCACTGTCAGGAGAGACTGCCATTGGTCAGCCGCGAGGCGCACCAAAGTTCAATTTGACAAAATATTTGTGCAGATTTATTTTGTCCCTGAAGGCAGATTGACTTTTGCCATTTTAAATGCTTGTGAATGTCAGAAATGTTATCAGTTATCCCTTATTGCACAGGAAAAGTGTTCGCTTAATTCAATGTTTAATTTCTCATTTGGCCCATAGCTAACATTTTAAATATATTTGCTCATTGTTTATCCGACAGGGACAAAACACAGGGGGCAGCAACTGAAGATAGAAAATATGCAGAAAATATATGTTAGTTTAGGAGTCAAAAAATGATTGTAAGTATTCAGTGGTTTTATTAAAGACACTTAAAGACACAATTTGGCAAAAACGTCCACTTGGACTCAATGATGAACTGTTTAGATTTTGGTGGTCAAAGGTCTCTGTGTCCTCACAAAACATGCATTTTTTTAACCACGAAAAGTTGAGTCACAGGTAACATTATCAGCTGGCTTGAGTCGAGCTAAGACTGTCCAATTCACACGGCTGCAACTTTTCCCTGTCCTTTCATGTCTATCCATCATGCAAGAAGGATCCCTCCTAAGTTGCTCTTCCTGAGGTTTCTAACATTTTTTTCCCCTGTTAAAGGGGTTTTTGGGGGGAGTTTTTACTTATTCACTGAGTCCAAAGACAGAGGGATGTCATATGTTGTAAAGCCCTCGAAGGCTTATTGTGACTTGGACTTTTAAGATCAATTTGAAATTGAATTGATTATTCAATTAAATTATTATCTATTGTACAGCCTTTTTGGGCATGCTGTGTGACTGGGCTACAATGAACTTTGAAATGTGCTATATAAATACTTTTGCCTTGCCGCACCTCTGCAATATTTCTGAAAGAGTCTCATTGCAAATCTTTGGCCTAAACTGGGCCTCAGAGTGTAGTCCGATGTACACTATGCGATTTTGGGCTGTCCTAGACAAAAGATGACCATCGCTAAAAAAAATGTGCCAATATCTTTGGTCATGTCTCTAAAACGGTGGTCCTGCATCGCATGGTGAGAGAGGTTCAAGGATGGCCGATGTCACGGTCGAGTGATTGAAGAAAGTCTGGGATAAAATTCTGACAGTGTCAGAAATTTGGGATGAGAATCTCACTGTCTACAAACCAAATCCCAGAAATGCAGCATAAAATGTTGCACTAATCAATGTGGCACTGCTAGTGAATGCTAAATGCTAGTAAATGCTAAAACTTATTCTGATCTTTCATTGCAAAACCGTCATGCCAGGTTGACCTGTTTGCCCCAGCCGCGACCGCGTCCACATTCTCCTCCTCTTCCGCTTCCTCAGCCTTTTTTGACACACATAATTGCGTGTTGACGTCGATTGATGTAGCCTTCGATTCTTTAGGTGATGTCATTGCACGGTCTGCATGCATCAAACTTAATGTCGTACTTAAGATTATTAAGATACATGGCGCACAGTGCAGCTTGCTCTAAACTTATACGATTGCAAAAATCTCACAGTCTATGGGAGGCTTAAGGAGACATATAGAAACTAATGCTGCATTCACTCTTTGAGCGACATAGCAACAGCATGACCAGCTACATTATCGCCGAATTGCCATGAAGGTGTTAATATGCTTGTTACCACAGGAATGTCGTCACAGGCTTTTGCGTCTGCTTCTTCCCACAAAACTCTTCAACTGAATGTCAGTTGACAAGTCAATGTCAGTTGTCAGCTACAGTTTTTATTTTGCAATGAAAAAATCTGTGCTTATTATCAGTGTCTGAGCCCCATTTTAACAGCACATTTTGCCACCCCAGCTAGCATAGTGTCAGCTAACTAAACATAGAACAGTACCACAGCTTAAAGTAAACCATTTGATTGGTCGAAGCGTCATTGGAGCGCTGATAAAAATTGGGGCCGGCTCAAGTGTTGTGCGTTACTTTGACGCTTTATGTCACCGGCTTTCATTGAGAATGAATTGCAGCCTGTTGCTGTGTCGCTTGTAATGTGAACGCAGGGTTTGCTGGAAAAAACAGAAAGCAGGTTACCATGGTAACTGACCCAGAGTTCTCTTTCTGGAACAGAAACCCCAGACTTTCCCCTCATTTTAGGGTTATCAAACTAAACCGGTTTTCTGAAACAGGACCCTGAGAGTTTGTTTACAACCTGTCTGATCTTCTGACTCCTTGTGTTTATTATTTTATTGAGATCTTTTGTTTTAATAGTATTGCTATGTTTTCAGGTCCCAGTTATTTCCTTTATGTGCACAATCATATTATTACTGAGAGAGGTGATGGCCAAAGCTATAAAAATCAGACCCAAGTTGTAATAAAATGGATTTATCCTTAATGAGCTTTCATGGGACAGCAGTGTGTTGTGTGTGCTGTGCCTGTTTTCTGTCCAGCTGCACTGTAAAATCTGACAACGGAATTTCATTTTTTTAAAAATTAGGAAATCGATTGCCTTGAAAAATGTAGGTAAATATAACTATTAGTCTTAATTTCTGTTCAATATCTAATTGTAAAATTTAACAAAATTTGATTTCTTTCAAAAATGTGAAAAAACATTATGAGCAACTTGGCAAACTGTACTGCAAACTACAAAATAATTAGTGAAAGGTGATGAGGAAATTATTGGAAAATTAGCCTGGGGAATATCAGATGTCAAAAATTCATAAAAAAAAAAAAATGTCCAGAAAACTGTATTTATAATTCTCTTTATTATACGTTTAAAATTACGTTACAGATTAAATAATAATAATAATAATAATAATAATAATAATAATAATAATAATAATATTTATATTGATATTAATGATAATATTGAGGTTATTTTCTTGTTTGTTTGGGGTTTTTCTTTTCCTTTTGTTTTCTTTCTTATTTTCAGGTGATTTTCTCATAACATTTCTGTCACAAAGTTTTGGCAGTATTAGTAAACCAAATTTACAGAATCTGCATTCTGCTTGCTGCAAACTCATCAGTCACATTTGTGTATTCAACAACTTCAAAAAATTAAGTTAATACAGCTAAATTTTAAGTTAACTTAAAATTTTGATATAAAGTAAAAATAAAATTAAGATTAAAAGTAATATATACTTTACTTTTCCAAGGCAATTGATTTCCCGGATTATTCTAAGTAAGATCAACTCAACTCAGATTTTACAGTGTGCTGAGAAGCTGTGTGAGCTGTTCAGGGTCACAGAAATCAATCTTCCAAGAGCCCTGTGGTCCCAGCTGTTGGATAGAGATGAGCACACAGAAAAAAAAGAATCCAAGAAATCCATCCTCTGGTTTCAGCCCAGTGCAACATCACCATGTTTACATGCTTGTATGTATGCTGTGAATGCCGGGTGGCTGGAGGTCATCTAGTCTGGCTGTATGTGGGGCATTTTAACCATCCCCACTGTGTTCCACATGCATATAATGTTGTGTAATGGTAGGGTTTTAGCTGAGTGAGTGTGTGAGCATGTGTGTGTGTGTGTGTGTTAGTCCTAAAACCTGGCAGAGTTCCTAGCTAGTGAGGGTTGCGCCAGTGTGATATCCAGGTTTCTGCCCCAGAGACATGGAAACGGACCAATCAGTAGAGTTCTGGAGAAAATCCTAGGGTGCCCATTACTGACCTATTTGTAGTTAGGCAGGAACTGACACTCTTTGCAAACCCTCTAACTATCAGCCTTATTAGGAGGACGCGTGGAGTTAGGACACACTGCTTATCGAGTTACATTTAGAAGCTCTTGTTTACTTGTTCAGAAAAATCCTTTCCACATAGTTCTAGTTGTAGTTTGTTTGATATGGATATCACAGTAGCATTAGAAATGTACATTTATGCACCAGGACCAGATGCCCTGTGTTTAGTGTTTGTAGCAAAATGCTACTTAGCAACAACTGGCCACAGGGGGCTTAAAAAAAGAGGAAATAGAATATTAAGAAGGGGAAAAAAAAGGCATCCACAAACACAAACACACATTAAAAATGATCTGTCCATCTAAAAAATATATCCACAAATATCACAAATACATTCCCAGAGATACAAATAAACACATTGCCAAATCCATTCACAGAAATACAGTCACACACACGCAAAACACAGGTGTGTCTACTGTGGTTCAAGTGTGAGAACAATGTTGTTTTTCTTTTAGACTTAATATCTCTATTAGAAACAATAAAATTGGGTTACATTTTTAATTCTGTTAGCAGACAGTCCCGTAGTTTTGCTTCTTTAATGGAGACTTTCCAAATGAGGTTTTGCGTAATGCAATGCGACAGATACCGTTTGTTGGAGCTTGTGTGTTGACTCTGCTGTGTGCTGGTGTCTTGTGACAAACTCATTAAGCAGAGAGGCAGCGTGACTATGTAAGCATTTAAAAATAAGTTTTAAGTTCTAACTTATGACGCTTCCAAAGCTTAACATTTGGTGTTTTTCAAGCTGTTGCAATGATACCCCCTCATTTTGCCCACAATTTTTATTGTCTGATTAAAGAATGATATGATGGGTTTTATAGCTGATTGTGAGGCTCGTGACCAGGTAGTGAAACAGTATAATAAGTGTGAGAATATCATTGCACATAAAGCGGTGCTGAGCTGAGAGACATGAGTTTCTCATTTTAATTTGACTTGTTTTTCCTTTGTTTTTTGAACGTCTCTCTGATTTTACTGCCTGGAATCCTGCAGCAAACAGCTTCCTGCTCTTCTGCCCAGAAACGTCTTGTTCATCCAATAATGGTACTGCCAGCCTGGCACCCATCATGCCGCTGTCCTTTTCTTCCCCCCCCGGCCCCGCCTGCCTCTCTGGGAAAAAACTAGTGTTTACTGTAGAGAACTGGGCAGTGCTGCAAAACCAATGGGAGGAAAACCCAGATTTTACTGGTTTACTGCTGTATGAATTTAGATCCTGAGCAAAAGCTTACTTCCTATGCTATGTAATATTCTTATGGTGGACTAATGAGAAAAACATTCGCTGTAAAACAACATGAAAGACTTTCTAACAAAGACAAGCTTTATAGCGTTGTGTGTTCTATGAATAGGCTCGACTGTGAGGTACATGGCGAGGCAAGTAATCCACAAAAAAATGAGGCCCAAAACTGGATAAAAGGCAATTAACAGCAGAGACTGAGAGATTCTGGCGGTTCTTCCGGTGACGGAAGTGGAAGCCATAAATAAAGTTAAAAATAAAGGCAACTCATAACTGACAGCAGAGCAAGAATACAGACGGTTTAAACGAGGCCGCTATTTTATGATCTTGATGTGTGGCGTTTGTGTATAGTTTACTTAATATCTTACTTTGCTCAGTTTTAGCAACGCCACAGCAACAAGAAAACAGTCACATCAGGCCATTCGAAAAGTTTATTGCAAACTGTAAACCTACAGTTATTTTGACTAAAGATGTGTTTCAGTAAATAGCTAGTGTTAGATGTTACTTTAAAAAAAAATGTTCCGATTTGAGCATCATCTTTTTATTCTCCAAGAGCTGTCTGCAGCATTGGAAAGTCACACCAACTCTAGTTTAGCTTCTTCTTTCATCACCTCTTTTCTTTGCCGCGTAATGTTGCTTCTTTCCGGGAGCTGCTTGTGACAGTGATAACAGTCATTTTTCTGGAGCTTCTGCCATCGCTGTGTTTCGTACACCCTAACTAACTAATTCATCGGCATCTTGGACATAACGTCAAAGGTGTCACTTCCTCACACCCTGTTGACGGGATTAGTTCTTTTTTATTTTTTAATATTTTAAACTAAAATGATGTCCAGATCTTACAAAATGCATCTTTAACTGAGAGTGTGTTGATGCTGTGCAGTATTTGAATGCGAAGGCAAAAACTGCTGTTCAAAAGAATGACCGACAGCGCAATAAAGCAGTAACTCAAGATAGTCCAGATTGACTGTCTATCAGAGACAAGCCTTAAAGTGTGGCGTGTTCTCTGAATATGCTTTGAGGTCCATGGCGAGGCGTTCACAGTGCAGAGTTCACTGCAGTTTTAGTGTGTCTCTGTGCAGTTTTATTACCCTTGTTAGTGACTTGTAAATGAATAATTATAGCTTGGATGAATAGATAAAATTAGCTCTTACAGTTCAGTATTTACAGTCTCGTAAATCTGAAGAGGGGTGGGCGGGGTGGGTTTAAGGAAAGGTCATCAGTTTGGCTCCGAAGGTCACTTCTTGAAATCAGTCTTGTTGTTGCATCCTGCAAAACCCTCCCTATGAAAAAAAACCCACCACAAAACACTTTGTTCCCTCGACGTGATAGACCGCAGACAAGCAGTCACATAATGGTGCCGAGTTACAAGATAACTTTCCAGTTTCACTTCCAGGACAGTGCTTATGTTAATGCTAGAATACATTGTGTTATTGCTCAGATAGTGTGTAATGCGCATTGTGCTTTCAGGGATTGTGTTTACATACGGCTCTGAATAATAGATAATGCCTCACTTAAGGTCTTGTCTGGGATAAGCTGTTGAAAGGCATCTTTATATGGGATTCAGGAATACAGTAATCCTGTATACAGACACTGTGTGTGCAGTCTATCTGTGCCACAGTATCTCTTATAATGACTGCTGAAATCGTATAATAAATGTTGTTACCCTGAACATACTGGTCTATTTTAGTTTAACTCTTTGAAAATTGAGCAAATTGGCTTAATTTCTTTCAAAAACATGGGGAGAAGGCAACAAGCAACTAAACAAGACATGGCCTAAAAATGAAATGAATGAAAAAAAAAAATAGTCAAAAAAAGTTTTAAGAAAACTACTTTAAAATAAGCCAAAAAGAATAAAAGTGAAATAATAAAAACAAATAGGAAAATGTCTTAAATAAAGCACTGAAAATAATTTAAAAGATATTTATTTAGATTTTTATGACATTTTTTTCTGTAACATATTTTAAATATCAAGTTCTTGTAATTAAAAATATAGTTCTCTGGACACTTTCCCTTTTTGGATATTTTTCGAATAATTTTGGGTAAGTTTCTCACCTTTTACTTATTAATGCAATTTCGAAAACATTTCTTGCCAAGTTCGTCATTGCCTTTTTCTCTGTTTTAGTAGAAACTCAAGCCAATTTGCTCAGGTTGCTAAAGGGTTAAAGTGATTGTGAGAATTCTTATGGTAGACTTCGTACTATAGCACTAGATGCTTCTGTGCATTGTTTTACTAAAAATAGATATTTTAGCTACTGGCTTGCTTTTGCATTTTGTGAAACTTTGTGTGTTGGATTGCATGTGACACAGAGTAGGAGGAGGGCGCCGTTCTCCAAAAACAAATGGAGTTATCTATTTACACACCATATTTCAAAAGAATATAGTATTGAAAATCAATTCTACAAGTAGTTGAAGTGTAATTACTCCCATAAAAATGACTCAAGTAAAAGTAAAAATTACCATTTGAGAAACCTACTCAGATAAAAGTAAAATAGTAACAAGTTATTAAATATTTTATAGTGCAAGTCATTTTCCATTTTTCCATTTTCAGGGTTTGTGGTTTTTTAGCCACCAAACGTGGCTGATTTTTAGCTACCTGTAACTATTTTTCCAGCCATAATTGTGCAACCAAAACTGTGTATTTTAGCCCTTTGAAACCTGCAGCAACATCATATTTCTTGTGCTGCTTTCAGATGCCTTTCACATGCATTTAAACTTTTGAAACCTGAGCAAATTTATTTGTTTTCTTTTGAAAATATGGCTACAAAGGCAATGAGATGTCCCACAAAATAAATTAGGAAAAGAAAAATGGCCTGAAAATTAGTTTTAAAAGAGAGAGAGAGAAAGAGAGAGAGAGATTATGATAATAAGAAATAGGGGAAAATGTCCAGGAATAATAATAATTATTATTATTATTAGTCGTAGTAGTTGTAGTATTACTATTAAATATTTTATTTATTTATTTTCCTTGTCATTTTATGTTGTTCCTTTTTTTCTTACATTTTTTTCTTTCCTTATTTTGCTAAATTTCATGTAATTTTCTTGCAACTCATAACTTCTCTTGTTTTTGAGAGAAATAGTCAATTCGTTCAGGTTTCAAAGGGTTAGGCCAATACATAATTATTTCCTGACCACAACCAAGCAGTTTTTCTGCCTAAAACTAATCATACGCCAACCACAGAGTTGTTGAAATGTTAAGTTTTAAGGCTGCATAATAACATACAATTATAACATATCCGTAGTTTGCCGAAACGTACGTTACTAACATTTATTCTCACCATCCACATTCAGTTGTGAGCTGGAAACCACCAATTTTCTTAACTGTATCCTGAGTAGATTATCCTAATGATATTAAGGTCTCAGGGTTGATTTGACACTGATACGATGATGTGGAGAAACACCTTTAACAGAGCGACTGTGCAGCGCAGGTATGTGGCGCCCTGTGGGCCAGCTGCAGGGGGACTTCCCCTGGCGTGGCCTCAGTCTGGACGCTGGTATCCTTGCTGTCACATCTGGCAGGAAGCAGTGGCAGCTGATCAGTGCTGACACAGGCTATGTGAACATGTATTCCCTGTAGCGCTGCCTGTCTGCTGCAGGCATACATTCTCAGCACTCGTAGTGAGACTAATTCACACACTAACACAGTTGAAATACCGCTCTACGCATGCAGAGGTCACAGCGGGATCGCAGTTTCATATATTACCATCCAGCAGACACTGCTACGTCAGGTCTGTGGACAGTTAAATGCCAGCAGAAAGGCTGGGGGAGGAACAGTTGGCACAACATGCAAGGTCAGTGTTAACAACGCTGCCAGGGTGAAACTTGGACCCAGGTTAGATGGATACACACAGGATGTGGAACAGAGGCTAAATGTAAGACAGAAAAATATTTATTTTGTTACATCACATCTTCTTTTTTTCATAACAGTGTTAAAAGTATGACAGTTATCATTTTTAATGCTTAAAAAACAATATGACAATTTCATTTTGCATGTTTTTAGTGTAATCAGTGGCTCAGCGAGATTTATTTAGTCCTTTTCCCACTGGACATAAAAACCTACTAAAGCTTTTGTCTTTTGTGGGAAAGGTTACAGTGGACGAATGTGTCTGCAGTAGTCTCTGGTGTTCATCTGCTGCAGCTCCGATCAGCGTATCGAAATATGACACCTAAGTGGACGTGCTTATTTCCGCCCCTTTTCCAATACAATGACACACCCCGATCACGATTCTCTTAATGTTGTCAACAAAAGCATGAATTGCGCTCTTAGATGCTCAAGTGAAAAAACATGTCTGAGAAGCTTGCTGTCAAGAGAGAGCTTTAAACAAACCACATTCACAGAAAACATATCAAAGAGCTTCACTCTGGACTTAAACATAAAAGTGTCTGAGACGAATGGAATAAATAACACACTGACCATTATATGACACACTCTTTAGTTAAGCTGCTGTTAAACAGAGGACGCTTTATTTGCAGCATGACATGAATGTATAGGGAAATAGGAGGGAGTGAATCATTTAGAAAAGAGATTGCATAGATGTAATTTTTTATTTATTTGGTTTTTTTTTTATTATTATTTTCTGAGTTTGAAAGAGAGACTGAATAAGTAAAATATATAAAATATCCACTGTAACATTTTCACTGGCCTCTATGCTGCTTTCTGCTGTTCACGAACATGTTTTCCGACATGTTTTTTTGACGTCAAATGTTACGTGACACACCAGAAAAAGAAAACAGAAGGGCTTACTCGTCCATCGCAAAGGGTTAGGTTTTTGGTTGTTTTTCTTGTTTCTCTCACTGCGTCTGCTTTGCATATTTTTTAAAACCCTTTTATTTATAATTTTCAGTTCATATCCAACAACATACTCCTCCTGTCATCACTCCTGCTGTCCCACCTCCTCTCTGCCTGTGTCTAAATAAATCCCCACGGCTCTATAGAGCAGAGAGTCAACCTGTCTCCTTCTGATTCCATTTATATACCACTAAATGCTTCAGCCAAATATGTTTTGGAGGAAGCACAATTGCTGTCTGGATTATGTTCAGTGGCAGTACTTCAGTGGGAATACTAAAAACAACCAAGAGGTGTTAAGGGTTGTTTTTTTGTCTTTTTCTTTTTTTATTGCACTGCAGTATGCAGGCTGTTGGATAAACCTCACCTGCACCTCAGTTTGGCGCTTAATTTCTCTCACCTTAACCGAATGATTTACCGAAACATGAGAAATAAAGTGGCTAAAGTAGAGAACAAATATGACAAACAAATGAAATATACAGTGTATATTTTGCAGATGTGTTAAGTATTTTTGCATCTTTGCAGATATTGTAAGCAAGAATATTCAGTTTTGGTTGTTAGTTATAACAATGCAATCAAGGCAGCATATGTTTATTCCAAAATGTGTATGATTTTACAAATAAGTATTTAGATAGATAGATAGATAGATAGAAAGATCGATAGATAGATAGATATTTATTCGATGTGGGCAAAAAAACATCAGATGCCCACCGTACATATTCTGTAAACCAACATAAGTATTTCATGTTCGAAAAGGAGTAGAAAGAAGTAAATACTTACCAAATCCTACCCCTTTTTTCCCCATTTTATATATACATATATGTACATACACATATACAGACACCTAGATACATACATACATTCACATATATACCTACATACACATATACATATGCACCATACACACCTTGATCAAATCAAACAGGAATAAATACAACAAAAGAGAACAGATCAATCTGGAAAACACACACACACACACACACACACACACAAACACATCACATCACAGAAACACATAAATACAGAAAAACAAAGTCACACTAACAAAAGCAGCCAACCTGTCTTGTATCACTTCTTATTGTCTGTTTCTCTCTCACTTCTATCAGCTCATATCCCTTCAGTATATTGTTTTTAAAGACATGTTTAAACTCATTAAATGTTTTACATGTTTTTAGTTCCACACTACAGTTGTTCCATAAATTAACCCCTTTTACTGTAATACAGTGATATTTCGTATAAGTCCTCATCAACTGTTAGTTGAACAAAACAAATCCTCTCAGATCATTTGTATTTTCCTTGATTTGAAACGACGTTTGGAAGTATAGTTCTTGGGAGACAGGATTAGTATGTAATACCAGCAGGTATATTAACACAAAATTAAACTTAAGAAAATATAATATATAGGATATTAAAAAAAGATATAAATATACAAAATATGCACCAAACAAATTTTTAGGTGTTTTTAATGTATAATGCAGCATATTAGTAGGCACATAATACAATGATTATTTGGGTTTTTTTTATTGCACTGCAACAATTATCTGTTCATTTAGTAAAATGCATATATAATGTATTATTGTGAATTATCTTTACTAATAATATATTTGTAGAATGGCTCTGCATGCTTATGTCACATTTCATTGACAGTGACTTAATTTTACATTTGTCCAGACAATACAAATGCAAAATAACTCTCATTAACACATTAACAGCATTGTTTATTAATGTGCAGTGTAGTTGTAAAATAAAGAAAAATAACAATATAGATAATTTATTTGTCCTTTGAATTGTTTATTGGGCAAAAATGTCAAATATTTGTTGTTTTTCTTTGTTTAACATTATTGTTAAATGAGTATCTGGGTTTTGTACAGTTATCACTTTGATGACATGCAGCATTAATTAACCAGTCTTAACGCACATGACGACACAATCAGTTCACTGAGCATTTCATGTGAACAGATTTCAGCTTTACTGCGTCATCTCTGGTCAAATACGGTAAACAACAAACTGACAGAAGAGGCTCCTTCTCAGTCCGAATGAGACGACTTGTGGTATCCTCAATAAAAAATGAAAAACAATGCCGATATAAAAGAAGCAAATAATTAATTCATCTAATTTCCTTCAGACTCAGTCGCTGCATATCAGCAATTTCCTATCAGCGTGCGGAGGTTTAACGGCATAAACAGTTAAAACTGAGAATTGCAGTGTTCATATTTGTCAGAATGAAATGTTAGTTGAATTCCTCCATCCTCCGCTGATCCAGCCAGTATTTTTGCCCCCCTCCCTCCCCTCCCTTCCTCTGTCTCTCTGCATCTTTTCCCTCTTTTTTTTTCATTGTGAACAGCTTACTGCAGTATCCTTAAAGTCCCTGCATGTGTCCTGAGTTGTCCTCTCTTACCCAGCATGCACCGCAGCGATCTGGAGCTCTGTCGGCTCAGGATGGGCGCACACTTTTGATGTCGGGAGAGAGGAGGGGGGAGGACAGGCAGACGCTATGATGCTGCTTTATATACTCCTTTCAATGGTTTCCCTCAGCGCCCACTGCTGTCATCAATTTGAAAAGGGCTTTTTTTTTTCATCCTCCCTTCATTGCTTTTTTTCATTCGGGCGCTGAAATAGTGTCCATGAGGCTGGCAAAAAAAGGGGGGAAAAAAACTCGGTATTGCTGCAGACAGAGTCTGCAAGCCGGCGCATTGTCCTGATGTGACCCACGCTCGCTCAGAGAGGCGAAAGCAGAGACTGTCAGGCTGAAAGGGAGGTGTGTGTCTGTGTGCGCCGTGTAAGGTGCTGATGTTAGTAGGGCAAGAGATGCATGAAATTTAGATATTTTTCTAACCTTTATCTGCAGCATCCCAAATGTTGCACATTATGTTCTACTCTGTATGTTTGCAATATTAACCTGTGCGTCTCACAAACGCACACAAACAAGCACAAATTTATTTCCAGTGCAATCACCAGAAGAAAATGTTGCCATTGTACATTTCTGCAAAACACAGATACCTTAAAAATGTACATTTTATACAAATCATATCAACGTTTCCTAAGTGACGCAGTATATGAGCTGACTTTGTCACCGGGAGGAGGAGGGGACGGGGTGACACCTAGGCGAGATGCCTGCCAAGCTGCAGACCACTGCAGACCACTGTTCAGGAGCAACAAACAACAAAACGGGTTGTTTTTGACAACCCGTTGCTGTTTTTCTAATAGGGTGTCAGTGTCTCGAAGCGGTTGTTTTTTACAGACATCGACAGCTTTTCCGGTCATGACTGTTCTGCGGAAACCAGGTATTTTAAGCTGAAACATCTTTCCCTAACCATGACCAAGTGTTTTTTGTAGATGAGCCCGATCACATGTTAACAACAGCGTTGCTGAAACATAAAGAAATGTAAAGTCTCAGCGTGTCTGCCACATGATAATGAAAAAATGTACAATGCCAACATTTGTACATTTGTACTTTCTCTGTCATAGTAAACTTCCCTCACATATGGTATGTTTTGCAATGCAGTAATTTAGTTAGGGCTGCAGCAAATAGTCAGTTAATTTAGTAAATCAACAAAGGATTAATCATAAAAATAATAATTACAATTTTGATTAATAATTTTCAGGCAAAACTATAAAAAAATTTCTAGTTCCTATTTCTGATGTGAGGATTAACTGTTTTTCTCATTATAAATTGAATTAGGGTTGCAACTGTGATTACTTTCATAGTGGATTAAGACAAGATTAACATGACACATTTTTTTAGGATCGATTAATCATTAAAACAAATTACAAATCAAGATCACAGACCACGATTCACGTCTATCTAAAGCTGGACAAAAAATTGATAAACGTGGAGAAATGAACACAAAGAAAATTACAGGGCAGCTTTTCTTTACATTTTGTCTTTAAAATAATATTCTACATCATGCCATTATAGACCTGTTTTTACATTTTTCTAACCAGCAGTACAACTCATCGGTCCACATCCATCAGTTAATCCAAAGGCCAAATCTTTTTTTGGAATAACCGTCTTCCAGACCTTCTTTCTTATAGTTTTAATATTTTTTTCTCCATAAGGCTTTATCCCCAAGCAGTCCCACAGAGTATGAAGGGAGAGTGCTTATTTATTAATCATTTGGTTTCAATAATGTCATGTTTTAATAATCAACATTCTAACAGTTTATTGTGCCTTTTGTTTTAACCAGCTTTCTTAATGAATTCATGCTGTTCGACCTCCAGGTCAAAGCCTGGCGTGGGAACTATGGAGCATGTGCACGATGCCTCGGCCAGTTCAGGCCCACTTGAGTAAACAACCCCAACCGCATTAGTCCGACTTTGAGAAGTTCGACTTAGTACGATTACAGTCAGACTAACATGTTTGCATGTTTTTCAAAGTCCAGTTTTAGTCGGACTTACACAATAATTGGACTTTTTCTAACGTCATGTAAACGTGGTGAATGAATCACTTCTCGACAGTGAAACGAGTCATTGAAACGAGGGTTTGTGATGTTCTTTTTGCAGTGTAAATCTATTAGAAAAAGGTTTTTTTGTTTCTTGCCTATTGGCATAATGACTCACCTGAATGCTGTAAATCCACGGTTTGGATGCTGTATTAAGTTGGCTCAAAATTCTTCAAACCCACCTGTTTCTGGTGGTTTGTTTCAAACAAGTCAGGCAATCTTGTCAGTCAGATGGACCATGTAAGTAATGTTTTTTAGGGGGACTATTCAAGATGAATTTTTAAATGAACTCGTACGAACCTTGGTGCTTGACTGTAGGGCTGCAGAATATACTGGTTTTAAGGTATACTGTGATATTAAACTTGACAATAATCATACAATATACTTTTGCTTATCTATGATAATGAAGAAAAAGATGCAACTTGCCCGAGAATCTCACCTGTGTTTTCCTTATTTTCAAAAGAGAGACTTTTTACACATACTTTCAAGTCTTAATTTTAGCGATAAAGCATTTGTCAAACCAAAACTGGTCCCTCGGTTTTCATTCCTTTGGGGGTCATTCTGACTGACAATAACGATAGCTCTGTGATACCTTGAAACCGTCATTGTACCGTGAAAATCTCATATCGTCGCAACTGCAAATCACACTTGATGCACAATGTAACAATTACATGCAGACGGTTTACTCAGCAACTTGTAGAATTAGCGGTGGCAGTGATTACAGCTTTGACTCATTTTGGTTCCAGCCGTTTCCTCAGGTGTCGACAGCTCAGAGTGGTGCTTGACTCATAATAATTAGGTCAGTTATCTTTACCTGTGTGTGTGTGCGTGTATGTGCTTAATTTAGGTCCACTCACTCTAACGTTTCCTTGAGGGCTGGTCTTGGACAGTTTTCAGTCTTGTGTTTTTTTAAATGCTCCAGCGAGACTTTTTCCTTTTCGAATCAGACCTCTCCTCTGCACGTGCTTCCTCTCCACAGCTCCTATAGCACACTGTGTTCCTTTTGCAAATAGTTGTATATGAGCGCAATTCTTCGAGGAGGTGTTCATTCCAGTGAGGATCATGCTCAGACTGGGTTCATTTAAGGACTCTCAGCCTGCAGCATTGTCATAGCACTCTGCTTTCTTGTGCTATGAGGTGAATTTTTGTCTGACTCATAAATTCAAAGGTGCAAGCCATTCTTGGAGTTGAGTCTCACTCCTACCTTCATGCTCTTACTTTGACTTTTTTTCAACATGGTGCACTGTTTTGTAATCCAATCGCTTTAGTCCTATTAAAGCTGTAATGAATTCTTCTTTAATGTCCATTCAAACTAAACACAACTGCTTCACATTAAAAACTTCTACTCTAAAGACCCTGCAATATATTTGTAACATTGGTCCTTGAGGTTTGTGAGTGACTGCTAACAAATATAAATGAATGCACTGCGTGGAGAGATTTTAGCATTTTTTCCCAGCTAGTCAGTTTTAGACATTGCAAGGGAGAAATAGAAGGACGAAACACCTTTTACCATGCTGTTCATATTACATGGAAAACTGGGGATGGACAGATCGGTATATAAAGTTTTGTTTTGAGCATTAATACCTATATATATGTATGTACACACACACACACACACACACACAACACGTTCTCATTTCCACGTCATCAAATACTAATACTTTCTTGTGCCTTCTGTTTGGTTGTCTGTTTTGGTTGTCTGTTCCCTTTTCTGTCTGTATGTGATGCACAGCTGATTCCTGAGTGAAACATGTTGTAATATGTTGTTAACGTTGTCAGATGTTATAGTTAGGTTTAGGCAACAAACCTACTTGGTCAAGTTTACCCTGATTGCTTCAATTCATGAAGATACTCGCCTTTCTTGCATTCTTCTTTTACTGTTGGGACATGTAAGAAAGACAAAGGTTTTTTGTTTTTTTTTCACAAATCCAAGGTAACGCTATGAGTGATTGTTATACAAATGGTCATTTTGTGGTTACATTATTCCTTTCACATCCGTGTTCATAAGTAATTAACAGAGAATAGGAAAAACATGTTTTGCAGATCATTTACTAGTAATGAGTGATGTATCCAGAGGAGTCTATTAATGATGCATTTAGCTCATAAAACATGACACATGGTTCTCCCCAACACGACTGTACAATACCCGCAAGATTATTAATGAGTCACTGTTGAGTGTTTCCGATTTTAAAATAAAAGTAATAGCATAATTTTGCTTTCTTCATTCTCTGAACAATACAGAACTGTGACTCCAAAAACCATGGTTGCGTATCAAACCTTCAGTTTTGCGAATCATTATTGCCTTATTATGCATTATTGCTGCGCTCTGTTTTCTACCGGCTAAGAGCTCCTTTCAAGGGTTACTTTGCTTGTTTTCAGCCTGCTTTGAATCAAAACAGTGTGTGTAGATGAATTGTGGTAAACTTTTCTCCATCTAACCAGTTCTTAGATACCCCACCCCCAAAATCAGACCTTCAGTTTTTTACGAATCATTATTGCCTTATTATGCATTATTGCTACGCTCTTTTGCTGGTTTTTAGGCTGTTCAAAGTACAAACTGTACTTCCACAATTTTGCCACTACTGCGGACACAAAGAACATAGAAGTGCATCAAGAGACAGACGCACCTCTCTCTCTCTCTTTCAGACTGAAATCCAGTCAAACTTTATAAGCAGGCAGGGCTGATCGAATGTAAATCAAGATTCTGTTACTGCACTGACCATTGGGCTGTTTAGCTGTAATAGCAGGAGGTTGTGAACAGGAAGTGGGCACCATACTGCTTACCAGCCACCCACCATTGTGTAGAACGGCGACTTTGCATTACATCACCTACCAGCAGGAGCATTATTAGTCTGGTTCGGTACATTCTGGTAATTTCAGGTTTTATACCTCTTTAGCAAAAGCAAATGCCGCTGCCCTTTTTTTCTTGTTTTCTCTGGACAAATTCAAAAGTATTTACGTCTTTCTACTGTAGACAGCCTAGTTTTATGTGAGGACCCTCTTTATATTGCTGAAATACTTCTTTAAACCTGACTGGGGCCTTTCTAGTAGGAGTGATGTTTCTCTCCATGGTCACATGGTTTCCTTCCACTTCTCACTTATACATTGTCCTGAACAAAGCTTCTTTTTAGTCCAGGACAATGAGGATCACCAATGAAAAGGACATTAAACTGATTGGAGAAAAATCCAAAAATAAACACCATCAGTAATGAATCAGGATGAGCGCTATATTGTTGCACAGTGCAGAGTTCTGTAATATTTTCTTTAGTGATTAATAAATGTTCTCTTTGGTTTTCAAAATTTGTTTATAATATGCAACCAACGCATGTATTACATGTGTTTATCTGATTGGACAGGAGGGAAAAAGCTGCAGTGATGTTGAGCATTTGAACATTTGTTAACCTGCGGCGCTTTTAGACCGCTTCTCCAAAAACCCACAAAGGCACGTCAGGTGCCTGAAGCACAACAACAACAACAGCAGTGTGCAAAAAATACTGTTATAAACAACTAGATAGAGGCGCCTCTCGCTGTAGAAAAGGTGACAGGGGGTGATCATCCCCTGAGCTACTGTTGCTAATATAAGGCAGATTCAACAGAAACACCACAGCATGAAAAACACTAGAATAATAGTACAAATGTTGTAATGTAAAGCTCTAAAAGCCAGCTCTTGGATTTTTGGCTACATTCTTGCATCTTCAAGTATCGGATGTTTTTTCCAGACCTCAAGCTCACATTCAGTTTATATTCTAACCATTCAGACTGAGTTAACAGTGAGGTAATTGGAGTGCACAGTACTAATCACACTGAAAACATCAAGAGAGGACTTGCGAGTTAGGATCACAGGCAAAAGAAAGCCTTGTATTCATTAAGTTTTCCACAAACCACTTGACACACCCCTGGAGGAAAATGCTAAGGAGAAGCTGCCCTGCCCAGCTTTAACTTAACTATTTACAACCGTTAGTCCAGCCTGTCGACGCTCATCGGCATGTCTTTTCTAGACTTTCTCCAGGCCCGGACACAGGCCCAAATGGCATTTTATCTTACTTTTCTTCAGTCTGAACCATTCATACTTTTAGCTCACTGCACTGGAAAAGATGAAGATGACTAACAGCAAAAGTGGATGCTGAAAATGTGCGTCACATTGTCAAATATAACTCAAATCACCATGGAAACTGAGTAACAGAGTGTATCAGTGGGGTGGGTTATTTTTTCGCACACACTTTCTTTTCATCTTTCTCCTTGTGTCTCTCCTCACCTATATATATATATATATATATATATATATATATATATATATATATATATATATATACATACACACACACACACACACACACACACACACACATTTCTGAGTGGATAATAACATCACAGTCGAAAAATATTTTGAAAACAGCTTTTTTTTCAAGTAACGTTGGAATCAAGGAAGGTATTAGCGACTCTGTCTACATCATATTATCTCTGTGTTTACCCTATTTATTTAGTAGCCAAAGATAATAATAACTACTTGTTGCAGAGGAAGTGGAAAGTGAATTACGCTTTTAAACTACAGAGAAGGCATTCTGCGGGCACTGAACTTGTAGAAGCTGTTACCTGGCTAAAGATCCATAAAGTGTCAGTTTTAACTGGCACTTATGAATCAATAGTAACAATAACAACAGAGTGCAAGAGATTTGATCTTCAGCGGAAAACTCACTGATTTATGATGCAATAATAATGCAATAATAATATATTCAAGATGAACTCATTTTCATTGGTGAAAATGTGCCGTGCATTGCATTGGTTATACTTTTGCAATTTTGTGTTGATAATGTTAGATAAACTATGTTTCATATTGCCAGCAATTATCACACTGTAAGTGATATTGATCCTTTTTTTGGGGTGGCTAGAAATAATGTAATTGAGGCAACATTTGCTTAGCCTTGCTCATGTTGTGTACGTGATGCAGGGCTTTTCTTCATGGAAGTTATTAGCTAAGCATTTTTATTCAGTCTATAATTGGTCCAAATTGTAATTACCAGAAAAAGGGAATTAAAATATGATTTATTTTCCAGTCACTGTGTTTCTTTTGAATATTTAGTTGTGTGACTGGTGCAGTATCTGTAGCCCTTTATACACAGAGATCACACGTTAGGGCCTCTACAAAGTCCCTTCTTTATGCCTCCTTTGTGAACGACCGTGGCATCATTCCCCTGGAAAAATTAAAACAGTGTGACGGGCATGACATGAAACACAACAGTGGCGGCCTCTGGTGTGACACATAACGTGTGTCTGCAGCGCTTTATAAACAATGAGAATGGGATGTTAATCGTAATCATTTACCCTCTCTGTTATATGGCGGCTGATCTCGTCCTCTGGTCGGAGGGTAAGGATTTCCTGAATCTCAGTGTTTTCTCAATTTGCAGACGTTTATGGCCGCTGTTTTCTTCTTTTAGTTAGCCGATAACTGCTAACAGCTACTTTTTAAATCTCCCGTGGTGGGTGGTACACATCATGTGTCCCAACTGTCTCACCTGTGATCTCGTCCTGCTGGCTGTCCTGTTTATTCAGACCCGGTGCTGTTACTACCTCCCATTGCAGCTTAAAAGCGAGACAACTCTGTCCCCTCATTCTGCAACTGTGCCTTATACACAAAATGGCAAAGTGGCACATTGGCAGAAGACAGGTCCCCTTCCTTTAGTGTAACTTAATTTCTTAGACCCAGGAAAATGGCAGCATCACTACAAAAAGGTGTTTATAGGAGTTTAGAAGTCATAATAGTGTAACAAGCATCCTGGCACAAGAATGGGGCACTGCTTTTTTGTAGTAATGTTACCATGACCCATATGTTCCCAGATTGTAGCAATTATGTAAGTGACTACAATATAAAGGCTCATCTAGCAATGGATTTTGCAAATTAGCCAATGCCAGAATGCTGTAGTGTGTGGCATCATACAAATAATAATTAAATAAAATAAATATAATTATAACTGATGATAGCGCAAGACTGCCTAAAAACAATGATATAGCAGATTACTGGCTAATGAGCGATGTAAATTGTGTGTTTGTAATGTTGTATGAGTGTTGATGGAGAGTGAGGGGCGACAGAAGTGAGTTTTAAACAGCTAAGACTCAGCTGTAACCAGCCTCTGCAAATGAATGAATGCAAATGAGACCCGAAGAGAATATAAACCAAGCAAGTATGTAAATTAGCATTACATACAAATAGGACTTGATGATGTTGTACTGTTATGGATAGACAGTATTATTAAAACAATAATCACCGTTCAGACAAAAGTGTGGCGTTACACTGAGTTGCATATGTGCATGCACGCATGTGTGTGCACGCTTGCGTGGACAAGTGTGTTGCAGAGTGCTACAGACAGAGCACGGAGAGAGGAAAAGCATTCCCATTAGAGTGCCCATTAAGTCTGATTACAAGTGATTGCCGTCTGTCGGAGAGAGATGACCAGCCCTGTCCTTCCACTGAATTAATGACATAAACAAATGCTTTCCTTTCTCACTCTCGTCATAATCAAACCACCTCCTGCTTTTTTTCCCTCCTTCCCCGGAGATTTCATCACAAACTCAACATAACTTGATTTTTGGCAAAACACCAGAGTGCAGGCCGAGCATTTCTGCTCCCCTGCACATGTTGTTTTGTCACTGTTGTTTTATTTATGGCCGTTTTCCTCCCAAAATGCCATTCTGCGCTTCAGGGGCTGACACACATGAGAAGATATATTGACTCATTTGAGTGCCGCCCGTCCAAAAGGGAAAAGAAAGTTATACTGGGATTTCTCTTCCTTTACTGCAGTGTGTTTGAGTCAGGGGGGGGAGTATTAGTGGTTGCGACCACATGTGGTAACCACCGGAGAATACTTTCAAGACGCTGTGGGAGTTCATGTGATTTCATCTTAGCCGGATGTAGTGTTCTGACTACATCCTGCCACCGAGCACAAAGGAGCACAAGGCGTTAAACCTTGTGTCTGTGCTTCACGGTGACATATTTACTTCCTTTAAATTTCCTGACTTTCAAAGATGCAATGAAAACACAGGCTGGGTTATAGGTGCGTTTTTTTCATATCTTTGCCCTCATCAGTTAGAAGCATTTAAACTTTTCAATGCCTAAGGTCAATTTTTAATGCCATGGCAACATGTTCGTGATTGTTTCCAGCCTTCCTGAGGACGCACTCATAACTGGACTGTGATTTTTATCATGCTTGCTCATTAGTTTGACTCGGCTCTGTGTGTGTGTGTGTGTGTGTGTGTGTGTGTGTGTGTGTGTGTGTGTGTGTGTGTGTGTGTGTGTGTGTGTGTGTGTGTGTGTGTGTGTGTGTGTGTGTGTGTGTGTGTGTGTGTGTGTGTGTGTGTGTGTTTGTAGGTGTTTCTCTCGGGGAGCTCAGCAGCTCCTCAGCGCTGCCTGGAGTCAGACTTCGCCACTTCCTCTGGTAAGACCTTCATGTTGCTCAACTCCACACAGCCAGAGTCCTGCAGCCTGCAGAATGCCAATACACAGTGTTTCTCTCCACTAGACCTCCCTGCTGTGTCCAAGACACACACGCGCACACACACACAGAAAATCTTAGTCTCTAGCAGTTGCAAGTCGTGCTGTAAATGTAATGAAGCTCAAATCTTGGTGGTGATCCAGGCTAAATCACTATGTGCCAGACTGGTGATCTGTCGGTTTGTTATTTTTCATGTCTTTGGGTTTGACAGCTGCAGACTGGTTCTCATAGTGGGTGTCATAGGGTTGGGTGGGGTAGTAAAACTAGTACTTTAAGTACTTGTCAGCTTAGAGGTTGTTTCATGTTTTCAATTAATTTGCCTACGTGGATGAAAAGATGCTTAGGAAAAAAAGGAAAATTTATCATTTACAACTTAGACAGTTCACACTGCTGATGAAGGTTGTGCTATTTAAAGCTAGTAGCCACTAAATTTACCTTGGGGTGAGAATGTTTTCATCAGCTGTTTCCAAGGTCAATAAAAGACTCCTCTATTATTGACAAAAAAGTACATTGTAAAGCTTTCCAAATAAACATGATTTTTATATGAACCATTTCAAGCGAGGGCCACTTGCTCATCGTGCAGATAACCATTAGCCATATGGCTATGGCTATGCACAGGGAGCAAGTGGCAAATCCACAGCTAAAAAAGCTAATGTGAAAGTGCCAAAAACAGCAGTTTCTTGAATGGCCACTTGAGGCTGGCTCCAAGAGCAAGTCAGACTCCATAAATGGCCATGTTGCCCAACGTTACAGCAGAGATGGACAAGTTTGTATACTGGGACAAAAAAACAAACAAACAAATATATCTGGTTTTGGTCTCTATAGCTAGTTTCAGATATGATACATTGATGAATTTTTATACAACTCACTTGTCTAAATGTTATTAAGGCCTATTTTTTGCAGAAAGGGTGTTGCTCCTTTAGGTAACAGGCAAGTGCCATCCATAGACAAGTCGCTGCCATTGCTATAACATTGATTAGGGAACATAACCCTGACGTAACCTTAGAGTCATAGCTGTCGCTATTTCAGTGTGTTTTCTGTTCAATGTAACCTGTTGGTCACCTCAAAAGCTCTGCTTTTGGTTGTACCAAAAGACCTTCTACAAAGTGGTATGTCCAGTTTTTGCTGTAAGTGCATTTTGTTTTAATGGTTTTTGCATGCTAAAATTCACATTAGCATTTTTACAGGTAAACATAGTTGTAAATGCACCATGCTAACAAAGCAAGTGGCTAGTGTAAGGGTTAGCTCCACCCTTTTGTCTGAATATGGTTACTTCTGACTCAAAAAATCCAAGATGCAAATGGCCAAAGTGACAAGGCTTCAAAACCATGGATGCGGTGGCCAAATGTGGCCGAGCAGCTAACTTTGGTTGGCTGAGTGGCTAACTTTTGGTTTAGCACTCCACCAACTTGAATGGGAATAAAATTATTAATTGCGTGGCTCTTTGAGTTGTGACGCACATGTATCAAATGATTCACAGATTTCTCTTTGGCGTAAGAGGTCAATGGGAAAAAGTCATTTTGGGCCACAGGGCATCGCGTGATGGTATAAGCATTGGTATAATGGTATAATTACACCGTTTGGCCACTTTGAAAATTAACTTCAAAGCACAGCACACTTCCTGGGGGCCACAAACCAATGGTTGGCGCCGCTATGGCTACATCCCTTGTTTAATACAGTACATGGTAGGGAGCTTCAATGGGCACATTGAAAGGAAATTAATGTTTAAGGAACCAATATTGCCCGACAGATAGGAACAGTTTTATCCACAGACATGTTGTAATATTTTATTGGACTCAAATACAATTGACATTCTGTTCACCAAACTCTGTTCACCAAACTCCTCACAACAGTTGTCTTATGGGTGCATTAGAGCAGAACGGTGGCTATAAAAAGCCAAAAATGCAAACACTTCCCCTATAGGCTCACGCTGTTGTGCAGTCTTGCTGCACTCAGCACGAGCTGTCGCCTTTTATAAACAATAGCTGATACATCAAAACCCCACTGTGACTGATTTAATGTGAGCTAATTAAAAAGGAACAGAAAATTATGAGTGAAATTGTTTTGACCATTAAATAAAGGCAGCTGCTACATTTACTGCAGTGGCTTGTGTTACTATAAATTAAAAAAAAAAAAAAGCAATATTGTATACAGAGTATTGCAGGGAGGGGAAATATATGTGACAGCTTATTAAAAATGAAGACTAACAGACTGGCTGTGGAGCTCAGAGGAGATGTCAGACTGAAAACAAAAAGGCTTCCATCTGCACACATAAAATGGGAAAATGTGTTGGAGCTAAAATGTAATGATAATAACTTAGACACCAAGCATCGTTCACGGGTCTGCAGGTGACTGTTAGCTCCAGCTGTCAGCCATTTGTCATGGTTGTGTTCTGCTGCTGGTCGTTACAGCACTGCATGATTATTGGTTATAATACTATTGATGCATTATTTGGACATGCTCAGCTCACGGTCTCCAGTGAGCAATCATGTACATGACTGTGCACAGTGTAACAGGAACAGCAGCATTTGTAGCAACACACAACATAGCTCCTGTGTATCATCCCTGTATCACTGGCCTGTGTGTTTTTTTCCCGGCAGCTAGAGAACTTAATGTAATATGATAAGTGCACCAGAGACTCCAACACAAAGTCATTCGGTTGATTCTTCTATCAGCTTGAATTCTTTAATGAAAACACCATCTGCTGTCCTTTTTGGTGATACCAGTTGCCATGATGATGAGCCAGTATCACGTTGCAGTTTGATGCAGCTTCGTAAATTAAGTATCAGAGAGCTCAAAGCATGATGGTCGGCAGATCAAGATAGATTCTTATCTGAATGCCACTCTCAAATAAGATGCATGTTGGTCAAGCCTGACTATTGTTTACTGCTGCCACGCAATTTTGATTCATGGTGCAAGCAGACGTTGGCTGCACACAATGAGATTCCACTGAAGACTTAAAGAGGCTGATGTTTAGGCTCAGATGACGGCCTGATGCCCTTTGTGGAGTTTTCAAAACAACAAGAGCCATCACTTTTATCAGAGCTGAATGCAGCATCTACTGCTTGTGTTTAGCATATTATTGTACTGTTATTTGTTCAAATGTGCCTTTTGTTGTGTGATGTAGGGAAGTTAAAGCACTAATACAACACTGTAAAAACACTCTATTAACAATTTAAAGTCTAAGCAAACTGGCATGACTTCTTTTGCAAACGTGAAGTAGATAATGAACAATAAAAGAAGAGATGACCCTAAAATAAACACAAAATGAGTAAAAAAGAACAGGCATGTTTCCTGAAAATTAGTTTAAAAATAAATAAATTAACTAATTCATTAAAAAAAGAAATTACCTGAAATTACCTCTGAAAAAATGTTGAAAAAATTCTAACAATTGTGTATCATCATTTTATATATGTAATTATAATAAATGTAAATATAGTTCTTCCCTAGCTTTTCAATTTGCAATTTGTGGAAGACGTCAGTCATTGCCTGGAAAAAAAGCTTTTTTAAATTTTTATTGAAGTGTGGTGAGATCTCATATACAGGCCCAGAACACCACTTAAGCAGTGCTGATGTGCAAATTTAACTGTCCAATCAAAACATAGATTTTCATTGTACTTCCACGCCAACCAATTTAAAAGCAACTGATATTAGATTTTTTCTTTGAGACCAAAGATTATTATATAAAAGGAATTATATTAAGTTCAAAACACAAGGGAGACATTTAGAGCCAACAATAAATGACGGAAGGGCTTACTGCGATAAGACTGTTCTCCGCGGGTTAGTTATTTAGACCACAGCCTACTTAATACAGTATAATAATTTAGAATGAATGTTAATATCAAGAGCACCTTTGCACTTTTAAAGTGTTTTGCACGTAGCTTTTCATTAAGTCTGACTGACTTGTGCTGATAATCACAAAGCTCTGGTATCTCTGAGTACAGCAGTGTCCACAAACTTTTGACCATTTAGTGTAAGTGTAAAGTTCCAGTTTGCAGTAATAGAAGTTGTCGCAAATTTTAGTGCAAAGTTCTGAAAAGTGTTCTGGGACTGAACTTTTGAAGTGAGGGAAAGCCTGTATGTGCATTGCATCATTTTGTGCTCCCCTTTTACTTAAACTTCACATTGCCAAAATAGACAATTTACAAGAAATGGGTTCACTGAAAGCTGTTTGAAGATGAGGAAGCATGAACACGGTGAGAGTGAAACCTTTGATCCAGTCTTTCACGTCTTCTTTCTCTCAGTGCGACAGCGGCTTCTTTACAGGATGCTCTCTGGTGATAGCCAAACAATACGTCACAGTCAGAAAAATGCTCTGCGGGTTTGAAAGTGGAGGATGTTGATACAAATGTGTTTTTCATTAAGTTGATGTCAGACTTCAAGAATGTTGACTTCTTTCATGCCCCAAGCTTTGGGCCTAAATTGATGATTTGTTGTATTGTTGTGTTTCCCCTGTCAGAGATGGTTTGCCAAAAGGTTTTACAGGGTAGTGCTGATGTTTGAAGAAAGCGTGTAAAACTAACTAAAAACAGGCATTATAGAAAAGCTCCGCTAAGAGTAAGCTGGGGGTCTTAATCTGTATTGTTACGCACTGTTGTCACAAAGAATATCTGCAAGTTGAATGCAAAAACAAAAGGGTGATTTAGAGCAATCTTATCTTTCACCTCGGATCAGCTAGTTATATGGGGGGAAAAAATACCAAAAAAAAAAAAAAAAAGAAAAATACATGAGCTAGTCTCCTTTAATTGTACACTGTAAAATCTGACATGTTTATCTCACTTTAAAAAATCTTTGAAAGTGATTGCTGTGTGAAAGAAAATAAAATTTAGCTATTCATCTTAATTTATTTTTACCTTCTAATTGTTAAGTTTACCTGAAATCTATATTTATTTAATTTTGTGAAGTTGTTGCAACTTAAAAATTATAAATTAATTAAATCAATCTGTCTAAGTCTTAGCAACTTCAGTAAAAAAAGTTAGCCTGACTGAACTTGATCATCACAGAGAGGATTATGAATTCTGGAGATATGCAAGTTCTGTTTTGTTAACATGTGAATATATGAATATACAATTATGATTAACTAGTATGCAACTGTCAGAATACAGAGATATAGCACAGTAAACTTGGATTACAGAAGTTGCTAAAACATAGAAAGATTGATTTAATTAAACTTATTATTTTTAAGTGGCAACAGCTTCACAATATAAAGCTGATATAACTAAATTTACTATTAGATAAAGTGTACATAAATTAAGACTAATAGTTATATTTACTTATATTTTTAAAGCAATCGGTTTCCTTTTTTTTTTTAAAGTAAAATCAACTTGTCAGATTTTACAGTGTAGATGTCAAGAACTGGTCAATAATCAGTTAATCTGAAAACCAGCAATGAGGAAAAGTACAGCATGTGCTCTGTTAGGGGCTTATTTCCTGTTTCCTGCCTTGTGTTTGAGTGTACACTTTCACTATGCTTTTCTGTATAAGCTACTGTCTGTCTGTATTCTTGCACCATCCGTTTGTCCATATTGAGCTTGCACTGGTGGTTCTGCTTTTTTGGGGATATGATGGTGACATGCACTTGACAAGAATCTACTTAGATAATGTAATGTCATGTGGAGACTGAAGTCTGCCAACAGCAAATCATGAGGTTTTGGAGTTAATTTGTAAGAGATAAAGACATCAAACTTTAAGGCTGCTTTAATGTTATTATCTTTCTGTCATTCTCTCCACCAATACATGTTGCAGCCAAACTAAATATCATCTTGGGGAACACAGAAATGAGGTCAGGTTGTGAAAAAGTTGGTTTTGCAACATGCTTTCACTGGATACCATGCAACACAGGATGTGACGATGGCATTTCCTATTTAAAGGTCCACTTATTAATAAAACAGCATCATACAAATATTTTCCCTTGAAGTTCTCTTGAGAGTTTTTCTGAAAAATATAGCTGCCAAATGTATTTAAAAGCTCTGTCTTATACTTTCACTCAGTTATTAGTGCAGATACAGTCTAATCAAAGATATTAAAGGTGTATACATTTGGATATTTAAATGTTCTTTTTGAGACATTCAGATCATTCATTCAGCAGCAAAGCATTATTCCCTATGTACAGATGTAGTGGAGAAATGATGTCCTGGGCAGAGAATAGAGAACCTCAGAAATTAGTCCTAACACCTGCAAATGAATTAGCATTTCAACACTCCAGGTACCTTTGTCTCAAACTGAGTCAGTTTTTTTTATTTTTGTTTTTTGTTAGAAGCCTGAAATAAGGTCTGTGGTTAAAACAAGCTTAAGAGCCTTTCACATTTTGTTGTGTGACATAAAATCCGTCAATAAATACCTCACAGGCAAACTTTGAAGCTTTTATGTATGTCAAAAGAGGCGTTAGCCAACAAGTTGCCATATGAGATAACAGAACGTCATCACGCCGAATACAGCTTTCCAGCCTCAAAGTGGTAGCGACACAACAGTGTAGTTTGTTTATAGCCTAACAATAACAATAATAATAAGTGGTGTTCATTTGTGGAGATTATCTCACTTTTTTTACCTTTTTTTTTTTCAAGTCTTCTTAAGCAAGGAGCATGCATAAAAACATTCATCTCAATATGAGAAGAGATGACTGATGCCAGATTTAGCTATAAGCTAGTTTACATCTGCAGTCCCTGAGCAGGTATACACAGAGCAAATACCTAACACTAAAAACAATTATCACACACTAAAAACATTCAATTACAACGGACAGTACAAACAGATACAAACACACATCAACATACCAACACATCCATCAAGTTGGCTACAACTAAAAAATGATCATTCATAAAATCTGGTTCACGGTGAAATTAATGTTGACATGTCTGGTTACTCAATGCCCATTTTTTTACACCATGGGAGAAAGTCTGAAGGTCTGTGCCTGTTTTTAGCTCAGCTGGAAGCGTATTCAAATGTTTGATGGCTGTAAATGCAAAGGCAGATTGTGCAAAGGCAGTTCGACACAGTGGGATGTTAAGCTGAGTTCAGAGCAGATCGAGAGGTTCTGCTCTTTTGCTCAGAGCGGAGCTGAAAAAAGCCCTTCAAAGTTTGTTTACCACAGAGCTTCTTTTCTGCAATGACCCAAAAATCGAATAGAAAAATCCCACAGAACCAGGGCGATGCTGGCTTCCTTGTCAATTGACAGAAAAAGTGTGTGTTGTAATTCGAGCTTCTCTGTGGTTTGTTTGCTGGTGTGGCTGCACTAGCCTGGCTGTTAGCGCATGTTTTTGTAAGCTCACCACCGCCTCTTTGCACAGTGCTTATATGGCAGTTAACACTGATATCAGTACTGCAGTGTCACAGGAGCATATCGCCCACCCTCTGAAATTAACTACTGGTTAACATCGTTAGCGCTTTGAGTACTGTTAGCACTGTTGCCATTATTTAGCACTCTTTATGGCGTTAGCACCATTAGCTGTTTATTTCTTTATCGTATAAAGATATAGAGTTAAACATGGTGACATGACCTATCTGACATTTCTGTTGTGCTTATTTTATGACCTGTGCTGCTTTTCTAACTTTGATAAACCAAATCTACTGGCTGAAGCTAAACAGTTTACTGCTGTGGATGGGGCCACTGCAAATAATATTATTTCCACCTAACAACATATTATTTGAAAGTGTATACTACATTTGAATATTTGCTACTTTTTACCTTGCACAATAATTGGTTGTGGCAGAGGTAGACCACCAACACCACCATCAATGAAATATTTGACTGAGAAAAATACAACTGATATAACTGCTTCAAATCTCCGTTGGTAAGGGCTGTCTTACGGCAAGGTAAAGCGTTGAAGGTATTCTCAATATAGTTTATACTTAATCTGATATTAAATTTTTCTGGTGGTCCTTTTTTTAGGCATTTAAAACAAATCAATAAAGGCACAGTTTGCTGATGCTGATGTTTTCTACCCGGAAGTTATAGTAAATAAACATTGTGATTTGGCCTATACTCTCTTTAAAAAAAAAAAAATATATATATATATATATATGTATATATATATATATGTATATATATGTATATGTGTGTGTGTGTGTGTGTGTGTGTGTGTGTGTGTGTGTGTGTGTGTATGTGTATGTATGTATATATATGTGCGTGTGTGTGTGTGTGTGTGTGTGTGTGTATATATATATATATACACATATACATATATATTTAATTGTAAGGTGTGTGTAATTATGTCATTTAAAAGTCTAGTGATGGAATTGGTGTGTAAAATTTGAATGAAGGTATCAAAACTTGCTTGCCAAATGCATTTTACATACTAGTAGGCAGTAAAAAATGTCATAGCTTTAACAAACAACATCAAAACATGAACGTCCTGTTTCTATTCCTGTTTGTGATATTATGCACAGACAACAAAATGCTTTTAATTCGTGTCAGGAATGGGCGAGGCACTAATGTAAAGAGGGCGGGCTGGTAAGTTTACATTTCTTTGTTATATTGTCATGTTTGTTTTGTGGGTTGCAGCGGTGCACTGTACATAGTGTTCTTGCACCTCTCGTCATGCAGGATGTGGTAGCTGTTGTGGTGGAGAATTGTGTATACTGGTGTAAAGAGGGAAGTGCTCAACTCTCTCTGCTTCACAATGCCGCTCTGTTTACAAACGCATAGCACACACCCACAAACTCATGAGTGAAAGTGACCTCTTAGTACGGTCTGCTGACTGTTAAACCTGCAAAAGGAAAAGGGAGGGTGAATATGGTTCAACTTTTTGCCTGCAGATAAAAAAGGTTTTGATTTAGCTCGAATCTGTGTGTAACTGCCAGCTCAAACTGGTAAGCTGCCGTCAGCACAATCTGAAACATCACAGCTTTGGCGACCCCCTGAGTCTCCTCAGTAAAAGTGTTTTACATCATCAGTGTCAAGGACAGTTCAGGCCAAACTGAGTCACAGATTTCTTGAGACAATGCCATATGAGTGACTCACTGAGTGTTTTGCCTTCTCTCAGACTTTGACCCTGCTGGCTCCCCATAAATTCTCTCTGTCATCCAAGTCGGATCAAAGAAATAACAAACAGCCGACAACTGTGCTTTGAATTTCAAAAACAAACATCTGTTAATTATAAAAAGTGGAGAAAAATGCCAGCGAGGTATATTATTTAACCCTTTAAAACCTGGATCACCACTTTTCTTGTGCTGCATTCAGACGCCTTTGTCAAGCTATTTAACCCTGTGAGACCTTTGCAATTGATTTGATTGATTTTCAAAAATATGGGTGAAAAAGGCAATGACCAAAATAGTTTTTAAAAAGTGGGAAGGATTATAGAGAATTATCCAAAAGAGTGAAAAAATGTCCAGAAAACTTTACTATATATATATATATATATATATATATATATATATATATATATATATATATATATATATATATATGTATATAGACAACACAAACAAACTAGCTAGTTAAACACTCTATATACTGTAGGTTGAGTGAGATATGACTCATGGCTCTGCGTCAACTCCACGAAAGCCAGCCAAATTGTCTTAGTCAGATATTAAAATAATATTTAACATCCAACGGTCGGTTGGGAGTAGTTGCCCTCCCCTCCTCTTATTTAAACCGAAGTAGCAGCCAGTCCTCGTCACTCAGCCTGTGCTTGCGCTCTTTGTGTAAGTTCCACAGATGTATAAAGAGACGTGACGATGCCAATCAATCTTGCTGCTAATCTGTGTAAAGCAGAGACATATTTTATTATGATTCCCTGTTTAATAAATAAATGCCTCAAGGGTTTTTCACCTACTCATTATGTTAATAACACGTAACTCAGAGTCATCACCTATGATTTTCCTTTTATTGTTCAATACAAAGAAAAGGAATTGCTGCAAGGATGAGGAAATTATCAGTGTGTGTGTATGTGAAGTGACATTGGGCCTCGCGCAAAAGAACATTTTGTATGTTTTTCTAAACCTCGTATATATATATTTTTTTTGTGAGGCTTGTTTGTGTTCAACAAACTCCTTTAACTGGACAAATGTGTTGTAAACCATTTGTGAGATTTGCTTATTTGCATAACCAACGTCCTCCAAATGAGCTGCCTGTTCTGTTCTGAAAGGTTACGAAAGAGTACAAAGAAGAATTCCACAGTGCTTTACACAATCATAACAAACTTAGCCTTATCAGTAGTCCTATTAGAGAACTCCAAACTAAAAAATACCGGTGCAGCCGTCAATGACATCCAAGCAGGGCAGAGATCAACATGAAGTCAGATGATGAAAAGATGGAGGAAAAAATCTTTGAAGAAGTTTATCGTGTAGAATTTCAAACAGTCCAAAAAGTCAACATTTTAAATGTTGAAAAATGGCTAACTATCGTAAGGTTGGGGTTTGGGGTCATGGTCAGGAGTAGGGAAGAAGTTTTTGGTCGTAATCAGGTCTATTTGATTTTGAGTGGAGGAATCGGCTCATGGTAAAACCCTCCTGAACATCTGCATAAAAAAAAAGTGAGTACGCATCAGCAGGCGCAGGGCGAGCAGCCTATCTGCAGCACACCAAACAGCATAGGAGAAACACTGATTTTTAACTTGAAAATGCTTTATTCAGGGTTTTTATTGGGTTTAATCACCTGGTTCAGTTGTTTTAAGAAGGTATAGATCTTTGCAGATAATTCGGCTCCCAGTAAAAACCTCATGAACAATGAGAACTAAAGGAATTATAACAGGAAAAGCTGGTTACAATCTGCAATTCTTATCGCTAGACGCCATTTAATCTCCCTACATCTTACACACTTGACCTTTAAGCTTGTCTGAAAATGTGAAAGTCTCTGAATTGGTTTAAATACCAATTATACTTCTTTACATACAGCACTATTGTATATGTCAGGTACTTTTTTAACTTGTACGTGCTGTGGATGAAGCTTGTTAATGTAACGTATGCAGCTGACAATGTTAGCAGCAGTACTATGTGCCTGAAGCTGTATAAATAAAGGCAGCAGTATCTGGTTGAGATGTTGAAGCAAGGCCAGCTGGAATGCTGCAGCATGTTAGCTCATGCACCTACATACGCGAATACCATGACACATAACTTTCACAGTCAGAGTCAACATTCAGACTAAAGTTTAGATTGCTTAGCATCATAGCTCAGCACTTTCTCATCAAGAAAAAATGCGGGTTTTTTCAGGACTCCATTCGGGCTCCTGGCTGTTCCAGGAAAGTCAAGGGTAAAAAATCAATATGTGCACATACAGTACAAGCAGAGAAAATGTGAGACACACCACAGCTCCTCGCCTCGAGCACTGCTACTGTGTTTTCAAAGCCGGGGAGGGAACCCTGGAGGGTTCTGTAAATTTGACAGATTCTGTTTGTGTGCAGTTGAAAAGAGAAGAAATGAGAGTTTTTCTGCACAATAACCTTGGTTTAGCTTTCTCTGTCCTCGGTATAATCGCTCAAAATGTACATTGTTGCCACCATGCTCTGCAAAACACCAGCCCATGGGATAAGAAATAAACTTTGGAATTATCAGTGCAAATTAGTTTTTGCCATAGTTTTTCCAACTTCAGATCAGCTGTATAAAAGCTGGCATCAACACAAATTTGCATCTCAAAAGAAAATATGAGCAAACAAAGAGAAAACCACAGATTCAAATGGTGGAGTTATCTAGCTGCCGAGCCAAAGTCACATAGAGTTGTTTTCTAAAGGATTAAAAAATCAGTTGGGGCAAGCAGGAGAGTGGAGAAAGCCAGAGCCCGATGAAAAGGGAAAGGGTGGACTGGGGCAGCTAATTTACGCCTGCGGTGGAAGTCCATTATTGTCACTTTTGTTTATTTGGGACACTAATGTGCAGAAATGGCAATTAGAGAGCCACAAAAAGCACTCAGCTGTATGATTTTTCCCCCCTCCAAAATAAATTGCCATCTGTGAACCTCCCATCGGACGGGATCGTGTCCCAAAATGCCTCCCTGTGAGCACCTATAGTAGGTGTGACTGTACGATGCTTTACCTCATACTCATGTTTCCATGGATGTGTTTTTTTTTTTTTTTTAAATTTTAAAATAAGGTGCTCTTGTAATAAGCTTCTACAGAAGCAAAAACACCAACAAAATACAAATTAGGTGTGAAAAGGTATTTTTTGATGGTTCAGTAAGTAAAAAGCACGTTTGTATTCTCCATCGTGTCTGCGGGCTGATTGGCAGTTGGAGAGCTGCCAAAGCCTGGACAGGCATGAAACCTTCCTGGTTGAATTGTCAGTGTTCTTCCATCAAAGGATAAAAAAACATTTGAAACATAAGGAGAGAAGCCAACTACTCCCGAAGCAGTTTTTTCATAAGAAAATATTTACCTAACTTAACCTCTTTCATTCCACCCGTGCCTGCTCAACACATTCTCACTCCCAACTCGTCACATACTGGGTTTCCCTGCTAGACTCATTTTTCTTTTTTTCAGGGAAGACAAGGGATCTTTAAGGGATGACAGCAGGCCAACAGTATATGCCACAAAAAAGTGATATATATCATCTGACAGCAGAGAACCTGAAGATTAATTTGAGATGTAGCTAAGCACTGATTATACTTGTGGAAAGTAGATGCTGCATTGGTAAGTTTGTATCAGTTCACTTTTAAATTCAGCAACGGTGACAAAATGCTTTGTCCCAACAAGGACGCTTTATGAATTTACTTATGAATCTCCCTCTCATGTCCCACAAATTGCAAGAAATTAGTTAAAGGTGACAAGACATTTGCCTAAAAATACTAGATTTGAAAAGGGGAGGATTATTTTTTTTAAAAAAATCCCAAAGTAAGGGAAATGGGAAATGTCAAAAAAGTATATTTATGATTAAAATAATTTTATATTTAAAATTATGTTACAGAAAATAAAAAATAATAAAGTATGTTAAATAGATTTTTATCATTGTTTTCAGCACATATTTGGTCTTTTTTTTTTTTTTTTGGCTTATTTTTAGGTAAATTTCTTGTACCTTCCTGTCTAATTTTGGCTCATGTCATGTTAAGTTGCTTGTTGCCTTCTCCCCCATGTTTCTGAACAAAATCAAACCAATTTGCTCAGGTTTCAAAAGGTCAAAATGGAGGAGGAGAAGGTTTATTATTTTTAAGATTATTTGATAAAATGTCTGTTATTCTCTGGGTTTAACAATGGGAACCACATTTGGAAGCCAATATTAAAAAGTCAATCTTTTTTTTTTTTTGTCAGTATCTGGTGCAACTTTGTGCCAACTGCTTTCCTCCAGTCTGCTTGCTCAGTCAGTGGACTAGATATGATGTTATTGATAAAATATTCCCATGAGGAGTTTCCCTTTTCTCAGTATCTGCTGGGTCTTGTTACCTCAGCGCTCTACTGCAACCTATAATCGTTTATGTCTTTGTACGTACATTATCATCTTTTTTTTTGTTTGTTTGTTTTTTATCTTTTTCCTTCCATCTGTCTTCATATGTTTCCAGCCAGACAGTCTTTGGGCATCTATCTGTTTTGTCTGTGTCCTCATTAGAGCTTTGTTGTATGCCTGTTGTATGGATGAACCAGCTTTCAGGCTTTCCCAGCTGTTGTCTGGATATTAAATGCTCTCTAGGGTGAAAAGCAGCAAAGCGGCGAGTTTCCTGTAATGCTTTTCAAGCCAGCTGTTCTTCTAGTGCAAAGAAATTATGAAAGCTGTAATTCTTTCTGCAGGATTTTTGTTTTTTTAACTTGTTGACAGTGAGATTTTGAAAACACATGTAGGCTGAGTCACAAAATGGCTGTGTTGGCTCGGTCAGCTGAGGACGTACTATGAGGTTGTTTCACGTTTGTGTCTTTGGATTGGTGCAGAGGTGCAAAGCATTTTTATTGCTTTCTCTGTGCAGCCATGATTTGGACTTCTTATCTGAAAAGGTCTGCAGTTCTGTGTATGGAGACCCTCTTATTGTAACAGTTCAGCCTTTGAAACTTAAATCGACATAACTTTCTTGTGCTGCACTCAGACGCCTTTCACAGCCTTTGTTTTTGTCCTTAACCTTCATTTTATTTTATCCATCTATCTATTTATCTGCCTGGGGGGGGTAATTTTTAGGTAATTTGTTACGTTTTTTTTTTTACTTTTGACAATTTTTTTTGCAAAATTTTAGGTCATTTCATCTTAAGTAACAAAATGCCTTCTTCCCATGTTTTTGAAAGAAATCTCACAAATTTGGTCAGATTTCAAAGTGTTAAATATGACTTGTTAAAGGTTGAAATGCTTTTAAAAGGACATTAAACATCAAGAAGTTACAGCAAGAAAGCATCACAACCCAACAGGGTTACAACTTAATGGTTAGACTGTATTTTTTTTAAAAATTTGTATTAGATTCTTTATTTTGTATTATTTTTTTGGGTTATGATTCTAACTAGTTCGAACATGATGAAAGATGCAGACAATCTGGATTATTGTAGAAGCCGCAGCACTCAAGGAAAAGCCTTGGAGCTAGCCTGGAGAGACTTTCAGTTTCTCAAATGATGTAATTGAAAGTGTAAGCATTGTGTAACTGGACTAGAAAATTTTAGAATAGGGATTGAATTTTAAAGTGACAGTCCAGCATTTTTGAGTCTATGTTCTTTTAATGCTGGGTCATACGAGGATGTTTGCATCAATCTTATTTCTGTGCATCAAGTGCAGAAATCACTGAGACTCAGGACTCCATATGTCACTCTGTACGTTCTTTTTTGATAGGGTGTGTCTTGAAAGGTATTTTGGGGATCTCACAGAGTTCTGCTTTCTGTCTGGAATGACAAGATGTTTGTCAGGGGCAAAACCTATGTTTAAATTAAACATTTCCGTAAACTGTACCATACCCACTGCTGCGCTCCTCCTCTTTGCTGCCATGTACTGTATGTTAAGTCTGTGGAAACATTGGTTTCGCTCTACAACCTTTTTATAATTGCGAGACATTGGTGGGATCACAAGAACACCTTTGAGGGCACAACCCGCAGGTAAAACATAGAACTTTTTATATTTTTTTCTCCTAAGGCTGCGTTTAGATCGACAGCAACACTGCATAAAAAAACAGAGCCTCCTCATTCATGTATTCATGTGAATGGAGTCGGTTTGTTAACACAGAGGTGTCCAAACAAAAAATGCATGATTTTCCCAAACAGGCACAACTTATCATCCAGTAAAACCGTTGTCATGGCCAATTTTATACCTGTTAGTGCACATCTCAGGTAGATTACTTTGCAACCTGAATGCTGAATTATTACTGTTTATCTTACAACTGACAATGACAATGACAAAAGATAAAGTAATTATCTCTGTGAGTCTGAATTCCCACTCAGGTTTGCATGGAGGATGCTGTGCAGAGAGCACTTATGGGTTTACAATCTGGTTAACCCAGTTTAGCATAACAAAAGTGCTATATGCAGCCTCTGGAACTCAGCTGGAACTGTTTTAAAGGGCTGTCTCTATTTTTTTTACATGACACCATGTTCTCATCCTAAATCACCACATATTGCCACCTTGCAGCGACAGTGCCGCTACCGTGATGTCAACACAAGCACATGGTGGAGTTGCACTGCAGGTGGATATGTTTAAGCAACATGGCAACCAATGCTGGGACATCAACAAACAAACATGCTGGCATAATTTGGTTAGGATTAGGGGAAGGAGGCATATGGTAAGGTGTAGGAAAAAAATAACATTACATTAACACGAGAAGCGACATGCCTCCCTCGCTCTCAACCTCCCTATAGGCACACTCAGGCTCCTTAAATCACGCTGTTACTGGTAATGTTTCAACCTGACGCTGTCCTGTGGCCTTTAATGTGGACGTGACAGGGTCCGTTCAGCCACATTCTCAACTGACACTAACTGTGTGCGTATCAGGTGGTCGTGGCAGATGCCGTCTGTCCATCCAGTGGCGTAAATTAACAGCAACTGGTTCTATCCAGCCACTTTCCAACATGAACAGGGTTACTTTAAAGAAGAAAAATCCCATTGGCTTTTTGGTGAGGGAACCAGGACGATGCTAACTTCTGTGTCAGCCCACAGAAATCCCTGCTGCACTCGATTGTGGCGCTGATTGCTTCCCCTTCTGGTGGACTTGTTTTCTGTCTCTATGGCTTATAATGTCCACCCAACAAGTGGCTACAATTGTCGCCCTTCAGTTGCTAAATTGGTAACTCTTTTTAAAGGTTGTTGCACTGGATGTCCAAGGTGACTCCACAGCAGCTATCAAATGGACCTGGAGGTGAGATTGTTTTGTAAACTGCATTATATATTGTACTGTCTGCTCTTCCACCTCTTGTCTTATTGAGAAGCCAAGTCTAGTTGAAGTAGAGGAGGTAAATCCAACTTAACCAGTTTTACCCAAAACTGTTGAGACTCAGTGGACAGAAATGTCAATGCACATTGGCACCAATGGAAAGGATCAGAAACCCAAATAATGTTGGGATCATGTTGTCACCAGGGCTAAAAATCAAATCCATCACATATTGCAAAAGTCATGTAATTTCACAGTCATATTTTCCAGCTCTGGAAAAGTCATGGAATAGGTAGAAATCATTGAAAGTTTTGGGAAATTCATGGAATATTTGTTGTTTGTACACTAATCTTCCATGGATAACCTTCCACGTTATGTAAGTATTAGCAAATTTATATCCGGCAGCTGTCGACATAACATCGCTCTAAAATTATGTTTGAATAGAGTTTGAATCTGATTTGTTTGAAACCCAATGGAGGTGTGACAAGTAGAAAAACAAAAGTGAATAAGGGTCCTTGAAAAGTTATGGAAAAGTTTTAAAATTTTGTCCATGAAAATGTGTGGGACACCTGTAGTGTGCATATAATTATACTCAGTGTGTATGTGCAAATGTTGCAGATCAGATGTTCCACGTATGCAACTCCAGTGATGAATATGTGTGCATGCATGTGTGTGTTTTTCTGATTAACTACTGCAGATCTCTGCAAAACCTTGAAACTTTGCTCTGCTTTGCCTCAACTGTCTAATTTAAAATGAACACATGCTGCTATGAAAATAGCATTTTATGCTTTTGATGTGTGTGCTCCTTTGTTACAAGTGTGTGACACAGGAAATAATAACAATCAAGCCACGGGAATAAAAAGTCTGGTTATTCCTTTCTAAACAATGTTACGTCTTATGTAAACTGGGCTTCCATGTCTGACCACCAGGTGTCACCCATAACCAGGGCCATAACATCTGAACAATCTGTGTACAAGATTCCCTTTGATAAACTCACATCAGTAGCTGCATCCTTGAATCTCCCATGAGATGCAAACAGAGGCATCAAACACCTTCTTTGACCAGTTTTATCAAGCTGAAGAGGCTGATTACATACAGCGGCACTCTTTTCTCTTCACACACAATTTAAGTTGTTTGTTGAAATGACACAGCAGGGAGGACAAGCTGTGAGCACAAAACACCTTTATTTTAACATTTAGATTGAAGTGTTGTTATCGTCAGCTATTATATAAGTAATGCACTCAGTGATTGATGGTTTCTTGGCTCTGTGTTCAGCTAGGTACCCAGATGTCTGAGGAGGCTCTGAGGATGACGTCTTGGCCTTGAACCCCACCAGTATGTCAGGTAATGTGTGTGGCCTGATCACTCCAACATACACGCACAGCCTCATACCCCCACATTTCATCCAAATAAGATTTACAGAGTTTTTCTGATAATTGATATTTAAACCAATATTAATTAAATCTAAACTCGACCTTTCATGTCAAAAACAAGTACGTATTCCATGTTTCAAACTAACAAAGAGATCATAATGAGGCATTAAAACTGAGCTGCGAACATATCTTAATTCTTAATGACTCTAAATACTGTTGTTTTAACTTAAGCCTTGAAACTTGCATGCATTTTAATAAAGAAGAAAAAAGGAAAGTTGGAATTTTAATTAGACTCTCTGCACATGATCAGTAGCAGAACCACTTTGCGCAAATGTGAGTCATTCTCTCTCTGTGAACAGAGTGAAGAGGTCTTACGTTGTGTCCACTAAAATCATGTTTTTGCTGGGGGGAAAGATCTGGTTTTCATTAACCTCTCACTAGAGACATATACACATAACATGTAACATAAAAACAAAAATCTAACGTCATTTTAAGTCAACATTGACACACAGCCATGTCAAAATACTTTTTTTTTCCTGGGTTTTAAGAGTGACGCAAAGCCAAGTCAAATAAACTAACATGTCTGGTAATATTGGGAAGACATGTTGATTCAGAGCAGCCTTAATAGCAAAGTCAATCTTGCGGTATTGATTAGTGGTTGCCATTGGTTCTGGTGCACCGCTTCTGGTGCTCATTAGATCGTTTATTATTTGAACCGAGAAACCGCTTTTGCATGTCACAATGCCAGACACATCAGGCAGCTCGGTGAAGGGGGCTTATTCTTAGGACCCTGGCAAACCTCAAGATTGTTTTCAGTACAAAAAAAGTTTGAAAATGTATAGTTCTATGACAACTGAGAAAAAACCCAGTCTGCTGAGGAAGATCAAAAGCTTCAGACCAAATCAAGTAACTGGACAAAGTCAGCTGCTGCTGCCAAGATCAAGAGTAAACTATCAAGCTCGACTTCCTCTCTGATCTTGTCTGTCAGTCGCCTTCCATGCACAACCAATGAGATCACAGCCATCCATGGTGTAACATGAAAGTGGTGGACAAAAAGCAACTTTTCTGCACAGAAGATAATTCCAGCTTTACACAGCGTATGGGGACTTGTACCACTGATCATGTGTAGAGGGCCTTCTCACTGGTTAGTGATGAGCTGTCCTCATCAGCAGAAGAGTTTACTGTAAGATGCCCTTTAACAGTGTCTAACAGCAAGAAAGGGAACATAAAATTCAGATAAAAGTTTTTTTTGTTAAATCAATCTTGTCCTTTTAAAAGAATAGTCAAAAACAATCTAGTCTGCTCTCAGAATTAGAGTCGAACACATCGTTTTACTAATTAGAAATGCTTAATCCTTTAACTGCCTGATGATTTGTGAGTTAAAATGTCTCAGTTAAAAGAAAGTGTTTTACTTCTTTTCCAAACTCATAGCTATTCATTACAATTCTAGTCAATGCACGTTGGAAAAGTAGATTTGCTTGCATAAAAAGCAGGATAAGAACATATTAAACCTCCTGCCTCGTTATGTAAAAAAGTACGTGTTGCTGTCTACAGACAGGATGTCCCGTACGCTGAACAGACAGTCTGTGCCGCTCTGTGCATTTATTTACTCAGCACAGATAGTGTACAGGGCGAATTGGCCATCACGTGTGGATTTAGCCGGTCCCGCCGACCTCGCTGACCCACCACATATGCTATCGACCTCAGCGTGGCGACCAGACACGGGCTTACATGTATCACATGAGGAAATGAACCTGATCCCCCTCACTCACTGTAACACCAGAGCGACAACAACAACACACAGTGACAAAGTGATGTTTCTGATGCTTCATTCACAATAACCTGTTGTTTTATCAGATTGTTGATTCCTTTGATTTGATGTGAGAAGCAGAGGAGCGTCAGTCTACCTCTCTCACCTGTTTCACTGAGCAAGTAGCTTTTTTTGTAAAAGTGCCTCTCCCATCTATTTTAGAGCCAGCAGAAAATTGCTCCCCCCGCTGGAAAGATGAGGCCATTCAAAATGGTAATATTTATCCTCCCTCTCAGCACTGCTTTTCCTCCTTTCTGTCAGTCTGGGTGACCTTTGGAGCACTCATAAAAACTGTAGAGCTTTCCACTGAAATCTGAGGATCTGCTTCAGACTTTAACCTGCTTCAGATTTTGCTCTAACTGCTGTGAAAGGCCTTGAATGACTCGCTGTTTTCTGTTTAGATGTGATAACTTGGGTAAGTAAGTGATTAATAGGAATTTGGGGGGGGTTCAGTTTGTACACTTTGAATTAATTAATCTGAATTAAATACCAAGCTGGAGTCAGGGTATTGTAGTCAGGGTAAAAAAAAAGAAAAACTCAGCTCAACATGCAAAAATGGAAATGTCCCTACAGAGAAGTATACATACATTAAGAATAAAGTCCAGTAATGAATGAATAATGAATTTAAATGTGCTGGGGAATTATCAACACAAACATCTGAAGTAACTTCAATTAAAGTCAACAGCTGTCTCTGGTTTCAGCATATTAGTATCAAATTACATAGTTCTTTTCCAGGACTGGATATATGACTGACATTTCTGTCAAAGTCATGATTTGGGAACAACATGGTAACGAACAAATTGCAAAAGACTGCAACTCATCCAGCATGGTGTGGTCTTCATGAAAAAGCCAAAAGATGGTTTTCATTTGCTAATTTTCATAACGAGATCACTGACATTAAATCAAAAGGAAACATGAGACATGGAGATATGATCAACTCAGAGACATATTTAATCACATTAACAAGTAAGTGTGAATATAATATGTGTTTGCCTCATATAACATATGTATACTGATCAGAAATGTAAACACTTGTCTTATTGTTGAGATAAAACCTATAATGCTTTTCTATATCCAAAAATGCTAATCTCCATCAAATTTTGGTCATAAATTTGTTAAAATCTGTGTAAGTGAGCACTCCTTCTCCAAGATAATCCATCCACCTGACAGGTGTGGCATATCAAGATGCTGATTAACCCTTTGAAACCTGAGCAAATTGGCTTGATTTCTTTCAAAAATAGTAAATATTCTCTAATAATTTTCATATTTTTAAAATTAAAATATGGAGAGGGCAACTGCTCCTGTGGACATTACTGCATTCAGTCGTGACATCTCATGCATTGTGTTGTCAAGGTGCTCACTATCACAGATTTAAACACATTTTTGGATAACATTTGAAAGAAATAAGCCTTCACGTGCGTAGAATAAAGGATTAGATATTTTATTTCAACTTGTGAAAAATGGGAGCAAAAACAAAACAAGTCAAATCAGGTTCATCCTTTAAATGAACAAAGTCAAAAATGCAGCACGCATTAAACCAAACAAGGTTCTAGAAATGCACATTTTGGAGAGATAAACCAAATTTTAAAATGTTTGCCATTAAAATGTTTTAATGAAAAATACTTAAAAATGCAAGTGTGTGCACCTGTGCACTGTAACATGTTATAAGCCTATAGTGTATATAGTCAACTTAAAAGATAATATGAGAGAGGGAAATTAAGCTAAACCTCAGAGCTATCCCTCTGGGCTGAATGACTGATTGAAAAAGCATCACAACTTACGAAGCACAAATAGGTCTGTGAGCATGCAGAAGAAACTTCTCACTTCCCCTATATCTCTATTTTCCTCAGTCTGACCCAAAACTGTCACTTAAGGTTCCCACAGAGTTTCTCATACAACTGCAGGACAATAAGAATGATTGCCAACAGTATTCCTAACATTGTATTGAAATGCACAATCCAGTCACAAGAATAAATGTTGTACATTTCTGCAAACCACGGATATGTAACATCTGTACATTATCAAACTGTATTTGTCTTTATGTTACAGCAACACCGTGGTTAATGTGTGGTTAGGTATACGCACAAAAACCACTTGGTAATGGTTCGCAAAATATCATGTTTTGGCTTAAAATACCAGGTTTTGGTGCCACAGTCACAGCATGAAATGCAGCAATATCTCACTCAAAAACACCCCAATTTGGTGCCACATATTCTGCTGGAAATGCCACACATGTCTCATTAAAAATGACCTAGTTTAGGTGGTAAAGTCGCTGCTGGAGATGTTTCACTACCTCACAAAACAATCTGTTTTGTTGGCAGTTGCCACTGTAAATTCAACAGATGTCGTGCAAAATAAAAGCTCTGTTGGTACAAATGTCGCTTGAAATGCTGCTGATGTCTTGCAAAAAAGACCCCGTTTGGATGCCACAATTGTTATTGGAAATACCGTAGATGTCTTGTAATACAACACGCAGTTTTGATGCCATGAATTGCCTGTCTCACAAAAAAAGACCCAGTTTTGGTGGCACAGACGCTGCTGGAAATGCCACATTGCACCAAAACTAGCCAGTTTTGTTGTTTGTTGCTCTCAAAGAATGGTCTGCAGTCATTCAGGTGTCAGGCCATTCACCATCCCCTCCACCCTCCAGCAACAAAGTCAGCTCCTATTAAGTAGTATACATGTAGTAAAACCGCTTCACTTTAGAAACCCAGATACAAATACATATACAAATATACAAATGTACTGTATCCATGGTTTGCAGAAACATACAATGCCAACATTATCTGTAGGTGACTGGACTGTAAGTGCAGCACAGTCTGTCAGACAAAGTGTCTAGCCTGGCAGGTGTGTAATTCTCTACACTGATTGCTGCTGCAGTCAAGGACACTTTTCATGGGGGTCTGGGCTGTTGAAAATATGCAACATTCATCCCTGGTCCTCTGTGATGACTGCTCACACAAAAGAATGACTTTTAAATTGTCTCAGTACAATGTGAACTGCCTTGATTCAAATTTTACAGCTCACATTTGTTGAGATTAGAGGGTCATATGAAGTACTTTTTCATGTAAGGACATGTCTGGTGCACACTGGGAGAATTTTCTGAACACTTTCCTTTTTTTTTTTTTACGCTGTTCATTATAACTTCTCCCTCATGTCCTTTTAATAAGTAAAGCAAACACACTGACTTGGATGTGACATTGTGGTAATAGCATTGTTAATCAATGTCAAAAAAGCCAATAGCCTTTGACTTTATTCAAGTGTTTGTCCCTCACACCAGAGAATATCTGTCAGTCAAATGGTGTTTGCTACACTGTATGCTTATTGCTTTTCCTGCTTAACATGTTGAGCATCATTCATATTGCTAGGAAAGAGCGACTAGACAAAGCCAGATTTGCTTGGAAAAAAGAAATTGCTCAGGGCACGTGTGCACCAGCAGCTCTGTGTGTAGCAGTAGATGGTGCCAATATCTTACTAATACTGAGTTTAGGCTGCATATGTATTTGAATGAGAATCTTGCACATCTCCAGGAGCAACGGTGTGGTAACTCTTAAGCGTTTAGCACAGCAAAGGATTTTAGTGAACTGCTTTGGTTTGAATCAGTGTAAACAAGGAACGCATCATTGCAAGAGAAAAATGATTTGATTTGAAAATATGAATGAAGTTGTAAGTTTAATCGGCTGTCTGGCAGCTTTAGTTTCACTGTCACAGATGTCTTTATAAGCTTATAGATGACTCGTAAGGCTTCTTCACTTCTGAGGTTCTTTGAAGACTAATGATTTCTGCTTTAAAATGTCATTTTATTATTTAGTGCCAAAATAAAAATGTTCTGACATTTTCTGGCATAATGTAGGTCTGTGGAAAAAAAAATGCAGATATATTTTTAAAATAATTTCATCTTGGGAGATGAGGTTCAATTTTTGCGTAAATTAGTGTCTTGCTTTTATCCTTTTTTTCAACAAAAGCTAATTTTAAAGGGATAGTTCACCCAAAAATCTAAAATACATTTTTACCTCTGTTACTATTTATTAATCTAGATTGTTTTGGAGAGAGTTGCAGAGTGTTGGAGAGATGTCTGCCTTCTCTCCAGTAAAATGGAACTAGATGGCAGTCAGCTTGTGGTGCTCAAATCACCCAAAAATACGTTTTAAAAAACTCACCAACAATGTCTTTTTCCAGAACTCATGACCCGGTTACTCAAGATGATCCACAGACTTTGCTGTGAGCTGTTTCATATAGGAACTATGTTTTTTTTTTAACTGAACTACATGCATCAACTGTATCACAGAAAAAAGGAGGGAGGAGAAGGAAGTGTGCATCTACTCATGGACAAGATGCTCACGCAATGTAAACACTAATGGCAACCTCCTTCGCTTTGCTGTAATGTTAGCGAGCAGAGTGGTCCTAAGCTAGCTGTAGATGATGATGATTCCTGAAAAGAGACAATGTATTTTTTGACACACTGAGCACCACAAACCAAGTGCCACAGTTACATTATGTTGGAGAGAAGGCAGACTTCTCTACACTTGATATCTCCAACACTCTGCAACTCACACAAACAATCTAGACTGATAAACAGTACGACAGGGATGAGGAAAAATATGCACTTTCGATTTTAGTGAACTGCCCCTTTAAGTTTTTTTGCCTTTTTGAAAATGTCTTTGAAAAAGAAAAATCCAGTCCTCAGACATTTATGAGACTGTGCGTAAGCCCAATTTAGTACTTACACCTGGTTTTCTCAGCTTGTCTACGTAATATCTGTCAGTCAATTTATTTGTCATGAAATCAAATGCAATTTCTCTGAAATAAAGCGATGTTACTATGATATGACATGGTCAGCAATTGTCCAGTGACAACAGAGTTAGCAGTCTGAATCCTGTCTGCTCTGGTTAACACAGACACCATAGCATTAGTGAGCATATGTATCTTCATGGGAATGAACCGTGCTGTATAAATCCAGTTTTCTTGCTGGTTTCTTGCCGATCATTGTTCATGGAGCAGCTGGCATTTGTCTCTCGATGACATCATCTCCTCAGTCTGTCTCTCAGCTGTTCAGCTAGATGAGACACCGAGCTGTGCAATGTTACTGCGGAGGTTGCTGTTTTTCTCCAAAACTTGTATTTGGTGTTGTCTTTCTTTGTGTCGTGTCCTGAATTTAGATTTTCATACGTTTTCTGATTCAAGTCAGTTTTACGTATGTGACCTAATATCACTGAAATGTTCAGCATTAGACACCCTCTGTTGTTAAACCCTAGCAACAGAAATGGCGTGATTCTCTCAGTTTTGTGTTGGTGCTTAAGTTTAAATTTGATGTGTCTCATGGGAAATCTGGTTCAATAATGTTTGCCTCCAGAAATCTGTGCTGTGATGATTCACTCATTAGATCCGTGTCTCAGCAGTGGCTTGTCTGCAGACTTCTTAATGAGGTCAACAAAGGGAACAAAAGCAGCTCTGACGAATTGTTCATGACAACGCCCACACGCGTCCATAGTTGGTAAAACAAAAAAAAACAAAAAAAAAAAACTTTTATAATTTGCTGAAACCATTTAGAACAGAAATCACAGGATAGATTCTTCATCTTTGTATATTCTTTGTCACTGCAAACATTTTTTAAAACACATATAGCAAATATAAAGAAGTGGCTTGCTGCACACACACACAGACACACACATAAATATGTTCTGTACTAAGTTAGAAACTTTGAATATTTTTAAAACAATTTCTGCGAGAAGCATGTGTCATGTTACTGTATTTGGCTCGTCTAGATGGAAATCAGAACACAGAAATCGACACAAATGCTGTCATTGTGTCACAATACAGAGAAAATAATGACAATCCCATTTTGCATATAATATGATGCTACAAAATTCATGATGAATATACACCAATATATAATAGACACATCAAAGTTATATGCAAGAACTTCAGACAAATGAGAAATTTATCTCCAAATTGTACACAAGGTAGAAAATTAGATTAAATAAGAAAAAAAATTGTATTCACAAATAAAATTTCAAGATGAACCTTAAAGAAAATGAAATGATAAAAAATGACCTGAAATGAAAACACCCTATGATGCACCGTAAAAAAAAAAAAAAGAGTAGAGTCAGGAGGATATCATCCAAGCATATTTAAACTGGTGCTGGGCAACGCATCACGATTACATCAGTATCATGATATGAGACTATTATCTCAGGACTACCTTTTCCTGGTTTTGAAAGGCTGCATAACTGTAAAGTGATGTTATTTTCTGAACCTACCAGACTTTTCTAGCTGTTTTATTTTTCGCCTTTAAGCACTAATTAATTATTACCACATTACTGAAGATAACTTCTCAAGAAAAATCATTGCAGAAATAATTGGTGAAAGCACCAAAAGTCAACCCTACAATATGGCCATGCTTTTTATATCAAAGTATTCGGTCAAAAGTATTGTTATTTTTAAACGCTATTATTTTACGTTACAAAACAGTTTTGTTATCACGACCCCTTTTGAGCATGACATGACTGATACCGCTGGATTCCTTAGGTCTTAGAAAAATACGTTAATTTTACTTTTTACATCCAGTTTCAGTGTTTTTTGTACAATATCTGTGCATTGCACTATATGTTCAATTAAAGGAAATTATTGTAGTTAAGGCAAACGGGGTAGTCGTCAGTAGATCTATGGTTGTGCAACTAAAACACTTGGTTGAGGTTAGTTAAAGATGGTGGTAGTGACTGATAAAAAAAAAGGCAAGTGTTGTTTTCAGGTCCTTAAGAGGACATGAAAGTCAGACATACAACACATCCATGGACCATCTTGAGCTCCAGACTCTTCCACATGTAAAGGACTCGTGTCTTCCTGCCTTGGCTCTGAACATTGACGTTGTATGTGAATCGTTAGGTGTGGAATCCAACACGGAGGTCAAACCGTCACGTTCGGGATCTGTAGGAGACAGAGTGAGAGCATATTAAATGAAGTTACATGAAGAACAGTATCCAAAATAGATTGCTGCCCTTCATTTTAAGGTGCCGGATAATCCTCTCAAACTTTAACCTTCAACAATAGAAGCCTTCTGTCGTTCCCCTGAGCTTACCCTGAACTTTAAGGGGAAAGGTTCAACAACCTCCTCAGGTAACGCAGAGTAGCCGGGGACATCTGGCACAGGGCATCATGTCAATTAAGGGCCCGGGGTGAAAGAGATTCCTCACATCCAAAAATTGTTCATGACCGGCTGTGAACCCCCTTAGGCCGAAAGTAATCAATCAGGGAGGGAATATATCTCTGCAAAAACCCGCTGCAGGGCCACTGTAGTGAGGTGCCATCCGCAGAGAAACCATGTCCCTGTTTGCATTGCAAGGAGAGATAATTTGGAGGTCTATTGTTATCTAAAATAGGAGGGCCGTGTTATTTACCTCAGCCGTTTGTCAGGAATACCTGGAATCAGGAGAGGAGCCATTAGTATTCTGTGGAGTACTTATACTTATTCAGCATAATTTAACAAAGGACGCATGAAATATTCCTGCAGACATATGATTCCAACACGTGTTTATTAAAGGGAGGTTAAAGACAAAAAGTGGAAAAAAGACAGTCTGGGTAAGTAGAGATATATTTAAATTGTTTAAATTATTTTGAAATGTACAGGCTTTTTTTAATGTTCTAAAAGTGATGAGTTATTTCTAAAAAATATTGAATGTGATAGTCATTCATTAATCTTCAGTGTTTCGTCTATACCGTTAAATCTTGAATCCAGCTCCACCTCCCTGACTTGTTTCCCATAGCTTCCAATTGTGTAATGTCTAATGACAATAGGTACTCAATGTCACTGTAAACAAATTGCTTTAATTTGCAGTATTTCAAAGGAAAAATAGAAAGTATAAAAATCCCTCATTCAGATAATTGCAATAAGTCATTTTTAATTCATAAATACCTTGTTAAATAGTTGTGTTCAAGTCAGTTTTACTTGACTCTTTGCGTCTGTCACTTTTTTATAATAAAATAAAGTTAAATACTTTTACACTGCACAGCATAACCATAACTATAACCATACACAACCACAGATTTGATTAAAATAAAAAAGATTTGGAAAAACATACATATAATATACTTATTTAAATTTTAAAAAATACTATAAAAATAAATACTAATAATAAAAAAAATGATGATATTATTTTAGTGTGTGTGTGTATATATATATATATATATATATATATAAATTAAAATATATGACAAAATGAAGAAAAAAACTTACGGAGAGACCGTCAAAAATAAAAAAAATAAATTAAAAAAAAAAACCATAAACCCCGAGACAGGCGTAGGCGTTAATACTGTCTGCTCAGACAACAGATTGTTACGGTATTGACAGGCGTTAAACTCTGTCTGACGAACGCTTAACAGTTTGTCGAGAGTCGAAACTCCAAACAAGATTAGTCCATGGTAAGGACATCACCTCATCAAAAAGTTAAACTGGTATCAAGCCCTCTTTGCAAGCAGATTTGCCTCATAGGGCCTGTCTCTTACCAGCTGCTGCATGTTGATCACATCTACTTGTCACACACTCACACTTATTACATGAATGGGGCTGGTAATCCCATGGTAAGCCTTTTAATTGTTCATTTAGACAGATTCTGTAAAATTAAGCATTTATCATTAATTTTGTCCAGTTTGTGCAATTCTGGTTAAAAGAAAATGTAGTGGATTTTTTTGAATTTCAAATTAAGTTACACGCTACTCGTGGAAATAGTCCAGTCATTATTGCAGCCAGTTTAAAAGGAATATGTGACTCAGTTATGTTTCTAAAACATTAATTCTTGTGCCAGTCATTTTAAACACCATATAACTTCTCCCCAAAATTGAAAAGAAATGGAATATTATGTTAATTTTACACATTTGTTCCTATTAAAAGGTAGAATAGTTCAGTCTTTACATTCATTGTTGACTTGTCATCATTGTTTTTTTTTATTATTGCTAGTTATTGTTTGCATATAGTCTTTTTAGCATTTCACTGGACATATTGTTTGAGCATCTGGCAAATGAAAACTTAAATCGCGATAATGAGCCACACACAGTACAACATGTGTTGTCTTACATTTCATTCCAGCAGTGTCTGTCTGTGTTTAACATCTCGAGGCTTAACCAGCTGACCTCTCCATCGCACCTGTCTTTAATGAAGCGCTTATCAAGTTTTAGAGCTTAGAACAGGTTCAAATAAACAACGATATCAGACTTCAGCTCTTTCCAGGAACTGTTAGTCTACACAGAGACGTAAATGTCGGTTGAAAAACAGAGACAAGCTTTTAATGCTCTGAGGAATCATGGACTGTAACTGACAAACCACAATAAAAAGAAAAGAAAAACTATAAGTGCTAGTGTAATGTAAAATAAATGATTCTCTCTGTTACTAATTACAGTTTTACACAAAAAGATCATGATCACTACAAGTTCACTTCAATAAAAGTTGCAAATGTTTGTTGCTCATTTTATTCAGTTCGTTTCTATATTGTGCACTTCCCACTCCTCATCATGACATCTAATATTGAGCTGTAGTTAGAATTTTAATTCTAAATATTTAGATATCCAAAGGTTGGCATTGTAGCTTTCAGCAAACCAAGGATATGTTGAATTTAAATGTTTCATATGTAGTGGATATGTTTGTTTGTTCGTTTCTTTTTTCAATTTTTATGTAGTGACTATGCTAAAGATAACAAGTGGTTAGATATAGATATAAGCACCAAAATCACAGGGTAAGGGTCAGGAAAATATCATGTTTTGGCTTAAAATAGGGTAAGGGGTTAGGGGGTCGTTGCCACAAACACTGAAAATTTGTTGTTTAAAAAAAATACCTGGTTTTGTTGCAACAAACATGGCTGGGAATGTCCCGACGTATTCCTAAAATGACCCGCTTCTGTTGTTTTTGTGGTCTGCTGCTGTCTGCTGTAGACGTCTCAGCTCGGTTGCCCATCGTCCCCCACCGCCCCTCCTCCTTATTAGGAACTCAGCGCATAAAAATGTCATCTGGACAACGTCACTTTAGAAACGTGAAACTTACAAATGTAACATATATGTGGTTGAAACATAGACTACAATGCCAACATTTTATTCTGGCAACCGGGCTGAAATATTAATGTAGATTTATCTGCTATTTGTAATAACTTCTTAACTAGTAATTGAATTATTACTTTTGGAAATATCCACTTTTTGTAGCTGCACTATTAATTACTATAAATATTTGTGAATATATTGTAACTAAGTGATTCTTCAGAGAAGACATTTGAAATTTCAGATATCAAAAGACATTTAACATTTAGGAAGTTTTTGAGATAGAGGGTTAGAGTTAGGGTTGGGGTTGGGATGACCAAAGTAAGACCAAAGACAAAATCATTAGTAGGACCCGATGGCCACCAGGCTTTTTATATTCAATGTTATCTTAAATCTTGTACAATATATCTTGATTTTTTTTAATTCAATTTTAAAGTTAGTTATTCATACTGTATGCACATATCCAAAATGAAGCTATTAAATATCCATGCACTTTGATGAATGTAAGCTGAAAATCTAATAAAAATTGAAAATAAAAATGAAATGATAGAAATGTATTTTCCGCAGACACACAAAAAAAAGTTACTGAACTAAAGAAATCAGGTTTGAGTAACTGAACGGTTGCACATGAAGATGCCTTTATTAAAGTGATGTGATTATTTATCTTAACACATTCACTGCTTTGTTGCTGTTAAAGTCAAGTTTCTCCAGTTATTAAATGTCAGCACTGTTGACGTATAAAATCCAGAGATTCGCGACTACAGATTGTGTTCTCAAAAACAGGGCTGTAATCACCTATTTAACATTTAACAACAATTTTAGAGCTTTTTGAAGCAAAAATGTTGCATCAGGGGTTTTTAAAGTTTTAAGGACTTGGAGCCTGCATATGATTGAGGGCAGCACAGGAAAAGTGATCTTACTTTGACTTTTTAATGACATATTATATAATGACTTCTTTATTAAACTTGTATTTCATTCTAGTTTCCACTTGTAATACGTTTGAAAGTAATTCAATAGAGAGGCAATACACTGGTTGACACTGATTGTACCTCACAGCAGTCGAGCTTCGGCTGCTGCTGGGATACGGCAACACTACAAACAAACCACACGCTGAACTGCGGCACAGCGTAATACTAGAACCAGTAGGAATAAAAATAGTAATGACAATTTGCTATATTTATTTATGATTCTGATCTCATTTGCTAATGTGATTGATTGACTGATTGATTATTTTGGATGGGGGATGTAGTTGTCTTTTTTAGCATAGCAACTTTTTAAAAATATATTTTATCATATGTTGGGGGGACATTTTTATTCATATTTGAATATTGGAGGGGGATGCCCACCCACCAATTAATATTATAATTACTGCCCTGCTCAGAAGGTTAATTTTGGTAAACTTTGTTAAACTTTTGTGATATCCTGTTCAAAAAACACGTTTCCTAATATTCAATATGTAGAGTATATTTTGGTCATTGACATAATGTACATATTTATGCCTAAATGGGAGAAAATTGAAGTTTACAGTTATCGATATTTGAAATTTAAGTGACAAACACATTAGGCGCTTAATTTGCCAGTCGTTAAAATTACCTCGCAAACTAGTAATTACAGACAGCACATGTGAACAAGTCTTAAAGATTGCAGTGAGTCTAACAATATTGCCTCGCTAAGGTGATAAAACAAAAATATGTTAACACTTTAGAAAAGCAGGACATGTGGTGCAGTTGCTTTTGGTTGGGTTGAATCTTGGAAAAAATCAAATGAAAGGTTGGGATACGTGTACTATTCAGTCTGCTATTACACCGTTTCTATGAACTGAACAGGCAAGCTTTTGGCAAGATGTGAAAACTTCATTTCTCTATTTTAGCGTCTGTTTAAAAAACTGAGGGTTAGAATATATTGAATAGAATATATATAATAAAGTCGTCTAAGTAATATTGTGGTTCAAAATAAAACCACCTCAATAGGCAATGGTGCTTTTTATAATGGCCCGTAGCCCTCAGTTTTAATAGAGCTGTCAGGCCCATCTCAGCCTTTAATATGCACGCTCCACACAACATAAACGCTGTCATTCAGATCATCTTGTGCTCCGCAACTAATGAGATTAAGCAGCCTATGCTCCACAGTCAGACTTGTCACTTCAACATGAGTCAGATGGTATGTTTAAGTCGCCTTAAGTGTCATATTATATCTGTACGCATAATCAGTTTGTCAGGCTTTTAGTTTCAGGGTTTGCTGCATTACAGGATTATCAGCACCCGTGCTGAAAATGAACTAAATGGCTGTGGAGAAAAATAAACATCTGGGCAAAATATACAGTTTGTTTTTTATAATAATAAGGGGAAATACACACAGTAATATTTGTCAAAACTGGGTTACTCCATGTTCATTTCTCTGAGTAACTACATTATTAAATAGCAGGATGGTTAAAACAAAAAAAAACATCCGCTAAAATGCAAAGAAACTGTCGGTCAGAGGTCAACAATATGTGAAACATTAATTTTTAAGACTTTTTTTTTTAAATACATGAAAATGTTTAGAGGCAGCAAAACACTTTGGGGTTATTTTGGTATGCTTTAAAGTTGTTGGTTTTTTTGGTTTCGTGTATGAGAACAGTGATTAAAAACCTTGGCAGGAGGAAAATGTTTACTACAGTTTCACTGTATACCTAGTGATATAGCATTACCAAGTTGGGTATTACCACTGTATATATAGATAGATCATATCAAAGCAATGTTGTGAAATACGATCAAGCTCTTGTTTTTGTGGTCAAAAGTCCACAAGAACCCTGATTATCCGTATTTCTTCATAATCCTGCACAGTGCCGTATTGATTGTGTCTTTTCTGAAAGACGTGATGGGAAGCGTGCAGACTGGCTGCATTTCAGAGAGTTCATATAAGTACAAGCAGCAGGGATTTTAAAGCCAAAACTGCACGCATCTTTGCTCAGACTTCACCATGTGTTCACGTTTTGTGTTGGTGGGTTAGGGGTTCATGTTGCTGCTCCAATAACCAGCAAGACATTCCGTGTTCTGGTATTTGATCGTCTTAAGAAGATCGCAGGCAATTGCGTGATCAAATCTGGCCCACTCTGTTTCTTAAAGGAGCTTTACAAAAGACCGCAGGAGCGAAAAGTTACTCTAACTGTGGTGTAGTTTGTCTAAAATGTAAAATGAAATGCAGGTGTTAAGATAAACTTTACAACTGACCACCATTACTTTTGGATTCCTTGATAAGTAGACAGCATCAGACGAGACCTCTGCTGGACATTAATAAATATTTATTAATAATTATTCCTTAGTATATTGTTATTTCTTTGCTTCTCTGTGATCAGTTTGGGGCTGTCTCCGTAAAGCTGGAAAAAAGAGTTTCATCTTAATAAGACTCAAATTACAGTGTTTATTAAATGTTGGGACCCAACATTGTTTCACAGTATTATTTTTTATTTGTCACCAATATGATTTTACATACATCTTGGTACTTGTACATAAGTGGAGGCATGTTCAGTTTGTTTATTTTCCCTAATGTATCTTAAAAATGTAGATACTGAACGATGCAGTTAGTCTGTAAATCAGACGGAGCTATAATGGACTACCTATGAACCACAAGTCCCTTCAATAAATATGCTTAGCAAATCTCCTCCAACAGTACAAATATTAGACTTTGTGTAATATTGTCTGTAGTTTTCAAATATTTTTTTACATCACAGTATAAGTGCAATCTTTGCCCAGAATAACAGCATTGACTAATTCCATTGAATAAATATCAGCTATTAAAATGTCAAACAAAGTACTTCTGCAAATGGAAAGTGAAAGCAATGATATAAATTATTTTTAACAATAATCACAATCAACAGGCAAGATGAATACGTTTGGTTCAGTACTAACTGCAGTATTATCCATACCTTCAAGTTAACAGTAAATACACACAATTGGAAGCTTCTCCTTTTTGTTTCTGTTAGATTTTTGTGTGTTTGTATTTGTGTTTTTTTCAGTAACTTCATTTCTTAGATCCCCTTTACAGAGCAACCTGTGATGGGGACATATGACGAAACATTATTGAAAAGGGCATTATGAATCCCAACAGATACGCATCCTCGCCATAAGGCTTATCCCATATTTATTGAGCAAGAAGCCTAATCAATATGGCTGAGAATAATAATCAATAGCATGAGTATGGCCGAGTGTCCAGGATAATAGGTGTATTATCTGAAACAGATCACGCAATGTGACACTCAGTGTGTCGCTCACATGTCTTACACTGTGGGGAAACGGTATTGATTCTTTTTAAAATTATAGCATTTATTTTGTAAGATTTCAACATCAAAGGTACAGTAACAGTCGATTAATGAAGTATGTCTGAAGTATAGAAAAGACTTAACTTTATTGTTTTTTTTGTGGGCTTTGTTTGTTGTTTTTTTATTGTTTTTTTATTGTAATTCTTAAAATAAAAGTAGAACTTTAATTTTATATAGCATTAGTGCGTACAGCTGGACATAGGCCATTTACATGTTTGGTATTAAAATAATAATTTATTCTCTCAAATTTCTCAGTTATCTAAATTCAGTTTACTTTTTATTCTGGTCTTTATCATTTATTTGGAAAAAAAAGTGTTTTTTATTCTCAATAAGTTGCATTCTTTCCAGCAGTTAAATGCAAGGTACAGTCTTAATGATGGAAAGTCAGGGTTATGTGTGTAAAATACAAAACCCTTCTTAAAATCTGTGTGTGTCATAACATTCACTAAATAGCTGGCAGGAATAATTATATGGCACTGACCTAAGCGAGCTTATTTACGGATTCTGTTTAAAATACCCACAGGATAAGTTAAGGGGTTAATACACAAAGGTTAAAGGTTAAGGGGTCAGGAAAGGTATTAGGGTGATGAGAACTTCTAATTCTTACATGATATGAGAACCCTCGTCAAAAAGATTTTAAAGATAAGTCCGAGTTTTCTTGGAAGTTTTCTCCGCTTTCTTTGGAATTGTTTTCTAGTCGGTGTTGTTAGATGTAGGTGCAACACGCGAGGTCTTAATCTGTGACATCGCCACTGTCTGTGGCACATTGAGGATTTGTGGAGTGTAAGATTAGAGCTCTACGTCGTCATAAATCTCTGCTTCCCAATTCGGCCGTGTTGTGGCGGGTGGGGCAGTTGCTAGGTGCAGTCTGTGGTCTGTGGACTTGGTGGATGAAACGTTTGTGCGTCTACGTAGGGTCAGCCTCTATAAAGTTTTTTTCCAAACCAAGAAACTTCTGATAGTCACATTCACATGGCTTGATGCTTTTTCTTGGACCTGACTTATTGTTTTTGGATCCTGCGAAGAATTTTCTTTTTGGAGAATGGGAAGTTGTCGGAATTGAAACAGAACTTTTTATGGTTCTCTGCTGTGGCTCTCCATGATGAACTACTGCATACCAGACATGTACGAGATGCCTCACACTGGGGTGGGAGGCTACACGGTGCAGGGCGGCGGGGAACACTGCATGTACCCGGGTGAGGGACCCGGGTACGGACACTGTGACCCCCAGCCGCTGCATCATCCACCCTGCATGGAGCAGGCTTGGCCGCCCAGCCAGCACTACTCTTGCTCATACGCTGGTGGACCTCCTGTTTTTAAGAGCGAGTTTTGCAGCATGGAGATTCCTCTCAGTCATTACCAACATCAGCCTGAGTATTTCTCTGAGTTCAAACCTGACTTCTCACACCTGCAGTGGATGCAGGGGGTGCACAAGAAAGGTATGACATCCAGATTGGGATTGTTTACAAGTTCTTGGGTATTTTTGGTTAAGTGTTAAAGTGACTGATGTAGTTTCTATTGTTTTGTGGTCGTCTTTGTAGATTGTGTGTGAGGTATATGGGTTTTTAATATTCTTTTGTTAGAAGTGTTGACTCCTCTTTGATCAATGAATCAATCAATGTCTGGGATTTAATCATAAATCCAAGATTTAAGGCGTCATGCAGTGGCAGGACTTGGCTCATCTGATGCTCAGAGTATTTGACTGAGGCGGGGTTCCTTATTGATTGATGGAGAGGCAACAGAAGGCTGATGCGAGATGTATTATTGCTTTCTTAACAACCCCCCTGAAAAAAGGTATTGATCAGTTTGCTAACCTCCAGTCCCCGAATCTGCAATGGGGTCAAAGCACTGAACTCATTAAGCCAAATCCCAAAATTGAGCCAGGTGTTAACCAGAAGCAGATGTCGGTGCTAATCAAGTATTAGAACTGCTAACACACGAATCAGCCTACTTTTAACTGTGCTTATGTGACTTTTCGAGGCCGCTATATTACTTAACCTGTTTGCACCTATGTGTTAGGAATGGACACAAAGGAACAGCTGATATACTGTACAAAGTATATAGATAGTTTGTCTTTGATCCCCACAATTTCATTTTCACTTTCTCTATCTGAAAAGAAAAAGAAGCAAAAAACATTACATTTAAATAAAATGTAAAATGAAAAAAATCTGATATTACAATTCAAATTAAAGTTAATTTCAGGTTAGCGTCAACTAAAATCTGGTCGAAAACACAAGTATGTGAGATGCCCCAGTGAATTAAACCACAGCAGTTACCGAAAATATTTCAGACTACAAATCCAGTGACCTTTTTTCCCCCAATAAAATATAATGTTAACCATTTTTTCTTCTCTCCAGGGTACATTCCAAGTTACCTGGACAAGGATGAGCTATGTGTAGTGTGCGGGGACAAAGCCACAGGCTATCACTATCGCTGCATTACCTGTGAAGGGTGCAAGGTAACACAAGCGAGTCTTGTTTCGTTTGTTTTTGTTTTGTTTTGGGGGGGGTTTCAGCTCATTTTAGTGCATGTTAACAAGGGTTTTCTGGACACCTCCCTATCTGCTCTCAAGGGTTTCTTCAGGCGGACCATCCAGAAGAATCTCAACCCGACCTACGCTTGTAAGTACGAGGGAAAATGTGTCATCGACAAAGTGACCAGGAACCAGTGCCAGGAATGTCGCTTCAAGAAGTGCATTGTGGTGGGAATGGCAACCGACTGTAAGTTTTACAGAGAGCCACATGCTGTGGCGGCTACTTTTTTTTGCTTGTTAGTTTATGTGTTTAATGTATCAACCTGCATTGAGACCATAGATGAAACTAGCTTCTTGAAATTTATATCCCGTGCAAATTGCATAATTTAGAGCTCAAATTAGCCAATTTATCAATAAATTGATCAACAGATAATTAATTGGCATATATTTTGATTTTTTGATGCTTTTCTCTTACGTACAATACTAAACTGAATATCTTTGGACTGTTGCTAAGTTACAACCAGCAGCTGGGAAACTGATGCGCATTTATCAATATTTTCTGAAATTTCATGACAAAGATATTAACTAATCAATACAGGGGAATAATTGGCAGATGGATTTATAATGACAACAGTCATTAGATTCATCATTGTTCAAATGGATGAACAGAGGGGTGAAGCATTGTGCTACAGGAGTGTTTTAAGCAGTTCATAAAGGCATGCTGACACTTTCTTGGTAATTTGCAACTATGGTTAACTGTGATTATTCTAATTCTAATTTTTGCTGGCGAAAAAGAGGCTTAAAAACTACTAAAACAAAATATACTTACTGGGGAAAAAAACTCTTTTTTTATGCAACCAAAATGTCAAAAGTAACTTTCATGAGCTACAGACATACTGAAATAGAGATGACCATGATTACATTACCTAAACAACATTGATACCATGGGAGCAACTTGTAAATAGATAACTCCCACTTGTCACCTAAAGTGGCCAGATTCTTTATTATGAGTAATGTTTAGCCTTTATAAAATTTAAACAGGGGAGTTACATACAAATTTGACCCCGCACAGTTGTCATGACTGTGGAAATTAGCAGAAAATCTTTTTTTTGTATCAGGCCAAATATGTTTATTTCTGTTGTAAAGTTGGATATTTTAACAAAGAGGTCTGTAGGGATTGACTCATTCTTGGATTCAGCCTCAAGTGGCCATTCGAGAAACTGCAGTTTTTGGCGGTTGCTGATTGGACGCAGCAGTCAAAGCATTTCAAAGCCTCCTAGAAAGAAGTAAAGAGCTTCTTGTGTCTTTTGTGTCTACTATATTGTTAAAGGATTATTATGCTGATTGACTATCAATAAATATCATGCTTTAAGAATATTTTAGGATTGTAATTTAAGCAGCATTGCCCAGTATTTTCACCCATGTCACCTATTCATCATACTTTCCTTCCTCCTCTCATCCACTGTCATTGTCTCCCTTTTCTTTCTTTTGCCCCTCTCACCCTCCTTTTCCCACAGTGGTTTTGGACGACAGCAAGAGGCTGGCCAAGCGGAAGTTAATCGAGGAGAACCGGGAGCGCCGCCGGAAGGAGGAACTGCAGAAGACAGTGTGGGATCGACAGGAGCCCACCCAGGAGGAGTGGGACCTCATCCGTATGGTGACTGAGGCCCATATGGCCACGAACGCGCAGGGCAACCACTGGAAGCAGAAGCGGAAATTCCTGGTGAGATCTCCTCCCTCCCTCCTCACCACAGCCCTCATTGTATCGATTACCCACTCACCCCTGACCCCCACCCTCACCTCCCCTCCCACCCCTCACAGACCCTGTACACATCATGCCCCCTGTCTCCTCCACTTCCACCAAAACCACTGTTCCTCTGTTCCCTGTGTTAATATGTCCATGTGTTTTTTTGTATCTCCTTGTAGAGTGGGGAGAATTAGCTGGACGATGGTGAAAAGTGTGTTCCTCAACGCAGCAGCACTTATTTATAATGGAACATCTTATTCTTGTCTTGTTTTTGTGCAATGATCTTTAATCGCTAATACTAATAACTTGCTTCTTTTGTGCTGTTTCATTTTTCTCTCTTTCTGTTTGTAGCTTTTAATTTCATACTTTACCCTTTTATGACTAATTTTGCTTTTCTTTTCTGTAAAGTCTAATCGCTCTCTCCAGATTGAAAGTCCGTTTCAGCTGTTGACTTGGGTTTCTGTGGTATGATCAGAAAGAAGCACAAAACTGAATTAATTTTTTTTTTTTTTTTTTTTAGGATCTCGTTGGTCATGAATTTCCGAAGACTTGATCAATGAAATTTGTTTCGATCTCCGTAAAAGTCGCTTTCCATGAGTCAATAAACGCGCATTTTGCGAGATCTAATTTTGGCACTTTCATCACATTAGTTGGTGATTTTTAGTAAAACTGTTCTTAAGTAGTACTTTTGGAAACATTTTGTATAATGTGCAAAAAAATGAACTGAAGTTATGATTGATTTAAATCGTATAGATGTCCAATCACGGCTCGATTTCGCTTAAATAGTCGTCCACGTTTTCGGATAAAATAATGAATTTCGGTGTCGTCGAGTGCTTCTGAGGACCTGTTTGAAGTCATGGCCCTGAGTCTGAATCTTACCATAGAAACCCATCTTGGATTTCTGTATTCACCTGTTTTCTATCTGCACACTCTTTCATCTGTCTTCAGTTTTAACTTGTTTTCTTTTTAGTTGGCTTGACACGGGTTCTTCATTGAAACTTCACGATTCCTGTTGATTATCCAACAGGTCGAGGAAGCTATGCTTCTTAATGAAATAACATGTAATTTATTCTATACTTCTGACCAGAGTGCAGCGGGGGTGAAGGAAACTAAGGTAAGGACACATAATAATTTCAAAAGTGATTAAATGCCTTTTCAACATGTGCTTGATGCAGTGTTACATGCTTAACACATTTAATGAAGTGCAATAGATATATGAGTGCTACATGTCAGTAGTGATGCGCCCTCATTCACATCATGGCGAAATATTGTCAACTCAAAAGTCAAACGCTTCACTTGCTTTCAAGCTGTCTCATTGTCGTATTTGACCGTGAATGCTTCTCATCTTAAACTTGAACTCGTTTCATATGTGATGCTAAGATCAATACTGTAATACTCGATAGTAGAAAAGTGTCTACATGCTGTTTTATTTTTTTATTCAAACTTGAAGACTATTCATACATCGACCTTCCCTCTTTTTTCTTTCAGCAAGAGGATATTGGTCAAGCGTCCATGGTCAATACACCTGAAGGAAACAAAGTGGATATAGAAGCCTTCAGTCAGTTTACAAAAATTATCACCCCTGCCATAACCCGAGTGGTGGACTTTGCCAAAAAACTGCCTATGTTTTGTGAGGTAAGTGACAACGTTTAACAAAATGTAGATAGACATAGTTGTAGAAAGTTCTAGCGCCTCCTCTGCTGGCACAGCGGCATTCGAGGAAAAGCTGAAACCTGAGTTTCTAATTCTGCAGTCACGTTACAGTGGATTTACAGTGAAGCCGCCAATGAACGTGGCTATTGTTGGCTTATCACAGATATATTGGCACCATGAATGTCAGCCAACCAGACTAGGTCAAACGCTAGAGCGCTTTTAGTTTGAAACAGGAAGCAGCGGCATTTATTCAGTCACAGTTTGCCCTGCTTTTGTTGACCAGCCAAACAATTATGTAAAAACATTTTAAAATGAAAAACAATACCCTTAGACACACCTTCACAATAAAAGAGAACTGCCCTCTCTCGAGCTGTACCCACAGATCATTTAACACGACCCCCGTCTCCTCCTCAGCTCTGGTTGAGGCTGCACAGCCACTATCAGAGCCGAATTCTGCTGATGTCAATAGTTTATAAAACAGGTGAATGAATCAGCCAAACCAATTAATTGGTCAACCTCTAGTCACGGGTTGTTTCTGAGGTGGCAGCACCTGTTCTGATATCTTAAAACGTAATATTTAATAAAATCTCTCATACTTTTAAGGTTTGTGTTTCATGCAGACATGACTGTACTTCAAAAAAACTGATGCTGATGATGTTGATTGATGTTGAACCTCGCTTTCTAACATCCTAAAATGCCCTTTTGGCCAGGGTTAAATAGCGAATTATGCTAATGTTACACAATGTTAATGTGACGACAGGATCTGATGATAGCACTGTGGTTTTCTGCACTGAGACAGGAGTATGTGGATGCAGCATGAAGTTGTTACATTTTACTGATGTAGCGGCTGGCTAGTTAATTGGCAACAGAAAATGACTGACTGTCAACGGCATCAACACTTGCATCATCTGTCACTCCAACCAATAGTGAAACTTTATCACTCATACGTCAGACACACAGACAAACTAATGCCTTTACAGGGCTGGTCTTGCCGCTGCGGTCCAGCAAAAAAGTAACATGAAATCCAAAAAAAATAAAAATATTAAGTTCTTAAAATCTCAATTATATGTTCAATGTAGGCCTCAAATTCTAATCTTATAGTAAGATTGTATACCACTCTTTAAGTAAAGTTACAAAGCACTCTAAAACAGAACAACAAAACCATTTCAAAATAAAACATACTAGAATAAAACATTAAAGGAATGCAGAAAAATGTGCGCATCTAATGTCTTTAAGATTGTAATTTAGAGTAAATACTTACAGATGGCAAACAAGGTGTCAAATTCACCAAGAAAGCAAAAAAAACTTTTTTTTTTGCATGTCTAATATATTTTCCATTATCTCTTGAAAGTATTCTTTAAAGAAGTGTGTAATTACTGGTACTTATAGGGAAAATAAGTTAAAGTTATTTTATCTAGTTGTTTATAATGTATTAACAGTATTTTATAAAAACTGCACATAATTAAATATCATCACTGATTTATTATTGATATACTGCATGTTTGATTTTATGATTTCCTGTATCCAAATTGCCCTTTTACATCTTCAGCTTAGCCACTGTTAGCCATTATTTAAATGGTAATGTACAAAGTGAATGCTGTTTTTATTTTACATGTAGTAAGAGCCAAATTACGCAGTTCTTTCTCTGAGAAAATCTAGAAATTCTACAGTATTACAGATCAGTAAACCAAAAAAAGATCAGCTTTATTTTTAGAGCAACTATGTCAACTCACAAAGTTAGCATCATCTGCTGCAGATCATTTAATAGCTTGACTTTATTTATGTATTTATATATAAGAATTATGTTGCTACATGTAGTTGCTGCTTCATGCTAGATTTCAGAGAATAATTGTAAATGTTTAGAGAATTTAATGCTCAAAGTTTGTGCCATCATTTACTTTTTTAAACAGTATTTATTTAATTTTTTTTAAATAAGCGCACGCTATTACTACATTACCTGTTTTCTTCTACTAACGATCTTCTACTAATGATTTCTTTCTCTTTTTAATCAGCTGCCTTGTGAAGACCAGATCATCCTGTTAAAAGGCTGTTGCATGGAGATCATGTCACTGCGAGCTGCTGTTCGCTATGATCCGGAGAGCGAAACCCTCACGCTCAATGGCGAGATGGCAGTCACGCGAGGGCAGCTTAAGAATGGTGGCTTAGGCGTAGTATCGGATGCCATCTTCGACCTTGGCGTGTCGCTGTCCTCCTTTAACTTGGATGACTCTGAGGTGGCTCTTCTACAGGCCGTCATCCTGCTTTCATCTGGTAAGTAACAAGTGTCGGGACTCTCATCACGCAGGCATACATGAGCTCATTAAGAGGCTTCTTATTTTAGCCTGTTATTCTTTACATTACTGGAAACCATTTTCCAACGTCCCAAAGCATTTTTTATTAGTCTTATCTGAGAGACCAGTGAAGCAGTAGTTTTTTAATGGCATTATACACACAAAAATACAACAAAATGAATCCTAAAAGGTCACTTGTCCTGCTGTTTCAAAAGCAATGTCGTCTTTTCAGTAATGCTTTGTTCCCTCCTGCACAGATTGTGCGAACAGTTTTTGTTTTGTTTTTTACATGAAATCCATACAAGCCACAGTTCAGTCGATTAATCACCATAATCATTTTGGGGAGCTTTGCCCAGCTCGCTTGGTTTTGGCTCCAGCACCATTTCTCTGTGTGACGCTCTGCATCTCATTGAAGATCAATACTGTTCTGCTGTGTGTTGTACATGTAGACATGACACGGGGTGAACCTGCCCATCTGTCTTGTCTTCTACAGTAGCCACTAGAGTTTAATCAATACAACATTTCTGAGGCAAAAAGGCTTGATTGAAAAATGGCACTTCGAGCTTTAATAACTGTCTTTAAAGTTGTTGACATTTTTTGTCGAAAACTTTATTTTAAAAAATGAAATTATTTGCCATTTTTATTAGAAAAGCCTCTGAAATGAAACATTACGTTGAATGTAGAAAAAGATTGTATCGTATTGTGTAATCATTTTTTAACTCTAGATAGGTATAAAGTTCACAACAGACCATTTGGGTGATAGTTTTACTAATCACCTTTTTTTCTACAAATAAGTTAAGTTTCTTAGTTTGTTTTGTTTTGTTTTGTCGTTTTTTTTTTACTGGCTGCTTGTGTTTCTTGCACCATTGGACTAACTATGACTAGCCATGTTGCAGCATTTGCAGCCAACCTATTAACATGTTAGCACAGTGTTATTAATAATGGAAATAATGGTCTAATCTGTAAGAGCCATGTTATGCTTTAACCCTGACAAACCAACACAGTCTCACAGAAATACGTGAAATGACATGACCTCTTAACAGAGTATTGCGTGAAAATGTATGTTATTTATAAACTGTGCCACGAATAAATTCATCTCCTGAATCAACTAACTATTAATTCTATTTGTTCCCAGAAAGACAACAGTTAATTCTCCAGATCCACTTTGTTGACAATCCGACAGCATCCAATCAAGTTGTAGAAGAGAACACAGAAAAACGAATGTTATGTTACTGAGCACCAGTTGGAAAAAAAAGATACAGAAGATAATTTCATTTGGGTACAAAAACTATGTGGTGGTCAGCAAAAACGTATTGCTGTGTGCAAAATGCGCAGGTTTAACATTAAAGAAGGAGACGCACCAACCACCAATAATTTGTATTAAAAAAAGTTTTTAAAAAATGGGTGGATTTTTTTTAAGGATTTCTTGGGGTTTTAATGATCACACTGTTGTTAAAAATGTCATGAGACTTGCTTAACACACAATAGCTTGTTTAGAACTCGACACTCAAAGTTTAATGAGTCTTGACTTGGGACTTGCCTGTCATGATATGGGACTTAAATGCAAAGACTCGAGACTTACTTGTGACATGTAAAACAACGACTTGGTCCCACCTCTGCTAACTGAGATACTGATTCACGTCTTCTTGTCATCAGATCGGCCGGGCCTGAGTAGCGTGGAGCGCATCGAACGCTGCCAAGAAGAGTTCCTGCTGGCCTTTGAACATTACATCAACTACCGCAAACACAAATTGGCGCATTTCTGGCCCAAGCTGCTAATGAAGGTGACGGACCTGCGGATGATCGGCGCCTGCCACGCCAGCCGATTCCTTCACATGAAAGTGGAGTGTCCCACCGAGCTATTCCCTCCTCTCTTCCTGGAGGTCTTCGAGGACTGACCAATGGATTTTAGTGTATGTGTGTGTGTGCATGTATGTGTGTGTGTAAGTATGTGTGTGCATACGTCAGCGCCTGGGCACCCTGGTGGTCTCAGGGGTGGAACCAGCAGAAGGCCCGTCACAATGAACTTTCTATTAGCACTACTGAGTGTCACTTCATTCCATAGTTTAGGAGTAGCTCTCTGGTCTAGTTTTGGATGGAACCATTCCTTACAGTGCGGGTACATGTGAATAGCATTTTGCTCTTTTTTTTCTTTTTTTTTTTTGTTTTGTTGTTGTTAATGTTGTGGATATAACCTCTCACCTCGGATTTTACTCTAGTTTTTTTTTTTTGTGTTGATGATTGTACAGTTTGCATAATGGTGATTTTATCAACACTTGTTCATTCATTAGAAACCATGCAGATGTTGTATTTTCCTTCCTTTATGTTGAAAAACTCAAGATGGCTGCTCACCTGACACACATAATAAGACGTTGGTAGTGATCCGTTAGCCCTTTCCCCCCACCTGCTCGACTTTATCAGACCTATTTGTTGGTATATTAACTGGCATATAGTCAGTCACCCATCTGGTGAGTGTATGAACTGTTCAGTGCCGCACCATCATACTATGACCTGACCCACGAACAGCAACACTTACTCTAATGGTCGACAGCTCACAGGCCTTTGTAAGTCGCACATAGGGGTAGCCACACAACACAAGTCGCAATGCGGCGTTCTAGAAATGTCGGAAGAATTTGAATTTTGCAGAGTAGGAACTCGAGGCAAAGAAAGAAACCTGGGCAAGATTTGGCAACATTAACTTTTCTGAGATGGCGTTATTTGACGGCACATCTATCCAGCAGCATACTCTGTTAACACTACACAACAATACTGTTTATAATCCTCAAAACAAGAGTTCATTTTTCAGTTAAGTACGACCATAATTCTGCCCAATACCTGCCTTTGTTGTAAGGAGCTAAACATGAAGGTTTGAATTGTGAAGGCTGGCAAACTTTGCTAAATATCATGGACCACTTTAGGCGTTGCATTAAGTCAGGATATTAGGGCCATTGCAGAAGAAAAAAAAAACCTCATAAAAAGAAAGGGGATGGTATTTTGGGAAAATAGTCAGATTTATAAGATTTATTTTGGAAATGTGAGTAAAAAGCATCTGCCAAATGAATGTAAAGAATTTGACACCTAAATAAGTAATATAAGAGACGGATTTTATACATTTATTGAAGTACACCACGTAGCTTTGCCTTTGACATGTATGTTCACGTTTGTAGAAAATTTCAAATTAAAAAATCTGGTCATTTATATCAAGCGAAACCCATTCTAAAGAGCTTCTTCATGAGTATTAATGATGCTGAATTGAGGAGTTAATGCTAATGGAATAGACAAATCATATTTTAGTTTATATTAAGAGACTATAATGTTCATATGTAACGTTTATTCATTTTAACCAAAACGCTTTTTGGTTGCAGCGCTCCAACAGCATTTATATAGTAACTAAGATATTTATATATAATCTAAGCAACTACTCAAAGTGCTTTACAACATAAGCACCATTCAGCCATTTACGCGCACATTCATACATTGGTAACCATGGCGACCATACATTTGGAAGTAATTTGGGGTTCAGTATCTTGCTCAAGATATGAATGACTGACACTTCCGATTGGTAGACGACCAAGCGCTCTACCTCCTGAGCCACAACCATCCAAGCTCTGCGACTTCTTATTTGTTAGTATTTGTTATTTATTCTATGTCTTATGTTGTAGCAAAGAGAATATCTTTTTGGAGTTTGGAGGATTGGTTCAACAAAATATGCAATTTGATGATCATCAAATTAGTCAAAAAATTAGTTTATTGCAGTCCTTAACAGATGCATTATTTATAATCCAGTATTTAGAATGGCATAAGTACATCGATCCATGGCCCTAATACTCTGTCGCAGCTGCATTTGGAAAGAAAAAAAAACAGTATTTTGGTGAAAGAAACCTTGCTTGTGTCCATGTATTTTTGGCCTCATTTTTACAACCAACCATGCAAACACACTATGGTTGTAATTTCAAACCACCCATTGTTGATTCAAACTTCCGACATTGACAGGAACGCAGCAGTAGCATTGAAATGAGCCTGTTCCATATTGCCAGAGACTGGTCAGGACTAACTAAAGCACATAATGACACTGATGTCAGGAAAAGACAATCATAGAGTACTCGTTTTTTGTGTGACAATGCCACATGCTGTGCCAAAATCAAGTGAATGATGCCCTCCTTATTGTATCCCTGCTGGGCTTGACTGGTTATGCTATCTAGTGCATGCCACTCGCACAGAGTCGTCCCTCGGACTCGTGTTTTAGTCCACATTTGCAGCTTCTACAGTGCAACCGGTATGAGTTTTAATGTGTTTCATCTCGGCCATGTTGCCTCACAAGTCCCACATACAATGATTTTAACCGTCTTTTTTTTCTCACAACTCCCTGAATATGGGGTATGTTGAAATAGTGACGTCATGGTGCTATTGTGGGTCGGGGAAATGGCTGGTTGAACTTTATTGTTATTAACATGCAGAAATGAACATTATCTGTTTGTATAACAGCCCACCACCTTCTTATGATGGCATGCGTATACACTAACACACAAACATGCAGATACAGTACAAACGTCAACCTGTACACATACTGTACACATGCACATATATGCATGTGCCTCGAAAACATATGGGTCGGACCCCACCACTGTGACCAACCGGTGGGATTTGGAGGCCAAGTGAACATTGGCTGACCCAAAACAGTATGATTCATCATCAGCACGGTACACTGAGAAAGCTGGTGAGATTGTGAAAACGTAGCGCTCTTTCCTTTCTTTTACTTTAGCCGGTATGTCTTTTTTTTGTTGTCGTTCTAAAAGCCTCCCTGGTATTGTTGTTTGCAATGTGACAAACATTTGCTCTGTATATCTCGCTTTCTCAAGCTTCACACTACTCCTCAAAGCAGCTTGTGTTTTTTTCCCCCCTCTTTTCTGTGAAGTGATGCCTTTTATCAAAGCAATAGACTTGCTGCAGTGTTTGAATGACCCGGACCTCACACACACACCTCGCAAACTGTACAGACTAAAAAAATAAAAATGCACAGACAATCAGAGGGAGAGAGATTGATGGGGGAGCTGGCACCCGGGCTCAGGCGGACCCAGTTGACAAATAGGGCTGGGCCATGCTGAGCCAGAGCCATTTGGAAAAGTAACATTGGCCACGTTTACATGCACCCCTGTTGTCCATTGTCCTGTTGAGGTCATCTCTATGTCAGGGTGTTTGCAGGAACCTTTGATAGCCGTGACTGAGCCTGCCTGGTGCCACTGGTAAACCAGTTAACAGAGTAGTCCTGGTAGACAAAACATAACAAAGATCAAAACAGATGTCCCATTAGTTACTACTCACTGTTGTTTATGCTTGATAGACACACTGAATAAGAAGAATGTGTGAATGTCAGTTACCACAAGCAGTGACTAGATGAACAAAGAGGGGAAGATATATCTGGTCAGTTGTCACATTCGGGGCTGGTTGCACATATTGTAGACCAATCTATAGACTTAGGTCAGTCTTAATTCTTAGGCTTGTCTAATGGCCCTTTTCAACCGAATACTCCCAGGAACTGAACTCAGGAACTGAATGAGGACTTAAAGATCCCTTTGTTGCATTTGTGTTTGCATCTGAAGAACTGTGAGGATTAGACTTGCATCTTACATTGGCAAATTAGTCCTAAAAAGTATTAAAAGGAATAAAAAAGTATGACTTTGTTTGAGACTTAATTTCTTAATGCAATGAGATGACAACACCATTATCTGGTTGTCTTTTGTAATGTACTCCTATGACTGGTGGATGTGCATTGAAACAAAACTTGTGCTTACTCTTACCTCTTTATTGAACTTTATAGACTTTTCAGCTAGTCTCAGAAATTCGGCTGCATCAACAACATGGAAAGAAATTCCCATGCTAAGCCCCATGCTGTTCTAGCAACAAGTGTTGCTTGGTCGCTTGGTCGTGTTCTGTAGCAGTTTGGAAGCTTGTTCTTGACAGAGGTAGGACCAGGTCATTGTTTTGCAAGTCACAAGTATGTCTCCAGTGTTTGCACACAAGACCCAAGTCAAGACAGGCAAGTCCCAAGTCAAGTATCAAATCAAGACTGTCAAGTCCCAAATCAAGTACCAAAACAAGACAGGCGAGTCTAGAATCAAGCCCCAAGTCAAGATAGGCAAGTCCCAAATCAAGTTCCAACAAGTCCCAAGTAGAGACGGAGAAGTCCTGTGTCAAGTCCAAAGTCCTTATTAAAATTTGCATATTAGTTTGTTGGAAGTTGTTGCATCTCCATCTGTAATTTTATACCCGTGTGTTTTGCATACCTTAATTAGTATTTGTTGACTAACACTTAGCTTTTGTACATGAATGACTTAGTCAGTGGTATCATTTTTTTCCCACTAGTACTCAGTACTGTTATTACATCATGGTTCTCTCCTGCAACATGATTGGATCCTACTGAATTGGTTTCAACAAAGTGGATAATTTGGGAACGTTTGTATCGACTTGCTGGAATGGATTAGGGTTAAAGTCTCAGGAAATGAAGGGGATTTAAATGATTCATGGCACAGTTTTTAAATAACAAACTTTTTAATCTTTGGGCTCGGGGGAAGGTATCAAGTATTCTAAGGTCAAAAGGCTCAAGTCGTAAATCATTGGTGCTAAAGACCGAGTGGAGTTGCAAGTCTTTCTTTTTTTTAAATTTTTTTTTGTCAAGTCTAAACTCATGAAATATGTGACTCTAGTCTGACTCGAGTCCACACCTCTGGTACTTGACCCGTCTGTGGCATCAGTACTTAAACTCCACCCTGATAGCTGCTGGACCTTCAACACATACTACCTCAGGAGTAGAGACAAAGTATGACCGAGGAACCAAATCTGGAACTATATTTCAGGGTTCCTGCACAGGTTAAGGGCCACAATGAGAGTTGCACAAAATAAAAATGGAGTCATTTCAAAGTTGCATTAGTTGACTTTTTTTCTGAGACTAAGGGACAGAACTTTACAGCAAGTTGACAGACATACTACGTTGACGTAGAGTTGGTAGGTTGTTGTGGCTAATGTGTTGGCAAAACTATGCACATTTGCTCAACTAGCAGGAACAGAGCAGCACTTGCATTCACTTGGAGTCTTGCTTCTGACCATCTTATTGTCCAATATCTTAACTCCTTTGAGCTCTAGTCTACCATTTTTTAAGGAAAATATCAAACTCTTGATCTACAGGATATTCAGCTTTTTTGCCAGTTCATCACTAACTTTGCCTGTTTGACATTGGGTTGTTGAAAGGGTTTATTAGAGCTTTTTGGCTGAGAGTGGCATAGCTATACATTAAATTCTTATTGTTTACCTAAAACTAAGATTAGCTAAACTACAAGCCTAAAGTTAGCTCGGATATTTCAGAGCAAAAAGAGCTTTTATGGTAACAATTATGTCTGTGTCCCTCTTGACCCACTAACTCTGTAATGTCCCCAACCCACTACTTGGTATATTGAGCATAATTTCTTTGACATGTGTCCAGTGATCTTTCCTTCCTTCTTAAGGTATTGCAAATGGTTGTGGGATATTTTCAGCAATTTCCTTTGGTAAAAACAAGAGGATTATTTGTACCAAGAACTCTCCCTTCAGTCTTCTGGGCAATGAGTGTAAAATTATGGTTGACGTACATCTGAGCGCATGTTTAAAGATTGTTAAGATTAGACGGTTTTTGAAATTGAGGACATTGGCATTAGTCTTAAATGTGACTGAAGTTAAATCATTCTCAAATCCGAAGTTTGACAGTCTGTGCAGCCAGCCCTGGGTTCCTCATAGTAAAAATATGAACTTTCAAGGTTAGTGGTTTTTCAGGTGAGTCACAAGGCTCACTCCAAAATGAGACAGATTGCATTCTGAAAGTTTTCTAGGACAGAGTAAATAGTCAGTTCATAACCTTGCTATTTCCCTTAAGGTGTATACTAAGGAACTCACCATATCTTGTGCAAAAGAAAACCAAAATTTATAATTTTACTTACAAACTTGAAAAAACTTCCTATTCAAAAAAGTTAATAAGCCAGATATTAGGGCCGTCTCCTTTAGTCATAACATTTCATCTCATCTCAATCAGGTTGAGTTTGTTTTGGGTTTTTTTTCTTGTTTTTTTTCATAGCACAGCGACCTAAACCTTACCTCACCATTAAATAAACTTCTTAACCTCAAAACGATCACTTTTAGTTGATTGGTGGCAGCACTTCATAACATACTGAAAAAATTGCGATCATTTGACAAGACATGGCCTTATAAAGTTGACATAGCTAAAATATTAGCTATTGCCACTTGCACACCTGCAGACAAGGAGCAAGCATTACTTTGTTTAAGTTGCATTTCTGGTGACCTGATGAATGTAAGTCTGTATTGGCTCAGTCTCTGTTCTGAGAAAAATATCTGGCTTTTAAGCTGCTGCTGTAAGTGCTTCAGTGTGTTCACCAGCTATCCGCTAACTCGTCTGTATGACCTCTGTTGGGGTGGAGGTAGCGCTTAGTTGATAAACCTGAAATCAGCTGCCTGTTTAAAGAGTTGATGAGATTGTGAGACAAAAAAACAGCAATGTTGTTTGCTATGAAACCAAAACAATGAGCTGAAAGATGGTAAAATGCTCAGTAGAGCTGTTGAGCTTTTGGGGATTCTACGCGGGCTCCTCACCACAAGTAACACCTTCACACTACATTGGACTCATTATTCACATTAAATTTTGTTGCTTAAAGCCCAAATAACATCAAAATATAAAATAGAGTAAGTATCCCGAAAGTTAACTTCTTAGTAGTTTATGATGCAAACGTTTGTGTTTTGTAGGTTATGTACAAACTGGAGTTTAATGGCCGTTAGAATATGTTAGATTTTTACACGTTGCACTCATAACCATAATTACTTGAATTATAGTATGCACAGAGCTGTTGGTGCATGTAAACATAGTCAATGCTGCCTGCTGGTTCAGATGATGTTTACTGTTCCTGAAAAGGTGTCAGCACGCTGTTACCTCTCCCACGAGTTGTTGCTTTTAAGGTTACTCAGTTACAAACCATTAGCAAGAGAGAAAAGCTATTTTACAGTACAAAGGAAAAAGGATGTATATTTTCAGACTGCAGATTTTTTTTACGGATGTTGTTCGCATAATATGAACATATTGTTTTGCATAGCGTAAAAAAAAATACAGTATCTTGCTCTCAAATCCATTTCCACATCTCTGCAAAAGTACTATGAGCAAGACATTATGAATCATAAAAAAAATATTAATGCAGCATTAGTTCCACTATTTAAAAGATAACTGTAGCTGGAATTCACTGTCAGTATAAAGCAGCACAGCTAAATACATTTAAAGAGTAACGAAACCCCAGAATTATGGCTTAAGTGCCTCGGTCCCAGAAATTAAAAAAAGAAGTACCCACAGGAACAGTGTCGTAGCCTCATAAGATCATCCTGACGAAGTGTGCTCGATATTCTGTTTCACTCTGTATCAGCCTGGACTCACAGCTGCCCCAAACTTTTTCTAGAAATTACAATCCATTCGGGCCAATTAGGGATCTGCGTCGTAGTTGACAACATAAGCAGTCAGGGACTGCGTTGTTGTAGATGACAAGATATGCAGGCCGCTGTTTGCAAAACAGTAATGACAGCTCCTGGAGCAACAAGCACTAACCAGGCCCCAAGGAAAGCTGCTTCCCCTTGCAGTAATTTCTCACTGGCCACTTGTAGTATTGCAGCAAAAAATCCCCTACGGCCCACAAAGTATTTTCCCCAAAGACCATTATATGAGATACGTTAATAAAACTGTTGACAGGACATCTCGAACTGCAAATAAGGTCAATTGTAAATCTTTCTATTCTGAATTTTTGAGCCATGGTGGGTTTTGTATTTGTAAAACTTTCATTGAAGCCGTTTAAGAATCAAACCATCATAAAAAAAAAAAATTAAAAATAAAATTACAATTTTAGTGTCCATCTTGTGATGCCAAGGACTTTTCCCACAGACCTACATTATGAAGAATTAAGTAAATCAGCGGATGCATTTTTTTTTATGCCAGATTCTCCACATTCCCCGACTCATTTTACTATAGAAGATGGATTCTTTTAGTCCAATAACATTTCAAAAGTCTAGAAGAGCCTCAACAGTAAATTATTTCATCCCCATTCAAGTTAGCAGGCTAAACCTAAGGTTAGCTGCTGAAAGACTTTGCAGTGTGCTTGCTCTATGGGCACCATGATGGAGAAGATTGAGGTAAATTTTATATCTTGACTGACAAATTTTAGAGGCTTCGTGTACCACTGAGAAGCTTTCATAGGAATTAACGCATTCCCGCCTCCATGCGTTTAAACCATTGGAGAGCAGTCGCAAAGAATATTTACAATATGAAAAGAAAAATAATCAATAAAAAAGTCAAATTAATTTATACTAAATGTCAGGATTTGGAACAGGAATCATCACAGACACAACTTAATACCCATATACATTAATTTCAGCTGAAAAAAAAGGGGTTTGGGGGTTTAGTTACTCTTTAAGGTCAAAGTGTAACCAGCGTCAGAGAAAAAGTCATCCACCGTCAACACAGATTTCTCTCCTTGTGTGTTTGAGTGTATTCTTGTTCAACTCCTCTGTTTAACACGTACTGGAAAACCGTCATGGAGAGAAAGGGAGTGAGGTAAGGGTTGCGTAGGTGTAGGAGTGAATCTGTGGCAGCAAAACAGAAGATGAGAAAATTCTGTTGCAAATTTGCTGTCTTGCACCCGGCATTTACCTGAAACATTGTCCAGTAATGCATTGTCCGACTCTGGGCAGTGCTTTGACATGAACGTGGAGGACTTTGGGAGGAAATTATTTTAATGCTCATGACTGACGATGATTGCAGCTAATGTGAATCGGCTCTTGAGAATAAAGGTGGTTTTGAGAGAAATTGGTTTTGTGCTTTTGTTTTTGTTGCAGTTGTGTAAATGTTCTTACCCTTGTACTAAAATTGCATGTAATTGACAGAAATTTTAATATGTCATTTGTAGGCTGTCTGATTGATCTGCACTGAGAGCTGTTATGATGGTTATGAATTATTGATGTAGTTTTAGGGTGACAGATGCACTCAGCGGATTTATATACAGCAGCAATATGATATAATGCTGATATACATCAGAATTCATGTCAATGAAGGCTGAACCATGAACAGAAATCACAGATCACTTGCATACTATTTGAAAAGTTTACATTGTCAGTTGTTTACAATCAGTATGGCTGACTATACCTTCCAGGAATGAGCTAATCAAGCACAGGGGATGAGAAAGGTGTATCTGCAGGTTTGCAGGCAGTAATTTCAGGACTGCAGACCTTTTCTAGTGCACTATATTTTCCTTTATCTTTCTGATCTTATTAATACTTTTATACCATTGCTTTGAAACGTTTTGAAACGTTTCAAAACCTGTTTGCTCTACATTGGCATCTGCTGGTAGAAGCCTGCATTGCCCCCATGTATCATTGTTTCAAATCAAACTGCTATTAATTTAGTTCTTGTAGGATATGGTGACTATTTCATATCATTATTAACTATGTGACTTGATGACATTGGTCTTACCCTATGCTACAGTTAGTTTTTTGAACATTTTAATAGTTTCATTCATTAATGGAGACTTAATCTGTCTGGGTTTGGTACCGATCACGTGACGTTTCGAAACCCGTCTTGATCATGAATCTATTATAAATTAGTCTCGATCATGGATCTATTATGGATCTACCTGCCGAAGCCGGAAACAGCAAAACGCCATCTCAAGATCTCGTGCGAAAAATATCGCGAGATTAGGTCGACCAATCAGAGTAGCCGCAGTAGTACCAGCATACTAGTTTGAACGTCTTTTTGTTGTGAGTTTGCTGTGAGTTTTGGTGCTTGGATTATTGATTATTTTTGGCTTTACGACATCGGAATTTGGGATTACGGACATCGGACTATCTGCTGAAACCATCGGTTTGACTCCTGCCTGGTTTGAGACTTCGTTTTTGGACTGAACGAGCTCAAGTTAGTGGCTGGCGAGCTAACAGCTGTTGTGGTGGAAACATCCAGCGATACTAATGTGACCAAATAAGAACTAACTAATCGAGGAAGTCGATGATATTAAAAAGTCATTAAACTTTCTGGCGGAGGAGGTCTCTGCTGTTAGACAATAGCAGAAGAATATCCTGGACCTGGTGGAGGAGGTAAAGTCGCTCAGGCTACTCAATGCGGAGAAAGACAGGCGGATCGCCTACTGGAGAGGAGTGGAGGACTTTGAGCAGTTTATACCAGGAGAAACAACATGATCGTTACAAGGCTTCAGATTAAACCCCGGTCATGCGCTCGGGCGGTGGCCGCAGACGATGGGGGGGAACCCGGAGAGATGGATGCTCATTCAACAGTGGACTGTGCCAACATCGAGGCATGGCACCCTCTGCCCTGAACAAATGCTAACGACAAACCAGCCATCATAGTAAGGTTTGTAAACAGAAAACACAAAACTGCTCTGTTGAAACAAGGAAGGACACTCATAAACGAAATGCCTACATCGCCAGAAAATCAAACCACACGAAGAAACAGAAACAAAATCAAAACACATGGACTACAAACTGTCAAGTGTTCATCAAGCTAAACGGCACAGCAGAGGAAGCCAAAGTATTGGTCGTCAGGAACACAGACGAGCTGGATAAATACCAATGAGCAACTTAAACTGGACTGTAAGGTATCATCACAGCACAAAACCATGACACACACTGAAAGAACTCACTCATCTGCATCTGGAGACAGTAATCACCTAACTCACAACAATCATTTCTACTGTAAATAAATGATCATTGCTGTTACTATACAGAAAGAATAGTATAATCAAACTATTAAGACAGGTTACAGATTATCAGTAATCCACTTTAACTGCAGAAGCCTGCATGCAAATTTCAACATCAAGGAATACTTATGTCAATTTACACAACCGTTCAACATAATAGCTATATGTGAAACTTGAATCAACCCTGATAAAGGAATAAACTTTGTTTTAGATGGATATGAATTCAGTTATATAAATAGAAAAAATAAGAGCGGAGGAGTGGCTATGTCCGTAGATAAAGAAAAAATGAATTACAAAGTGTTGGAATGTATGACAACTGTGGTGGACAATTTACTAGAATTTATAACAATTAAAATCTTCATAGAGAAAAGAAAAAAAATACATAATTAGTTGTATATTTAGGACACCAGGGTCTAGTATTGAATATTTCAGCGACTGAATGGAGGGAATGTTCTCAAAAATAAGTCAAAAAGTACTTTTCATTTGTGGGGATTTTAATATTGACCCGTTCAATCCAAATTTAAAAAAAAATAACTGCAGATTTTATCAACACAATACATAGTATGGGCTTATTCCCAAAAATGATCAGACCCAGTAGAGTAACATCCCACTGTGCCACCTTAATAGACAACATATACACTAATGACGTAGAAAAGAATACAAAAAGCAGACTTTTGATCAACGACGTCAGTGACCACCTACCGGTTTTCACTGTCTATGACATTAAACACAAAAAAATCATCTGTACAAGAAACCAGAATTCAGACGAATGAGGACAGAGGAATCAATGAACGCACTAAAAGATGATTTGCTGGCACAAAATCGGGAAAACATAATCAGGATAAGGATATGTACAGTGCATTTGAAACATTTTAAAGGACATTCACATTATTACATGATATAAATTGTCCCATAAAACAATACAGCAGAAAAGTATAGAGATCATCCATGGATGGGGGATTGCACAATGCCTGCAAGAAGAAAAATACATTATACAAAGATTTCATAAAACAGAGAACTAAAGAGGCAGAAAATCAATACAAAAAATATAAGAATAAGTTAACTAATATTATACAGAGATGTAGGAAGGACTACTATGGTAAAATATTAGATGAGAATAAAAATAATGTTAAAAGAATATGGAATATATTGAATAGTATTATTAAAAATGGACCTAAACAAATAAGTTATCCTCAGTATTTTATTGATAATGAAAAGGAAATTTACAATATGTACAATGTGGTAAATAGCTTTACCAAAAGTTCTGTGAATGTTGGACCAAACTTGGTGGAAAAAATCCCTGATCCACCAATGACAGCTGAAGAAATTAATGAAAGTTTTATAGAAAGGAATCCTAGATATATGTTTCTGACGGCAGTGTGAGAGTAGTAGTGTAAGTGTAGAGACAAAACGACTTTCATGAAATAGACATGACAGTAGTCAAGAGGGTTATTGATGGGATTTCAAAACCACTAACATACATCTGCAACTAGTCATTCCAAACTGGTAAATTTCCAAACAAAATGAAAATAGCCAAAATCATACCACTGTACAAAACTGGAAACAAACACCACTTCACAAATTACAGACCTGTTTCTTTACTTCCACAATTCTCAAAAATTCTTGAAAAAGTTTTTAATGACAGATTGGACAAATTTATTAATAAATACAAATTACTTACCAATAATCAATATGGATTCAGACCAAACTAGTCAACATCACTGGCATTAATAGATTCAATTGAAGAAATCACAAACTCCATAGATCATAAAGAATATGCAGTTGGGGTAATTCTGGACCTCAACAAAGCCCTTGATGCAATCAATCACAAAATACCGAATAGTAAACTGGAACTATATGGCATCAGGTACAGATTTGGTTATGTCGGTGGCAGGCAACAATTTGTGAAGTTGTTTGTGAAGAGTTTTCTTTATTGTGTTTGGACATTGCTTGTGGCGTCCCACAGGGGTCAGTGTTGGTTTCTAAATTATCTAATTTGTTTATTAATGACATATGTACAGTATCCAAAAAATGGAAGCTGGTATTATTTGCTGATGATACAAATATTTTTTTGTTCAGGCGAGAATCTACAACAATTAATAGATGTGATCACTACAGAAATGCAAAAGCTTAAAAAATGGTTGAATGGAAAAATGGAAACAAATTATCATTAAGTTTGAGTAAACCAAAATTCATTTTATTTGGTAATCATAATGCAAATACTCAAGTACAGATCATGTCGATGGTAGGGCTGGGCGATTAGTCAGATTTTGATTTTGATTACGATTTTAGCTTCCCTCGATTTTCAAAACAAGATAATCGTGATTAAACGGTTATTTGCAGAATAATGAGTCAGACAATGTTGCTCCTGTTTTGTCTTTTATTTTGTAAATTTAAGCGAAAGCTTTCAAAAGTCCAAACAGACGTTTCAGCACAGGTTGAAAAGAGGGGTATTCCAGAAACAGGTTATGTGAAAACTCGTAGTATGTTAACCCTGAGATGAGGGGAAACTCTATGTTATCCGTTTCAGAAAGAGAGTTAAGTCAAACTCTGAGTCAATCGCCATGGTAACTGACTCTGTGAACAGAGTTCTACCTGTCTCCTCCCACCTGACGCAAGCTGTCAGACACGAAATGTCCGTACTTTTGCAATCTGATCGATATCAAAGCAGAATTATTACACAGTGCCTTAAGTCAGGAGTGGATTTTCAGATCTCCATTGGATGTGCTCTCATTCCCCGATGAATATCTGTTAGGACGGTACCGTTTGTCATAAGAGTCAAACATTAATCTTAATAATATATTACATACATATCCAATCTCACACACCACCTTTTCAATTGGATGAGTAAAACTCAAATTAGTATTTTATTACATTTTCATACACAAAACACCAATATTTAAGTCTACAAATCAATTACTCCAGTACGGATAAAATAAATAAAAATCAAATTAGAAAATTAATACATTAAAAACAATAAAATAAAACAAAACTCCAATAATAAATCAAGTTAAAAAGCATCGAAAAAGCTAAAATACCACCATACAATAAAAGACAGTAAACAAAATCAATAATCAAATATCAGTTGGCTAAATAAAAGTACCACACCCACATTCGTATGCTTCATAATCTAATACACAGTCATCATAGTAATTCTCGGTCCCATAATGAAAGGTTAATATTTTGTTCACAGTGTGTGCTTTATATCAATATCAAATGTCAATATGCTCAGCAGGATATTTGGCGAGAAGACATATATGTGTTTAAATAGCATTTTTGGGGGGGTTTAAAATGACTACATGTTGAAATAGCCACTGAATGAATATTTACTTTATTTAACTTAAAATATGATTAAAACCAAAGTGAGGTCGGCCTACAATCATGGCCTAGCAAAATATGCCTTACCTTTCTGAATGATGTTTTTATATTTCATTTTCAGTTGCTTCCAAGTGCAATTCGTCCTGTAGGAGTACATCTAAGTGAAAATCCAAATTTATTCAATCCACCACTTTTTCACCTGTACGCTACAATTTTAATAAAGTGCTGTTAATGTTAAGTCACTGGACAAGTGCATTCAAACTTACGCATTGACACAAATGACACGGGCAGCGATTTTCTCCTGTGATATTTTTCTCTCCTTAGCTGCTGCAGCAATGTTGCTGTTCTTTTTAAATATGGGCTCATATTCGCTGTAGGCAGCATGAGGACCTTTAGTTCCAGTGGGGTAAAGTAGCTTGGTTTCTTTTTCTCAGCGGTTGCCATGGTAAAATCGAGGTTTCGGGGCTCCATTGATGATGGCTTTTCATTGAGGTCGTGCACTCGCTGAACTCAGGGTGAACATACTCAGAGTTAACTGAACTAATTCAGCTGTTCTTGTATTGAATACTCAAGAGTTTCCCATCTCGGAGTAAATCAACTCAGAGTTCAGGGTTAGACTCAGAGTTTGTTGAACCTCCTTTCTGGAATACCCTGGCTCCCTTAAGGTGGACTGTTAAGGTGGACTAGCTTTTCTCATTGTAGTGACACTCCCAGCTGCTTCTAAACAGATAATGGAGAAATGTCAGTGTGGTGAGTCTCCCCTGAGTTAGTGAAACAATCAATGATCCCAAGTCAACATTTATTTTGCTGTTACTGATACAGTAATTGTGATGTATTGTTAAATTCCATTAGTTGGGTTAGGTTTTATTATTATGTGAATGTGAACAAACTACAGTAATGTGTTACAGTCGTAGCTGCACCACAAAGCTTTCGTTGTTATTCAGTTCACTTTTATTTAAAGTTAAAGGACATCCAGTGTTAAAAATAAACACCAGAGTCAATGTTCAATAACTGCATGACGTTCTAAAGGCCAGCGAGTGATCATGTTAAATAATTGTTTAATAGGCGCGATTTCAGTATCAATCAAAATTCAAAAATCGAGCAGCCCTGGTAGATGGTATCAACAGGGTTTATGAGTACAAGTTTCTGGGGGTGATAGATAACAGGATCAGCTGGAAATCACACATTTCATGTACAAGCCAAACTGTCAAGAAGCATTTTTATCACTGAGTAAAGCCAAGCATGTTCACTGCATTTACTGTTTATACTTCAGAAAAGAGCCGTACAGTTAGTTCATAAAGCTGGATGTACGGATCACACTAACTCTTTCTTAAAGTCAAAAGTATTAAAATTCACTAATTGTGGGATTTCAAACAGCACAAACACTGTACAGGGCAACAGTCTACTACCGGGAAACATTTAAAAGCTATTCTTTGATAGAGTTGGAGTCTATGATTTAAGAGGGAAGTTAAATCTAAAAATTCTAGCTGTACGTACGTGGAGCTGAAGCAATGTTCAAACATGAACTGGTTTAAAAAAAAATGTACAAAAAAATGGTATTCACAAAGCACAGGGAAGATGAAGGGCTTTAGGATTCATTTGATGGCTATGTTTATTTATTTATTTTACTATATATTTATTTTGTTTATTTATTTTGGCAGATAAGACTACAGTTCTATGTATGTTTGTGTATGTGCATGTGTGAGTATGTTTATGGGTATACATGTGTATGTGTGTATATCGATGAAACTATATACGAGACAAATGAATTCAATATGTAAATACTAGTATATATGATAAATTGTTAAAATTAAATTGTTAAATTAAATTCTATTTTGTAGGGCATATTTGGTTACGATGACATATATTTATGTTTGTGTATAGTATATATATATATATATATATATATATATGTGGGTGTGTGTGTGTGATGTGGAGGGAGCATAAGCAAATTTAATCACTGGTGTGAAAGTAATTGTTCTTGTAGACCAGTTTAAACGCATGGCCATATTTTTCATATACTGAGCTCAAATGCTTTTGTTTTGTGTTTTTGTTGTTTCTGTTGTTCTCAGTAATACATGGTACCTTTTCATCACGCTTTCTGTGTACTGGGTTTTCATTTAATTCTGCCCATCAGTCTACAAGTTCCTCCCAGCTACTGCTCAAAGTGTTTGGAGTGGCAGAGACTTCAGCTCACGTTATCAGGATGGTTCAACTAAAATCAAAATGCAATTTAAAAAAAAAAGGTAAAATTACATTTTTTGTGTCCATCTTGTGATGGCATTTGGCCCAAAATGACTTTTTCCCATAGACCTACATTATGAAGAAATAAGTAAATCAGTGGATACATGTTTTTTTTATGCCAGATTCTCCACATTCCCCGACTCATTTTACTATAGAAAATGGATCATTTTAGTCTAATAACATTTCAAAAGTCTAGAAGAGCCTCAACAGTAAATTATTTTATCCCCATTCAAGTTAGCGGGCTAAACCTAAGGTTAACTGGTGAAATATTTTCCAGTATGGGCACCACGGTGGAGAAGATTGAGGTAAATTTTATATCTCGGATGACAAATTTTAGAGGCTTCGTGTACCACTGAGAAGCTTTCATAGGAATTAACTCGTTCCCGCCTCCATGCGTTTAAACCATTGGAGAGCAGTCGCAAAGAATATTTACAATATGAAAAGAAAAATAATCAATAAAAAAGTCAAATTAATTGAGACTAAATGTCAGGATTTAGAACAGGAATCATCACAGACACAACTTAATACCCATATACATTAATTTCAGCTGGAAAAAAAAGGGGTTTGGGGGTTTAGTTACTCTTTAAGGTCAAAGTGTAACCAGCGTCAGAGAAAAAGTCATCCACCGTCAACACAGATTTCTCTCCTTGTGTGTTTGAGTGTATTCTTGTTCAACTCCTCTGTTTAACACGTACTGGAAAACCGTCATGGAGAGAAAGGGAGTGAGGTAAGGGTTGCGTAGGTGTAGGAGTGAATCTGTGGCAGCAAAACAGAAGATGAGAAAATTCTGTTGCAAATTTGCTGTCTTGCACCCGGCATTTACCTGAAACATTGTCCAGTAATGCATTGTCCGACTCTGGGCAGTGCTTTGACATGAACGTGGAGGACTTTGGGAGGAAATTATTTTAATGCTCATGACTGACGATGATTGCAGCTAATGTGAATCTGCTCTCGAGACTGAAAGTGGCTTTGAGAGATATTGATTTAGTGCTTTTATTTTTATTGCAGTTGTGTGAATGTTCTTACCATTTTACTTGAATTGCATGTGATTGACAGAAATTTTAATGTCATTTATGATGGTTTTGATCTCAGCACAGCAGATGTTTTTGAGGCTTTAATTTCTTTTATGTTGTTCTTTTTGATCTGAAAAACTCTTAATTTATTTTGAAATGTACTTTTCTTTATTTATTTTTGGAGTTGATGTTCTTCCAAGTTGTCTTTCTTTTAGGTCAAGGTGAGAAAATTTAATTTAATGTATTTTTAGGAGCGGTCAAATTTTGACTTTTATCGCCATACTATACTATTGCCTTTTTTTCCATTTTTTTCAACATGTTAAAAAAATAGCTTTTTGGCCTTTTTTGGCCTTTATTCCTACTTTGCGTGCAATGACGCGTCTCTAAGAGCTATTCTATGTCGTTTTCAGCCATTTTTAGGAGCGGTCAAATTTTGAGTTTTTCGCCATACTATACTATTGCCTTTTTCTCCATTTTTTTCAACATGCTAAAAAAATAGCTTTTTGGGTTTTTTTGGCCTTTATTCCTACTTTGCATGCAATGACGCGTCTCTAAGAGCTATTCTATGTCGTTTTCAGCCATTTTTAGGAGCGGTCAAATTTTGACTTTTATCGCCATACTATACTATTGCCTTTTTTTTTCAATTGTTTTCAACATGCTAAAAAAATAGCTTTTTGGCCTTTTTTGGCCTTTGTTCCTATTTTGTGTGCAATGACGCGTCTCGAAGAGCTATTCTATGTCGTTTTCAGCCATTTTTAGGAGCGGTCAAATTTTGGCTTTTTTCGCCATACTATACTATTGCCTTTTTCTCAGTTTTTTTCAACATGCTAAAATATGAGTTTTTTGGCCTTATTTATCCTTTATTCCTACTTTGCGTGCAATGACGCGTCTCTAAGAGCTATTCTATGTCGTTTTCAGCCATTTTTAGGAGTGGTCAAATTTTGACTTTTTCGCCATACTATACTATTGCCTTTTTTTCCATTTTTTTCAACATGCTAAAAAAATAGCTTTTTGGCCTTTTTTGGCCTTTATTCCTATTTTGTGTGCAATGACGCGTCTCTAAGAGCTATTCTATGTCGTTTTCAGCCATTTTTAGGAGCGGTCAAATTTTGACTTTTTCGCCATACTATACTATTGCCTTTTTTTCCATTTTTTTTCAACATGCTAAAATATGAGTTTTTGGCCTTTTTGGCCTTTATTCCTACTTTGCGTGCAATGACGCGTCTCTAAGAGCTATTCTATGTCGTTTTCAGCCATTTTTAGGAGCGGTCAAATTTTGACTTTTTCGCCATACTATACTATTGCCTTTTTTTCCATTTTTTTTTTGACATGCTAAAATATGAGTTTTTTGTCCTTTTTTGGCCTTTATTCCTACTTTGCGTGCAATGACGCGTCTCTAAGAGCTATTCTATGTCGTTTTCAGCCATTTTTAGGAGTGGTCAAATTTTGACTTTTTTCGCCATACTATACTATTGCCTTTTTCTCCATTTTTTTTGACATGCTAAAATATGAGTTTTTTGTCCTTTTTTGGCCTTTATTCCTACTTTGCGTGCAATGACGCGTCTCTAAGAGCTATTCTATGTCGTTTTCAGCCATTTTTAGGAGTGGTCAAATTTTGACTTTTTCGCCATACTATACTATTGCCTTTTTTTCCATTTTTTTCAACATGCTAAAAAAATAGCTTGTTGTCCTTTTTTGGCCTTTATTCCTACTTTGCGTGCAATGACGCGTCTCTAAGAGCTATTCTATGTTGTTTTCAGCCATTTTTAGGAGCGGTCAAATTTTGACTTTTTTCGCCATACTATACTATTGCCTTTTTCTCCATTTTTTTTGACATGCTAAAATATGAGTTTTTTGTCCTTTTTTGGCCTTTATTCCTACTTTGCGTGCAATGACGCGTCTCTAAGAGCTATTCTATGTCGTTTTCAGCCATTTTTAGGAGTGGTCAAATTTTGACTTTTTCGCCATACTATAATATTGCCTTTTTTCCATTTTTTCAACATGCTAAAAAATAGCTTTTTGTCCTTTTTGGCCTTTATTCCTACTTTATGCGTGCAATGACGCATCTCTAAGAGCTATTCTATGTCGTTTTCAGCCATTTTTAGGAGTGGTCAAATTTTGACTTTTTCGCCATACTATACTATTGCCTTTTTTTCCATTTTTTTTCAACATGCTAAAATATGAGTTTTTTGTCCTTTTTTGGCCTTTATTCCTACTTTGCGTGCAATGGCGTTTCTAAGAGCTATTCTATGTCGTTTTCAGCCATTTTTAGGAGTGGTCAAATTTTGACTTTTTCGCCATACTATACTATTGCCTTTTTTCCATTTTTTCAACATGCTAAAATATGAGTTTTTTGTCCTTTTTGGCCTTTATTCCTACTTTGCGTGCAATGACGTCTCTAAGAGCTATTCTATGTCGTTTTCAGCCATTTTTAGGAGTGGTCAAATTTTGACTTTTTCGCCATACTATACTATTGCCTTTTTTTCCATTTTTTTCAACATGCTAAAAAAATAGCTTGTTGTCCTTTTTTGGCCTTTATTCCTACTTTGCGTGCAATGACGCGTCTCTAAGAGCTATTCTATGTTGTTTTCAGCCATTTTAGGAGTGGTCAAATTTTGACTTTTTTCGCCATACTATACTATTGCCTTTTTTCTCCATTTTTTCAACATGCTAAAATATGAGTTTTTGTCCTTTTTGGCCTTTATTCCTACTTTGCGTGCAATGACGCGTCTCTAAGAGCTATTCTATGTCGTTTTCAGCCATTTTTAGAGTGGTCAAATTTTGACTTTTTCGCCATACTATACTATTGCCTTTTTTCCATTTTTTCAACATGCTAAAATATGAGTTTTTTGTCCTTTTTGGCCTTTATTCCTACTTTGCGTGCAATGACGCCGTCTCTAAGAGCTATTCTATGTCGTTTTCAGCCATTTTTAGGAGTGGTCAAATTTTGACTTTTTCGCCATACTATACTATTGCCTTTTTTCCATTTTTTTCAACATGCTAAAATATGAGTTTTTGTCCTTTTTGGCCTTTATTCCTACTTGCGTGCAATGACGCGTCTCTAAGAGCTATTCTATGTCGTTTTCAGCCATTTTTAGGAGTGGTCAAATTTTGACTTTTTCGCCATACTATACTATTGCCTTTTTTTCCATTTTTTTTCAACATGCTAAAATATGAGTTTTTTGTCCTTTTGGCCTTTATTCCTACTTTGCGTGCAATGACGCGTCTCTAAGAGCTATTCTATGTCGTTTTCAGCCATTTTTAGGAGTGGTCAAATTTTGACTTTTTCGCCATACTATACTATTGCCTTTTTTCCATTTTTTTCAACATGCTAAAATATGAGTTTTTGTCCTTTTTGGCCTTTATTCCTACTTTATGCGTGCAATGACGCGTCTCTAAGAGCTATTCTATGTCGTTTTCAGCCATTTTTAGGAGTGGTCAAATTTTGACTTTTTCGCCATACTATACTATTGCCTTTTTTTCCATTTTTTTTCAACATGCTAAAATATGAGTTTTTTGTCCTTTTTGGCCTTTATTCCTACTTTGCGTGCAATGACGCGTCTCTAAGAGCTATTCTATGTCGTTTTCAGCCATTTTTAGGAGCGGTCAAATTTTGACTTTTTCGCCATACTATACTATTGCCTTTTTTTCCATTTTTTTCAAAATGCTAAAATATGTGTTTTTGTCCTTTTTGGCCTTTATTCCTACTTTGCGTGCAATGACGCGTCTCTAAGAGCTATTCTATGTCGTTTTCAGCCATTTTTAGGAGTGGTCAAATTTTGACTTTTTCGCCATACTATACTATTGCCTTTTTTCCATTTTTTCAACATGCTAAAAAAATAGTTTTTTGTCCTTTTTTGGCCTTTATTCCTACTTTGCGTGCAATGACGCGTCTCTAAGAGCTATTCTATGTCGTTTTCAGCCATTTTTAGGAGCGGTCAAATTTTGACTTTTTCGCCATACTATACTATTGCCTTTTTTTCCATTTTTTTTCAACATGCTAAAATATGAGTTTTTTGTCCTTTTTTGGCCTTTATTCCTACTTTGCGTGCAATGACGCGTCTCTAAGAGCTATTCTATGTCGTTTTCAGCCATTTTTAGGAGTGGTCAAATTTTGACTTTTTCGCCATACTATACTATTGCCTTTTTTTCCATTTTTTCAACATGCTAAAAAATAGTTTGTTGTCCTTTTGGCCTTTATTCCTACTTTGCGTGCAATGACGCGTCTCTAAGAGCTATTCTATGTCGTTTTCAGCCATTTTTAGGAGTGGTCAAATTTTGACTTTTTCGCCATACTATACTATTGCCTTTTTTTCCATTTTTTCAACATGCTAAAATATGAGTTTTTGTCCTTTTTTGGCCTTTATTCCTACTTTGCGTGCAATGACGCGTCTCTAAGAGCTATTCTATGTCGTTTTCAGCCATTTTTAGGAGTGGTCAAATTTTGACTTTTTCGCCATATACTATACTATTGCCTTTTTTCCATTTTTTCAACATGCTAAAATATGAGTTTTTTGTCCTTTTTTGGCCTTTATTCCTACTTTGCGTGCAATGACGCGTCTCTAAGAGCTATTCTATGTCGTTTTCAGCCATTTTTAGGAGTGGTCAAATTTTGACTTTTTCGCCATACTATACTATTGCCTTTTTTTCCATTTTTTTCAACATGCTAAAAAAATAGCTTGTTGTCCTTTTTTGGCCTTTATTCCTACTTTGCGTGCAATGACGCGTCTCTAAGAGCTATTCTATGTTGTTTTCAGCCATTTTTAGGAGTGGTCAAATTTTGACTTTTTCGCCATACTATACTATTGCCTTTTTTCCATTTTTTCAACATGCTAAAATATGAGTTTTTGTCCTTTTTGGCCTTTATTCCTACTTTGCGTGCAATGACGGCGTCTCTAAGAGCTATTCTATGTCGTTTTCAGCCATTTTAGGAGTGGTCAAATTTTGACTTTTTCGCCATACTATACTATTGCCTTTTTTTCCATTTTTTTCAACATGCTAAAAAAATAGTTTGTTGTCCTTTTTTGGCCTTTATTCCTACTTTGCGTGCAATGACGCGTCTCTAAGAGCTATTCTATGTCGTTTTCAGCCATTTTTAGGAGTGGTCAAATTTTGACTTTTTCGCCATACTATACTATTGCCTTTTTTTCCATTTTTTTCGACATGCTAAAATATGAGTTTTTTGTCCTTTTTTGGCCTTTATTCCTACTTTGCGTGCAATGACGCGTCTCTAAGAGCTATTCTATGTCGTTTTCAGCCATTTTAGGAGTGGTCAAATTTTGACTTTTTCGCCATACTATACTATTGCCTTTTTTCCATTTTTTCAACATGCTAAAAAATAGCTTGTTGTCCTTTTTTTGGCCTTTTATTCCTACTTTATGCGTGCAATGACGCTTGCGTCTCTAAGAGCTATTCTATGTTGTTTTCAGCCATTTTAGGAGTGGTCAAATTTTGACTTTTTTCGCCATACTATACTATTGCCTTTTTTTCCATTTTTCAACATGCTAAAATATGAGTTTTTGTCCTTTTTGGCCTTTATTCCTACTTTGCGTGCAATGACGCGCGTCTCTAAGAGCTATTCTATGTCGTTTTCAGCCATTTTAGGAGTGGTCAAATTTTGACTTTTTTCGCCATACTATACTATTGCCTTTTTTCCATTTTTTTCAACATGCTAAAATATGAGTTTTTTGTCCTTTTGGCCTTTATTCCTACTTTATGTGCAATGACGCTTCTCTAAGAGCTATTCTATGTCGTTTTCAGCCATTTTTAGGAGTGGTCAAATTTTGACTTTTTCGCCATACTATACTATTGCCTTTTTTTCCATTTTTTTCAACATGCTAAAAATAGTTTTTGTCCTTTTTGGCCTTTATTCCTACTTTGCGTGCAATGACGCTGCCTCTAAGAGCTATTCTATGTCGTTTTCAGCCATTTTAGGAGTGGTCAAATTTTGACTTTTTTCGCCATACTATACTATTGCCTTTTTTCCATTTTTTCAACATGCTAAAATATGAGTTTTTTGTCCTTTTTGGCCTTTATTCCTACTTTGCGTGCAATGACGCGTCTCTAAGAGCTATTCTATGTCGTTTTCAGCCATTTTTAGGAGTGGTCAAATTTTGACTTTTTCGCCATACTATACTATTGCCTTTTTTTCCATTTTTTTCAACATGCTAAAAAATAGTTTTTTGTCCTTTTTGGCCTTTATTCCTACTTTGCGTGCAATGACGCGTCTCTAAGAGCTATTCTATGTCGTTTTCAGCCATTTTAGGAGCGGTCAAATTTTGACTTTTTCGCCATACTATACTATTGCCTTTTTTTCCATTTTTTCAACATGCTAAAATATGAGTTTTTGTCCTTTTTTGGCCTTTATTCCTACTTTGCGTGCAATGACGCGGCTCTAAGAGCTATTCTATGTCGTTTTCAGCCATTTTTAGGAGTGGTCAAATTTTGACTTTTTCGCCATACTATACTATTGCCTTTTTTTCCATTTTTTTCAACATGCTAAAAAAATAGCTTGTTGTCCTTTTTTGGCCTTTATTCCTACTTTGCGTGCAATGACGCGTCTCTAAGAGCTATTCTATGTCGTTTTCAGCCATTTTTAGGAGTGGTCAAATTTTGACTTTTTTCGCCATACTATACTATTGCCTTTTTTTTCCATTTTTTCAACATGCTAAAAAAATAGTTTGTTGTCCTTTTGGCCTTTATTCCTACTTTGCGTGCAATGACGCATCTCTAAGAGCTATTCTATGTCGTTTTCAGCCATTTTTAGGAGTGGTCAAATTTTGACTTTTTTGCCATACTATACTATTGCCTTTTTTCCATTTTTTTCAACATGCTAAAATATGAGTTTTTGTCCTTTTTGGCCTTTATTCCTACTTTGCGTGCAATGACGGCGTCTCTAAGAGCTATTCTATGTCGTTTTCAGCCATTTTAGGAGTGGTCAAATTTTGACTTTTTTCGCCATACTATACTATTGCCTTTTTTCCATTTTTTCAACATGCTAAAAAATAGCTTGTTGTCCTTTTTGGCCTTTATTCCTACTTTGCATGCAATGACGTCTCTAAGAGCTATTCTATGTCGTTTTCAGCCATTTTTAGGAGTGGTCAAATTTTGACTTTTTCGCCATACTATACTATTGCCTTTTTTTCCATTTTTTTTCAACATGCTAAAATATGAGTTTTTTGTCCTTTTGGCCTTTATTCCTACTTTGCGTGCAATGACGCGTCTCTAAGAGCTATTCTATGTCGTTTTCAGCCATTTTTAGGAGCGGTCAAATTTTGACTTTTTCGCCATACTATACTATTGCCTTTTTTTCCATTTTTTTTCAACATGCTAAAATATGAGTTTTTTGTCCTTTTTTGGCCTTTATTCCTACTTTGCGTGCAATGACGCGTCTCTAAGAGCTATTCTATGTCGTTTTCAGCCATTTTTAGGAGTGGTCAAATTTTGACTTTTTCGCCATACTATACTATTGCCTTTTTTCCATTTTTTCAACATGCTAAAAAATAGCTTGTTGTCCTTTTTGGCCTTTATTCCTACTTTGCGTGCAATGACGGCGTCTCTAAGAGCTATTCTATGTTGTTTTCAGCCATTTTTAGGAGCGGTCAAATTTTGACTTTTTTCGCCATACTATACTATTGCCTTTTTTTCCATTTTTTTTGACATGCTAAAACATGAGTTTTTTGTCCTTTTTTGGCCTTTATTCCTACTTTGCGTGCAATGACGCGTCTCTAAGAGCTATTCTATGTCGTTTTCAGCCATTTTTAGGAGCGGTCAAATTTTGACTTTTTCGCCATACTATACTATTGCCTTTTTTCCATTTTTTCAACATACTAAAATATGAGTTTTTTGTCCTTTTTTGGCCTTTATTCCTACTTTGCGTGCAATGACGCGTCTCTAAGAGCTATTCTATGTCGTTTTCAGCCATTTTTAGGAGTGGTCAAATTTTGACTTTTTCGCCATACTATACTATTGCCTTTTTTTCCATTTTTTTCAACATGCTAAAAAAATAGTTTTTTGTCCTTTTTTGGCCTTTATTCCTACTTTGCGTGCAATGACGCGTCTCTAAGAGCTATTCTATGTCGTTTTCAGCCATTTTTAGGAGCGGTCAAATTTTGACTTTTTCGCCATACTATACTATTGCCTTTTTTCCATTTTTTCAACATGCTAAAATATGAGTTTTTGTCCTTTTTGGCCTTTATTCCTACTTTGCGTGCAATGACGCGTCTCTAAGAGCTATTCTATGTCATTTTCAGCCATTTTTAGGAGTGGTCAAATTTTGACTTTTTCGCCATACTATACTATTGCCTTTTTTTCCATTTTTTTCAACATGCTAAAATATAGTTTTTGTCCTTTTGGCCTTTATTCCTACTTTATGCGTGTAATGACGCGTCTCTAAGAGCTATTCTATGTCGTTTTCAGCCATTTTTAGGAGCGGTCAAATTTTGACTTTTTCGCCATACTATACTATTGCCTTTTTTTCCATTTTTTCAACATGCTAAAATATGAGTTTTTGTCCTTTTTTGGCCTTTATTCCTACTTTATGCGTGCAATGACGCGTCTCTAAGAGCTATTCTATGTCGTTTTCAGCCATTTTAGGAGTGGTCAAATTTTGACTTTTTCGCCATACTATACTATTGCCTTTTTTCCATTTTTTCAACATGCTAAAAAATAGCTTGTTGTCCTTTTTGGCCTTTATTCCTACTTTGCATGCAATGACGCGTCTCTAAGAGCTATTCTATGTTGTTTTCAGCCATTTTTAGGAGCGGTCAAATTTTGACTTTTTTCGCCATACTATACTATTGCCTTTTTTCCATTTTTTCAACATGCTAAAAAAATAGCTTGTTGTCCTTTTTTGGCCTTTATTCCTACTTTGCGTGCAATGACGCGTCTCTAAGAGCTATTCTATGTCGTTTTCAGCCATTTTTAGGAGTGGTCAAATTTTGACTTTTTCGCCATACTATACTATTGCCTTTTTTTCCATTTTTTTCAACATGCTAAAATATGAGTTTTTTGTCCTTTTTGGCCTTTATTCCTCCTTTGCGTGCAATGACGCGTCTCTAAGAGCTATTCTATGTCGTTTTCAGCCATTTTTAGGAGTGATCAAATTTTGACTTTTTCGCCATACTATACTATTGCCTTTTTTCCATTTTTTCAACATGCTAAAAAATAGTTTGTTGTCCTTTTTGGCCTTTATTCCTACTTTGCGTGCAATGACGCGTCTCTAAGAGCTATTCTATGTCGTTTTCAGCCATTTTAGGAGTGGTCAAATTTTGACTTTTCGCCATACTATACTATTGCCTTTTTTCCATTTTTTCAACATGCTAAAAAATAGTTTTTTGTCCTTTTGGCCTTTATTCCTACTTTATGCGTGCAATGACGCGTCTCTAAGAGCTATTCTATGTCGTTTTCAGCCATTTTAGGAGCGGTCAAATTTTGACTTTTTCGCCATACTATACTATTGCCTTTTTTTCCATTTTTTTCAACATGCTAAAAAAATAGTTTTTTGTCCTTTTTTGGCCTTTATTCCTACTTTGCATGCAATGACGCGTCTCTAAGAGCTATTCTATGTCGTTTTCAGCCATTTTTAGGAGTGGTCAAATTTTGACTTTTTCGCCATACTATACTATTGCCTTTTTTTCCATTTTTTTCAACATGCTAAAAATAGTTTTTGTCCTTTTTTGGCCTTTATTCCTACTTTGCGTGCAATGACGCGTCTCTAAGAGCTATTCTATGTCGTTTTCAGCCATTTTTAGGAGCGGTCAAATTTTGACTTTTTCGCCATACTATACTATTGCCTTTTTTCCATTTTTTCAACATGCTAAAATATGAGTTTTTGTCCTTTTTGGCCTTTATTCCTACTTTGCGTGCAATGACGCGTCTCTAAGAGCTATTCTATGTCGTTTTCAGCCATTTTTAGGAGTGGTCAAATTTTGACTTTTTTCGCCATACTATACTATTGCCTTTTTTTCCATTTTTTCAACATGCTAAAAAATAGTTTTTGTCCTTTTTGGCCTTTATTCCTACTTTATGCGTGCAATGACGCGTCTCTAAGAGCTATTCTATGTCGTTTTCAGCCATTTTAGGAGCGGTCAAATTTTGACTTTTTTCGCCATACTATACTATTGCCTTTTTTTCCATTTTTCAACATGCTAAAATATGAGTTTTTGTCCTTTTTGGCCTTTATTCCTACTTTGCGTGCAATGACGCTGTCTCTAAGAGCTATTCTATGTCGTTTTCAGCCATTTTTAGGAGTGGTCAAATTTTGACTTTTCGCCATACTATACTATTGCCTTTTTTTCCATTTTTTTCAACATGCTAAAAAATAGTTTTTGTCCTTTTTTGGCCTTTATTCCTACTTTGCGTGCAATGACGCGTCTCTAAGAGCTATTCTATGTTGTTTTCAGCCATTTTTAGGAGTGGTCAAATTTTGACTTTTTCGCCATACTATACTATTGCCTTTTTTCCATTTTTTTCAACATGCTAAAATATGAGTTTTTGTCCTTTTGGCCTTTATTCCTACTTTGCGTGCAATGACGTCTCTAAGAGCTATTCTATGTCGTTTTCAGCCATTTTAGGAGTGGTCAAATTTTGACTTTTTCGCCATACTATACTATTGCCTTTTTTTCCATTTTTTTCAACATGCTAAAAAAATAGCTTGTTGTCCTTTTTTGGCCTTTATTCCTACTTTGCATGCAATGACGCATCTCTAAGAGCTATTCTATGTCGTTTTCAGCCATTTTTAGGAGTGGTCAAATTTTGACTTTTTCGCCATACTATACTATTGCCTTTTTTCCATTTTTTCAACATGCTAAAAAATAGCTTGTTGTCCTTTTTTGGCCTTTATTCCTACTTTGCATGCAATGACGCGTCTCTAAGAGCTATTCTATGTCGTTTTCAGCCATTTTTAGGAGCGGTCAAATTTTGACTTTTTTGCCATACTATACTATTGCCTTTTTTTCCATTTTTTTCAACATGCTACAATATGAGTTTTTTTGTCTTTTTTGGCCTTTATTCCTACTTTGCGTGCAATGACGCGTCTCTAAGAGCTATTCTATGTCGTTTTCAGCCATTTTAGGAGTGGTCAAATTTTGACTTTTTCGCCATACTATACTATTGCCTTTTTTCCATTTTTTCAACATGCTAAAAAATAGCTTGTTGTCCTTTTTGGCCTTTATTCCTACTTTGCATGCAATGACGCGTCTCTAAGAGCTATTCTATGTCGTTTCAGCCATTTTAGGAGTGGTCAAATTTTGACTTTTTCGCCATACTATACTATTGCCTTTTTCCATTTTTTCAACATGCTAAAATATGAGTTTTTGTCCTTTTTGGCCTTTATTCCTACTTTATGCGTGCAATGACGCGTCTCTAAGAGCTATTCTATGTCGTTTTCAGCCATTTTTAGGAGTGGTCAAATTTTGACTTTTTCGCCATACTATACTATTGCCTTTTTTTCCATTTTTTTCAACATGCTAAAAAAATAGCTTGTTGTCCTTTTTTGGCCTTTATTCCTACTTTGCGTGCAATGACGCGTCTCTAAGAGCTATTCTATGTTGTTTTCAGCCATTTTTAGGAGCGGTCAAATTTTGACTTTTTTCGCCATACTATACTATTGCCTTTTTGGCCATTTTTCGACATGCTAAAATATGAGTTTTTTGTCCTTTTTTGGCCTTTATTCCTACTTTGCGTGCAATGACGCGTCTCTAAGAGCTATTCTATGTCGTTTTCAGCCATTTTTAGGAGCGGTCAAATTTTGACTTTTTCGCCATACTATACTATTGCCTTTTTTTCCATTTTTTTCGACATGCTAAAATATTAGTTTTTGTCCTTTTTGGCCTTTATTCCTACTTTATGCGTAATGACGCGTCTCTAAGAGCTATTCTATGTCGTTTTCAGCCATTTTTAGGAGTGGTCAAATTTTGACTTTTTTCGCCATACTATACTATTGCCTTTTTTTCCATTTTTCCACATGCTAAAAAAATAGTTTTTTGTCCTTTTTTGGCCTTTATTCCTACTTTGCGTGCAATGACGCGTCTCTAAGAGCTATTCTATGTCGTTTTCAGCCATTTTTAGGAGCGGTCAAATTTTGACTTTTTCGCCATACTATACTATTGCCTTTTTTTCCATTTTTTTTCAACATGCTAAAATATGAGTTTTTTGTCCTTTTTTGGCCTTTATTCCTACTTTGCGTGCAATGACGCGTCTCTAAGAGCTATTCTATGTCGTTTTCAGCCATTTTTAGGAGTGGTCAAATTTTGACTTTTTCGCCATACTATACTATTGCCTTTTTTTCCATTTTTTTCAACATGCTAAAAAAATAGCTTGTTGTCCTTTTTTGGCCTTTATTCCTACTTTGCGTGCAATGACGCGTCTCTAAGAGCTATTCTATGTTGTTTTCAGCCATTTTTAGGAGCGGTCAAATTTTGACTTTTTTCGCCATACTATACTATTGCCTTTTTCTCCATTTTTTTTGACATGCTAAAATATGAGTTTTTTGTCCTTTTTTGGCCTTTATTCCTACTTTGCGTGCAATGACGTCTCTAAGAGCTATTCTATGTCGTTTTCAGCCATTTTAGGAGTGGTCAAATTTTGACTTTTTCGCCATACTATACTATTGCCTTTTTTCCATTTTTTTCAACATGCTAAAAAATAGCTTGTTGTCCTTTTTGGCCTTTATTCCTACTTTATGCGTGCAATGACGTCTCTAAGTGCTATTCTATGTCGTTTTCAGCCATTTTTAGGAGTGGTCAAATTTTGACTTTTTCGCCATACTATACTATTGCCTTTTTTCCATTTTTTCAACATGCTAAAAAATAGCTTGTTGTCCTTTTTGGCCTTTATTCCTACTTTGCGTGCAATGACGTCTCTAAGAGCTATTCTATGTCGTTTTCAGCCATTTTTAGGAGCGGTCAAATTTTGACTTTTTAGCCATACTATACTATTGCCTTTTTTTCCATTTTTTTCAACATGCTAAAAAAATAGTTTTTTGTCCTTTTTTGGCCTTTATTCCTACTTTGCGTGCAATGACGCGTCTCTAAGAGCTATTCTATGTCGTTTTCAGCCATTTTTAGGAGTGGTCAAATTTTGACTTTTTCGCCATACTATACTATTGCCTTTTTTTCCATTTTTTTCAACATGCTAAAAAAATAGTTTTTTGTCCTTTTTGGCCTTTATTCCTACTTTGCGTGCAATGACGCGTCTCTAAGAGCTATTCTATGTCGTTTTCAGCCATTTTTAGGAGCGGTCAAATTTTGACTTTTTCACCATACTATACTATTGCCTTTTTTTCCATTTTTTTTCAACATGCTAAAATATGAGTTTTTGTCCTTTTGGCCTTTATTCCTACTTTATGCGTGCAATGACGCGTCTCTAAGAGCTATTCTATGTCGTTTTCAGCCATTTTTAGGAGTGGTCAAATTTTGACTTTTTCGCCATACTATACTATTGCCTTTTTTCCATTTTTTCAACATGCTAAAAAAATAGTTTTTTGTCCTTTTTTGGCCTTTATTCCTACTTTGCGTGCAATGACGCGTCTCTAAGAGCTATTCTATGTCGTTTTCAGCCATTTTTAGGAGTGGTCAAATTTTGACTTTTTCGCCATACTATACTATTGCCTTTTTTCCATTTTTTCAACATGCTAAAAAATAGCTTGTTGTCCTTTTTGGCCTTTATTCCTACTTTGCATGCAATGACGCGTCTCTAAGAGCTATTCTATGTCGTTTTCAGCCATTTTTAGGAGTGGTCAAATTTTGACTTTTTCGCCATACTATACTATTGCCTTTTTTCCATTTTTTCAACATGCTAAAAAATAGTTTTTGTCCTTTTGGCCTTTATTCCTACTTTATGCGTGCAATGACGCTGTCTCTAAGAGCTATTCTATGTCGTTTTCAGCCATTTTTAGGAGCGGTCATATTTTGACTTTTTCGCCATACTATACTATTGCCCTTTTTTCCATTTTTTCAACATGCTAAAATATGAGTTTTTGTCCTTTTTGGCCTTTATTCCTACTTTGCGTGCAATGACGCGTCTCTAAGAGCTATTCTATGTCGTTTTCAGCCATTTTTAGGAGTGGTCAAATTTTGACTTTTTCGCCATACTATACTATTGCCTTTTTTTCCATTTTTTTCAACATGCTAAAAAAATAGCTTGTTGTCCTTTTTTGGCCTTTATTCCTACTTTGCGTGCAATGACGCGTCTCTAAGAGCTATTCTATGTCGTTTTCAGCCATTTTAGGAGTGGTCAAATTTTGACTTTTTCGCCATACTATACTATTGCCTTTTTTCCATTTTTTTCAACATGCTAAAATATGAGTTTTTGTCCTTTTTGGCCTTTATTCCTACTTTATGCAATGACGCGTCTCTAAGAGCTATTCTATGTCATTTTCAGCCATTTTAGGAGTGGTCAAATTTTGACTTTTTCGCCATACTATACTATTGCCTTTTTTTCCATTTTTTTCAACATGCTAAAAAAATAGTTTTTTGTCCTTTTTTGGCCTTTATTCCTACTTTATGCGTGCAATGACGCGTCTCTAAGAGCTATTCTATGTCGTTTTCAGCCATTTTTAGGAGTGGTCAAATTTTGACTTTTTCGCCATACTATACTATTGCCTTTTTTCCATTTTTTCAACATGCTAAAAAAATAGCTTGTTGTCCTTTTTTGGCCTTTATTCCTACTTTGCGTGCAATGACGCGTCTCTAAGAGCTATTCTATGTCGTTTTCAGCCATTTTTAGGAGTGGTCAAATTTTGACTTTTTCGCCATACTATACTATTGCCTTTTTTTCCATTTTTTTCAACATGCTAAAAAAATAGTTTTTTGTCCTTTTTTGGCCTTTATTCCTACTTTGCGTGCAATGACGCGTCTCTAAGAGCTATTCTATGTCGTTTTCAGCCATTTTTAGGAGTGGTCAAATTTTGACTTTTTCGCCATACTTTACTATTGCCTTTTTCTCCATTTTTTTTGACATGCTAAAATATAAGTTTTTTGTCATTTTTGGCCTTTATTCCTACTTTATGCAATGACGGCGTCTCTAAGAGCTATTCTATGTCGTTTTCAGCCATTTTTAGGAGTGGTCAAATTTTGACTTTTATCGCCATACTATACTATTGCCTTTTTTTCCATTTTTTTCAACATGCTAAAAAAATAGCTTGTTGTCCTTTTGGCCTTTATTCCTACTTTGCGTGCAATGACGCGTCTCTAAGAGCTATTCTATGTCGTTTTCAGCCATTTTAGGAGTGGTCAAATTTTGACTTTTTCGCCATACTATACTATTGCCTTTTTTTCCATTTTTTTCAACATGCTAAAAAAATAGTTTTTTGTCCTTTTTTGGCCTTTATTCCTACTTTGCGTGCAATGACGCGTCTCTAAGAGCTATTCTATGTCGTTTTCAGCCATTTTTAGGAGCGGTCAAATTTTGACTTTTTCGCCATACTATACTATTGCCTTTTTTTCCATTTTTTTTCAACATGCTAAAATATGAGTTTTTTGTCCTTTTTTGGCCTTTATTCCTACTTTGCGTGCAATAATGACGTCTCTAAGAGCTATTCTATGTCGTTTTCAGCCATTTTTAGGAGTGGTCAAATTTTGACTTTTTCGCCATACTATACTATTGCCTTTTTTCCATTTTTTCAACATGCTAAAAAATAGTTTTTGTCCTTTTTTGGCCTTTATTCCTACTTTGCGTGCAATGACGCGTCTCTAAGAGCTATTCTATGTCGTTTTCAGCCATTTTTAGGAGTGGTCAAATTTTGACTTTTTCGCCATACTATACTATTGCCTTTTTTTCCATTTTTTTTAACATGCTTAAAAAATAGCTTGTTGTCCTTTTTGGCCTTTATTCCTACTTTGCATGCAATGACGCGTCTCTAAGAGCTATTCTATGTCGTTTTCAGCCATTTTAGGAGTGGTCAAATTTTGACTTTTTCGCCATACTATACTATTGCCTTTTTTCCATTTTTTCAACATGCTAAAAAATAGTTTTTGTCCTTTTGGCCTTTATTCCTACTTTTGCGTGCAATGAGCGTCTCTAAGAGCTATTCTATGTCGTTTTCAGCCATTTTAGGAGCGGTCAAATTTTGACTTTTTCGCCATACTATACTATTGCCTTTTTTCCATTTTTTCAACATGCTAAAATATGAGTTTTTGTCCTTTTTGGCCTTTATTCCTACTTTGCGTGCAATGACGCGTCTCTAAGAGCTATTCTATGTCGTTTTCAGCCATTTTAGGAGTGGTCAAATTTTGACTTTTTCGCCATACTATACTATTGCCTTTTTTCCATTTTTTTCAACATGCTAAAATATGAGTTTTTTGGCCTTATTTCTCCTTTATTCCTACTTTGCGTGCAATGACGCGTCTCTAAGAGCTATTCTATGTCGTTTTCAGCCATTTTAGGAGTGGTCAAATTTTGACTTTTTTCGCCATACTATACTATTGCCTTTTTTCCATTTTTTTCAACATGCTAAAAAATAGCTTGTTGTCCTTTTGGCCTTTATTCCTACTTTGCGTGCAATGACGTCTCTAAGAGCTATTCTATGTCGTTTTCAGCCATTTTAAGGAGCGGTCAAATTTTGACTTTTTTCGCCATACTATACTATTGCCTTTTTTCCATTTTTTTCAACATGCTAAAATATGAGTTTTTTTTCCTTTTTTGTCCTTTATTCCTACTTTGCGTGCAATGACGCGTCTCTAAGAGCTATTCTATGTCGTTTTCAGCCATTTTAGGAGTGGTCAAATTTTGACTTTTTTCGCCATACTATACTATTGCCTTTTTTTCCATTTTTTTCAACATGCTAAAAAAATAGTTTTTTGTCCTTTTTTGGCCTTTATTCCTACTTTGCGTGCAATGACGCGTCTCTAAGAGCTATTCTATGTCGTTTTCAGCCATTTTTAGGAGCGGTCAAATTTTGACTTTTTCGCCATACTATACTATTGCCTTTTTTTCCATTTTTTTTCAACATGCTAAAATATGAGTTTTTGTCCTTTTTGGCCTTTATTCCTACTTTATGCGTGCAATGACGCGTCTCTAAGAGCTATTCTATGTCGTTTTCAGCCATTTTAGGAGTGGTCAAATTTTGACTTTTTCGCCATACTATACTATTGCCTTTTTTCCATTTTTTCAACATGCTAAAAAATAGTTTTTGTCCTTTTTTGGCCTTTATTCCTACTTTGCGTGCAATGACGCGTCTCTAAGAGCTATTCTATGTCGTTTTCAGCCATTTTTAGGAGTGGTCAAATTTTGACTTTTTCCCCATACTATACTATTGCCTTTTTTTCCATTTTTTTTCAACATGCTAAAAAAATAGCTTGTTGTCCTTTTTTGGCCTTTATTCCTACTTTGCATGCAATGACGCATCTCTAAGAGCTATTCTATGTCGTTTTCAGCCATTTTTAGGAGTGGTCAAATTTTGACTTTTTCGCCATACTATACTATTGCCTTTTTTTCCATTTTTTTCAACATGCTAAAAAAATAGTTTTTTGTCCTTTTTTGGCCTTTATTCCTACTTTGCGTGCAATGACGCGTCTCTAAGAGCTATTCTATGTCGTTTTCAGCCATTTTTAGGAGCGGTCAAATTTTGACTTTTTCGCCATACTATACTATTGCCTTTTTCCATTTTTTTCAACATGCTAAAATATGAGTTTTTGTCCTTTTTGGCCTTTATTCCTACTTTGCGTGCAATGACGCGTCTCTAAGAGCTATTCTATGTCGTTTTCAGCCATTTTTAGGAGTGGTCAAATTTTGACTTTTTCGCCATACTATACTATTGCCTTTTTTCCATTTTTTCAACATGCTAAAAAATAGCTTGTTGTCCTTTTGGCCTTTATTCCTACTTTGCGTGCAATGACGGCGTCTCTAAGAGCTATTCTATGTCGTTTTCAGCCATTTTTAGGAGTGGTCAAATTTTGACTTTTCGCCATACTATACTATTGCCTTTTTTCCATTTTTTTCAACATGCTAAAATATGAGTTTTTTGTCCTTTTTTGGCCTTTATTCCTACTTTGCGTGCAATGACGCGTCTCTAAGAGCTATTCTATGTCGTTTTCAGCCATTTTTAGGAGTGGTCAAATTTTGACTTTTTCGCCATACTATACTATTGCCTTTTTTTCCATTTTTTTCAACATGCTAAAAAAATAGTTTTTTGTCCTTTTTTGGCCTTTATTCCTACTTTGCGTGCAATGACGCGTCTCTAAGAGCTATTCTATGTCGTTTTCAGCCATTTTTAGGAGTGGTCAAATTTTGACTTTTTCGCCATACTATACTATTGCCTTTTTTTCCATTTTTTCAACATGCTAAAAAATAGCTTGTTTGTCCTTTTTGGCCTTTATTCCTACTTTATGCGTGCAATGACGCGTCTCTAAGAGCTATTCTATGTCGTTTTCAGCCATTTTAGGAGTGGTCAAATTTTGACTTTTTCGCCATACTATACTATTGCCTTTTTCCATTTTTTCAACATGCTAAAAAATAGCTTGTTGTCCTTTTTGGCCTTTATTCCTACTTTGCATGCAATGACGCGTCTCTAAGAGCTATTCTATGTCGTTTTCAGCCATTTTAGGAGTGGTCAAATTTTGACTTTTTCGCCATACTATACTATTGCCTTTTTTTCCATTTTTCAACATGCTAAAAAATAGTTTTTGTCCTTTTTGGCCTTTATTCCTACTTTGCGTGCAATGACGCGTCTCTAAGAGCTATTCTATGTCGTTTTCAGCCATTTTTAGGAGTGGTCAAATTTTGACTTTTTCGCCATACTATACTATTGCCTTTTTTTCCATTTTTTTTCAACATGCTAAAATATGAGTTTTTTGTCCTTTTTTGGCCTTTATTCCTACTTTGCGTGCAATGACGCGTCTCTAAGAGCTATTCTATGTCGTTTTCAGCCATTTTTAGGAGTGGTCAAATTTTGACTTTTTCGCCATACTATACTATTGCCTTTTTTCCATTTTTTCAACATGCTAAAAAATAGCTTGTTGTCCTTTTGGCCTTTATTCCTACTTTATGCGTGCAATGACGTCTCTAAGAGCTATTCTATGTCGTTTTCAGCCATTTTAGGAGTGGTCAAATTTTGACTTTTTCGCCATACTATACTATTGCCTTTTTTTCCATTTTTTTCAACATGCTAAAATATGAGTTTTTGTCCTTTTTGGCCTTTATTCCTACTTTGCGTGTAATGACGTCTCTAAGAGCTATTCTATGTCGTTTTCAGCCATTTTAGGAGTGGTCAAATTTTGACTTTTTCGCCATACTATACTATTGCCTTTTTTTTCCATTTTTTTCAACATGCTAAAAAATAGTTTTTTGTCCTTTTTGGCCTTTATTCCTACTTTGTGTGCAATGGCGTCTCTAAGAGCTATTCTATGTCGTTTTCAGCCATTTTAGGAGCGGTCAAATTTTGACTTTTTTCGCCATACTATACTATTGCCTTTTTTCCATTTTTTCAACATGCTAAAATATGAGTTTTTGTCCTTTTGGCCTTTATTCCTACTTGCGTGCAATGAGCGTCTCTAAGAGCTATTCTATGTCGTTTTCAGCCATTTTTAGGAGTGGTCAAATTTTGACTTTTTCGCCATACTATACTATTGCCTTTTTTTCCATTTTTTTCAACATGCTAAAAAAATAGTTTTTTGTCCTTTTTTGGCCTTTATTCCTACTTTATGCAATGACGCGTCTCTAAGAGCTATTCTATGTCGTTTTCAGCCATTTTAGGAGTGGTCAAATTTTGACTTTTTCGCCATACTATACTATTGCCTTTTTTTTCCATTTTTTTCAACATGCTAAAATATGAGTTTTTTGTCCTTTTTGGCCTTTATTCCTACTTTGCGTGCAATGACGCGTCTCTAAGAGCTATTCTATGTCGTTTTCAGCCATTTTAAGGAGCGGTCAAATTTTGACTTTTTTCGCCATACTATACTATTGCCTTTTTTCCATTTTTTCAACATGCTAAAATATAGTTTTTTGTCCTTTTGGCCTTTATTCCTACTTTGCGTGCAATGACGCGTCTCTAAGAGCTATTCTATGTCGTTTTCAGCCATTTTTAGGAGTGGTCAAATTTTGACTTTTTCGCCATACTATACTATTGCCTTTTTTCCATTTTTTCAACATGCTAAAATATAGTTTTTTGTCCTTTTTGGCCTTTATTCCTACTTTATGTGCAATGACGCGTCTCTAAGAGCTATTCTATGTCGTTTTCAGCCATTTTTAGGAGCGGTCAAATTTTGACTTTTTCGCCATACTATACTATTGCCTTTTTTTCCATTTTTTTTCAACATGCTAAAATATGAGTTTTTGTCCTTTTTGGCCTTTATTCCTACTTTGCGTGCAATGTGGCGTCTCTAAGAGCTATTCTATGTCGTTTTCAGCCATTTTTAGGAGTGGTCAAATTTTGACTTTTTCGCCATACTATACTATTGCCTTTTTTCCATTTTTTTTCGACATGCTAAAATATGAGTTTTTTGTCCTTTTTTGGCCTTTATTCCTACTTTGCGTGCAATGACGCGTCTCTAAGAGCTATTCTATGTCGTTTTCAGCCATTTTTAGGAGCGGTCAAATTTTGACTTTTTCGCCATACTATACTATTGCCTTTTTTCCATTTTTTCAACATGCTAAAATATGAGTTTTTTGTCCTTTTTGGCCTTTATTCCTACTTTGCGTGCAATGACGGCGTCTCTAAGAGCTATTCTATGTCGTTTTCAGCCATTTTAGGAGTGGTCAAATTTTGACTTTTTTCGCCATACTATACTATTGCCTTTTTTTCCATTTTTCAACATGCTAAAAAATAGTTTTTGTCCTTTTTGGCCTTTATTCCTACTTTGCGTGCAATGACGCTGTCTCTAAGAGCTATTCTATGTCGTTTTCAGCCATTTTAGGAGTGGTCAAATTTTGACTTTTTCGCCATACTATACTATTGCCTTTTTTCCATTTTTTCAACATGCTAAAATATGAGTTTTTTGTCCTTTTTGGCCTTTATTCCTACTTTGCGTGCAATGACGTCTCTAAGAGCTATTCTATGTCGTTTTCAGCCATTTTTAGGAGTGGTCAAATTTTGACTTTTTCGCCATACTATACTATTGCCTTTTTCTCCATTTTTTTTGACATGCTAAAATATGAGTTTTTGTCCTTTTTGGCCTTTATTCCTACTTTGCGTGCAATGACGTCTCTAAGAGCTATTCTATGTCGTTTTCAGCCATTTTAGGAGTGGTCAAATTTTGACTTTTTCGCCATACTATACTATTGCCTTTTTTTCCATTTTTTCAACATGCTAAAAAATAGTTTGTTGTCCTTTTTGGCCTTTATTCCTACTTTGCGTGCAATGACGTCTCTAAGAGCTATTCTATGTCGTTTTCAGCCATTTTAAGGAGCGGTCAAATTTTGACTTTTTTCGCCATACTATACTATTGCCTTTTTTCCATTTTTTCAACATGCTAAAAAATAGTTTGTTGTCCTTTTTGGCCTTTATTCCTACTTTGCGTGCAATGACGTCTCTAAGAGCTATTCTATGTCGTTTTCAGCCATTTTTAGGAGTGGTCAAATTTTGACTTTTTCGCCATACTATACTATTGCCTTTTTTTCCATTTTTTTCAACATGCTAAAAAAATAGTTTTTTGTCCTTTTTGGCCTTTATTCCTACTTTGCGTGCAATGACGGCGTCTCTAAGAGCTATTCTATGTCGTTTTCAGCCATTTTAGGAGTGGTCAAATTTTGACTTTTTTCGCCATACTATACTATTGCCTTTTTTCCATTTTTTTCAACATGCTAAAATATGAGTTTTTGTCCTTTTTTGGCCTTTATTCCTACTTTGCGTGCAATGACGCGCGTCTCTAAGAGCTATTCTATGTCGTTTTCAGCCATTTTAGGAGTGGTCAAATTTTGACTTTTTCGCCATACTATACTATTGCCTTTTTTCCATTTTTTTCAACATGCTAAAAAATAGCTTTTTGTCCTTTTTGGCCTTTATTCCTACTTTGCGTGCAATGACGCGTCTCTAAGAGCTATTCTATGTCGTTTTCAGCCATTTTTAGGAGTGGTCAAATTTTGACTTTTTCGCCATACTATACTATTGCCTTTTTTTCCATTTTTTTTCAACATGCTAAAATATGAGTTTTTTGTCCTTTTTTGGCCTTTATTCCTACTTTGCGTGCAATGACGCGTCTCTAAGAGCTATTCTATGTCGTTTTCAGCCATTTTTAGGAGTGGTCAAATTTTGACTTTTTCGCCATACTATACTATTGCCTTTTTTTTCCATTTTTTCAACATGCTAAAATATGAGTTTGTTGTCCTTTTTTGGCCTTTATTCCTACTTTATGCGTGCAATGACGTCTCTAAGAGCTATTCTATGTCGTTTTCAGCCATTTTAGGAGTGGTCAAATTTTGACTTTTTCGCCATACTATACTATTGCCTTTTTTCCATTTTTTCAACATGCTAAAAAATAGCTTGTTGTCCTTTTTGGCCTTTATTCCTACTTTGCGTGCAATGACGCGTCTCTAAGAGCTATTCGATGTCGTTTTCAGCCATTTTTAGGAGTGGTCGAATTTTGACTTTTTCGCCATACTATACTATTGCCTTGTTTCACCATTTTTTCAACATGCTAAAAAAATAGCTTGTTGTCCTTTTTTGGCCTTTATTCCTACTTTGCGTGCAATGACGCGTCTCTAAGAGCTATTCTATGTCGTTTTCAGCCATTTTTAGGAGTGGTCAAATTTTGACTTTTTCGCCATACTATACTATTGCCTTTTTTTCCATTTTTTTCAACATGCTAAAAAATAGTTTTTGTCCTTTTTGGCCTTTATTCCTACTTTGCGTGCAATGACGCGTCTCTAAGAGCTATTCTATGTCGTTTTCAGCCATTTTAGGAGCGGTCAAATTTTGACTTTTTTCGCCATACTATACTATTGCCTTTTTTTCCATTTTTTTTCAACATGCTAAAATATGAGTTTTTTGTCCTTTTTTGGCCTTTATTCCTACTTTGCGTGCAATGACGCGTCTCTAAGAGCTATTCTATGTCGTTTTCAGCCATTTTTAGGAGTGGTCAAATTTTGACTTTTTCGCCATACTATACTATTGCCTTTTTTTCCATTTTTTCAACATGCTAAAAAATAGCTTGTTGTCCTTTTTGGCCTTTATTCCTACTTTGCGTGCAATGACGGCGTCTCTAAGAGCTATTCTATGTCGTTTTCAGCCATTTTTAGGAGTGGTCAAATTTTGACTTTTTCGCCATACTATACTATTGCCTTTTTTCCATTTTTTTCAACATGCTAAAATATGAGTTTTTGTCCTTTTTGGCCTTTATTCCTACTTTGCATGCAATGACGCGTCTCTAAGAGCTATTCTATGTCGTTTTCAGCCATTTTTAGGAGTGGTCAAATTTTGACTTTTTCGCCATACTATACTATTGCCTTTTTTTCCATTTTTTTCAACATGCTAAAAAATAGTTTTTGTCCTTTTGGCCTTTATTCCTACTTTGCGTGCAATGACGCGTCTCTAAGAGCTATTCTATGTTGTTTTCAGCCATTTTTAGGAGCGGTCAAATTTTGACTTTTTTCGCCATACTATACTATTGCCTTTTTTTCCATTTTTTTTCAACATGCTAAAATATGAGTTTTTTGTCCTTTTTTGGCCTTTATTCCTACTTTGCGTGCAATGACGCGTCTCTAAGAGCTATTCTATGTCGTTTTCAGCCATTTTTAGGAGTGGTCAAATTTTGACTTTTTCGCCATACTATACTATTGCCTTTTTTCCATTTTTTCAACATGCTAAAAAATAGTTTTTTGTCCTTTTTGGCCTTTATTCCTACTTTGCGTGCAATGACGCGTCTCTAAGAGCTATTCTATGTCGTTTTCAGCCATTTTTAGGAGCGGTCAAATTTTGACTTTTTCGCCATACTATACTATTGCCTTTTTTTCCATTTTTTTTCAACATGCTAAAATATGAGTTTTTTGTCCTTTTTTGGCCTTTATTCCTACTTTGCGTGCAATGACGCGTCTCTAAGAGCTATTCTATGTCGTTTTCAGCCATTTTTAGGAGCGGTCAAATTTTGACTTTTTCGCCATACTATACTATTGCCTTTATTTCCATTTTTTCAACATGCTAAAATATGAGTTTTTTGTCCTTTTTTGGCCTTTATTCCTACTTTGCGTGCAATGACGCGTCTCTAAGAGCTATTCTATGTCGTTTTCAGCCATTTTTAGGAGTGGTCAAATTTTGACTTTTTTCGCCATACTATACTATTGCCTTTTTTTCCATTTTTTTCAACATGCTAAAAAAATAGCTTGTTGTCCTTTTTTGGCCTTTATTCCTACTTTGCGTGCAATGACGCGTCTCTAAGAGCTATTCTATGTCGTTTTCAGCCATTTTTAGGAGTGGTCAAATTTTGACTTTTTCGCCATACTATACTATTGCCTTTTTTTCCATTTTTTTCAACATGCTAAAAAAATAGCTTGTTGTCCTTTTTTGGCCTTTATTCCTACTTTGCGTGCAATGACGCGTCTCTAAGAGCTATTCTATGTCGTTTTCAGCCATTTTTAGGAGTGGTCAAATTTTGACTTTTTCGCCATACTATACTATTGCCTTTTTTCCATTTTTTTTCAACATGCTAAAAAAATAGCTTGTTGTCCTTTTTTGGCCTTTATTCCTACTTTGCATGCAATGACGCGTCTCTAAGAGCTATTCTATGTCGTTTTCAGCCATTTTTAGGAGTGGTCAAATTTTGACTTTTTCGCCATACTATACTATTGCCTTTTTTCCATTTTTTTCAACATGCTAAAAAAATAGTTTTTTGTCCTTTTTGGCCTTTATTCCTACTTTGCGTGCAATGACGCGTCTCTAAGAGCTATTCTATGTCGTTTTCAGCCATTTTTAGGAACTGTCAAATTTTGACTTTTTTCGCCATACTATACTATTGCCTTTTTCCATTTTTTCAACATGCTAAAATATGAGTTTTTGGCCTTATTTGTCCTTTATTCCTACTTTGCGTGCAATGACGCGTCTCTAAGAGCTATTCTATGTCGTTTTCAGCCATTTTTAGGAGCGGTCAAATTTTGACTTTTTTCGCCATACTATACTATTGCCTTTTTCTCCATTTTTTTTCAACATGCTAAAATATGAGTTTTTTGTCCTTTTTTGGCCTTTATTCCTACTTTGCGTGCAATGACGCGTCTCTAAGAGCTATTCTATGTCGTTTTCAGCCATTTTTAGGAGTGGTCAAATTTTGACTTTTTCGCCATACTATACTATTGCCTTTTTTTCCATTTTTTTTCAACATGCTAAAATATGAGTTTTTTGTCCTTTTTTGGCCTTTATTCCTACTTTGCGTGCAATGACGCGTCTCTAAGAGCTATTCTATGTCGTTTTCAGCCATTTTTAGGAGTGGTCAAATTTTGACTTTTTCGCCATACTATACTATTGCCTTTTTTCCATTTTTCAACATGCTAAAAAATAGCTTGTTGTCCTTTTTGGCCTTTATTCCTACTTTGCGTGCAATGACGTCTCTAAGAGCTATTCTATGTCGTTTTCAGCCATTTTTAGGAGTGGTCAAATTTTGACTTTTTCGCCATACTATACTATTGCCTTTTTCCATTTTTTTTCAACATGCTAAAAAAATAGCTTGTTGTCCTTTTTTGGCCTTTATTCCTACTTTGCGTGCAATGACGCGTCTCTAAGAGCTATTCTATGTCGTTTTCAGCCATTTTTAGGAGTGGTCAAATTTTGACTTTTTCGCCATACTATACTATTGCCTTTTTTTCCATTTTTTTCAACATGCTAAAAAAATAGTTTTTTGTCCTTTTTTGGCCTTTTTTCCTACTTTGCATGCAATGACGCTGCGTCTCTAAGAGCTATTCTATGTCGTTTTCAGCCATTTTAGGAGTGGTCAAATTTTGACTTTTTCGCCATACTATACTATTGCCTTTTTTTTCCATTTTTTTCAACATGCTAAAAAATAGTTTTTGTCCTTTTTGGCCTTTATTCCTACTTTATGCGTGCAATGACGTCTCTAAGAGCTATTCTATGTCGTTTTCAGCCATTTTAGGAGTGGTCAAATTTTGACTTTTTAGCCATACTATACTATTGCCTTTTTTCCATTTTTTTCAACATGCTAAAATATGAGTTTTTGTCCTTTTTTGGCCTTTATTCCTACTTTGCGTGCAATGACGCGTCTCTAAGAGCTATTCTATGTCGTTTTCAGCCATTTTTAGGAGTGGTCAAATTTTGACTTTTTCGCCATACTATACTATTGCCTTTTTTCCCATTTTTTTCAACATGCTAAAAAAATAGTTTTTTGTCCTTTTTTGGCCTTTATTCCTACTTTGCGTGCAATGACGCGTCTCTAAGAGCTATTCTATGTCGTTTTCAGCCATTTTTAGGAGCGGTCAAATTTTGACTTTTTTCGCCATACTATACTATTGCCTTTTTCTCCATTTTTTTTCAACATGCTAAAATATGAGTTTTTTGTCCTTTTTGGCCTTTATTCCTACTTTGCGTGCAATGACGCCGTCTCTAAGAGCTATTCTATGTCGTTTTCAGCCATTTTAGGAGCGGTCAAATTTTGACTTTTTCGCCATACTATACTATTGCCTTTTTTTCCATTTTTTCAACATGCTAAAATATGAGTTTTTGTCCTTTTTGGCCTTTATTCCTACTTTATGCGTGCAATGACGTCTCTAAGAGCTATTCTATGTCGTTTTCAGCCATTTTAGGAGTGGTCAAATTTTGACTTTTTCGCCATACTATACTATTGCCTTTTTTCGATTTTTTTCAACATGCTAAAAAAATAGCTTGTTGTCCTTTTTTGGCCTTTATTCCTACTTTGCGTGCAATGACGCGTCTCTAAGAGCTATTCTATGTCGTTTTCAGCCATTTTTAGGAGCGGTCAAATTTTGACTTTTTCGCCATACTATACTATTGCCTTTTTTCCATTTTTTCAACATGCTAAAATAATAGTTTGTTGTCCTTTTTTGGCTTTTATTCCTACTTTGCGTGCAATGACGCGTCTCTAAGAGCTATTCTATGTTGTTTTCAGCCATTTTTAGGAGCGGTCAAATTTTGACTTTTTCGCCATACTATACTATTGCCTTTTTTCCATTTTTTCAACATGCTAAAATATCAGCTTGTTGTCCTTTTGGCCTTTATTCCTACTTTGCGTGCAATGACGCGTCTCTAAGAGCTATTCTATGTCGTTTTCAGCCATTTTAGGAGTGGTCAAATTTTGACTTTTTCGCCATACTATACTATTGCCTTTTTTCCATTTTTTCAACATGCTAAAAAATAGCTTGTTGTCCTTTTTGGCCTTTATTCCTACTTTGCGTGCAATGACGTCTCTAAGAGCTATTCTATGTCGTTTTCAGCCATTTTTAGGAGTGGTCAAATTTTGACTTTTTCGCCATACTATACTATTGCCTTTTTTTCCATTTTTTCAACATGCTAAAAAATAGTTTTTGTCCTTTTTGGCCTTTATTCCTACTTTGCGTGCAATAACGTCTCTAAGAGCTATTCTATGTCGTTTTCAGCCATTTTAGGAGTGGTCAAATTTTGACTTTTTCGCCATACTATACTATTGCCTTTTTTTCCATTTTTTCAACATGCTAAAATATGAGTTTTTTGTCCTTTTGGCCTTTATTCCTACTTTGCGTGCAATGACGCGTCTCTAAGAGCTATTCTATCGCTTTTCAGCCATTTTTAGGAGTGGTCAAATTTAGACTTTTCGCCATACTATACTATTGCCTTTTTTCCATTTTTTCAACATGCTAAAAAATAGCTTGTTGTCCTTTTTTGGCCTTTATTCCTACTTTGCGTGCAATGACGCGTCTCTAAGAGCTATTCTATGTCGTTTTCAGCCATTTTTAGGAGCGGTCAAATTTTGACTTTTATCGCCATACTATACTATTGCCTTTTTTCCATTTTTTTTCAACATGCTAAAATATGAGTTTTTTGTCCTTTTTTGGCCTTTATTCCTACTTTGCGTGCAATGACGCTTCTCTAAGAGCTATTCTATGTCGTTTTCAGCCATTTTTAGGAGTGGTCAAATTTTGACTTTTTCGCCATACTATACTATTGCCTTTTTTTCCATTTTTTTCAACATGCTAAAAAAATAGCTTGTTGTCCTTTTTGGCCTTTTATTCCTACTTTATGCAATGACGCGTCTTTACGAGCTATTCTATGTTGTTTTCAGCCATTTTTAGGAGCGGTCAAATTTTGACTTTTTCGCCATACTATACTATTGCCTTTTTCGTCCATTTTTTCAACATGCTAAAATATGAGTTTTTGTCCTTTTTGGCCTTTATTCCTACTTTGCGTGCAATGACGCGTCTCTAAGAGCTATTCTATGTCGTTTTCAGCCATTTTAGGAGTGGTCAAATTTTGACTTTTTCGCCATACTATACTATTGCCTTTTTTCCATTTTTTCAACATGCTAAAAAAATAGCTTGTTGTCCTTTTTTGGCCTTTATTCCTACTTTGCATGCAATGACGCGTCTCTAAGAGCTATTCTATGTCGTTTTCAGCCATTTTTAGGAGTGGTCAAATTTTGACTTTTTCGCCATACTATACTATTGCCTTTTTTTCCATTTTTTTCAACATGCTAAAAAAATAGTTTTTTGTCCTTTTTTGGCCTTTATTCCTACTTTGCGTGCAATGACGCGTCTCTAAGAGCTATTCTATGTCGTTTTCAGCCATTTTTAGGAGCGGTCAAATTTTGACTTTTTTCGCCATACTATACTATTGCCTTTTTTTCCATTTTTTTTCGACATGCTAAAATATGAGTTTTTTGTCCTTTTTTGGCCTTTATTCCTACTTTATGCGTGCAATGACGCCGTCTCTAAGAGCTATTCTATGTCGTTTTCAGCCATTTTAGGAGTGGTCAAATTTTGACTTTTTCGCCATACTATACTATTGCCTTTTTTTCCATTTTTTCAACATGCTAAAAAATAGCTTGTTGTCCTTTTTGGCCTTTATTCCTACTTTGCGTGCAATGACGCTGTCTCTAAGAGCTATTCTATGTCGTTTTCAGCCATTTTTAGGAGTGGTCAAATTTTGACTTTTTCGCCATACTATACTATTGCCTTTTTTCCATTTTTTTCAACATGCTAAAATATGAGTTTTTGTCCTTTTTGGCCTTTATTCCTACTTTATGCGTAATGACGCTGCCTCTAAGAGCTATTCTATGTCGTTTTCAGCCATTTTTAGGAGTGGTCAAATTTTGACTTTTTCGCCATACTATACTATTGCCTTTTTTTCCATTTTTTTCAACATGCTAAAAAAATAGCTTGTTGTCCTTTTTTGGCCTTTATTCCTACTTTGCGTGCAATGACGCGTCTCTAAGAGCTATTCTATGTCGTTTTCAGCCATTTTTAGGAGTGGTCAAATTTTGACTTTTTCGCCATACTATACTATTGCCTTTTTTTCCATTTTTTTCAACATGCTAAAAAAATAGCTTGTTGTCCTTTTTTGGCCTTTATTCCTACTTTGCGTGCAATGACGCGTCTCTAAGAGCTATTCTATGTCGTTTTCAGCCATTTTTAGGAGTGGTCAAATTTTGACTTTTTCGCCATACTATACTATTGCCTTTTTTTTCCATTTTTTTCAACATGCTAAAAAATAGCTTGTTGTCCTTTTTGGCCTTTATTCCTACTTTGCGTGCAATGACGCTGCCTCTAAGAGCTATTCTATGTCGTTTTCAGCCATTTTAGGAGTGATCAAATTTTGACTTTTTCGCCATACTATACTATTGCCTTTTTTCCATTTTTTTCAACATGCTAAAAAATAGCTTGTTGTCCTTTTTTGGCCTTTATTCCTACTTTGCGTGCAATGACGCGTCTCTAAGAGCTATTCTATGTCGTTTTCAGCCATTTTTAGGAGTGGTCAAATTTTGACTTTTTCGCCATACTATACTATTGCCTTTTTTTCCATTTTTTTCAACATGCTAAAAAAATAGCTTGTTGTCCTTTTTTGGCCTTTATTCCTACTTTGCGTGCAATGACGCGTCTCTAAGAGCTATTCTATGTCGTTTTCAGCCATTTTTAGGAGCGGTCAAATTTTGACTTTTTCGCCATACTATACTATTGCCTTTTTTTCCATTTTTTTTCAACATGCTAAAATATGAGTTTTTTGTCCTTTTTTGGCCTTTATTCCTACTTTGCGTGCAATGACGCGTCTCTAAGAGCTATTCTATGTCGTTTTCAGCCATTTTTAGGAGCGGTCGAATTTTGACTTTTATCGCCATACTATACTATTGCCTTTTTCTCCATTTTTTTTGACATGCTAAAATATGAGTTTTTTGTCCTTTTGGCCTTTATTCCTACTTTATGCGTAATGACGCGTCTCTAAGAGCTATTCTATGTCGTTTTCAGCCATTTTTAGGAGCGGTCAAATTTTGACTTTTTTCGCCATACTATACTATTGCCTTTTTTTCCATTTTTTTTCGACATGCTAAAATATGAGTTTTTTGTCCTTTTTTGGCCTTTATTCCTACTTTGCGTGCAATGACGCGTCTCTAAGAGCTATTCTATGTCATTTTCAGCCATTTTAGGAGTGGTCAAATTTTGACTTTTTCGCCATACTATACTATTGCCTTTTTTCCATTTTTTCAACATGCTAAAATATGAGTTTTTGTCCTTTCTGGCCTTTATTCCTACTTTGCGTGCAATGACGCGTCTCTAAGAGCTATTCTATGTCGTTTTCAGCCATTTTTAGGAGTGGTCAAATTTTGACTTTTTCGCCATACTATACTATTGCCTTTTTTTCCATTTTTTTTCAACATGCTAAAATATGAGTTTTTTGTCCTTTTTTGGCCTTTATTCCTACTTTGCGTGCAATGACGCGTCTCTAAGAGCTATTCTATGTCGTTTTCAGCCATTTTTAGGAGTGGTCAAATTTTGACTTTTTCGCCATACTATACTATTGCCTTTTTTTCCATTTTTTTCAACATGCTAAAAAAATAGCTTTTTGGCCTTTTTTGGCCTTTATTCCTACTTTGCGTGCAATGACGCGTCTCTAAGAGCTATTCTATGTTGTTTTCAGCCATTTTTAGGAGCGGTCAAATTTTGACTTTTTTCGCCATACTATACTATTGCCTTTTTCTCCATTTTTTTCAACATACTAAAACATGAGTTTTTTGTCCTTTTTTGGCCTTTATTCCTACTTTGCGTGCAATGACGTCTCTAAGAGCTATTCTATGTTGTTTACAGCCATTTTTAGGAGTGGTCAAATTTTGACTTTTTTCGCCATACTATACTATTGCCTTTTTTTCCATTTTTTTCAACATGCTAAAAAAATAGCTTTTTGGGCTTTTTTGGCCTTTATTCCTACTTTGCGTGCAATGACGCGTCTCTAAGAGCTATTCTATGTTGTTTTCAGCCATTTTTAGGAGCGGTCAAATTTTGACTTTTTTCGCCATACTATACTATTGCCTTTTTCTCCATTTTTTTTGACATGCTAAAATATGAGTTTTTTGTCCTTTTTTGGCCTTTATTCCTACTTTGCGTGCAATGACGCTTCTCTAAGAGCTATTCTATGTCGTTTTCAGCCATTTTTAGGAGCGGTCAAATTTTGACTTTTATCGCCATACTATACTATTGCCTTTTTCTCAATTTTTTTCAACATGCTAAAATATGAGTTTTTTGGCCTTTTTTGGCCTTTATTCCTACTTTGCGTGCAATGACGCGTCTCTAAGAGCTATTCTATGTCGTTTTCAGCCATTTTTAGGAGCGGTCAAATTTTGACTTTTTTCGCCATACTATACTATTGCCTTTTTTCCATTTTTTTCAACATGCTAAAATATGAGTTTTTTGGCCTTATTTATCCTTTATTCCTACTTTGCGTGCAATGACGCGTCTCTAAGAGCTATTCTATGTCGTTTTCAGCCATTTTTAGGAGCGGTCAAATTTTGGCCTTTTTCGCCATACTATAGTATTGCCTTTTTTTTCCATTTTTTTCAACATGCTAAAAAAATAGCTTTTCGGCCTTTTTTGGCCTTTATTCCCACTTTGCGTACAATGACGCGTCTCTAAGAGCTATTCTATGTCGTTTTCAGCCATTTTTAGGAGCGGTCAAATTTTGACTTTTTTCGCCATACTATACTATTGCCTTTTTCTCCATTTTTTTCAACATGCTAAAATATGAGTTTTTTTGCCTTTTTTTTCCTTTATTCCTACTTTGCGTGCAATGATGTGTCTCTAAGAGCTATTCTATGTCATTTTCAGCTATTTTTAGGAGTGGTCAAAGTTTGACTTTTTTCGCCATACTATACTATTGCCTTTTTCTCCATTTTTTTCAACATGCTAAAATATGAGTTTTTTGGCCTTATTTATCCTTTATTCCTACTTTGCGGGCAATGACGTGTCTCTAAGAGGTATTCTATGTCGTTTTCAGCCATTTTTAGGAGCGGTCAAATTTTGACTTTTTTCGCCATACTATACTATTGCCTTTTTCTCCATTTTTTTCAACATACTAAAATATGAGTTTTTTGTCCTTTTTTGGCCTTTATTCCTACTTTGCGTGCAATGACGCTTCTCTAAGAGCTATTCTATGTCGTTTTCAGCCATTTTTAGGAGTGGTCAAATTTTGACTTTTTTCGCCATACTATACTATTGCCTTTTTGTCTAAAATATGAGTTTTTTGGCTTTTTTTGGCCTTTATTCCCACTTTGCGTGCAATGATGTGTCTCTAAGAGCTATTCTATGTCATTTTCAGCTATTTTTAGGAGCGGTCAAAGTTTGACTTTTTTCGCCATACTATACTATTGCCTTTTTGGCCATTTTTCGACATGCTAAAATATGAGATTTTTGGCCTTTGTGTGTAATGATGCGTCTCTACAAGGTATTCTATGTCGTTTTCAGCCATTTTTAGGAGTGGTCGAATTTTGACTTTTTTCGCCATACCGCTAAATGCTATTGATATTTTGATGCAGTTTTGAATGACATGCTCCGGTATGACGTCTTGAAGCGATTTTGAACGGCATTCTATAGTATGACTTTTTAAACCCAATTTTGAACAAATGCTATCATCTCAAGTTTTGATGGGATTTTGAACTACATACTGTAGTAAGACATTTTGTTGTGATTTTTGATGACATGCAGTAGTATGACATTTTGTAAAAATTTTGCATGACATGCTCTAGTATGACATGATGTGCTATAGCATTATGTTTTGAGAAGAGTTTGAATGACGTGCTATTGTATGACTTCATGTGATTTTAGGTGACATGCTATAGTATGACTTTTTGAGAGTTGGAATTTATTGATAGTGGAGAAGAGAGCCTTGGGGTTATTGGAGCTTGAGTTAATCAGGTTTGAGTAGTAGGTGGACGGGGCTGAGTTAGGAGCGTCTTTGTAAAAGTTGGTGTAGGCTTGAAGGTGAACTGTGAGGTGGGTTTTCCTTTTAATGTCTTTCCAACTGTCGCTTACAGGATTTCATTCGGTAAAGGTCAGGGGTGTACCAGGGAACGGGAATGAGTGAATGTGACTGTTTTGGATTTAAGGGGAGCTAAATGGTCTTGACAGGAGGAGATGGTGTGATTGAAGTAACTGATGAGATCAGTGGGTTTTTAGATGTGTGAGGGGGGTATGGCAGTTGATAGTGAAGCAGAGAATTCAGAGGGGTAGATGGATTTGATATTTCTGAAGGTGATTGTCTGTTTCTCCTTGGGCGTAGGAGTGGGGAGGTCAATGTCCATAATTATTACCAGGTGATCTGAGATTTGGAGATTGAGACTGGAGATGTGCAGGACTGAGAGTCCAAAGGAACAGACCAGATCCACTAAGTGCCCAAGGTTGTGGTGGAGAAGTTGACTATGACCATTTAGATTTGACAACTATTCAAAAAAACAAAACAAAACACAATATAAGTAGAGTATACTGTGCAAAAACATTTCATATTTTAGCACAAGTCATTGTATAGCATGTCAAAAAAACATGAAATTGTGGTACGTCGTAAGAAAATCATACTTTCGAATGTTGGTTAGGTGAGCCATTTAGTTTCGAATAATTTCACCAAGGGGAAATTCTCACCCCGTTGAAGGTTGGGGTCAATGAAGGTCTCGACTGAACTATGTCCCCTTCCATGTTAAACAAGTGATTACAGTCCTCATATAATCCATTAACTCTGCTTCTAAATGTACTACTACTAAATGACCATACATCTCTAATAACCACTTCACAGCATACACTGCATTTATAAAATTTATTTATATAGATTTATTCATCTATACAGTTATGTATGATAGTATGTATATATTTATATAGAAATCTACGCATACTGCAATCCTTTCACAGAGGAGAATAGAACCACATGTCAGCAATGTTAAGACAATGACAGAAGCTCTGGATATTCAAAGACCAGACATTCTGAATTCATTGACGGGGAACAAAAAGATGGCATCGCAAAAATATCCGAACATCAGCAACTCAGCTGTCATCTCGACTCAGCTTATTTCTTTACATTACAATCACTTCAGTGACATTACAATCAATATTTTATGTGGAATAGTCCTACCTATTCAGTTTAACTACACTCAGCTAAAGTCTGTACAGTTTTGTAAAACAGAAATGTTTATTCAAGCAACTGGGAGTCACTGGTTACTGCGAGACGCTTTCTCTACCGCCCAGTGTCCGACAGCAACTTAGCATGTCTGACTCGACTGCTTGGCAGGTAGGAAAGTCAACACAACCTGGGACACACAGGAACAGCAGACACCAGGATTTCAGATTTTTTTTTGTTTCTTTAGGAGAAAAATATACGGGAAAATGGTTCTCCATTGGTTCAGTGTTTCTCAGTTTCCACTGACTATAAGTCAGCAAGCAAAAGAGTGACACTGACCCATTTGATTTGTCACAATGCCCAAATAATTTAGAAAATAATGACCCGCAACTGACAAAAACACAGCATAGCATGACTGCGTGAAAACAAGCCTGCTTCCCTAATTCATTCAGATTAAACAACATTCTCTTATTTTTCTGGGACTCTTAGCAGCTTTATGTCCACATTCCTCTCATTGTCGTCTGCTTTTTTTCTTGTTTTTTAAAGAGAATTCTAACTCTTTCAGTTTCTCACTTTCAGTGTCCGGAGAGTTTTTTAGCTCTTTAACTTCCCCTTTATCACATGAGCGCAGCACCTATTCAAATTAACGTGTGCCACTGAAAAGCATACACAAGTTTCTCCTCACTATACGGCTAAAAAAATCAAAAAGCAGTCACATATTGCACTATGAATGCAAAAAATACCAGTCTACACTATACAGAAAAGTGCTTCTAATGTTTGTACAGTTGCAAACATACAGTATGCTACACACAAACACGAGAAACATATACATCAATCAGTGTGTCTGTATGTATGCATCACCATCACACAGGCTGTTACGCCCTACAGTACAGTACAAGAACATTTTATGGTCTTCTTCCCCCTTTAAATGTCAGGTTTGAGCTTTAGTTCAATTTATAGACTGAAGGAACAGAATCTAAAGTCTCATGGGAGAAGTGTGGAGGTGCAGGTGTGGTTTGTTGGGAGGTGAGGCGCAGCCGGTGGTCCGTGTGGCCTCCAGGTTCCAGTCACAGGCCGGTATAGTTTGTGTCACGGTAGTCAAGTACTGGAGGAAACTTCAGGAATGAACCTTGAAGGCCAGCAACTCCTCAGAGTGCATGTTGTTGAGGGAGCGCAGGTCGGGCAGTTTGAGCAGCAGCTTGGTGAAGATGGCTGACTCATTGGGGTGATTCTTGGTGATGAGGCTTCGCAGGGCGCGGATCAGTGTCTCCTGCAGGGCCTCCACCGAGTTCACGTTCTCAATGCCTGAGCGATCTGGGAAAACGGATAATTACCGTGTTAGACTAAAAGATGTGAAAGAATACATTAAGTCTGCACACTAGTGCATGCTCCCATGAAAATTTACACGATTACCTCCACATCGAATAAATTCTCATGGAAGCATACACTAGTGTGCAGACTTTATTTATTCTTTCATACCTATTTTTGCTTGGTCCAGCATCTAGTCTTTATAACTTTAGGATGTGTGCGCTGTTTGAATTTCTTTTTATACTGAGAGTTGCAAATGCAATTTGTGCCAAATTTGAAGAAATTCCGTCAAGGTGTTCTTGAGATATCGCGTCTATGAGAATGAAACAGATGCGCATTGAACTTGACCTATGAGCCCAAGTTAAGGTTTGTGCCAAATTTTCAAAAATTCCCTCAAGGCGTACTTACGATATTGCGTTTACAAGAATAAGACAGACGGGGTCAAAGTGACCTTGACGTTTGAGTCCATCCTCGAGTCCAAGCAGATTTTTGTTCCATATTTGAAGAAATTTCCTCACAGTGTTCTTGAGTTATCACATTCACAAGAATGTAATGAACGGATGGACCGACGGACCGACAGATTGTCGGGCGTATCGATGGAAAAACGGACAACCTGAAAACATAATGCCGCCTGCCACAACAATCGCCAGCTCAAAGGAATAAAAAAAGTTTGTTTGTGGCAATTTATTTTGGTCCTTGTTAACAGTTTTCCAAGAGGAACACGTTTAATAAAAAATAAATTATATTACGCATTGAATCAAAAGGAAAAGACATTCACTGAAATCAGTGATATGTAAAAAGGGGGCATACGTTGGCGTGGAATTGGTAAAAGGGGTCACACAAAAAGTTTGGGAAACACTGCTTTAAGTTATTCCCCAAGTTATTTTTTTTTTTATGTCACCTCAAGATTCCTTCCTGCAGCGTGACGCACGGTGCCAGAGCAATTTTTTTCTCGCATTAATGTTTTCATTGAGTCAAACTTTTGACCATCGCTGCTTTAGTTTACGTACTGGTATATTGGTCTGTACTATGTACGTTAACATTATCTACACTGTACTGTACTTGCTGACAACCAAATCCAGCTCACCTGCAGAGACCAGAACCACGGCGGTGAAGAGGCTCATCTCTTCCTCACTGAGGCCGAGGTTGATGAGCTTCTCACTGAAGTCAAACATGGAATTGAGGAGGTCCCCGGCCCCCATGGCCCTCAAAGTGTCCACACTGTACTTCTTCCCACCCAGAAAGGTGACGGTGCGGTCCTTCACATCGAAGAGAGAAGCAAAGCGAACCACCAACACCTGCAGGAAGCAAACACCTCTCTGTCAGTCTCTGGACAGCTGTTCCGAGTATCACGAGGGCCGAACCTGACTCACAATTACGATCAGATTTGGCTGTTCAATATAAACAGATGATGATTTGTTTTGTTTCCCAGACATAGTTTTTAAGTTTGAATGGGCCCCGTGGGACATTCGGACTGTGACAGCAGCATTCAAGTAAAATAGTTAACAAGCTAATAGCGTTAATGATGGTCTTGAATGTGCAACAACATTTTTTGCCAACACTAGATATTAAACAAAAACCAGGGACTGTGTCATATAAAGCTGCTGTGAGCTGAAAATTCACCACCTCTAAGCAGAAGTATTTCCTCGCTCCCCCGCAGCTCCCATTACCAAAGAGTAGCATGAAAGTCAAGAGCGCTCAATATACAGCAAAATCTGGGAAAAAGAAAAAAAAAACGACTTCTCGACTTGAAGCACTGTGTCAACTTAGGTCTCCGACTGATGCTTTGAATTTCTGTTTTTAAAAGGCGCAGCCCTGGACATCACAATTTCAGCTTTCTATGCAAACGGACAAATATCCGAGGCTTACAGAATTACAACGTACCTCAAAGGTGCCAGCCTTCAGCAGGCTGACCTGGTCGTGCTGAGACAGGTCTCTGAAGCCTGGGATCTTCTTGGCGAACTCCACCACCTCCCTGACAGCTGGGGTGAAGCTGTGAGAGAACTCCTCCCACACTTCGTGGCCAGATTTCTGAGGGTCGACGTGAGGAGAGGTGTTCATCGGACAAACCTGAGGGCAGGACAGAAGGGTAAACATGAAAACTGACTGCTTATTACAAAAGCAGACTGAACAGGATTTGCACCTCTCTCGCCTCTTTGTATCTTACCAGATGCATTCTGTTGCCTCCTCTCCACAGGGGCCCACTGTAGTTGGTGGGTCCCTCTGAGGACGGGGCTCCGAAAGCTCCGTGTGTGTAGGCTGGACAGTGGCTGGTGGCGGCGGCACTCCTCGCCATCCTGAAGGGGCAGTGGTTGGTGTTGTTGTCTTCCTGACCCTGGGGTCCCAGGCTGGAGGGTGGATCCTGTGTTGCCATGGTGACCAGGTTGTTGTGGTGGTTCCAGGTGTCCTGCCGCTCCTCTGTCCCACAGTTACTGACGTTTTTGGCTGAATCTCTGTTTAGGGGCCCCGTGGGGGGCGGGACCTCGGCTGTCAGGCTGCTCTGCTCCTGGTTGTACATGAAGGTCTCCTGGTGGGCCCTGGTCACCGAGCCGATCACCTCCTCCTCTCCGCTGTCGGACGAGCTGGGCGACGCCGAGCTGGGGCTGGTGTCCATGGCCACGGTGGGTTCAGGGTCGGGGCTGGATTCTGATTGGCTGGAGCACGGTGACGAGGATGAAGAGCAGGTGGGGGTGGGGCCGGCATCCTCTGAGGTAGGTTGTGTGGCGCTGGCCGGCAGAGGTTTGCTGATAGGTAACGTCTGGCTGCTGTGCAGCTGGCTGTGCAGCTGGCTGTTGTTCATCATGTTGTTCATGGCACTCTGCATCTCCAGCAGCATGCGCTGTTTCTCACGCTTGGGGATTCGGCCAAAGCGCACAGCTGGACAGTGAGGAGAGAATCATTTCAGACGGACTCATCTTTATTTTTTTTGTACAGTTCTACAAAAGTAAGACAGTAATGAGTTATCAATTTGTATTCTTCAAAAACCCACCCAGTATGACTGAGGACACGCATCATAATTAAGTTATTATAGGGCACAATGTTACACAGCAAGCCCAGTTTACTTCACTTTGGCGAGTGCTACTTAGCCTGTGAAAACTTTTTGAAAGAAATGTCTTCTGTGGCTCAGGAGGAGAGTAACAAGTGTTAATATTTCATCTTGATGATATTATCAGCTGTAATTTCAACTTGAATTCAGAGACTTTGAAGAAATTCATGACATGTCATTGTCACACTATGAAAAAGAGGTGAGCACTTTACTAGATAGAAATGTAACAAAAACGTGCTATCGAGCTGAACTGTGGGATCAAAATATCTTGGCTTCTGCTACACACATTACAAATATTGTCTTTAAATACATCTCTCCTAAGTCCCCTCTATGGCAGTAAGAGTAAGTAAGTAAGTAAGAGTTCATTGTTAAATGAATACAACTTTTCAAAACAACATTCAAACAAATAAACAGACAGAATCTAGTACACAGTAATACAATTGTGAAATATCTAATCAGTGAATTTTACTGGCTCGTTGTTTTCAAGCATTACTTCTTCCTGTTTTCACAATGGTTTAACAACATATTAAATATCACATATGTGAGCTGTAAAAATGTATTTGATTACACATTTATGTGTATAACTCATATAAATATATATGTTTAATAATTTCTTATTTCTTTGTTTATTTTTGAACACTTTGGTTCTCCATATATATGATATATATATATACTTTAAGGCAGAATAATACCAGCTAATTTAATTCCCCTTTTAAACACAACAGGGTGTTTAGTAACTGTTAAAAAATGTTGATTTTACTGAGGAAAAACAACAGTACAAGCTATGACTGTTAACAAACATGACACGCTAACAGGAAATCTAAGTGACTGTGCTCTTGAAAGGCTGAATCAATGAGCGGCGCTCTAATGAGCCTGACAGTAAGAGGTACTCACAGTCTCTGGACATCCCCACCATCAGGCATTTCTTGAAGCGGCACTGCTGGCAGCGGTTCCGGTTGATCCTCATGATGGGGCAGCTCTCGTTCTTAAGGCACTTCTTATACTGGATGTTCTGCTGGATGCTCCTCCTGAAGAAGCCCTGTGTGTTCACAGAAACAAAGAGCACACTGGGATGAGACCAGGCGGAGGGAGGAGAGAACTGTGCGTAGGCACGCTTTACATTTCAATAAAATTGTTCAACTTAGGCTAACCAACGCAGGAGTCTAAATCATGTACGTGTGCTCCTCCTCTAAGGTGTACTGTGGTGTGTTTGTCACAGGGCGCTGCGCCCCACTGTTAACTAGGTCACGCAGCAAAGTGAAGTATGAGGGGCAGCTGATATAAATATGGCGAGAGTGAACTAGTTTCACAGAGTCTCTGGTTGTAGCTGTGCAGATGGCTACGCCTGCAGCGACCCAATTCAGCTGCAGACCAAAGTCTCTGCGACCCTCATTACCATGCAGGAGTGAAAAATATTTTGATTCTGTGTTTTTTGTGTGTGTGTGTGTGTGTGTGTGTGTGTGTGTGTGTGTGTGTGTGTGTGGAGGGAGTCCAGCACCCGCCCTCACCTTGCAGCCCTCGCAGGCATGGACCCCGTAATGGAAACCAGAGGCCACGTCGCCGCAGACCTTACACAGCAGCACCAGGCCGTTGATTTCTGATTGATACAATAAAATACTCTTAAAGTCCATTTGAAAAGGAACAAACTAGTGATTTTGAACGTGTTAGCTGCTTAACTAATATTTCATATCACCACCAACCATTTTCTAAAGTCTAAAGCAAGTATAAAAAACAAAAACCATAACACGTGACGGCGGCTTACTTGTGATGCCACATTTTGCAGTGGACGAGGAGCGTACGCTTTTCTGGGTCCCTGGAAGGTTTTGGCCCCCGGTGGGGAGTGTGGGGTCAGCCCGCTGACTCAGCTGGTGGCGGCTAGGCGAGGAGCCGTGGGGCGGAGAGGACGACTGGTAGCTGCCATTGGAGGAGTCGCTGTGGCAGGACTCCGGGCTGGAGGCAGAGCTGGAGGAGCTGATGTAGGCTATTACGCCTCCTGGTGTACAACGGAGAGAAAATGGGCCATGATGACAGAGAACGCAGCGACAGCGCAACACTGTGCAGAGATCTGTGCTGGAGATATGCTTTACTCCTCTGTGGCACAGAGCTATTGTCCAAAACATTGTTGCTAAAAACACATCAATGTGCAAAACTGTTGCACTGGGTGACGTGTTTTTTTTTTTGATAACCATGAACACACACAGAGTAGTTTACTTGACTCACTCCCACACACACCATCCTGCTGTCACAAATACACACACAGCAGTGTTCCTCCAACGGGGGTACAGATACCTCTAGGGGTACTTTGGAGTACTGCAAGGGGTACTTAATTTTATTTTATTTAAAGTTCATTTAAAAAATGTCAGTCATATATAAATCCTACAATACTTCCACTATAATTAGTTCAGTAAAATTGTAACTTTAAGTTTGATAACCACATTTTATATTGAAAATTCCTTATTTTTGACATTTTTTTTTAAATATTTCAGGCATCAGTCATATAGTCATCGTGAGTTGAATATATTCAGAGAGTGAACGTTTTTTTTCCGGTTTTCTTTTTTCACAATGTAGAAACATAAAAAACAAACAAACATGAGGTGTTTTGCATATGAGATAATTCAAAATAAAAATGAAAGCGTTGAATTAAGATATTAAAACTGCTGTGCCAGTGGTTTGGGAAATAATGCCAATTATTCAGTATTTCCTTCTGTGTGAGTTATGTTTCATAAAAACTAATGTACCCGGCTGTTTTAAGTAAAATTACAGAAACTTTCTTAAAAATAGAACTACAGTCTGAATTTGTTGGCACAAAGAACGGGGAGGTCAGAAAGTGCTAAGACACAAACGCATTGTTTGTTACAATGGAGAAAGAAAGTGCTGCTTGACTGAAATTTCAGGTATTCCATCTTCAGATAAAATAATTTATTTCACCTTATTAATTTTGCTTTTTTTTTGAACGTATATCCTTTTTCTGATCGTTGTTGTCTGAATTAATTCGAGACTTTATGGACTTTTTTTCATAGAATTTGTCAATAAGAAGAATATAAAATAGCACTTCCATCCTTAAATACTTTTTTATCTGCATTTTCTTGTATAGAAATAAGATGCAACAAAATCAAATGTGTCTGCTTATTAATCTCTTAAGGTTTTGCAACTATGGTGTTTTAGCAAAAAAAAAAAATACTCGTAATCACCAGTTTATCAAGTGCTGTTTGTTGATGATATTACTTTTTCTGTAGGCGGCACTTTTTTGCTTTATGTATTCTGTCATCGTGCCGACTCCCTGCTGTTTATTCTCCTTCAAATGAAATGTACTTTAACTGTCACCGCCTCCTGGCAGTTTTTTTCTATGTAACCAACAAGCTTAACATCAAGAGGGCAGATCATACTACGACAACAGCTTCTTCAGCCAGTAGGAGCAGAGCAGACAGGCGGCTGCTATCGCTGAGCCGCTTTTCCGCCCTCAACATAGGCTGACCTGATTTCTTCTCCTGCCATTCTCAATGATTAGGTAACAGCCATTACATAATGTCAGCTTCACTAGGGTGTGTGGTAGGTAGTCTGGCCCTTCCCTGCAGCCATTCACATAAACGCACTCCATCACAAATGGCATTTCAAATGGGTAGATTTTTTTTTTAACCTGACAAAACATGTATTAATGCAGATTAAGTACTCTATTTGCTTTTCATTCTCTCTTTTTGAAAAAACAATTTTCACACAATTATTGGCAATTAGTAAATAGCAGTACCGGCATAAAAGTGAACTGGACATTTGTTTGATTACAACACATTATTTTAGACTGAAAATGGGAAAGATGTATTTTAAAATGAATTCATTCACTAATTCATAATTTTAAAATGCCTATCATCCAATGTCCGTGTGTTAGGTAACATGTAGCATTTGAAAAATGCCTCCAGTGTTAAACCAGACAATATTGGAAAGAGCTTGGGCTCTTTAAGCTTATGTTTTTTTGTTTATTTGTTTGTGTGATTATTTATCTACTAGGTTTTTGTCTACCCCCCCCCTTTCATTCTCATGCTGTGTCATTGTGTCTTCTTGTTGACTGATTGATTAAAAAGGGTTTTTTTTCAATCAGAAAGCATAACTTTCGAACTTCATATGTTAATTTGATTTATTTATCAAAAAATACACAATGACGGAAAACTAAATCCAGAAAAAGATGCTGTATTCTAGTATCATTATGGGAAAAATTTTAAATGTTTTCAAAACTTACAAGTCAGTGGGAAATCTGTTGACCAACTTAAACCAAATAAATACTCTAAAATACTACTAAACTACTAAGAGGGGGAAAATATATCATTTGATTTTGCAGTGGTCATAAAGGGAGCTGTACTAAAAAAGCAACAATGTTAACATAAAAACCAGAGTTAACATTATCATCACATAAAAAAATGACTTATTTCCAGAAATACTTCCAACCAAAAGCCCTGAATAAGGCTATATAATATACAAAGAGCTTTTTGTATCCCATGGGCCCTGAATGCACCATAACCAAAGACATTTTTTTTTTAACACGCCCCCACGTGGAGCCGCATGTTTTTTTCCCCGGGAAAACTGGGTCACCGCGAGCTGCTGTGAGATGCCTCACGTGTATCCGCGGCGAGACCCCACACCAGCTCGACGGGAGAAATTATGCAATGGCGACGTCACGAAGCCGCTCGGCCAATGAGCAGCGACGCACGGGGAGCGTAAACACAGGTGCACATGGCTAGACCGATGGGTCCATGTGAGAGGAGACGACTGCAGTGCTGCTGAAGTCATCTACTTGGGTAATAACAACAGCCCACTGGCACTCCTAACCCAGTTTAATATTAACACAGCAGTACACAGTATAATCTTTATTATTTTGAAATGTTTAATATGAATGTGGCGTAAGAGACCGTCCAAAATGTAACACAGTAAGCTAGTCGTACTACTTTTACAGTTTCAGTGGACATAATGGCAGTATGTTACGCCAACAAGCTGCAACTTTTGACATTTAAATTAGGGTTAAAGCACACTTACCAGCTTTGGTCGACTCCATATGCTATGAGTTTTGGGGGTTTTCCTCCTCCTATGCTACCTCAGTGCTGAAGCCGTTTTTCTGTTTGTGTTCAGCAACTGAGAAGTCGCTGACTGCTCCCGGTTAAGAAACTGTCTATTTAAGCTACAACATTTACATTTAACGACACATAAACCCGGTAGAAAAAAAACAAACAAAAACACGATAAGTCGTCAATGACTAGCAAAGATGTAGCCGACTAAAAAAAAAAAAAAAAATCTCACATATGAAAGCGAAGCATGAAGTTTTCAGTGACCGACCGACGCCAAAAGGGCAGTTTTTCGTCCTCGTCGTCGTTTTGTTCTACCAGAAGTGAAAAACACCGCTTGTGTGTGAAATACGCCGTATTCCATTCAGAGACAGTTCAGGAAAAAATCTGCTCCGGGCTCAGCTCAGCGGTGGAGGGACTGGTTTTGCAGTGACTGTTTCGAGTCGAGTGTGCAACCATGTGACCCAGTTCGTCGGCTCCTCCTTCCCTCCAGCCCCGCACTGGTGTCAATGTAACCCACTGACATACTTTCACCAGTCAAAGTGAGCAAAGACAATTGGCAAGTAGGTTCACATCCTGTCTAAAAAACCAAAACTAAGTTTTAACATGCTGGAGTTTAGTTATGGTACTTTACACACTTAAGTGTGTGTCATAATTTCTTTTCATCTTTTTTTTTTTTTTATTAAAGGAGGCCAAAGGTGAATTCAGAAATGGCTGGGAAATTATTTTACACCCTCTTATAAATACATTAAATCTTATCTTTCATTTGCTGTGGGTTCACATCCTGTCTAAAAAACAAAACTAAGTTTTAACATGCTGGAGTTTAGTTATGGTACTTTACACACTTAAGTGTGTGCCATAATTTCTTTTCGTCTTTTTTTTTATTATTATTATTATTATTAAAGGAGGCCAAAGGTGAATTCAGAAATTTCTGGGAAATTATTTTACACCCTCTTATAAACGCATTAAATCGTATCTTTCATTTGCTGTGTACATTTTACTGGTCATATACCTTTTTATATTGCATTTTTTTCATACATGAAAGTCGTCCTCTGTATTTGCTACAAGTGTTGCGTTCAAATGGAATTCATGAGCTTGTGTTAACAACACTGAAAGTCGTGTACACAAATTTGTGATCAGTCAGATGGGACAGAATAAATATAAAGGGTCTATTTGCTCATCTTATAAGTGATTTTTTTTTTTTTTTTTGCTAAGCCATAGCTTTGAAACCACATACTCAAAACTACAGGAAACATGTAACATGAAAAGAAAAATGGAAAAATATGAAAGTGAAACTATATTAAAGTTTGATATTAATTGTGCAGTAAATATATTTACTTTAGCCTAAATCAGTGATAAAATGTGCCATCATAATCACCCAAATGTTACAACAAAAAGGTTTTGTGTCATGACTCCATGGAATATGATATAACCTTCTCTCCTCAAATTGATGGAAAACATCAGTATTACAGAGTATTAGTATCAGTATTATGTATAATTTTATTTCATTAAAAAAATGAATAAGCTCTATATTGATTCTGTTTAATGCTGTGGCTCCTCATTTACCCTTAAAACTTTTTTTTCTTTCCAGAATGATTATAAATTTTGATGTTTGATGTTTGAGGATTTTATTAAATTTCCTTTTATTTTTCAAAGCTTTATTACAAAGCCTCAACAAGGCCTCCAACAGAAGCATTACTAGATTCACAACTTAACTGTGTGCGCTTAAAGACAGAAATATGAATGCATGTACTTTTTGTCAGATTCATTCACTCTTTTAAAGTATGTAATTGATCTCAACAGTCTTATTTTGTTTTGTATTTGTGTACATATAATATTGTTGCTTTTGATGTTATTGTGCCTATTTAAATCCATTTGTGTGACATTTATTTTGTATAGCACTTTGGTCAACTGCGGTTGTTTTTAAATTTGCTATATAAATAAACTCAATTTGATCTGATTCTGTTTTTGATGTTGTCATTGTGGAACTGGCTGGTTCAAGCCTCATTTCCATTCCCACAGTTATTAATAAGCATCCATATGTGCCCTGAATCACTTGTTTGCACACATGAACAGCAAATAAGTGCAATTTCACTGATTGTGTGGTATTGATAAGATCCTCCAAAAACACCAGAACAGCTGGAATTCATCACGTGTCCATAAAACATTACTGGCATTGACTTCACAGTCGTCATTATTGACTGTGAGAAAGGTGGATATATTGAAACAGACCTCATAAAGTGGTGAAACAATGGCTCCAGTAAAAAGAATAATACAACTTGTCATTCATAAATTAGTTGAAGTTTAGTTCATAAATGTGCTTTTGATGGACATTTTACAGAAGGAGAATAAAATGTGATAATAAATCACAATCAGTAAAATTAGCGAACAACCTAAACAAACTGTTTTACTCTCAGGTTATATCTCGCTAAGTATTTACTGTAATCTTATCATTTCACCTGCAGTTATCTCTGGTAAAGTGTGTGTTTTAGGGGCCCACATTCACAGCACTCTCTCTGGGATAGCATCAGAAAACGTAGAATATTGTCTTTTTTTTTTTTTTGGCTGAAGGGAAGGTAGTCTGACTGTTTTGGGGGGAAACCAGGAAAGAGTCTTATTTTTATGTTACCCTATGATTATATTTTATTTCCTCTGTCATTTATCATAGGCTTTATAAAAAACAAAGATTAAAATGTCTCAGTGAGCTGGTTTTTATGTGCTCTGTTATAAGTGTGCATTCAGCCATACGCAGAAAACGACAGTCCTGTTTCTGTGGGGCTTTATTTTCCCCTCATTACATGTTTTAAAACACAAAATGATTGCACGCTATCTTCAGCAGAGAATACTTATCCTTCATTGCAACACAATCCAAAACTGCAGTATAGAAAAGTGTCATAAGTAAGCCTATAATGCAAATTCAACTTAAAATCTTGCCAAATATTTTTCTTTCTTTCTGTGTAGCCTACAGTTCACGCCTGTACAGTATGAATTACTAGAATTGCACGTACACACAAATGACCACAGTAAAAAAAAAAAATCTTACCTGTAGTGCTGTTTATCAATCTAGATTGTTTTGGGGTTGTAGAGTTTTGGAGATGTCAAATTTCTCTCTCAAATATAGTGAAACTAGAGGGCACTTGGCTTGTGGTGCAGTAATATACATTTGAAAAACTCATGTAAGCAGTTTCATGTAGGAACTATTTTCTTTCTTCTGAATTACATTCACCAACCAGATCACCGCACAGAAGGAAGTCTGCACGTACCGTTAAGTCACCTTAACGCTGATCTGGCTAATGTTACAGCTCAGCCGAGGAGAATGCCATTGGTAACTCACACCAACACAATGATTAATAGCACTACAGGTAAGAGGAAAAAAATGTTTTTTTGATTTGGGGATGAAGCATCCTTTTATGTATGTTTAATCTCTTTTTAGCTCTGTTTTTGGTCTCCACCAACTCGTGAAAAAAAATTCTGTCACTTTAGCTGCTTAATGCTCCACAATGTTCACCAACTGGTGCCACGCTATTGACTGTATATAAAGATGGACCTTACTGGTCCCATTAAGTGAAGCTTTTCGATCTCGATCGCCCCCTGGTGTCTGTCTGCAGTATAGGTCGTAAAGCCTTACCCTCCATGTTAGTGAGTGGGACATGGGCCAAACTAAAAACTGAAGTACACGCCAAATACATTTTTCCAAAAGATGATTTCCCAGATATTTTAGCTTCACTTAAGCATCGCGGGTGTAAGTGGGGACACGTTGTCCATCTTTATATTCAGTCTACAGGCCACATGCACACGTTTTCATTTTAAAACAGCGCTTAAAATGAAAAATATCTTTGTACTCACAAGTATTTCATCACATCTGTCCATACTTACATACTTGAATACACATACCTCCCAAAGCTTCACCTTCTTGCCTTTCACCCACTGCAGCGCCACCTCCTGGCTCACCTGAAGACACTCCTGCAGGTCTGTTTGTGCCCGAACACTACACTGAACACCGACTGTTACCTGAGAATATAACAGACACACATGAACCAAATGCTTTTTTTTTTTTTTTTAAATATTTAAGATGGTACATGTTGCACCATAATGTATGGGGAAAGCAGTATTTAATAATACATTAAAGGGACAGTTCACCTCAGAAATAAAAAATGCATATTTTCCTCTAACCTGTAGTCCTGCTGTTGTTTTGGTGTGAGTTGCAGAGTGTTGGAGATATCGGTAGAGGTGGCACACAATTTCTGAAAGAGCAAAAAAAAATAATGACATTTGCAAAAACTCAACAGCAAAGTCTCCTAACAAAAATCATGACCTGGTTCCTCAAGATAATCCACAGAGCTTATGTGGGCAGTTTCTTTACAGCTCAGCCGAGGAGGATGCCATTAACGTTTACATCTCACACTGTCAAAAGCTTCTCGACAATGAGCGCTTTCTTATTTTTTGGCGCTTTTAGCACAAGACCAGTTCGAATGCAGACATTGCCAATATCTTCAACATTTGGAAAATCACACCCAAAGAATCTGAAGTGATGAATAGCACCACAGGTAAGAGGAACTTTTGTACTTTGGGCTCTTAGGGGGTTGATCCGCTAGGCCAAGAAAGCCATCAGGACCACCCTCCCTAACTTGCAGGACATCTACATCAAACAATCAGGGAGATGTTAGCGCTCACCGAGGGCCAGCAAAGAGAAGATGATCAGACTGCCCAATGAGACTGAGACTGGAGCCCAGTGCCCCTTTAAAATGTCTGATATTTGAATGTCATCTTTGAAAGTGTTAAAAAGCATTTCAAACATCACGTAGAGCTCCAAGAGCGGACATTTAAACCCTCCATGAAAGCCAGACAAAACAACATATCCCTTTAAAAGCTAATGGACAACAACTGCTTTCTTTAAAATCTGTATTAAAGCATTCACCGTCTAAACACTGCACAGTCAAGCATGTTTCAACAGCTTGTTGTGTTTGAATATTGTTGAGAGAAGATACACACCAGACTTGTGGATCCAGTTCTGAGGCTAAACATGTCACAAAGCTTTGGAGCTGCTCTCCCCCACACTAAATTCCTCTTGGGTTAACATGACATGGAAAAGCTTCCCTCCTCTCCATCTCCAAACAGCAGGCAGGAGATGGCCGAAGCTCCACACAAAAATGTTGCGCCAGACATTTCCCAAGGCTGTCTCAATCCCAGCTAATGTTTCCTCAACTACTACAATGAGACCTTTTAGGAGTAAGCAATCCCACGCTGTAACGCCCTGCTCTCCACTTTCTTTTTTGGGTTTTTTTTTACAGAGCAGGTCAGAGGTTACTGCTGCCCTGCAGACTAATGTATGGAGAGACAATAGAGAGGGAGTAATGTGAGAGACGGCCGTTGTTCTCACTACGCCCTTCCATGTTGTCAATTGACCCTTCAACTCTGTAGGTCAGGGAAACACTATTTTGAGCGAAGGGCTAGAATATGTTGTCAGTTTGACCCAGTAAATTAATTCAGTGGTATAATAAGATACACATCCTGCTGTAGGACAGCGCAAGGATATAAAAACAATACAAACTCGTTGTAGTCTCAGTTTTTAAAAAAAAAGTCAAGCCAGATGAAAATCCTTCTCATTGTCTTTTGCATTCGAAAAACGAAATCACTACATTTATACTTGAATCTCATCTTACTATTGTAATATGAGATTTATTTTTGTAAAGATTGATAACCTTATTCTATTCTCTGATTTACTTCGAGGAGTTAATTTCATTAATGATAAATTCATACTTTATATTGCATGCTCCCCTTTGAGTTAAAATTAGGAACTACATTATGTGTTGCACCTTCCCTTTAAGGTCGAGGAGGGTCTAGATCGTGGAGTGATATGAGAGATGTGAAGGGATGAATCACCTTGCTGTGTTTTCTGTTGAGTTTTGTCCTACTGATAAAGTGGACATTAAGGTGACGGAGAGTCTGAGAAGACATTGTCCCTGTGTTTTCTTTACCCACAGCCCTGAAGTAAGTCAACTAATAAAGTTAAGGCTGGAAGAAAGCAGCCTTAAACTATTTTTTGACAGAATCCAGCAGATTTCCTGCTGAATCTCACCTGATGTGACATAAAATGTAAAATGCATTGAATCCAGGAGCCCAATTTATATGCACATGTACACTGTCAAGCATGCAAGTTGACAGCCAGACCATTGGCTGTCGTCTCAGTGATTTAGTCAACTTTTAGACGAACAGATGATGGACATATCTGTGCCAGTTCTTTGAATTCACCTTCGTGTACCAAGTCCCTCACATCCAGCTGAGTGTCCTACTTTAAGTACATAAGTAAAGTTTATCTGTATAGCATCTTTCACAGATAAAAATAATAAAATCCCCAAATTCTTCATAGAAAAAAACATAAACAATAAAAGCAATACAAAAATGAAAATATAATAGCTGTGACAACCAGCACGGAGCTGCCGCAGTTAAATCACAGCATCAACCAACTAAAGGAGGGCAGAAACAGACATATTCAAAGAATAAAACATAAAAGTAAAAAAAAAAAAAAAAGAAGACGGATGATGTGCTCTAACAGAAAACCAGTTTGAATAAAAATGTTTTCAGCTGCTTCATGAGGGAATCACAGGAATCGAGGGATCGCAGGGTTAGGGGAGGAGCATCCCATAATTTTGGTTGAATAGGTCATTTTGAATGACCAACCTGACAGAATGACCTTCTCAAAATATAATCATATTTATACAGGGAGTAGCTGATTCTGATAGATATTTGTACCTGAGAGAATGACCTACTCCAAATTTAACTGCATTTATGACAGAATTGGTTAAAACTATTTAACCCTAACCCCTGATCCCTAACCCTGACGTAAAACCAATAGAGGTGCTCTTGCCTTGTGCCCCTAAAAATGTCACATAATTTTTCTTTCTCATTCAGTAAAATGTGCACATGTAAAAGTCATCGATGTGCTATGTGAAACAGTGAGGGCCTAAAGATGAGAGAGGCAGGTCTGCGATCAACTGAGGTCCATCCCAACACCACACAGTTTAGGAAAGTGAAAGAGGAAGGCACCTATCCCCAAACTGACAGGCTCAGACTACTATTCTAGGTGCCTGACAAAATTTCGGAAAGGACCCTTCAGAGAAATTAAATGTTTTTCTGCATCGATTACTGATCCGGTCTATTTGTTAGTTTAACTAAATCTTGTTCAAAGGCGAAATCTCATTCTGAAATTTCACAAGAGATGACTTGTTGCAGGAAGACAATAGTGAAAACATTAGTGAGAGTTAGAGAGAAGAGTTCCTGGACAGTTTGTTGAGTTGAACCACAGCAAATATAGTGTTATCTATAAGATTTTCAATGCCACAGCTGAATATTTTAGACACTGAAAGAGTCCACGAGATTACAGGAGGAGACTTTTCCTTGAGGAACACTATGCAAGACACAATAACAAGCAGACCCAATCAGGGAAAGGTAAGTAAAAAAAAATGCCAGTTCTCTGTAGGGTCCTTTCTGTAAAGCTGTCAGACATTTCACAATTTAAAAACAAGAACCTCAATGGAAGTAAAGTGACAATGCCAAATGCCACAAGTTAGAAAAAAAATGAAAACCACGATCTTTCAATCAAATGTCTATAAATGAGCAAGGACTAGAGCTGTAGTGCATTCATGTGTTAATGTCTCCAAGCCATGCCAAAGAGAAACCTCTTTTCAACATTTTATTTCAACAACATGGGAAAATCAGGTCCAGGTTGAAAAATGCCAAAGTCTACCTTAAACTCCCCCTTCCCTAGTTTTAAATGCTTGTAATTGCCACTGAACAAAAAAAAAAACACTTCTAGGTGCAACGAGGAAATGATTAAGAACACCAAAAGTAAAAAAAAAAAAAGCAGGTTACAGTATTTAACCCATTTTAACCGAAAAGAAAAGCATGACTGTAGTATTTGCAAACCATCTGATGTTTGTACATTTGCCAACTACTCTGCTGGTAATGACAGCAGCACTCTGTTAGGCTCGCCACGCTCTTCCAGGTACATCAATGGGTGATTCCTATTCATAGAAATATAACCTACTGGAATAATTGTACAATTATTTTCTTACAAAAGCAATGCAGTTGGCAAGAGTTGTGAGAGCTTCGCCTATAATGGAAATACTCATGTAACAGAAATTTACAAATGCCACGCTTATTGAATGCAGTTAGAAGAGAAATAGCAGTTACTCATGCTCTCTACCGTTTAAACCATAATGGTATGTTACTTAAGCCTGAGAACAAACCGTTCTAACCCCTGCCTGCCTACATAATGCATCAATATTTATTTATTTTTTACTTTCTTCTGTGAAAAGAAAATGACAGGTTCGAGCGACGTGAGTGACTCATTTAACCTGTAAGAGCACCCTGATCTTTAGACTCCAGGCGAAGCTGTGGATGTAAAGAACTACAATATTTATGGGACACGCTGCTCAATACAGCAATAATTTGTTATAAAATAAAAACAACTCAACTGATCTGTTCACAGAAGCAGACTACTCCCCAGAGCCGATGCAAGGAATGCAAAGTGTATTATTTTTAACTGTGGTACTCAATTTATGGCACACGGGCCAAGTCTGGCCACCAATAGGATGCCAGGTGCCCCCCATTTTCTAATTCATAATACAAATTAAGTTATTCACACTGAGAATTGTTTTCGTACTTTTAAGACAGCGACAGAGTGCATTAAAGAGCATCAAAACAGAGCTTGTCTATCCAAAACAAAAATGTCTGAGAAACGTCCAAAGATCTCAGAAATGTCCTAAAATCCTAGAAACGTGCTAAAATCTGAGATATTTCCACAACTTTGACAATAATCCTAAAGTCCTAGAAATGTCCAGAAATACTACAAAATTAAATCCTAGAAATGTCCTGATATCAAAGGTCAAACATCTTTAATACACACACACACGTGTATATATATATATATATATATATATATATATATATATATATATATATATATATATATATATATATATATATATATAATGTATACAGCATATTCTAAAATCAAATTTTAGTATTTATTTTGAATACAAATATTTATTTTACCAAACATAAAATGTTTTTGACAAACCCTATTTTTCTTATTCAAGCAGAGCAGTAAAACATTAATAGTAGTATATATGCGGCCCCATGCAGAGGCAGGTTTAGAGTGAGTTAGGTTAATCTACATTTTGCCAACAGGTAATTGTAAGGATGAAGTTAAAAAAAAAAGTTTTGTTTTTTTTTTAACCTCAGAAATTTGAACCTTGACACACAGAGCTCGAGTCACATAAACTAAAAACAAAAAAATAAAATAAACATATTTAGATCCAATGTTTTAACAATTAACACTCTAATTCAAGCATAAGAGAAATAACTTCAGGCCTAATATTTTTTAAACTGACTTTTTAGTGACCTGCAGACATCTTGGTATTTGGTTTCTTCTGAGAATAACTTCCGTATTTTGCTTTGTCTTATTCTGAATGCTGGTTCAGTGTTTCTCACCAGAACGCAGCCAAATTGTAGAGCAGTAATTTCTCCTCCTTTTACAAATACAAACACAAAAACAGGTGTGTGCAGGAGGGTAAGCAGTCTGCACCTGCCCACAGTCCTGAGGAGCTTTAAGCAGTCAAAAGTACAGTCCCCTGCAGGGACGTGTAGGTGTGGCCTTAAAACATTCAGTAGTGCTTACTCCACTACCAAAGGTTTTAAAGGGAAAGATTTAATTAACATTTATTTAAATGGATTGTACGAGCTCTTAAAGTTAAAGCTTTTAAAGTTGCGTTTAATCGAGCAGCTGAATGAAGCAGACGGCAGACAGGATCTTCACCATAAAAAGGGCTGTTTATTTGTTTAAATGTACAGGCGTGCTCTAACGATAGCGGTGGAGCTGCAGGGTGTTGCGCCTCTTCCAGGCGGCACGGCGGGAGCCTCCGATGGTCAGGTGGAACTTGTGGCCCTTGCCCAAGCCGCGGCTCTTCTTTCCTGCAGATGTCAGGCCACGCATCTCTCTGTGCTTGTGCACAGCCTTTGTGATCCATTGGGTGTCTGGGTTGCGTCTGATGGCCTTGTGGAAGGTATCAACCAGAATCACCTCAAAGAATTTGTAGGTGGAGTCCTCGCCCACCCAGTAGGAGTTCAGCACTCGCAGAGCTCCGCAGTGACGGCCAGCACGCTCCTAGAAAACAAAATAGGACAATACTCCAGACAAGGTTCTCATTGACAAAATCAGTAATAAAATGAATCATTTGTAATAAATAAGAAAAACAATTGAACAAGGTAAAACGGCAACAGGTGTAAAAAGGACTTTTTGCGTTGGCATTTTGTGTTGGACTTCTGATCTTCAGAAATCTTTTCAGCAAACAGACAGCACGCTCGTATTTACCAACACTGTTGGTCTGGGCTCATGTTGAATAAAAGGAACAGAGGCAAACTTGCAATAGAAAATCCATGTTTAGCATTGAGTAGGAGACACTGCCAACTCCAGGGATGCACAATAATAACGGCACGTCATCGGTATCAGCAGATATATGCTTTAAAATGAAATACTGGAGTTCGCCAACATACAGATTTCACAAACCACTTTTTTTTTTTTTATCAATGGCAAAGTAAACATGCAAAAAATCAACCCTAAGTTTATGTGTTTTTCCTTATTTTTTTCAATGAATGATTACATACAATGGAAAGCATTGTATTTTATGTCTCCACCTGCTGGTGGGCCATCATGATAAGAGTATGAATAATATGTTAATTCCACTGCAGAAGAGACTTTATCATTAATATCAGACGGGGATTAAAGTGGATATATTGATGGCGGTTATCAACTAAATCAGTTGTTATATCAGCGAAAAAAAATACAATATCGCACATTCCTACTTAACCCCACCACTGTATTCAGTAAAAATGCTCAACAATGTGGATGCAGGTCAATTCATCAGCAGCTACAAGTTTCATTCGGACAAATATGAAACAACTTCCTGTCAGCAGGGACTTTCAAAGTGATGCTTTTGCCACAGTGCTTATGTGAACTACTGCCTACCATACACGTGAAGACTTTCAAAAACATCAAGTGAGACGCCCTCTCACAGCTACAGATAAAGATTCAGTCACACTAACGATATTTGAGAAGACCGGGGGTCTTGCAGGGTCGCTATTTGAACATAATACAACTAGATTCATTTTGAGATTATTTCCCATCCTGCTGCTGGGGAAAATATTATGCCAAGTTTAACAATTCCTTTCTGCAAAAACACCAGATCAAAGGCGTCACACGTCAACAGTGTTCGTGTCAACTGTGCATCAATATAATCCATAAAGATAAACTATATTTGCATACAGCTTTACATTTTTTATTTTGTCATCTAAACTCTCCAGTCTCTTTTGCTAAGCTGTGTGGGAGGAGACTGGAAATGAGGCAAACCATTTAACAAAATGTAAGATTTCTCATTAAATCAAGTGTCAGTTGGAAGACTGAGACACTGAATTAAAAACAGACTCTTGTTGACTCCATTTACTCCTGGTTTGGTGCTGGCCAGAATGCAGCTATTGTTTACTGACAGTGTTGGTGTTATTGACCTTTTCCACAAGCCAAAACTAAAAACTTGTTATATTTTATACGGTGACATTTGTGGGCTTCAACTTTAAAGCCTCTCGATGCAGTTTTCCCATTCTGCTCTTAGGTTCATTACAGGTGATGCTTACGACACTCATCACTGCATTCAGTACCAAAACTCTCTCAGAGACGTGATTTGCATTCTTAGTTATTCATTTATAAAGCGACTATTGGGATGCTACCTTCTTATATTTCCTCCACGCTAGTCTGGTCATCTGGAGCACGTTACACCCGGTCTAACGACCGATTTACACTTCAGGTACCCAGAGTTCATTCTGAGCTCAGCAGATCTGCTTTTTGCTTCTTTGCACCATCCGCTTAAGCACATTAAAAATCCATGAACTGGTTTCTTATGGTCATTGTAAATCTTTAATTGTTAAGTTCTTTACTTCTAATTGCACCTGTTTTAACTGATTTTGGAGGTCAACATTACTGATTGATTGTATGCCTATTTTATCTATCATTTTGTTAATCTGCTCGACATCACTGTAAATGAGGGCTCACCCTCAATGATTTGAGTCTAAATTAATAAAAAACAAAATAAAAGTTGGATTTTGTCAGAACATCAAAATGTGAGAAAGATAGATTTGAGAAAACTGGAACTGATATTTTTCACCACCTTGCACAAAACAATGCAAGATCACAGAAGCAATCACCAACTGCAGTAAAACCCATGACTTTACTCCAACATTGGAAATTTGTCTGATAGTGAGCAGCAAGGAGCCATTATAATATAAACAATGGCTAAATCCCAATAAGGTGGCCCAGTAATTCATGTCAGTGAGCCAGCAAACATAATATCAGGACCGTGAAACTGTTTTACCCTCTGTGGCATAACTAAATGTCTTTGTGAAACACCCTCTGAGTATGAACTCTGAGAAGAATCACTTCATCAGATCCATGCGACAGTTGCTAGTAAGTCAAGCAGCCACCTTAAATTAAAAAGGAAATTCACTTTGGTGTCAGCAGCTCATTCGTTGATCATATTACAAAGTGCACTTCTCCACTCTTGGTTTTCGAACATTTTGAAAACGACACTTCTGAGGATTTGGTGGCATAGTTGCACTCAGGAAGAAAGACTCAGAAAGCACTCTCCGTGTATTCGGCAGTAATTTTTCCGACGATATTCCAAATATGTGTGCAGCAATAAAAACATGAATGGGGTATGAGCTGCAAAGAAACGCACGAGCGGTTCTGCCCAGTGGAGAGGGCAATACCAACACAAGCTCGCCAGTGTGTGTTTGTGAGCTTGGCGGGGTGCAGGAAGCATCAGAGGCTTGTGAAGCAGTGAATGTTTGAGACAGGCTGGCTGTACAGATGGACGGTGAAGAAGCGGAAAAAGCTGTTGGGGGGTGTTGAAGGTTCCAGGACATTTCAACACCTTTGAGCTGCTATAACAGCTATCATTAGCATCTGATATAATCAGCATCAACAGACATTTACTCATTAACCTGTCCAGACTTATTTCAGTAATTATGGAAAACAAGTTAAAAAGTAGTTTGAGGTAACGATTCCCTTCACATTTATATTTCCCCGATCATCGTGTTATTTGGAGTCAGACTGGGTGACACATGCACAAATATATTTCAGGTGTAGTACACGCAACATCTAAACATCTTCTTGAGCATTGTCAAACCAGCAAAAACATAACCTACTGTTTCTTTGGGCCTAAAGTTAACTCTTTGAAACCTAAAGAAATTGTTCTGATTTATTTGCATAACATAAGACATGGCCCAAAACATCTGTTGAAACATTACAAGAAAATTACCTAAAAAGTAAAAAGAGAAATCCCAAAACAAAACCAAACAAAATGACCTGGAAAAAGTGCTAAAATAAGATATATAATTTTATTGTATATAATTTATTTTTTTCTCGCCCAATGTCAGCTGGGATAGGCTTCAGCCCCCCTGCAAATATTAGGAGGATAAGTGGTTAAGGCTAATGAATGAACATGTTTTTTTCTTTCTTTCTGTATAATTATTTTAATTATAAAAATATTATGATTATTGTTTTCAAGAAATTTTTCCCTAATTTTTCTGACTTTTTTCTTCTAGTCCTTCCCCTTTTAAAAAAACATAATTAGGAGAAATGCCTTGCAATTTGTGGGACATTTCTTCCCAAGTTGGTCTTTGCTTTTTCCCCCCTTTGGCTTCAAAGGAAGTCAGACTAATTTACCCGGATTTCAAAGGTCATAATTTGTACAAGAGATCTGAACGCAGCAGAGGAAAACTTGTCAATATAGGATTCGAAGAGTTAACCACAGTATGTATAAATAAATAAATAAATAAATAAATAAAGGTACCTCAGCAGTGGACTGCAAACTGCGGGCAAACTTGATCTGGTTGACGCCATGGTGCACTGGCTTGCCATAGGTAGCACCCTTGGGGACAGGGCGTTTACGGCCTCCACGGCGCACGCGGACACGATAAATTACGTAACCTGTTTGAATTAAAATATAAAAATTATTAGCAAGGCAGGCAAAGATGATAAATCGCACATGTGTAGAGGATTAATCTCAAAGCTCAGCACTTACCCTGCTTGGCCTTGTAGCCCAGTCTACGGGCCTTGTCAGGTCTGGTTGGTCTAGGGGCACGGTGGAGGTTGGACAGCTGACGGTACTGCCAGCAGCGGACGCGGAGCAGGAAGCGCATCACATCGGACTGCTTCTTGCGCCATAACTCCTGCATATACCTATATGCTCCCATGTTGACTTATCTGGAAAAAAAATGAACATCAGTTATATTTGTTAAACATTTGATTACTTGTTGATATCTGATAATGATTAACAATTTCAAAATGGGATCGACATCTGTTCTTTTCCTAAACATTTAAACCTCTGAAACGTGAAGCTTAATTTCCTGAAGACACGCATGGAAAGCATAATAAACAACTAAGCAAGAAATGTCCCGGAAACTGCAAAAATAATCTTAAAGCAAAACAAAAACTGACATTTATTAATGCACTTTCTTGGGCTCACTATCTTTTTGCGGTTTTTTAGGTTATTTTATTGCAATTTCTTGCTATTTTTCTTAGTAAGTTGATTGTCACCCTCTTATGTTTTAAAAAGAAATCAAGTGAATCTTCTCAGGTGTCAGAAAGTCTCTATAGGACTGAGACGTGGGACTGTCTCATGTTAGTGCAGAGCTGATCAACATTATGCACAGGAGGAGAGGGTCACACTCGTGCTATTATAAAGTCTGCAAGCCAATACTACTGAAACTTATTAAATAGCTTTTTTGAGCATGACCGTTACAAAACACAGTAATGTCACATTCAATCATTTTCAAAACCTGGAAATCTCAAATCATAACACATGGTCCACTCAGACTATACATTTACAGTAATGATACCACTCAGTGTAGCTGTCTCCACACAGTTACTGTCCTACTGTAGCTCTAAACTTCAGATTCATACACATAATAAACACATTACTAATGGTATAGCGACTAATTTACACTGATTATATAGAGGTTGTAATAGTGCTGAAGTCCATGCTTGATGGAAAGCTAGCTAGAAATAAAGCTAGCATGCTAATGTTAGCCGCATAGCTCCTTCCTCCCGCTTCACGGTAACGATGATAACATTAAGACAAAACGTAAAACGTAATAAAATATAATTTCAGGATGGTTAAAAGGCGTAGACTCCGGTATCTTTACACTAACGTCCAGACAGCGAGCAAACATCATCTTTCCTCCTGCCGGCAGAGCCGATGGCTCCCTGATCTGACGGCTACCGCACCATTAAAACAAGGCTAAAATCAGGGTTTTACTAATGTTAGTGAAAAAATATTCAAAGCGCATGAGACGTTTTAGAGTCGCTACACAGTATACTAAGACAAACAAACAGATGAAAGTATATTCATGATGATTTTAGTGGATTACGTTTGGTGATAAAGCATAGGAAAACTCGCTTACATGATGGCGTACCAGCCGGAAAGAGAGAGCGTACGTACCCAGCATGCCTTATGAAAACGGCAGTGACGCATTTCCTCTGTGGGGCTCATGGGAAATGTATTTTTTGTTCGTTTTTTAAAAGTTCTTTACTCTTTTGAGGATACTTTGAGAGAATTTCGAGGATTACACACGCGGTCTATTTCATCAATAAATATTGTGTGTGTGTGTGTGTGTGTGTGTGTGTGTGTGTGTGTGTGTGTGTGTGTGTGTGTTCACTGTATTTCATGTGTATAGTACATTTTAAATTTTTTTTTAGCATTTAGTATTTTAGCATAGGACCTATTGAATTTTTTTTAAAATATATTCTTTATATTGTGTGATTTATATATATTCTATAGATATATATCATATTCTTACAAATTATACTAAGGTTTATTTTCTATTTATCTATATTTTCTCTTCCAGTGTGATATTACTGCATACGTTTATTATCTCAAATTAAAAATAGTCCACAAAAATTAATAATAATGATAATAATCATGATAATAGTTGAGTATTATAGTATTGAGTATTATAAAATGGACAACAACAGAGGCACCTCATCAGTATTGGCAGATATTGGCTTTAAAATGAAATATCGGAATGGGCCAACATGCTGATTTCTGACAATATGACCTGATGATTTTTTTTTGTTGTTGTTGTTTTGTTTTTTTCTGGTAAACTGAATATGTAGAAAACATCAATCCTAAATTGAAGTTGTTTTTTTTATTTTGCACAAAGAATGAATACTGGATAAAATAAAAAGCATTGTTTTCCTTGTCTCCATCTGGTGGTTGGCCATCATGAAAAGAGTAAGCCTAATATGACATTAAATCCACTACATAAGAGACTTGACGATCACTAGGGTCGGGGGAAAAAAGTGGATATATTGATAACCTATTAGTATTGGTTATCTTCCAAATTAGTTGTTATATCAGTATATTTAATATTAGCAAAATATCCCATATCACTATTATTGTTGTTGTTATTACTGTAAATGTTATTGTTGTTGTTGATGGTAATATTTCTTTTATAAATTCAGCTTTACACTAACGATATATGAGAATACATTCATTCCATGGAGCATGTTCCGGATTGTCATTCTAAAAATTGCATTTAAAAAAAAGTATATTTTATAAAAATGAAAGTTACGTAACATTAAAAAAAAAAACCTGACTTAGTTAAACAAGTAAATAAAATGCAGGGAAAACAAACATGACAAAAATAAAAACCTTTAAAGTCTGCTCTCAGCAAATGGAGTCAACTGAAATCTTATAGATTTGCTAATTTTTAATTTTCGATTTTTAAATTTCAGTAGTGGTCAAGCTCGTTTTAAAATCGGTATCTTTATAAAAAATAAATAAATAAATAAATAACAAAACATGGTTTAAGCAGATGTAGGATCCCTTTGCGCATGCGCAGTGACAGGTCATAGCGCCAGCGGAGCAGAATGGACGCACTGGTTGTGATGCTACGTTCAAAGACTTGATATACGGCTAGTTATCCTCCTGATTCAAGTAAGAAAACTAAGCCGTACATACTCGTTTTTATCACGGCGTGATTTACAACTTACTTTTGTGTTTACGTGGTACATAATGAGTATCTACAGCTAGCCTGTTAGCTTGCTAGGCTAAACAACAAAACGCTGTCACAGCGAGGCAGCGCTGAGGACAGCCAGAGTTGGTTTAGGCTGTGAAAAAAAGGAGTTAATGGCGTTATTATAGCACATCTAACATATGTCACATGAGATTATAATCAATGTGACGTTTTGTGTCCATACACTGCAGGGTCGAAATGGGAAAAGGCTGTAAAGTTGTGGTGTGTGGCCAGGCAGCAGTTGGAAAAACTGCCATACTGGAGCAGCTGCTGTACGGAAATCACTCTGTAGGTAAGAACTGCACCTAACAAAAACCACGAGAAAATAACTGCTGCACTTTTATACACCCAAGGTCAAATTTTGATTCATATGGGTTCACTGTAGGCCCTTTGTTGCTCTGATTCTGTGGTGGACAGTAACGAAGTATATTTACCTTAGCACAGTTTTGTGTATGTGTACTTGAGTTTTTTTCTTTCTTTTTGAAACCTATAATTTTGATTCTACTAAATGTGAAAGATAAATATCGTAATTTTGACTCTACTGCATTTCTATGAAGGATTTCCTTACTAGTTACATTTGCTGTGAAGCCACTAATGTTTTTGGTTTTTTTTAAAATCTAAAATGCAAAAGTCAATAAATAAACAAGAAATTGTTTGCACTGGCAACAGACATTCGCATTTGGATTTTATAATTGGGTGGATGTTACCCGAAAATTAAACATTTTCAGAGAGATATATTTGCTTATGAATTTGTTTAAGTTTTTAGTAAGGTTTTTCTATCAAGCCGAGTTGCTGTTGAAAGTTATAAGGCGTATAACAGGGATCTTAAGGTATGTTGGTTTTTTTTTTATTTTGGTATTTATTATTTTATTATTTTTTGAAGAAGCTGCATCTCCAGAAATTGTCAATTTGTATTTCTATGGGTATTTTTATAGATTTGCAGTATATTCAGTAAGCTTTTTATTCTGCATGTTCTACAAGCAAGTCAGTTCATTCAGTGGGTTGTTTTAAAGTAATTTGATTCTGCAAATGTTTTGTGACGATATACAATAATGCATTGAGATTTAAAAGAAGTACTTAAGTATTTTTAAAGCAAATACTCCAGTATTTCAACCCGAGTAATAATTTGACTTGGCAATCTTTGCTTTGACTCAAATAATAGAGTTGTGTGCTTTAGTCACCGCTGCTCTAATTTAGATTACTTTGTTTTGTCTCAAACTAAGAACTTTTTACAATAATTTTCCCATGCACATAAAGTGTATCGTCCCTTTTTTGAATTTTTTGTTTTGTCTGTGATTTCCAGGCTCAGAGTCCAGTGAGACCCAGGAGGACGTGTACGTGGCCTCAGTGGAGACTGACCGTGGTGTGAAGGAACAGCTGAGGCTTTATGACACCAAAGGCCTCCACGATGGACAAGACCTCCCAAAACATTACTACTCAGTGGCAGACGGCTTTGTCCTCGTCTACAGCGTCGACAGCCTGGAGTCTTTCAAGAAAGTGGACGTTCTGAAGAAGGAAATAGACAAGTCCAGAGATAAAAAAGAGGTGTGGCAGGGTCAAAGTAACAACCACCATTCATACGTGTGGCTTTCAACTCTATGCAGAGAATGTCTTAGTGCAGTGATACATTTGTATTTTCAGTTACCCATATGAATAAAAGCAATTATATTCATCTAAAGTTTCTGTTTCCACAAAATCCACTGAAAAGTTAAAGATGTTATGTGTCACATTTTGAGGTTTTTTTTTTTCTTCTGAAATTTGGCAATTACCCAAACATTTTAACATCTGTTTGCACCTTGATTATTCCTGGAGGAGCTAGAAAATCAGCCATACTCAAAGCCTGAACAGTGCATCATAACTTGTGTATTATTATTAATGCATTATTGTCGTTTTTCTTTACAGACAGTAAAACAAACGATGTATCATTTTGGTTAAGGTGCATCTGTTGTGATCTCAGGTGACAGTCATCGTGCTCGGGAACAAGACAGACCTGCGGGAGCGTCGTCAGGTGGACCAGGAGGTGGCGCAGCAATGGGCGCGAGGTGAGAAGGTGAAGCTGTGGGAGGTGAGCGTCACTGAACGCAACTCCCTCATCGAACCGTTCACCCAGCTGACCAGCCGCCTCACACAGCCTCAGAGCAAGTCTTCCTTCCCTCTGCCGGGACGCAAAAGCAAAGGCACCCCGTCCAACGACATCTGAAACTCTGAAGATCCCCTCGCTCCTCTCTGCTACTTTTAGTAGGCTGCATTCACCTCATATGGGAATAATGAGCAGGACCAGGGCGCTAGTTTGGCAGCATGAATTTGGTCGCCTCTGTGTAAATTTGATTATTTTACACACATTCATAGAGTCGTATACAGTCTTAATTTTAGGGGACAAGTTGTACATTTTGGGAAATACTTGCTTTCTTTCTGAGAGTGATATCAAACTCACGTCTGTTTGTTAAGCACAGAGCAAGGATCAGAACAAGGTTAGCCTAGCTTAGCATAAACACTGAAAGCAGGGGGAAACAGCTAGCAGGGCACTATCAAATGTCAAAAAGTGTGTACCTACCATCACCTCTAAAGCGAATTAATTAGCGTTTTACATCTTGTTCGTTTAATCTGTATACAAACAGAGGTAACTGAAACTATTTCATGATCATCCTTCCACCCAGTGTCTCTGGTTTTAGTGCTGGTACACAGATATATGGCCATTAACACAGTCAGAGTAAAGCTGGAAATGTCATGGAATTTCACTATCACATTTTCCATGCCTGGAAATGTTATGGAATTAGTCAAAATAAGCTAAAGTTTTGGGAAAAGTCATGGATTTTTTTTTTTTACAGTAATCTTCTGGGATAACCTTTCACATAATGTAACATCATCGCAAATTTAGTTTCTGAAGCGGTCAACGAAACGTGGCTCTAGTTTGCGTCAATGTGTGACAACAGGCGTTTACCATCACGTACGTTTCTTATTCTCTCCCCACGCTCCGTCTCTCCCTCCATGTATGCCAGCTAGCTGAAATTGCAATTGCGCGCAAACAGTGCAAGAAAACAAGTATTATGGGTCCTTGAAAAGTCATTGAATTTTGGAACTTTTGTCCATGAAAATGTGTGGGAACCCTGCACTGAGAGCAGATTTTGGTCTTGTCCTTTGTACAGGCATGATGGGACGAAAAACTGGCAACCTTACTGACATAAAGGCTTTTGTGTTTGTTTTTTTTTGCTGAGAAATAACAAAATGTGGTTTTAGAGGGACAATAGAAGTGTAACTACAGCTGCCACACTATACTCTCCTCTCCTGCTCGGGACAGTTGTTTCCCTGCTTCTGCTCTTTATCCTAAATTAAGCTAACCACACTTTGACTCCAGCTTTGCATTTAACCCTCAGACGTGATATTGATCTTCTCATCTCACTAACAGGAAAAAAAAAAGCACGATTCCCCTCGCGTTTACTAATCCAACGAGGATGCACGTTGCCGTTCGTCTTTTACAGCAAACCAAACACAAAGTGTCATCCACAAACCACATCTGTAACATTAAAACTTAGCACTTTAGTACCAAAGATTCATCACAGCCCAAACACAGATGTTGTGTATTTTCACTCTTAAATTGCATTTTTGAAAAAACGTGTGTTCACTGTCCTTCATAATTCCAAGATAACTCATTTTTTCTATCTTTATGTTAATACAATACTCACATGCTCACATGTACTTTGAAAAAGTCGCGGGTCAGGGATGATTCCTGTCACCGTTTCAACATTCATATGGACTCGTTGTACAAAGACAGACGGATTTGAAACTGTCGTAAGCTGTGGCTCCGAACCTTAAACTCTCTCATACATGCTGCAGTATTGTCAGACACTAACGTTATACCTATGATGTTATTTCCCATCTGATATGAATGCAGCGTAAATCCTCGTCCTCTGGTAGGACTCAGCTAGCCTTCGTCCAGTCCATCTCATATATCAGTATGGCCTGGCAGCAATAATATTCCTGGTGCTGCCTTTACTTGTGATGTAAGATTTCATAATGTCTGTCTGGCGTTAGTTGCACTCCCGTGTCGTCCGGCCTGTATAATCCAATAGGGCTACTAGTTCAAGCTGTGTATAAGTCTAACAGTAGAAATGTCAGTGTTGAGAGATAATATTTATTTTTTAACTAATTTATTTTTGTCACTTTATTGAGTCACATTCCATGAAAATGGTAAAACAATGTGAAGGATGACCTGCGCTGTTTTCTGTGTCCTTAGTGTCTCGAAGTAATAACATTTAATGTGCTGCTAGTAGAACAGAGTCTGTAATCGTCGACCCTCTGCTCTGTAACTTTGTCTTAAGATGCACTGAATAAAATGTAGCCTCTTCATATTTAATCCTCTGGAATCTTGATTTTGGTGTTTTAAAGCTTCAGGAGGCCAGATGCATGGTTTTTTGGGTTAATCTGTCCATCCCTTTCTGCTCCATTCCTATTCAATATTCGCTCATATAAAAAAGACAACTGCTCAATACTATTAGGATAAATATATAAGTAATGAATTTTTATTTTGATTAAGATTAATTTATAAGTAATGGCTTTGCATTTTTGATGAAATACATGTTAATAGTGAATTTGTGTCTTTGACAAAGATATTATATTAGTAATTTATTGTTATTATTACTTTATATTTTTTTGGATGACAGATAAAAGGATAAAAAAGATAAAAGGTAATACATATATTTAGACAAGTTTAGGAAAATAAGAGTATAGGTTTAAATGAATCAGGAGGCTGGTTAACTTTAAATCAGTGAATTTAAGGAGAAAGGGTGGGATTAAATAAGTCGGTACTTCTTCTCACCCCTTTTTGAATATGTTAAATAGGTCTTTGAGCGTTTGAATTTTTTTTTTTTGCTTTATGTTTTTCATTGTCTATAAATATGACTTTTTTGTCTGTCCATTTGTTCGTATTATAATTTCTCTTTTTTTCCTTTTTTTTCATATTTGAAATAAATTTCAAAATCTAATCAGTTCTTATGAACTAGATATCACAGGAGCGCCTTGAGAGGATTTCTTCAAATCTGGCACAAACGTTTACGTGGACTCAACGATTAACTGATTTAGTTTTGGAGGTCAAAGGTCAAGGTTACTGTGACTTTGTCTCATTGTCATAAAAGTGAAATCTCAAGAACACTTTAAGGGAACTTCTTTTTTTGCACAGAAGTCCACTTGGACGTATGAATGAATGGATGACAATTTGTCCGTCAAAGAAGGTTAAGGTCGCTGTGACCTCACGAAACATGGTTTTTGGTCATAAATCAAGGATTATTACTCTAATTCTGACAGAATTTCACTCAAATGTCAAATAAGATGAAATGATCAAGTTTTGATATATTGCATCCAATAGCTCAAAGGTCAACTTCACTGTGACATTATAACTCTGCAAAAATAATTTTCTGAACATTATGTTATAACTCAAATACTGAATTGGTGACACTAATCTGTATGTGTCTACCTGGAAACTGCTTACTGTAAAAATCTGTATCGACTGGTGCACGGAGACTTACAAACGCCACGCAGCAGTTCAAGTTTCCTGAAGATGATCGCAAACATTTTGTCACAATTGATTTAACAAAGTCAGACGCTTCAGTTGGTCATGTTTAATTCTTAAGGGAGAAACAGAACAGCTTTTTTTTTTAATCAGTACAGAACACAAATCACAACCAATATCCATCCATATCTAAACATGTCTACATGTGTAAAACACCTTTTCAAAGACCGGGAGTTCGGAGGGGCAAGCACACACCAACTGGAACTTCATACATGTGAGAGTTCACACTTGACTGGGAATCATGCTGTGACACATTTCATCTAGCAGTTTAGTATTAATGTCCATCTTCAAGCACAAGCTAAAAATTCAAAAGAGAAAACACTAAATGCATTATTGCCAGATTTGATAGGGCCGGAGATAACTTAAAAAATACAATAAACAACAAAATGTCAGGAGTTAAGACTTCATTTCCGAGATAAAAATCCACCCGCCCCTCTGCCTTCCCCGCCTCGCTCCTCTGCGGGGAGCCGCGCCACCCCCCAGGCCCAAAGTCGATGTCCCCACATCCCCAAGTCATCCAACCAGCGACTTCCTCTGGTGATTATGTGGCGTAGCGTTTGGTCCACTGTTTGGCTATCCTGTCGTGTTCAGGTCTGTTTGTTGTGTACTGTGTGGCGATGCTTCCAACCAGAGGGTCAGCTGGGAACATTTCAACAAAATAAGACGTCAATACTTCTATACGCTTGTTTTTTTTTCCACTTTCAAACCTTTTTTTCAACGTGTCGACTTAGTGTGTCACAGCCTTTAAATTGGAGAGAGGGCCGACATCGCCGACAATCGGCAACTCACACCAGAACAATCTAAACTGATAAATAGCACTTCAGGTAAAAGGAAAATGTTTTTTTGATTTTGGGGTGAACTCTCCCTTTAATAATGTTCATTCATTATTAAAACAAAAGGAGCGCTGTTTTATGGTCATATAAAGAAGCTGTCATGTGTAGTTTGTAAAGTCTGTACTTGAACTCGGAGGCAACAGCGAGGTGAGTCGTATTTTAATTATAAAACAAGATGGGAATGTGTGTTTTTTTTGCTTACCCAGTAATTCAAATACATGGAAAAAGAAGGTAATTCATCATGTTGTCACACACCGCCGAAAAGCAGTTCTGCTCATTTATTTGCAGCATTATCCACAATGGCCTTCTACAAGATACTAATAGAGGGGCTTCCACTGTGTGATCAGACTGACAAAAGTGTATAATCATTGCTCGACCCACCACCGCCGGGTGATTATTTCATCAGGGTTTCATCGATCAAATACCTACAACAGTAACTGTAATAGTACATGATAATTATACTGCATAGGTGTTGAAGTTGCAGTCACATACTGTAAGCGGATGACTTCTGCTGTTACCTCACTACACTGCTTGCATGTCAAACGCTGCTGTAATGCCGCAGAAATCTTAAGATTAAAAACTTTATGTTCGCTAAAGGCTTTCCCTCCGACAGTCTGAATGCATATACCACCTTCGGTCTTCAATCTGGATTTTGAAACAGTCAGAAGAGCTTAATCTAAAAGTATAAGACTTTAAGGCTCTGTAATATGAGCTGGAGTCAGGAGCAGATTTAATGAACTGAACCTTAAAATCCTTCACGTGAACACCTCGAAATCATGCCCTGCTGCCTATATCGCAGTTTTATGGTATGTTACAGCTAAGATTACTGAATAGAGAGGAGTTACTGCTGAAAAGAGATTTTGAATCTCAATGGGATTATTCCTGGTTAAATAAAGGTTAACTACAATAAAATAAAATAAAATCAAATAAAAGGATTTTTATCATTTTAAATTTAAATACATTTTATATGAAAGAAGCAAAATATTAAATACTGACTCCGAATCAACTGTCAGCAGATTTAGTACATGTGACAAAGCTTTGGTGCATGTGTGCATGTGTGTGTGTGTGTGTGTGTGTGTGTGTGATGCAGCTCTCACCAGGGTTGCAGTCAGTGAGCAAGGAGCAGATGGACAGTAAGACCTTGGAGATGGTGAGGGCAGGACTCCAGTTGTCCTTCAGGATATCCAGACAGATCACCCCCTGACTGTTGATGTTGCAGTGGTAGATCCTCGTGCGAAACGTCACCTGGATGCACACAAGAGAGGGAAGATGAGTCTAATCAGTGTTCAGTGTGTGTGTTTTAATACAAACAGTATGAACAACAAAATCAACAGTCTGTGTATAAAGTAGTGACTAAAAGGCTCAGACAGAAGGAAAAGCTCACATATGCCTGTCCTACATTTTTATCAATGTAAACTACCCCTTCCAGGAATAAAAAGAAATAATTCAGACTTGTAACCCTAAAAAAATAATATTATAAAACATTTCATTTCACAATTTCTACAACTTTTGAATTCAGATCCCATACAAACAGAAATTCAGATCATAAGTATGAGCTGCTGATTTTATTGAGCTGTAATCCAAAGTGTGAGGACGCCCTCCAGTGGAAGAAGATGAACATGAAGACGAATCATCTGTGCCAGCGTTAACAGAAAAGCCTTTGCTGGATGCCAACAACCCTTCAGCATTCACCTTGGGTGGTTTGAAGGGGTAGTCTGGTGTGAAGGCGATGTCCAGGAAAAACACTCCTCCCTCGTACACGGAGCCTGGAGGGCCCAGGATGGTCGACCTCCACTCATAGATGTTGTCTCCTTTGGGCCCAGCACTGTCAGCAAGACAGAAAGCATCATTTTGATTAACATTTGGACAATGTTTTTTTTTTTACAGATGAAAATATCTTTAGTCCCACAACCACCCAAAAAACATCTACCACAACATTTACATTTTACTGGTTATGTGACTGTGGGACTCTTATTTCTAGGTAGCGAGTTTTAGTTATTTGGTGAATAAAAACTTGTTTGTTACTGATACTGATTATTACTATTTAATGAGACAGATAACTGTTATTTGGAACCAATATGCTTTTACAATAAAAATGAAAATCTTTCCATCAATATAGAATTTGGATATATATATATATAACAAACACCAACAAAAACTTTGTTTAAATGCCTTTAGCAAATGTTTAATCAAAAACTTTCAACATCATATACAGAAAGCACCCAGCAACTTTTTTTTTAGAAAGTCAAGTGAAAATTTAAATAAAAAAAAAAAGCTCCCTGAGGTTTTACAAAGTAAAAGTTCCTCTCATGTTGACGCTCTTTGCACTTTCTAATTAATGAATTTTATCAGCCATCAGTCAAATAAATCGCAGATACAGATATTAGGTAAAATACCAAATATTGGCCCCAATTCTCGACCAGGCTGATGAGCTGTCGACCCCTACTTTGTAGGAAAATACAAAAGCACAATCTCTAAAATCACACCAAATAAATACTGTGCTCGATTTGTTTTAATTCTCTTTTTAGTAGTTACTAAAATCGAGACTTTGACAGTAACAAGCAAATAAAACTGACAGGATATAGATATATAAATAAACAAATAACTCCTGGATGTCAGTTAAGTGTGATTCACACACTGTCTCCACTTCACGATCATGGTTTCACCGTACCACCATCACCCGAGCCTTCAAGTTCAACCTCTGTGTTCTTATTTTCTTTTAGGGTTCATCCGCCATGTGCTGAGGCCTTTTCTGCTGTTGCACCAAACATCCAAATGACTGAAACGACGAAATAATTACCGTCTTTCTCATGTTTTGCAGTCAGAACCCCATTCTGTGTCATCTTATCGGCAATTCATTAAAACAATAAAGTGCAATCACCCATGTGAGTCACTATGCCAGCACAGTTGGAAGCGATAAAAAGAAAAGATCAACACGACTTCATTTGCGCGTGGAGATAAAGCTGAAGAGCGGCAGGGCTGACGACTGCAGCCGCTTCACAAGAGCCTTGATTCAACAGCGGCAACACAGTAAGTCAACAGCAGCTTCTGTTAGCGTTTTAATGGCGGAGATGTTTTCACATAATTGACTGCTTGATGAAGCGCTCCAAACTACACTTTCCAGTTTGCCATTTCATTTTTATATGACGAGTGGGGCTCTTAAAGCATGTTTGCCGGATGAAAATAAAAGACCCGTTTCAGTGGAAGACACAGTGTACGGCAATATGTTTAGACACAGAAATAATATGAACATTTTAGACAAACAAAAACTAAATAATCCATTATTCAGACGCAGCATTTCCGAGAATAATTCAGTGCACAAATCCAGTTAGTGTGCACAGCTCTTGTGCCTCTGCATGCTGTCAGAGTGACAACAGGAGAGGTAAATGTCAGGCAGTAATCTCACTGTCTGAAGCTGCACTCTGCCCGCTCTTTATCATGAGAGGGGGGACAGAAACAAATCCACAAGAAGAGGCAAATATACAGACAATACTACAGCCAGAAACAATTTAAATCACCGCTAGGACAGACGCCTAAATCATGCCTGTATCCTCAGCACTTTGAAATGTAAAACATTTCTTTCTGCCATTTAAACTTTGGCAGTAAACAAGTGGCATACGGCCACCTCTCACTGTGCTCTATGCAACTGATTAAAAAAAAGCCAGAAAATCCACATCTATAGAATTAATAGAGTTTGACTCTGCAATGGGCTGCTTTCAGAGTTACCTCCAAAATTTCCTTCACAGTACAAGCTTTTAGGTCAGCAGATCAGCGGGGCTGGATTAGCCCTCTGAAAACAGACCTCCCGTCCCAAAGGGAGTTGTTGTTTTCATGATCCTGCTTAAAAGTCGAACTAAAATAAAAACGTAAAGAGCTAAAGCGTTCATATTTTCGGAGCAGAAAGCTTCAACTTCTGTGTTTTGCACCATGACATCATTACGTTAAAGTACGAGCTGTGTAAAAGACGGTGAAAACATCCAATAACACCAGAGGAGCAGAAAACCAGGCCAAAAGAAATGTTTATTGTTTTTTTTTAAATTTATGACACAATTTTTAGATTTTTTTCTGAATTATAATGGTTTATTGACTTACAAAACCTTTTAGCATGACTTTAGGGATATGAAATACCAAAAAATACCACAGTAGGCACTGGGGAAATATTACTACAGCAGATTAAACTATTAAAACGGCTTTGCACTCTGCTCATAAAAATTAGCAAATCTCAAAACCTAAGTAATGTACATAGTTTAAATTACTTATGGAGTGTTAATAAATATTTAGTTTATGTTTATACATTTAAAAATCTTTTGGATGAATATGTTTTGTGCTTTTATTTTGTAAAATTTGATGAAAAAACTTTGATTTTGGCATTCTTTTTTTAATGACACAATTTTAATACTTTTATTAATTATTGTGGTTTATTGACTTAAAAAACCCTTTAGCTTAGGTTGTACAGATTTGGAAGATATGAATCATTTGAAGATACTCCAAAAAAAATGACATCAGAGGAGGCAAAAATACCAATGTAGGCACTGGAGGACCATTTCTTCTGCAAACAAACACATATATATATATATATATATATACACATACATAAAATTATTGCCCGACAAATGCTGCTTTAAATGTACATTTGTACATCAAGCACTTTTTTTGTTGGTGTATTAGAACAGGAAACTAAAAAATACACATTATCAATTGTCATATCTGATGTTATATTCATTTTTATTTTTATTTTTTAAATCATAGAGGACTACACACTTCTTTGTTCATTTTCACAAATGTGAAACGCTGACAAATGTGACTGTCACAGTTGGCAAATCTAGTAGGTAAAGAATTGTGACCCCTTAAGGTGTCCTAACCCCTAGTTTGGGAACCACTGAAATATATTAAGATAAATCATGTAGAAAACGAACAGGGTTTTTAGGTCATGAAATGCAAAAAACTAAAAGGTCAAACATCTGTGCCACCATGACTACTGAAGCCAATGATCTACCCGGGACGTGTGAACATTGACCCGCGACACATTTATTCCTTTTAAAGAGAGCTCAGAACTATTCGGATTTAATGCAACAGCCACAAAGTGCCGAGTAACAGAGGAGAAACACCACCTGGTAGAAAACAAGCTGCACGTCCTTAACTACCATTCATTTGCACTGTTACCAGCAGGGGAGCCCTGACCCGGGACAGGACTGCTAATATACTGGTCACACCACAAGACCTCAGTCAGGATCTGCTGCAGAGCCAAGAATAGATATTGTATCATTTCCCACTGAATCAACCAGACTGAGGTTTCTTTCGCCTGACAACAGAGGCGTCTCACATTCACAGACGAGCCACAGAGAGAGAGTCTGGGCTTCCTCCCCGCCTGCCTCCGTCGCACACAAAGGCTACCCAGTGCTTTGTGTGAGGCAGTAATACGCCAGGCTATCACTGCTGTCATTCACTTCAATATCAGGGGAGCTTCTTCTGCCACCTCTGTGTACACACGCACTGCTAAAAGAGTGCTGACATTTCAGCCGTTTCATTCTTCCTGAGCCTTTAACCTTTCAAACAGGCACACAGCGGTTTACCCAAAACTGACTCCTGCAGCACAGCGGAGGAGAACAGTGGATGAATGTGTTCGGCTGGCCGACAGCATTCATCTGCAGCGACCACAATGAGCTCCGCCGTGTAGATCCTAAATGGTTTAATATGCAACTTTTCACTCTGAAATATAGCTCTATAAGAAATACAGCGCTAGTAATAATTCAAAGTTGAGCAGTTTAATTCATGCAGGATAAAAACTAATTTAATTAATGCAAGTTAGAGAGAAGTAGGCTGTTTAAAGAAATACTTCACCCACAAAATGACCTTTTGTTTATCACTCACTGCATGTTACCTTGAATTTGTGAAGAAAACTACTTCTTCTTGTTACTTCTTGAATGAACCAAAAAAAGGCAAAAGAAAAAAAAATTCAAAAACTGAAGTAATCAGTGTCTACATTTAACAACAGCGAAACTACATCAAAACATCGTTTAAAGACTTTCACACAATCCAGTCATGTACTCAGCACTTCTAAAACATTTTTTTTTGTCTAAAATGTTATAATATAATTCCTGCCAACACTCAATATTTACTCAGGAGTCTCTTTATTTTTAACCCTTTCACCTGCCCTGCTCCCGATTGGTAACTTCTCCTGCTAATCTCCAGATTTCATAGTGATAGGAGTCAAATGGGTGTTTCGCAGTGTCCAGACCGTAGGATATGTGTTGTGGTACCGGGCAACGCAACCCAATTTAATTTGTCTGATTTGTTGTGACCCCAAAGTTGCTCCTACGAGCGCGCTGCTAACCCACGGTTCCTCTCTGCCTCACTCTGGGCTTACGAGACAACTTTTGCCGCGAGGAAAGCGGCCCGCACTTCCAGAGAGGAGAAACTTTCTGTAGCAGCTGGAATTCAGCCAAAGCTGCACTGGCTGTATTCGAGCTGCTACTGCCGCCAACTGAAGGAACGTCTCCTGCTGCTGTCTGCTCTCTATGAGGAGACTCACAGCACGGGCTGCAGGACAAGAAGACACCACCAGAGCAAAAACTGGCTCACTGTGGCTTGCATGGAGGCTGCTGATGGGCTGTGGGACAGAGCCAGAGACTGAGAGTCAAGTTGGAGAACCAGTATATATAGTCATGGTATCAGATGTCGTCAAAAATTATTAAAAAAGTCGTCGTAAGAGTATGTTGTCAAAAATCATGAAAAATCATCGTAGTATAGTCATGGGCCTTTCCATCTGATACCCAGAAAAATCTCCCTCTTTTTCACAGCTCAGTGTCGGCAGGTATACAATAAACACCGATCAGCCAAACAGTCAAACCACCGGCGGGTGAAGATAATGCCATTGATCATCTTGTTAAAATGTTAAGTTCTGGTCCTGGTGTTCATATGGAGACCACCTGACATGCTGCACCCACCCAAACACCGTTGCAGACTAAGCACTCCCCCTTTATGCCAACAACGCTTCCTGACGGCAAAGGAATGACCAGAGGAAAGTAACCAAGCGTTCAAGGTGTCGACCCGGCCTCCAACTTCGCTAGACTGCAATCTGACTGAGCGTCGATGTGCCAGTACCCAGACTCACGACCTACAGCACTTAAAGGATTCACCGCCAGCGCCCTAGGTGTCAGACACCACAGGACAGCCCCAGAGATCCTGTGTCCATGTCCTGACAGGTCAGAGCCAAGTCCGATCCAAGAGGGCCCCACTATGGATCGGGGGTACCTCTGTGGTACCAGCACATCTCACTGATACTTGATCAGTTTGGCATCTGGGTCTGAGAACAGGTCTACACCTTTTGGCACATTCCTGAGGCCACTGCAGAACAGTTTTTGAGGTGTGGCATGGAGCATTGTTCTGCTGGGAGGGCACTGCCACCAGGGAGTGCCATGAAGGTGGTTGAAATTGGTTTGCGAGGCTGTTTGGGGGGGTTGAAGCACATCAAGGATCCAAGATTTCCCAGTAGAACGTCGCATTGTAATAAGATGATCAATGTTATTCAGGTCACCTGTCAGTGGTTTTAATGTTTTGGCTGACTGGTGTAAAACACCTAAGTATCAAAGATTAACACCCATCAAAGAACACCAACATGGGGGCCGTTAACCACTACAGGAAAAAAAATCTCATTTTTTTTTCTTTCTGGTAATTACAGTTTTCGCCGAGAAAGTTCACAAGTCAAATCAGTCATCAGGGAGAATTTTTGACTTTCACTGTAAACAAATGATCATGAAAGACTGAAATATTTCTCCTCACATTCTTCCCTCCGTGCTGAGTACAGCCTTGTTATATCTCTTATGTTTAAACGAATCTGTCTTTGTATTGTTTCACGATGCCCTTTACTCTCAACCCACTGCTGTGAGTCTCATCTCTTCAGTGTCGACCTTAATATACACACTGGGCTTCATTTTCAATCACCACTATCTGCTTGCAATGGTGTTTTGATGACAGGGAGAAACACTGTAATAAGCTGCCTGACTGAGACAATATAATGACTCCACTTCACTTGAGTGCAGAGGAGACTCCGCGAAACAGCACCACACACCCGCCGTCTCCCACCCCGCCAATTTAATACAATGGCAATCAGCCTGCAAATGTTCTTTCAGAGCTTTATGAGGACAGTGCCGAACGAATATCATATGGTGGCATTTGTATTCCTCCACTGAAACTAAGTGTCAGAATCCAGTCTGATACATGGTGTCCTGGAGAAGAATGGATTTATTATTGGGGCTGAGTGAAAAGACCTAGCTTTTTAATTTGGCTTTAAATTGAGCTTTATTTATTTATTTATTTATTTATTGACTATTTATATGTTTTATTCTGGTTTACAGTTTTACTACTTTCTTTATTTTTCATTTTCATTTTATTATTTTTACAGTTATTTATTTTACTTTCAGTTTTCATCCTTAATTTACCTCAGTTTGCGTATTTTACTAATTACTCATCTACTTATTTATTTATTTTTATTGCTATTGTTATGTTATTTATTTCTCCCTTTTATCTGCTTCCTTATTTACTTTTTCATCTTTTATCCAATAGTTTTATCGTGCCACTTTCCTCACTTATGGTAGCGTTTCCTCAGTTCTTGTTTTTAATGAGTACAATTTTTTTGTTTTTATTTACATCCTTGTGCATGTGTGCCTGTGTGCATGTGTGCCTGTGTGCATGTGTGCCTGTGTGCATGTGTGCATGTGTGCATGTGTGTGCATGTGTGTGCATGTGTGCATGTGTGTGCATGTGTGTATGTGTGTGCGTGTGTTTTGGGGGGTTGGGGTAGATTTTGGTTTTATTGTATGAAGCACTTTGTGTCACAGTTCATCTGAATGAAAGGTGCTATACAAATAAAGTCTGATTGATTGAAGTCAATAGAAATGTATTCTAATGGCAATACATACAATGACATGGCAAATGCAAGCAAAAAGACGTATAAAATAATTTTAAAAAAAAGCTCCGACAAATACATGTATTTCATCGTGATGAATTATATCATGGAAATCTTTGCAAAATGAAAAACTCAAACTTTAAATACTGTTTAAAGTCTCATCGGCTACATCTAGAGGCTGCAGTGTTTATAATGCTCCACTTTACCAGCAATGGGACTACAACGTGAAGTCTGTCCTAGAAGTGGCACCAGAAGAAAAGTCATGGGGTCGAAATACCCTCCTTATCCCCTTACCAGCATGAAGAAACACACAGTGCATTTCATGAATATATCCCAATTAGAATTTTTTTCATGCACAACTGGAAATGTTGGCCTGATAAAGGAACCATAGGATATGTCAGGATTAGGGCTGTCAAATTATTATTTTTTTTTTAATCAAGACTAATAGCAGAATTTCAATAGTTATTCACAATTAGTTACATTTTCTTAAACACGTTTTCAATTTCATTATTTGGCATTACAAAACAGTTATCTTTATTAGGAATCAAATGACAGCAAAAAAACTTTATTGGGCGAGCATAAAGTGGACATGAACCCACTGGATTACTCAGGTTTTCTAGTTTCATGTGATACCAGTATCATCACTCTAGCTTTAAAACTGCAGCCCAGTACAACATGACAGGAATGACCGTCTGCGGTTAATGCGATAAAAAGCTTTTTAAAAACACATTATGTACAGACCTTAAATGCATCACAATTAAGGCCTGACTAGGGCCGGATATATAGTTTGAAATTTTTGCTTACTTATACCCAAGATTCATTTCTGATAATGATACTTATCTTAATTCCTTAAATTTGAGAAATATAAATGTTTTTTCTGCCAAAAACTGGCAAATATCTGTCAGCACCACCGCTATATACTGGCCTCCACTATGTCACTAGACGAGTGCAGGCCCAAGGACACTAAAATTATGGACACAGGCTATTGAAAAATTGATAGAAGTGAGAATTGGCCCAAGGAATTATCTGTGTGTGTGTATGTATATTTATGTGTACACTTATGAATATGCACGTGTTATCTAGATGTATTGGCATATGTGTTTCCCCTTGTTTTTTTTGTTTTTTTTAAATCTATCTTGCAAACTAACTATTGGGTTGCTTCGGAGTAGGTTGGGGGGTGGGGATGATTTTATTTTTCATGCTAAAATTCTATTTTTATTTAATTGTATGCACATTGAAAATAATAAAAACAGTTGATCACAAAAAAGGAACTTCCAGATCAGAAAATAAATAATCCAGATCATGAATCTGACTGGATTTTATACTTACTTTCAGGACTTTACAGCCTTAGACAACTACTTTTACACACACATTTCCATCACTAGCAAAAAAGCACTGAGGTGTGATACTCTGGCCTGCCTGCAGTGGAGATAAAATTAAACTTCTGCTTCCCCTTGCTGCCCAACGAAAGCCTGGCACGTAGAGGGGAAACTTCCATCTGTGCAGCAGCAGCAGCAGCAGCAGCAGCAGCAGCAGCAGCAGCTCAGAGCTCGGTGCAGTGCTGCTTTCAGGGCTTTGTGAAGTAACAACAGTGTACAGGCCAGCCACTTCCTCTCTAGGGAGGAAGCTTTTTATAGATATGAAGAAGCTGTTGAGAAAACCTCAGTAATCTCACACATGCACTCCGGCAACACACTGCAGAGGTGTGTACGTGTGTGTGTGTGTGAAGGGACTGCCGCTAACATCAAAGAATGAACACGGGTCTCACATGCAGCTCAGATGGCTCACACAAGGCCTGACAACATGTTAAAACACGCGCACACGCTAATGCATTGGTCAGTTCTTTAGCTGTATAATCAGGAGAGCCTAAAAAGATGGCACAATGTGTGATTTCCAAAGATAAAATGATCAATAATGGTCTTAAACACCACATCTGTCTGACCCTACTTAGCACTAATTACCCTACTGTAACAGCAAATAACTTTTCCAGGCTGTCATGAGCCCCGACCCTGGACTGTCAGGAATCCGCCCGACACCCGAGGGCAACGTCTAAGAGGAGATATAGTGAAGGACAGCATAGGACGACACAAGGCAGAGTGAAAGACAGAGAGAATAAAGTGTCAGGAAGAGAGCAATAAATAAAGTAGCTGGTCGAGAGGAAAAAGGGAATAAAACATGGTGAATGAAAGCAACGCGAGTGGGTGGGAGGGAGGGGGCGAGGCGGGCCTGTGATGTCTGCAGTTCACACTTCAGTGGCAACGCGGCAGTAGAAAAATAAAAGCGGGGCCTGCACGGTATTCCCTGTGTGGAGTATAATTAGATTTTGATAAATCACAGATGAAAGACTCTGCCTCATAGTGCTCATAAAACAAAGTTTGCTACGAGAGAGAGGCGCTGATGATAATGAAAACTGGTCAGGATAAGGCTTTTCTCCATCAGCCAGCGTCCGCCTGAAGAGCGAGGAGGCCCGAAACAACCTCGAGAAAAATGAGACGACAACCAACTGACTCATCAATGTGCGATCCATTAAACAGCATCTGCGAGGCGTAGCTGGCCAGCTCAATTCATATCCTAATGAGTAGATTCTGTGCTAAATGAAGCAGAAAGAGGCAAAATCCACTAAAAATCCCCCTTTCTGCACGTGTTGCTGAATAGAGGGATTTACAGAACAAGAGATGAGGCCTTTCTCCTCGCTGCGGCTGAGATGGAGAGATTAATCAAGCATGTTTGGAGCTCTTTATCTCAACTCTGAAGCATTTCCTTCCTCGGCTCATTTGACCAGGTGAGAAAAATCTCTCCTGAATTTTGGGCGTAATTCAAATCAGCCAAATAAACAGAAAGAGTTTGTCTTTTTTAATGAGCCATCATTTATTTAAAAAAAAAAATCAAGGAGACCTTTTCTAATTGCTTTTGAAGACTGGGGCCTTGACTTGAACGTGTCTCATATGTACTCCACGGGTCGAGTGCACGCCAGCAACACACTGCAGAGGTGTGTGTGAGAGTGTGTGTGTCAGCGACTGTACAGGGGCATCGCACGCAGCTCAGATGGCTCACACCAGCCCTGACAGCTCGATACACACGCGCACACACACACACACACACTCACGCATTGGTCCGTTCTTGGTGGTGAGGCTGTTTCTACACACATATTGACGCCTTGACACGCCAATGTCAGACCACCATCGAGTGTCTGTGAATGTGTTGACATTTAGAAATAGCAAATCGGCCGTTTGTCGATCTCTTCAAACCTGTCGGTCTCTGATGTGTTCCCTCCTGAAGGCACGGACGGAAATATCTTCCAGCAAGGTTAGATATGACATCTAAACACCTGCTTAGAGGTAAATCAGTATCTTATATATGCCCTGTTAATAACATTAATAAAAATTGGTGGGAGTAGCCATAACTGACAGGCAGATTCAATAAAAGCAACGGAAACCAAAACTGTTTGGCAACATGTAAATATAGAATTTCTGATACACTCCACTGTAAGCTAGGACTGGGACATTCGCTTTTATAGATATTTTAATTATGACAATATTGAATGAGTATGAAAGGGGGAGGATGAAATGAGTGCATGTATTAGTATATTAATAGTTGCAAATATAGTTGTCTATTAAGGACTTATGAATGCAGTTTTAATGTGATATGCGTTTAGTTTAGTTTGGTTTCATTTAGTTTAGTTTGGTTTAGTTGTGCAGAATGTTTGTTTTTTTAAGGTAGCCTGGCCTTCATCATTTGTGCATACGCGTAGTCTAAAAGTTTGCCTTCACTCCCTCTGCAGCAGCCTCTCCTCTCACCCATCACCCAGATCAATTATCCAACCCGCGACTCAAACTTCTCAAACTGCTGCAGAGAAAAAAAAAGAACTCATGACGAGCTCCGCCTGCGGCGCGTTCACGGACCCGTAAAAATGCCCAAAATTAGAGAGGGGACACAGAATGATAAGAAAGGGACACACAGTCATCAGCTAACGCCACACTTAGATTCTAATTCTGAGGGAAACGCTGTCACTAACACCTCGACTGACTTCAGTTTAATCCACAGGTCAGTTGAGACGAGTCAAAGTCAAGTTTGAAGCCACTTGAAACAAGTCCAAGTCAACTTTCCAGTCACAAGTTGTTTTGACTTGAAACTTGACCTGCACTCGCCCAGAAAGACCTCAACACAGCTCGGACCACCAACACCGTCTTGTATTCCCATCACTTGTGTTCACAATTACAACAAAGGACCACACGAAAAAGGTCAAATTTGATTCCATTAAAAAATACAGACAGAGGTTCTTTAAGCCGTAGCTGTGCTGGGTGTGACGGACTCCACTTGATCTGATCTACAAACAACCAGCACCTTTGTGTGCGGTGCAATACCTTAAAACTGAACAACATTGTAAAGTCAAAGTATTTTCTTTGTATAAAACAAAATCTCACATCAACAATGCTGCATTCATCAGATCTTTTTCTCACTGAGCGATCAGAGCTTCCAGCTGGCCTCTGCGTAAGGAGTTAATCCGTGGCGCCACAGGGGGCTTGGGGGTGCAGCTACAGTGCAGCTTTTCCTAAAGTTGAGATTTATGACTCACACAAACACACAGACTGAGGAGTGTTGAGGAAAACGGCTCCTGGCGAAGCCTAAAGCTCCTCTGCGGCCGGGGCTCATCGTCTAAATGCCGGTTTTGGGTCTCGGCTGCGTAACTCGTGGTTTTGAGCTCGCTGCCATGCAATCAGCTGGCCTTTGAGGTGTGGACATCATGAGCTGCACCTACACGCACCTCAGTAGCTTTAACGCCAATGATCAACAACACACCTGTCATCACTTTAAGGTAGCTGAACTGAAAAGTGTTCAAAAGGAGCGTTTTTGTTTCCTTCCTCTGAACACAGACACTGTATCCTCACTGTAGCAGGGGTGCGTCGACACAAGACTGCCACAGCTTCACTTCAATGACACAACGCAACGCATCCGACCACGATATCCATAACAAACAGAGATTTACGACAGCTCACCAGAATCACGTCTGTGCCTCGGTATTGTGCAAAACACCTCCGCGGCGTACAGCATGTTAAGTAACAGCACAGGACTTGTAGCTGCTCTAACACGGGTATTGCACGGTGATAATTCATTTTCATGACATGTGTCTAAACCTGCCAAGCTTGTTTGGAAGGCAGGTCAAACCGACACTATTTGGCAAACAAAAAAAAGCTGTTCCATAGCTGGGAGATCTGTTTTTAGGAATGCTAACCTGGATCTGAATATGTTAACACACATCCATCCATAATCCTTTTCAAAAACATGGGAGTTACAAGAAAATTACCTGAATATTATCACTAAAAAAAAGAAAAGAAAGTACCAAAAAAAAAACAGCAACACAGGAATGGCTTGAAAAAAAGTGCTAAAAGTGTAATTAACTTTAAAAATAGAATAAAATTAAATAATTATTTTCTAAAATGTTTCTCTTTTTCTGTCTTTTTCTTTTAAGTAATGTTCAGTTCACTTTCTTGTCAGCTTTTCCTAATTTTTTAACCAATTTGCTCAGGGTTAAAGGTTTAAATGCCCGTCAAAGACACCCCAGTGTTACACAAGAACCTAACATTGATCCAGGTTTTTTTCAAAGGTTTAATAACTAATTTCCATTTTTCAGACTATTACTATGTTTTTAAGTCAGTATCAATGCAGTATTCAGGTTTAAAAGTCAGCCCTAACAATAATATTCCAGTGAAATGTAAAAAAAAGAGCAGTAAAAAACAAAGACGTCGCCTTGACTTTCTATAAAAAGGCAATGAAGGGTAAACTCAGTGCACTCAGTCTATCATGTAAAGAAAAGTCTTAAGACCGTCAAACAGGAAGCACATTTCGCTGTAGCTTTATAAAGCATTCAGCCTGTCATGACCTTGATATTTTTCCTCCTGGATTGACTAGATGTGCAAGGCAGCAAAGCATAAAGATATTTTTCACTTCTGGCACACAGACAAAGAGGGGCTTTTTAACCTTCACATTCAAGACGCCCACATGAAGGACCGCTTGCATTAAATTCTCATTCCACAATAAATGTCCTCTTTAAAAAAAACACACAAAAGTATACCACACTGCCACTGAAATAGACATCCCAATGATCCACGTGTTTCTACGGATGCATTCATAATAACGGCCCATTAAAATCATCCCCTTACCTGCAGTTTGGTGGTGGATCCAATGTAATGTCTGCCAATTCCTTCTGAATTCTGCAAAAAGAAAGAAAATACATGCATTTAAAAGCAAAGCTCTGATCAAATACTGCAAATCCAAACTCAAAAGCCGGGATTGAAGGCAGAGGACACCTGGTGGATATGAGAAAAGGCTGCTTTGTAATGAATTCTTTAAATAAGTGTCTTGTGAAAAGCTTTTTTTTGGCAGGAATTTCACAGAAGACACCTCAATTACAGAAATGTCATGCGTTGGACAGAATACTCAACAGCGCTTATTGTTAGAGTCAGAAAAAAAAGAATAGTCTTATTCTGGATAGGCGATATTGAGGTTTTTGAAATTGATTTGCTACCTGGATTTTAGCTGAAGTTGTCGCTAATAAGTGGGACAAACTCCTGACTTGTTTTCAGCTGTTGGGTGAGGTGATAAATACTCCCTAAAGAGACTGAGCATCAGTCCTGGGAGTACAGTATCCAGGGTAAAATGAAGCTGTTCACAGGGTTCCCACAAAAGTTCATGGACAAAATTTCAAGACTTTTCCAATCCTTTTCAAGGACCCATAATAAAATTTACGCCACCATTCACAACATATAACGCAAACAGAACTGTAGGCGTCATTATTCCAAATATTAATTATATTATTATGAGCAGTCTGTGGACATGGACCAGTAAAGCTCCCAAAATGAGGGAGTGATAGCTGACAGCTCAATTTTCAAAAATGCAGCACAATTTAAAAGTAGTAATGCGGCATAGGTATGGAAACTTTGGGATTCATAACAATACATATTAAATAACATTATCACAACACAACTTTTCTTGCCTCATTTGTCCAGTGTTATTTAAACATATCAGATTCAAACTCGGTTCAAACATAATTCAAACCAGCTGCTATACAAAGAGGAAGAGAAGGAACACAGGGAGGAATCTGAGAAATGTACGTGATGATAAATGTGACACATCAAAACATAGAAAAGCTTTCTTACGTCAATAACAATGGAAAATTATTGTAACAATTTCATTACACACAACAAAATTATATGACTTTTCCAAAATGTTTGCTAATTCCAAGACTCTTCCAGGCCTGGAAAACAAAATCGTGTAATTCTATGACTTTTCCAGGTTTTCAATGACCCTGGGGTCCCTGCGTTTCAACTGCAAACAGCTCACTGTAACCAGTGGAAGATAAAAGTGGGCTCTTCTTGCGTCACATCCCTGCATCCAGCCAAAGCAAGCCCACCTTTTAGCACTAGTAGAGAGGAGTTTGGAGGTCTTGCTCATGCTGGCTTTGCTTTCTCGTTTCTTCGGGGTGTTCGCTTCTTGCTGCTGCTGTTGCTGCTGATGAGTTGAGGATGAAGAGGAGGAAGAGCTGGTGCTGGCACGGGAATCTTCATCCGACATACCGAGCCTGGGGAACAAGCAGAAACACAAGATTTGCGTAAAAAGGTTCACAAGCCAAACCACATTTGCCCTTAAACATCTTAAGTCCACAGCTAACCCCATTTTAAAAAGCTCACATTTTAGTGTGGAGCCTCGCTTAAAGGTAAATGATAACAGCTTGTGAAAGATCTTCAGGTTGCACTACAGAATTCGGCATGCTTCCAATACTGTAATACTTCAAAAGAAAAGAAAATAGTGCTACTGTCTTTTTTCTGCTAAAACTGCCCGTAGGCAGCAGTCGATTGTGCAAACTGAATTAGGTTTTTATTGAAATGTGCAGCTGTCTTGTGGTACACCTGCATCTCGAATAGCACAGACGATCCTTTTACTTCCCCAGCAACCCCCGTTCTGTTTTACTGAGTGGCAGGTGTTGCTAATAAAACACGTAAACTTTAAAATTTAAGATTTTCTGATGGAATCTGGCATGTCGTTATCTATAGATATAAAAGGAGGCTACAGACCTGTGATACTCAAATTTCGGACTGCAGGCCACATCTGGCCCCCGATAGGGTGCTGGGTGGGCCCCCAAACCATTTTCTAATTCCCAATAAAAATAAAGTGATTCACACTGGGAATTGTTTTGTACTTTTAGTATATGTAAGGTTACAAAGTGCATATATCAATATTTTGATATATAAAAAGCTCACATTTTATTTTGATATATACATCAGAATCTGAGAATTGTCCAGAAATCCGATTAATGTGAAAAAATCTGAGAAATGTCCTAAAATCCTGTGAATGTCCTAAAATCCTAGAAACATTCTAAAATTCTAGAAATGTCCTAAAGTCCAAAAAAAGTCCTAAAATCCTAGAGACATACAGAAATCTTAGAAACACGTATGGGGCTGCTGCAACTGGCCCCTAGCTTCCTCTTATTTTGCAAAAGTGGCCCCCAGGCAAAGCATATTGAGTATCCCTGCTCTAATACTTCCATAAAACTGCAGTTAGTCCTGCCATCTTTTTTGTGTTAAAAATGCTTGTGGGCGGCAGCGGGTTGTGTGAACTAAATTAGATTTTTATTGAAATGTGCAGCTGTCTTGTGGTGCACCTGTATCCCGAATTTAAAAGAGGATCCTCATACTTCCTCTGCAACCCTAAACGTCTTTTATGAAGTAGCAGGTGTGGCTAATAAAGCGCGTAAACTTTAAATTGTAAGATTTTCTAATGGAAGCTGGCATGCCGTTTTCGACAGACTTATATCGAGGGTATAGACTGCAACTATGAATCCCACGGTGCAGCCACTGACTCCATAAACGCTCCCGTCGTTTTAACCACCAGGCCTGGACTAGATGTTGACCCGAGTTAACTGGATGCATCACTTTAAACCGCCAGTGTGGATGCTACAGAGGAAACTTAGCATTTTCCTCTTTCATAAGCGCAGAATTGTGACCTCGGCTAATGTTTGCAGTCGGGCGTTATTTTTAGCCTTGTCGGGTTGCGACAAAGGAAATCATTTGGTGAAATAGTTGGGCTAAAGGCCTACTTCTGCCCGACACCACAGAGCCAAAACACGACCACACACGAGACCTCTGCCCTCGATTAAGTCGAAGTGGATGGAAAAGCAGAAACGCATCGACGGGGCGATGTCGCAGTCGGCAGGGAACCCCAACACTACACCTCAACAATTTCCAGCCGACTGAAACTTTCACCTAAAAAAGTCAGCGTGGTGCCACAGTGTTCAACCTGTCTCCAGCCCGTTAAAACCCACATCACGACATTCAAAACAAATTCAACACGCCGTTCACTTAAAGGTTTTCCTCGCGTTTTTTAAAGCTATATCCGTCGACATGCAGCTGATCTCAGTGCAGACAGTCACAGGATGGACCGACTCCTAAATTCTGCTTTGACGGACACATTTGCAGTCCCGATATCCTCAAAAAGACACATATTACATCAACTGGTACAATATTTTGCGCTGTAATACAAATATTGAGTATTTGGTACCTTTCTTTGTGTGTGTGCACAGCCTATGTGTGTGTGCCTCCGCCGCCTGGACGCACCAGTGTCAACACACCTACAGTGGAGAGAAACACAAGTTCCGGTCATCACTTTAAAAATAAAAGCACGGAGAGGCAGTAATGATGATTTGGTTTTTTTTTTTCTTAAATATAGTTTTATTCAGCAGACTTCAGATCATTAGTAGTTGTGCATGTATACATTTTTGTTTTGTTTTAAATGTTTTTTTCCCAAGCCCATAAAGCAACATAACTGCAAACAGCACACTGCACACCCTTCACACTGGGGTCACCCTCGATGAGAGAAACAAACAAATGTGTTGATAAAGAGAGGCAGTGATCAGATTAAATGTCTATCAAGGTAATAGAGTGTAAAGATGAGATCGGGGAATAATGTATAACAGTGTATGGAGTGACAAGCTACATGTAATTAAATTACCAAATAAATGTAATTAAATAAGTTACAAGTACTGAAAAAATATCTAATTAGGTTACAGTTACTGATCAAAATGTTGATGATCAAAGAGGGGTTACATATGAAAAAGATTTTATCAGTAAAAAGTTTACATGTTGATAAAACATTCATTCTGTTGTTTTACGTTTTTTTGCCGTGCACATATTTTGGATGATGCCTGTCAGCAAAGACAAATTGAGACAAACATTTATGCAATGATGTTTTTAGGTCTTTTCAACTTTATTGCCTTATTTAAAACATTTTTAGAAAAGTAATTGCCAAAAGTAAAACGATTTAAAGCAACACGATTGATGTTTTGTTGAACATAAAGCCTGAAATTATTTTTTTTATATGTAACCCCTTTGTAATCACCAGCATTTTGATTAGTAACTGTAATTGAATTACTGATTATATAACTTATTCCAATTACATTTGTTCCTAAATACTGTAACTAGTTACTCTCCAACACTGCCTATGCGTGATAGACGATACAATAGTTGTCTTTTAGTTAAGCTTTGGCGCTTTTATTTTGTAGGGTTAAATCGTCTCGTTTCCGGGATTTTCGTGAACAATTAACACGAGCTTGACTCTAGCGCTGGACGCGTGCCTCTTCTCGCCGGAAGTGTTGGTCCAGCAGCAGACAGACGTCCTGACATTGTCATCTCGATTCATCATCTTTATTTTTTAAACAGTTTTCAAAGAGTGATGTCAAAGAGACATAAAAGTGAAATAGGAAATCAAACAAAAGAGCTGGATTATAGTCAATGGAAACCTGGCTGGAGCAATTATTATTAGAAAAAAAGCCATTAACTCACACAGACCCCGAACGGCTTCATTCACTTCCCTCTTACCAACCTGTTACTTAACACTCTGCCGATTTATTCTCTTCAGTTTGGCAATGACTTCTAATAGAAACAATATTTTATCATTGTGCTCAGAGTAAATAAGAACATTTACAACACTGTTTATCAACCAGCTATGTAAGAAAAGGTTACATCCATCGGTGCACTGAATCATTTCTGTAAGATTTTTTAGGCTGTGATGTGACATCAGAAACAATGCTAGACTTTGTAATTTACTACAAGGCCTACTCATTGCTGGGAAGTAATAAAATCATTCTACTGTTAGCCATAAGCCTGAGTTACTACCCAACACTAAAACTGGGCGACCAAGAGTTGAATGACAGTTTTAAAAGGCCATTATACCGCCTGATAAAGCGCCCAGACATGTGAAATGTGTAATAGGTTAAATAAACATTAAACAAAGTGGTTGCCATAAGAGTTGGACTCAGTTCTCCATAGCACATAGCTAACTCTCCTGGGGTTGAGTCCAGCTTCCCCAGAGAGAAGTTTTTGTACTTTAAACTTCTCATGTAGAATATTTTATAGACTGACATCACTGTTCTCATACTCAATAAGTCCTCTAAGGAACAATAATCCTCTAAGGAACAAAAATGAGCTACGGACCCCCTAATGATCCATCATTTCTTATACTCTTTGTGTGGGCTGTGTGTTCAGGCTGTTCTCATGCACTGTTCATATGTATACCTACAAAAAGTAACGCACTGCAATCCGTGTAAAATGCAAATAATTTTGAACCAGTATTTCCAACATATTCCATGTAACTGGGAACAACACAGGACTTTCGCTCTGGAGACCAGTGTTTGTGTCCCATGTGAAACCAAGAGAACTTTGATTTAAGATACGTCATCACAATGTTATTTTTTGCCTAATCAATTTTTTCTTCCATATACTATGTAATTTTACGTTCAGTTTTTGACGGGATGAAGCTCAACTATGTTTCTCCTCCTAAACCTAACCCACGTAACTTTACATTAAGTGTGCAACTTAACTTAAAGTACATAATTTTACTTTAAGAACGTAACTTTACTTTAAGATCATAACTTTACATTCATTTCATGACGTGATGGTGCACAGCGATGTTTCTTTTCCTAAACCTAAACCACGTAACTTTACATCAAGTATGTAACCTTACTTAAAGTACATAAATTTACTTTACATACGAGCTTAATGTTAAGTATGAAACTTTACATGAAGTAACTTTACTTTATAGGCTTCGTAACATGATGATACTCAACCATTTCTTCTTCTAAACCTAACTAGTGTAGTTTTCCGTCAAATAAGTAACTTGATGTTAAGTATGTAGCATGACAACATCATTCTTGGAGCATGAATTCATTAGTCACACATATACAGAACTGTTGTATGTACATTTTTGTAACATAGCCTACGAGCAGTTGTATGAGGATACAGTGATTAGTTAGTAATTATTTTTTGATAGACTGATTAAGCACATGTATTCAGGCACATGCACCATAATGCCTGTAATTCCCATTCTAGTTATAGTGTTATCTGTGGTGCATGCAGTAAATTAATTTATATTAGTTTATCAAATTATGACAAACACCCAAAAGTGAAAGTGGGCCCTTGGGGCCCCTTAACGGTGTGGGACCATTTTGCACTTGCCCAATTTGCCTAGTTGGAAATCTAGCTTCACTATCTACCCACCACTTTATCAGACCTTCATGTTGGAACATTGGACTAACAGAAAATATACAGTAATTGCAACTGTTGGATATATTAATGAAGAAAATAGTACATAATCAGAAGAAAATAATTAAAAATGTGCCTTTTTGTGTCTGGTTGGAGTTTTATGGAGTGTATTGGGTGAACTTTGACCCATGGCCTCATTATTTGTAAGATCCTGGAAACGGCCCTGCCTAAGGCCAAACGTGCATATTGTCATCAGTGTATATTTGGGATCTGTGACATGAAAACATAAATGCAAAAGTAAATATAAAAAGTCATCAGCCAAATGCTGTTTGGGACAAACTGTTTCTGTTTAACATAACCTGTCGGGTATTTTGGCAGCTGTAATAACAGAATGTCTATTCTAACTGCAAACAAATTATACCTAGACAATATACATTATTCTACAGACTAAAGGCATTTTCACTCCTATTGATCATGTTCATTGTGATTGTTACACTATTATCCATGCATCAGTGACTTCTCCTTTCCTGCCTCACTCTTCTTTCTGCAGTGTGTGAAGCAGGGAGGAGGGGGAGGATGAGGATGCATCCTCCCCCTCCCGACGTGTCAACCATAATTAACTCTGCCACTGTTGCTCCACTTTGCTGGTTTTGCAGCGCAGTTAGAGACTAAAACCACAGCTAAGATTTGTCTCCTGCTCAGAACAAAGCAGACGCAGTTGCTGTGAAGAGGGCCATCAACAAGTGTTAGTCTGTTCACTGATGTGTTCTGTTTTCAACCAGCACATGCAATCACTGACACATCACATTATTCACCTGCCAGTTACCCTGATCGTTTGCAGCACGTTCGTACTCCTTTTCTTTTGGCTGTTGTAGGGCATACTGGGAACTGTAGGAATAAAGTAGAAATTAATAAGGCAGGATCAAGGGTTATCAAGTCCAAAAAAAACCTCTATTTTTTAAAAAAATGCGCACAGTGGGCACACAAATTTATATCCTGCTCACACAAATTATTCAACCCTTTGAAACCTTACCAAATTGGCTTGATTTCTTTCAATAAAACATGGGAAGAAGGCAATGAGCAATGAAAATGACCAAAAAAAGTAACAAGAAAATGGTAAAAAGTACAAGAAAATTACCTGAAGAGTAGTTAAAAAAAATTAACAACACGGAAATTACCTGAAAAAAGTTGTTGAAAATTTAAAATAATTTTGTAACATAATTTTAAATACAGAATTATAATAAATAACATGTTCTTCCCTTTTTCTTTTTACCTATGCATTTTTTCCTAGCTTTTTAAAAAATAAGTATAATTTGAATCCAAAATTACTCATTGCCTCTTTCTCATGTTTTTGAAAGAAATAAAACCAATTTGTACAAGGCTGAAAGGTTTAAATACTTGCGTAAGGTGTCTGTAGTGTATTGTTGAGTCCAAGTGAAAGCTTGTACCAAAATTGGAAATATTCCCCCAAAGTGTTCTCGAGATATCGTGTTCACAAGAATGAGACAGATGAGGCAACACTGACCTTGACCTTTGATTACTAAAATGAAATCAGATCATCCTTGAGTCCAAAGAAACATTTGTGCCAAATAAAAAAGAAAAAAGAAAACTTCCTCCAGGCATTTTTGACAAATTGTGTCCACGCGAACATGACAGATGTAAATTTACAATGACCTTGACTTTTGGCCTCCAAAATCAAATCAGTTCACCCTTGAGTCTAAGAAGACGTTTGTGCTAAATTTGAAGAAATTCCCTCAAGGCATTCTTGAGATTTTGCACTTGTACATACAGGCAGACAACCCGAAAACACGGTGCCTCCAGCCACATCTATGTCTGGTGAGGAGGCCTAAAAAACAGCTAAAATTAACGGAACATCCCAGACTGGTTATATGTCGCATGATGATCCTCTTTTTGTCGGGAAGCAAAAAGAGGATCATCTCTCACTTTAAAGGTGCCCCACACCGTCCACCAACAACATCAACTATAAGGAGAGAGTTAACACTCAGGTTTTTATGTCCTCAGCCAACAGTCCAGGCGTTGTTTAAACTTCCAGAAAGCTTTAATGAAAACCTGCAACACATTAAAGCTGGAGTCTTTGTCCACATGATGTGTGTTGGACATAAGGTCTGGGCTGCTTTGCAGGGGGTCATTAAGTACCCTTTAGTATTTGAGCTCATAGCTGCAGAATGAGGAAACATTATGCATAAACTTAAGTTATGAGCGATCAGTCAGGATAGTTGTTCTCTGGGGGCACTCTAAAATCATTGCAAACACATTTTGAGTGCATAAGGATGATGTAAAATTAGAGAAGAATGTAATAATATGGTGTTAAGTACTGTTTGACTCACATTGAACATAGTGTTTTGATGATTATCTAATTAACTGAAGCCAAGTTTATCTCTTCAGATGTGATAGTCTTGCTGGATTGTAAGTCTTGGCACAGTTTTATTTACAGTTTCAGATAAAGCATCTGTATCAGCATGTGCAGCAGAGGCTGAGGAGGCAACATCACAGCATTTACAATAGTCCCTTTAGTTCCTGTAGCAGAAAATGACATCTGATGGACATTTACAACCACAAAATATGTGTACTTTAAAGGGGTAATTCATCCCCAAATCAAAAATGCATATTTTTCCTCTTATCTGTAGTGCTTTTTATCAATCTAGATTATCTGCTGGTGTATCAACTGATGCTGTTCTGCTACGTTTTATGGGGATACGAAAGGTGGCGTTTAGTGTTGCCATCTTATGCCAAAAGCACTTATTTCACTGAAGCGGTTACCCATAGAAGGGTTCTCTGTGTAACCTCTCAAATAGCTGCTTATCACTCTCATAAGAATGAGACAAATGCAAGGTCACTGTTACTTTGACCTTTGAAACCACAAATCTAATCTGTTCATCATGGGGTCCACTCAAATGTTTGAAATTTAAAGAAATTCCCTCAAGGTTTTCTTGATATATCGCGTTTGCAAAATATATAAAGATGAGGTCACAGTGCCCTTCACCTTTGACCACCAAAATCAAATCACTTCATCGTTGAGTCCAAGTGAACATTTGTGCCAAATTTGAAGAAATTGCCTCAAGGTGTTCTTGAGATATCTGTTTCACAAGAATAAAACCCATGAGGTCACAGTGACCTTGACCTTTGACCCATGACCCCAAAATCTTCATCCTCATATTGATGTTAGTTCTAAATTTTAAGGAATTCCCTCAAGGCGTTCTTGAAATATTTCACAAAAAATGGATTTTCCTACTGTAATCAGTACTCTCAGTGGTGAGCCCGTGACGACTCATTTCTAACAGGAAGTGGTGAGAGATGAGCCTGCATGCACACACACTGTAATCGCACCCACAGTCATGTTAAAGCACGACACGGAGACGGAGAGTCACATTACAGCCAGTGTTTAATTGAGTATTCGATGAGTATGTATTCTCACAAGGCATTAAATGTACAGCAAACTACCACTATCGTCATACATGGTGATGGGCTCACTCCATGCCAGAAATAATACACTACATGACTACATGTCCACTGCATGAACACATATCCTGATGCCATGCACTAATATTGACCTTGATCTGTAAAAACCACTGAAAGAAAAAAACCTAAATGCACTCACTCAGTATGATCATTTTACATGAAACCATCATATGGAACGGGAATAGTACACGCACGCTTTTAGGTAAGAAGATGACGAGGGTGGCAACAATGTTATAAACAATGCAATAACAATAAGAACAACAACGACAAGAACAATAACAGTATTAAAGCTTTTCATGACCATATCAACATTCAGTGTATTGGAAAATACAATCCCAATAGACTCTTTGTATAAAAAAGAAGCTTTTCAAGTCAGCATGGAACAAATAACAGTTCATTTCTCTGGGTTGGGGGGCAGGGTGGATGACAGGAGCGGGTGTGCTTCCATAGATTTCGGAGGAGGGGAGGTGTCGGAGGTGTGTGTGTGTTGGGTCGGGTCAGGGGTCCTGGAGGGGTCGTGCTGGTCTATGTGGCGTAGCGTTTGGTCCACTGTTTGGCTATCCTGTCGTGCTCAGCTCTGTTGGTCAGGTACTGTGTGGCGATGCTTCCAACCAGAGGGTCGGCTGTAACACAAGAGGATTGAACTCAGTGAGCGGAATATAACAATCAGTGTCTGCAGAGCAGGCTTCAACTGGCCGTTGAGCGATTCTGGCAAATGCAAAAGACGGACCGGTCCACCTTGTGGGCCGCATGGTTGGAGAAATCGCACGATTGTGAGGGAAAAAAGATACACCAACGATACCAGCCGGCTGCAACCCACTTGGTACTGGGACAGCACATCTGATTAGGGGTTACACTGTGCAAAACTGTAAAAAAAAAATCATTTTTTAAACTCTCCATGATGGGAGTCAAAGCAGTGGAATTTTACATGCAGACTGAGAAACAAAAAAAAAAAAAACACCCAGAAAACCGGCCAGAAATACCAGATATTTCTCACTTCTGTTGGTAAAGTAAATAGAAGACTTTTATAATGATATAAAATGTTCATTGTCTTTCATGTGCTCCGTTACTCCACTCTTGTTTTTCAACACTTGATGTAGATAATAAAACAAAGCATTTCACTAAAATTGTCCTTCAAGTTTGGTTATTAGAAAATTGATCTTAATTCTGAGTGGCATTAAAAAAAATCTTCTGTCTGAGATCTGCGTCGCCTTCAGCTGCAGGAACCCTGTTCACTAACAGATTTCCTAAGGGTTGGATGCCTTCAAAAATCTGAGAGAGTACTATTTTATCTATTAGGGAATACAGCATGATACACAAACAGCCGCACTGTGCTGTTGATATCCAATTACCTGACGCAGTGTATCAAAGTCTAAAATGGTGAGGAAACTTGCGGCAAACCACCTTGGGTCATCAGCATGCATGGGAATTTTATTACAACCGGTGAAAACCACAGAGGAGCTGTAAGTCAAACAAACGGAGCTCTATCATTCCTGTGGTCTGAAGTGAAGCTTGTATCGTATGACGAACAGTGTGGCCGACACTTTTATCGACAGCACTGTAAAATGTGCGCGCTGCTGTAAATCAGAGGTGATCATGGTGGGCTCCGGCAGCAGCTGTGCCGTCCCGTGTGTTGATACACCTCACGTGTCCGGTCAGTCAACGGCCACCATTATGAATTCCCACCGGCTCTTCTATTGATCGTGCTGCTGCTCAACTCGTTGTGCCGCCGGTCAATTTCTCATTGAGGTGACGGCGAGGGAAACAAATTCCTCGAGCCTAACGTGCACTCTGCTTGGCTTCAGACTGTCTCCTGCAGGGCTCGGCCTGCTGACGGAGCAGTGTGATGAGCTTGGCTGAGCAAGCAGCACAAACACCCCTCAGCACTAATCCCTGCTTGGGTTTCAATGATGGGGGTTTTCACAGGCTTATGCCCATATTTCTGGATGAATGGATCCTTACATATCATAGCATTGTGGCTTGAAACTGGAAGCATCTGACTTCTGAGGTGACGGCTCGAGTCAAAGGCAGGAATCCTGTTGGGATTGTCAGTTGGTGAAAGCTTGTGAATGATTTCGTGTCCTGAATCATCACGTCAGTGACTGCATTATTCTCTTCTTGTTTGACCAATTTGTATTTTGAAAGCTATGATTGAACTTTTTTACGTTAGAGCTCCCAAAGATTGCCATTGTGGATGAAGCAGCAGTGGTGCTCTTTTCACACATATGAATTTAAGGTGCCAGGATATTGAAAGAAATTCAGCCCAGCAATTTCCATAACTTTCCAAAACTGAAAAACTTACAAGTACACCATCACAAATCATAAAGTTGCATTAAGGGCAGGGTTGGAATTAACTTTTTTTTTTGTCCACCTGCCATTGTGGCTTGTGGATTTCAAGATCTCCCAGACACTCAGTAGATTACCATTGTTTTTTTTTTTGGCTGGTGAATGTCCATCTGCATATTTAACCAGCATTTGGCTGGTGGCTGGTGCTAATTTCCAACCCTGGTTAAGGGATTTTATAATATATAAAGCACACAACAACCTCATAAAATTTAAGTGAAGCAGCAACTGAGACTGAAAAATGAAACCAACGCAAAGTGCCAAAACGGCAGATCCTCTCATGGCCCATTGAGGCTCGCTCCAAGAGTGTCAACATCCACAGAGCAGAAACTGATTGAAAACAATCGTGGAAACTCTGGATTTGATTATCATAATTTATCTATAACTGTCAGTTTCTGCTCTATCAATGTCAAGATTCAAAATTAATGTTTTCATTTCACTGAGTATTCCCATACGCAGAATTAAATAAAATGCAATTTCTCACCAGCTCCATACAGTGCATCTGAGTGACAGTTCTGTGCAAATAAAAAGGTAATAATAAATCTACTAAAAACAACTATCAATACAAAAAAAACAATATCAAATCGCTGAGATAAAAAACAAACAGACATTTCAGACACACAGACACGTGCCAACAAACATATAAAACACACAGCAACACAAAAGTAAGCAGCAGGTTCAAAGTTGAGAAAAGTGCATGAGTGTCAAAGTGTCAATCTGTCAAAGTGACCCAAATATTCAGCTTCATTCTGCCATTGCAGCAAAAAAAAAATGCCTGTGTGCTACTAGAATGATTAGAATAAGATATTTTTGACAGCTTGAACATGCAACAAGTCATTTTTAAGGACTTCTTAGATTAGAAGAAGGAGCTCCGGGCCTCAGCTGGCTTCAAGCTAAAAGCTTGTTAAATAATCTTAAAGCATCTGAAACACTATTTTCCAATGGTGGAATTAACTTGCTGCCAACTTTCTAAAACTGACAATATCTCAAGCTCTCTTTTTTTCTTATCATATGTACTACCAAGTGCAAAACTGTGAATGCCTGTGTGGAGAGCCTGACAATGAGCATTGTTATACCCATTTGTACAATTCATCATGTCAACTTCACAAAAACACTCAAAACAAAGATTTTTTTCAGGGAGATTGTGAAGGCAGTGAGATACAACCAGAATGAGGCTCTGCCTGTGAACAGTGACAAACACTTAAACCTTCAGACACAGTTGGACAACATGCTGTAGGAACTGGTCTGTTTGCAGCATACTGAGGCCTTTAAAAACACCAAAAAACGCCCAAAAACACATTAAATAGTCTACTTGATATGATATGTATGACCTGATCATGATAAATGATGAAATTCCACGATGATTGTCAGTTTTGTCTACGAAGAGGGAGAAAGATGTGCAGACACACACAGACACACAGTCAGAGACACACAAACAAGCAGGGACAGAGCTCTCCGTGTGATTAGAAACGAGCTGAGAAGGAGGACTGCTGCTGACTAGCGAGGAGAAATAAGCTCTTAGTGTGAAAGGCCACACTACTGCTGCCAGACTACTGCTGCCAGGCGGCTGCACGACAATTAACATATCAGGGCGCTTCCGCATCCAGTGTGAACTAAGCGTAAAGCAGCAAGGCACCCTGTCCAGATGTCTTCTGGGTGACCTGAGTTTTGTAAATTCCAGAAGATAAATGAGGCAAATATTGGGACTGTTGGACCAACAGTGCAATAATAATAATAAAACAGATTACACTGTGTGAGCTGTGGGAGTAATTTTATGGTAATTTCAGCCCTTTTTGTAACAACTAGGTGTGTGTGTTTTCAGCCACATCGGTTGTTGCACAGACGGCACAAAGGAGCTTCACTAGCTGAGGACATAAACTGTCTTTATCTCGCATATTCCGATACAACCCAGATAGTAAATCCCTCCTTTAAGGCAGGGTGAGGCATGTGTTATTGCCGTTTTGACCAACTGACACCCCTGAAGCTACCGAAGGGGAAAAAGCAGACACTGGAATCACTGAGGAGGAATCCCTCTGGCTTTGTTAAAAATTTTATTTTTTGGGTTCCACGGAGGTTGTGACAGGCGGAGCGGTGGAGAAAAAAGGAATGGCATTGGACAGAAGCCCTGGGCTGGATTTGAGCCCCAGATACACTGTGACATGGCATGTGGCTGAGCCCACACGAGCCACCAGGACGCCCCAGGTAGACATCTGCTTGTGGGACGTGATGCAGGGTTAAATGTGGCATGACGGCAGGGACGGCAGCCCTGGGAGGGTTGATTAACTGTCATTCCGTCCCCTTCCCCCGCTTTAATGAGCTACATGCCAATGATCCCCGCCTGCACGGGAAAGAAAATCTTCAGACGGGAAGGCGGTGGAGAGGGAAGAAGGGATATTTTTAGGGTATTTCAGATCCGGGAGCCCACGTTCGGCACTTGAGGCTGGGTTTAAAAAACTTAAGCAAGTGGTGAGAAGCGAGCGGACTGATTCTGATGAGGCAAGAGGCAGAAAGACGGATAGAAAGTGCGTGGGTAACACGGAGGAGGGGTGACGTGTTTTTTTTTTTTGGTGGGGACAGGGTGTCGATCAAGTCTCTTTTGTATCGTACTTTAAAGGAATTGGCTCATTTCATCTCACCAACATCTGAAAATATCGTGGAGGAGGAAGAGGAGGAGAGGGGAAAGCTATTCTCATTTTCGCCCACGAAGGGAGAATCTCCGCTGCTACGTTATCAAAGAGCAATCCCCGCAGAGAGGACACAAGCTATCATCAGAGGTCTTCACAATCAGCACCATCAGCCCCCCTCTCCCCCCCTCGTCCCTCGCTTTTTCTTTTCTGTTGCCATCTCATTCCCCACTATTCACATGTGAAATCACCTGTCATTCTCCTGCCCCTTTCATTCCTGTTCCCCTTCCTTTCTCACTCTGGCACATTTCTCACAGTTCTTTCACTCTAAATCTCATTGCTGTGATACTGGACACATGTTTTGCTTTTATCACCTCTGCTTGCTCAATTTAATCTTCAAACCAATGCACATTAATCGTATTGGCAGCTGAGGGGCAGTCAAACTGGGAGAGACTGGTTTAATTGGTCTATAAAAGACAGATTGAATTCCACGTGTCTCCTGTGGTGGTCTTTGCTCTACTGGTAAACTGGACCATAATGGATCTAATTAGCTTTAAAAATGTTGATGTCTTCTTCTTGAATGGTGTCAGCTGTTTGCAGGGTTGTGTTTAGCCAGCCAGTGCTGGTTAAATATTGATTAAACTGCACTGAAGGATGGAGGAATACACAGGCTCACTGTTTACAAGACAATATTGGAAGAGGATGAATGCAAATGCTATGAAAGTGCAGAAATCTTTTTTTCTGCCTCTCATGCACACAACTGCCATACCCTTTCTTTGAGATAGTAACGACTATCAGAGAGAAATGTTATCAGTTGATAAAGGCCTCAGCGTGCCTTTAACAAAATGCTAATAGCACAACGCAAACACCAGAATAAATGTTGGCACTGTAAGTTTCTGCACACCATCGGCACATTACATACCGGATTCCCACAAATTTAAATGGACAAAATTTCCAAATTTTTCCACAAATTTTAGAGCACTTTCAACATTCTATCACTTTTCAAATATCAGATTCAAACAGGAAGCCACAGAGAAAATGGCAAAAAAGTACATCATGATAAACAAAAAGTTGTCACACATAGACATATTAGCAGACATATTAAAGCTACATTAAGTCGAGAGCTAAATAAACTTAATTTGTTATTATGTTAGATTACATGAAGGATTATCCACAGAAGATAACTGTAAATATTTCATTATACACAATAAAATTCCACGATTCTTCCACGATTCTCAATGATTTCAATAACTTATCAAGGCCTGAAAAATGTGTTTGTGAAATATCCCAACTTTTCCAGGTTTTCCATGACCGTGGGAACCCTGTTCATGTGTACATTGTGATGTAGTGGGTTTAAACGTAATGTTTCAATAAGACTATGGTTAACAAGGGGTTCAGTTTAGGCACAAAAAAAGCCTGGTTATGCTTAGGAAAAGATCATGTATTGGCTTAAAATATCTGCTTTTTATGGCATTATCCTGGCAGGAAACACAACAATGTTTTCGTGGCACTATGCCAAAAGAAAACACAACAATGTCTCTGTCTCTGTTTTGAATAGGAAATTTCATAGCCTGCAAACATATCTTTTAGTGTTTTCGCCATAATATGCCAATTCTGATATATCTGTTAAAATAAATCTAACATGGAAAGATATTTCCACCCAGCTAATTTAGTCATCACTGAAGCACAAGGTTAATGCACTTAGATGTAAATGTTCTGCTGTTTTAAGATCACTGAAATTAATTTGCGGGCTAATTATTCATGTTTGAATTGAGCTGTTATGGAACATTTACACAACAGAAAGACCCTTTTTCTTTTAAACAAAGCTCAGTGGTGCTAACTTAGACAGATGAGGAGAGCAGTGTTGCAGGTGCCGTGTGAAAAGGCTTCAGATCACTTAATCCTGCTTGTCTATCCTCAAAGTGACACACTTCTATGAACATTATTCACACAGAATGGACATGTCAGTCAACCTCCTGAAGCTAAATGTAGCAGGGGAAGTGTATGACAGGAGAAGTGCGTGTGTGTGTGTGTGTGTGTGTGTGTGTGTGTGTGTGTGTGTGTGTGTGTGTGTGTGTGTGTGTGTGTGTGTGTGTGTTGCAGCTCTCACCAGGGTTGCAGTCAGTGAGCAAGGAGCAGATGGACAGTAAGACCTTGGAGATGGTGAGGGCAGGACTCCAGTTGTCCTTCAGGATATCCAGACAGATCACACCCTGACTGTTGATGTTGCAGTGGTAGATCCTCGTACGAAACGTCACCTAGACACAGACAGTCAGAGAGTTAGATCAATTTATTGGTTTCTAGAGGAAAACTACCATCATTTTGGATTAAAATTGCATAATGCCCATATTGTGATCATCTGACTAGTGATAGTGGGCATCTTTTTTCAAACACTCCTGGATAGAATTTTTTTTAATTCATCATAAAACAATATTTATGTGTTTAGGACAGGAACATCTGTAAACCACTCTGTGTTTACTCTGTAAAATTTTGTCCATTCACCTCAACTTTGCCACAATTTTTATTTTTATTAACTATTTAACTTAGTTCAAATCTTATTTCAATGTAGAGCTGCATTTTACAGAGAAGATCCTTTAGCGTTGCTTCGGAACGGCAGTAACAGTTGATAATCGGTGATCAGATGTTGCTGCCCCCCTCTCATTCACCGCCTACCATCACAAATAATGTCTCGCCCTGCGGCAGATGATACAGAGTTCCCCGCTGCAATCTCCACTGCTTTAAAAACTCATTTGTTCCTACCTCCATCAAACTTTTAAGCAATGCTGCTTAACACTGCAGGGATAGTTCCATGCTATTTCAACAATGGGGTGTGTGCAATGTGTGGTATGTGCAAAGTATGTGCAATATTTTGTATTTATTTGTATATATATATATTTAATCTGATTTGGTATACCTTGAGCTGTTTTGTTCAAATGTTGTTTGTTTTATTGTAACTGTGAAGGCATTTATGGGCGCAGTATCTGAGACCAAGACAAATTTCCCTCCAGGGAAAATAAAGCACATCGCATCGTATCGTATCGTATCGTATTGTATCGTATCATATTGCATCATATCGTGAATAGATTATAATTCTGTGGGAAACTACATAATCATAAGCTTTGCATTTGCAGTTTCCACTTGTCCCCTGAATTTCATTACAAAAACGGCTAAAAATACAACTGCATACCACAACTGCCATTGCAATGTTTTAGAAAAGCTGCTGTGAATTCAGGCATTTCAGGCCACAACCATCACAAAAACAGACTGCAAAATCTAGAGGGACTGAATAATAATTCCAGAAAAAACGTTTTTAATAGTCAGGTGTGAAAATAAAACCTTCAAATTCTGATTGACTCTGACTGAGTCCATACAACCTTATAATGGATGGCTGCCAAAATCATACTTTATTAATAAACATCTGCCTTATCTCCCCTCCATCTGAATACCCGAGGCTGTTCTACAGTGGATGCAAAGGTCAGTATTTTGGAAGATTGACTGAGATACATGATGTATACTGACCGTCTCTGTTCATCACCACAGTCACCAGTCAAGTGAACAGAGTCCCGTGGAGCTCAGCAGAGCCTAACATCAGCACAGGGAGCACAACATCATTAAGGAGAGACCTTTGACCTCTGCTTCCCTAAACGAAGCCTGCTGACCAGGACAGGCAGCAGCTCGTGCTCCATCCCCCCTTCTCTGTTTGCTTTGCGACTGCAGCCTTTCCTCTTGCTCTTCCCTCTTCTATCCTCTCATTAACTCGCCATTCCTCCCTTCACATCTCCTTCTCGACTGAGAAACAAACAACCATCGCATGCGAGCCCAGCCCTCTCTTCCTCACATTCCACACTGGTATTACTGCAGGGATGCCGGCTGATTCGTGACAGACAGACAGAGCAATAAACAGGCCGCTTTTCATTACATGAAAGTATTTCCGGAGATGTGACAAGCAAAGGCAGACAGGAGATGAGGTGATTGATGGTGACTGGTTGAGGGCAGGTCTCCTCTTCTGTTTCTACACCTCCAGTTAGCGGTGGCATGCTAAAGCTGGCAGCCCAGCAGCCATGAAAAAGATCCTTGGCCAGCCTGTGTGGTCTCATTAACAGCCTGTAATCCCATCATGGCTGATGCTAATAGATTATGATGCTGCCTCCGCCTAACAAAAGCTGTGGGTCTAATCCTGCATCCCCTCTGTATTATGGATTCATCCCTCTGCCTCTAAACACAACCTCTGTATCCTCTATTTTTTTAACCAAGCAGCTTTCATTTTGATCTGAACACATTTATGTGTGGCTAGAGCAAATGCAGCTCTCACAGAAAACCTCAATATGAATATCTAAACACCATTAGTTTTCAATATATTATATCAAGGCGGATAATTTGAAGGGAAGTACTACAGGAGTGTCTACAGTGCCGGACTGTGCAGATTGAGCGCCCAAGGCAAGTTTTCACCCCCAATCTCCAATATATATATTTTATTATCATCATTAATATTATTATCTTTTACATGTATTGTATTTATTGCACAAAAAAGAAACAATAAATAAGACAAAAAATAAACAACTTAGCTTACAAACAACAATAAAAGAATATGGTGTGTGCTAATTTGCGAATGTCATCTTTTTTGTTTTTCTTTTCTTTTTTTTGTACTGCTCCCTGGATGGCTTTTGTCTGACCATAAATGTTGTATGAACCCGCAAGTGTTTTTCATTTTTGCTTAAAAAATTACCAAAACGATTTATTAATGATCAAAATAGGTGCTGATTCATTATCTTTCAATCAACTAAGTGTTCCAGCTTGACCTAATACTTCTGTTCGATTCGAGTGTCTTTTCTTTTTCTTTTCTTCTTTTATTAAATGCCAATTTAAAATAAATAAATATTGATTTTTAGGTTTAATTTTGGCACCCCCCTTTGTGTGGCCCTGCCCGTGTCGCCTTTACAATGATCCGCCACTGTGAGTCCAAAATGAAAACTTCCTCCTCTGGGGAGCATGTACAGATGGCAATGCCTGTCCTCAAGATAATTCTGTGAATTAAATGAAAAATGAAGGTGTTTCATCACATCGATTCTTAAGTCCTCTAAACTGAATTTGCCCATTATCTCAAATTTCACTGATTTGTTGAATTTCCCACAATGGTTCTGCACAACCAGAGACACTGAAGGAAAACCTACCTGCTAAAAACGCTATCAAAACCTCCCTGACAGTCAACAAATGTGTTATTTCACACTGTATGTCATCATATTTCCCAGCCCTAGAGTCAGTCTTGTAAATATTATGATATTAGGACCTTTCAATGGTTCTGCAAGCCGCAGAAGTTCCCTACCCAAGGTCCATATTTGGCTTTGCTATAAAAAAAAAAAAACATGTTACTCTATCATTAACTCTTTTCTGCTCATTTACAATGTCCACATTAATAGTTATTTTTGGCAAACTAAATGAAAAGCAATTGATCTGCTTCACAGTTTGATGACAAGGCAGTCATCGTGACATACCTCAATATAGACAGAACAGAAAGGCTTGGTTTAAAGGAGGAAATGTGTTGAATGGACAATCATCCTCAAGTCTCAGACTTTATGGCGCTTCATGGCACGTTAAACAGTTTGAGAATGAGACAGATATCACGCAGAGAAAGATAAAGTGTGCTGCGAAATCGAGTTCAAAGCCATGAGGAAATTAGAGTTGATATAGGGGGATAATGTTAGAGGAGTGTAATCTCTCTCTGTCTCTGGGTGGTTCAGCTCAACAGGCCCTGGAATGGACTCACCTTGGACCAAAACACAAATACTGAAATAATGTCCGTGCTACCCTCAACCTCTATCTACGAGTGTCAGTGTCAGCCTTAACTGGCCTTATCATCCCAACATTAGTGAGCAATCGGTGTAGTGAGCAGCTGCAGCTGTCGGATTGGTGGCTGTGAGCCGGTGAGCTGCTGGATGGCACAGCTCACAGCCAGACTGGAAAAACAAGGCAGCAGGAGGCCAAGAGTTAAGACGAGCTCAGTTTCCCCTTCAGCGGGGACTGCCAGGAAAGAGGCAGTTTTAGCTGGTCAGGAGGGAACGAAGAGAACATTGTTGCGTTTTGGGAGTCATGAATTCCACCAGACTTTAAGTTTTATACCCAGGGCTGAAACAAAATTCACAATAGATATGATTTACTGTAAAAACATTACATTTTTTTCAGTATGAAATGGCCAATCAAACCACAAATGTGATCTACAGCAGAGGGAGTTTTATTTAGTCTACAGGTAGAGGAAGCCACTTGTTTTTCTGGGCGCCACTGAAGTTCCCTTTTGACTCTGGTTTGCATTGTGTGAATCAGAGCTGGGGGTCATTTAAAGCAGTTGTTCCCAACTGGTCCAACCACGGGGTCCAGATTTCTCCTTAGTCTTTAGTTCAAGGTCCCCACATTAGATAAAATAGCTCATTGTATTTCACAAAATGTAAACATGTTGGCTTAGACCACAGAAATAAAACATATTGCACGAATATACAGAGATGGCACATCAAAATAAAAGCTCTGTGCCAAACATCCACTACACTTAAAATAATGTGTGCTTTTTACAAACTTGACACATTCACATTTCACTTGTGGCCCATTTAATTTGGACCAAAACAATCCACTTTGGACCGCCACCCACTGGGAGCCACTGATTTAAAATATGCTTAAATTTCAGTACTTATACCGATACTGGCTCTTTTAAGGTTGAGGAATTTAAATGTTTTTCTGCAAACCCTTTCTTCTATTTAACAAAATAAATCCAACTTCCTGAACGTGTCAGTGTTACCATAAACACATTTCCCTCCCTTTAGAGGCCAAATGTGTGAGAAGATGAGGGAGAAGTGACTCACATCCGACTTTATCATTAACTTAAATTATCATGGGAGACATACGACAGATAGAAATAATCAGGAAGTCATTCACACAAGGCTACAGTGTCTTTTTAGGCAACAACTGTGGAATACAAAGAGTTGAAATTAAAAAAATGGTAACAAATACATACAAAACATAATGCAAAGGAGGACGTTATTGGTTTCAGAGGTAGAAAATAAAGGTGTTTGACTGACCCAGTCAATCACCAGACTTAAACCCATTAGAATATTTGTGGAAGAAAGTGAAGATCAAGATTCGCCTGGCGGGCCGCCCAGAATCCTACAGATTTAGGGACTGTATGTGTGGAAGAATGAGCCAAACTCCCTATAAGAGATTGATTACTCCACACAGGAAGCGTCTGAAAAGCTGGCACTGCAAACAAAGGCATGCTCAATCCTTTTTTCCTGTCATTTCACTTTGTTCCACATAACTTTTTTTTTAATCTGCGTAGTTTTATTGAGTTAATGTAAATCACTGATTTAAATGTGTAAATATATGAAATATGTTTATGTGCTTGTGTTGATATACGATATTGGCATACTGGAACGTAAAGAGGAGACACAGACAGATACCTAGAGTGTAATATGTAGAAGCAAAGTCCACTGCAAAGCAGTTATATGTTATGACTTGGGATGAGAATGTGTTGAACCAGTGTTGTTTCCATTAACACATCACATGCCACCACTAAGAGGTGGTAGTCTTTTCATGCATTTCTGTAAAACGGGGCTCAACTCTTTCTTGAACACCACAGTCAATTTACCCTTGTCCCCAATTTTGTTAAAAGGTATGATGAAAACTGATTTGTTACATTTGCTGTGAATATTCATGATCCCCAGAGGTTGAATCCCAATATTTGTGGTGACTGGCTGACCTTTCCTTGAGGAACGCCTTCAGGTCAAGCTTTGCACACATGATATCTCAAATCTGTGCTGTTGTTGCTTTCAGTTCTTTCACTTCTGAACCACGATCCAAAGAAAGCCAAGTCCATGATGAATGATCCATATTAAAACAAGACAAACATGGTGGATATCCTAAAATATTTTCCAGTTTATTTGTTTTAGTTTTTTTTTTTCATGACATGTGTCTCTAAATAGCTAATAGAAAGCGAGTATTTCTAGGCCTGAAACCAAAACCAAGACATATTTCCGAAGCACAACTCAAACTGAGAGAGGTGGCAACCGCTGTCAACCAGTCTAATGTGTAAATACTGACACACACTTGCATCAGCAGAACACACACACACATACCCACAAACCCACAGCCTCACTGGAGGGAAGCCAAATGCTGCTGAATGCTAGCATATCAAAAGGGGACACAATAACAAGAAAGTTAAAGGTTACCTCTTGTCAAATTCTATATTTTTCTCCTTGTCAGCAAATCCCATGTGCAGAACTGAACAAACAGTGAGTGTATCCACTAACAATTATTGTGTTGGTATCAAAGCCTGATTTATCCTCTTCCTCTGCGCCATAGAGCTCTACTGTTGTCCAAAGACTATTAAAAACACATCAATAAGCCACACAGCTGCACTGGGTGACATGTTCCTTCATTACCACAAACACACACACTGTAGTTTATTTTGATTCAGTCCCACACACATCGTCTTGCTGCCCCAAATACTCACTAGAGCGCAAAATGTGGATTAATCTACTGATGAAAATAGTCCCCTACAAACTTACTATTTTCTCCTGTTTGTTTGATAAAAACTACAGTGATTACGGTTCAAGAGATTGCCAAGTCTTGTTAAAAAATCAAACTCTACATTTGTGACTCAATGTTTTACAGCTTTTCTTAGTCTTTTGATCGAATTAGATCAATTTTAGTCCTATTCCAGTAAATTAACTCAACGTTTTTGTGATGCATTTTTAATATTAATGTCATCTCAGCCATTTAACCACGGTTACAAGTGTAGTCACTTCTGGCTCCAAAAATCCAACATGATGACGGTCAAAATGTCAACTCGAGGCTGAAAAGTGGGAATCCAAAAACCAATGGGTAACTTCACGGTGGCTATGTCCATTATTTTAAGCAGTCTATGGTTTATACCAATAAAATACAAAAGACGGATATGTATAATCTAGACACGGTTGTCATTCTAAAACTCTTGAACAAGAGATGCACATATACTGTTAATGCTCACTTGACGTTAATTAAAAAACTACCCGTGTTCTCGACTGCAGAGCAGAAACATGATTTCAAAGCCGGATTCACACACATGTTCACTGAAATATTGTTTAGAGTTTGCTATGGAAATAAGGTTGGCAAGTAATGTTTTTCATTCCACTTTTTGCTAGATGAAAGACCACTGGTTCCTACAGAAACAGTGGGAATTTCAGACAAGGCTTATTGACATCAAGACAAATATCAAATAACACCTCCCTTTTCTTTAACATTATACTGTAGGAGAAGAGTATAGGCCCATCATTTGTCTTCACACTAGTGTCATTCTCTGTGCTGCTGTTGCACATTATTTTGCCAACGTGCTGTAGGTGAAGAAGCCTAAACAAGTCATTGTTGCTGGACAACAGGGTTAAGTGCTGACAGCCTGCTGGGACAATGGTGACATTGTTCAAAGCTCTGGGTGAAGGAGCGGGGGGCGGCGCTGCATAGCTGCAAGGCTAGGCTCACCTTGGGTGGTTTGAAAGGGTAGTCTGGTGTGAAGGCGATGTCCAGGAAAAACACTCCACCCTCATACACGGAGCCTGGAGGGCCCAGGATGGTCGACCTCCATTCGTAGATGTTGTCTCCTTTAGGACCGGCACTGAGGGAGAGAAGAGGAAAACAGTTAATCTACATGCAGCCGTTAGAGAGGAAAAGACGCTTTAATCTTGTAACTCAATTTTCTCTGCAGCAGCAAGGGATTGAATAAATAGTGTGTGATTATCAGATGTTAAATCAGCTGCACACAGCTGCCGTTTAAAGTTCTTGAAGATTATGCAACATTACTACAGTGTAAATAACAAAGACTGCATCTGTAAGCCAGGAGAAATGATGAGTATGATCAATGTCATGTGGATGACTGATCTGTCTGAGATATGCAGGCAAGCATGAAACACACACCAAACAACACACTCAAAACCACACACACACACACACACACACACACACACACACACACACACACAGAGGAAGGTGATGAGCGGCAGCAGCAGTGGCGGCTCTGTTTCCTCACTGTTCATCAGCGATTCACCGTTGGGCAGCTGGCTGCTGCTGAGCTCCATTGTTGCCTTGATTCTTGCCACAAAACACACACACGTACACAGTCACACAAAAAAACACACACACAGCTGTGCGAAGAGAGGCACTAATCCAATTCCATTTTCTATTGGAATTAGGCCAGATGCCCCTGTCGGTTTCTTGTATTACTTTTACTTTCATCATTTACACACAGAGAGAAAGCCAGAGAGAGCGAGCAGGAGAGAGAGAAAGAGAAGGAGAGCGAGTGAGTGAGAGCGTGTGTGAGGTACATAAATGTAAGATGAGAGTGTGAGTGGAGTTGTTCATGTGAAACAGCAGCCTGTTGTAAAGCACCGGGCCACTGCAGACCTATTTCTTGTCAGCGTGTGTTTGGACACAGAGAGGAATTATGGGAGCGGGCCGGGGAAAGGATGCCGACATGTTCTCCTGGATGGATAAAAATAGTCCTGGAGAGCGATAGTGTACCAGGGCCGACGGGGGACAAGAGGGCCAATAAATCGCTCTGCTCGGCATGAGGCTGTGGCCTTATGTGACATTGATGTAGAAATCTACGTGTGACAAATAGATTTTTAAACGCCAATGGTTTGGTTGTAGAGCAGCACTGCCAGATTTGGTTAAATAAATGACAAAATATGGTGACTGATTGATATTTTAGACAATTTATTTTAGACTGAAAAGGAAAACAAGCTCAGCCAAGGCTGCGAGTACTTGAATGAAAGAAAAAGAAGTCAAGATAACACAATAAAATCCTAAGGCTTATTTTCATTGTGGTCCCTTTGAGGCTATATTGATCTTTTATTATTATTTTTTATTATTTTAACAGCTCTCCTTGCTCTGGCACTAAACCTGCACATATTTCAACACGTTAAAAAAGCCAAACTTCCCCCAAAGCATCTACAGACCCATCTCTAAACTGCATTTTGTTCCCAAAATCTTGGAAAAATTGGTTCCTTGGCAGCTCCATTATGTCTTGCAATCAAAAGAATGCATTTTTAAAAATGTAATCTGTTTTCTACCAATTACGAGGAGTGTCATGATGCAATGATATGAATCATTATAGCTATTCAGTGATCAACAATCCCATGTAGTGTAGTAATCCCATGCAATGCAAAGACATCAATACATATTGCCATCTTTAAGATGCATCTTTATTTTGAAATTTGCATGTAGTGGTCTAGAGCCAGTCAGCAAAGAAAAAGACAATGAGGATATTTACTAATTCCATCCATCCATCCATCCAAAATTTGTCACAGGCCCTTAAATCGAATAGTACTGATAGTACTGATAGACACTACTGAGATTGCGGAGACTGACACTGTAGACCATGACATACTTATTGACAGGTTCTATCTATCAGGAAGTCTTCGACCACAATTGAAAAACTAATTTTCCTCTGTTTAACCAATGTCTTCTGGTGTGTCCCAAGGCTCTATACTTGGTCCTATACTGTTTTCTATTTATAAGCTACCCTGAAGTAACATCATCAGCAGGTACTTAATTTCTTCAATTTTATGCAGATAATACCTAGTTTTACCCTTCTTTCAAACCTAACAATTTGGATTTGAGACTATGAGCTCTTAGAACTGTCTCCGAGGCATTTAGAGATGGATGAACCAAATTGTTTTTTCATCTGAATGTCTACCAAACTAACATATTAAAGATTGCTGCAACACCTGATATCAAAGAATAACTTACCTGTAAAGAAACTGAAAGCAGTATCTTGCTAACCCTTCAAGTTTTAAATCTGTTTCACCTCTGACCGCACTCACCATTGCTGATGGCGTGCTGCACTAAAACAGCTGTGATATTATACTGTCCTGGAGAACAGTACATCATCACAGCAAGGTGAGAAGTTAAACCAATGGAGGTCAGCTAAAAAGAGATTTAGCATTATGGTATCATTTATCAGCCCTCTAGCACGCAGGATGATCCTACCTAATTGGAAACAGAGAAATGCACCCACACATTCAAAAGTAATGGAACACTTGGAATTGTGGATTATTTTTTCATTAAAGAGGAGAATTTTTACAAAATAAAGCATCTATCTGTTCATAGCCATGCCCTGCCCTTACGCTTCGTTACAGCGGCTCATAGTTAGTTTTAGAATTTATTTTAATTTGTTATAATTACCTATAAGGGACTACACAGCAAGGGCGATATTTTGGGTGTATCCCATTTTCTTGTCTATTTTAATATGTTTCATATCTTCTACTTACTTTATTACTGCTTGATTACTGTTTTATCTTTACTGCGTGATTTTTATTACACACCTCTGTTTTAGAAAAAGAGTATTATTAATAGTAAAATAAATTGTTTCAGTTAGGAGTTTAAGGGTTTTACTATGGTCTTTTCTACGCATAAAATAATAAAAGTCTGAGTGAAACACAGAGCTTTTATTACAATGATTATTGCTTTTATTATTTCCTCTATTACACTTAATGTATCCTATGTGACAAACCAGAAAGTCAACTTTGTTACAAAAGCCTGTTTTATTTTAATGAACATCAGCACACCAGAGCAACTATTGCTAAGCTCAATCCACAAACTACAGATGAAAAACCTCAAAAAACCAAACATTAAGTAAAATCCTATTGCAAGGTACACATTTAAAAGCATCCTCTAGGCCCATTTGGCCAACCACTGATTTTTCTCTCCATTAAGTTCCCACAGTTCTGTCTGCAGCATCTGGAAATGTTTAGAGCTCTGCCAGCAGCACCTCCTTTTTCTGTTCCTGCAGCCTGGTACAAGCTGCTCTGACAGGAGGGCAGATTTGGGATCCAGTAAAGAAGGTTCTTTATTTTTACCACCTGCCTAGGCCTGTCAAAATGACGGAGGACACACACCTCCAAGATTCACCTCGGGGTATGCTCTCTTATCATCTTGCAACTTGACTGCCTCTATGTTCAATTGCTGGGGAATTATCTTTAAGAATCCAGGATCTGCTTCAAATATACCAAAAACTCAAGCCGGAGGAAAAAGATGCCTGTTCATAAAGAAGGCTGAATGGTGATGATGGACCCTGCTATTTCCCACGGTGTCAATTTCCACACTATAAGCCATTATTAATGAGCCTGGAGCACTAAGAGCACCCTGCCAGAGGAGCTCTATAATTAAGATGAGACTGTTTCGGTATCCTTTAGCTCCTTTGCAACTGTAAATTCTTTATACAGACCACTGTAAAATAAAATGATGAATTTACCACATGAACTGCTAAGTGTAGATTTCCCTTCTGAACTGATTTTGTTTATTTTTACCGACTGAGGAAGGTAGCTTTACAAAAAAAGAAAAAAAAAAGAAAAATCAATGAACATTTCCTAAATAGCTGGAGGCATGCTGTGCTCCACCCCATCCCACACAAGAAGACATTTATATTGTGCTTGCAGTCTGTAGTCAGATGCAGTCAATCAGCACCACTTATTCTTGGTAAAATATCTCACTCACAATTCTATAATACCAAATTTAGGGATCCAATAAAAAAAAAAACACGTTTATTTTAAGTTAATAAAACAAATAATAGCAAATAGGGATAGGTATCCTTAGAATTTTATTAATACTACTAAAATCATCAACAATACTTATTGGTGCAGTTTTTAATCAATACTCGTATCCGCTCTTTTTTAAGACAAAATAATTAAATCATTTTATAGTAGTAAATTAATAACATGATCAGAATTGAAATTTAGCTGGATTTTTCACATCCATGGGCTCATAGAGCAAGCACACTAGCATTTTCTGTAGCCCCCCACCCTTCTGTCACATGAACACATGAAGGTAAATAGCTCTCCATTTGGCTATTACTGAGTTTTAGAACAAGCAAGTGTTATAATTTACTACGTCTGTATAAATCGAACACTTTGGCTTAAAATAATCATCAAAAACTAAACAAAACTGATCTCTAGTTTCTTTAGGTTGTAAACAACAAAAGTAACTCAAAGTGAGATTCAGATTCTGTATAAAAATAGGCCAAGTAAATAAAATAGACCACAAGTTCATAAATCATCAGAAATGTGAAAATGTACTCTCATGGAATATATTTTGGATGTTGGATTAAATACCTTTAGGTTTTGATAACTACAGACTGTCGCTTTCTGTGATGCCTCACTTTGCTTGCATTTATGTGGTGATGAAATCCTAAAAATAAATTTGAAGTGCAGTGTTCTTAACATAATGTCTGTGTAATTTAATTTTTAATCAATAGAATCAGAATTGGATGGAGATTAATTAATCAATCCAGTTGTGCTTCAGGTATTAAAACCTTAGTTAAAATCAAGATGTTATCAATGGTCAGAAAAAAACAGGCACATTCAGATTAATGTTATATATTCTGACTGCGGGGATGTTATGGCCTTTAAAGGATTTGTATTAGAGGAGGCTGTTCATTAACTGTTTCTGGCTGCACATTTTTATCTTAGAGCTCTTCCAGAAACTCAAATACAGGTATTGTACAGTATATTTATAAATATTCTACTACTTTTGAAATCCAATATTATTTTACTCTCACTATTGACTGCTGTGCCATCTAACACCTTTAAAGTACTGCTTGGATCACCCGACCCCACCATCTCAGACTACCTTTCACTCGTTCCTCCCTCCCATCTCTCTTGTAGCTCTTCCTGAAAACTATTTTTACTCAGGCAAGGCAACACATTCACACACGCACTCTCTCTCACACACACACTCACACACACACACACACACACACACACACACACACACACACACACACACACACAGAGCAACATAAAATACATGAACTTTCACTGGTGGCGAAGAGGTTTGAGACTGCTGTGTTTTCTCAGAGCTCAGCTTACAGAAAAACTGAGAGCTGCTCTATTTAGCACAGAAATGCTGAATGTGTCGAACGTTTGAACTCAGTGGGTGTCAGTTGTGGCTGAGATAGTAGCCATAATGTGGCAACATGTTAAGGCATCACAGAGAAACAACAGCATACTAAGTCACCTGGGGTAGGGAGGATGTCAGATTACCTGTTTAAACCTTTATTTAGTAAGGAAACATCTAGTGTGCTCTGTGCTCTTTCACAGCAGCTCCCTGCTGCACACATTGCTCACACATATTCAGACAGACACAATCACAGCCTTGTACTGCAGCAGCAGCAGCAGCTGGGAGCTCAATGTCCCACTCAAGGGCACCTCCACAGTGGTTGTTAAGGGAGCAGAGAGTACTTTTCTTTACACACACTTTTCCAGCTAGTTTGGGGATTTGTTAAAATGTTTGGGGATTTGAAATGTTAACCTTCTCTAGCTTCAAGGTAACTGCTGATTTCAGCTTACTGACTCAGTGACTAAGTTTACATGCACAAAATATTCTGTTTTCTGCTCTTATTCTGAAAAATGAAATTCCTACTGAGTCATTTACATGTCTGATGAATATGAATATTCTACTATTTCCATTTACATGCAGATATACAGAATCCGATTAACGTTCCCTAATATTGTTTATTACATAACAATATGGAAAAGTGGAATGTCTGGAGCTGCTTGTGCCATTTTGCACCAAAATAAGATTTTTGCAGAGTTTTTTCACCAGTGGCAGACTTGCTTGATAATGCAAACACACACTTTCATTCTGTGAACTTTTGCCTTGTAAAGGTCAGCAATGCAATATTTGCATATATCAAAAAACATAAATGTCAAACGAATGGTCCTAAATCCCAAATTATACAAGCATATCCCATATGTCAGAATATTCAACTGAATTTTTTTTTACGTGACCAGTATTAAATTCAGAATACTGTCATATTTGGAATAATAGAAGAATATCAGTGTTCATGTTAACATATACTGGGGTGATAACACTTATGCTCATATGTATGCTTATGAAAAATGATGATCAGATGACCCAAGACCCATGTCAATGCCAGGACCGAACAGAGCAAGTGGATGTTTGTGCCAGATGTAATGAAATTCTCTCCAGGCAACTCTGAGATATCAAGTTCATGAGAGTGGGACAAACATGAGGTTACAACAACCTTGAACTTTGACCTTTGCCCACCAAAATCTAATCAGTTCATTCATGAGACCAAATGGACGTTCATGCCACATTTAAAGTAATTCCCTCAAGGCATTCTTGGGATATCGCATCGAGAATAGCACGTACATATGAATGTATACGGACATCCCCAAAACACCATGCTTCATGCAGCGGCTGCAGCTGGTATGCCGCATAAAAATAACAGGTGTTCTGAAAAGTCATTTATCAAACATGATCTCAAAGAATAATCCTATCGCTGCGTAAGACCACTGTGATTTGTGAATCAAGATTTTCAATTTCGCTAGAAATTTCAACACAGCATGAAAAATGGTTAACATCAGCTGCCAGTCAAACACAAAACTAATTTACATATTGTGAGATTTATGACAAAGTGTTTCCTTTTTAAAAATTAAAAATCTGTCATTATTTTAACCAGTATGGAAATTAACCCGAAAATTCAGCACTTACACTGACAGATGAATATAATCACTGCTACACCAAAGAGAGAGAAAGAGAATGAGGGAGAAAAAAATGCAAGCAGTCCGTCCTGCTTTGGGACAGACCTCTGGGAAAGACTTCAGCTCTGTGAAGTCACAATAATAAACACTTTTAAAATCTCTGTGACAAGTAGAGACCAGCGGAGCCAAATCCCACTGCCACACACATGCACATATACAGAGAGGCTTACAGTGAGAGGGAGGGGGGGGCAGCACAAACAATTTGCAGTTTAAACAGAGTGATCAAACACACAAGGACTAAGAGACAAACTGCTGAACAAGTGTACTCAGCTTCATCATTCCCAATTCCTCTCATCAGCCTCAGTCTCCTCAGGCTGACACAACAGACAGACCCATGAACCAGGACTGAGTACACATCTAGAACAGGATGATAAAAGGCATCGATCGCTCAGCATCTTCAAGGACACGCTGTGCTTTCTCTTAACTTCTATCTCCAGTCTGTGATTGAACACATTGGCTAATAATGCTTTGTTATTGAGGACAATAAACAATCAGTCGTTAAGTGGAAGTAGCTAGAGCCGGGCAATATGGAGAAAATCAAATATCACAATATTTAGCTCACTTATAAGTCATATACCGTATACCCCGGTGAAACTTCAGCAAGATATGAAGGTATGAAAAATTAGGTAGCCCCCAAGCCTAACAGAAAACTTAGGGTGGGTTTTTCTTTTGCTAAGAAAGATAAAATGAAATAAAATGAAATAAAATGAAATAAAATGAAATGAAATGAAACAAAAGAAAAGAAAGTGGACCAGGAGTTAAGATTCTGTTTTCCCATTTGGGACAAAGGACTTTTTTGTGGGGGGAAAAAAAAAATTAAGTTCTGTGAACTATAAAGTGCCCTAGGTCTGTAACATCATGTGTGCACAAGTAATTATCCTATGCGTGCAAGATCCATATCTTGTTTGCACAAGATATAAAACGTCATAGTGACTCTGCTAAAAACAGTCGAACCACACAGAAAGAAAAGATTTCAAAAACTCACGCAGGCATCTCCAGTTCAATTCCTAGTACCGATGACTCGCAGCTTTTTGAAATTTCAGGCATGAAAACAGCTAAAACATCAGTTAGAAAAAGCTCCACAAAACCTACAAACCTTTGATAAAACTGCTAAGATTTCACTTGATTTCAGACTGAAGCAGCAGCCTCTTGAGTAAGCAGCGGCTCTGTGACCTCTGTGCTCAAAGTGGCATCATTTATCATGTTCCCCTGTGGGTGTATCAATGACTGCGTTAGCTAATCAATTCAGCTAATGAGGCTGAGTGACAAACAGGAGCCCCAGCTGTCCATCTCTGTCAAGTCAACATATACTAACAGTTTTAAAGAGAGGGATTTAGGGACAACTGCACAAAGACATATCTGCAAAACCCTTTTCCTTTTATTATAATGATTTTGTCATCATTCAAGTAGGTGGGATGTGAAAAGGAATTGCTTCAGCTTTTGATTAACTGTGTTTTCTTACAATTGCTATTGCAATTGTATACAGTCAAAACAAAGTGCAATTTCATGAAAGATGTCTTGTTTGTAGCCTAATAAAGTAACTCGCCTGTTGCTTTTGCTTTTTATTGTTGATATTTAAATAGAGTTACCAGACAAATCATAACAAAAACATATATCATCACATATCGTATCGTATAGATGTGTAAACAGGAAACTGTTTGCTAACACATTTGCCGTATCAACTAAATAAGTGACCAAAAATCTAAAGATGCAGGTTTAAGGATATGTACCATGTGAGCATAATATAAACCGGTATTAGGTATTAATATATATAAAACAGGGTTTCATGATCTCATGATTGAGATGGTAAAAAGTTCAAGAGCCACCTATGGGCCCTTGCCCTTCAGTTTTTTCAATAGTGCTTAGGTCAGGTCAAAACAGGTTTATTTATATAGGCCAAAATCAATAATTTGCCTCAAAGGACATCCTCTACACTACACCTATGCACAGGAATAAAGTCCTTTAGTCATTACTTCCAGAACATGGCACTCCATTTTGAATTTTATCTAAAAGATTCAAAATATAAACTTCAGCAGTATTTTTTCAGATCTCAGTGTGGTTGCTCATAGAGTCTTTAATGCCTTTAACACTTCAAGATATTTCTCACCAACATATTATTATTAATATTGAAGCACATCCGCTGTGTTTCTACACTCAAGGACACTGTGTAAATGTCAAGTGACTCACCAGCGAGCACACAGATATGTTACACCACACAAATTATTACAAATAGGTAAAGAAATATGGCTTGCAGACAGAAAGCCAGTCAGAGGAGAGTCAGAACCACTGTCAGGGAAAGCAGACATTTGGATGTTGTTCATATGTGACTGGAGTTGTGTGTTGTGTGAATGACAGTGTAAATTCTCTAGTTTTAAATAAACAGTTCTAATTATCATTATATATCATTATACTTTCCTTGATGCTTTTTCGTAGTTATGTAATAATTTTCTGATTCTCTCACTTTTTTAAAGCTAATTTTCACCTTTCATTTTTTTTTCGATTTCTAAAACATTTCATGCCAAGTCTCTGATTGCTTTTTTTCTCATGTTTTTGAGAGACATAAAACCAGTTTGCACATGTTTTTCTATTTAAATGTTTACATGCCCTTGAAACCCATCTGAATGCGGCACAAGAAAACTGATGTTGCTCCAGGCCTTAAAGGGTTCAATAAACTGACCAAGAAAACTGTTTCGACTGTAATAAGTAAGGGAAAATGGTCATTATCCTAAAATATCATAATTTGCTGCTCAGACAACCCTCTTACTAAAACAGGAAATTTAACTCAATCATCCCAGTGGGATTAAATGAGGTCCTTGTCCCTCCACTGAGCATCCCCTGGCAGGCAAACAATTTCAACCCAAACGGCTGACTGATTAGATTGAGATTTCATAGCACCCTTTGACAAGCAGGGCAGAGGTGAAATTATGAAGACGGCAAGATATCAATGTACAATGAGATTCAGAAAGACAAGCCAGCAGGACATTGTCAGCCTCAGCTCCTGTTTGCCGCAGAGAAGACAGGACCAAAGAGGAGAGGACAGCGGAGGATGAAACCCGACTAGCAGCATTACCATCTACTTACTGTCCAGCCTGCATGGCTAATCCCCCCTCCCATTCCAGATTACAAACTAACTGGATTAAAACCTGACGACGAATGATACAGCACTGCACTGACTCAAACACTTACATTCCCAATACACACTAAAAGGGCCTTCAACAGCTTAAAAAAAAAACCAAAACAATTGCCTGGAAACAACCAACGCAAAAACAGTTTAACACCAGAAAAAAGTCATTACAACTCAAAGATATATTTGGCTGCTGGGAAAATGTTACAGTGCAGCAGTGTGATCACAAAAACAGCACTTTCACAGTCTCATATTGTGACACAGTTCATTTCATTTCCACTGGGTGTCCACACCTTGCAGGCTCACATAAGGGTGTTTCTGTGACAACCAATCACATCTGTTAAAAGAATGCATCATAGCAAAAGGGTCAACCACACCTCTCACTTAGGTAAAAGTTTCTGTTGCTTACTTGCTCAGAGTTGCTCTGAGAATTTTCCTAAATCATTTCCTGGGCAAGGACTCTTTGCAAGAAATTGTTAGGTTTAGTTAGGAGCTCTCTAAGAGTATTCCCAGAATGTTTGTGAATACGACCCCTGATCTCTACATTTCTGCAGGTATGTGGATTCAGCAGAGGCATAAACTTTAAAAGCAACTTTTGAGCCTGCATGTCAAGCATAAGCCTTTGGTGCAGAGCCTAGCAGCAACACTACCACAGTCACTGCACTGCAATTGGATTTTAAGTTCAAACTTTTTCATTCTTCAACTCGTTTGTCAGGGCAAAGTGCAAACAAGAGATGAAGTGAGAGCTGTTGGTGCAACAAGTCCTCCAAATTAAACTGCATCATTTGTGACTGCCCTCTGAAATGACACACGAGAACGTTTTCTGAACTGAATCCAACACCAGCAGGATGACATCATTTATGTGAGTTTCAAAACAGTTACAAATCACTAAAAATAAAACAGTTTTGTGATGTGACAACACTGTGATGGAGGTTTAAATAAGAGAGAAACAACTTAGGGTTAATTAAAGATCAGGATTTGAATTAAAACAAGTACCAGGGTTAAATTGGTTTGAGTTCAAATAACTGCTTTGTTGAGGTAAAGGGACCTTCGTTTTTATGGTTACAATAATAACTACCTGGTTAAGGGTCTAGAAAGATCAAGGTCAGTGTTATTGACTGTGAAAGGAAATGAACAGTGATCTCCTGCCATACAGTCTGTCTTCTCCCATCCATCCTCCCAACCTCCTCCCTCTGTGGAATTTGTTGCTTTATAATAACATCTGACTCTTTTGCTCTCGACAGACACGAGTCATAATTACTGCGTCTGTTTGAGGGCTTTGTCACTTGTATGCAAACATGACGTTTTAGGGCATTTGTTCAAACAAGTGCTTCTGTCATTTATCTTGGGAGGCCATTCGTGTCAGTGACATACCCTGAAAGCAACCTGCTTTGATTGATTTCATTGAATTAAAGCTACAATTTTACTTTATAAGAGGATAATTGCCAGTTGCTTCTTTTGTGTATAACTGAAATGCGTAAAATCAAAAAAGAGCTTTTCCATGCTTTCTCTGCAATGTACTCCACATCTTGTACCAACTGCAGCTCATGTAAAGTTCTTGTTGGATAATCCAACAGCATTTTAACCCCATGCCCTACTCATTCTGATCTGTGGAATTAGGGAATGTCGGAGCTAGGAGAATTTTTGTAACTTTTGACAGGCAGACACACTTTACTCAGATATTGGCTAAGAATACGACTGAGTGCAACACGCTGAATGCCTATGAGCAAGGACTGTCCGAAAGTTTGCTCCATTATTCCACGTTTTAAGATTCATCATGTTTCACGACTGTTAAAATAGGGATGTCAATGGTTTACCATGAATTGGTTAACTGCAGAGAATATTTTTGACCTGATAGTTGGCCTATAGCTTTATTTTGCTCTTCAGTTTAGTAGTAATACTAACACTATGTAGGGTTTCCCACACATTCATTCATGTGTGGTGGCCCGCCACTATCAAAACAGCTACTGCCACAAATAAATTTACCATTTTTGGAGGTGGACCGTTCCTTACAAGTGCTGTTTGAATATGTACACTGTTTGGTTATTCATCACATCACACTCTTGGAGCGCAGAGCAAACTCCAGGCATAGATGGAGCACTTACTCTGCAGCAAAATCTGGGGATCAAAACCCAGAATTACACTGAGCAGCACACTGACTTGCAAAAAAATCCAAGAACAACACGACTGCTTAACTTGAAGCAATCTTGGTCGAATGAGGGGTCTCTGACTGATGATTCGGATCTCTGACTTTCATGGGGCAGCCCTATTAACTACAGTACAGTATGTTACCACTGTTAGCACGACTAGCCATATTAGCTGGCATGGCTAGTGGTCATAACTTAGTTAACAATGCTAATTCTGATGACATTTCATACAGCCTTGTTAGTTTCAAAGATGTTGATTGGGCAGCTTACCAGACAGTGTACTACACCCTAACACATTTCATTACCAATTAACTAAAAAAGCACTTAATCATTTACCCAAGGCTCCAAGAATACCTGCCAAATCTCATTAAGGGAAACTCAGCAGGTGGCTGAAAGACAAAAATCACCTAGTTATAGCAGGTTTTATTAAGCCATGAATCTCTGGAGCGTGTTCCTTGCAGTTTAGTTTCAAAGCCTCATTAGCAAACACTAACCAGCAGCATAACGTCAGTTCTTTTAATGAAGGGTAGACTCAAGGTCTCGGGGAATGATCCTTTGTAAAAAGGCTCCAGAAAGAGGTGAACTGCTTAAATCCCCGTGAGATAAAAGCTCTTTTGATTCCTTTGTTGCTTAAGCTTAAAGGACTAAGTGCTGGCTTGCGCAGGCTTTTGTCCCTCTTCACTTGGTTCAGCTATATATTCACAATGCACAAGTTCACTGGGAGCAGAGGTGACAAGAGCAGGCAGCATGAGGGCTGATTGGAGGAAGGTCGACCCTGGTGTAACTCCAACACCCTCAAAGCTTTGAATCAGCACTAAACCAATTGCACTTCCCTATTGTCTTGAACATGTTGCCAAGCAACATAACATCCCTGCAGTGACTCGGTGCATGTGTTTGTGTGTGCGTGTGTGCATTTTGTCTAGCAAAAGGAATTTCCATGGAAACAACAACAGCAGTAAAAGCAGACACAACAGCGCTGCCTGACTCACCTGAAAACTGTTTAGCCAATGAATAAAAATAAAAGACCAATAAATGACTGCATTGCCTCACACATTCATCTTTGTTTATGGCTCATCATCTCCGAGTACATCCTTCAGGGACAAATCAACAAACATTAAGCTATCAAATTAGCCAACGAGATCATACGAAGGGAATCAAGACACAGATTAGTTCCTAAATGTTAGTGACAGCTCATGGGCAGGCATCAAATCTAATTCACTCCCTGAAAGCTCCTTCTTATGATGTCTCAAATAAGGAGTCAGATTTGCATCAATACAGAGCAGTTGGAAATGAGTTAGGCCATTCAGGCTTCGTGCATGATTTGCTTTGATGGCAAGAAGTGAAAGTGCAGTCATGGGAAAAGCTCATCATCCCCAACTTAGTTATCTCATGTCTTATCTTTATGAAACACACTGAGGTCGTGATGGGGAGGAGGGTGTAGTTTGGTACAGGGTGACACTTGATTAGATGCTATTGAGGTTAAAGTGGAGAATAAAATTATGAAAAAGGAAAAGGGTCCAGGCTTGTACTAAATAGAAGTGAATGGAACATGAATGTTTGCCAAAATTAATTTTGATTATGTGTGACCATAACCTTCAGGCAGAATTACACTGGCCGCGTCAGCAGTGCATGAGCATCGCCGAACCTGTTTTTTTTTCTGCGCCTGTTTTAACAAGTTAGAGCAGCCACACAGCCTGCATGAGCAGCACTGGTCAGGCACATCTCAGCGGCTTGTCACCTGCGACAGATCTAGAAAAATGGTAGCTCGCCGATTTTTTTCCGCATGCTGCACAGGGTTATCTGCAGAAATAGACAGTGAAAATGGCATTTTGATAATTACATTGAGTCTATACCACCTTTTACTTCAGTTTAATAGTCTCTCTCTGTCACAGAGATGAGGAAATACTTAGATGTCTGTTTTACTCAAACTTCCCTGCTCTTGTTCCAAAATAAAAGTCCTCTGACATTGTCTCTTTCGACAGAATCTCATCAGTTGTTGACAAAAGGTAATTTATAGTGAAACGTTTGCAGGACCATGTTGTTGATGATGCTGGAGATTGCAGGACTTCATAAACGAGTGGAATTTGTACTTAAAAATTTGGAAAAACAGTACTCATAGCAGCAGGCAGCTCTGCAGAAGCATCACAGCAACAATGCATCCAAGTGTGAACACCACGAGCATGCAAAACGCTGCAGTTCAGTGAGGTTGCTGCCATGCACTGCTCATGCAGCCAGTATGCTTCTGGCGTTAGGGCGAACAATGAAAACTGACATTTTTAGACTGTGAGCCAAGGTCCTGAGCAACAAGGTGCAGAGGCATTCCTCAATACTATAAAGCACAGAATTTAAACGTGAAAGAGCCAAATGTATGCATATTTCCTAATCTAAATACGTGCAAATCACACAAGAGCACCAAGCACCTTTTTGCTTGGCAGCACAGTTGGGGGAGCTTTGAGAATTACACAGTTTTTTTTTTCGTCTCAGTTGTGCACGTTTAGCAGCCACAAAATCTGCACAATCATTTTATGAATTTGCCTGTGAGTGTATGTATGCTGCCAAGTTTGCTGTGTTGCCTGACGCAGCATATGGGGCACGCGTGCCAGTCCAGATTGCAAACTGTAATTGTTTTGTCAATGTTAAAGACAGAAACATTATTTTCATTACAGTATACAGGAGAAAACAAGCCCAGCCATACTGCTGACTCTGAGGGAGGAGAAGGATTCTCCAGCTCTGTGTCTTCATTTTCTGTTAGTCATTTTGTTAGCTTGGGTATTTGCTTTAGCTCCAGCCCCTCCCTCTCTGCTCTCAGCTTATATGTGTATGGAGCCTTGCTCTAACACACTCTTCTGCAGACACACAGATGGGTTTTTACTCTTCCAATAAATCAGCTGGAGATGGGAGAAGGAAAGAATGTAGTCCAGCTTTTCGATACGGTGTCTTGTACACTTTTCTGTGCTCAATCTTGAAAGTTGAATATGAATTTTTACTGTGAAATGAAAACAGCAGATCATTGACTACTTGTAGTTGTGCACACAAATTTTCGACACTGTACTGTGCAAAGTTACTTCAAACAAAATGTCTTACACATTGGGACTTTGGGAGACAAACTGAAAACACAATGCTTCCAGCCCCAGCTATCACCAACGCGGAGGCATGAAAATAAGTAAACAAAATGCAGAATCTGACCAGGCATTTACAGCCAAGTTTGGTGAGAATTGGTGCTACAGACATATTTCAGTTAGTACCAAAAAAGTAGGAAATCTTGCCATAGAAAATGTAACCAAGGGCTATGTATAAAACCTCAGAAATCATTTATATATCCCACCGTTTTGCTTTTAAAAAATAACCTCCCTGTGGTGACTTCATGCATGACTTCCTGATGCTTTCTCAATTACTTGTTGGCGTATGTCTCCCATGCAGCCTATTATGCTGCGTCCACAGTAATAATTTAAGTAAATGATAATGTTGGATGTGAGTCATTTCTCCCTCATCTTCTCTCTCATTCAGCCACTAAAGGGAGGCAAATGTGTTTATGATAACCTTTAGTGTTGCTCTTGCCATTGATGATTCCCATCAGGGTGCAGAAATGGCAATTCATTAACCCTCCTCCACTAGCTGCGAGGAACTACAGCCAATAAAACAGACAGAGAGAGGGAATGAAGAAATAGAGGAGATGGAAAAAAACAACCAAATAAAAACAAGAAAATGGTTTTTGCGATGTTTTGCTTTGTTAAGAGAATCGCTGACATTCAATACAACAGCACTCCTTCTTGTGTGTTATTGCTTAACCCTTTGAAACCTGAGCAAATTGGCTGGATTTCTTTCAAAAACATGGGAAGAAGACAATGAGTAACTCAACTTTACAAGAAATGGCCCCAAAAATTAGCAAGAAATTACTAAAAAGTCACAATAAATTACCTAAAAATAAGCAACAAAAAAAGAAAAAAAGGAGAAAAAACAGGCACAAAAATTCATTCATGCCTTTCTGTCACATATTTTATAATATACTATTATGGTTCTCTGGGTATTTAACTCTATTTTTTATAACTTCTGATAATTCCCCACAGCAAATTTTCAGATTTTTAAAAGTTGCTTTATTCCCATGTTTTCAAAAGAAATCAAACCATTTTTCTCAGGTTTAAAAGGGGTTCCTCATAGCATTTGACATAATTAAAATAAAATACATTTACATTCTCATTCTAAATTAGAACCAACCAACTCTGTTCTTAAAAAGAAAATGTTGAGATTGAATTGGAGTAAAATCTATTTTCAACCTGACCAATAAGCTTCGGTTCACAGTGAATCCTGTTTTATGGACCAGCTATCTGTAAGAACATCAGAGTGTGAAACCAAAGACATTAATAGGCTTGAAGTTTTCTCTCCCAGTCAACTTTCTGATACTGCAAAGCCATCTTATTGAAAAACTGCGCTGAGAAGTGACAAGAGGCTGCAAATCTAAATAGTTTTCAGAGGTTTTGGCCTTGAATTTGGTGCAGATGCCAAAAAGGCTCATACACCGCTTTCCAATAAAAGGAAAATCTTACTATGCAGACACTGGGGAGTCTCAGAGTAGAAAATCTGTCCTAATTGGCCAAAACTTTAGTGATGCACATTTGTTCCAGGCTTATACTTTCTGGCAACAAATGAAGGTTTGCAATGGTAATGATTTGGGTCTGTAACATACTATTGAGCAACAGTAAATCAAACTTTGATAGCTCTTACAGCACCTCAGAGAATATTTTGATTGACTTATTTCCCTTGAAGGCGTGAAGTCGTATAAAGTCGTATAAAATGTGCTGAGAGGTGAAAAGACACTGGAAATCTGAATTGATTTTAGAGGCTTTCGCATGTGCTTAGCCTTGGCCTTGGTGCAGCTTTTGAATAAAAGGAAAAATTTAAAACATCTTTTAGTTTTGACATTCTATCGTAACCTGGATAACTTACTTATTTAGGATTATTTGCCCGTAGCTTAAACATTAAAAAATGGGTTTTTTTTCTACACATTAAATTCTAAAAAACGCTCTGCGCTGCAAGAAACAGAAAACACCTAACCCTTTTAAGTTGCAAACATTATTTTGATGAGTTGTGTTGACATAAAATTGTTGATAATTACATCAACCTAATACTGTGTGTAATTAAAACTGAAATCTCTGCCTTAATTGTTTTAAAACAAAATTCAAGTGGTAGTAACCCAATGAAATTGGCATGACAATTTAACTTTTCTTCACCTTCAGTTCAGGATTTCAAGTCCCCTCCTCTGACTAATTAATGTGCCTGGACAAATTCAGACAGTTAAGACTTTGTGTTAGGGACCTGAATGCTAATTCTCCTCACTCAATGTAGTTTGTTTGTTGTATGTGATTTTATTAGAGGCTGCCATAACGTAAAAAGATTATGTAAATTGTTTTTTTGTTGAGCCACATCATTTTTTAGTGTACTTTTTAGCATTTTAGGTCTCAAGAAAAGCAAAAATCACATCCATTCCACAGATCAACACATCCAAAGCCCTGTACCTTGACTACCACATTTGCCCAGTGTGGTGTTTACTAATATATGGGTTGATTAATTCATTGCTACAACACTAAGATGGGGAACTCTGTATGTGTCTTACAGGATTCTGAACTACACTAACACTTGGCTATAAGGATCTGACATCTGCTTCAACGATTCAGGGGAGAGTTGGGCGAAATCTCACTCTTCATTTTTTCACCGATCTGATTTATAAAAAGCAAAGCATTCTGACTTTTGAATTCTTATGATATCCTTTAGCACCACTTTCCCTGTGTAAACTTTAACTGACTCTGGTTCTAATAAAATCTTCAAAAGCAACAAGTTATGAAAGTCAGTCCCGAGAGAATATCAGGTCACTTCTCATGGCCGCAGTTGTGGTCCTCAGAAAATCAGACCGCTGCCAGTGTGATGTTCCTTTCCCAGAAAACACTCTTTTTTATCTAAAAGGCTTCTTTCATCTTTTGTAAAACGTCTTCAGTCAAAGTGCTTTCATCCTCTTTGAAAAAAAAAAAACTGAGGGCATAAAATTCCATCCTGGCGAGAAGATGGAGATTTGCTGGTGGTGTGTGTGTGTGTGGGGTTGTGTGCGTGCAGTCAGCAGTGTCTCATCTTGTTGACAGGGAACAAAATCCAGCAGCTGCATCACAACAGTGAGCTCCGCAGAGAGGTGAAGCTTCTGTTTGGAATTAATTCAGCGTTGCCTCCAGTGTCACCTCCACCATTCATGCTTCATGCTACAAGCAATAAATGCTTTAACTAAAAATGTTGAGACAGCGCTGCAGGTGAGAGAGCTTACGCTTTAAATAATTCTTGAGAAGTCGAGGAGCGACAGGAAGCCCACTGAACACAAATGCAGCTTGTTCTTTATCTTCAGACAAAATGATATCCGACACTCAAGCGCCTTTTTTGTGCTGCAGGATGAGCTGTTACATTAAGTCACTGCCACGGCCACTTTTGTCCAGCATACCGGCCGATCCAAGCCTTAGCTGTGAGCTTGATCACCCAGATGGGGCCAATAAAAAGATTCTTTTGTAACCATATAATAATAAAGAATTACGTTCAGTTTCATGTAATGCCGTTAACCATATTTGTGCCCCATAAAGCACAACCTCGACCAGTATGAAGAGTGTTTAACGGCTACAGTGACTTCGTATTGCTCTTCCATGAAGACTGAGAATTTACAAGCGACAGACTTTGGCCACTAATAAAGATATGCTGACTTTTAGTTTAGCTCTAAAATGTCCTAAACTTCCCATAATGCAATTCAATAGTGTCTGTGCTAGATGCTCCATGCCTGGTGGTAAATACCAAAATCTTTTGTAAACAATGCATAGTCTCAAGCCTAATAGTACATAACCCTGAAGACATCACTGTTATATGATCAGAGGTTGTTTTTTTTCAGACTGAACAAAGCTCCTTCTGAAGTCACATTATACAACTATTTTCACATGTTGTCATTCCTTGTGACAAAATAAACGTATATTCAAGTGAAAATTTGCACGTTACTTATTCCCACATGTTCCAGAAAAGTGGGAAAGCAAACAAACAGTATGATGAATTAAAATCAAGAACGAGGTGGTCTTTGTTATCTCATTAGGTCGGGATCAGCATGAGGCTGATGCTAGAGCAGCGTATAGACCCTTTGACCCTGCCTGATCAAGAGAGTGATATTGTGCCATTATTCCGCCTCACCATTTTTTATAAAACGTACGACAGCGGAATAAGGCGACAGAGTTGTCTCACCTTAAAACCAGCAGCAGCGGTAGCAACAGAACTGAATCGACACCTGCGTATAAAGCGACAGCTGAAAGGAAGGGACCATAGGTGGGATGGGCGGGACATAGAGCGAGATTACAGAGTGGTGACTGCAGACAGTGGGGCTGCATCTGAGCCAAAGTAGCATATTTTCAAAGAAATAATTATATCAGCTCAAAAGAAAAAGAAAAAAAAGGCAATAATGGGGAGGACCTCATCATCACACTATTGCGGTGATGTGGTTATTGTCACAGCCCTTGTTGTCAGTTGAAGGGTAAGAGGTGAACGCAGCTGAAATGTCAGGTGACGCACCTGTAGAAAAATAGTTTATTTTAATCTGAAGTGGAAGCACTGGAGAGTCCAAGTGTGTGCAATGTGATCAGTTAAAATGTCAGGTGAAATGTCTGAAAGTAGTTGCAAGATAAACAGCACATCAACTGTCAGTAAATATCTAAGAGAGGAAAAAGCTGAAGTGTGCAAGGGTAAGTGGTGACAATATTTTTAATGTAAGTTAATAAGACAGTTTATTGGATCTCCTTATGCTTTTAAGGCCAAAATTGAAAAAATGTGTGGGAAAATGTCAGTGTTTTGATGCATAAATTGCCAATGAAGTGTGGAAATTACACATATATACATATATATATATATATATACATACACATATATACACACACACACACACACATATATATATATACATATATATACATATATATATATATGTGTGTGTGCGTGTGTGTAGGAAAAGCTTGAAGGTTTTTTTCTCAAGTTGAGGTGAAAACTATCAAACTACAGCTGTGAAAGTCACCTTAGACACTTTGAAAAGTACTCCAACTCTGTCAGCCCACCTTAACTTTCGTCGGATTCTGAGCTTTACACTGTCCCCTGATTTCATTAATCTCCATGTACTCTACACGCACACACTGTAATGTACTTCTGATGCCTTGTAAGCATCACTTCAAGTAAAGTGTAGCTATTATTATCTATACAAGATGAAGTCTAGGGATGAAGTCAAATAACGCTTCAATAATATATCAGTTTCTTCCTCGGGCCTCTCTGCGAGACCTGACTGTGCCATTACACGGTCCTCAAGAGACACACACGCACACACACACCCACACACACACACACACACACACACACACGCCAAGGTCACTGAGACTTGCCGACTCAGCTCGCTATTGTGCGTAAATGTCCTGAGCTACTCTTTAGCTGCTCTTTCAATATCGTATTCAGAGCTGATAGCAAGCTGCTCTCCCAGAAATGAACACATTTTCTGTTGGGACTAAATTAAATGACTGAGGAAAATTGCCAAGTTGCTGTGAAAGAGAAACATGTTGAGCAGTCTGAGCGAGCAAACAGTGCTGTCAAAGCTGCAGTGGTATTACATTAGTATTATAAAACACCCCACGCTGAGCTTGTTGTCAAAAGACAGGTTGCATCAAACTAAACACAGGGTGACCTCCCAGGCTAACCAAATAAAACAATCCCTCAGTGCCCTCCCTATAGTCATCATGGCAACATTGATTAGGTTGCACTCTGAGCATTGATTTTATGTCGCTCCTCTATTGAGATGGGCTTCCATAGACTGCAATCACTCACAGCCAGAAACATTCAGTCTATCTATAATTCACTGTGTCCTTCCTTCTCCTGCACAGACACATTCACTCTGTGCTGAGCAGAAAAAAGAACATGTCTTTGGGTCAATCTTCTAAAATCAAAATCTGAGTATAGAGCCCTTTTCAGACATGCAATTTTGTCACATTTATGGCCTCGTCTGTCTGAAGAAATAATAGCTTCTGGGTTTTCAAACATAGGTCTCCCTTACGTAAATGTTCCCAAATGGCTCCATTCAAAGAAAGAGACGTAATGCTAGCACAATATTTGGCGTTTGACATGCAAGAGGGAGCAGTGGAGAGTTCTCAGTTCTCTCATAGCCTGCATCTGTGATGGATCATAAAACTTATTTTGCAGAAGCCTTGATTTAATGTTATGAGTGAGAGGGACAAGTGCTTGCATGTCTCTTTAGCAGATGCCCACATAACATTTAAATTTGAGGGAATTCAATTTGATCATTTATGAGATAGAATACAGATGTGTTGATGGAGGTGTTGTGTGTGAAGCTTTGAAATCTGCAGGATTTTCATACAGTAAGATGTGCATGATTGGAAGCTAAAAGGAGAAAAAGGGTATTGATACTTGAGAGTTTAAAAAATTCTGGTGATGACATACTGGCTGAAATTCATCTTTTACAAATCTAGTCCTGATTCTAAGGGAGGTATTTTACCATCGCAACATATTGTATATATTGGCTGACTTGAGGTGTGATCAGATCAAACATCAGGATTTCCCACACATTTGTTAGTTTGTCGTGGCCTGCCACGATTAAAACATCTGCTGCCACAAATAGTTATTGAAATATATATCGTTAGGCAATGTATTGCACCACACTCTCTGAGTGCAGGGCGTACTCTGGGTACAGATGGAGCAGCAGAATGCCAGGTGCATTGAAAGTAAAATTTTACTGTTTATTCAGCGGGTCTAAAAATGTGCATTCACTCATAGCAGCTGCTTCTCTGATCCATCGATCAGATCTGATCAGCTCTGAATGGAGGCACAGATCATTATTCACCCTGTGAGTCACTAATTGCTGCTGAGGAAAAAGACAACTCATGGACAGCTCCCCCTGCGCTGCATTCATGGACCCGTAAAAAACTCCAGATTTAAAGCCCATTAAAGTTGTGTGCCTCTCGTCTTAGCCACAAGTGCTTAAAAATTACCTGACATTCCTCATGGGCATATATGAAGGGAGAGACGGATTGTGGGAAGAAAATGAAGAAACTGATGAACAAATAAAAACCAAAACGTTGTTACACACCGATGCATATTAGAGCTACCTTACGTTGACAACTACAGAAAAAAAAATTCAATGTTATGTTACTCTAATATAATTTAATGTATTACACACAACACATTTTCATGATCTTTTCTGAAACTTGCAATGATTTTTACTAGTTCCGTGACTTTTCAAGGCCTGGAAAATGTGATTATGAAATTCTGCCATCAATTCATGGCATCAACAAGTCCTTTTTATATATTTTGGAAACACTGTCTTAGATCTGATGGTACTGGACACAAGACCCTGGTGGCCTGCTGCCCCTCCCTCAGAGTCAGCTGCTGGGGATTCATCACCTGAATGAAATCAAAGCCCTGGAAGGAAGCTGATCCTCAGTGTGTGTGGTGACTGGCTGCTGAGGCCGGGGGCTTGGCCTGGCCGCCTGTGCAAAGCTCCCTGCCAAAACAGAAATGGAATCTCACCGTAGCCTTTCGCTGCATTTCGCTGCATTGGAACTATGTTGTACTGGAGCCAAGATTTTACAGTTTACCCACACATGAGCCCACAGGCAGGCGCTAACCCCCTCACCCCTGCAGGAAAGGGGTTACATGTCCTCCCAGTGCAGCCCTGTTGGCAAAAGAAAATGTTGGCATCGGATGTTTCTCTGAACCACTTATAACGTTATATTTATGTGTTTCATAAATATCATAGCAACGTTTCAAAGGGGACGTAGTGTATGAGCTGACTCTGTCATCTAGAGCTGGAGGGGATGGTGGATGGCATGTCATGTTGGCGAGACACCTGCCTCTCTTGTAAAAGCTTCGGATCACTGCTCGAAACCATCAAACAAAAAAAATTGTTGGTTTTTAGAAATCTGTCAATACTGTGTCCAGCAGGTTTTCAGTCAAAGATGGTTGTCTTTTACTGAGACATTGCTGCATTTCCAGCCGGGATTGTGCAAAATGCAGGGGTTTTTGCTTGTTTGTTTTTTAATAAAGACATTGTTGCATTTCCAGGCAGGACAGTGCCAAAAAAAGTGAGTTGATTTTTTATTGAGACATTGCTGCGTTTCCAGATGTGATCGGTTCATGCAAAGCTTTTTTTATCTTTGCTGAGACAAAGATGTTGCTGCGTTTTCTGCCGGGACAGTGCCACAAAAAGCAGTGTTTTTTTGTTTTTTGGGTTTTTTTTTACAGAAAAATCGTGGGATTTCCTGCCAGAACAGTGCTTGGAAAGGGTTTTTTTTTACCAAAACATTGCTGCAATTCCAGCCAGGATTGTGCCCCCAAAGCCGAGGTTTTCTTTAATCTTTTATCTTTTTCAAACCATAAATAAGCGGTTATACCACTCGATAACCACAAGGTAAAGAAAAGTGTATTTCCAAATCCATTACCTAATAACATTAAGTATTTATAATGTATCCATGATTTGCAGAAACGTACAATGCCAACATTTATTCTGCCGATTGTGGAGACTCATGAAAAGGATCCATACAAGATGATTTACGCTTATCCATTAGCTCGTCTTAAAACAGCATTGATGCTTTTTCCCCCCAGCCTAACTGCCTTGAAAATAAAAGGGGAGCCACCCCCATTAAGAGCTAAGGCTTGAAGGTGATAGCTGCTGAAAGCTGACCACAAAAGGGCACATTAAGAATTCAACAGCTAGCGCAGCCACATCAGCTGGAAAACCGACTGAGGCATGCATGGAGACAATTAACCCGAGATTTACTGTGCCGAGGAATATCAGGCGAGGTACGGGGAATCTGCCACTTCCTCCCACGGCCTTCTATGAAACACACTCTATGATTAATGTTAGCTCAGGGCCTTGCCAGTGCAGTGACTAGTATCAGAATGGGAAGGCCAGTAGCGTGAATGGCTCCCACAGGCTCCATAGTGCTGCATCTGGCGTGCAGGTGACCTACAGTCGGCTTGCCGCAGCACAACTACCTTGAAACTCCAACTATCTTTGCACTGAGTGCTTAATTAATCTTATCAAGGGCAGACGTGTGTGCAGCGAGGACAGCTGAGGCAACTGAGTAAATGAAAATACTCTTCGTGGTTGATGATAAGAGCTACAGATACTTTTCAGATAGGCAGCGGAGAGGGATTAGAGCTGCCTGAGAGGCATAGAGACAGGATGATTTGGAACACAATTCCTGAGCGTAAAAAAAAACTCCATCATTCCCACGCCTGCCGTGGCGTTGTCTGCTGACTAGAACACATTATGGCCCGATTTTAAGGCGGCTGTGAAGTGTATGCTACAGTGGAGTCTGTGGGTGCAGCCTGGCTCTCACTGCACTATTGATTCAGCAGCACTGCAGTTTAGAGAACACTGGCTGGGTATGAGAAATGGAAAATAAACAGAGGGAGCCAAGTGGGAGCTGTGGGAGCTCAATGGGAGCAGACCAACAGACACTGAACCAGTTATAGAATACAGATTCATGGTTATGGTCCAAAAGCTACCCACTGCTTAAGATTTTAAGAGAAACATTTCAACACTTCAAGAGCCTCAATCTGAAGTCTCACTTTAAAGTTTTCTCTTTTCACTTCAAAATTTTCACACTTATCTGTCAAAAAAATGGACAAAACTTGAGAAGAAATATTTATTTAAAACAGTTTTGGATAGTTAAGATAGATAGTTTGTTGTTTCTACTTGTCAAAGAAAATTTCATGCAGAGCGTTAAGCCTAAGAAAAACAGTTTTATGGCTCAGTAGGAATTCTGACAAGTCAGAGAAAGCTCGCTATACAAACTAGGGTCATGGAGTTGGTTTGGATAATCATCTATATTTTCAGCACAGGCAGAACTTGTCATGAGTTTACTCAGCAGCAGTTTGAGTCACTTGGTGGATAACTGAGCTGTTGCGGCAGTCAGAGCTCATCAAATGAATGGATGAGGAGCAACTGCTGCAGAGGAGAATGAAAGTGAAAGAACTTTTAGACCCAGTGTATTAAACTGGCAAGTTTCACTTTCACTGCACCTGGCATTCAGAGGCTCCATCTGTGCCCAGAGTACGCTCAACACTCCAAGAGTGTGGTGCAATGCATAGCCAGATGTTATATATGTATATATTCCACACCTAATGAACAGTCCAGCTAAAATGAAATTAAATCAATACGTGGCAGCAGATGTTTTAATCGGAGCAGGCCACCACAAATAAATGAATATGTGGGAAACCCTGGGGTGGTGGGGTGATCCACACATGGACTTCTGATTCAATTCCGTATTTATTATCTATCCCCAGCAGGGCAATTAAAAAGCAGAGCACAAACATGCACATTTTAGTTAGAAGACACTGAACAAAAAAAAGTGCATAGTGACGACTAGAAGTGCAACGAACTGGGCACACAAGTCTTTGTAAATGCCATGCAGCTGCATCTCTGAAAAATGCAGGGAGAGCAAGGACCGGAATAGACCCTGCAGATGACAGCACGGTATCATTTGGATTAAACTGATACTTGAATAGAACAGAGTCATCATGTTGTTAGAAACATCTGCTCTTGTGCTACTACACGTCAAAATGTATGCTGTGAAAAAAACCTATGGCCAGGCAAGAATGGTCTAATTAAGGATATAACAGTTAATCACAGCTTGCAATAAAAATTCTCATCAGTTTAACTGTGGTGAATTTCCATTTTCGTGATAATTATGAATATTGTGTCCATTACCACCCAAAGAGCAGCTTAATCACCAGTATAAATGCAGGCATTGCACAAACCAGGGATATGTTACATTTTTACATTATTATGTAACTGATACGTTGAGACTTTATTTTTCTGTTTTTCTTAAAAAATGCTGTGGTCAAAGTGTAGTTAGGTTTAAGCACAAAAACCCACTCAATTGTGGTTAGGAAAAGACAGACACACACACACACACACACACACACACACACACACACCAGGTATTGTTCTTTCTTGGTTTCAAACAGTGGTCTGCAACGTGGCAGCCATCTCACATCTGTTTCAGACCATCCACCATCCCCTCTACCTCCATGTGACAAAGTCAGCTTAGATACATATAATCAGAACTATGTCACTTAAGAAATGTTGATATAAAGTGTATAGAAAGTACAAATGTAACATATCTGTGGTTTGCAGAAAAGTTCAATGCAAACATTTTCCTCTGGCAACTGGACTGCAAAAATACTAATGGGCAACCAAGAATAAAAGAGACTGCAAAATCAGGCTGCATATACGTACCAAACTCAAAAAACACAAAGGATATTAATCAAGCATTAAATATTTTATATTAGAAAATATTATGCTATTTTAAATAGTTAAAAAGCCTGGCTTTTTAAAATTGTTTATCACTAAAAGAGATGAAACCAAAGATGTACTGTAAAGTGATTTCAGTATGTTTAGTGCCATTTTAAGAGTTCTAAGCATGTTTAGATGATTGTCTGGATAATATCATAAGTCGTAATGATTTTGGCCAGTATAATTGTAATGTCAAATTTTCATATCATGTAGGATCGAAGCTTAAACTTAAAAAAGTACAGCGAGACACTGCTGAGCTTGTAGTGGTGCTGCTGCTTCACAAGAAACAAGAAGAAGCTCAACTACCTCTAAAATGCCTAAAGGTACAATCATGAATTTGTTAGCGCAACTGAACTCAACTTTCTATTAATTCAAAATTGTACAAAAATGGACAGCCCTGCTGTTGAAAATGAAATTAAAAATATTTTTTGGACAACAAAATGCCAGTGGAACCTAAAAAGCAGTGTGCAAATTTGTCTGTCAGGCATCAATATTGGCCCTTGACCTGAAAAGAGAAAACAGAGACAACAACACTACAGATTGTGCAGAATATCTACAGGCTTTCCTGAGGCCACTCATTTCTGCAGTGGTATCGGCCTCAGCGGTGCACGATGGTGTCAGTGGAGCGCAGCTCACCTTATCTTCTCTCTCTTACAACTGGTTGGTTGAGTTAAGCCGTAACAACACGGGCAGATAAAGAGACACCCATGACTGTTTCTGTCAGCTGTCTGCTTTATCTCTGTGATGACAGGAGACTGTGGCTACTAACCAGCCACGCACACATGACTCAGCCGCTCCTCTGCAGATCAGAGGAGCTGATGTTCAATTACTCACATTAACTTGCTTTCTTAATTATGTTTGCAGCACGACAGCTCAGGTGGGGATGGGAGGAATGCAGAGCCTCTGGAGGGAGGGAGAAATCTCAATTTTTTGACTGTGTTTACACAGAGGAGTTCTCTGAGCTCTGTTTCTGCAGCACTATCCTACTTCATTTTTTATACAGTAGCACACATTCACTTTTCTTCTGGTGGTAGCCAGTTTATTTCATGTTTTGATCTATTTGTCTTTTTCAATGCATGCACTGCTCACTATCCTTAAATGGTGGTGTGGCAAGGCCAAAAAGTGGCAAATCTGCATGTCTGTGCCAAATATTTGGTTGTCTTCTTGGTAGTGGTGATGTAAAGACTCAACTGTCTTGCAGAGCTGGCGAGCTAACGCTTGCCAGCGGGGCTGGCAATGGCCGGTCACTATAGTTTACTGAGACTGCTGCAATTTGGCTCAAGTGTTCTGTTTACCCCTGTCTGCAATTTGTTTGTTCACCATTGTTGAACATTTTGTTCAATACAAAGTTATTTGACAGGGAAATAAAGCTCTCCAGACTAATTACTAAGCTTCCTAACATGTTAGCTTAACTTCAGCCAGTTGACAGAAATGACTGACAGCTCATGCTGCCCGTCACACAAAACTTGTCTTCAACCAGCTACATTTTTGTAGTGCCCGTAGTGTTTCAAAATTACAACTCAAAGGTCATTGACACGCCAAAAACCAACCGTCCAAGGAGCACATGAATGCACCAATGGCCTAGGATGATGGAGGTATAAACTCGAATTATGGAATTAATGAGCACTCGGACAATTGACAAACTGACCCAGTACATACTGGACACTAAACAGTCATTCAAAAGGACTTGTTTGTTCATTTTCATGCATCACTAGCTGACTGTCACACATGGGAAGTCAGATAGCATTGGGAGATGGACAACACATTGTTGTTTAGGTTTTTTCAAGGGATTTATGGACACTATGAAAAATATAGAATCTCCCTCTATCTTACATATTTCTCTGGAAAAGTCAATTGTCAAATACATAAATAGTGCATCACTGAGCTACAGAGAGCAACAATGTTACAGCACAAAGTGGAGGACATTTCTTTCCCGCTATTGCCAGGATTTAACCAGTGTGGGTTTTATCATTTCTTTACATCTGGATCCATTTTTGAGACACAAATCATTATCTGATATTAATATTTGCACACAGGGAAACTTGAAAAAGTCTCACTCAGTCTGAGGTGTATTATTGTAGGCTATAAAAGCCTTTGGAACAGCAATTACACAGTCTTGAAACACTAAAGCAGTCTACCTAAACCTAGACTGACGAAACTATGAAAGCTTTTACCTTTAAGTGTTCATATCAAAGAAACAGTAGTTATCAGTTGAACGAATGCTTTCAGACTGCGGGTATCTGGCTGCACTCTGGGAGAAACCATTGTATCAGAAGTGGACGACATGTCTGCAAGCTCCCCTTTCATAAAAGACCAATTATGGCTGGATGTATCAGTCAAGTCCTAATGGGTAATGCTCAGGAAGTCAAAGTGTGTTTCTGTGTATCCGACATGAATGAAATTTCCTCTTTAAGCGTAGGAGAGGAAGTGGTACATTTATGTGTGAGTGTGTCTGTTTGAATACTGTACGTGTGTGTGTGTAGATAGTAAGAATATGTTAGTGTTTCTGTAACAGACTGAGCGGCGCTGTAGGAGGATACTGCAGTCCTTCCTCTACAGAACAGGACGGCATATCTAATGAGAGGCTAATCATTCATCCAACACAGAGACACGATGTGCATAGCTGATATACACTGATGATGACCTCATTCACACACACACACACACACACACACACACCACTGCAGAGACAGGCTTAGTCAGCTGTAGCAAACTGCAGACAAGAGAGGGGAGGAAATGAATGAGGATGGAGGAGCAGAGACAAGCGAGGAAGAAGTGGTGTAGAATCAGTTACAGCAGTACGCCAGATCCAAGGCCTCTCCGAACACAGCCAATAAACACGCTTCTTATGATTATTTCTACAAATGTCAGATCAAGGAGTATAGAGGGGTTTTAAAAAATGGCTACAAAAAGGATGTTTGCCGCTACAGCAGTTTGACGACCTTACACACAAGAAAACTCCCCAACACACATAAAGTGCAAGGGCACCCTCTTTTGTGTTTGATCACAGACTCCAGAAACACTGCAGCAATATTCTACACCAGCTGCTCAGGTCACATATGGGTCCCTTTACACAAATCCAACCTTCACCTGCTGTCTGATGGTTAAATTTAAGTGCAGTGACTGTATGAAATGTGTTTTTAGCACAAAAAAAAACCTGCAGGATAAAAACATGTTTCTTTTTAGATGTATTTTAATGAGATATAACAACGGAGATATTAAGCTTTAGAAAAAAAACAAACTGTGGTTCTACATGAAACAGCTCAAGGCCATGTTTTTAATGAGTGAGTGATCATCTAGCAACTATAACGAGATGAGATGCATCAGGATTTCAGCTCAGCAGGTGATTCATCAAACACATTCGGGTTCTCTTCACAGCAGTTTTTTAGAGCGTGGTGTGAATGTGAGGGAAAAAATATAGAATGTGAGCTTGGAAAATCAGGAAAATGTAAAACAAAAAGCTCGGTTTATCAGGATCAGTTGCTGAAATGGGTAAGAAAACTTCTTTTTTTTTTCAGCTCAGACACCAAGCTGGTGTGATAGCTTTTTGTAGGACACAAGATTATTTTAGGGGGCTTTTTTCCTTTATTTGACAGGACAGGGCAGTTGTTGCTTGTCAGGGGGAGAAAGAGAAGATGACGTGCAGCAAAAGGCAGAGGCGGGAATCGAACATTGACCCATTCTGCATACGATTTAGGCAGGACGACTGATGGGACCAAGTTGGACCAAGTCTGCTCTAGTATGGGTCATTTCATGTTGTCAGAGGGCAGAGAAAATCATATTATGATATGTTTTATGATGGAGTCGTTGCCAGTTCTCATGACATTTTTTTTTCTTAAGACACGTTTGATATTTGACATCAGCAACTAATGAACAACGAAAATATTTTTGTTGAAATTTAGAATTTGGAATAAACAAAACTGTTTAAATGCCTTTCACAAATGTTTCATCAAACTGGATCTTTCGACATCATATATAGCAAGTTCCCTGCAACTTTTTTGTGAAACTTTTAAATAAAACATGAATGAATAAAAATAGAGGTTTTATAAAGTTAAAGTTCCTTCATGCTGACACTTTCTTTGCATGTACTGCAGACTGCCTTTTCTGGTTTTGGTTGAGTTTAATACACACAATTTTTCATTAACTAATTTTTATCAGCGATCATTAACATAAAACGCTGATACCGATAATAGTAAGTTAGTAAGTAAGCAAGTAAGTAAATTTTATTTATATAGCACTTCTCACAGAGAGGACTCACAAAGTGCTTTACACAGAATAACAGAAATACAATAGAATATAAAATACAATCAATAAAAATAACAATTTAAACACATAATTGGCCAGGCCAATAATCTGTCGACGCCTGCTTTTCAGATTATTCTGTTTTCAGTTGCATTACCACGTGATAATAGTGTGACTGTGACAAAGATAAAACCAAGAATGTTTCCTGTGAGAGATAAACTACCTCGAGCAAATCTTAAGTTCTTATTATACAGAAAAGACTGGAAAATACTGCTGCATTTAAACAAGATTTGGTAGCAAAGGTATGAAAGGTAGTGAAGATGGGGGTTGGGGGATGTAAAGAGAGTGAGAGCTGTACAAGGTGTGAATATAAAGAAGGGTTTCACAGTCAGCCAGTGGGAGAGCAAATCTGGCTGAAGACATGGATAATAATTAGTATTTCCATAGTGCCGTCTCCCTGCAGGGGGGCTGCAGAAATCTTTAAGGGCCTCTGCTGTTTCCTCTGTGAAGCAGATGGGTAGTCTCTCTCTCTCTCTCTCTCTCTGTCACTCCCAGCTCAGCTCCCACTTTATTCTTTATTTTTCTTCCTCAAACAATCTGTGAGCTTAGAAGACAATGATTTCTCAAAACTCTTTCTCTTTCTGTCCAAATCTTCTACCCATGTAGCCGGCACCACTGCACAAATCTGGAGTGATTTGACAGATCAGGATATTATCTACAGCTTGTTCAATTTTTTTTTTTTACAGGAGAGCAAAGTGGCCCTGAGCAGCCCCCTACTGCAGTAAATGTTCCATTAGACGCACAACCACATAATCCCTGATAGAGTCACTGGAGTGAATGGTCCGCTTGTGTGCATCTGTCTGTGTCTGAATACGAACTTTAAGTGTTGTACAGCATTCTCAAAGCACATGTGATGTACAAAACCATTTTTTTTTTTATTTGAATCAAGGATACTTCCAGAGTTGTCTGAAGACAAACAAGTTAGTTGGAACCACCTAATTAGATTTTCATTTTATTTTTGAGCAACAGGTATTCCATGAGTGCTGGTAAAATACAACAGATATCACTCTCCTTTAACTCTCTGAAACATGAGCAAATTGATCCGTTAAAAAAAACAAGAGGTCAATGAGGGACTTAAGAAGAAATGATAAAAAGACTAAAAAACAGACACAAACAAGAGCGGTAAGTATAAGTGCAAAAAAACCACTCTGTAATACATTTTTCAATAAAATGTATAATAATAACAAAAAGTAAAAATTATAAAGTTGTCTGGTATTTTTCAAAAAAAAATTCTTATAATTTTCTCTGTATGCTTCTCACTCTTTTTTCTTTTAGCAAATATTCAGGTCATTGTCTTGTCACCTTTTGCTGATTTCTTGCAATTTGCAGGAAATTTCTGGCCAAGTTGCTCATTGCCATTTGCTAAGGTTTAAAAGATTTAAAATGCTTGTGAAAGGCATCTTAACGTAGCACAAGAAAACTGATGTCAATCAAGGTTTAAAAGGGTCAAAGGTGTTCTGAACCATTTATTACATTTACGCTTAATGAGCGTACATAAATTGTCTTCATAACAAACTCTGCATCTTAAAAATGACGAAGGGAACAAAAGAAGCCTGAATACTTCAATGCAAACCTATTAGTGTACTCATATCAGCCGATGTCTCAATAGTACTATCTGATCAAGCTTTCAACTCACACATACCACCAAAGTCACTGTTGACAGACTCTTATTTGACTGGTTGCACAATCAATGGAAACATACAGATAAATGTACAATGCAAGATGCAAAGGCGTTGGCCTGTGGTAACATGTAGAGCTACACAAATTAGAAAGCAGGTGTGCAGCACTCCCTCTCATATTGTTTTATTAGGGGATGGATTGTGGGGATATTTTATGTCTTCATTAGACAACTGACAGAAAAGAAATGGGGTGTGGATGTGGAAAGGAGTAAACATATACTTTTGGCCTTTTAGTTTAAATAATGGAAGCCCCAACTAAGTTGGCGAAAAAAATGTTGACACAGTACATTGCTGCAGTTCAGTAATATGTTACATTTGCATAATATTATGAATCAGATACATTGAAAGTTTCTGTTTCAACAAAACAGCGGTGAATCCATGATTAGGTTTAGGCATGAAAAGATCTTGTTTTGTAGGAGAAAAATTGATACAGCATAGTATTTCAATATTTTTGCGTGGCAATATCATATCAACACACAAATGCAATATAAATCGTTAATATTAAAGATACAGTTACATTTTTGTTTGCCTTCTAAAATTAATTGCTTCCACAGGCCACTAGATACTATATGCTGCTATAAATATGATTGAAATGAAATGAGCAGAGTTGCATTTTAAGTTGTTTTCTTTTGGGATATTATTTGCAGATGAAAAAGGTAATGAATTGCAATATATGTAATCAAAATACTGAGTATATTGCAACACGATGATAATAATAATATTGTATCATGACTTAAGTATCATGATAATATCATATCATGGGGCCTCTGGTGATTCCCACCCCTAATTTTTTCAATCAATTTTTTGACTACAACCAGTTTTGTTGTTTATTGGTCTTACACGGGGGTCCACAGTGATCTGCAGCTTGGCAGGAGTTTCACCAAGGTAACATATCATCAACAATCCCCTCAATCTCCTGATGACAAAATAAACACTACACTTGAAACATTTATATAATATGTATGAAAGACAGAAATGATGTATTCATCCTTTAAAGAAAAATACAATGCCAACATTATCTTCTGGCCCCTGGGCTGGAAAGCCCTTCAGCTAAGAATAGCGAATAAAATCAAGAACTTATCACCGAATTTTCATGACCAAAAATTACAAGACTAGTGAAATAGTTTTTTTTTTTGTTTTTTTTTTACAGCAGCTATCGATTGATATGCACAAAGTCAACTGTGTGTTTTCAAAGTAAACAGCAATATCAGAGTGACCTCTTTCTAATATTACACAGGCTAAGGAGGATGACGAGCAGGTCGAGTGTCCTTGTCAATAACAGTGAGGACTTCTCCAGAGCTGCAACCTTGAGCTGGACTGAGGAAGACACCTCTGATGTAACAGCCGTGTTGAGGAAATATTACAGCTATTTAAAGTCCGACAAGCATCATAAAAAAAATACCATTGGCAGTGATGTAAAGGTATACAGTGACCTTGTTTTATCATTTCAAACTGCACTGTTATCATAAAACAGCTTATTGTTATTATAATCCACCCCATAACCAGTGAGCTTACATGGTAGCTACACCTGAGGTATTTCTCACAGCCTCAGCACTGTCAACCAAACACACTCATCGCCACAGCATGCTACACAAAACACACCCTGCTTTCTTATATAGCCTTTAGTTAATGGAAGTAATAATTGTATTCATATTTTAGTTGTCTTTCCGCCCTCCACCTGGTGTCTGTGTATGAACAAATGCAGCTTTTAGTCTGAGCGCTAAGTCGCTGGCTGAACAGCTGGTGTGCCCACTATAGCCGGCTGTTTCACTGCGGGATGTTTCCTAATAACTGAACCTCCTCTCATTTATCTGACAGGACCACTACAGCTACAGAAGCTCTCGCTAGGATGCTGCAGGGTTGGACAACAGGCCCGATCACTTCACACAACCACTTCAACTTCACCTCAACATGCCAGAAGAACGGGACTGAAGCTGCAGTTCTGTCAAATATCTGACAAAGCACTATTGGATAGTTTTATTACTTTTTTCAATGTTTTTTTTTAACCAACATGCCTTTCAGAGTCTATAGAGCAAGAATGAATACTGTGGCTCCAAGTCAAAGCCAAAATTGTAAAAATGTGACAGTATTTGTGCTTTTCTAGTAACGTGCTGGGGATGAAATTCTTCCAGACCTGACAGAGAAACATACACGCCTACAAGTGTCCTAGACTGCCATTAAATACCAACACAGAAGATCAACAACAAGACAGCCAAAAGTGCAGGGACAGCTCCACCTCGAGTCTTCTTTGTTCCTGAAGCCGCCAAATTTTGTTAATTTTTTGCAATGGGAAGATACAAATGCCAGCAGTGTAACACAGGGGTGTAATGACACATTGTTCTAGATCAATATATCGATTCAATAAGCAACGATCCAATATAATCGAAGCAAAGTCAAAACACTGATACGTATCGTCATCTTTGAGATGCACCTTTATTTTGAAATTTCTAATTGTGTCACTATGTCTGAGCACAACTCCTTTTTAATCACTAAGACAATGCTAGCAATCTAGCATCAGGCAGACAATGGCAAGCAGTCAAGAAAAAAACAATGACGATAATTACTGATATTGTCTCATATCGATTGCAAACCACTGAATTTGAATTGTTGTCCAAAGAATTGATTAAGTATTGATTCATGACAAAACTTGTAATTTATACCTCTAGTGTGCACTGAGCATTTTTTTTTTTTTTTGGTAAAAAGCTGCCCTCATCACTGTCACTTTTACCCAGCTGTCCAATCACAGTGGAGGAGAGGTGGGACAAACAGCCTAACATAAAGACCAACTGTCTCATCTTACGTGTACCAGTGCTGAACAACACTGTTACCATACTGTAGGCTAGAAATTAATATATGTTTCCTTGCCTACGAAATCTCATGAGCCAGACTAGTAGCTTGTGCTGGAGGCGAATCAACAGGGATTAACAATAAAATTTAAATTATGTTTAAGCAGATAGAATTTATTCATTTGCTTTTGTTTTTTTACCGTGGTATTGAATTGGGTTTTGAGACTGTTAGAATTTCACTGGAATTGGTACCGACAACTAAATTTCTGGTCTCATGACATACCTAGAGTCTTATTTTAGTGGACTGAAAAACCTTACACTTGTGGGATTCAAGACAAACACAGGCTGTTGCTGGACGTACAGAAATGTAGAATTTTGGCCCTAAGGTCGAAGCAACTGGAGATCAAAAACACAACGCTACATTGTGGCAGATAATGTTTGGTTTGAGTGGGAAAACATTCACGAGAAGCTGTATGTAATGAAAGTGAATACTGCCTTTTGCCTCAGCTGTGCTGTGGACGCACAGAGGACAGCGAGTGCAGAACCCACTCTGATCACTGCTGCTGTATCTGTACACAACACCAGTGATCGCACTGCTGTGAGTGCTGGAAAAGTTCAGCACGATGATTTTTCTGCCATTATGAAGTAGACGCATTGTATTTGTATTTGTGTGGATCCGGGGAGGATATTTTTATAGCTATGTGGCCTGGGTCTCTCGGTTGTCCAAGACAAATTTCTCCTGAGGGAGACAACAAAGGATAATCTTATCTTATCTTTCTTTTTACAATTTCTTCAACCGTATATATTTTCCAAATTGCACAAGGATGTTGATGAATGAATGTCTCCAGACAGACATAGAAGAATGAGTTTAATCAGTTCCACATTCAGGGTTACTGATTTTAAATTTGGAGAATAAAGACAACTGGTAATGGTGCTACTTGGTGTTTAGAGATCCTCTGTTTTGGGGGATTAGAATCGTTATCCAGGAGGAAAAAATTGGATTGGTGCATGTTTAGTATGAGAGTGGAAAATGTTCTTGTGAGTTTCTGAATAGATTTTGGAGTATATTTTTTGGACCACTTTATGAATGGATTATGTTTTCGAAAACTCCTGTCATATCCAGTTATAAGTGATTCCAAATCGCTGATTTAAGTCTTTCCTTATTATTGGCTAACAATGCCACTTAATCCAAAAAGCCCCCCGTTTAAAACTAATCTTAGTAAAAGACGTCTCACAGTCCATGGATAAAATGTGTTTCCATTGCTTCTGACTTGTACACTTTGTTGGCTTTTGGATCTATCATCTCTGTAGTAAAAGCTCCAGTTATATTTATTTTATATTTATTATGTCCAGAAAGGAGCTGACAGGCAGCCCAGCTCAGGAGTCAATAACATCCTCCACTAATTTTTCCTCTGTCAATCACTGCGAGACCACTGAGGGCAAAGTGAGGGGAATGTAATTCATATGGTCCATTTTACTGACATCTTTAAATTTTTTCTCCTGGCAGCGTAAGACACTTGAGCAGACTAGAAATCTTTATATGTGCTGCTGAAATGAAACTCCTATTCATGACTTTGATGTATTACAGTTCTCGTAACTGTAACAGCTGCTGAGAGACGGATGCTTCTCACAAAACAGAGAGTTATGTAAAAGATGCATAAGGAAAGTCACTGCTGGGAACACTGTATACCTCACCAGCACCAATGAAACATCTTTTCTGCCTTTTACTAAAACAAAAGCTGTCTGTTCATCCTGGAAGAAAAAGCATTAACTCTTGACTCACAGTCAGACTACTTTCCACTGTCCAGCTGGCACCACCAAGACCAAGAGGACATCTCCAGTACTTTCCCATGTGCTGCAATGACCAGATGGGACTTTTGGACAAAAATGAAAGAATTTACTGACACAAAATATGAACCATCAGGGACTAAAGTTTACATGTTTTTTCTTGTGACTTTGCTTTCACCACAAAACAGTTTGCACATCACATGCTTCTGATAATCATCGTCCTCAAAACACAGTGGAAAAGGCTCCAGCCTTTGTAAACCAGTACAAATGGACTATATTCATGTAATTGATACAACAATGAGTGTGTTTAAAAAAAAAATATGGAAAATAAAACAGCTGGAGCCGCCTGTCATTTTGCTTCAAAACAGGATTTTTTTCACAGTTTCATATCGATGGTGGACTTGTTGGAACATGCAAGCTCAGCCTCCCTCTTTCATTCCTTCAACCACTTTCTTGATAAGATAAGACAAGATAACCTTTATCGATCCACACACCCGAGAAGTGTACTTGTTACAGCAGCTCTGTGCAACATTAAACATAGAATAAAAAATCTAAAAAAGAAAAATATAAATACAGAAAAATATATAAAAGGAGAATATATACATAAAAAATATGGCCTGAATCAACAACTATTTATTATACACTAGAAACTGTACACATTACTGCACAATCTATATACAGTACTGCAGTCATTGCACACATTCTACACAGTTAATACCCCATACGAGAATTATGAACTTTAATTTGTCTTAAAAATGCGGTTACTAAGAAGTGGCTAAAAGAGACTACAGATTTTCAACGCACCAAGCACAGTTTTGCTGTCTCCATGTGGCCGCTACGTATCAGTCGTGCAACTGTGATGTAGTTTATTTATAGGTTTATGGTTACTTTTTTCTTCTGGCAACTACATTTACGCTTCATAGATCATAAAAGTGGTGTTCATTTGTGAAGACTATCATGCTGAACAAAGCATGTAAGTATGGTAAACTTTTGTTTTCCACAGAGATTAATTTCTGCAGTAATCCAAAATCCAATGGAAATATCACCATAGATTTTTACTGAGGGAGCCAGGGCGATGTTAACTTCAAGCCTGGGCTGCAAAAACCTGCACCACTTTATCATTGTCCTTTGAGAAAGTGAGACAGCGCTTCATGGCAGACAGCGACAGTCGAGTTGTGTTTGAGTCAATCATATCTACAAGCCGATAGTCATGGATGAATTTACATTACTCTCATTCAACTCATTCTGCAGCGACACTCTCTTCTGCCTTATTGCTTTTCATTTCCTAAGATCTTTCGTGATACTCCTTGGGAACACACAAAGTGTTTCTGGGATTACGAAGGAGAGAGGGAGAGAGAGAAAGAGAGAGAGAGCGTGAGAGAGAGAGAGAGAGAGAGAGAGAGCGTGGCCAATCCCCCCTTGGAATCCACATTATTTCTCCTCGGCCGATGGGGGATTCTTATCAAAATGCTGCCAGGACTATCATGAAAGGATATGGTAAATATGGAAAAAAAAAAAAAAAACCACACACACGCACATGCACACACACACACTCACACACACACACACACACACACACACACACACACACACACACACACACACACACACACACACACTCACACACACTCACACTCACACACACACACAGAGCCAGGAAGGCCGACCAAGCACCGGGCTAATATAATGTGTCTGGTGTGGGGGCTATTTACATACCCTTCCAGAGTGCTTGTCACATTCAATTAATTACTCCCTGGCAGGGTGACAAAGATGATTAAAAAGAATGATGAAAAATATTCCTCATATGGCTCCAAAAAAATCAGCTAATTCCTTTTAAAATGAAGCCAAATGATCTCTGAAACAAGGCGTGCTGTCTTAGTAAAAGTTAAAGGTGTGTTTTTTATTTCCAGTCCCGAGAGGGATTACAGAACCATTCTTTCTACTGAGGGAGGGAAAGCAGAAAAATGAGTCCGAGAGGATGTTTGTAGGAGCGTCTGTGATCATGAGCTGTGCTTTATTCTGGCGGGGGGGAAAAAAAGAGCTGAAGCCTGTGGGGTAATGAGCTGCATCACAGCGTCCGTTCATAACCCCTCACATCTGATGTCTTTCAGCGAACACAGCCTATTTAACACTGTCAGATCAATTAGTAGGTGAAGAAAGGGCCGGGGAGACGTGAAGCCTTTTGTACAAACAGGCACTGTGCGCGAGAAGGTACAGGATGATTTAAGAGAATTTATATCGGCAGAAGTTTTTAATGTTCGCAATGTGCTTCGCTACTAAAAGAACAGGCGGAATCGGGATTGTTGTGGTGTAACGTGAAGGGTAAATCAAACACCAGGGATGTGACAGCCTTGTGGGGGAATCGGCAGCTTTTAGAGGGAGGCAAATACCCCAAGGGGCATATGAATACAGAAATCTACATTTCAAGTAGCGCCGCTCCTCCGCTGGCTTGTATCTCCGCCTGCTGCTGAAATACGCTCCAACAGCCTGAGCCTAATTTTTTACATATGACTGAGGACTCCCGACTGCAGCCGAGCTCAATCCATTCGTCATGAGGGCTCCTTTCAGCTGGGACATTCTTCAAGGAAGCCTCCCTTTACACAAAAATGTCATTTTCTATACAAACGTCTTCCCATGAAATTTCTTTTCCCCCCTCTGCTGTTTGGCCCTTTGTCAGGAAACATAATGGCTTGCTTCAGCCAGATTAGCCCCTTCTTTGAGATCGGAGGGCCGACAAACAGACTGCGACGCGCTGAGGAGATCTCTCCGACTGTGACAGATAGTGCCTTCATAAAAACAAGTTATTTTCTGTCATTCCTCGACTGTACACTGTGTACGCAACAGTGAAAGCAGCCCGGTTGAGGAATTGTTCTATTGTGACAGGTGAGAGGCTCAACTCCATTTATGAAGCTGTCTGCAGATAACTTTTCAAAGGGGAAATGGCTTTTTTAAAGCTTTTTAAAATGTTACATCCTGTGGATGAGTTAACGTGGTGAGCCAGCAGGTGCTGAACAGGTAGCATTTGTCAAACATTACAATAGAGGAGAAAATAATCTTAAATAATGGATGCAACTGTTCACCTGAGAGGTTTACTCTTCTAGTCTTCCTCCCACAGAAAAGATTTTAATTGCTGCAATCATTCCCAAGTTCACACTGCAGGTGGAATAAATGTTGATGAAGTGAGAGATTTAACTGGTGAAGAAGCAGGGCAGAACAGATATCTGACTCACTGTTGATGGTTAATGATCTTTCATGATACTGATCCAGGGTTTCCCACACATTAAAATGTTGAAAACTATAGTATGTTAAAAAATGCCAAACTATAGCATGCGGCAAAAACGGCCAAAAAAGTCATTGTTCCATATGCCGATAAAACTTATGGTACAGCATTTTGCATCATCCACCCCCTGAATGACAAGCCGCTGCAGAGACGGAGGAAAAAAAGAAGTCATGGAAACTCCTCCTGCTGCACTGTGCGTTCAGTGATTTTAGAGCGAGCTCACAAAATGATATGATTGTAGGGTTATCATTTTTTTACGCATTTAAAAATCCTGCATATATGCGCTTAATTTGGTGGGAAAAAGGTATAGCAATGATGATACACACACACACACACACACACACACCCACACATATATAAATATGGATATAGATATAACAGTCTTATAAACTATCTATAATAATAGAAGTAAATAGAAGTACAATGTGCCCAAGTCTTAAAGGCATGATGGCGTATGAATGTCTCCGCCTATACTTAAGCGAAATTAAAAACTCATTGTTATATCTGCTAAGAAAATATTTACATGCAATAGACTCTAGGAGAGTCAACACAGAATTTTGCACAGGGTGCAGTATACTCCTCACTTTCACTAAATGTTTCCTCCTTTTGCGTGAAGTGTAAAAAAGAAGTAGGAACCTTCTACCACTGTGTCTGGCAGTCCTTTAATATCCAGATATTGGAAAAACGTCGCTAAGGAGCTTAGCTCAGTTTTCCACAAAACAATTGAATTAGACGCAGTATTGTTTCTTCTGAGTATACCTATGGGACAGCTCTCTTTATTTACTAGACATCTGACTTTAATGTGTAAACTTCTGCGTCTGGCGAGGCGATATATTCTGTTCCAGTGGATTCAGGAGAAGCCTTCCACGATTACACAATGGTAGGGAGAAACACAAACACACAAGGTTTTTTCTGTGGAACATCCCAGTAAAGTGAACATCTTTTATAATATGGCAACCCCTTTGTTTTGTTACTATGATTATTTCCCCAGTGATCTTGTTGATCTATTGCAGAAAGGGTGTCCGCACCTTGTCTTCGAAAATAAGTTATAGACTGTTAATTTTCCTTCTTTGACATGATTCTCATGCAAACAATAATGTATATGATACGATCCAAATGTGTGTAGATGTAACCGATGTGCATCGTTATTATTATTATTATGTGATTTGGTAAGATCTCTGCTATTAATAAAATATTATGGAAAGAAAACCCCTCTTTGTTAGCTTACATAAAAATGATCCCAATAAGTTCCACGCAGTGAGGTTTATAGATTTTAAAATAAGAAAAAAACAGCAATGAGTTGAGGAATCGGGATTGGTTTTGGAAGAGAAAACACTGGATCGGCGCATGCGTACTTTTGCATTGAGTAAAAATATTTGGAGTGACTAAATCCAGCTGTGACCAACATTTTTCAGCCTACAGGCCCGAGAGTGCCCATGCATCAGTGAGCTCACCTGCTCTCTCAGCGCTACAGGAAATGCCTGGACTTCAGTGACCTGCTGCCTGAGCTGCTCTAAGTTAAAATTTACAAAGTCGCACCTCCACCTTCCCCTTCGCCCTCTAACACTGCTCCCTGCAGTCATCACTTTGAGAAGAATACCAAACGCTGACTCAATGAAAACCCCGCAAAATGAAAGCTCCTACTCAGATCTTGATTGACAGGAGCGTGCCTCTGTCTTTCACCACGCTGTGAGGAAAATAAACCAGTCGAGCCACAGCAGAGTGTCTTTCCCACCCTTAGGGAGTGTGAGCAAACACAACCTTTTTGCTACAGTGATCCTAATGGTAAACACCGCCAATCAGGTTAATGGCACAGATATTTATTTATTTTATTTTTAGCCTCCCAATCCATGTACAGGGTCCATTCATTATGCTTCAGCCTGAGCAAACAGTGGTGCAAATACGGCACAATAATCTACCTATGCTATTCATGTGACTCATTGAGCCGGCACAATCCATTCACACGGCTCACACAGGCTCATACACACTCGGGCGCGCACAAAAGTGCCTCAGGTGTCGGAGCAAATAGCCCTTTGAAAACACACAATCAACAGGCTCCTACCTGCAATTTGGCGGCGGGTCCAAGGTTATCTCTGCAAGCTCTTTCTGGATTCTGAAACGAGAGGAAGATCTGTGTTATAATCAGCCTCAAACACACAAAAAAGAGACAGTTATATAAATCCTGCGTGTAAAATCAATCTCTAAGTGCATACACTGAATACCTCATTGATTTTCTAATGAGCTCCTGAGCGCTGTGATTGAACACAGGAATGAGTGCTGTCACGCAAGATCAACGTGAGGCTGAATATTTGCCTTTTTCTTAAACCGCATGGGCATGAATTGATATTGATGTCAACAGGGCGTGTCAGATAAAAGAATCACACCACATAATTAAGGTTTTAATGAATAGAGAGGTCAGATTTCTCACTGGTTAAGTATCCATTACATAACTATGTTTGTGATTTGACAGCAAGGATCCAGTAACCAGGTGACTTTACAATCACTTAGTCAGCTATAAACGCCTGTAATTGTGTCCATGCAGAGAACGCCACCTCTACCTTGTTTACAGACTTTGATAGAACAACTCAAAGGGTTTCATCTGAATGTGCTTTTGAATTTCTTTGGTTTAAAAAACCAAAAAAAAACACATAATATGTTTGTAGTTTTTCTAGATTAGGTCTTTTCAGCTTTATTTGATGGGGTAGGTGATGGCAGTGAAAGGGGGGAGAGATAGGGGAGGACATGCAGCAAAGGGCCGAGGTCGGACTCGAACCCACAGCTGCTTCGGCAAGGACATTGCCTTTGTACATGGGGCACCTGCTCTATCAGGTGAGTTTCTGGGCACCCTGAAAAGTTTGTACAGTTTATACCTTAAATTTCCCTCTTTGGAATTTTCTAAATTCAATGATATTCCAAAAATAATAAAAAGGGTTTCCCACACATTCATTTCTTGTTGCAGCCTGTTATGATTAAAACAGCTGCAGGCACAAATAGATTTTCTATTTTTGGAGCTGGACTGGTTATTAGAAACACTATTGGGAGTATATATGCTATTCAATTATGCATTGCACCACATTCTTGGCGTGCAGGGTGTACTCTGGAGCAGCAGGACGTCTGTCCATACGTGTAAGTGAAACTTAACTGTTCATTCTGCCGAGTCTAAAAGTTTGCATTTACTCACAGCAGCTGCTCCTCTCATCCATCAATCTGATCTGATCAGCTCAACAGATCAATTATCCACCCTGTGACTCACAAACTGCTGCTGAGGAAAAAAAAAGATCTCACGGAAAGCTCCGTCTGCGTCGTGTTCATGGAGTCCGCATAAACGTCAGAGTTCATAGAGGGGACACAGAATGATAAAAAGCTACACACACGCATTTAAAAGAGGCACCACCACACATTTATTCTAATGCTATGGAAAACACTGCTAAAAAAATGAGTCTGGCAGCTACGTTAGTTCGACTACACACATCAACACTGACAGTGGAAGCGGATATGTTTGGGTTAATCGTAGTCGGCATTCGCCCCCTCCATCAGGCAAAGATAGTTTGTGTGAATGTGGAAGTATTTTAGTCTCAAAGAACTTGTCAGAAATCAGTTTTGACACAAGCTTTGGGAAAAAACAACATTAACATATCGCATCTTCCCGACCTCCACACTGTGGAGTGAAAGTGAAATGTGAAAGTGCTTTGAGAAGGAGCTAATTAAACCCAGCTGGAATTACTTGCAAGCTTAATATTTTAATCACAGCACCTAAAAAGTGAAATCTATTGAAAACTACTGAGAGCACGTTATTAAAGCTTGAGCCAATCCTAAACTGTAGGGTTTCAATTTCATTCTATAAATGTTGTTTTTATCTTTTAGACACAATCTCACCCATTCTGGGGCTTTCACGATCTTCATCAGTAGATAAAATTTGCCCAGTTCCCATTGAATTGTCGATGTTCCCTTTTTTTTTAGGGCATTTTGAGTACTTCTAGTCTATTTTTGGCTTTCTTAAAAGGGGAACTACACCCATTTTCAAAAGTTATACATCTTATTACTAGGATCTAAGACAGTCCAAAAATAGTAGTAAAAATGAACACTTCTCCCAAATCCAAAAACATGAGTGCTAAAACTCAAATTTGAGATGTCATAGGGTAGTGACAATGAATAGAGCTCATCTGGAATAGAAAGAGAAAACAAATATTCAGTGAGTCCATAAACAGGCACCTACATTAGACCTTGTCTAAGGAACAGTTCAAGACTTTATACTTATTGACACCACAAGTCTGTGTCGTCTGGTTTTGAGAGATGTTCACAAATATAGATTGAATGCTCCTTGGCCATGAAAATAACATTGGAAATTCTAATTTTAGGTGGTGTTCCCCTTTAAGCATGGTTTATGCTCACTGTAGTGTCCCAAGTGTGAAGTTCATGCACCAGAAAATGAAGTCATCACCCTCTGTACCTCGAGCGCGAAGACTCTGAAAGTTCTCATGGTACTTGGTTGTGCTGATGCGCACCTCTGAACTTTTGTGATTAGTTGGCCACTGTGCACACTCTGCTTTTTAGCTCATCATGGTAGTTTGGCGGAGAGGTTTCGCCCGCAAAGACATCCCTATGATTCTTCACTCAGACAAAAGAATGGTCAAATTGTCTTAAACTCTTGGAAAGAAGTATACCCTCCACAAATTCATGTAAAGAGTGGCAAGCTGGGGGAAACAAAGGAATATAAAATATTTTCAACACGGAGGTAAGCGACGGTAATGTAAAATGTAACGTTTGGCAGTATGGAGATGTTTACTACTGTTGTCGGGCAGCCTACTTTTCTGATAACACTCGTTGACTTCTTGCTTATCCACAGAATTTTTGTTCACATGCTCAGTGGCATTTACCTTTACGGTCATTGTACAGGTAAATGCAAAAAGGAAAATCAAGTTGCACTTCCTGAGCAAGTTGCATCAAACAACTCATTGAGAGCACGACAGCTTCCGTGCACGCTCGTGGCTTGCACACTATCTACAGGGGCCAATCATGTCCATCTCCTTGTAATCATGAGATATGATCAAAAGCCCCAGAACAGATACAAAACACTGTGGTGAAATTGTTGCTGTTTCACAGAATTTATCTAAACATTTAGATTTATAACATGGTTATTCTGTCCAAGTAATGCACATTTTCAGAGTTTTGAGGACCCACTAACAGGAGATTGGTAATTCAATTACGACAACGATATCTTCAGAGCGCCTTTAATGTTAAGATACAATTCTCTTTTAAAGATAAACTTTGGCCTTAGAGATTAAATCTAATATTTATTGCTGCCAAACTGGTTTGTCTGGGGACGGCGTAGAGTTAGGTTGAAGCTTGATCATCAGATCTGGCTGAGCTGTTGGTGTCAGCAGGAATGCTGTCCCAATTACAAAGGGTACACAAAGTGTAAAGTGTGGACTTCAGATTTCAACTTGCCAAGTTCGAACTCCAGAGGAGGCAAGCTCCAACACCGGATATTCTGTGTTGACAAATAAAAAGATTTGATTTCTTTTTCCAGTCCCCTTGCATCTTGTTTTCACATGCTTCCCTGCTATGACTCAAAACGTTCAAGAATGCCATAAAATAACAAACAAAAGTAATTGACTATTCTTATTGATCATGCTGTCTGTTCACTCAGCTGTTTGTTAGCCAGGACATAAAAATAATTTGCTATTGCGAGGGAGCGGGAGAAGAAAGACAAGCAGTCGATGTTGACATGATACATTGTTTCAGCATCGACACGGCAGTGAATGGATTTGCGATAGTCACACTGCAAAGCAACGTGAGGCTCATTTACATTACACCACAACTGCTTTAGAGAGAAGTCCCTCATCAAACATCTTCAAATTCTACTTAACTATACACTGAAGAGAAAATCTACTGTAAATTATCAGTACTGCATACTGTATACATAAATAATCTGCAGAGTGGAGGTTAGGAGTAATGACAGCTGTACTGACAGGCTAAACAGCAGCTTATTTCTGTAAATCAAGCATAACCTGAAGACAAACAGTTTAAAAAAAATACTTACAGTTACTTAAGGAGTAAAAGCGTTTTCCAAATCACATAATAAATATTAAAAGAAAATGACTCACTTAAGGATATAAGGCCAGCTAAAGGAATGTAGGTTCAAAGATGTCAATTACAACACGTCCTCTTAAAAGTGCTCCTGTAATGGAGAGAACATCATAGGTTGGTTGATGATACACAACATAACTAAGAGTATCCAGAGGGGGATTTCCTTTAAACTCTCCTCTGTGAGGAAATGACTGCACACGACTCACTCGGGGACGGAGGGGAAAAAAAGACATATATTTGCAAAGGAGCCTGTAATACAATCTCCACGGTTATGGAGTCATTCTGAGCTTGAGTGCGTGCTGTGTAATTTTATCTGCAGTATTTCCTGAGGTGGCACATTTTGACGGCTGAAGCTGGGGACCTGTTAGGGAGAATGGTGCAATGAACAAGGCCGGGGAATCCAAAGGGGAAAAGCACTGATTATACTGTGAGTTCCTCGTGCTCGTGCATGGCCTCTTTAAGCAAACACTTGCTTTCTCTAATGTTCCACAGCTCATTGCATTTGATAATCCCTCGGGTCACTGCAAGCACTAAACTATTACATTCTGCATGCCTTGACAAATGCAAATAAGTCAATATCATCTGAGTCTAGTTTTTATGATGGAAAACGCCAGCTTTGGCTTGTGTGTGGAGCAGCCGGTGATTTATTACAGGAAGTAGCACTGAAAAGCAACTAAATAACACTGTGCCTGTCAACCTTCCTATAAAGTGGTAACCCTCGAGGTCCTTAATTTTTATGTTGTAGCCATCTCTGGCGATAAGAAGTCATTGCTGTATTTATTTCTAACAGTCTGCTGGGGCCACAGCAGTCTTTTCCCAGGACATATCGAGTGCACGGTGGTTGCAAGTGCAAATGTAGAGGCTTTCATTAAAGTAGTCCTACAGATCCCAGGGAGTTAAGAAACAGAAGCCCCTTTCCCACCAAACAAAAACCCATTAAAACCCACTAATATCTGGCTTTTATCTCTAATGGGAAAGGTTACAACTGGCATTCATTCTTGGGACAAATGACTCTGCAGTCACAGGTTGGCTTCATTTAACATCTTACACATTGTATATATTGTATATATTCTTACTGTTATTCTTGCTTATGTATATCTTTATTGTTCATTTTTGTAGCTTTGCACATATATTTATATTTTTTAACTTACATTCTAGTTTTATATATTGCATTGTAGCAAAAGGCACAGTTTTATATTTTACACACTGTACACATTCAGAATATTATATCCTTATATTTACATTTTTGCACACTTACATACTCAGCATACAATACATACTTTATTTTTAAATATCTACATACTGTGCTAACTGTTTACTCTTACTGTATTTCTATTTTTACATTTGTATCTTTATATACTTGTTCTGGTACTTATTTCTAATAGCGATAATTCTCTCTGCTGGCATCAGAGTGATAGTAACAAACCACAATTTTCTCCCAGGGATCAATAAAGTATTCTGATTTTGATTCCACTCCAACACCCGAGTGAACGCTGATTATTATTGTGTCTCTACGATGACCACCTTCAATTAGTTTATTACTACTTTTTGAAGCATACCCAGGTCCTCAGGGTCAAATCGCACAGCAAAACTTCAACCCAATTCTGTATTTTTCTGACACTCACAGCCAGCTAGGGTTTAAATTTCTCTCTCAAATTCTTTTTTTTTATTTCTGTCTCTTTACATGTGAACAACTGAGTGTAACATTATGAATGTCTTCTGGCAGAGACAGTCTAAAAAAGTCTTTTTCCCATATTTAAATATCACATCACCCAATGTCATTCTGACAGCTGGCTTTTCACTCTGTGTGCCCAGCTGTAAGAACATATGTAAACACTTTTAATTTCAGCAGTGATTAGACAACACATTGTAGGAACTACTTTTTTTCTAGTACAACCCAGCCGTTAACCCACGTGTTCAGTTAGCAACCGAGAGCATAAGTACATCACCAAGCCTCCGGCAACACCTATGCCACACAGAAACATAAATAAATACTGCATACTGCTGTAGCACTTAATGGGCACCTGCAGTACATGTTGCCATGCCCCTTTGGTTGCACTAAAGTGGCTCCACCCACTCTTTAAGGTTGGATTACAATACGCTCCACATGCTCGTATGATTTGAAATAGAGACGCTGAATTGTGTGCTTTTATTTTGGCAACGCTGCTTCTAGCACTGCAAGCAGGCTTGTTCATCTACCACCTATTGTCACCACAGCTGCCAATAAGTGTCACATTGTGGAGAATAACAACATCTCTCTAAACAGCTCTGGTATCAGCATCAACACACGAGCTGAACTGGCTGAGCTGCCTGCCAAGCTTATTGCCCAATCAGATAAAAACCGCTGCTATATCCCGTGCCTTCACCCTGACGTGTCCAACGCCAACCTGCCATGAACTGAATCAGTGCTGTGTTACATCAGGAAACTGGGCAAAAATGCCAGGGTTGTGTTTAAAGTAAAACAATTAAGGCACTGATTCTCACTGAATGAAGTTATGTGTTTTATACCAACAGTGCATGTTGTGTTTAAGCAGCCTTTAAAAGGACAGTTCACCCCAAAATCAAACATTAAAACATCACAAACACATATTTTTCCTCTTATCTGTAATGCTATTTAGCAGTTTTGATTGTTTTTGTGAGTTGTTGGAGATATCTGCCTTAAAGATTTTCTGCCGTCTCTCCAGTATAATGGAAATATATGGCAATTGTCTTGTGGTGCTCAAAGCTAAAAAAATAAAAAACACATTTGAAAAATTTCTTTTCAGAAATCATGGCCCTGTAAGTTAAGATAATCCACAGACTTTGTTATGAGTGGTTTCATGTAGGAACTATTTTCTCTCAACCGATTTACACTCACCAACCACATCACCCGTTTCCAGTCCTAAATACAGAAATATTTATTTTATTTTGATATTAGACAGGATTAGTCCATCCGCACATCTGAGAAGCTGTGACCATAAAATAATGATTTATTACATTTAAATTGCTTATTTACTTTTGTGCAACTAATCAGCTAATCACTTCAGCGCTGACCGAGCCTCGGCAACAGAAAATCACAGCCTGCGCTGCTCTGACTGACAGACGATCTCTGGAAAAACCAGATCACAACACAGCAGTGAGTACCTAGCACCAAAGATGGAGAATAAAATCAACAACAGAAGTGAGCAACAGACGACCACTTGAACGGCTGAACAGAGCCATCAGGGCAGCACAGCACACTAAGTGTAAGAGAGGCAGTGCAGCAGATCTACCTCTTGGCGCTGGTGGAGAGCTTGGCAGCGGTCTTGCTGGAGATTTTGGCCTCCTTCTTCTTGGGCTGGGTCTGGTCCCGCTGCTCGGGGCCCGGCTGCTCCGGTGGAGCCGCCTCCCTCTGCTCGGCATCCGAGCTTCCCCCACTGGTGTTGGGGCTGTCGTCCGGCCTCGGCTGCACCTCACTGGACATGCTGACACTGCGCACACACACATGAAGTGTTATGCATACCACATACACGACAGCAAAGTCATCCTGCTGGTGAAGACTGCATGAAATGGTTAAAAGGCCCGCAAAAGCCTACTAAGTGGACCTTTTAAATGGAGTTTGAATGGTTGCGCAAAGCTCCAAATTCCAAGGCAAAGAACTGGCTTCCATGTTTCATTTATAAATGGTTCTTCCCAGTAACATCCTCATCTTGTTTTGTCTGACAAACTGTCCAAACCACAGGAGATATCCAGACAACAAACACAGAAAGGAAGCAAATCCTCACATTTAAGAAGCTGGCAAGAGAGTTTTGGCACGAGCCGTAATGTCCCTTCTTGGACCGCAGCCACAGACCTGTACTGAGTGTCATTTTTCATCTCTTTCTCCTCATTTCCTGTCATCTCTTTACCGTCTGCTCTCAAAAACAGAGGCAAAGCACCTCCCAAAAACACTTCATCAGTTGTCAGTAGCTATTGAAGAATTTTCTGTCCATTATTTTCATTTACATCAGGAGATGTTAAACATACGGCTGCTGGCCAGAACCAGCCCACCAAAGGCTCCAATTCGGCCCACTGGATGACTTTGCACACCAAATATTGATGCTCTTATGAAAGCTAACGCCGGGTTCACACTGGACACGGAAACACCCAAATATGTTAATTGTCGTGCAGCCGCCCGTCAGCAGTCGCCTGGCCATTTACACCAGGAGCACATTTCTCCGCGCTGGTAAGCAGCAATTTTCCTTCTCTGCTCCTTTCTAATTACATGGAGAGCCCCTTTCCCCGTCTCTCTGTCCCTGCTTGCTTGGGCGTCTTTGACTGCGTATCTGTGTCTGTGTGTGAGTGTGTGTGTCTGCTCGTCTCTCTCCCTCTCTACTTAGACACAATTGACAAGCATTTCAGAAGCACTAGATGCATATTTTATTACTTATCATGATCAGGGCATTTGTATAGTATCTAATGTAGCATTTATATCGTTCATAATAGAATATTTAGCGAGAGATTCGCTCACGTGATGCCACCATTACCCCACAGGAGAGGAAATGTATAAGTGCACGTGGAAAAACTAAGACATATTGTTGACATTGCAGTAATTTTTCCAAAGACACCTCAGGCTGTTCATCATGTATTTGTAAATGGATAAATGTTTTCAGAATGTACTTCTTTACACTACAAGAAAGGGAAACATAAGGAGTTGTTTTTATTTATAATTTATTATGCAGTGGTTTTACTGGTTAATCCCACTTGAGATTAGATTGAGCTATATGTGGCCTATGAACTAAAAAGAGTTTGAAACTCCTAGTTTAAATTATTACCAACTGCATTTGGGAAAATCTGCCGTCAGGACTCAAAAGAAATACTGAATCAGACTTGCATGTTGGGTTATGGTTAGGTTAGAAAATGCATTCATTAGATTTAGAGCTGAACTAACGATTACTGTCATTAAGAATGAAACTGTTGCTAATTTTCTTGATTAACTGATTTGCTCTAGAAAGTGTCATAAAATTGTAAAAATTGTAGTCAAGTGACGTCTTCGGTTTGTCTGACTAACAAAGACATTCAATTTAAATGAGGGGTGTCAAAGTCATTTTTATTAATGGACCAGAAACAGCGCATTTTGATCTCATGTGGGCCGGGCCTGTGAAACCATTGCATAATAACCTATAACACAAGTGTTTGCGGACTTTGGTGTAAAGAAGCACATTCTGCAAACAATTATCCTTTTACAAAACAGATGCCCAAGATGTCTTAAGAAAATAAGTGAAATTTACACATTATCTCAACATTTTTCTACATTTAGTGAGTCAACTACGTACATCTGCTTATATTTTTACTCCTGTGTAGTCATGCTGGCATCACCACAACAAACTGAAGTGGAAGCTAGTGAGGACGCAGCTCAATTATCTCCTGCTTTACAAGGCATTTACAAATTTTGACAATGATTTAGTAATACGGTGATATATATTATTATATAATATTTTGCTCAGTGTTTAATATCTTTAAATGTGGCCATAATCATTGTTTGGTCAGGATGGAAAATCCTCTAAAAGCAGCATTCTGTAGGAAGAAGTCTACTCACTGTTTAACTTGCCCCAGAAACCTGGCACTTTTTAGCCTTCACAAGTGCATCAATATTAGTGCGCAAAGTCATCCAGTGGGCCGGATTTGACCCTTTGGCGGGCTGGTTCTGGCACTAAAGCCATAAGTTTGACACCCTGCATTAATATTTTGTTTGTGGGAATGCCCCAAGCGAGCGCCAGAGAGTCTAGGAGAAGGTTGTTGAACGTGAGCCAGATAATTGGTAAAGACATTAACTCTGCAGAATACATTAATTGTAATAGGGATGTGAACAAAGGAATTCACAGCCCCTCTCACACTGAAAAGACTGACTTATATCTTTTATTTTTCCTTTTGGGAAAGCAATTGTGTTCATTTATAAGTTAGATATTTCGAAGCTCAAATAAAAATATAATTTAAAACAACAAAGATTGTTAAAGAAAAATTGTATCCTTATAGCTAATTATGCTTCCTGATGTGCAATTTGTGTGTTTTCTCAGGGAGTTTCCATTTTTCATCCTTTTTGATCATTTACGCAGTATCTATAAATATAATTCACACTGTGGTGATGCTTGTTCATAAATTCAGTGAAGATCATGCCGACCGCATGTTTTTTTTGTTCACTTTTATTCAAAAAGTTGCACTAATTTAAACAAAAGTCCAGCTTTACCCCAATTATAAATCTACTTTTATTTCAAAGAAAACCTTTTTCACAACTTCCCACTTTTTGCAGATATTTCACACTGATTTTTTTGATACATTAATCCATTATAAAAAAAATAATGGCTTATTGCATCACTACTGAGGTCGTTCCACCTCGTGAGAGGTTATTCTGTAACCCTCTACAGAGCTACATTTGGAGCCACAGAGGGTACAAAGTTTAATACAGACCACAGATCTTTCACCACTCTTCCTCAGAATCAGTCGAGTTGAACGCCCGCTGGTCCCAAGACTTGAGTCTCGATAATAAACGACACCTACAAGGTCATGTTCGCTAAATCCAATTCCTCCATCACTCTGAGTGTGTGTGTGTTTGTGTGTGTGCGTGTGTGTATGTGTGCGTGCGAACGTCAAGGTGAATGCCTCTATTTGCATTCCCCTGGTCCGGTATGAAAAATGTATGATACAGACGAATGAGTGTGAGGGTATTTTTTGCTGGAAATGAATATCAAATTGGGCAGAAGTAAGGACAGATTGCTCAATAAACATGACAGTGGCTTTGGCAAGCTGACGCGGCTTCTGACATTTGACAAACAGCCACTGCACACAGCCTATCTGATGTAATTAACTGCATTTGATGGTGAGCCGATATGGGAGATAATTGGGGGATTATATGGGTTAGGATGATATAGAGGGGCATTGTTTCAAAGGTCATAACATGTACATGCTCTGGTGGATGGAGTCCTCTCAGGGGATGGTGTTATTAAGTCGAAAATTGTGTGTTTCCAGTTATGCATGCAGTAAAAGTTGCAGACAGAACAGTGGGCTACATCTTTAGTGCAATGTTTTTCCTCTTCAGGTGTGAAACCGTCAAAACACCTCATCCATAACCATACACTATAAAAAATAAAATAGCAGCTTTAACTTGAAAAAGTTTGTTGCCCGGACTGCCTTGAAATTTTAAGATTACTGAATTTGAGATTACAAGGTTTACAATGTGTTAATTCAGAGGTTCCCTACGCCAAATATGCATAAATCAAAAGAGCGGTGGGAATCAGATTTGAACACGTCCGTAGATGAAGCCCTGTGAGAAGATGTGTGTCAAAAAAGTGTTTATGCAGCCATTAATTCAAAATTCGGAATCATTCTCTGCGCCAGCTCTATCTCACTTCTCAGAAGTTGCATAAATATCTAAAAGGCGTTTCATATGTGACACAGCAGAAGGCACTTTTTTGCATGCTACTTGGATATGTGAGAAAGTGCAGCATACTTGGAAATATGTAATAACTTGTCTTCTATTATAAGCGTCTCCAAGTTATGTTGGTAAAGTCACTGGTCTAAATTTCAGTAGCAACCCCGTTTTTTACATTCGTCAGGATTGCATTTTCTGTTGCAAGAAAATGTTTAGCTCTAACATGGAAATCAGACTGCCCTCTAACTTTGTCAAAATGATTCTCAGAAATGAATACATGTATACCTTTTAAGTAAATAAAATACATTCTGAGAAACAAATATGATCAGCTTATCAAGATATGGCAATCCTATATTGACTACATGGACTCTCTCAGTCTGACCCAGACTTGTTGTAGACGCACTAACTGTCACAGCATGCCCTGTGGATATTTACCTATGTAATGTCTCTCATGTCATGTTTTGTTAGGTCTCATTTAATTCTGCTTAGCTGACCCTGCTGACACGCTTGGCAAGGTAAATCTGTAATAGGGGGTTGGGCGGGGAATGTTTTGTCTGGTTTTGTACTGTTGCCTTGTTTCTTAAATCTGAAAATAAAAGAAATTAGTTTATTTTTACAGTGCAAGTGACGCTTGCCAAATTGTGTGTTATCAAGTCCAGTAAAAGGAAATCACACCCCAGAGACAACCCACAGTCCTTATACATTCTGTGCACAAAAAAAAAAAAAAAACATGTCAAATTCACTTCTGGCAACTACTAAAATAGGCCCATGCTTTTCAGCAGGTGTCATAAAATCTGTTTTTACTAAACATTTTCTAAATTTACGTATGTTGTAAACAAACCAGCTCTTTAAAAAGTGACATTTCAACTTGTACATGTAGTTTGCACTATTTCAGCTCACCTTTTTCAGATGGAAACTTTTCAAAATGTATGCAAAGAAATATTTTACCATTGTATAAATCCCTGGTGACACCTCATCTTGAATTTGCAAGTTCAATCTGGTGTCCTTATAAATTAAAATATACAGAAACATTGAGAGAGTTCAGAGGAGAGCTACTAAACTAATGGTGTCATATGAGGAGTGATGAAGAAAATTACCAACTCTATAGCATACAGAAGACACGCAGGTGACATGATTGAGGTGTATAAGTTTGTTCACAGAATACATATTTGGGCTGAGCCTGTTATCCACTTTAGGAATAATTGATATATGATATGATATGATATGATATGATATGATATGATATGATATGATATGATATGATATGATTAAAATGATTTCCACTAAGGTGTGCCTCTGAAAAGTGAAAAAACTTGTTCACACTTCCTGCAGTAAAAGCACTGAATGAGCTTCCAGAGGATGTATTTTGTACTCTTTCTTTTAACTCTTTTTAAAAATATTTGGATACAATCGGGTCAACAAAGGATATTTTGAATCCTTTTAAGGCTGATTTGTGACTGTTTTTATATTATAGTGTGTATTTTGTAATATAGTTTTGGTGTAAGGTTTTGTTGTAGTTATTGGACCTGGTGTGTATGTCCTGTACCAGAAAAACCTCCATCAAATTTCATTAAATGTAATGACTACCTGGCGATCTATTACAGAAGTTTGTTTTTCATTTGGTGCAATGGGTGTACACCGAATCAAACAGCGGCTGTTAACCGTGTTTTAAAACGTGTTTGAAGGCATTCATGTGGACTTTAAATACACTATTAAAGAAGACTGCCTTAAAAATGAGTGATATTTAAACGGAGTTCGGCGAGACGTGCTCTCCATTAAGCACCACGCAGAAAAAGCACGTAACGCTATCGGGCTAATGTTCAGGAGCCCCCCCGCCCCCGAGCACTCACCCACCCCCCCGGTTTATTGGCTATCTGCGAGGAGTTAACATCAAGACAGCCTCGTTATTACACATCTCGGTACAGCTAAAACAAGATAAAGCTCGACAGCACACTTATCCGACACCGTATCTAGCATCAGAGCTCCCGCTGACCGCTGCCAAATCTGCTCCAGCACAAAAGACAGAATGGATGCCCCCTCTCTTCCCCAACCGCCACCGCCGCCCCCTCCCTCCACAAGATAACGTAATAAACCTCTGTTGTCTTTGTGGAGTTCAGTCTTTTACAGAAAAACACGGGCTGCTCACCTTTATACGCAGGCTGGACGCACGGCTGCGGGGGAAATGTGTTATTATGTCCGCTGTATATTCCGTAATCCGTATCGCTGGTTGTCCGCTGCTCTCCGGCCGCTGCTGTGACTGACTGCGAGAGAATGTGCCAACCGCCACTGTCACGTCATCTGTAATTACACAAAGCGTTTCCGGTTTGGGCTGGCAAAATAAAGGTATGAATGAGCACGCGCTCTTGTTTTTTTTTTTTTTTTTTTTTGTTTTTTTGTTTTTTGTTTGTTTTTGCGTGCGTGAGATGATACATTTATAAATAAAGTCAGACTGAATTAAAGACAAAAACTATTTTATATAAGAGGTTATTTCTTATTTCTTATTTCTGCCTCACTATTCTGCATATAGGCCTAAGCTGTATGTTTACACAACTGCACAATGCAACAAAAAATCATTTTCATGGCTTAATTGTTCTATTCTTAATGACATCTTATTGTAATATATTGCTTATAATGTAATCTATATATGTAGGTCTCCGGCTTCCTCCCACAGTCCAAAGACATGCAGCTCAGGTTGATTGGTGACTCTAAATTGCCCTTAGGTGTGACTGTGAGCGTGTATGGTTGTCTGTCTATATGTGTCGGCCCCGCCCTATCCAGGGTGTACCCCACCTTCCGCCCGATGACAGCTGGGATTGGCTCCAGCCCCCCTGCGACCCTTATGAGGACTAGCGGTTTCAGAAAATGACTCACTGACTATAATCTATATCGCTTTCGATTGCCATTTTTGAAATGTCTTTTGCAGTCATGTCTAAAGTCTGGCCAAATGTGGCCCTCAGACCATGGGAGTGTTCAGACTTTTTTCTACTCGGGGGGAACTGACTTATGAAGGAGTGGCATCAAATGCAAGCACTGCTTCAGGTACAGGCATTGGCATAGCCAACCATATCATTTATCACCTTGACAGCACACGGGACAGAAGATTTCTTGTAGACATCTCTATTTGTAGACTACCAGCAGTGAGTAGATTTTTCTACAAGAAATGTTTTGTCCTATGTGCTGACAAGGTGATAAATGATACAGGGACTCATACCTGGGGTACTGGGTGGTGCAGAGACTTGGGTGGTGTGGAGACTGGTGGAGATTTTGCTGCAGGTTTTTATATGGCATGATAATTCCATGTGGATATTTATTTATGGTAAATTATACTTGCTTGAATGTGTATCACAGAGATCCTTTTTTTTTTTACATGGAATATATTGTTGTCATTTGTTATTTTTATTCTTTTTCATTTTCTATTTTTATGTTTTTGTCTAAAAACAACCAACAAAAGGTATATGAAAACAACAAAGAGATGCAAGACATTATAAAATGATGCAAAATCAACATAAATTTTGAGTTTCTTGCTCTGATGTAGGAGAGTGGTGGGGCCTTTGGCATATCTGTGCCTCAGGGCCCACTCTCTCTTAATGTGCTCATGCCAGTAGCATATGTTGGCTATTTTTGAACAATGTGGAACAATGATTAATTACTGACAGTCAGTTTTCAACTTTCAATAGAAATTTTTAACATTATACTGCTGTTCTGCTCCATATGGTCAGGTTGTTTCAGTTGTTGCTCTTGGAGAGAAAAGACTTTTAATCTGGACTAAAAAAGTGTCAAACCTTGGCTTGCTTTGCCTTTTTGATGCTCCCGAAATCAAAAATGACTCACATTTAAGAAAAATCTGTGTAAATGACTACATAAACGATTTCATTTTCAAATCATTTGGCTGCAAAACAACATATTATCCAATACACCATAGTAACCTACTGCTCTGTTTCACTGTCCCTTTAAAACCTAAACACATTGGTTTTTTTTTTTTTTTTTTTCAAAAACAAGGAAAGAAGGTATTGAGCAACTAAAAAAGAAATGCAGTAAAGTACTATTAATAAAAAGTTACAAAAACATTCACAATTTTTTAAAAGGTAAAAGAACAAAAATAGCAGATGACCCGAAAAAGCTATATATATATATATATATATATATATAGTTATTATCAATTTTTTAATAATAATATAGCTATTAGGCCTATTATTACTATTGCTATTATTGGCTTCATTTTTCTTGATATTTTCACTATAATTTTCTAATAATTCTCTCTCTTTTCTAAGATTATTTTCAGGTCATTCTCTTCTCACCATCTACTTTTTTCTTAAATTGCAATTTACAAGACAAGTTGCTGATTGCTTCTTTACCCATATGTTTTTATTTTTAATTTTCATCTAAATCACACCACTTTGCTCACGTTGTTTAAATGCGAGTAAAAAGTGTCTGACTGCAGTACAAGAAAACTGACGTCTTTCCAGGTTACAAACGGTTAAAAGTATGAGTATTTTGTCTTTTAGGAACTGGGCAGTGAATCCTCAGTCCCGATGTTTTCTTTTGTTTGCGCGAGCTTGACAGATCAGACCGCCTCCGTGCGCGCTCCTGCGAGTCCGCGCAAACGATGTGCTCTGTGGTGCGTTACGGCAGTCTTTAATGATGCTGTAGGATACAAAGGAAGTGCAAAAGAGAGGGATACAGTGCAGACTGACAGTCCGTCTCATTTGGAAAGTGGGCATCAAGATCTCAAAACCAATTTCCTGGATGTTAATAATTTACAGTTCAGGAACTCAGACGCGCGCCGCCCTGTTACAGCAGTGATGTTAATGAAACCTGTGGATTGGTGACCTGCTGCTGCGGGGAGGCAAAGGGCCATTCTTGAATTAATCTAAAACATTGGGGCCACTTAATAGGCTGCAGTTAAAATGAACAATATCTCAAACTATTTAACACGTAGATCGACATCAGTTTTCAGGTGTTGCATTCAGGCGCCTTTCATTGGCATTTAAGCATCTGAAACATAAGAAAATTGATTTTACTTATTTAAAAAAACATAGGGGTACAAACACAATGAGCAACTTGGCAAAAAAGTCACTCAAATTGCAGAAATAATGGTAAAAGGTGAAAAAATATTCAGGGGATTATTAGATATGTTTTAAAAAAACGGAGGAAAAATGTCCAGACAACTATATTTACAATTCTCTTACCTATAAATTTAAAATTGTTACAGAAAAAAAAACACAAAATGAATTTCCTGGCATTTTTTAAGTGATTTTATTTTATTTATTTATTTAGATTACTTTCAGGTAATTTTCTTTTCTGACTTTTTACTAATTCTTCCCAAGGTTTGGACCAAGTTGCTCGCTCATTGCTCTTCCCCATGTTTTTTTTAAATACATAATAAATGATATAATAATAATAATAAATAAATGAATGAAATCAATTTCCTTGGGTTTTAAAGGATTAAAACACCTCAGGTAGACCCCTAAATGCCTTATCATAACAACCATATAGAGACAGAAGTACCCATAATTTCCTGTCACATTTCGGTATCACATTTCTCTTTTAAAATATTAATCGACATTTTAGAAATAATATTGTCCATGCTTCGTGCGAACAATGTCACCACTGCGGAACCTTTTAATTGGTCGATGTTTCTCTACGCTGTGTACAGTGACGGACGTTAGCTCCTCAACATGCGCCATTGAAAACAAACGTAGCCGACACGGCGGAGGCGGCTTCTTCTTTATTCTACTTTACCTAAATAAAAGCCTTATCTTGTCTTTAAGAAACACACGACACATTTATAAACAATGGAGACAATTTTAGAGCAACAGCGTCGCTATCACGAGGAGAAAGAGAGGCTAATGGATGCTAAAACTAAGGAAATGTTACACAAGAAGTCTACGGTAAGCTATTCGCTCCATGCTAGCATTAGCACTGTTGCTAATCAATACTGCAAACAGAAGACTTCTGCAAGTTAACTTGTGTTTTAAAATGTATATTGTATTTTTTTCTGACAGCTGCGGGAACAGATTAACTCCGACCATCGGACAAGAGCAATGCTGGATGTAAGTTGAGAAAGAGTTTTTTTTATTTATTCAGCACCGGCTAGCCAGCGATTTATTACTGATCATAAATTAAATAACATTTTCTTAATTAAATTGATTTAATAAATATTAGGCCTTAGAAGCCAATGGATTCACATGGTCTTAATTTCCACAAACATTTTAAATAATCTAATTTATCCATCTTTTCATCTCTTTTTATTAAGTCAAGCTGTTCTATGTGAAGGTCAACATTTTTTATGTTACAAAGCTTTAAACTCACCACTGAACCTGGTGCTGTTTTACTTTATATTTGCACTTACCTTTTGATAAAATGAAGATCCACCTAACTCACTTTTATAACCATATTCCTACATAAAAGCCTACTTCAGCATGGGACCGCATTTAGGACATTAGTGGTTTATTTTTGAATATCAGTGCTTGATTGTAGAAAGTTTAATTTAATGTATAGGTGGTTACTTACCCGCAATGCTTCAACAAGAATAAGGTGATTTGTCTAAAAATCAGACTTAACTTTGCTTTTAAAAAACAACAAAATAAAGCACCTTCTTAATATAAAAGAGAGCAACGCAGGTCAGAGTCCAGTAAATTATATGGCCATGTTTAATGTTAATGTTTTTTTTTTTTTTTAACTTTTGACAGAGATATATGGAAGTGAGCGCAAATCTCAGGGACTCCTACGAAGACAAAGATGGGTAAGTGACCAATCTGTTCCAGTTTAATTTGCTCTATCAATCGGGAAATGGGAATACAACTTATAATCACTTCTTTTTATGGATTATTGCATGCAGAATAATCACTTAACCGTTCAGCTTGAACAAGAAAATCTTTTTTTCCTCATCGACAGAATGAGAAAGGATGAACTTGCTGCGATCTCAGGACCAAATGAGTTTGCTGAGTTCTACAACAGACTGAAACAGATCAAGGAGTTTCACAGAAAGCACCCAAATGAGGTAGTTAACCAGTTATTTGTGAATGCTCAAATAAGACTCTGTAAACGTTTTGAAATTGAGAATTAACAATAATGCAATCGTTTGTATCCTGCAGATTTCCATCCCCATGTCTGCAGAGTTTGAGGAGCTGATGAAGGCCAGAGACAACCCCAGCGAGGAGGCTCAGAGTACGTCTCCGTCCAGTTTCAACATAAACAATTTCATCTTAATTGGCTGTTTTCTTTTTTTTAAAGCTGAAATTAGCTTAAATCAAGGCCTAATTCAAAGTCAAATTCCAACATAAAGTCCAGGTTTAGGTGGCACACTCACTACATCCAGGGTTCCCACGTATCCTTAAAAAGTCTTAAAAGGCATAGTATTAAATAATCTAAAAGTAAGGCCTTAATTGGTATTAAAATGTCTTAAATAAGTCTTTCAGATGTCTTAAAAATACTGAGACATTTGAAGTAGTATATTTACTGAATTAAATATTATTTAATTCAGTAAATTATTTTATTAAATAATTTACTGAATTCATGTTTTTAAACTCTTAATGATGTGAATTAAAGCGGTGGAATAATCCCACATACACAGCGAAGCACACAAAATCAGTAATAAAAATCACAAATAAAAGCTCAGTATCTCCCATTTCTAACCAGATCTGACTTTATCACTGGACCAAAAGTGTAATGTTCTTTTGTTACAATAGGTGTTTGGGCAAAATTGTTAAAAGGTTGGTTCATGTTTTTTATTACATATATATTTTATTTTTTTGCAGTTTAGGTTATTGTAAAATTGGTCTTAAATTTTATCCCGAGTGGCATTAAAAAAGTCTTAAAAAGTCGTAGCTCTGCTTTGCCCTCTGCTGCAGGAACCCTGTAAGTCTTGTGATACATTTGAGCCTGGCTTTCGAAGGTTAGTTTGTTCTGTAGGAGGTTAGCTCTACCTCTGTTCAAACTAAAACTTAAGACGAATGTTTCTGATTTTGTTTATCTTCCACAGACCTGGTGGAGTTCACAGATGAGGAAGGATACGGCCGCTACCTCGACCTCCACGACTGCTACCTGAAATACATCAACCTGAAGGGAGCTGAGGTTCGGATCTCTTAAAGTCTGCATCGCTCATGTTGTTCCTCCAAACTAAGTATTATTTTTTTTCTAACCATGACGTATACATTTACCCAACAGAAACTGGAGTATATCACTTACCTGTCTTCATTCGACCAGCTTTTTGACATCCCCAAGGACAGGAAGAACGCTGAATACAAGAAGTAGGTCCATCGTGCTTTTTCCCGTTAGAACCGACTGCTGACACCTGTGTGGAACAAGAAGCAGAAAATAAATAAATCTGCGTAGACGAGAAAATGCAAAGTGGTGTCTGTGTGTGCAGGTATTTGGAGATGCTGCTGGAGTATCTGCAGGACTACACAGACCGGGTCAAACCTCTGCTGGACCAAAACGAGCTCTACGGTAAAGTCCTGACAGACTTTGAAAAGAAATGGGAGAACGGGACCTTTCCAGGCTGGCCGGTAAGTTTTCCTTCTCATATGTGATGATGATTTGAGCTTTAGTGGTGCATATCACATGACCTATTTTTTTGTTTGTTTTTTTTTAATTGCAGAAAGAGACAAGTAGTGCTTTGACACATGCTGGAGCTCATCTGGACCTCTCTGCCTTTTCTTCTTGGGAGGTAAAACACAGTGCTCATGCTTGAAGATTTAACATTTCAAAATAACACTTGTCTATTCATGCTTGTACTGACGGTCTCTTTCTTATTCTTTTCCACAGGAGTTGGCCTCTTTGGGTCTGGACAGATTGAAGTCTGCCCTCATGGCGCTGGGACTGAAATGTGGAGGGTAAGGGTGTTATTGGCGGTTTTTGAAGGTCTGGTTAGGTTGAGGCACAAAAAGCCTTTGGTTAGGGAAAGGTTATTGTTTGGGTTTGAATGATCACATGAAACATGGAAGATGAAATCTGATGGGAGTTTTCGTGAATCTGGGGTTACCGTCGAGGCACGTGATGCAGCTGGGACAGCTCAATGACTGTGTCTCTGTGTGTTGGACAGGACACTGGAGGAGAGAGCTCAGAGGCTCTTCAGCACGAAAGGAAAATCTCTGGAGTCACTGGACCCGTCGCTGTTCGCCAAGAATCCCAAAGCCAAAGGCCCTAAAAAGTAAACGGGTGTAAAAAAAAAAAAACCCATCAGTCTAATGCTGACGGTGTCTTATGATAGCGTTCATTAACCCAATTTATAACCATTTCCATCCATCAATTTTGCAGAGACACAGAAAGGAACAAGGAAATTGGCTTCCTGGAGGCTCAAGTCTATGAATATGTGGAGATCCTCGGGGTGAGTGAATATTTCCGGACGTTAACAGCGTACACTCTCGTAGGCTCAAACATGACAGTTTTGATCATCATCTGCGCTTACAGGAGCAGAGGCAGCTGACTCACGAGAACGTCCAGAGGAAACAGGCTAGGACCGGAGAAGAGCGCGAGGAAGAGGAGGAGGAGCAGCTCAGCGAGAGCGAGAGCGAAGACGAAGACAACGAGATCATTTACAACCCCAAGAACCTGCCACTGGGCTGGGACGGCAAGGTGAGGCTGCACCTCTGCACAAAACCAAAAACAGCACAGACAAATGTCCTCAGAGGTGTAAACTTTGTCACCTTTAGGCAAAAATCTCCGTTTTGAATGCAAAACAGGTCGTTTGCAGAACAAATTTAGATCCAGTTTGTTGTGTTGTTGTTGATGTTCTCATGATGCGTTCGTGATATCTTGTAAAATGTATTTTTTAGTGTGAAACTTGAATATTTGTTGTTGTTTTCAAAGCAAAATAAATTACTTAAATTTGACAAACACACACAAATATAGTAAAAGGCTTTAGAAACAGATGTTTTAATATTAAAGGCTATTTAATAAATGAGAATGATTACAATTGTGCTGATCTAAAGGTTATGTAATGAAGGACTAAATGACTTTAAAACAGTGAAGTAATTTATTTCTAATGAAGATTTATTCGTTTACCTGGCACAAAAGGGGGAATAAATAACAAACAAGAAAACTTTTGGTTTTGGCCAATTTCACAAATGGTGCATCCCTAACATAAATGAAAAAAAAAAATGCTGAAAATTAGCTAAATAGACTTTTAATGTGCTTAAAACAGATCGCTGCTGAATTGAAATCACCTGTAACGGCTGTAACGTTGATTTATGAACTTCTCGGTCGTGTCTTTTAACAGCAGGGGCTGTAAAGAGCATAAACCACATTAACGTCCACAGTTGATATAATTAACAAACAAAGAGCAACAAAAATCAAAAACAAAGAGCCTGCGCAGGAGTGATATCTGCGGTGGGGAAATTCCAGCCAAAACACCCTCAGACCAATCGCGAGCAGCGCCTTTAAACACAAGCACACGGATCGGTTGACACATCTGTCAATCATGGCGGAAAATTTCTGTTTTGTAGAACTGTATAACTCATTAAAACCAAACTCATAAAAACAATCACTTGAACAAACATCAGGTTGATGAGAACTACTTTCAGTGTCAGAAACCATCCAAATTTATGAGTTTTTAGTTTGGCCCGTGTCCCATTCACTAACATGGAGGGGGCGGGCTTTATGACCTGTACTGCAGACAGACACCAGGGGAAGACCGAGATTGAAATGTTGCACTTTTGGGGGAACTTTCATGTTGTCCGTCGTTATATATGATCTATGGTTTGCACCTCTAGTCCTTAAAAATGTTTGTTCTTCTCTTCGTACTTGTTGATCCTGACCAGCAGTTTTGGGATTGCTCAATCTAAATCTTCATCCAAATTGGCGCTGCAAAATCCCGCTCTTACAATGCTCTACTTCCCGTGCTGCTTATTTTTTATGTAGACGTGTCACAGTGTCTCCTTTGTTTCCTGACTGCTGTTTTACTCCCTCCAGCCAATTCCTTACTGGCTCTATAAACTCCACGGGCTGAACATCAACTACAACTGTGAGATCTGTGGAAACTACACGTACAGGGGACCCAAAGCCTTTCAGAGGCACTTTGCGGTATGTTGTTGAGTCATGGATTCACTGTCACAGAGGGAGTTTAAAATCTGCAGCGTCGTAAACTGATTTTCACGGTCAACTTGACAGAACAAAATAACTGAAAGTACGTTTTTGTTTCTGTAGGAATGGAGGCACGCTCACGGTATGCGCTGTCTGGGAATCCCCAACACTGCCCACTTCGCCAACGTCACACAGATTGAGGACGCCGTCTCCTGTAAGAGTCTTTGTCTTGTAATGAACATCCGGACTGTGGAGAATGTTGGAAACTAGTTTTCAGAGCTGTTTTGTGTTTGTTTTTTTTTCAGTGTGGGCAAAGCTGAAGTCCCAGAAAGCATCGGAGCGATGGCAGCCAGACACAGAGGTGAGTTCGCTGATGCAGTGCTTCCCTACGAGGGATATCAAGGGTTAACCGCAGTGATTATTTTTAACGAGTTGTGCGTGTTGGTCCACAGGATGATTTTGCTACTCTTCAGTTTAGAAGTAATAACATCGTGCTGTGACACATTAAGAACAAACTGTAACAAGTAGAGCTGGCGGGGGAATAGATACAGCGAAGTATTGTGATATTTTGCATGGACACAAAGTATCAGTGTTTTTCTAAAACAAATTATTAATATTGCAAATACAAATTAATGGTTTGGCAGCCTAGTGGAATAATAAGGTCAGTTGCTTTTTTTTAGTGCACTAGATACATTTTGCTGCAATCAAACAATATTTATTTGTGAAACTTTTATCTTTAAAACTAAATCTTTTTACGTAAAATATTTTCTTCTCCTTGGTAGCACAATTTACGATTGAGATGATTACAATATATAGGCCTAATTTATTTAAAAATGTTTCTTTTTTAAAATTTTTTTTTCTTTAACATTTGTCAATTTTTTTTTTAGATTTTTTTCCCCTTAAATTTTTGAAAGGCTTATTAATCTCCAAAATGACACCATTTATAATAATTTATAATAGACAAACTGTTGTTGGATATTCAAGTTTATGTCATGGAAATTTTTTTAAAATTTTGTCCCTGACAGTAAGTGGGAACTCTGTATGTTTCACATTTTGCTGTTGAGGTTTTTTTCCCTTAAGAATTGATTTAATGGTTAATGGGTGTCAGGTTACTGAAAGCAAAATTAACTGACACCCCTACTTACGCTGTAATGCTTATTCCATGACCGTGTGATTTTCAGGAAGAGTACGAGGACTCGAGTGGCAACGTGGTCAACAAGAAGACCTATGAGGATCTGAAGAGACAAGGCTTGCTGTAGACTGAGGCGAATATGACCAAGTCACATAGACTAAGTGGAAAAAATGTAACTTCTGAGTGTCCTAAAATTTGATATATTTTTTATCACCAATGTTTCTTTTTATTTGTATGTAGTAATGTTTAACGCCTTCGTTCCTCCCTTTGATAACTTTGTAATGTGGCAACCATTGATCATTATAATAAACGGAGTACTTTTGTCACTGTGCTGTTTGTGTTTATGTCTTGTTTGTTAAATTGTGGTGTTCAGAAGGATTTTTATCGGTGTTTAGACAAAACAGCAGCTGTGCAGAGACAGACCTCTGGGAGTGTGTTTTGATTTACTGTTGCAATTGACTCGTAAGCATATTTTAACTCTTTATGTAGGACAGTGTACTGTGATTTTATGGTGGTGTTTAACACTGGAGTAATAAAACATAGTCATATTTCTTTTTAAGAGTAAACCTGCTGTTGGCAAAAGCCTTGTCTGCCAAAATATGATCACATATAGTGCAACACAAATAGAGCAAGTAAAGGTTTTCTGCTGGCAAAGATCATATATATAAAACTATAACCATCAGACTATACGTCACAATCAACATTAGTCTTAATTCTTTGATACTGCAGAAAACACGTCTTTTGAGTAAGACATCCACCCAGTGTTTCAGTTTAAGACATTTCTAGGATTTTATGCTCAACACACTTAAGAATCAGCATATTTATGGTGTTTCACAGCCAGACACAGCGCTCGATGCACCATGAAGACAAAAGTTTTTTGGTTTTTTAAAAGAAAAGATGTGGGGAGAAAAAAAGCAGATGGCAGTATTTCATTTTATCTGACCATAACAATGATGTTACTGTTGAAAGGAAAACTTTGGTATTCCTCGCGCTGGATCCTATTTTCTAATGTTTTGTGATGAATGGAAACAATTCTTGCGTCTCGTCATGTAAGACGGGGAACCGAGAAATGACTTACAGTAACCACTTCAGGAAATCATGCACCATCAACCTAATTTTCATGCCACCGAGAAAAAGTTTAAAACACTTACTTCATGCAGACGTTGATATCGGTTTCCGTAGTGTAGTGGTTATCACGTTCGCCTCACACGCGAAAGGTCCCCGGTTCGAAACCGGGCGGAAACACACTTTTATTGTTTTCAAAATATTTACTGAGTATATAGATAATTACAGAAGACATAAAAACTCAAATACCACTTCCAAGCCAAAGAATTACAACGACAGCCAATTTATGAATAATAAATTCATTTACGGTTTAGAGTAAATTCACAGAAAGATGAATAAAACATAAACCATCATGTTCTCAACAGACATTATAAACACTGACAAAATCTGACATTGCACGTTTGCACGTAAAACAGCAAAATAAAAACTACTCAGTCCAGATCTAGGCATGATGGGAAACGTGGGAGTCACTAATATAAGCTCAGTGAGTGACTGCAGTGAAAACGTTTTTGAAAGAATAAAACCCATCAAATATGGTTTGAATCAGACCATTTTGTTAGATAATAACGTGATTTTTTTTTTCTTAAATTATTTCTGACTTTTTTTTTGTTGCTCTAGGGCGACGCGGAGCTACTAACTTAAAAATACAGGTAAAATTTGTGGATATAGTTGTTACATCTCTTTATGGAAAGAAAAAAAACGTTTTAGCAAATATCTTAATCGCAAAAAACAAGATTGAGCAAGCGAAGCATTTTTGGGTTTATATCTGGGTTATTTATTTAGTTTGGGAAACCCAACTATCTGTATAAAGCTTATATTTAGAAAATCGTGTCCGTTGCTAGATTGTTACTAAGGATCGAGCTACTTACTGGAGCAGTAAACTAGATTTCATTACATATAGGTTTCTACTGGCGTGTCTGATTGTTTTCCTGTTATTAGTCAGACTCCGTGTATATCTTATAGATCCCACGTCTATTAACGCTTTAATTTGTAAGGGGATTTTTTTAAGCAGTTTCCTTTGTTTGTGTTTTGTTTGTAGACCAATTAATTTTGGAAAATTAAAAATGCTGTTCTCAGTCACTAACAAAAACCGGAAATAACGTCACAGATGACTTTTCAACAGTTTCCGTAGTGTAGTGGTTATCACGTTCGCCTCACACGCGAAAGGTCCCCGGTTCGAAACCGGGCGGAAACACATTTATGCTTATTTTTTTTGTTTGAGTGTGAAAATAAAACAAAACAACAAAGAAATAATCCCACACGCTGTATGAAAAGCTAAATGTACGTCTGTGTGACAGTTTGCATTAAACATCTAACATTATCACATAAACCTGAATATATGCGTCAACTTTCCCCTCAGACTTATTAACGACCTCATTAATCTTTATTTTTTTTGTCGTTTGAAGCGTCAAATGTGACATTTCCCGCTGAATTGTGTATTCACAAATTCAGAGCTAGCAAAACGCTAAAAACTCACCTGTTAGCACATGGTCATCCTCTTTGCACATTTAGACCGAGACAATAGCTGGAAAAAAAAACAACAAAAAACAGGAAACAAATTGTCAAATGTTCAACAGAAAATTTAACAAATACTGTTAGCAGAATACTGAAGTCCACGCAGGTTGAACTTTGAGACTTTAACGTCCATTTAGTAGCCTTTTATAAAGCTTTGTAACTGCGTTTCTCCTCTTTAGTTTAGCTAATTAGCCTCCCATCAACTAGAAAGCATAATTAGCAGAAACTCCGCCTTTAAGTGTGTTGCAGAGGACAAATATACCCAATAAACTTTGACTGTCATGACTGCTGCACCTGGGAGCGGAGCTGCAGGCAGGTGGAGTCGGCTGTGTCCCCTTCCAGGTGTCCCCTTCCAGGTGTCCCCTTCCAGGTGTCCCCTTCCAGGTCCCCTTTTTGTCAAACATTAGTTTGCATCTTGTTTGTGAAGAAGCAAATTGATGAGTCACGTGTCCACAGCTGCAGCTAATCAGGGCTACTCCCCCATTTTTCTTTAAAAACCAAACAACTGTTGGACTAATGGAGGATTAGTTTATTTATGTTAACATTAGTCAACTTTAGACTACTCACACACACACACACACACACACACACACACACACACACACACACACACACAGTGTTGAGGAGTAACACATTACATGTAACTAGTTTCAATAATTTCAGTAAATTTAAGTTAAAAAATGTTGCCATTTGCTTTATGTCATCAAAAGGGCCCAACTCATGCCATTTTTGTTTGTCTTTTTTAATTATCTGTGGCTATCGATAACAAAATTAGCGCCTATTCTACATAAACTATCAAAAATATTTATAATTTATTTTCCTTCTTTTGTAATATATAGATAGACAATAAAGATTGTTGGGTGGTATGATAATAATGTCCAATGGCAGGCTTTCATTTGATCATGTGATGATATAATAATTGGCAGCTAGTTTAGGCGCCAAATCTGTCAGAAGTTTCCTGTGTTATCGTACACTGGGGCCCGTCATAGCTACTTTATGCACACAGTTTTGGGACAGACACACAGAAAGGAGCAGACAGAATCTCACATTATTTTTTAACGATAACAGTGTTTTTATTTGCTTGGTTTAGCAACTGTACATGTGACTCCTTCCTGAGAATACCGCTCACCTCAGGGGAGAGGGAACAGCGGGATGGAGAGAGAATCAGAGAGGAAGACGAGGCTGGAGCGAGGGGTGGCAACAGAGGGAGAAAAAGAAGAAATGTGAGAGTGACGGAGCAGAAGAAGAGCGGGAATAAAGGTCTAAATAACTCCAGTGGAGGACGGTAAAAAGACAGGGAAGGAAAAAAGTGGAGATAAAGAACTTATGTTGGACATGATTGAGACCTGTGCCTCATTTTGGCCTTTAATCCAAAACTGTTTCAAGGTGTGTTTGTTTCAGAGGAGTAAAACAAGAAACTGCAGAGTATTATTTATGTTAAAACTTCACTCAATTTTTGTTACATCCCTGAAAATCCAGTTCCTGGATAAAACCGAAGGAAACTTGAGGGCTTAGAGTGAAATCTTGCACTGCATGTTGTTGAGTGAATATTTGTGAGAAGACAAACGGGACAGAAGGAACCTAAAACAGATGAATTAACACATTTGGCTTCAATATGCAAAACAAGCAATGAAGAAAACATTAATTTACTGCAAAAATGACGTGCAGGTTGCAGCAAAGAAAATGTAGAAATACGGAGTGAACTGATATAATTTGAGTGAAATGTTCGTTTTTAGTCAATTGCAGTGCAGTACAGAATAATTAGGACCTCTATTGTAAATTAAAAAACCCAGCCTCCCTCTGTCTCTCACCCCTGTGTCCCTTCACTCCTCCTCATTCACGCCTCTCCCTTATTCACTAGCAATTCATGCCTCAGAAACGTGTTAAAAATATAGCTTCTTTGTATAATTACTATGCAAGTTAACTTAAAAAGTGGCCTGTGACATTTTCTTCAAAATACAGCTTTTATATTTCATTGTTATGCCGTCTCTTGATGCCTGAGATAAAGAGATCTAGAGGGAAGAAGACGAAAGAAAAGAGATGAGATTATGACATTTATGAACTGCTGTAAATCAATTATTTTTGCTCACTGAATTATCAAGAGGAAAACTGAAGATACTGTGAGAGCAGAGGCTGAAAATAGTAATAATAATAATTAATAATGATATAAAAGCATATTTAAACAACATTATCATGTCATCTTCATTTTCCTCCTCGTCCTGGCTCTTCAGTTCCAGTTGTTACATCCTGCGTGTGTGGAGAGTGTTAGTCGTGTTCGTGCGGCACATTTCGGCGCGTCCATTCACCAAAATATTCTGCAGTCCTTCGAGCGAGCCTCCGAAACCTGTTTCACTTTCTTCAAAGATTAAAGAGTCTTAATGGATGATTTAAAAAAAAAAAATCATCTTCGATGATGCAGGAGAGGAGCGTTTCTCTGGATACAAAAGCAAATAATGCAACGAAAGTACAAAACAACACAATATTGACCGAAACGTTGAGCGTCGCCGGAGAGAAAAAGGAAGCGATGAATGTGTGCAGGAGGAGAGGAGGGCGCTGATTGTTTCAGTCATGTCTGCTGTCCATCAGTTCATTTTCGAATCCGTCTGTCACTGATATCCATCTCAATGTTCTCTTAGTGATTGGCTACTGCGCTCTCCATCTCCACGGCGACAGGAACTAATGCGGACGGATCATCTTGAGTCGTGATTGGTCGATGACGTCCAGCAGGTTCTTGGCGTCGACTGCGAGGGCGTGAGCTGCCATTAGCATCTGTTTCTTGTAGTCCTTTTGTAAACTGAAACAGAGAACAGTTACTGTGTGGCCATCGCTGCACAGTAAATCATCATCATCATCATCATCATCAGTGAGGCGTGTGGCATGTGTGCGTACCTCGTCATGACGTACTGCTGGGCCAGTTTCATTTTCGCTATTAACTCGGCCAGATCTGAATTCAGCAACTTCTGAGCCATCTCAATCTGAGACGACACAAACGAAAAGTCAAAGAAAGAAACTAAAGGCTAAAGAAACTGAGGCTGCGGTTTGTTCAGACTGCAGACAAATCAGATCTGTTTCTCTGATCAGATCTTAAAAAAAGGCTCTTAAAGCGAGCAATCAGATCAGATCTGTGTCCAGAATCACCAAACATCTGCGTGGGTTGCTATGGTAATGACGTGGGTGTCAGTAACTGCAGCTTTCCAACAGGTAAGTATGACAAATATTTGTTTTAATTATGTATTTTTCTTCATTTGTTTTTTTTAAAAAATAAGTTCTTCTTATTTTTTAAATTAATTAATAATTCATGTTTTTTTTTTAAATACTTTTGTTGTTTTTGTTTTTTTTAGTTGTATTACTTCATATTGACATTTTGCGTCCTGCATCTTGTATTATTTGTCCTTTTGTTTTAATATTTATTCTAACTCTACTCTAGTTTTGTCTCGCTTGTGTCCAGTTAAGACTGTTGGGCTTTCTGTTGCTGTGCTGTCTTCTTAGTATCCTGTTTCTGCTTTTTGCTTTCCTCGTCAGAGTACTTTTTAAACTCTGCTTTTAAAGGTGCTATAATAAAGTCATTACTTTTATTATTAAAAAGAGATCCATCATTTCGTCCTCAAAACTCTTTATTTTGTCGTCTGTCCACCAACTGTTGCAGAGTGGATCTGCCCAGCACTGCCGTCACTCTGGATTTGATGTAGTTGTTTTTTTTGTTGTTGTACAAAAACACTTTGAAATCTGATTTAAGTGTTTAGACTGAGATGCACTGATAGAAATCCCATTAGAATCTCATTTTCAGCCACCTCTGAATGTGGTTTGGATCAGCTCGGCAAAAACTGCATTTCGTTTGTTTTCTGCTGTCCAGACTTTCTAAAATCAATCTGGATATGTCAAAAAAATAAATAAAAATAGAGTAGGCGGTCTGAAAAAGGCCTTAAAAATCAATAGGATAAAGCTTCTGGGCCACTTCAGTACGCAGTTCACCCAACTTCAGCCTGGGCAGAGGTCCAATCAGGCAGAAATGGAAACACCTGTGAGGGTGTTCAAATCCTTCAACAATGAACATTCTTATAGTCTGGAGAGTCAAGGTAGATTTAATGGTTAATATTTTAAAACTAATGATTAAAAACATCACTTCTGTATCCCGATACCATTGTTCTGCTCTTATAGCAAAGTTTGGGAACTGGGAGTTAGAGTTTATGTTTCACTGCAGCGAACAGGCAGCGACTCAGATCGGATAAACAAAACATCTTGTGTATCGTATGACAGTTAAAGAAAATGCTTCACTGCGTTTAAAGCATGATTATATGTATAAAAGTAAAAGTGTATTTTACTCTGAGTTTCAGTGTTGAGATATTCAGTTTTGAAAATGTAACTCTCTCTCTCTCTGTGTGTGTGTGTGTGTGTGTGTGTGTTTACCTCTCTGTGTGTGCTGGCTGGCAGCACAGGAAGCGTCTCATCCACTGTTGCCAGCAGAGTCCTCAGCGCCAGACCCACCTCCTACCAAACACACAGAAACGCACATATTTTCGCGTGCGTCTTCAGTTGATATGCACATTTACAGCTGTTGATGACCGATCTCTAACTTCTGCCTACTCACTTTACGAGAATGGGCATAAAGCGTGGCAATATTACATTTTTTTATCACTTTAGAGGGAGCTAAAATGAGAGTTAAGATCACTGTAGGTGCATCACGCTGTCGTACCTTCTGTGACTTTTGTCAGAAAGTGAATATTGATCGTACCTTGACCATTGGGACGTACTCTTCTGGGGCTGCGGGTTGAATCCTGTTAGACATCTCAATCACAGCTTTGACCAATCCTGTCACGTTCTCATACACTTTGTCGTTAGAACGATCCAAGTTGGCGGTCGGGGGCGGGCTGATCTCCTGAGGCTGCAACTGGACCAATGAGGAAAGTTTTACCGTTACAATGAGCCACTGAAAACAGAAAATTCTAATTTTTTCTCAAAGAAAGACTCTTTCAGCTGACAGGATGACTGTAGTTAGACTGACGACACACCGGGGGGCAGTATTGACTAGATTTTCACACTAAAAAGCCTCATTGTTATTTCCGTCTTCATGCATTTCTACCTACAAACTAGATTTCTTGACGTCTCTACAGTGACAGAGGAGTGTGTTGGGTTGTTAGTACAGTGTGATGGCAGACACACACAGGGTCAGTTTCCTAGCGACAGACTCAAAGTTACACCTGCGTTAAACAACAGTTTGAGTTTTCCTCACAGTGAACTGAACCAACAGGCCTTTTCCCTAAAAGACATTTCGACATGTCACACTAGGAACAACACAGGTGTAAATAATAACATTAATGATGGCGGAAATTCCATTTAGCTGCTTTGATTTCAGGATCCTGGTATCTTTCATGCTTGCTTTCTGCGTCTCTAACTGGATCACTGAATACAACAGAGTAATCGTTAGAGTTATTACTAACACCTGAGCTTTTCTATGGCAAGCTATGGCAAGTTCAAATTCCTGCTGTGAGAAAGGCCTGTGAGCTCTGTGTACCCGCTGAAAGTTTAAACTTGCATTTTTAACGAGTGGATAAGAAGCTGACACACATCAGAGTTGGTCTTTGTTTTTGTTTTTCTGGCCTCGTTGGGGAAAAAGAAAAAAAAAAAAGCAGGTTTTATTTTTAGGGTTCCCATACATTTTCATGGACACATTTTCCAAACTTTTCCATGACTTTTCAGTGACCCATAACAAAGGTTTTTGACATAATTTTAGATAGCTGGCATACAGGAAGTGAGAGAGAAAATTACAAAACATACGTAATGGTAAACAAAATGTCACACACTGACGCATAATGGTGCTCCGTCACACTGACAGCTACAGAAAATGAATTTGCTGTCAATTTTACTTTATGTGGGAGGTTTTCCATGACACGTGACTTTTTCAAAACCTGACTTTGATTTTTCAAGGCCTGGAAAATGTGATTGTGAAATTCAATGCCTTTTGCAGGTTTTCCATGACCGTGGGAACCCTGAATTAATGTTCACAAAACCTCAGAGCCTAACTGATTTTGTTTAAGTCGCAGCCATTAAGGCGGGGACATAATTAAAGCACGACTGAGGTGATTTTCAGGCCGCCCCTTTAATGAGCTCAGAGGACACGCCTCAGCATGAAAAATCACCTTCGGCCGCAGTTGATTTTTTGTGCTTGTGAGGTTGGTTGGCTTGTGAACGAGAAAAAGTTTCAGCATGATGTTAAAGATAACCATATCCCACAGCCTTATTTAGATTTATGTAATCAGTTAATAACTAATGTAACTATGTTATTATCTAAAGATGCACTTGAAAACATTTAGCTATCAGTTAACAATGTGTCTATTCATCTAAGAAAAAAAACAACAGCTACGGTGACATTTTGATTTTATTTTCCTTTACCAGGGATATTTTTTCACAGCACTCAGGCAGCTACAAACTTAAACATAACATGTGATTATTAGTTTCCGCAGCTCTAAAGTCAACTTCTGAGCTTTTTGACATCTCAGTCTTCACCATCTTTGCTAATGACCATGAGATTATTGTGTCACAAACACTTCTCTGGTCAAGCTTAAATATTGTGTTCGATATGCCAATATTGATCATTTGTTCTGCCTCTGGTAAAGAAAAATAGAGAACAGAGAGCTTCTCGGCGCATAATGATGATGGTAACTATTTCTAACTCTACGGTGACGACAGACGGACACAGAGATCGTCTTACCCTCCACGGCTATGGGGAGGTTGAGGAGATGGGAGGGAGGTGTGGTTGGGACGGGGGAGGAGATGGAGGGGGATTGAGGAGTGCAGCAGTTGTGATGGGAGGGGAAACATTTTGATTGGTGGAGAGATGGATGCAGAGTGACAGAAAAGCAGGAAAAAGAGTAAGATGATGTCAGGGTGTGAAAGGGAAACAAACAGGATGAGTGAATGGATGTTAATGAGAGAGGGGGAGCACAGGGGGAGAGAAGAGGGACAGCACATTAGGCCAGAGCCGATCACAGGCGAGGCATGCCGTGGCACAGCATGCAACCCATCGGCAAAATACCAGACAGCTGTGAACTCAACTCAAAAACAATATGCTGGAATGGAAAAGTTGCAAAAAATAGGAGCAAAATGAGGAAATAATGTCCACAAAATTATTTTAATCTGCTGTAATTTTTTGAACTGGGGATGCATTGTTCATAGCTGTGATGAGGTTTTGATGTTTGCATATATAAAGTACCTTGACCCCCTCGTTGTAGCTGTCCACAGGGCAGAGACTGGCCAGGTTGCCAAGGTGACAAGGAGCTCCCGGGCGGGGCGGTTTCTTCGGAGGAGCCACATGTTCTGTAAAATAGGAGCATGACAGTATGTGACGTAGTACGGAGGGAAGTATGATGCATGCCAACAGCTACTTTATGCTGCTGTGAATTGGTGACCGCATGAACATTTACTACATGAATACAATTTTAAGGTACTTCTACTATGAGTTTTTCCATTTAATGCTACTTTGAGCTATTACGATTAAACAGAAAGTGTGATCAGTTTATGAAATACGAGATATAACTATCCAACGGTGTAAAAACTAATAAACATGTTAGCATCATTTTATTGTTGTAGCACTTTGAGGTAAAGCTAATTCTAACACATCAATAATAATCCTCCAATAATATAAAGTAGTAGCTACAGTATTACAGTATGAACATGGCAGTTCTGTGCAACAGGTAGTTTTACTTTTGATAGTTAATCTACATTTAGCTGATAATACTAATGAACTTCACTTACACAGAGGAGATTTGATTTTTAAACTGTGTAGTCACTTGTTTTACTTCAAGGGATGATTTGAATTTTGGATTGTGTGAGGTTCTCATCCATAGTCCGCATATTATTGACAGCATATGTCTCTCAGCATTGGAAAAGCAGCAGGAGAACTGACATGGAAGCTAAACAATGTGCTACTGTGTATGGAGGCAGCAGCAAAACATACTTTAGCCACCTAAAAAATAAATATCTCATTACGTGTATGCTATATTCAAAATATTTTTATCGCCCTCTTTTTGTGGTTAATGGCTGCATTTCCCAATCTATGCTCTCATCAGCACCACCAGACTACACTGAGAAAAACAGTTCTTTGACAGCACTGATCACAGGAGCTGCTGGTCTACAGCTGCCTCGATCACTTAGTTAGTTTATGTTCATAAGTCACACAATTAAAAGAAACAAACTAATTGATTGAGGTAGAGAGGCAGACCAGCAACTCCCGTGCTCTGCCATGTTAAATTTCTATTTTCCTCAATGGAGTCTGGTGACTTTGAAGAGATATAACTGCTTCATTTCCCTCTTGGAAATCGCTTATCACGGCGAGGTAAAGCTGTGAAAATATTCTTAAAATACTGTACACTTTAACTGATAATGGGTTTATTTAGGTGGCTAAAATACATTTTGATTCTGTCCACAGTAAACAACCCCACTTCAAAACATCCAAACTATCCCTTTGAGTATGTCTGTATGCTGGTTCTCTCACCTGGTTTCCCTACAGGCTGGTAGATATGTTGGCTTCCACCCTGTGCAGAGACAAACACACACACATGGACACACAGGTAAAACTTTCAGTTATCCTAAATCATAAAAGGATACAAATGAATATGAGGAAAAACTGCTAAAAAAATGAATGTAACACTGACTTCACCTAAGAAAATAAACCACATTCACCGATGGTATTTGACATGGACAGCAGCACCGTCACTGCTCAGCTCCAGCTGATACAGTGTGGAGACGATAAGGTCAATGCTTAGAATAGCTTTAGGACATTATAACACACATTTACAGTAAAACTGTGCAGTGCTTCTGGGTTTAAAGTTCCCATGAGCCCTCTGTGGTCATGTGGTTGGTGTGTAGGCAGTACCCTCCCTGGCACACAGACAGAAATACTTTCTCTCCCTCTCCCAGCCTCTGTGTTTCCTCCGTCTGTCTCTCTGTCAGTCAGTCGGACTGAATACTTTCCCTCTGCCTCCCTCTTGCACTTTTTCACTCTCTATCGCTCTCCTCCTGTTTTTCTATCCCTCTTTTCAGCATTTCTCCAATTACACTTTTGAGTATCAACACACAAACAAACACACACACAGTGACTGACCGGTGCTTGTAGTGTGCCGTCCTCTCTGTCGATGCTTCCTCTGCTGTTTCTGGACTCTGCCTTCTGCAGATAAGAAACAGAAAGACAAATTTAATGGGGAAAAAAGCACATAACCAAGGCTGTGTTTTGGACTCACTTTAAAAAAAAGCATCGGACATTCACAAACAAACAGAAAATATGAACACAGTAAACTGTTTGATGGTAACCTGCAGTTTGCAGATATTAGAAGTCAATGCAAAGCAACTAGAGTTATCTATTCCTTAACAAACACATTTCTTCAGAAAAATGCTAAATTAACCTGAAAATGATTCTGCAAAACATGAATTCTACCGATGAATACGACCTGAAAAAGTTTTTATTACTTTTCCATCAACAACTGCCTCAAAAAGTTAACATCATCATCAAGTCAGTCAGGATAAAGAGCAGCAGAAAAACACAATCCTCTCCACACAGACAACTTCCTGACAGTCTGCTCGCGCCAATTAATCTGCATGAAACAGTAACATGACGAAATCCAGTCCATATTGGCGCCACTAAAACCTGAGCATGACTCCAACTGCTTCTCTCTCTGTTTCAGTACCGTTTTGGTGAAGCACGCCTTGAAGAGATGCATCCTGGGAGAGTAGAGGCTAAAGAAGACGGGAGGAGGAAAGCAGAGAGTGGAGGCCATCGAAAGGAGGGCGGAAAGAGAGGGACAGAAAGTATGAGAGAAAGAGATGCAAGCAGAGAAACTCTTAAGACATCGAGGGAGAAAGAGTGATGAAGAAAAAGGGACGGACGGAGAGAGGAAGAACGTGGAGGATGAGACTGAGAGAAATGAACTGAGAAAGACAGAAAAACTGAGTCAGAGAAGAATGGAGGGAGAGGAAAAGACAGAGAAAGAGAAGTTTTTCCAGAGGAGGAAAAGATCCACTGAGCCACAGAGACAAAATCCTGCAGAGAAAAGATCCAACCGCCTCACTCTCTGTTTCTCTCCCTCAGTCTGTTCCTCCCTCCCACTTTTTCCATCTCTCTGCATCTCCCTCTGTTTCCCTTCTCTCCGTTTCTCTCTCTCTCTCTGATGGGTGACTCCTCGTTTGTTCCACCCTCTCCACAGCTCATGCCAATCCCACTTCCTTTCTCCCTCCTTCTGTCCTCCACTCTTGTTCCTCCTCGCCATCTCCTTCTTTTCAGGCCTTACTTTCCTTCTTTCTTATTGCTTTCTGTTTGCATGCTCTTCGTCTGCTGATCCTCCTTTTAGTTTTTCACAAAGTGCGCATCCACATTTAACTCCTAGAACTAAACTTCAGACAGTACTTTAAAGCAGTAGATGTATTGAGATATTCTATTTCAGTAAAAGTATTAATACTTCAATGTAAAAAATACTACACTTCATGTAAAAGTCCTGCATTCATGTTTGTAGGTATTTTAAGCAGAAGTGTGGACTCAAGGCACATGACCTGGACTCGAGTCAGACTTGCACCCCAAATTTGATGACTTAAGACTGGTCAAAATAAAAAGAAAGATTTGCAACTCCACTTCATAAACAGTGACTCACAGCTTCACTTGGACTTGAGCCTTTTCACTTGAGAACACTTGATACCTTCCCTAAAGCCCTAAGATTAAAAGGTATGTTATTTAAAAAGTGTGCCAAGAATCAATAAATTTCCCTTCACTTCCTGAATCAACTGATATTAACACTTTTCACTCCCAGCAAGTCGACACATAACTTTCCGGATCTACTCTGACTGAACCAATCCAACAACATCCAGTCAAGTTACAGGACAGAACCAAGAAGAACTAAGGTCCTGTTACGAAGAGCCAGTGAGAATAAATGATACCAAAGATAATTCTGTTTGCTTACAAACACTAAAGGGTGGTCAACAAAAACAGATTGCTGTGTGCAAAATGTGTGGGTTTAAATTACAATTGGAGATGCAACAAATCCCAACAAACTTGTTTTAACAAATCTATACTGATTTTAATGGCATTACATTCGGCGAGGGCACATTATGGCTTGTTTAGGACTCAAATTTGAAAGTTTGGGACCTGACTTGGGACTCATCGGTCTTGACTTGGGACTTAAGTGCAAAGACTTGAGACTTACCTGTGACTTGCAAAACAATAACATTATCCCACCTCTGATTATCAGCAGCAAGTTTACTTCAAGACTCAAGTTTTTTAGACCTGAAGTTGAAGGTCATATTCAACTTGATAATTAAAACATTTACGGTTTCTCTGATGTGAAATCAAAAAGTAGTTTCTATGTGAATTTACAGATGCAAGTTTTTATGCACCTATTTTTTCTGTATTGTCTTTTAAATGTTTGTTAAATGTTAAGAATATTAAATACATAATTGGAAAAGAAAAATCCCTATGCAGTGGCTGCACATCAGTCCCTCTGAGATGTATCAAGTGTTAGAAATGCAGCTGATAACAGGTTTTCCTGCTGATGACTGATTATTTATTCATCCCTGTGAAGGACGCTTCCTTTCACTTGTCAATGTCTTTGAAGGTCCAAAGTCGAAGACATACAGCAGCAGGGGAATAAGCCTCCTTTTAGCCTCCTCAGCATTAAATCTTACCAGAATTTTTTGAAGGTGGGTGCAGAGGTGGATCATACAAGCCAGGAAAAAGAAATGATGTCATGGTTTTAACAAATAACAAATAACAAATAAGATATCAGCAATTCAGTCAGCCTAGTCTTTCCTAAGAGATTTCCCATTCTGTGAAGCAATAAATAAGGAGCGGGGACATCTCTCCCCATCACTCATCTCTGTGTTTTTCTCTCCTACACCTGGCTCAGAAAAGAAGAAAAACCCCATCAAGGCAAGAAGAGACACAATCTGAGCAGCCCAGAGATGAAAAACAGACTTGTTTTGCAAAAAGTAGCGATTTGGCTCCTTTTGGGGATGTTTCAGTGTCTGACGAGATAAATCAAACACAAAGGAGCCAGTTCAAAGATCTGAAAAAGATATTCTGCAGCACACCTGGCAACAATACACATAAAAACCTTTTACGAAGTGGAAAACACATCCCATGACCCCACGCTCGTAGACAAACGACCAGCATTAAACAGCTAATGATAGATGGCTAGCTGTCAACTTGTCATAGAAGCAGATCTCTAATTGGTAGCTGCAATAGTCATAATAAGTCTATAGTCCACAGACAAAACCTGAAAGCTGTAGCTTCTATATTAGAGATGTGCAAAATCTGTATACTAGTCAATGAAATGTTGCAACTTGCAACTTGTCAGCATTATAAATACCAGTCTGTTAAACTTAATATTAAGATGAGGAATAAGGGAGCAGTTTGGATCAGCATGCAAGAATAACATCTGATTATCAGGCTCTCTCTTTCTCTCTTTTTCTCTCACACACTCACAAACACACACTCTCAGACCCAATGGATGGAACTGCGTACACACGTCCATGCAGCTTCACACACTCGTGATTGGTGAATGTTTTCTTACTAGGCTGAACGACAGGGGTGCTTTGGGACACACTGAGATCCGGAGAAACCTGGATGTGTGTGTGTGTGTGTGTGTGTGAGTGTGTCTTTGCATGCACACATTACCCATGAGAAAGTTAATTTGTTAACATTTTTTTTAGTGAGTTGTTATGTTTTGTAGGATGATGTGAAACTTTTTTACAATGCACGATGCAATACGCCAAACATTTCAGTGGCATTTCAAATACGACTTGGTTATTAAAAATGGCTCTTATAATATTGGCAATACTTTCTTTTCAGAAAAAGTTTAACTTCACAGATTTCTGAGTGTTTTCTAACTTTCAGACTTGTCGAATGAGTTTAAAACTTCCATTTAAACTCCAAGTAAATTAGTCGTTAGGAACATTCCTATTACATATGAATACAGTTACCATAACCATAAAGCTCTCCTCCTGCTCCAGCCACCGCTGGTCATCCTCCATCTGTTGTTGCTGCATCATCAGCCGCTCCTCCATCATCGCCTGGCCGACGCATCCACCGTCCTGTGGAGAACACGGGTGCTTGAATGTGAAGTTTCTCTTTTGACTTTTTTATTCAACATTCAGTCATTTAAAGACAGCAAAATGATCACCTCCATCATCTTTATATGCTGACAAGTGATTGATGATCTTAAATACACTGTCTAGTAAAATTTACAGCAAGCATTTGATTTTTTTTTTTGACTGCAGTTACTTTATTTTCCTGCACAGAGTGCTGTGGTCTGCTGGAAAAAACAACTTCACCGTACAGCTGAAGTGCCAGCACCTCATGTCACCTGCTATGTTTAATCAAAATGAAAAGTGAATTACATAAAAGTACATTAAACCTGAGAACCAGGTTATTTCAGGCTCAGCTGCTGCCCGTTACATCACTCAGAAGTCCTACCTAATCTGTATTCAGGTACATCTATTACGTATTTTCTAGCAAGGCTGGTGGTAGCGTGCAGCAAAGTGAAAGATCAAGAAAAATTTCCGCACATTGTGATACATGTGGTTCTCTAATGGCCGGCAGATAATTAAAAAGGCTCAGATGTCACAGGACTGTCTCGCTTGTTTTTATGGGAAAAATGACATGGATGTAATTTATTTGTTCGCTGTCAAGTGTCCTTTATGAGTGAGGGTGTGTACCTCCATGTTGGGGCTCCACAGTGCAGTGTGTTCAGGTCTGTGTTGATTCCAGGAATCAGTCGGAGGGTAGCTGCCTCCTACTCCTCCTACACCACCATGTGCTGACGGCTGCAGGTGCACAGGCAGAGAGATGGACGGACAGATGGAGAAAATATAAAAAATGGTCAGTAATGGTAACAAGAAACAACAGTGGAGAGGAAGACCTTGCTTTAAATACTTAATTCCTATGAGTAAACGCTGGAATATAAGGTATATTAGCAAATAAACAAACTAGAATCCAGCTATGTCGTGGTTAAATTTTATAGAATGTAAAGGTAAATCAGTTGATGTGTGTCATTTTTAAGCTGCAAAAATGCAATAAAACAGAGGAAATGGGAACAGTTTTAAAAACATTCAAACAGGTATAATAGAGGTACAAACATCAAGGTTGTTAAAGAGTAAACTGACTGGTATTTCCTTTGAGAACATATCATATTTCCTTTTCTGTTTACATTACAACACAAAAATCATGATATTCCAAAAAAATCCATTACTGACATTTTAGGCAGACTCAGTAAGTGTCTTTGAATAACAGCATAGTGAGAGTGAATATCGAGGAATCATTATGAAATATTAACACTGATCCCACTAACACTTACAAGTCATGATATGGCACAACGCCTGAAAGAATCATGGGAGTTCTTGTACAACATTTCGGTTGCTCTCAGTCTGGTGTGTAACACGTGCTTCCAAAACATACAGATGTTATTCTTACGTGTGATATGATCGAGTTTGACTTAAATAGCAGTTCAAATTATACACTCCTTATAAGGACAAGAGAGAGAGAGAGCTGCCTACTGCCATAAGAGCTGGAGAGTGGCTTTGGTTTGTGTGTGTGTGTGCGTGTGTGGCTTTGAGCACTACAGGAAATGCCTGCTGTCTGCTCGGTTTATGAGGAGAGGAATAACTGCACTGAGAGTCTCAGCCTTCACATTTCTCTTTCTGACTTTGACACATGCAGCGCTCGCTTCCAGCAGTCTGTGAGTTCACTCAGACTCAATACTGACACTACTGGGTCGGCCTTTATTCTGACGACAGTGCACAACTCGGACAGATTTATAAAGACGATTTATAGATGAAAAATTCAAAGTATGTTTTTAAGATTTGTGATTGATCCACCTTTCCTGAAAACAGCGTTTTCAAAAATATTTGACCAAGATCTTTAATTAACATGATACAGAATATTTATATTTAAAGTTCAAAATACATTGCAAAGTCAATTTATTTTGAAAAAAGTAATTGCTAATTAAAATTAACCTAAATATTTGATTTGCTGAAGTGCTTCGATTTAATTTTTTTTTTTTTTTTTTTTAATATTTCTTGACTTTTTTGCCTTTTTTTAGGTTATATGTTGTGTGTTATGTTTTTCCAGCCTGTATTAACAAAACAGTTTTGATTTTAAAAAAATCTCTCAAAAAACAACCAATGAAAAGATCAGCGCATTTCAACCTGATCATATACTTGTATAAGTAACGTTCACCACAAACACATTTATTTTTCTTAAAACATATTTTGCTATCTTATTACCTATTTCTGATACTGTATATCTTTCTTCAGTTAGTATCACGGGTGTCTTCCTCAACCACGGTTTCTGAGGAGTTTATATTATTATTGCTATTATTGATTCATGTATGAGTTTACAGAGTCCTGAATTCTTCTTCTCTGCAGCTCTGCTGCTGCTGCCACCTAAAACCTCTGGAGAACAGCGGAAAACACTACTGCAGCCACAGTGTATGTGAACAAACAGAGGAGCACAGTTTTCTCACTATGAGAGCTGTGTGTCTGAGTGTGTTTGAGTGTGTTTGCTGTACCGAGAAGTGGTTGAGTTGAGGGCTGGAGAAGAAGCCTTCACTGGAACGAGGACTGGGGTAACCCGGTCTACTGGGCTGCAGAACACAGAGGTAACAGTTAGCTCATCAGCCATGTCAAACTTATGTAATGAGATCCAACAAATAATCCGAGAGAAACACTCAGAAATAATTCAGTTTTACTTTAGGCGGAGCTTCATCAGACCCTCCAGAGTCCCAGGACACAGTGACTTGTCTCCTCATCTCCATACGAAGTCTTTCCTCTTGTTGAAGCTTCTCTTCCTCCAGTATAGTGCTTTAAAAGTTTCACATAAAAGACTCATCTTAAAAAAGAGTTTGCTTCTTTATAGGTGGACCAATAGGAAAAAAAAACTTCAAACATATTTCTTGGTACAGATTCAGGTTTTTGGATGACAACTAGGGAAAACTTTGTAAAATATTTATGATCGGAAAAAATTAAATCCGAATAAAAAAAACTTGGTAATCTGGGAAAAAACAGCTCCAACACTGATGACATTCAAATTAGACAATATGGATAAAATACATTAAAATTTGGTTAATGTACTGTATGCAGAATCACATGCTAAAAAGAGTTCATCAAACTAACTTGCTTTTAATCTTTAATTTTACTGATAGAATAACTTAAGAAATATTACACATGGTAATTTTGAAGACATAAAAAAGCGTGTAACATGCAAGTGGCCTTACAGACGGTGTTACTGTAGTATTTGTTTAATGGCCCTTAATGTAATTACCATTTAACACATGACAACAGGCAAGCACTTATCATCACAAAACGTTTTATTACCTGAGCTGTGTTTTGAGTTCGGTGAATCGCGGTCTCTTGCTGGGATCATACGACCAACATTTGGTCATCAAACTGTAGAGAGTGGGCGGGCACTGGGGAGGCATAGCCAGTCGCTCGCCGTTCTCTATCCTGCCAATCACGTCGTTGTTCTTCACACCTTGGAAAGGCTTGATGCCGTACATCAGGATCTCCCACATGCACACACCTATAGAGAGACAGAGGAGGAAACAGTTCTTCAGGACTTTATCTATATTTTTCAATAACAGCAACTAATATATGCTTAAATAATCATAACTCACCAAACATCCAGACATCACTGGCAGAGGTAAATCTTCTGAAGTTGATAGATTCAGGAGCCATCCATTTGATAGGAAGTTTACCTTTAGAAGCTGAGACAAACACGTATACATTAAAATTCCCCATAGAATCAGCATTACAGATAAAATAAAGAATATTTTCCTAAACACAATTTTGTAACTCTGTCATTCGTTGCTGGTGAATTCTGCAGCCACCCAGAGAGTTATGCACTAAAAGAAGACAGCGTGCCAGGAAGTCCAGCTAAACTGCAGTATCCTGATGTGACCTGTTGGTGGTGGTAAAGTACTGGCAACCAGAAAAGTTGGTCACATGCACAAAACTATAAATGTAACTGGGGCTGCTAACTGGTCTCAGGTCAGCACTGCTCAGAAATAAGAGTAAACAACAATGAAAACATTTGTGAATAAATGTAATATGTTATAACAAAATACAAAGCTGTGTGTGTGTGTGAGAGAGAGTTTGGTGTTTGAGTATCATTACCTTTGTAGTACGAGCTGTCCTCCATGTATCGCGACAGACCAAAGTCTCCGAGCATCACACAGTCGACTGAAGAGACCAGCACATTGCGTGCTGCTATGTCCCTGTAAGACAGTAACGGCTCACATTAGGCCTGAATCACAGATGTTATAGATGTACTGCCAAAATAAATGAACTTTTAGGTAACTTTTCCCTATCACTACAAAACTCTCAGACAACATGCTCTGAAATACAGAGGACCATTACTCTGGGACACCAGTCCTCACTTTATCAAAACTAAGTTAGTAGTGTTATGTGTATGCTTCTGCTCCATTTATGATTAAATCTTTATGCTTTCATCAGAACATTAATTTTTATGACTAAACGCGAACGATGAATTAACCGCAGTGCCTGCTGATGTAACTGCAATCAGCTCATCGCTCATGTGTGAATACCTGTGTGTGTGTTTACCTGTGCACGAAGCGTTTACTCTCCAGATATGCGAGCGCAGTGCTGAGCTGGTAGGCGAACAGAATGAGAGTAGCCAAATCCAAGTTGTACTTCCTCACCTGAAGGAACGAACGTAACTGCAGACAGAGAGAAAGAAACAGGAACAGAAAAACAGCGGTGAGTTCAAGTTAGAAAAAAAAAAATTATATAGTGTACCATAAAACTTGATTTAATAGCCCAGTTGATCATTTGCTTAAATCGCTGAACTCAATAGGCGTTTTCAGTAGGCGTTGTTTAAGAAAGGTGTCAATCTGGGACAGGCTTTTAATTCCTTTCATACAAAACTTGCTCAGCCAAAATGGAAATATAATCAAATTATTTATGTAACCATTTGAGACCTGGGCAAATTGGCCTCATTTTACTCAAAAACATGGGAAGAAGGTAAAAACAAAAAGCAGAAATGACCCAGAGGTTAGCAAGAAATCTATAAAAAGTACAAGAAAATTACCTGAAAAATTGCCAAAATAATTCCAAGCAAACAAAAGAAAAAAAGGAAATAAAGTAAAATTGAAAAGTAAAACAAAAAATATACAAAGAAAGACATGACCTGAAAAATAATGTGTAAAATAATTTTAAATATATAATTTTAAATATATAATTATGATAATTATGAACACAGTTCACTGGAGATTATTAAAAAATAGTCTTCTAGATCTACTAACCTCTTTTTTGCATCTTTCTTATTCACTTTACCATCTTCTTTGGTGCTCACGGTTTTAGTAAAATTAACTGAATGACTGAAATGTGGAGAATCTAACCAAGCTAACTTATTGTGTCGCATGTCCATACTGACAAAAGTCAAAACATACATACATACTGTGTGCGTGATCTAAGCAGTTAACAAACGTGATCTCCAGCAGGTAGCCAACAACCCAAATTATGCACCCAAAGAACTTCTATAAAAATAAAACTGCATGGCAACCAGACCGAACTTCTATTGAACTTCTATTTGTCAAAATGTGTCACCGCAACAGACTAGTTCATGGACTGGGCGTTTAATTAGAACTAGGCTTTTATTTGAAGTTTTACGGTATTTACAGAACTGGGTTTTTTTTTGCTAATTTAATGGCTTTTCAGGTCAAGCTATTTCCAGGCGCCTAATATCATGACTTACACCCGAACAGTTTCCTTTGTAAACTGAAAAGAGCTGACACACACTTCACTCAGCCCGTATACAAGAACGTACCTCTCCCAGAGTGCACAGCTCCATGATGATCCACACAGGGTTTTCTGTGATCACGCCAATCAGCTTGACGATGTGAGGATGGTCAAACTGACGCATTGTCACTGCAAGGGGAACAAACACACACATTAACACGATCAGCATGTGTGAAATGCGTCCTGGTTTTCTAAGTCAAGTAAAAACACAGTGCGGTCTTACATGCTTCTTGTAGGAACTTTTCTCTGACGCTGTCCGATGTGCAGTTCTTACACGTCTTTATGGCGACAGGCAGAGGTGGTTTGTCCTGCACAACACAGTTAGTGACAAGTTAGCATAATAAGGTAGGTAATACAGGATATTATAATAAGGTAATACAGGAAAAAAGGGGGGTTTATATCAGTATTTTTTATTGATAGTATATCACAATGTAACAAACATGAAAAATCATAAAATGTTTAATGTAATGTTTTATGCAATCAATAGACACATGTAGAAAAAAATCTTGTAATAATTAATTTGGACAAGAATAATTTGTACCTCAAATTGTTCAGACTTTTAAGTGCTACACCTTCAAAACACACAGCGGACAAAAAAACTGATGGATGGAGGGATTCATTTCATTTTTATTTCTATAATAGCCAATGTTATTTCTCCCTCTGCTAATAAGTGTCTGAGTTATCTATTCATAACTAATGTCAATTTCTTAAGTTTTAATCATTTCCTCAGCTAGAATTATGAAAAATGATGACCGCTTTTGTGATCTGTACACTGTGACATTTCATACAGGCTTACAATTACATAGGCTGTAATATTCATCCACGCTGACTTCGGACTAGAGTTAAAACGGAAATTGAATTGGGACACCAGGTTGTCGGCGTTGAATTCGACAAAAGAAAATAGGTTAAAGGTGGAGCAAGTGCACAAAACATCACAAAAATAGAGCCAGGTGAAGCAGATTTTCAAGCACACAACACGTCAGGTTAGGGCCTCTTCACTGGAAAAAAAAAACCTGAAAGAATCTGATATCTGCTGGTTTGTATCATGTCCAGTTAGGAGGAGGACTTAGGGTGCAGACTTGAGATTACTTTTTATTTTAATTATTTGTTTTTAGCTGAATAACAGAGTAACTAATAGACTTATATACTACTACCTTAACATTTACCTTTGCCATGCCTTTTTTGCATCTTGTAGTTGTCCCACATATGATTCATTCATTAATTGCTGGCTACACAAAAAGCTGGTGTTTGTGTGTATCCACATACCGGGCTGTTGTAGACTCCTTGGTGCACATCTCCAAACTGACCCTCTCCTATGCAGCGGCCCAACTCTATCCTGTCCCTCTGGATCTCATAATCCCGCGCTGAGACAATAAGAAAGAAAAAAAGGAGAAAAAAAGAAGTGTAAAGAGGGAGATTTATACGTTAACCTGCTGTTTTTCATAAACTTGAAACACTGAAAACACCCATTACATTTGACATGCTTCTCTCAGACCACATGGACGGGGTTTACCAGGACCAGACAATTTGGATGGTACAGGTTATTATTTTTATCATGGGGAATCAAGTCAAGAAACTTTGAAAAGCCAAATTATTGTCATTTTTGGTAAACTCCAACCATTGGCAATAAGATTAAACTAAGATAAACCATTAACAATGTACAAAAAAAACAACATTTCGACCATGGTTTGCACTTTCAGATTATATTCCGTTCCATTAACACCTCTAACTACACAAACCTTGACTTGACATGCACACAAAATTACAAACACACCGACATAGAGTAAACCCATTTAACAAGCAAAATTTAAGGTTCATAAGAATCTGTTTACATGCACAGCAAAGTCCCAATCTGTTTATTCCTGTATACTGACACAGTGAAAACAGGGGCTACAGGGGGACACATAAACAAGCTGTTCTGAGTCAGATCATTAATTGACTGGAGTGCTCCGTGCATGTAAACATCCAGAGACCATTTCTAAAACACTTTGCAAAGCCAAGAAGAACGCCCGGGTCTGGATCTTTGAGTGAAATATCCGAAACACTAATACAAACTGATCCACTAGATCTGAAGTGTATTTGTTATGGTGTCTGTGTCTGCAGTAACCTTTTGATATTCAGTGAGTGGGCCCAACAGGATTTGAATGAAAGCTGTTGTTTCTGCAACTGACATCCACATGCTTTGACATTTCTGTGATATCAATATTTCCGCCTTACTGAAAAGGTCATGAAACATTTCTACAGAGGTGCATAAATGTCAGCTGCCAACCAAACGCCATAAAAACATACTAGATACTGAGTTCAAGAGGTTTACGCAGGACGCTGACCATTAGGAACTTATCCAGTTCCACGTCGCCAACAAAATGATACATCGAATATCAATTATTTTCTCAATGTTTTGTTAAATTTGTGAAGAGATTTTTTTTCTTTTCTGGCATGCATGTGATGAACGAAGCATCCACAAATGGAGAAAATTCTTCAGAAATTGGAGTTAAAGCGGATGCATTTAATGAAAGCTAAACTATATCAAAACATTTGTTTAAAAACTCACACAATTCATGCTGTGTATTCCAAGTCTCATTTATCTGGTCATATGTAAAGTCCTTCCAGACACATGCAATTTTACTATAACAATACCATTTTCAAAACACTTCCGCATAATATGTTTGTGGTCTGGTTACATTTAAAACGGAACCAGTGACCAACGCTGCCTTTTTTTTAGTACTTCACTTTCTTGGCGATAACAAAAATGTAAATGCCAGCCACGCTGTCTTTCAGGCTACGTGAGCTTTCCGGGATTTTCGTCTCTTGTCTAAACAGATGCATTCTCAGGTACTGACATTTGGCACCAATGGATTTTAATGTGAATCAGTACTCGGTAGTACCAACGTAATTTGGTCGTTACCCATAAAAGTACAGAGTTCCATATCAACTTTTCCGCATGAACGGTCCCGCACATGGCAACACAGAGTTCAAATGCACGCGGTTTCCCAGGTGCACTACTCAGTTTAAACAGTTCAGGTTTTAGCTAAAACGCATGTGTTTGGGAAGTACTGTACATACAACTAGATAACTGAGACTTAGTATATACAGCACGAGTTGCGTGAGTTTTTAAACAGTTTTGCTGTTGTTACATGCAGTGCCGCTTTTACTCCAAATCATCAAGAATTTTTTCAGTTTTTAGATTCTTTGTTCACCATGAAAGCATGCGGGAAAACAACACTTTTTCACAAATTCAGTGTAACATGCAGTGAGTAACTGATGTACAAACAATTATGTTGTGGGTTTTCCTTTAAAGTTACGTCTACTCAGAGTGCAGCTATCTGACTCAACTAACAGATAAACACAAACGCCAGCGGCATAACCAAAACCCATTCCATTATAACAAAGAAATGTACTGCAATTAACCGCACAGCAGTTGATTTGCAGGAAATTATTAATTGCGTCATAAACAAAATAACCCGCATATGACATAAACAACAACATACCACCACGATAATAACTCATGATTACGAAATAAAAAGGTCATACCCAACATGATGGTGAAATTAAACTAAGCCAACAAACAACACAAGTACTGTGAGATCGCTTTGCTCCTGTTTATGAAATAACATCTTACATTGTTTATGGATTGGCCTTCAACTTTGTTTTCAACACAAGACCCAAATGAGCTGCATTCTACAAAACGGCGACGATCACAAGTCAACAACAGTTTGGATATTATGAACCTTGGGTGTTTGAATTTGTTTTTGCTTTAATGCTTCCTAACTACTCAAAAAAACCACATTTTTGATACTCAAGTAAATTACTTGGTATTTTGGGGTTTAAATTGACAAACTGACTTGCAGGAAGATGCAGTAACAAGGCAGATATTCCCCTGTATTATAATTAGGGGCCCAGCAAAAAAAAATAAGGAAAAAAAGGACAAAACTTAAAAATCTCAAGACATTTTGGTCGGACAGTACGAGAGAGAGAGACAGGGAGCTTTACCTTCAACTACTCCGTAGCTGACTGTGTTGGCGATGGGAGAAAGAGGAAGAAAGAGAGATGAAGAAAGAAAGAGAGCCAGACAGCTGCTTTAAGATTGAAAATAGCTCAGAAAACAAACACACACACACATCTACAGGCACTAATTATTGACCCATTTCACTCTTTAAATGATGTTTAGTTATTTAATAAGTTCATGAATGAATACTGCCACAGAATGGTGAACGGTTAGGTTTGCTTTATATTTATCACTGCAGCACAGCTTCATTTTATACATCAGACAGTGTGACATGGACACACGTACAAAGTGAGGCACAGAGTAGGAAAATATGTCTGCAGAAAATCTGTTAAGAGGAAGTCACAGACAGAAGGAGACCAAAAAAAAAAAAAGCAAAGCGAAAGAGACAAAGAAATAAAGCCAGACACAGAAAAGATAGAAAAAGACTGTGGGAGGAAAAGGAGAACACAGTCCATTTTCAAAGTTGGCCACGCAATCAAATACATGAGCACTTTGTACCGGCCCAAACATCCACATTAAATACATTGGAACAGAGGGCTAAAACCACCATTACTCACAGGGCTGCAGCCAAACCTACCATCACATTCAGGTTTTTTTTGACTAACATATGAATGAATTTGACAGATGCAATGTGCGTCTAACCAACCAGAGTTCTACAGTCTGAGCTGAAGCCTCTCCGAGCTCCAGCCGGGGTCTCTGCTGTTTATATAAGACGCTGAAACTGTCTCGAATTTTAGCCGCTAACTGACTGAATGTAACTTCTGATGTTGCCTGTTTGAGTGTTACAAGTTTCACGCCAGTCTCGGCTTATTACACAGCAGAACGTCATGAATTTGGTTGACAACGTACACGTCTGACAGAACAACAGCAGTTATGATATTGTTCTCTTGCTGCAGTGAAGCTTGTTTTCTTGAGTGCAAATTATTTGAGTTGGTGGATTTTAGGCATCAGAAAAGTTTGAATAAGTCACTTACTGGAGGGCATGGTGTATGTGTCCTCTTCATCAACTATCTCAGCATAGTCATCAGTCTCTGTAACATGAAATCAACAAAAACAGTGTAAAGGAAACACATGAGAATTAAAAAAGAAACACACACAGGCACAGGAGTCTAAAATAACATAAACTGAAACAATAGTAAAGTCATGCACATGTTCAGTTTACCGTGCGTCCGCTATGGAATGGTCTCCGACACAAACACATGTGCAGTAAGAAACAAAACTACACGACAAAACTAAGAAATAAAGCAAGGAGCTAACTCAAGAGTTTCAGCAACTCCTGCGCAAAGCAACACCCACGTAGCTCCTCTCTTTCTCTCTCTGCACACACACACACACACACACACACACACACACACACACACACACACACACACACTTGGCGGAGAGTGTCAGCTGAGCATGTGTTGTGCATATCTGTCTGTGTGAGAGCAGCTGGGCTGCAGGGAGTAACTGTGGCAGTGGAAGAGTGGAGGGAGAGGAAAAAAGACTGAGACAGAAAGGAGAGAGATTGAAAGTAGAAAATGAAAGATAGTAAAACCAGAAGGAAGGATGCTAGAAGAGAGAGAGGAAGAGAAAGAAATAGCGGGTCTAGCTGCCATGTAAGCAAATGGTAACATTTACGATCAAGTCTTTGCAGATTCAGACAGATAGGCAGAGAAGGGGGAGAAGAGAGAGCCAGCAGGAAAAAGAGAGGGAAGGATGGACAGAGTCTATCCTAACCAGATGGTGGTGTTTAAAATAAAATCAGCGTGCAGACTCAGCTGTTGGAAACAAGAGTCAAACATCTGCTGTCCTGAGCACTACCCTCACAGCTCTGCCCAGGATTTATCGGGCTCTGTGGGAACGTGTCCATAACTTTATCAGAAATCCTTTTCTAAAGTCCGTGGATGATTTTCTCAAGATAATCAGCCATGTAGAACAAGCTGAAGAAAGCACAACCGGCTGGAGGTCTAGCTGTTGATGTAAGGTGGAATAAATAATAAGGGTCCACAGATAATCGGCCTGGCCGGTTATCGGGGACGATGTCTGGCATTCTGCCGATTATCTGTATCGGCATTTTATTTTAATGATTGCCAATAAATTAAAATATCCAGTCAAATATCCAAAGAGGAGAAAAGGCTGGAAAAAGTTGAAACTTTTAATCAAACAGGCATGACTTTTGCTCAACCATTGCTGTGTGTGATTTAGGAAAGGAAAGCCTTTAATGAGCTTCTAAAAATATCTTTACATGAGCTGGATAAAAGCAACAGCTCTGCTGACTGTGTTACTGCTAAAATGTGTTTTATCAGACAAAATAAACTTAACTGGACTTCTAGATAAAAGTTGGTTTTCATCAGTCATGGTTTATTCGATAAAACACATTTCAGCAACAGGAAAATGTTTCACTTGTTTGTTTGTTTTTAACCTGGCCAGGCCTGTTGATGTTTCCTCACGTGTAATAATAAAATGATTCCAGCTGATTTTAAACTGTGTGATGAAAAAACAAACTTCAGGCACTCATGCGTGCAGCAGGGACAATTGAAATCGCAGTTTTTTCCTCTCATGAGCTGACCCTTTTCTGACCATGCTTCAAGAGCACCTGCGTTTTTTTGTCATAAGAGTTTCATATGACAAAGACGGTCTTCGTGCACACCACTTGCTTGTTTTTAAACTGTTTTTTAAACTATTTCTAATTTCTTTGGTGTCTTTAAATCTGCAAAGGACTTTAATGTTTTCAATTCCATTTATAAAGATTGTTGTTATACATATTTCTCAATTTGAAGTCCATTGTTTGTATTGCTGCATATTCGCTCAAATGTGGTTTGTTATTTGTTTTAAAGAGTCAACCCTTTCTAAGTTTTACTGGTCTAACTCTGTCTTTTTCTGCTTTCAGTGGCGGCGTGTGTGTGTGTGTGTGTGTGTGTGTGTGCGTGTGTGTGTGTGTGTGTGTGTGTGTGTGAGATCTAGTTTGCCCATTATAGCCAGGAATGCACCCGCACTTGAATCCAGCAAACCTCTCCCTACTCCACTTTGTGTGTGTATGAGTGTGTGCATGAATGTATGTGAATACACATGTACATGATTTAGCTTGTGTGTGTGCGCATGTGAAGCCTCTGTGTGCGTGTGTATGTGCGCGTGTGTATGTGTGTGCGTGTAGAGAGAGAGAAAGATTTGGAGAAGTTTCCTTACAGAGAAATACCACTTAATTTCCAAATTTTGCTTTTTTTTGTATCGTTCTTGTGGTTTAAAACAGACATATTTGAAATTTAGTGGCATTCCACTTTAGAAATAATCACACACAGACTGCGACACAAACATCCTAAAAACACGACATTTAAACGGTAAACCACTTTAGCTGCTAACTGGTGATTTATTCATGTTTCCGATCACTGAAACATGAGAAACAACACATTCAGCTAAAGGAACATTATACAGTGCATACACAAACACATAGCGCTTTTGTTAAAGATGTAGGAATGCATGCATAAACATCAACCCACACACCAACACACACACGCTACCCTACCACAGGGAGGTTGCATGTTGTGTTGGTGGAGTGAGGACTATAAAGAAGGGACGACAGAGAGAGTGATAAACAACAGCATAACTTTACCATCCCCACTAAGATCTTCTGCAGGGTCCAGGAGAGCATGCAGGAAACGGGACAGCAGGAGGAAGAGGAGGAGAGCAGAGAGAGAAAGCAGCAAGGAGAGAGAAGAGAGAGAGAGAGAAAAGCAGAAGGCAGAGCAGAGAAAAGAGGGAGAGAGAAGAGAGAGCGGTTAGAGCATGAAAAGCCTTGAAACAACATGGGAGATGCAAAGCCAAACACTCAGCGAGCAGTTAGCTGAGATCCAAAATATCTCTGGTGAAAAAGAGCAGAGTTAACAACTTTTATTAAGGCTGCACAGACACATGTAGGTGAAATGAATTGATGCAAGAAACAGCAGCGCTTGAACTCCAGTGTGGTTTCAATAAAGTATGATGCCTGCGTCGAGCTGTAAATATTTATGAGTTGGGGAGTTAATGTAAGGTTGGCAGACGGTGGAAGCAGCAGTGTGTGACATGTGAGATCCAGCGGTGCAACGTAAACAGAGAGCCCAGTACAGCTGAGTCTCCACATAGCAATTTTTCTGTCCTTTTTGTGGTTGTTTCCAGTGAGGAGAACGCGTATATATGCTGCCACCTACAGAAAGGCGCTGCATCTAGCGGTTTTTCAGAGCGCTATGACACTTTGGTGCAGCTGCTTTGAGCACTTTTAGTTGCAAATGTCTGAATTTTTCAGAGAAGCTTTGGTTTGGTCACTTTTGCTCCTTTACTGTCTATTCCAAGCGCTTTGATGTCAGTCAGAAATGATCACAACAACACTTATTTTCGCTACCTTACTAACGTTAGGTAAGATACTGGTGTCACAGTAACAAAACCCACTTCATCGAAAAAACGCTCCACGCTGGGTTGAAGTGTTCCCCAGTGCCCTGCCAGCACTTTTCTGCCAAAAAAAACCCATATAGACCCTAACGCTCACTTCTTGATCAAGGTTTGTCACATAAAGAAAAAATGTTTATTTTATGTATGTTTTTAAGGTTTCATATGCTTTATTCTCAGGGGAAACGTGGAACTACACAGCAGTATTGACTAGATTGGATTACCGTAACAGTCTCTTAAAAATTTTAACCCAAACAAGGAGGAGAGACAGCATTACTCCAGCTCTTAAAGGAAGACTTTGACATTTTAGGATATACACACATTTGCTTCCTTGCAGAGTCTATCCAAATTTGTCAAATCCACCTACCAGCACCTCTACTTAGCTTAGCTAAGCAACTTCTGGCTGTAGCTTCATATTAAAGACACATGAGAGTAGTGTCATTCTTCTCATCTGTTTCTTAACAAGAAGCAAAGCAGGCAAATTTCCCAAAAATGTCTTTAAATCCTTGTATTGCCAACCAGTGTCTTTGGCTTAGCTTTCCAATTTTCTCACAGTGAAGACATTTTGCTGCTTGCTCTTGGCTCTACTTGCATTTTTGTGCTGAAATATCTATTTTATCTAGTAAAAATGACTATTATTGTGTTTTCCCTTTAGAAAATCTGGAGACTTCATAAACTTCGGGATTCAATGACAAATCTTAACACATACCTGGTTTTAGTGGCTTTAATTCTGTTTTAAAGTGTTTTCTTTCTCACACCTTTTGAATAATGCTTTCCATCTTAACGTGCTTTATGTTTATGCAAAGTTTTGTTGTTGTAGTTAAATCCTGTGAAGCACTTTATCAGCTTAGTGAATTTAAAAAGTGCTTTACAAATAAATATAAAATTATAACACTGTTAAGACTAGCTCAATTGGCTTATCGGAGTTCACAGTACGATTTTAAATTCAAAAAGTAGGATGTCTACCATGCCTGCGTGTCACTTTTGGAGCCTGCAGCAGAAAAAGATTTGGATGGTTTGTTTACGTTTCAACAACAAACCAGCTGCTGTCCAGATCCACAACTTTCTCTGAGCAGTCCTGCGAGCTACTGAGGAACCGAGCCAGAGCCATAGAGGGAGACACAAGGACACGTACTCACCCATTTATGTTGGTGCAGTACACATAACATACAGTAGATGGAGAGAATTTTGGTAGAATCACAACACTCGATGACATTTATTTGCTTATGTTTTTAAGAATTTGAGACATTTTTACTGTTTTTCCAACTACCATAACTAGATCCCTGAGCTGATCAGCTGTTTGAGGACACTTTAACGAGGCAGACTTGGTGCTTGAACCAGAATCTTTAAAACGGAACGATCTTTCTAACCACTTGGCCACCCTTCCTCGAGTTAGGCTCTGTCGCTTTGAATTAACCAACATGAAACACTAAGAATTATGATTAAAAATAACCAAACTGTGACCTCAACACAGAGGCATTTTCAGAACTGAGACTCGAGGGAACCATTTTATTCTGTATGTCAGGGCCGGTTACTTCAAGTCGCATTGATGAAAGTATTTTACAGAGAATAAATATCTGTCTTTGGCAGCCTTTTGTCAGCAGTAGACTCACAGCTGAACATGCCTTTTAAAGCCTTGATGTTAGAAAGTACTGCACAATTCTTTTCCAGTTGTTTCCCAGTCTTATTTTAATAGAACTGGCTTGGTTATAAGCAGCAGCACACAAGCAGTTACTGTGGTTGGAGCATGTGTGTGTGTCTGAGTGTGTGTGTGTGGGTGTGTGTGAGAGAGCATAAGACTATATTAGTCAAAGCATTCAGGCACTGAGGACACAGATAGTTTAGTAGAAGAGGGCATCCTTTAAATCTGATAGATTGTGATGCAGCAGATAAAACTGATTACATCTAAATTACCTTTGATTTTACACAAAAACAGTGAAAATCTAAAACGGTTGCCCAAAACAGTCAAATTTTTCAACTTTTCTGGACCAAATAAGTGCTATAAAAAAATCCAGAAACACAAAATAATACTTCAAACAACTTACACTTATTAAAATGCATTCACTCTGCAAAATTCATCTCAGATTTCAGAGGTTTTTGAGGTTTTTCTGCACACCGTCTTTACTGCAAAGCAACATTACCCAATGATCATCAAATCAGGCATTTTATTCCGCCACATCACAATTTTGTGGACACCCTCCTCCACTGACTGTCCAGTGAGAGCCGAGGATACCATTGGGCGGTGAATCTGAACAGAAGACAAAGGGGAGGAGGAAACGCCGCGCCTTGGTTGGCTTAGGAGGTGCCGATGTCACTAGTTCTGCAGCCAATCAGGCAGGAAAGAAGACCAGAGTGTGAGAGAAAAAAAGAAGAGTGAATGGATGTGAGTAGAGAGAGGTGAGATGTGTGGAAGAGCGAGGGGGGAGAGGAGGAAGTAAACAAAGGAAAAACAGGAACAGAGGATGAGAGAGAGGGAGAGGCGGTCCCGACAGAGGACGAAACAATGAGTGATGAGAGAGAGACAAAACAGATGTTGGAGGAAATGGAAAGACAGAAGTTGGAGCCGAGGAAGCTATCTGACTTTGTTCATGTTTCCCCTAAACCTGTCAATTTGTAAGTGTGTGTGTGCGTGATCTTTTTTATCTTACCTGAGACGGAGATAGCTCTTACTCCACTCCTGACTGCTTCTAACTTTTTCTCATTATTGGACAATCTGGAGAAGAGTTGAACAAATTAGACAACGGTTACACAACAGTCGAAGCAGATGTAACAAAACAAACATACCTAGATTAAACCAAAGCTTCTTCCACAAACATATCAGTGATTCTTAAACTGCGTCTGTAAGTTAACCCCGTGTGCTTCAGTTATCTCTGCCTTCGCCATGGTCTCTCTGTCTCTGTCATCTGAGCTCTACTACGATCTTTACATCACAGACCACAACAGGCAGAGAGAGAAAGAGACACAGAGCAAAGAAACTTAGAGTGAGAGACCGAGAGAAAGAGGAGGAGACTGCCCAAGTGTTTGAAAACCCTAAGTGGAAAATATTTGGCTCCTAAACTTATCTCCTTATTTGACCACAGACAGAGCGAGAGAGGAGGAAAAAAGAGAGGGAGAGATTTGAGTTGAAATGACCAAAAGTAAGCAAAAGGTTTGTGTTTGAATTTGATCAAGGGACAGTTAAATGTGAACACACAACGTTCACGCTTCTACAGTCACAGATTAATAAGACGAGGTACTCAGCGACGTACCAAAGTACCAGTGTTTCCCACCCAAAATCCAGAGCCAGACCATGTAGTTCTGAGCCAAACACCCTAAAAAAAAGCTCCAATTAAGTTATCCCAGTTTTGTTTTGTTTTATTTTATTCTAATAAAAGAAATAAATCCTTTTTTAAACTGATTGGTCTTTTGATTTCTGATGTAGTTTATATACAGACACACTGTGTGTGAACTGTCATATAATTTCATATAATGTGCATGGAACATTATAGGGACAAAAAAGGACAGAAAACACACGGGAACAGATAAGTGAGGCGCTTTCCCTACCAGGTGTGTAGCCAATTTTGTGAAATATTATGTTAAAAGTAGGGATGATAACGATTAATGACAATCAATTAATCAATCATTAAGGAGTTAATTGAACATGCAAAATTTTAATGACTAATCTATAAGCTATGCAAAGCTTTCACAGAATATGAATACGTTGCTGTGAGCTTTATTTAGGGGAATAAAAATGCATTTGTCATTGTTTGGCATAAGCAAAGTGTTAACATTTTTTTTAGAAATAACATTCAATTAATTGATTGTTAATTTATCTATAATTGATTAAGAGTTTACAATTTGCAACCGTACTTTAAAGACGTACGAACCACTGTGCATGCACTACATATGTTACACAGCGAGCATGCTACCAGCGTCAGCTGAATTTGCCACTGAACTATTCAACATAGTCGAGCAACTGAATTGAAGTAAGTAGCCTGAGTAATTTGCTGTGGCATGGTGCAAACAGTCTGTCCAAAATCTGCTGCAAAAGATCACATTCTTTAATGTACTCCAGACTGCTTCTGGACTGAAAACTAATGAGGGAGCAGTTTTAGCACTTTTATTTTCAGATGAACTGTTGTCTAAAGAATTTCACAGATAACAATGAGGAGGCTGATCACCTTTTATTTTAAAGCAGAGCTGCACTGATGTCCAAAACACACAAGGTCATGGACTGAAAAGCTATTTTTCATTAATGTGGGCATTAAGAATAGAATTATTAGCCTGACCGCATGCCAGCCCTTTTCTGTTATAAGCAAACACTGATTTAGAAAGTGTGTTTATTTAATCTTCTACATATCATTTTTTTGACCAAGAAATGTCAGGTTTGTACGACTGGAGTGTTAAATCACTTCAGACAACCAACATGTTATCTGACAGACCTGATAACTCAAGTTGTGATGTAAGCCTGTCTATAGACTTTTACAAAATAAACTTCACTCTAACAATACTGAGAATGAGACAGGTTCTTACTTTGGGATGGAAGGCAGCGCTCTCTCTCCCTCTAGAGGACAAAAACACACATCGTCAGATCAGAACAAGAAATGTGAAGCACAATAAATGTTAAAAAAAAAAAACACACCCCTGCATACAAAATATAATCCTCATACAGGCAACAGAGGCATTTCAAATACATTCAGCCGGTCTACCGTCGAGGACTGGTGCTATAGTTCAGTGTATCACATAGTATTTATTAAACAGGAGCACTGCACAACTACAGAAAAAACTAACAGAACTAGATATAACAATTTGTGTGTAGCTTTCTATGTTGCATTTTGCAAGTGATGTGCTTATTTGTTAGTAGTTTAATGTTGTATTGTCTGTCTTGTGTCTTCTTCTTTATATTCAATTATATTGTGTTATTTGTCGTGTGTGTTTTTTCCTCTCCTTCTTGTACATCTTAATATTACTGTGTCATTGTCCTGTGTCTTTGTTCTGACCTGCCGAGGGACAGCGATGGCAAATTAGCTCTAAGATATAATCTGGTATGATGCAGCAAATGGTAACATTTATGTTTTGAGCTGTACACGGTCCCTTTTAAATATAACAAATAAATTAATTTACTTGTATTGATTGTTGCAATGTCCAAATCACAAGAAACTTTTGCTATTTTACACATTTTGATATACTTCGAGAATACTGTGAGCTTAATGAAATTATTATTTCAATATTATAATGGCATAAAGGGTTAGGATATTGTTGATATTAGTATCATAATTCCTGAAGCTAGCATGTGGCAATTTAGTGGCACAGTGCACAAATTTGGATTATAGAGCCTTATGTTGACAATATATTTTTGAGCAAAAAACAATGTAAACACTCTTACAGGGTGGCATTTTAATATATTTTGCATAATCCTAAAGAGGTGGGACAGAGAGGCGGGATCCTCTGTTTTTATACCTTTTTGTAATCTGACGATGAAGGAGTGAGTTTCCATGGAGATGAGCCGACAGTAACCATCAATCAAGTCAGCCAAGTTCTCTGCCATGGTCAGTGATGCTGTCGTAACTGTGAGAGGCTTCAAACACACACAAACACACACAAACAAGCAAACACACACACACACAGACACACACACACACACAGTGGCAGGCCTGTTACAAAGAGCCATTCTCCCCAAAGACACGCGCTCTTACACATAACAGCACAGTGGGGGTTTCCAGCTGCTCCTTACGTCAGGGGAACACTCCTCTCTCTCACAGTGTGTCTGTGTGTATTTGTGTGTGTGCATGTGAGTAAATCCAATACTATGAAAACCAATAAAACAGAAATACTCCACTCATACAGCTGCGGGTGTTGCGAAACCCTTCCTCTATGAATAGAACCATTATATGAAATCTATACATGGAAAACCATTAGTTAATCTCTGTATCAATCTCAGCTACTCACTCACACACATTGGCCGTGTAACCAAGCTACGTGCCACAATGGCCACAGCTTCTGGTCACTCTTTGGTGTCCACTAAAGGCCAAAGCTGTCATCACTGATCATGACTGACTAAACAAATACCAATAATACTGCTTTTAAGGGGACAGAAAACTGTCATATCTTGCATTCTTATGAAGAGAAACAAACAACTACACTTCCAAAATTTTTGTACATATACTTCCTACAGTGCCCTCTTCTACTGTTGAAATGAATCTTGAAAAGGTGGAAACTCAATAACTGAATTTGAGGCCAACTGAGGGAAAGTGTGCAATAAAGGCAGATTGCATAAACAAGTGATAGAGCGGGATAAACACATATGAAAATCAGGTGGCTAAAATGATACAGGTTACTGTTTTGAGATTCTTCAACTTTTTTCATGTTTGAAAACAAAATGAAGAGCAAATATCTACATCCAGGCAAATGACAGACTTGACAGACACACGGGGGAGTAGTACCTCAGCAGCTCCGGCTACGTTGAGCTGTAGCATCCCTTTCCTGTCCTTCTCCTCCATTGAAGAGTACTGGATGGACTGAACTTGGTTGAAGTTAGCTAGATGGGTGGGCTGGGGACAGAGAGAGAAACACAAGTTATATCTGTGGATCAGTGTTTAGGATGCAGAACATTACATGCCATTTATAACCTATTTTAAACCTGTCTGTGTAGTATGATGCAGACTTTGTAGGAACTCACCGTGGATCCCTTGTCAGTGAGGTAGCTGATCCCCTCCTCCGGCCCGATAGCTAACTCCACCTGAATCACCCAGCTGGACTGTTGGAGAGAAGAGCAGGGGCACAAGTTAAAAGACATTTAAATGATAATTAAAAGACAGCATGAGTTAAGAGTTCAGAGCTTTTATTGTCTTTCAAAGGGAAATTTGATCTGCACTTGGCAGTAAAAAACAATTAAAAAATACAATAAAAAGGCACATAGGACATAATGGCAGCACATAACCATCTTGATTAAAAGCAATTCTGATCAGCAGTAAAAGTTTAAGTAAAAGAAACAATGAAGGTCATCTGAAAGTGTCAAGAAAAGGAGCAAGCTTGGTCAACCACTAAAAAAGTCATTAAAATATAGAAATGTCAGTAATAGAAATGGTCACAGTCACAGTTCCAATCATAAGTGCCACAAAAACAGTGTACTTAAGAATTGTGCATGTTAATTAGTAGAGTCATAGCATGAATCATACTGTATGACTGGGGGCACAGCACCAAATCTTGGATACATGCACGACCTGATGCCACCAAAAGGGGTCAGCCTAACACCGCAGAGCTCTCAGTCTGCATGCAAACACATTCGAGGCAGCAATGAATGACACTTACCCCAAGCGCACATTTGAAGCACTCCTTGTCGTAGCGGTAGATCGGTGCAAGAATCTCCAAGAACTTCAGGATGCACTGCTCATCGTTGAGATTGGCCACCTGCTTAAATGTCTGCTGAATCAACTTACGGAGAGTTTTAGCCTGAGGAGAGGAGAAAATTGGGAGAATTATGATAAAAAATTGATTTTATTTTTTTTAAAAAATGCCGCTAGATTGGCTGTAACTGTGAGTAGAAAGAGGAGGGATGTGTGTGCGGTGTATTTGCATGTGTGGGTGCAGAGTGACAGAGACGCTAAGAGAGGAAAACATTGATTGACTAATAGTCCACTCTGGTTCCAATCAAATTGACCTCAGCACTTCATTCCAGGGCCACTATTAGTTCAGATCAATATCCTCACAAAGACAGATTGATGCTGTTGGTTACCACTCGATTAAACATTAGAATCTGCCCGATCATGTGTAATGTAACTCAGATCTCACTATAGGTAAGTGCTCATAGAGACTTTTAGCGTGTGTTTCTCAGAACAGATTTTTTTAGGTCAGTTATGTCACAGAGACAGATGGGGAGCTGATAGAAAGAAAATCCATCTAGGAACATTTATTCTGTCATTTACAATCCTCTCTATACTTCATCACTCCAGACATAAAGATGGACAACACACACAAACCCACATACACATACATAATCCTCCATCCATCCTTCATCTGATCATTATGACTGAACATTATGACTTATATGAAGAGGAACACACCATGACAAAATGACCTTTTTAACCCCCTTTTTACCCTCCTATAATCGTGATGAGGACATTAAAATGAGTATTATCCAAACACATACAAACTGGGCGATGCAGAGAAAATCAAATATCACAATATTTTTGATCAAATATATCAATGTTGATATTTCTACGATCATGCAGGGTTGACTATTTTTGCATTTCACAATATAATAATCTTTATTATTAGGGTAACCTAGGAATAAGTCCTAAAACCTGGAAATTAGTCAGCATTTCGGCACTCTTGTTTATACTCCTTTTCACTTCAGGCAATTGCATTTAAGCTTAAAAAATCCTGAAAGTGGTGTTCATTTGTGAAGATTATCTTGCTGAACAAAACGTGTAAGTATCATAAATGTTTGTCGGCAACAGGGCTTCTTTTCTGCAATAATCCAAAATCTAATGGAAAAATCTCATAGGCTTTGTGATGAGGGAACCAGGACGACGCTAACTTTCCCTCAACCTACAGAAAAAGTAATCTCTGGGGAACTCAATTTGGATATTAGGGGCTATGTGATGTTCTGGTATTTACCAAAACCATAATATATTAAAGTGAAATATTACGTATATCATATTAATAATACACATATGATAATATTGTGTAGATAATCGCGCTCAGGTTGCCTTTTCAATATCCATAAGTGAAATTGCTCTTTTTGAGCACGTATGGGTACAGACTCTCACACAACTCCTTACAGTTGTATTTTGAGTGTCATTCATTTGCCAAAAAAGACAAAACACAAAAAATACACAGTCAAGATGGATTTGCTTGATTTTTTTCATCATTTTGTTAAGATACTGTGATAATATTGTTAGCGTGAACTCTTTTGACCACTATAATTGCGTATTGAAAACACTGCGCCAGCCCTAGTGGATATAATAACTAAATGGGTAAAGGCAAATAATAGAACAGCTAAAACAGTCTGGTGAGTTCAGAAAATGTCATCAGTGTGTAATAAAGCCTTTAATACCAGGAAAATGCAACACTTTCGTTATTACGATATCCAAAATCTAGTACGATATCTAGTCTCATATCATGATATCGGTATAATATCGATATAATGCAGAGCCCTACATAAACACTTAGTACATTAAGTGAAAATACACATTACACAAGTACACGTACAGTGCAGACAAACTATAAATAGCTCTCCGTATATAGATTAAGATAAAGATTAGAGAGGATTTAGTTCACTACAAACCAGGCTTAAAAAAGCATGTGTGGATTTACAGTAGTCTGGTTCACTCACATTAAGGTCATTCTACACGAGATAAATGAACAGCTAAACAATTAAAATCACAACCAGAAAGGAATCAATTGCATTGATTTATTGACTTTAATTTTGCGACACAAGCAACTGACTGATGAAAGGTCACTAATGAGGCACAGGCGATGCTCAGTTTGTTACCCCTGCTGTGTGAACATTTTTGAGGACGGATTAATTCTTAGGACTAGCCTTAATTATTTTTTATTATCTATTTTGTTGAGCCGCTAGCTGTTTCTATTGTATCTTTTATAATTAGAATTTTGTAAATAAGAGCATAAATATCTCTACTTCTACAATACATTTCAGCATTACAGAGCCCTGTTACCAGCTGTCTACTCATTAAGCCTGAAGGAATCAAGTACACACACATACACACATACACTTATCTACAATGTTCCTGTGTGCAGACGTGTGTGTGTGTGTGTGTGTGTGTGTGTGTGTGTGTGTGTGTGTGTGTGTGTGTCGTTTCAACAGATGCCATAACACACAAATGATTACAGAATATAATGGCTATGTGCTTATGTGTGTTCTTGATAGGATCAGAGTTTTAATTCCTCGAATTCCAACACACACACACACACACACACACACACACACACACACACACACACACACACACACACACACACACAAACACACAAGCACATACAGATACTGTCATTCCAAAGTGTCCACCCTTCCTGAGAGGAAGTACTGTGAGTGGCTATCACTCTCCCCATCACCATGCTGACTGTCACTGTAGCTACAGGGCTGACTAGTTCATTCACTCTGCTGACCAGTCACAAAGAGTGTATTTTTTTAATTTCTTTTATAAAAATTCATCAGTCTGGTCCAATATTATTACATGGCAAAACCATTCTTTCCGCTTCAACACGTTTCAAATATTTTGTTAAAGAAAACAGACCGTTCTTCAGGCACGGGGACTGGTTGCGGCCTCAGCAGGTCTTAATCAGGGTGGAAATAGTGTTAAAATGTTTTTTCAACTTGCTCAAACGTAGCGATACTGAATTCAGTGGTGTGTTCGGACAGTAATACTGATGAACATATACAGTATACTGCATATTAATGTTGTCCTATGATACATACACTATGGTCCTGTTTGTTTAGTTTCTGGTGTATAACTGCACCACTAGCCTGTTAGTGAATGACTGAAATATAAATATATGTCATATTGGTGGCAGGTTCTGCACACAACCAAAGTTACAAGAGTATCAGACCAATAATCCAAAACATATCAACTCTGTATTTGGTAAACGTTTCAGTTATCGGTCTGCAGCAGCTCCTGCGGAGCTGAGCAGACAGCGCCTGTCTCAACTGCCCTCATCAAGCTGACTGACAGCAGAAATTTACTAAAACCAAAAAAGTTATCATGCCGGCTCCATGGGATGAAATCAATAGTATTTGTATGTATTGTTTTATAAATTTATATTTCCCAGCCCAGAGAAACTGTGAGGCTGATCAGTCAACACAGATTCGGTTAAATGAGTTCAAAACACATACAGAGCGGGATATCTGTGTGATTTAAACAGCTGTGTGTGCAGATCATGCTTCACTTAGCACGACAAAAATAGATTTGAAGTGTAAAAAAAAAACTGTGTGGGGTCTCCGTGTGGATTGATACATTTAATAAAATGGAAGCAAGTCTGTTCTTCAATTGGAACAAGTAACGGACATCAACAACACTCTCAGTAAATACTAAATACTATTCTCCACATACTTTATCACCTTCCTGTCTTCATTTTAAAGCTTTATAGAGCTAAACAAGTATTCATTACGTAAATCATGTGAGCATATACTCGATCCACTTTGGTCTTTATTCCAAAGTTAGCTAGTTTAAAGACCTCGATATTAAATAGTGCGTTAAAAAAATATAATCATATCCACATCCACACACATACTTCAGGGTTTTGTTTAGACGTTTCATTGATGACTGTGCACTCAGGTCATCGTCATATGTGCAACACATTTTCACCCTGCTGCAGAAAATACTCAAAGATTTATGACCAAACTAATTGAATTTCATTAAAAAATGTGACAATAAATTTCACTGCAGTATCGCCGAAGCTTTTTGTGCTAATCCTTGGTTTAATAAAGTTTAGGGGAATTCAGTAAGTTATCAATCTGAAGAGGGGGAAGCAGACTCCTCAGCTCAAGCTGGTCGATCACACTTTGATCCTTAAAGCCACTAAAGGTCAGTTTTACTAAACCTGCTGCCCAGCCTGTCAATATGAATGAACATACTCTGCTCTTTATAAAGCTTTCACCACAGCTAACATCAGTCACTGTTTACTACCACAGCCATCTGCTCTGGGGTTTGTGAGCATGTGTGTGTGTGTGTGTGTGTGTGTGTGAGTAGAGTCCATTGAGGGTGAATAATCCCATTAAATGACAACCATTCTCTTTCACCAGAGCAAACGACAGAAACGTAAAAATGACAGCTGTGCTCTCCCTCTGTGTCTCTCTCTGTATGTATATAAGAGCAGATGTGTCAGACAGTTATTTGCTTATCATTAACATAACTGTTTTTAACTGCTAATATATGATATAATTATGCACGCAGACTCAAGCCACAAGCAACTTATTAAGGCTGTAGGTAAGGGTTATTTTCTTGAGTCATCAGTTTTATTTTTGGTCTTTAAAATGACAGAAAACTGAAAAAAAAGGCCTTTGCAATTTCCTAAAGCCCAATGTGATGTCTTACCACATTTTTTGTCCTGCCAACACTCAACCACTCACAGATATACTGATTATTATCATATTGTTACAATTCAAAAGTTGGAAGCAGAAAGCATTTGGCATTTCTGCTTGAAAAACAACTTAAAAATTAAAAAATTGGCTCACTGTTACACAACTCATGATGTCAAATGTAACCAATACCTCTACTCCTTCTCTTTTTCTTAAATTCAGTTAAATGCACTTTTAATGTATCACATACAAATAAACACACCATATATGATTCATTATAAAACAGGATTTAGGGGAGTGTGTGTTGTCATGTGCACCAAAGGAGTGTGAAATGAGAGACAGCAAAGAGGAGGTAAAATAGGTGATGAGGGGGGAGTCAGCATGGCTTGACAGACAGGGGGGGGCCCCAGAAGGAGATGCACATTGTGGCCTCCTCCTCCCATCTCATTGTTGGAAAATGAAAGTGGGTTTAAACATGACCTGAGGGTCACACACACACACAAACACACACACACCCACACACACACACACACACACACACAAACACAAACACAGTTTCTCTCCCTCTGCAGAGCATCTGTCTGCCCGCCTGCTGACATTAAGACCTTTTCGGGTCACTGGGGCCTTTCTTTCGCACACACACAAACACCCACACACACATCAAGACCCTCCCCATAAACGCGTGCCGTAAATTTATCACTGACACAGACACCGTTCACTATGCAAGCGCACCAAGCCATCTCATACACAACCTAATCTGACAAACTACAAATTAAGCATCTATACTATATCAAAAACCTTTTTTACATGTGTGTTTACTCCAAATCAAAGTTATCAAAACTCTGCCTGCATGGTGCTGATGATTTAATCAAATTTCAGTACAAATCCAGGCTAGCTGTTACACCTGTTTCCAGTCTTTGTGCTAGGCTAAGATAATCAGCTGCTGGCTGTAGCCTTAGGTCCCAGACTCACCAAACCGACATCAAAGAACTCGTGGTGAGGGAGGCTGACTCTTGCATCAGCTTATGTCAGCTGTGTCTTGGCCAAAAACCTGCACATGAATACACTGCAAAGACAACAGCCAACTAGCAGGTACGCTCTGCGCCTGCGTGAGATGAAATAACTACGTAGCAGCAGGCGATGGTATTCTGAATTTGTTATTTAAAAAGGGAAACCAGAAGACCAACAGGCTGGATTGAAGATGTCAGTTAGCACATAAACAGCACCACTAATGTTGGAAGGACAAATAATATTCATTGTGTGCTCGCGAAGCATAACACAAAAAATGAATAACGGTTTCTGCTCAAGAACTCAATAGCTAAAAAAAATGTTTGTTTCAATCTCTTGACTTTTTTTAACATTTCCCACTTGTGTTTCTTTTCTTGTGCACTGAGCTGAACTGATTATCAGTGATTTTATTTACTGCGCTTGGCCTGACATCCATTCAACTTGCTGTGTTGACAAAAAAAAACCCAACAAGGGCTGACTAGTGTCAACTGTGCAGGAAACACAGACAAAACTAGGGCGAGAGATGCTCACCGACGTCCCGAAATTCTTTGGCATATACTGACTGTGAGCCTGAGCCTGTGTCAGGCCCTTTATATTTACGAGAAAGATATGAAGGTGGTATTGATCTTTAATCTACGTCTCAGCAAGAAAGCGGGTGAGGGTTTTTCCCAGAGTGTCAAATTATTCCTTGGTGAGGCTTACAGAACAGGGATTCTTCAGTGATGAAAACTACATTCATCACACTCATCTATATATAGTATGTAAGTTGTTTCTCTGGTAAAAGTGTCATATTTTCCTACTCGTTCCCTTTCTCGTCTCCATTCATCAAAATTGAGCTGGTTAGTTGGCCGAGATTTCATTTCAGTCTTGCTGAGTCTTGGACTGCTTCACACTTTGTCAGCCAGGCTGGCCTGAGTCTGACAACACTTCAAGTAACACATTCAGAAAACTGGCTCAAAGCAGCATTCACTCACACTGGGGAGCTGCCTATAAACCACAGGCTTTGGTTACTTTTAGTAACTGAGCAGCTCCAGAGAAGCAGATGGGCCACTATGATAGCAGCTGCAGTGCAATGCTCCCTCACCCAAATTTTGATCAGAGACTCTTTAACTGAACTATTTTCCTCCACATGAGTGTTTGTTTCAGCAGCCTGACATGTTTTACTGCGTGTACTCCTCCACCTCTCTTTTGATCTCCATTCAAAAATCATTATTCTCACCTTGACTGAATCCAACAGGTCTTTTGGAAAAAAACGCCTCAAACCAACGTCTTTCCTGGAGAGAGAGAGAGAGACAGAGAGAGATAAAAGAGGAAGAGAGCAGAATGATTACTATGCTGTAATTACATTGAGGAATGTTAATCGACCACCACTTCTATCTTTATCTGATCTCAGCAGCTTGTTTTTTCCTCCGCAGAGAAATTACCGACAACAGCTACAGACAGATACAGTTAAGCGGGACAGGCAACTGAAGACAAGAAACAGAAAACAGAAAGCTATGACTAAGTGCTGACTCTACAGAGCGCTACTCATCTTTTCCTAAGAGACGGGGCTGAGGAAAAACAGGGAGAGCAGAAAGAGGGAGATAGAGGGAGGCAGAGAGGAGTACAAAGAGGGAGACCACAGAGACAAAGAAAGATGTGCAGAGCTAAAACAGGATGCCGGCTAATGACTCAAACTCCTCTGGAGAGAAGACAAGTACAGGAGGAGGAGGAGAGAACGAGAGGAGACAGAGTAGGGGAAAGGCTGAGAGCTGACATCATCCTATTTCTCCAACATGGGTCAAATATCAGTCAATTAGTGTTATGGTATTATTACAGTGTGCGGCGTACAAAACGGTTGGGATTTCATTTTAAGAGCAGTTCAGATTGTGTTGAGTAAATTCTAAATCACAGATAAAAAAGCTGCTCTGTGGTTGTCTAAACTAAAAGATTTATCTCAGCTCAAAGGGACAATTCACGACAAAATACCTATTCTTCCTTTTATCTTGTGTTATTTATCAATATAGATCATATCGGTGTCATATTCAAAATGTTGGAGATTTCTGCCCTCTCTCAAATATAACAGAACTGGATGGAACTCAGCTTGTAGCTTGTAAAAAAAATAATAATAATTTGAAAAACTCAACGAAAATGTCTCTTTCCAGAAATAATGACCCTGTCACTCAAGATAATCCAAAGACCTTGCTGTGAGCAGATTCAAGGATGAACTGTTTTCTTTCTATCAAACTACACCCTCTGACCGAATCACCGCACAGAGGAAAACATGCATTTATTATTATTTATTACTAAGCACCACTGAGCTAGTTAAAGTTACAGCTCAGCTGAGGAGGATGCTATTCATGTTTACATCTCGCGCTGTCACAAGCACGAGTCTCTCATCTATATGAGTAGAGGCTACTTCCTTCTGCGCAGTTGGTGGGTTTTGTTCGGTAGAGAGAAAATAGTTCAAATATCAAACAGCTCACAACAAGGTTGGTGGATTATCTTAAGTTACTGGGTCATGATTTCTGTAAAAAGAAGATGATGAGTTTTTCAAATGAATTACTTTGCATTTGAGCACAATAAACCACTTGCCATCTTGAACTGAATAATGGCACCACAGCTATGAGGATGAAAAATATGTTATTCTTTTTATTTTGGGGTGTACTGTCCCTTTGAGGTTTTCTCTTTTCTGATAAATATGTGCAGATACTATTAATTGGATGTGGGCTGTCTATTATCAGGTCTTTGAAAGGAGAACTCCATAAAACATGCTGTTTGTGACCTCTAAATCTGTTCTTTCTCAAAAATCAAAGCGATGTCATCAAAGGAGCAGCAGGCAGCAAAAACATATACAGTGAATAAAGGACTGACAGATGACACACCACACCGACCTCAAAGAACAAGCTCAGACAAAGGCCGGCTGATCACACACGTTGCATTAACACTCAAACCACAGGGACTACAGCCAGCTACAGCCAGCTGATCTCCAACATGCACACATGTTCTGTGGCTGCACGAGAGGAACTAACTTGTCAGAAAACTGTGTGGAAATGCAAGAAAAAGAAACTAGCTTAATATTTCACACTAATGCAAATCTGCTGAGAAAGTTTTATTATGTACTTGGAAAACAAACTGAAAATATGGGTCTTTAATTTCCTAATAATGTCTGAGCGGTTTCCTGGAAATATCAATGTAATTCGCAAAAATTATGGGTGAGAAAAGAGACAAGTGTTCAACTGGAAGACTTCCAGTTGATTAATTCCAATTAATTGTTAGCGTAAAGCCCAGAAGAGGCAAAAAAAAAAAAAAAAAAAGGGGGGGGGGACTCATTCCTGGAAACCTCTTGAAAATTATAAGGGACTTATTCAGAAAGTATGAACCCTAAAAATAAAGTGCTTTAGTGGTCTATTGCTATTTGAAGAACAAAAAGGAACACGCAGAGAAAAAAAAAACCAGACATTTCCCAAAATGTATGGGCGGTGATCGACCACAGACACTCAACACGAGCCCTGACGGCCAACTGTCAGCTTGGTGTGTTCAAAGCCCTGACGGCACTTTCCCTCTCCGTCTCTCTTTGGCTTAAAATATGCATGACACAACATCTTTTTCCAATCAAAAGAGTGAGGCAGTGAGGGGGAGATGGAGAAAAAACAAAGAGAGGAGGAACACAGGGAAAAAACGGACAAAAAAAGGGGATGAGAGCAGACAGACAGACAGAGGAGGACTGAGAGGATGAAGACAAAGAGTTGTCAGTGGACAGACAGAAGGCATTCTTCTCAGTTAATTGGAGGGCTCGTTAGGCTGATGCACAGAAAGAAAGACTTCACTGGAATAGGGCAGCTCATTAGAGTCCGACCACGTTAGAGCCAAGCCTCGTTAGAGCAGGAGTTTGCTAATGTTGTTCATCGACATTTATCTACCAGGGAGCGACACATGGAGCAAACGGGGAGCTAAAACACAGAGCAGCCAAACCCAAATAAATCTACTAAAATGAATAAGTATTAAATATCACAAAGTGATCAAGTGACTGAGTAAACACAGTGTTGAAACGATAATTGTAGCAACACTGTAGTCTTTCTGGGAAGCAGTCAATGTAAAAACATGTCGAATCATACTCAGAGTGCAACAAAATTGAACTAAAATTCTTAAATGTTTTCCAGACTTTTGTGCAATACCAAAACTCTTACTAAAATTCTTTCTATTGTATCTCCACTTATGTGGATTTCTAGGAACCCTGTACCTAAAACTGAGACACTGCGTTGTTTTTCTGTTCTGTTTTCCGTGTCTGTTGTTTGTTTTGAGCTGCTGCAGGACATTGTTCTATGGAGAAAATACTTACTCCAATAGTTCATAGTTGGATTTCTTGTCCAGGGCGTTTCCTCTCATTTCTTTGAAGAACCTCCTGGAATTAAAACCAGCAGGACACAGAGAGAGAACAAGGTCAGATACATCCACTGAAGACACACAAAGGGACTATTTGTTAAATGTGTATCAAAAAGGTTTTAAACTTTAGCAGGACAGTGATTCCTGGCAAAACCTCAGCTGCTCCCAAAAAAATAGAAGAGATCAAAACATTTTTTATTGTGAAGAACAACTTGTTTAAACCAGCATAATCTGGATTGTGTCCTACATCAGAATTACACCTGGAGGTTTTTTACGTTCGTAAATAACTGTTCTTTGAAATAATGAACACTCACAAATGTTGGCGAGAATGTTCACTTTAGCTGAGAAGCAAAACACCTCATCTGGTAAAGACAACAATTATAGCTGACAAGGATATCGCTTTACAGGTCCAGTGTGTAGAATTAAGAGGGATACACTGGCAGAAACGTAATGTAATATAATAAGTATGTTTTGTTTAGCGTTTAATAACCTAAAAATAAGAATTGTTGTGTTTTTGTTACCTTAGAATGAGCCATTTATATCTACGTCGGGAGATGGTCCTCATCAAAAGAGTCCCCCATGCTGCAATGTCATATTTCTACAGTAGGCAGGAAGGGGCAAACTTAACTCTGTCTCTGGATGGGGCCATTTGTCGTTTTGCATTTTTGTGCTGGCCACCGTAGTTAGCAGTAGGGATGGGGATCAAAAATCAATGATGTTTGAGCTTATCGATACTGCTGTTGAGTACCGTGGGTCCTATAACGTAAAATTACATCTCGAGTTACATATCGAGTCACGACATTTAAATCCAATCACTGTTCAGCACACTTTGACTGTACATCAACTCGAACCTAAATGCATTACCTCCAACTATCTACGGGTTGAAAAAACTCCGTCAGTTGTTGCAACACAGTCGGCATAGTCTTCATCATCATCCACTCAAAGCAGCAGTGGTAAGCACACCCAAAATTTGTACTAAATCCCATCAGTTAAAAATCAATCCAGTGTTGAAATTCAAGTTGAAATCGACAGGATAAGAGCAAATTTGCTACATAAACAAGGTGGCATAAGGTTTTACTGTGATGTGTTCAAGGTTGGCTCAGTTAAATGACGATAAGTCAAAGGTAAATAAAACTTCATCATGATGTGTTTAAATGTAACATCAGGGGAAAAAAGTTCGTTTTTGGAGAGACTTGAATAATATAGTTGTTTGGGTTAGAAATTTGTTTTCCCAGCAATATTAAAAAAACAGTTAAGCAAAAAAGCAAAACCAGTTCTGTTAAAAATGCACTGTCACCTCGTCTTTCCACCAAATAATAGAAAAGTATCGATAAAGCCTTGGATCATTAATGGTGTCAATAAAAATTAGCCTTCTGCCTTCTCCATTCTGGAGAGGAAGAAACCTCTGCAGATAATTCTGCTCCTGGTAAAAACTTGAGTCAACAAAGTTAACGCCTTAAACTTAAGTAAACAGAGAAAAAAGTGCACACACATAAGCAGGTGCTGGGCCAGCAGCCCGTCTGCGACGAACCAAACAGCATCAGACAAACACTGATTTGTGACCTGAAATTGCTTTACTCGGTGGAGACCTCTGCAGATATCTTGGCACTCTGTAAAAACCTCCCAAACAATAAACACTGCAGGACTCCTAATCAGGAGAAGCTTTAGCTGGTTGCAATCTGCAATCCTTCCCGCTAAATGCCACTAAATCCCACACATTGCTCCTTTAGCCCCTCATTAAGGCAAATTAGATGGAATGAGTTTTGTTTTGATGGGAAAAAACTTTGCTTTTGATATAAAAAGAAATGCAGGTAAATGTTATTTAAGCGCAGAGTCCTGAGAGAGCCGCAGCTCAGTAGTTTAAACAAGTCCCACCTGATTTCTAGACAGCCCAGTTTGAGAGCAACATCTTGTTCCACCTGTTCCCCGATCTCTGTCATGTAGTCATTCTTCACCTGGGGGACACAAATACCCACCACAAAAATGATTATTAAAACATATATAACCACAAACAACAAGTCACACACAACAACACACAGTCCTGCTGACCTAGATTACCCAAAGGCATACACACACAGTCCTTCAAGCAGCGCCATATGTCTCAGTGCTGGCTATCTGCTGGCAGAATATTAAATGTGTTTGTGTGTCCCGGTGGCGATGTGTGTGTGAGAGCGTGCATATGTTTGTTTGTGTGTACCTGGTGGTAGAAGTAGTTTAGCGTAGGTTTGTCTTCTGTAAACTGCTGCACAAAGCCCTTTGGAAGATACCGGATCCTTAATTCATACCTACAGCAGATAAGAAAAAAGAAGAGTGAGTGTTATATTACCTTTTGAACAATTTAAGAAGCAAAAACAAATATTGTACAGCAACTTGCAGCTTCTTCTACTGGAAAAAAAGTGTTGGGATACAGTCAGTGATATGTTTGAGATGTTACTATGTGGTAAAAACAACAGAAAAAGTCAGTTTATAAACCAAGTGCAGTGGAAAGGAGAAAAGAGTCCAGTAAAGGAACAACATCATTTTTTTAAATTAAATAAATCAACCACAGAAACAACGTGATTAAAGAAAGTTTGATGAGAAGGAGAAACAGAGAGAGCACAGAAATGGAGCAGAAAGAGGAAGGGACAGAAGGCGGTGGGTAAAAAATGATATGCAAGAATGCAAATAAGGAGAGTGATTGCAAAATCAGTGGAGGAGACCCAGAGAGAGAGTTGTTGACTTAGTCAGACAAAGCAGGCATCTGGTTCTCTCTCTTTTTATGTCCCAAGTGCAAAAGGTCTCCACCTCACAATAGCATTAGCACCAAGACCGTCACAATAAACATAATATATACCAGTGCATTAACATTCAAACTGCCAAACCAACTCAACCACGCAGCACACCACACACACAAAACCTCCCGTCATCATAAAACAGACGGGTCGCACTATTTTTCATGACGTTGTTTGCAATAAATTACTTTGGCTACTTTGGTGTACAATAGAGCAGCCTGCTGAAGCTAGCTGTTTGAGGAGACGGTGGTTTTGACTAAATTTACACAGCCAAATAAATCATGTTAAATGTCTTGGACAATGGTTATACAGTGTAACTTCTCAAATGTGCTTTCTTCAAGGACATGCACGCACCTGCCAGTCTCAAGTCAAGCTGGACAACAACTTGTGTCTGACGTTGTAATAAATTAAATTGCAACATCTGGGAACTTTTTGGAATGATAACATGTTCACATCTGAATTATATACTATCTTCAGTTTTTGTCTGTTGGCAGCCCTACTTTCTGTCCCCATTCATTTCTATGAGGAACGGAGAGAGATCTGAGAATGTGATTGAACTTTTAAAGACAAAATTGTAAGTACTTCCAATGTCAAGCCAGTTTGAGGAAAAAATGGGACAGACCTTATGTTCAGGAAATACTCATTGTTCATGTCCTCATTTAAAGAGATTCACATGCCGATAAAATACCAGCAGCAGAGAACGATGGCCATGGCTTGGCTATAGAAAGCTGCATGATTAAAACTGTGTGGACTGCTGTCGTTATCCTGCTAGCCACGCTAACGCTCGCGTTTATGCTCACAACACTTTTTCCCGTCCGCACAGCTATACATTTCACAAAGAAAATCTGGTCTGACAAAACCTTTACAACCGCTCTGCCTGTTGGCAAATAAATTCACTGCAAAACAACAGCTCAGTGTCACACGAGCGTTTAATTTGCAGCCTGAAGCTGTGACACTGAACAAGCTTACAGTTTTTGATATAATCTTACATATCTTCCATTATCAAAAATGACAGCTTATCAAACACAGAACTATATTTAGATTTACACTGATATTCTACCATTATTCTAATTTGATACAGGGCATGTACACATATCTGGTTTGAATATTTCAAATTAGGCCTTTTTCTAAATAAAGCGTTTTCCGATTAAGTATGATATGCCGATATTATTTGAGTTTTAGGGACATTTGGCCATATATACAGCACATTTGAAATATGTGTCTCAACTGGGATTTTTATTGCAGTTTGCAACACACGGCTTCTTGCCTGTTTACATTCAGCTCTTTGCATTGTCAAGAATATGCTGCACACAAACCAGCTCGCCAGCAATCTGGCAATAGGGTACGTTAATCTCAGTATACAAGGTTGCATATTAACAGGAAGTGGAATAAATTCATATATAAAATATAAATGTTCATTGGCCCTGTAAACAGCTCAGTGCAAATAATGCCTTTTTCTGGAATAAGGGAAAAAAACTTCATATTTTGTGCATGTAAATGTAGTTATTGTTTAGTAGATGACGGACACTCTATTCTTCTCTCACCTCCACTCCTCGTTTGGTCGTGCCTGGTCATATTTCTCTCTGATGTGCGACACGCCCATATCAGGGTGGAGCCAGTGCACCTGATCTCGGGATTGGCTGTTGCTGAGACGCAGGCCAAAACAAGACGTCCAGCGCACTTTGTGGATGTCCAGAATCTTCTGGATGATTCCCTGGAAATGAAGATTGAACAACTTTATTGTGATATACTTTTTTTTTTTAACCCACTTTCCCTGAACACTCACTGTCATGTGAATTAACAGTGATATCATGTAAGGATTTAATGAAAATTCTGCAGATATAGCCCAAACTACTGAAGTATTGGGCTTAAGTGGCTAAAATAAAAAGCATTTACAGTTATTTCTTGAGATGTGGTGGCTCAGTACATGTATATCAGTGTAGTGATTGCTAAATAAAATAGAGATGCCCAGTGGACAAAAACAGTTACTTAGTCTTTAAAGAAGTCAGTCTGCCTAATCCTCAGTGTGCCAACTGTGCTCATGTTTATGTCTGGCAATTTGCATCAGGTCAATGAGGACATGTGTCTCTGCTTGCGTGTGTGTGTGTGTGTGTAGGTGACTTCAAGCGATTTAACATGACGTTCCCACCCAAACAAGTTGACAGACATCATACACACATGCATGATAATGCTCACAGAACCATGTGTGTTGCCAGCGCTAGGGGGTCTGACCTAGATACTGAAGGAGAAAGTGAGGAGAGGAGAGCAGGGAAGGGGAGAGGAGGAGATTTGCACTGACGTACCCTGAGCGACCACTAAAGTTTGAGCAGTGCTAAGTAGTTTGCGAATCATGGGAGTGGGTCTAAAAGCATACTGCTAAGTATAGATACACTTATACACACACATATACACACACAGAGTGTCCCCTGAGGGTGTATGTATTTGCTAGCAAAAATATTCTCATTGTGCGGAGTGACCTTTATCAGAGCAGACAGCTAGGACCTTGAGCTGAGGGCAAACTGCAGAAATCCACCTTGATGATTACTGCTGAGGGTACATTGAACATATAGGGGTCAAAGCTGCCGGCAAATGCACTATTACTCCCTTTTCGGAAATTAATAAAATTAAAAAATGGTGACCAGCTGTTTAGGCAATTACTTACCCATGCAAGCTTGGCTATAAAGATGTCAGTCTGTCAGGTCACCACTTTGATTCAGACAGAAATATCTCAAAAACTATTGGATGGATCGCCATGAAGTTTTGCACTGACATTAATGGGGACGAATTAAACCGACTATGATGAATCCCTGACTTTTTTTCTCACACCACTGCAAGGTTGACATCTGTAGATTCTGAGTGAATGTTTCAACAACTATTAAATGGATTGCCATTAATTTTGACACAAGCAGTCATGTTCAACACAGGATGGCCTTCGTGACCAAAGACTTTACATCTAGTGCATCATCAGAACAGAAAATGTCATTTGGTTTATGACCAAATTCCTGCAACATTCTCATCATTCTTAGCTGTACTTTGTCCACTGCTGATTGAGAAACTGTTGCATGCTTAACACAAGACACTTAACACAGTGAACATAATTAAACATACCTGCGAAAAGAATGTTAGCATTGTCATTTTGAAAATGTTAAAGTGCTGCCTTACTGACCTGCTATGGCTTTTGACTCTTAGTCTTGTGTAAGAATGAAGCTCTATTCTTGTGACCCATTTTTTAAGATTTACGTCTTTGCGAGGAACAAATGAGCCTGGGGATGAGTGCCATAGACAGAAAAGGAAACCGAGAAAGCCCTGAGAGGCACATAAACCTGTTGTTGCTTTGTACTATTCATGGGATTTGTTGACAGTAGGATAAATGTAGAATGAAACCAACTCTATCCAAATTAACCCCTTTTGGACTGCATGTAATTATAAGGCGTCTGCTGTATTTTGTCACCATAAATACACTAAGAACATTATGACAGAAATAAAACAAGTGTCTTTTCTTACCCGGACATCAGTTGCATCTCCATATCTGATATTGGAGGACCAGCAGCTGTTTTCAGTGTTGGTCTCAAAGTGATGGAAGACTTTCAAAACCCTGTCCACGGAGCCAGCCATGGTTCGGTCCGACCCCCCTGCGCTCAGCCTCGACTTAGCGCCTCCCAGCAGGGCATGATTCAGGTTAGGGTCCAGGTAGGCTGTTGCCATGGTTTTCCCTGCTGACACTGCTGCTGCTAGGTGTCTGTCATATTCTGGGCAAGAGGAGAGAGAAAATCAGACATCAGTAAAACAAGCATTGCTTTAATGTCAAAACTACGTGACTTTAGCCCTGGTTTTCTGCTTGCTGATATTTTGTTGGATCTCCCGACAAAAGCCCCAGATCTTAGGCAAATCCGCATTCCCTCCATGCTCACAAACTGGTGCTCGCATTGCTGCATCCCTGCCTCAAAGACGCTCCCCTTATATCTAGCATGCTAAATATCTGGACCTGCTGGGGACCTTGTCAGCAAGCTACAGCCAATGACAGCGCAAGACATGGGTTGAGGGCAGAGATGAGGACTAAATGCTGCGGCCCTCTCCAAGGTTTGTTTATGAGTGTGTTTGTTTGAGAGGGAGAGAGAGAAAGTGACAGCGAGAAGGGAAGAGACTGTGGAGGGTGGACTACTGCTTACAACGTTTCTGTAAGTTAGACTATTAATAACTTACTAGCAACGCTGCTTTGTCACTTTTTCACCAGTCTACCCGAATTTGTGGTATTTTCAAAGCAGCCACAAGTTCTGTGTGTTTTGGTTTGATCAGCACATCACATGACATACACATCTGGGATTCCTCCTGGTGTGTATTAGTATGTCACCCCTTGTTGCTACTCAGTTATGTCGCGCGAAAAACACGACTTCCAGACTCACAATTACAAGACAGCAAGTTGTGTCATGTGAACAGTACAGCAATCTGACAACTTTGAAAGTTGTGTAGTGTTAACTTCGCTTATGCAAACACTGACTACCACTTATCAAACGCACACATACGGGACATTGTATGAGGACTAAAGACAATTAACTCATTAATTTGCAAATTTATACATCGATTTATATTTTGGTCAATACGCTGTTTACCTTAATGCCTGAGGTGACATTGTCACATTGCTTGTTTTGTACAACCAACAATCCTAAACCAGAGACATTCACTATACAATTATATAAAATGCAGAAAATAAGCAAATCTGCACATTTAAGAAGCTGGAAGGAAAAAAATTAAATAAATAGATATATATAAAAGATATATATAATAAATTATTACTTTATCTGAATAGTTACCAAATACTTTTCTGACAATCTGCTAATCAAATAGTCACTGGTTTTAGCTCCACATCATAATGCCCATTTTGTCCTACCAACCTTTCTAAGAATCAATAAATAATTCACAATCAGATGAAAAGAAGCAGCAATTCCTAAAATTTAGGGAGTTGGATCCAGATAATGTTTGGCACTTTTGCTTAAAAAATGATGGAAACCAGCTATCTATTACAATTAAAAGTATTTTTGTGAATCTACTAATGGATTATGGACTAATGTTTTAGCTCTAGTTTATATAATGTAATAACAGACTGATGCGACATGTTTTTGCCTTCTCTATGATACACTGTGGACTTAAAAGCTAGCTCTCGTCTTACTTAGAATAACCTTTGTACAGTAAATGTCTGTTTTGGAATATGATGTTTTTTGGCAAGACACTTCTTTGAAAAGATGAAAAAACTAAACAATGAAATACCAGAGAGAGAAATAAAGACAGCGAGAGGGTACAGTCAGGGTCAAGGCTCTAATATGTAGACACCTGTGTGTCTGCGACACAAAAAAGACAATGCATCTCACGCTGACGTTTTTCCTGAAAAAGAAGTCACGACATTGACACACTTCCTGGAATTTCATGGAAACTTCATCTGGGAATGCCCGACAAGAAGTACCTTTTCTGTGTCTGTGTCTCATTGTGTGACGTGTTTTTTAATGTGTGTGTGTTGCAGTAATGACACTGTGTAGAAAAAGATAGTGAGATCTCTTTCACTCTCTTTCTTTCTGCTTTTCCTCCGTCCTACACTTCTCCTCCTCTCTCCTCCATTAAAGGAAAATTGATATGTTCTAGCAGGTAATTACACCTGGAAGAAAGAGACGGAAAGAGCGGACACACACAGACACACACACACAAAACTGAGAGAAAAGCCTGTAACACTGTTGAGAGAGTAAAATAAATATGTACTTCCATGTTACTCTGCCAATGTCAAATGAATTTTATATTGACAAATCATCTCGATGGCCTTAACCTCCCTCTCTCTCTCTCTCTCTCTCTCTCTCTCTCTCTCTCTCTCTCTCTCTCTCTCACACACACACACACACACACAACTCATGCGGAGCAACGGTAGCTTTGGCTGTACACCAAGTCAGTTCCCATGGAGTCAGATGTCACACTGTGGAGGGGCTTCAATCTACTGTTTGTGTGTTTTTGTGTGTGTCAAGGAGATTTCATTCATACCTCTGTCCCAACACATGGGGAAGGGGCTACAGCCGCTCATCGCCATGGAAACACATGTTTGTCCGTCCCTGTGTCTGCCTGCGCCGAGGACAGACAGACAGCTTGTTGCCTCGCAGCCACGCATCACTCACACACTGAACTTCTCGTGTACAGAAGTGACATAAATAAACACACACGCACACACAAAGGTCCTGACAAACTGCAAGAGCACACTCACATAACCCAAACATTAAGATGCGCACATACACACACACACACACACACTCTCTGTCTCCAAGGCTGAAATCTTTGTCTCCAACTTTTGTCAACAGCTTCGTTAGCCAGCAGTTAGTTCCAGAGCTGTAATCCTCAAAAAGGCCAATTTTCTGGTCCGTTGACACTTTTTACAGAGTGGAAAGATGCTACAGAGAACACATCAACAGGAAAAAAAATCTTTGTTTGCCTTCATAATCCTGTTCCTGTTATCCGCAGTTGCACAAGTCAAGAAAGATCCCAAGAGATGTAAAGTCAGTTTCATCCACAAACTTGCTTCCTCTTCTTTTTCAGTCCACTTCTAAATTGCTCCTCAGCGGCCCCTCTCTGATGACAACACACTGTTTGTTTTTTGCCCAATTTCTGCCCCATGCCTGCACTCCATAGTTACGCAGTTGCCGAGGAAGAGTCAAGCTGCCGTCGCTCAGGAAAAGATTCGGATTTATTTCACTCAGTGGAGTCCCTGATGGTGAGAGGACTACCCCTCCAGCAAAAGTTCACAATCCAACTTGTACGGTGCTGATCCGATGGACACTCAGTTAGTGAGCGGTCACAGAGAGGGAGAGACACACACTGTGCTCAGTGATAAACCAACAGAAAGTTAACTTCTTCTCTTTGAAAAAGAAAGTGACAGAAAAGAGTGAGCCAGAAAAACAAAGCCAAAAGAGACAGTGGGACAAAGAGAGAGAGAGAGAGAGAAGTGCAGCGATTGTTTCAGGATGAATGAGAGGAAAGAGGACAGAGCAGCACAACTGAGAGAAAGTAGAGTGGGAAATGAGAGAGATCGAGAGTGAGACACGGCTGCTGGAGAAGCAGGAGGAGCTAGAAACTATTAATATGCTAATCTCCCTAGTCTCTTGTGTTCAATGAAAGAAAAAAAAACTCCCACTACTGTTTATGAAGCTGACCTCAGAACAGCCGTTACGTTGTGCCAATATTGCTACCGTCATAAATGACATGCAAAAGAAGAAAGGAGAAAAAAGGAGAGAAATCTCTTTATTTTATTACTCAGAGATACTACCAGATGCATCTACAGTGCCAAATTCACTGAAGATAAAAGTAAAAAACAAAACAAAAATGATTATAGAAAACTGGGACAGAAAAAGTAATCAAAACCACCTTAGATCTCCATCATCTCCACTGTATATACAATACTCCCGAGCCCATGTAAAGCTGAATATATCATCATACTTTCCACCTTTTAATAGTGCTGCAACAATAAATCAATAAATCAGTTTTAGATTTTTATTTTTTAAGTCAAAACTCTCTGATTCCAACTTCTCAAATTTCAGTATTTTCTGGTTTTGACAGTAAACTGAATATCTTTGGGTTATGGACAAAACAGGATATTTGAGGACGTCATCCTGTGCTTTGAGAAACATTTATCGACATTTTCGGACATTTTAAAGACCAAACAACTCATCGATTAATCAAGAAAATAATCAACAGATAAATAAACAATGAAAAGAATCATTAGTTGCAGCTGTAACTAACAACATGCATTTTTAACTCTCAGGCAAATTGCCACAATCCCCTGAGCTCTACTCTTTCTGGCAGCCCAAAACACAGCTGTAAGCACTGATTGTTTAGTTGTTCACTATTACATTAATTGCCAACTAAAGTGATTCTTGGTTAATCAGTTTGAGTCAGTAATCAGTTTCAAAATTCTCTGATTTCAGCTTCTTAAATGTGAATATTTTCTGGTTTCGTCACTCCTCTTTAACAGTAAACTGAAAATATTCGGGTCATGGATAAAACAAGGCATTTGAGGATATCATTTGGGCTTTGGGACACACTAAACATTTTTCACTATTTTCTGAAATTTTATGATTCAAACATTTAATCACTAAATCAAAAAAAGAGATTAATCAACAATTAAAATAATCATTTGCTGCAGCCCCAGTCCAACTCAGTTAATACGGATAGGAAAATTACAGGAACTTATACAACCTTCGTCCTCTGAAATATTCTGGATGAAAATACATTTCCAGAAAAAAAAAAAAAAAAAAAAAAGTTCTCCAAAACCTTAAAGAGAAAAGAAGAGGGAAAAGCAGCATTTTTGCCAACACAGCCATTGCCCTGGCTGTGCCCAGCATGTAAACTAGCAGCTTTTAGCAAAATGCCAACCAATCCACTTCCAAACCACAAGGTCTCAATCAATCACACTTCATACTGCACATTCAAAGTCATTCAGCCTGTACTTTGGGGGTCACACTCCCTCCAGCTCTCAGAGTGCTCGAGGTGCTGCCCTGAAGGCTCATCTCCAAGGCAACGTGCCTACAATATCCTAAGAGCGAGTGGCACCTATTGCCATGAGTGTTACTGCTGACCAGATGCCAGCCTCCATTAATCACATGGACATTTATGTAGCCCAGCACATCGACTGAGGAACTCAACAGACCTGAACGACTTATTGAACACACACAAAAGCACACAGCAAAGTCACACAAACTTGAAATCTTAATGATACATTGCGTGTATGTAAGTGTGTGTGTGTTTAGTGTGTGTATGTGTGTGTGTGCACGTGTGGGTTTGCTATAAATTTATGCTCCATTTTCGGCATTGGCCATTGTTATGAAAATCTGGTGGGCGCAGGGGGTTTTAGTAGGGTGTGCGTGGGTGTGTGTGTGTGTGTGTGTGTGTGTGTGTGAGTGTGTATACTATTGAAAGCCTTTTGTCAGAGGGCCGGATGTTGCCATGAATGGGAAGCGCTCTTTTGGGACTGTGCCAGAGTCTCTCTCTCCCTATGGTTCTCTCTCGCTGTGTGTTAATGTGAACATATAATTATTTTAGCACAGGAGAAAAACACAGAGGTGCAGGTAAACCTCAGAAGTGTATTCTTGCATACGTTTCATTTGGGGGTTTTTTCAGTGAATGATCAGTGTGTTCACATCCATGCCTTGAAGTTAAAATTCAAAAGCTTTTTAAATTTCAAATGTATTTTATTGCATAAATCCAAACAGGTTTCCTGCATTTAATCAACATCACACCTCACTCTAGTACATTACTATTTTTGCAGCTGAGCCTGTTTGAAATATATGTGACTATAAAACATCTGTTTTTTTTATACCTGCATATCAAAGATAACTTACAGTCACAGCTCCAGAGTATGACATTAACTTTTTCGTCCACCACCAAATAGCTACTAGTGATTGTAAAATTTTACCAGCCACTAAAAATTATGTTCCATTGTTCTTAAAATGTACATGTTACAGTGTCAAACTACTTTTGAAATGAACTCTGACACATAACGATTGCCTAAATCAACAAACAGCTGTGTCAATGGTGTTTTGCTGGGCCTTTTTTGTTATTTTATGTTGCTTTATTCATTTTTATATTCAATGTTATAGATGACAGATCATCTCCATTTCCTCTTGGGCTGCACTATATGCAAAAGAAATAATATTGGGTTGAGATACAAGTTGCAGTTTTAGTAGAAATTGTCATTTTGGCATTTAATTTTCACTAAAAATAAATACAAATGACAATGATGTGATTTTTGATGTGATTTACACCAAACAAGCATGTTCACTTACATCTAAAATATGATTTGTAGGCCAAGGCATCTCTGAAGCACTACAGTGTTTCATTTTTAATGGTATGTTTTGAACTTTAAAAAAAAAAAATGCAGATCCCGCAATTTGGATATTTCATTTAATTTTGCAGCCCCAATTTCTTCCTGTGTTTGAGTCGCGTGAATGTTGGCATTGACAGCTTTACTATTATTATCTCATATTTCCAAGTTTTACTTATGACATGCACTAATGACGTGTATCCCCTCTGGCCTTGCTGAAATAAATAAATACACGATGAATAAATCACTGGTCCAATGAGAAGTTTCTGAGGACAATGGCGTGATCATACTGATTAAGACCCTACACCAGAAAGTCATTACCCATGGCGTAAAGGAACAAAACAGTCTTTTAATTAATCTGAAAAAAACACAAAACCACCAGCACATATACTGGAATTCCTCTGAAAACATCCTGTCCACCTTTGCCTCTGCATTGTGAATTGTTATTCCCTTACTTCCTCACAGCTGCCAATGAATGGAAAAAGCAGGACACTGGCAACTTAATCCATCTGATATAACTGGCCAGCAAGGCTTTCTTTCAGGGCATGTTTGCCATGACACATGCATATGCCCTGATTATTTCATTTCTGTGATACAAAAGGAAAAAAAACAAACTAAGCCTCGGGTTGTTGAGAGTTAAATTTGGCATTCAACTGTCTTCAGAGAGCATATTTTGTTTCTGGTATCTACACCGAAAATTACAATTAGTCACACACTCAAACTAAAGCGATAACCACTCTCTCTCCCTCACCCCTGTCTGCACTAATAAGACCAACACACCCACACGTTTGTTTTCTGTTTTCCCACTGGTTTAATCGTCTCACATGCACAAATATGACTCACGCAAATATGTGCAATTAGTGTATCTTTCCATTAGCACTGACACAGATTAGCAGCTTGAGCTCCTGAGAATATGGCAACAGTTCACGTCTCACAAGAGGATGTCAAACAATAAAGCACATCCACCAATTCTTATCCCACTATGCAATTTATAGGCATTTCCCCAAAATGTTGCCACTATGCCCATTTTCTAGAAGAAAAACAGTAAATGATACCAAAGTGACCTTCTTTTAGGGTAGTTAACGAGGGCCTTTAGCCCACAGCATGTTCATAATCATGACACTTGTTCTTAGTCAGACAGTAATCTCTTCCAGGAAATAAATTACTAAAAATGAATCTGTTTCACATCTGTCACAAAATAATATTAACATAAGGTCCACTTACTACATTCTTCCATTCCTGAGATACTGACTGCATGTCATGATCTTGATCGGTGAATTACAGGTAAGCTTAGTTGTCATGGAGTTTATTACGTTTTCATTGAGTGATTTATGCGTTGGAATTTACAAACTTAAGTCATATCATGACAATTAAGTCAACATCATATACAGATTTTCTTTTCTTTTTTGTGACTAATCAGACAGCTGATAAAATACATAGATTGAAAAATGTGGTACTTTGGCTCTGATGCTGCTGTTTGAATGTCCTTCCCGCAACACTATTTGATTGGTTACACGTCGTCAGTGATATCAATATTGAAGGTCATGCTGAAACCTTATGCTGTTACTAATAGTAGTTACTGGTCGTAACTTTGATTGCATTAGTTAAAGAACTGCAAGGAGAAGAAGAGGAGTGAGACAGCATCTGGACCAGTTAATTCTGAGGCTAAAAATGCACTGAGTGTAGTTTCACAGTAATAAATTTTGGCGGCTCCCTTTTAGGGACCCCTTGTGGTGACCTGACCACACTTGAGCTGCTATACATTCTGTATTAGTGAGTGAAGCAGCTGAGTGATCCTCGGTGCTGTAGCAGGTGTGTACAAAACACAAAGGTCAGTGACTCACCTGTGTAGTAGGCAATCCTGGAAATATCTGAAAGATAAACACAGAAACAACAGAGTTAGCTGGTTTGTTCAAGTATGAGCCACTGAATAAAGAAATCAACAGGTAAGAACAAAAATGTAGCTAAAATATTTTCCCACAGCAGGTGTTCACAGATGAGTTACTCAATGTAAATTACACAAGGGATACGACTGTCTGCAGCACGATATTGGTCAAATAGCTTCATTTAAACAATCAATATCTGGCTAAAAAGTCAACAGGATATTGACTGCTTTTTAAACAAATCAATATACCATTGTTGCATGATTTACACCCGCTGCAGATATGCTGAAGCATTATTGGTTAAACTAATTAGCTGACTGGGAAATGTTCATGGATTCGTGCTAAACAGATGTGGGATTAAGACAGTGGCAGTCTACATTCTTGCATTTGTTTGGTGGCAAACTACAAAATGACATGTGGGTGTACATTAAGGGGTGCAACGTTTTTATGCTTCTAGGTTTTTGAATACAAGGCTGGAACAAGTTTCTCTGGCTTCTAAGTAAAAGTGCATTACTGGGGTTTCAACATGCTCACATGGCTTTTGAATGGCTGCAAATTATAAAGTATGATGTCTACCTTTTTTTTCAGTTTCAGCCTCGTTGACACTCTCCCCCAGGCAAAGCATTTATTAGAATTTGAAGGTGAGTGTGAGTCGACTGATCTACAACCTACAGATTCAAATAAACTCTTAATGTAACAACATGTAACAACCATTCTCAACAAAGACCCCTAAAGACACTCACATGTATTTTTTTAGAGCAGCGGTTCCTAACTAGTGGGTCATGGTCCAAAAGTGGGTCATGGGTCCATTCTAAATGGACTGCAAGTAACTCATGAATGTGACAACTTTGTATAAAATACGCTTCAGTTTAATATACAGGGAATTTCAAGCACAGAGCTTTTATTTTGAAGTGCCATTCCTGTTTACTCCTGCAATATGTTTCATTTCTTTGTGTTCTAAGCCAAAGTCTTGATTAGATTTTATGAAATAAATTAAACATGAGGTAGTTTATTGAATGTTTGTATCTTGAACTAATGACTACTGAAATATGGACTCTGTGACTGGACCAGTAGGGAACCACTGTTTTAGAGAACCACTTCCTTAGAGGAAGTGGAATAGTCACTCTGCACCAGTGTTTGTCAAACTAAGCATGATTATGTTGCACTGTAAAAGTATGTACTAAATGGGACTTTTTTTCTGGTTACTACGAAGAGAGCATGCTTTAACACAAAGTTTGATATTTAGATGCTAAATACTACACAAAATGCTCATCTGAAGTTAAAAGTGAAAGTAACAGTCCTTCTCCTATTATTGAGGCTTGGTGCACAACACTAAATCGATACTACGGCTCCCAAACTCCCACAGGAAGCCCAGGAGAGGCTTTCTGAAAACTTGACACCCAGACCTATCACTCCCAGTTAGAGCAGTGATACGGCTGTGTGCATGAAGAGGTCAGGAGGATAAGTGCCTAGTGCTTTAGACACTCTGATGTACACACAAATTCTGGGTGAGCATGCACGCACATACACACACACACACACACACACACACACACACACACACACACACACACACACACACACACACACACACACACACACACACAGTGAAAAATGAAAGCAGGGGTTGTCAAAAAAATGAAAAATGATGTAATGGTAAGAGGAACCCTACAAACCAAAAGGAAATACCAGAAAGGTGACTCATGGTGTGTATATTATCGACAACCCCTTTGTAATATGAAACCAGGACCCCACAGTTACTTAAATACTCAAAGACTCAAATACAACATGATTACAGTAAGATAACTATTGTCAGTCCGCTACAACATCTTAATTGCAGCTTTTATATAACATGCTTCGAGAACGTTATGTTATCTCTCTGCAAACACAATGTTAATATTTAAGATGATATATTTTCAGTTTTAATTTTAACATTTAAATTTAGGTTTATCTGACAACTGTTAATGCACCCCTTCTCAGAACACATCTGCAATAGCCAAAAAGCTCGAATGACAAGCTCTGGTTATTATGCCAAAGGCGCTAAGACAGGAAATATAATATTTAAGTGTCTTTATCTCTCCGTTTGACATGGTCTTAAGTCACAATGCAAGTACATCCAGCCTGCTGCCTGACAACAAAAATAAGGCTTTTGCAAGACTTATTTGTAATTCCAAGGACCATTATTTTCCTCTCATTTCAACATGTTGCCGTTCATCACCATTTTGATACCCAATGCTTGTTTATTTGTTTTTCTTTTTTATTGAATGGGCAAATTTATCTTTGCTAATATTTAGATAAATAATTTTCAAAACAATTATCAAACAATAATTTGGTGCCCCCCCTGCGGTCACTCTGGGGACCCAGATAAAATGAAGCACTTTAAACAGATGTGGAGCTGCATTAGTCTCAAATATTCTATAATGACATTTACAGTATGTAGATCTGAACCCTGCACACACCATCTGTCCAATGGCTGCTCACACATTTGTCTTTCTCCATCTCTGTTGTGAGCTTTCTATGTGAGTTAAGTGCTATGTGGTCTGACATCTGCAGCCACACTGGCGTTGCTATAATCTAGAGTCAAAAACCAGAGGAGACTGTGGCCTTTTCATGTCTAAGAAACAAGATTAGACTGCACCTGAAGGGCTAAGAAAAAAATATTGCCATCTTTATACAAATAATTAGTGAAAACTCTTTTTGCATATGTGAATTTTCAGTCCAGAGCTATTTTATACATGTGACTTTTTTGTGTTTAATGTTGTACATTTTATTTAAGTCATTAGCAACATCATATTGAAAAAAAAGTGTTGACAATAACTCTGTGACTTTTCTCTCTATAGAATATCCCACAGGAGTACTAGCATGGTGCTAATTACATACCAGACTGTTTCGCAGCCTCCACTGCACATATATCAAAGGGGGCCATGGGTCTACACACACACACACACACACACACACACACACACACACACACACACACACACACACACACACACACACACACACACACACACACACACACACACACACTTGGTCTGTAGACTGGCAGGCAGCCCAAAACACCTGCTCCTCAAGCTGTCCTCAAGAACCAGACACACAGGAGAGAAGAGGAGCGGGATTCACTTCTTAGATTTATGCACATACTAGTGTCTATCCCACAAATTATTTAGTGGATTTTGTCAAATTTCTGCTCTTAAATCCACATTTGTTGCTCAAGGTATATCTATGAAGAATGCCCTCCCAGTAACTCCAACTGTTTGCTCACTTTGGGTTTGTGACCTATTCAACCTATTGTGGAGGAGTAAGAAGCAAAATACATAGAAGAGTTAGGGCAGCACAAAAGCAGTCAGTCTTCTGCCAAAACACAAACAGTTGCCCTCAGAATTACAGCTACTTGAAAAAGAAAGAGAAAACAAACTCAGATTAATGTCAACACAAACTGAATTTTTTGGATTTGCAGATTTGCAGTTGCTTAATATTTGTTGGTACTTCAATAAAGGTAGGTATGAGGGTAGTCTTACTCATATTACTTTGCACACTAAAAGTCTGAAAATACAAATGGGAAAACAAACTGTCAGCTACCATCACACACACCTTTAAATACAGTATATTTACACAGACACAGGGTTGAAAGTCTTGATGTCTGCAAGCTGTGCATAATTGCGAGTTAATCACAGGTTTTTTTGGTAAGGGTAATTAGACAGAACAATTCAGACAGAGCCTGCTATGCCATGATGTCTAAACTACTGCTCTCAAATCAGTGGTTAAATAAAATTCAGTCTGGGGGAGGTCAGAGAGTCAGACATTTCCCTGTGCTGCAGACACAAATTAAAGACGATACGCTCTTAAGATGAGAGATTAAAAAGCAAAGTCATTTTTTATGCATTTGACATTAATATTAAAAAAGAGATTTAAAAAAAGGTGTGCTTTGGTAAGGAACAAATCTCCATCATCAAACTGAAATGACTGGTATCAGAGCAAAATGATGTGTTTTTACAGTATAACCAGATGTTTTTCATCATTATTTTAGCAAGAGCTTCCATTACATCTGTTTATTTTTCTCCAGAATTCCTTGTTTTGCATATCCAGACATTACACACTTAGCTTTGTTTTGCTCTGGATTCGTGTGAAATAGAGAGACTGAAGCAGCTACGAACAGCAGCTGTCCCGTTCAGTAGGTGGAATTTAAAGTTTGAGAAATTTTTAAAAGTTTCTGCAGCTCATCACAACAGCGACAGATCAAACAGGCTGAGGAGGAAAAGAGCCAGATGTTCTTTTTCCCCACAAAAAATTGAAACACTTCTGTGCAAGAATCAACTGAATTAACCTGATGAGAGCAGTCAGCTGTTCTGCTTCGCTGCGCTGTGTCTAATGGTTAAAGCTGAGCTGGCACACGCCTGTGTGTGTGTGTATGCGTGTGTGTGTGTGTGTGTGTGTGTGTGTGTGTGTGTGTGTGTGACCCTCTGGACAATGGGGCGTTACTGGAGCGTGCAGTCTTACGATGCAACAACATAACCCCTGAGGCACCAATCACACCTGCCAGTCACACTTACATACAAATGCATAGAATCAAGCGCACACACACACTTGCTTTTTTGTCCTTGAAAATATATGTTGCAAGGACAGGCTTTGAGTACCGTTTTGACTTTGAAAGTGACACATAATGTGTTTTATGACTGCATATTACAGAAGACAAGCCAGTGTTGTAGAGACATAGAAAGACATAGAAAAAACTGTCACTGTGAGCTGTATACTAAAGGTTATGACTTCAAACAGAAGCATGTGTGCTTTTTCTCTCATTATTCACATTTAAATAAACATAGAGCAATCATTCAAATCCTGTCCCATGAACACAAGATAAAATGCATTGCACAAAGTCCCACCAACACACAGATGATGCATACTCCAGATAAATCCTACATGCATGCAACATAATAAGGTCACGTGAACGCATGACTGCTCATACACATTTATCTGCAAAAACGCACACACTGGCACACACGCATTCACTCAAGTGTGTATAGTTCAGGTGCAGTGATAAAGCTAACTGGCTTACTGGAGCGGCACGCATGTTAATGTATCACACTCATAGCAGATACACTGTGTATAATTCATCACAGCAGATTTAGGACGAATGAACTGGTGAGATAGCGCACGCTCTGAATTTAATTTTTTCAAATGATACCAGACTCTGTTTTTTACATAAATCAAAACACATCTGACATTAATGACCAAGTCAACTGAGGCCCCTGTTGTGGCTTTCAGCATATATTTACATGAAAACGTGTTTTTTAAGTAAGAAGAAAATCAAACGCAGCATTAAATATTGAATTTCTTCTTTCATTTTGTATGAGAGCAAACACTAGGGAGCTGGTTTACAAGGCTATAAAATGAAGCAGCCAAGCTGAAGCAGGAGGGAAAACTACAGAAATCAGGTAACTTCACATTTGATTTCTCAAAGCAATTCTGATTGGCCAACGAAAGCAAATTCTTACTAGCTCATCTCCATGCTCTGTTAGATTAGGGTAGTACCATGCTAATATATTTATAAAAAACTATGCCAACATGGCCAACAACACATACACTTCGGATTCTTCATCTGGTCAAGTTCATGTTTATTTTATAGAATTTATGTTCTTTATGTTCTTTTTTTCCATATTCAGGGTGTGAACTGTGAAGTCCTCAAACTTGACTTAAGTTCACTTTTTGTAAGTGCACTTTTATCTCCTGTATCATCTTTAAGGGCCTTTAGTGGCAAAAACAATAGCCATCATCACATCTGAAAAAGTATCTGCTAAAATTCTTAAATGTTACAGCAGGTAAAAGTGCAGCATCGTGTGTGTGTGTGTGTGTGTGTGTGTGTGTGTGTGTGTGTGTGTGTGTGTGTGTCTATGTGTGTGTAGCTCTGCTTCTTATTTAGAAAATTTCCATCAATTATGAACCAAGATCGAAATATTAAAAACACTGAAATATGGATGATTTAACCTAGAAACAAAACGCCACAGGGGGATTGTTACTTCCTGCCTACATTTATGATGCACACGCGCACACACACACACGCGCACACGCACATCAATGGACATAGAACAATCTGACATACACCTACACATGGAGCCACGTGGGAAACACTCCACATGAGGATGCACACTTATGTTCAAACAGAACCTATTAATTTGACACACGTATCATTTCACACATACTGCTCAACTCCTACACACGCAAGCACGCACGCGTGCGCGCACACACACACACACACACACACACACACACACACACACACACACACACACAGACACAGGCATCGCCAACCTCCATCACCACACATGCACACTTCAACACCTCCGTTTTTCACATACAAACACAATCCCTCATCGTAAGGGTGACGGATAATAAACAAAATAAAACAGCTTTAAATGTTCATATTAATGCTGGAAAGGTTTCTGTTTGGTCTGTGGGTAACATTGTATTTAGCCATTTATTTTCTCAGTTACTCAACCATTTGGTGGAAAAAATATCTGTTACAATATCCAGAGCCCAAGTTCAACATGTTCACACATCTTGTTACTAATTGCTTTATTTACAATGATATAAAACAGAGAGAATCGACTAAATTATCAAATCTGAGCATTTAAAACCTCACTGAAAGTGATTCATCAGTTATCAAATCTCTCAACTGACGAATTGACCATTGTTGTAGCTCTAGTTTCAATCAACTGGATCCACGTTTACATGCACATGCCTCCTCTTCCTGCTCATCTACATCATCACTACTATATCACTATATAATTACAGCAAAACTACTTCATCAACAATCCTTTTTAATTATGTGAAGCCAAACTTTTTTATAAATCCTTTTAAATTGGTGATCTTCACACCTCTTCCGGCGCCTTCTCTTAATCATCCTTATTATATCTCCAAAAATATGCATTTATCACAGACACTTTTAAATCTATACTCTGTCAGTCCCAGTAATCATGGCAAGAAACCAAAAAAATCAGCCAAACTTCTTAATACCTTTCAAAACCAAACCTTTCTGATACGAACAGTATGTTCAGAAATTTGTACATACACGCGTGTTTGCCACACACATAATCTCCTTACTTTGAGTTTGGAGGCTACAGAATGAAAACACAAATGCTCAATCATACATTTTTAAACACACACTAAATATAATTTTACACATGCACTGACACACATGCAACTACCAACTCACACATACACACTACTACTGTATGTTTAAAATCTTACCATGGTATAATCCTTCCATTTTAAAAGAGAAGAGAAGAGAAGAGAAGAGAAGAGAAGAGAAGAGAAGAGAAGAGAAGAGAAGAGAAGAGAAGAGAAGAGAAGAGAAGAGAAGAGAAGAGAAGAGAAGAGAAGAGAAGAGAAGAGAAGAGAAGAGAAGAGTCTAATCCCCTCTGACAGACCGCTAAATTGGGAAAATCCAAAATCCCGGGCTCCTGTGGTCTTTGGGCTAACGCTGAGATGTGCTAGTCAGCTAACTCAGTAATGATGGCTAATGTCAGCTTAAGCTTACAACCCAGCCTCCTCCTCCTCCTCCCTCTACTACTACTACAACTACTGCTAGTACACGGATACACAGCAGCACGAGTGGGAGTGGAGCAGGGGAGGGAAGAGGGAGAGAGCGAGGGGTAGTATGCAGCCTATGACAGTGAAATGGGGGGAGGGAGACGAAAAGGGAGAAAAGAAGGAAGGAGGAGGGGGAGTCTTTGTCTCCCAGGAGACGGATGGAGGGGGAGAGGGGTGGCCAGATGTACAGGACTCAGAGGGAAAGCAAGTGAGGAGGGAGAGACAAGAAAAGATGAAAAGACACGATGCAACAACTTTATATGAGTGAGAAACACGAAGGAAAAGGGGCATAAAATACAGATAATAACAGGACAATATGGGAAAAAATAAGACAAAGTTAAGGGGGAAATCATATGGGTGGGGGGTGGGGGGGTAGAGAGCTGAGAGTGATATAAAAGAAAGAGAGGGAGAAGAGTGTGAGCTGTAATGCCTTTGGCTATTTTGTCTTTCTGACACACATGCGCCCCTGAGGCGCTCCTCAATTAATCATAATGCAATATTCTCTATTCAACATTATCCTTCAGAAATCATCAATCTTCAGAACAAAAAAAAAGGGAATAACAGCCAATTGTTCCACTAACTTTGTTTAGTCCAGTATCCAATTGTATTATAATCAAATCAAAAGCAGGGATAGTAAGGGTGGTAAACCCACCCTACACTCATTTGTAGGGGTGGTCGGGGTAAAAAGATATTTTGGGTTTCAGTACTGTTTCAATACACTGATGCCAAATGTCACTCCTTACGTTATGAATTATCAATATTGCAAATACAAAATAAACTTTTGGTATATTTCGGTCGTATCACAGTATACCTTAAACCTGCAACTTTATTTGAGACTGAATGGTTTACTCATCGTATAGGCTTTAAATCATGAAACTTGATAACTTGAAACTAGTAAAGAATGCATAATTAAAAAAAACAAAAACATTAAAAGTAAGTTACAGGAATAGGATGTTTTGGTCTGTGCAGATTCGAAAAGTTTAACTTAGGCTGTAATTTCTCAACTATTTATCACAATTTAACAGTCTTCATTTAAAGATTTCATCCAATACCATTTTGTACCAGATATGCAGCAAAACGATTATGTATATCAAACTGCCTGGACTAATACAGATGGTAAGTATGTTAGCCGTGGTCAGAAATCTCTGTTGTTTTTGGTATTTTGTGTGTTGGCTGCCAAAATAAAACACTATTTAAGAACTTACGTGCGTAAGAGATGTAATCTTTATGCCAACATTTTTGTCCGGAATCACAGTAGACTAATAAGACACGAAGTAAGTCAGCATTTGAGAGCATGAACATCCTTGTCCCAAAGGCAGAAATCTGTTCTTGCTGGAACTTTCCTTTCTATGGCTGTTTTCCACTGTTTGTGCCTGCGGAAATGGACCTCAAAATGGGCTCAAACTACCATAAAATCAATTGGCTGTCATTGATCCTTAATATCATAACCAGTATGTCACATTACATTAACTATGAATGAGCCATGACAGAGACAAGATCTCTCTCTCTTACACACACACACACACACACACACACACACACACACACACACACACACACACACACACACAAGCAAACAGGCGGACAGACAAGACGAGAGTTGCTCAGGAGTAAAGCAGATTAATGGGCCACTGGATTAGTAGGCCAAGATGTCAAACACACACACATACACACACATACATGTCCCCACAATACTGACTCTCATTTAGAAGGTGGATCTAAATTCTGTCCTTTAGATCTCTGCCTGATGAGTTGGTGTGTTAACATCGCCCTCTAGTGGTGTTGTACTTTCAAGTAATGTGTTCTGTAGTGCAAGAGAAACACTGCTGCTGCTGCTGTCACTTTGCGTTGTTTTTCCTCAAATATATTTGTAAAAATTGGGTCTGTAAGGGCTAATGGGCTTCTTTACTTTGCCTGAACATCAAAAAAGTAATAAAAATACTTTGTATTCCATCCATAAGTTACAGTTTTGGAAAGTACACAATCAGCCCCATTCCTAATCCAACAGTCCAGTATTGTTTGTTTGGTACCTGATGAACTTCTTTATCTGTACAGAAATGTTCCCATCAGCTTCAAGCAGCTGGATGGGATGGGACTCTGGCCAATCACAGATCATTTCAAAGAGAAGGCGTCCATGTCCCTTTGTGATTCAATGGTGGAAAATCCTGTATAGAAAGTTGCTATTCTGGCACTGACAACAACTGCCTACACTGCGAAGCAACCAAAAAAAAGGAAACAGATTTACTTAAAGACCTATCAAAAAGGGATTCCGAAAGAGAGTATGACAAAGAAAACATGTCAATATCAGCAAAGTTTTTAGAGATGGAGAGAAAATGTTGCCAATAGTTTAGCCATCTGTTAAACGCTGCCAAAGACTCATAGCTGCAGCGTCAGTGTTACACCACTACAGACCACCTCGTCTGGAGGAGAGCTCTGGACTCCTATTCAGAGACCACAGCAACAGGACTCCAGCCAGTGCAAACACCAGCTCCAAGGGAACAGACAGCCTCAACTTCTCCCCAGCTAACAGGTTAGACCGAGCACTGCCACTGGTCACCAGTCTAATGTGACACCCGTTGCGGGTGGATTTGCACTGGCTAAATTCAGAGGGAAGTCCACAGCAGCGGGGAGAGAAGTGAGGAGACAGCAGGGTGGCTTCTGTTTGTTTTTTTTTGGTGGAGGGGCTGAGCAAACGTGCTGCAAGCAACTCTACAATTAAATGTGATTAAATAAATCGATGTATGGGAAACACTGGGTTACCATATGAAGCATTTGCATATGACCATGGTCGTGTGGTCAGTGGGGCCTGTGACAGAGCAGGGAAAGAAATGACCTGCAGGAAGAGGGTGTGTTATCAAATTCTGTTGTTGTTTATCTCTTTTTGCCATGTCTAGATTTCTGCCACCCCCATTAAGTATGACTTTTAAAAATCAACAAATGCCAGTTTTCCAGTGTTTGCCATTGTTGATATAATGTTGAAATAGTCTAAAAACAGGGGAAAACACATTTTTGCAGACTAAGAGACAGGCTTGAGACTATTCTTCAATGAACCTTTGTTACAGGAGAGTCCCTGCTGGTGACTAATAACACAGACAGACACATACATTGACACACAGACAGACAAACTGAGGCATTATACCCACATCTGACCTCAGCAGCACTAGCTTATGGTAGCAGACCAGTCTGTAACTGTGTGTGATGTCATACCTATGGCTTGTATCCAGGTGTGTCACTGCTGATACATGTGTGTGCCCATGTGTGTGTTTCCCTGAGATCTATTATGACTGTGTTTTTATGGGTGTGTGGCTGTGCATGAATCTAGAGAAAAGATGAGGTCATATGATTGGCCGAGCAGACACTGATGTCTGCCTTGGTCTCATTCTCACTCACTCCCTCTCTTTCTCGCTCTTTCTGTCTGATTGTTCGCTTATGTCCAGCTTTAACCTGCGAAAGAGTCACTCAAACTGGTATACACAACCAATGATAAATCAATATCTCTTCTTGGTCTTAAGACATTGTCAAAGAGAAGCTGGCGTAATGACTGAGCTGCAATATCAGAGGAAAAAAAGTTTGAATTCATTTAGTTAATAAAACCACATACAAGTTACTCAACACTTGTGAATTTAATTTAAACATAAAAGCATTAAGCTGTTGCCTTCAGTCCACTTGGATCTGTGTAATTGGGTGTAATTGTCATATATCTTGTTTGTTTAATATCTGCAAAACTGAAAGTGTAAAAAGGACATGTTGCCAGCGGTTGCCAGTGACCCACTGAAGTTCAGGAAGTAACTGCACCCAGCCAAGACATCCTTCAGCCAATAAAAAGTAGAAATGTAAATAAACTTTTACAAGGGGTAACTTTTACATTTTGGTTTTTTGTGTAAATTACTGAGCTTTCATTTCCAGACTTAATACTCAGCTAACTACCTGCTTGTAGTTTCATTTCTATTTTGCACATATGACAGTGATATCCATCTTTTCATATGACTCTTGGCAAAAAAGCAAATAAACATATTTCCCAAAATGTCAAACTATTTCTCTTACTACAGAGTCACTAATTACCTCCTTCTGTTTTTGTTGCGTGAACAAAGTGCATTTGATGTCTGAGACATATCCTGAGATATTGCAACTGGTGGACAGCTGAACAAATGGACAGGCACAGTGTGGGGGCTAGTGATAAAGCTAAAAGAAGATTCATGTGCAGTAGGTAATGACGCATTTTGTATACACACACAGGTCCAATGATAATGTTTTAATGTGTTTAAGAATCTAGTGCTATAGTACATCTTAGGACCCTTTCTTCTTGTCTCGTCTGTTTTTTCTCTCTCTTTTCCACCCAGCTTATTCTGCTCCTCCCACCTCTTTTCTCTGTGTGTCTATATGACAAAGCCCAACAATTACTTCTTTCTTTCTCCCTCTCTGACTCACTGCAATGTAATTACACTGACTGTCCGCTCAAGCACGACACACACACACACACACACACACACACACACACACACACACACACACACACACACACAGAGAGAGAGGGAGAAGGGCAACTTATTTACAATATCTGTGGTCGTAATTGTTCTTTTGTAGTCTGCAGGTCAGTCACTGCTTCGCTTTGAGAAAACTGAGGGTACAAGAGAGCGGTCATTAGATTGTCAAGTCATTTTGCTTGTGAGCCAAGAAGTCTGAGGTCTGCACACACAGACACACACATACACACACACACAGGCACCCACCCACACATACATACATATACATATACACACTAGAGGGAATCGCTGTGCTCCAGTTCCATTCATCACTCGCTGACATGCTGCACCAGTGACCTGCATGACCGAAGGTTGCTCACTTTAAGTGTGTGTGTGTGTGTGTGTGTGTGTGTGTGTGTGTGTCCATCTTTGTGTGTGCATGGCCCAAGGAGGGACAAGTCATTAACTACAATGTCATTTCCTGCCATTGTAGCAAATTTCGGTGCACACAGTAAGAATGCTACGCTGCACAGTGGTCCATCTACACTCACTCTAAAAAGACTGCATTTGGACGAGGCCAGACAACCTGCTAAAATACTGTCTTCCATTAAACTCATGCATGTTTTTATAGCAACTGCGTAGAAATAAAGCATACTGTACAGTACATAGCCATCTATTGAGAAAGACTTGCATCAAGATTGCAATAAATCCAACTACACTCACTCATACACAATCCTTAAGTTACATTGTTCAACCGAGGTATAACACAGCTTCAGGTTATAAAAAAATAATTGTGGATGCATCAGTATAATTTCTGTTGCAACATTCTGCAGAAATTTTATCTCTGAAATGGTTGGCTCTTGTATGTACAAGCAAATTAGTGAATTCCTTTCCAAATGTGTGGCAAATCCCACTGTGGGAGTTTGACAGCTGACATACAGACACTCCAAAAGTAAACTATGTCATTACTACTTCATACTACCACTATATTACACTACTCACAAAGTCTTCAAGTAGCACAATTGGGAGTTTTTGGCCACTGGACCAGAGCAAACAATTGATTGGAAATGCATCTAGCCTATAATCTGTATAATAAAGATCTACATCACATCTCCCTAATAACGAAGCCAAAACATTTCGATCATCCCCCGGTGGCTGGCTGCCGTACAGATCATATACCGCCTCTCCTTCATGTTAGCGGATTGAAGATCAAAGAACACGGCAAATAAATTTTTCCCAAAGATGGTTTCTGTCATTTTAATAAGCTCTTATCACACGTTTGTTCAAACATTTGTTCATGTTTCTTATAAGTTAATTTTAAATAGTTATCTGAGCTGGTCGCAATCGGTCGGACACAGAGCAGACTCTGGCTCCAAATGATGTCACAAGCGCAACATAGCAGTAACCATATACAGAATATTTTGGCTTCATTTTTGCACAGTAAGAGAAGTAGAGACACTTTGGCCATCTACAGCGGCTATGGCTCAGGAGGTAGAGGGGGTTGTCAAAAAATCCTAAGGTTGCCGGTTCAATCCCTGGCTACTCCAGCATGTCAAAGTATCTTTGGAGAAGATACTGAGCCCCAGATTGCTGCTGATGGCTGTTCCATCTGTGTGTGAATGTGTATGAATGTTTAAAAAACCTGATAAGCAGGTTTTACAGTGGCCGTGTTCATCAGTGTATATGTAAGTGAATGTGAAAAGTACTGTTTAAGAGCTTTGAATGGTCAAATGACTAAAATCAGAAATAAGGAATCAGATATACTTTATATATATATATATATATATATATATATATATATATATATATATATATATATATATATATATATATAGTACTAATTATTTTTAAATATTAATTTACACCAGTATGTAAATATTTAAAATCATAAATATGTATAATGATCTAAGTGTGTAAAAATATAAAACTATGTGCCTTATGCTACAATATACGATGTATAAAACTAGCATAAAAAGTTCAAAATATAGAAATAATGTGTATGATAACTTTGTGTATGATAGAAAAGTACTATACAAGTGCAGCTCTCTTTACCGTTTACACCTCATACAGCTCATCCTTAAATCAAAAAATGCCTGGATCAGCCCCAGTTCTAATCATTGGGAAAAATTCATTCATCGAAGACGACGCACTGACAATTATACAAACAACTGCAGGTGGCAGATGCCCACTCTCTGGGTAATATCATCTTTTTGTAAAATTCAACCTCAAGAATCCACACACATATTGTTAAACCAAGTTATGTTGAGCACAAAAAAGTTTTCAACTGACAAAACCAAGACAGTGTTCATTCATGTTATCTTCAGTAAACACAGTCATTATCACAGTGCACAGTCATTATCACAGTACACAACCACACAAAAACAAGCATGCGCAAACATGCACACACACAGGTACACACAAACATACCAACACACATAAACACCCAGAGATGTCTGAGCAGTGTTGCTGCTGCTGAGAGGAAGAAGGCGTTTTCCTTTCAGCTCCTGAGGGACGCAGCATGCTTTAGGATGTACAGTAAGTGCTCTGTGAGTGTGTGTGTGTGTGTGTGTGTGTGCATGGAGGGGTGTGGGGGCTGCTTCCTGAATGCAACCAATCCAGAAGCTAAGGGAATGGACCTTCATTCAGCCTCCTGTCCGCAAAAACACACAAACACTCACACACTGCTTTTCCTTCACAGCTGAAACCACATGCGGGAGGATGCAGGGGAATAAGTTCAACGGGAGATAGAAGCTAAATTTATAGCACTCATACAATCACATACATGTCTGCACTTGCACAAACACACACAAAAAGTTAGTCATACTTCAGGTGCAAGACAAATAACACTACTCCCTCAATTCAAATGTGCACTCATGATTTTGATTCCTGAGGTAAGTTTGCATAACATAATAACAGCTTTAAGGTAAGACTTCTTAAGACTTTTTAAATACCACCAAGAATTAAATTTTACAACACCCAAAACTGAATAAAAAAGGAAACATCAACTGACATTTCACCCAAATATTTATTGTAGCATAAATTATACTTTTTTGGTAACGTTTATGCCAGAGAACTTCTGCAATTTTTTTTACATAATAAAAATAAATCATGAATAAATAAAATATGATACCAGTTACTTTCAAAGTTTACAAAGCAAAACCGTAAAACAAACACAACATGTCCAAGCATTTTTAAGACTTTTGAAAAATTGATATAAGATATGCCCAACTAATTAAGGCCTTATTTTTAGATAAATAATTCAATGCCTCTTAGACTTTTTGAGGATTCACAGGAACCCTGCATTCATACATTTGTGCAAAATGTGAGGAAACTGCATAGACCTCCACACAGCTGCAAGTATTTACACAGTAGGTAAGAAGTAACCAATAACTGGGAGTAAAAATGCCACCTTGTTTGCTAGGAAAACAACTTATTTTTAAAAAATGCTCAAGCTACAAAGTTGAGAGTTGTTCTTTATCGCCAAGACAAATTATTTAATTTGGCATCATGATTTCCTCATGACACACATACTAAGGACCCACATACTCTTATTCAGGGCATCTACAGACCTCCACACACACAACATGTGTCTGCAGTGATTGGTATCACTAGTTGGAGTCATTATGAGTCACACCACATACTGCAATCTACTGACACTAGACTGCTGGCTTTGTTACCCTCTTGTCTATTTCTCTACAGTTTCTCTGTCTGCCTGTCTGTCTAGAATAGAACAAGCTTGAGTAGAATACATAGTAGATAACTGCAAAAGAATAGAAAAGTTGGGACCAAAACAGAGCATGAACCTTGCAGGAATTAGGCAAGGCTGCTTTATTTGTAAAGCACATTTCATACAACAGGAAAATTCAAAATGCTTTACAAAGCAATACAATAAAACATATTAAAGGATAGAGACTTAAAATAAAAGAGGAAAGGGAAAAGATATAAAAAGTACAAATAATTACTAAATGATTTTTTAAAATCACTAAAAAAAAGTTGCGAAATTGCAGACAAAAAGTACAATGGTAAAAGGATTATTAAAAATGAGTTTAAAAAAATCAAGTTTAAATAAGTTTGCAGTCATTACTGGGTGAAGTAGGAAGTGTAAAAAAGGAATGTTTTTAGCTCGTACTTAAAAGTGGAAATAAAATGAAAAAACAGAATACAAACAGTAGAGTTCTCTGCAATGCAATGGACTGCTCCTGTAAGATCTCTGAGTGTAGTCAAGTGTTTCTATAAATACAGGCCTCCTGCACTGCTCTGCAATTTACACACACGGAAACACAAGCGCATACACACACACACACACACACACACACACACACACACACACACACACACACACACACACACACACTACTGCCACGCCTGTATTAGCCTGCTGTGGTACAGCCACAGGAAGAGTCGTGTCAGGACCAAAGGTGTAGCTCTCTGTGAAGTGCATTTCCTACCAACTTACTGACATCTATCACAAAAGCCTAAACTTACATGTCCACATTAATGCAAAAATAAAAAAAACACTAAAAACTATAGTAGAGGGTCCATTTGAAGGGACTGCCCAGAGCCGCATGATGAATGTCAGCGTTGTTTTCTGCTTGCTTCACATACTGAAGGTAATAATATGTTTCGACTCCAGATAAAAGATTTACGCTGCATTCATTTTGGTCCTATGGTGCCAAATTAGTAGACTGAGGCTGTAGTTCACCACGTGGTTCAAACGCACATGAATCAAATGAATCTCAATGTAATCAAATAAGACAAACGGTATACTGTATCTGTCCCACTTAAAGGCCGTGTGCTATCATTTGTATAAATTGGCAAAACTGCCATAGTAAGCTGTCACTGTCTTGACAAATTTACCATCAAAAATCACTGAAAAAAGTAGTGCAGCATGTGGTGTAAAGCTCGGTCACGGTAAGTGAGCTGAATAAAAGCAGCCAGAGTGGAACTAAATACAAGCTTAGCAAGTGGATAAGCTAATTAGCAGTGTGAGCTAATTAAAAAATAGCCCCACAGACTTGTGGAAAGCTCTGTGAATGTCATTTCCAATCAATACCATTTAAATTAATTGCTTGGTTAGAGGATGCAGCTGAAAACGTTTAGTGCCATGTGTCTAGAACAAGCAACATATGAGACAAACCATTAAAACTTAAGCTTTTTATAGTCGTGTCTGTAGGGCGTCCTCTTGAGACAGTTTCTCACCACAACAGCTATTATTCAGATGAAAAGAATTTTGCTTTTTTAAGTAAATTACATTTATTTTTGAATGCCCCAATCAAACAGTGGACTAGCAGGTGCATCCATAAACCACAGCATAAACTAACCCTTCCAAACCTGGATCGACATCACTTTTCTCGTGCTACACTCAGACGCCTTTCACAGGTATTCAAACCTTTGAACCCTCAGCAACTTGGTTTTTGAGCAATTAGCAACTTGGAAAGAAATGTCCAGCAAATTGCAAGAAATAAGTAGAGTTAGGATTTTTTTTTTTTTTGTAATTATAGAAAAATGTTGCAACAACTATATTTCAATAAGCATATTCATAAATTTTCTTTATTTTTAATTATTTATTTATTTGATGTTGTTTGTTTATTCTGTGTTTTTTTGTTTGTTGTTTTTTTGTGCAAATTTTCAGGTGATTTTCATTTACTTTTGACTATTTTCTTGCTAATATTGGGATCATTTCTATTCAAGTTCCTCATCACCTTCTACCCATGTTTTTGAAAGAAATCAAGCCAATTTCCCAAGGTTTCAAAGGGTTGAAGAAACTCTGCTTTCCCTACACTAACAGTGCACAAACTCCTGATTTAAGTGTATCTTGTCCACAGATTTGCAACTCAAAATGCGCAGAACGGCACCCATATTAGTATACTGTAGGTCTGAAGCCTCAGTGGCCTCAAGATAACACAACTCATTAGCATTTTCTCGCATCTTGAATATGAAGTAGAGGGAAATCAGGCTCAAGCAATCTTTCACACTTGGGAAATGCAGAAAGCAGAAACAGCATGTTTTGGAGATTCTACACTTGGACTTAGTGACATTAAACGTCTACGCATTTACTTATATCCATGTAATTATTTTGTTATACAAGAGATAAAGGGAAAAAATATTCTTACACCAGTCTTTTTTTTTTTGAGAGAGAGAGAACTTAAAGATGCTCCATCATTCAAGAAAATATGAATGAACAGCACCAACAATCTGAGGTTCTTAGTGGTGGGACCAAAGACTTGTTTTTCATGTATTTGAGTGGTGAAATAACTGTTTATAAAATGTGAAAGATCTGGGTACCGTGGGTGATCTCTTTAAAAGTCTAATATAAAACTGAAAAAGCAGCGAACCCCATCTAAGAAGCTAAAACCAGTCAGGATGTCTACTGGTGTGAGACATTTAAATAGAATGCTTTTGAAAACCTTTTTGGCAACATTTAAGACCAATTTGGACAAATCATATTTTTCTTTTTTAAGCATTGCAAGTAGATATAAAGGCAATCATGTTGTCCTTTGAAGAGGTAGGTTTTATGTAAGAATACAGTTAACAGAGTGGGTAAGGTTAATCTACATTGTGCTAAAAGATATGTGCAAATATGAAGTAAAGTATTAGGCTTAGTCAAAGATTTAAGGATTTGTAACACCTGAAAAGTGGATTTTCATGCAAAGGGGCTTGGCTCATTTGAATGGATGGTTGGAAGAATGAAATACCATCAAATATTTTTGACAATTACGACCTCACAAATTCATTTTTAAGACTATTTAATGACTGTTAAGGGCTAAGATTAATTACACTGAACATAAGACATTATATGACTTTTTGAGGATCAGCAGTCACCTTGACCAGTGAATATGTGGCATTTCGCTTGACTAAACAACTGAATCAATTCATTATTCAACATTTAAGGACCAGCAGACGCCCTGACGAGTGAACATTTGGCATTTTGCTTGACTAAACGACTGAATCAATTCATTATCCAACTTTAAAGGACCAGCAGACACGGTGACCAGTGAATATTTGGCATTTTGCTCGACTAAATGGCTGAAACAATCAATTATTCTTCTTTTAAGACCCACCAAAGACCCTGACCAGTAAATATTTGGCATTTTGCTTGGCTTAGCAACTGAAACAATCCATTATTTGACTTATTGTTTCAGCTCTGATTTGCAATATTACATTTGTGGATGAATAAGTGATACACACCTGATTAGCCTGTTAATAACAGCTGAATGAAAGTGAGTGTAGGCAGGCAAATCATATTACAGCCTGCACCTAACCAAGCAACACACTTATGTAGCCAAAAACCTACATAACTGGGACAGATAACTGGGCCATATTGGTTAGTTGGGTTTATAAAAGTCCTCAGAAACACACTAAGTGGAAAAAATGAAACATAACTGGTCCATTAAGATAGAAAGGAAGAGTTCAGTTTGCTTGGGACGGAAATCAAGGTGACCAAACAGCTTTGTATCCTTGACACTGGGAACAAAAAGTATTTAAGACAGAGATTTAGAAGCTAGATGTAGGTTAATCCTGTTCACTTATTTACCGGAGTTAACATTACTCCACATTCACTCCATGTGACTGTGGCGACGAGTTTGGTGGCAGTGGGTCACTCTTCCTTTCAACTGCTACAACTTACAAAAAGGTAAAACCACGTCCTAGTTATCGTGCTGTAAAGCTAAGCTGAGTTAATAGTTGTTCACACATTTCTAGAAAAGTGAGAAGTTTAAAACCCGGGAAAGGAAACGGCTAACCAGGACGAACGTTAAAGCAGCCGCATCCCATAACGTTACTTTCTTTTAACGTTAGCTTTGGAAATAATCCCCCCCAAAAAACACAACCACTTACGTTGACTTGCTCCAGGAGACGTCCGGGAGGTTTGTGTTGACTTTACCGGCGGAAGAAGTTGTTAACAGTCGGTGAATAATCCGTTATTTCAGTTACAGAGCTAGGACTAGTCACTGTTGGTGCTTTTTTCGCTCCTGCCTCTCTCCCCCTTCTCCCTCTCCCGTCGCCTGTTCCTGCTTCCCCTCCACATCCAGCATTCCAATATGGCCGCTGCAGGGAGCGACGCACTCACTCACAGAGAGGGAGAGAAACTACTCCCTCTGAGGAAAGCCTCGCCTCAGGCACAGCAAACTGCAACCCATGAATGAATGAATGAATAAATGTGAAGATACTTGGCATGCAGTGGTGGAAGTATTCAGATCTTTTACTTTACTTAAGTAAAAGTAAGTACGTATAATCAGGGAATGCATTTAAAGTCGGCCTAATTAAAGTCAAAGTACCCAATTTGGAAAAATCTTAAGAAAAAAAGCACAAATACACACATAAAAATTGAAATAATTAAAAAAAAAAAAAAAAAACTTTTTTTAATTTGAAGGAAATGGTCAAAGAAAGGCCAATCTATATATTAAAAAATAGAAAAAAAAAACACAAACTTCCAAGTATAAATGGATGGATGGTTGGATAAATGAAAAAAAAAATAGATCAAATATTTTTCACAATTACGACCTCAAACATTCAAATTTAAGAGTATTTGATGACTCTTACTGCCTAATAGGCCTTAAAAGCATAAGAGGTCAGAGCAGATCAAATCATGTTTTTTCTTTTTAGAGTATAAAGGTAACAATGTGGTCTTGTGCAGGTTAATCTATGTTTTGCTATGTGCAAGTGTAAAGTAAAGTATCATGTTCAGTGGTAGGTTTAAAGGTTTGTTACACCAGAAAGCAGAAGAGATTGACTCATTTGAATGGGTGGCTGGATAAATGAAATAAGATCAAATATTTTTGACAATTACAACCTCACAAATTCAAATTTAAGACTATCTAATGGCGTTCAAGGCCTAATATTTCTTAAATTGAATTCAAGACATTATACCACTTTAAAGGGATGAGTAGACACCATGACCAGTGAATATTTGGCATTTCACTTGATTTCCAAAAAACTCAATATTACAAGGAAAAACAAAGACAAGAAAAAGCAACCCCAAACTCAAAATTCTTTAAAAAAAAGAAAAAATATCCAAAAAGTGAAAATTATAAAAGAAATTAGAATAACACCTAAAACTTCAAAAATAAAAATATGGGGAAAAAACAACCTCCAAACCTGATTTTTAAAAGGATAAATAAATAAGAAACCACAAAATTGAAAATATCATCCCTTCAAACCAAAAATCACTTAAAAACAGAAAAAAAGAATGAAATGTTTATCAAATGGTTGGCATCTAATTTTCTGTGAATTGACTGATTGATTAATCAACTAATCATTGCAGCTGTAAGCCTACTTGTATAAACTCTTTGTTAATTTGATATAACAAAACAGTAGAAGAGTAAAAAGGCATACTGGGTCATAATAAAGGATAATAAAGGAATTATGGATCAGATGATAGCTTATTGCACTTCAGTGGTATCTAAACAAATCTGCAATTAATCAAGTTACATACAACCAATTGATATGAGTGATCTCAGGGCTTTTGGGGCCCCTAATCAGTTAACAGCCCTGGTATTAAATTGTTAGACACTCATGTACTTGCATGACTGACTAAAATGACAACATCCTCTGCAAAGTAAATATGTCATGTCAAAGCCTGTTTAATTATAAATTGAATCTTGCAACTTGTAGCTTGTATAATGTTCTCATTTATTAACCTAAATGCCAGGTAGTATTCTTCAAGGAGTGCAGTTTATATCAATGTGCCCCCCTCTCCGCTGCACCGGTTCAAAGATGACATCTGGTGGTCTTTACTTGCCATCACAGTACATTTGGGTTAAATATTGCCCAGGGGTATGGATTTCCACATATAAGCCGGTATTCCCATTTTATGTTCCCTGATACATGAACCGTAATGGTTTTCAGGACTTCCTGAATCTTTCCATCAAGCCAAAATTTCTAAAAACATTAATATCTTTCATTTTTGGTCCCAAGGTCCCTACGTGGTGGGGAGTATCTGACACACAAGTCTGTATGGCCACATATAACCTATGCTACATTCAAACCACGTAGCCTAGTATACTGGTGCAGAGTTAAGAACTTGTGGATAATCTCCACATTTTGTTAAATTGTGCTTCTTTAAAACTTTGCAATTATTCTTTAAAAAACAGATCATGTGATGCTGTTGTAAATCACTGATCTAGTGACTTTTTTCTTAACTGCTAGGGTATTCACATCAAGAAATTAACCCATTGTTTACATCACCTCATGATCAAATCTGTTGTTCTGACTGAGCTGTTAGGGTAAAAAAAGAAAAAGGCTAGGGAAAAACTACATTTAAAATTATCATGATTACATATTTGGAATTATGTTACAGAATAATTACAGATTATTAAGCACTTTGCCAAGTCTTTTTTTATTTATTTATTTATTATCATTATTGTTTTACTAATATCTTGATGATTTGGGGGCATTTCCTTCTTTTGTTGCAAATTACCTTCTGACCATGTTTCCAACACAAACAAGACAACTTCCCATGCGCTGCCCCCTAATCAGGGTACTCATCTATCCATTAAAATAAGCTGCCGTGACCCGGATTCGAACCGGGGTTGCTGCGGCCACAACGCAGAGTACTAACCACTATACGATCACGGCTGGCTGGTTGTAGCTTGTAACCGCGGAAAGGCATGTCAACTAAGTTTATGCCATGGTGAGCTGAAAAAGATGCGAGTCCATTCAATTTGGCCTACTTACCTGTCGACCTGTAGGTCTAAGTCCAACGCTAAGTTTTGTTAGAACCCTGGAGGAACCTTAGACCTCTTTATTTTATATGGAGGGGGCATATAGCCTAACCTATTAAAAAGCTGGGTTTGAGGTCCTCCCTTAGAAATATTGAAGCATCAAAAACTTAGTTTCCTGCATTCTGGTGAATGTGCATTCTTCTACTTTCATGTTTTTTTAATTCTCTCCGTGTCTGACCATGACAGAAGTTAAACAAAAGTGACTAGGTCTATCAAATATAGGAGGAAACGATAATCATTGTTGCGGAACTGATCAGGCTGTACAGCTGTACTTTGGTGATTGCTTATTTTCCTTCTTTAATTCAGTTTCTGAGAGAGCAATGCAGAAACTAACTCTGTTTTGCGCTGCATGGTTCACACGCTGTCTGTCATCGTTACGGCTCCCTCTCTGGGTCAAAACCAACTGCCGTGACCCGGATTCGAACCGGGGTTGCTGCGGCCACAACGCAGAGTACTAACCACTATACGATCACGGCGAGCCATTACCTCCGTGTTGTTGCTATCGAAATCACAGAGTTTGTTGGATGATATAAAACTGAATTTTATTTTTTTATATATATATTATTTTAATATTTTTTGTGCCTGCGATCTTGCTGCAAACCTTCACACTACCTAGCAACCTGTTTCTGTGCTTTAAGTTAAGTGACCCAAAGCAGCAAATAAAGGAAAAGACCAGGATTGATTCAATAAAAAAACAAATAAAACATCTTCATAAAGTACATGTTAAAGTGTAACACCAAATTCTGCTTTCATGGAGTGTATTATGTTTAGCTGTCAGAAATATCGTAGGTGGTTTTGGAAGATGTAATTTTGTTTGGGGTACTGTTGAATTTTATTGTGTTATGGTGACAGGTTTCTATTATTGTGTTCACCCCATGTATATAAATGAAGGGAAGCAAAAAAAAAAAACAAAAAACAAAAAAACAACCAAAAAACTACAATTTTAAAAACACCTGAATATTATAATCCGATTATAGATTATAGGCCTAATCTGTCTACTTATCAAATAAAACTAAAAATATATTATACATGTAAAGACTGGACTCAAATCATAACATCTAACTCTCTTTGTGTTCTACCTCAATCTGTATCAAACCACAATTTCATAATCCCTGTTTCTAATCTGCAACTGGATTCGCTATTCCTAACGTGTGTGTGTGTGTGTGTGTGTGTGTGTGTCCACCCGTTTAGTTATGTGCGCACATGACAGGGTATGCTTACAATAAGTATGTCAGCATATTATTTCAATCACTCCTTAAAACTAATTTTCATAAACTTGCTTGTATGTTATGTTGTCTATTTTTGTTAATCTATTTTATTTTCATTCTTTTATTCTGTCTCAATCATATTTAATTCTATTATTAGTACCATTATTTCTGTGTTTACTGCTAATATTAATTGAATTTTATTAACTCTTATTGGTATGGGCTGTTATTGTTATTTTTGTTTTGTTATTGTTTCTCTCTTGTTTAATTCTACTTTAAATTTTGTCTGGTCTTAGTTTGGCATTATTTTTTGGCTGTTATAGTTATGTTACCTCTGCAAGTAACTTGTTGCTACTGCTTTGCCATGTTTGTCAAAGCACTTTATAAACTCTGTTCTTAAAAGTGCTATGTTCTATTATTATTATTATCATTATCATTATTCTTATTAGTAGTAAAAGCAGTAGTAGTATTAATATTAGCATTAGTATTATTATTAATGTGTGTAGTATGTGTATAGTTTTGTGTATTATAACAGCCCTTACTGTCATGGGACAGAAGAAAAAAGAAGATAGAAGAGGGAAAATACTTCTCTTTGTATAGCATTTGCTTTTCTATGTGATAAATAATAAAGTGGGCCTCAATAATTTGTTTGGCAGTTCAACATATATGCTTGTATAACCGCATAAAATGTATTTTTAATTTGTCGTCACAAATGGCAGTACACTAAACACACAGTAGATGGGGTCATGACGCTTTACCCAGCTCCCGGAAGTACAAAAGATAGAAGCTTTTATTTTGAAATTTATTATGCGGGAAATCCAGCTGACCATGGTACACTGAGCTCGTGCACTGAGTTTGACAGACCAGCGGTAAACCACACTGTGTGTGTGTCAGTACCCGTTGAATCACAGCGTACTGTAAAAGTTAGAGACAGTAATGGAGTCGGCGCATAACGTTTAGACTTTTTAACAGATTTGTGAAAGCGAGCTGGAGCTAACGTCGGCTAACTTCTCGTCGGTGTGACTTAACCGTTTGTCCGGTGGAAATGATCGAGTAAATAAAAGGTGAGTGATTTTTTAACGCTGCTGTGTCAAGAATCTCACTCGACTGGTCTTAAAAAGTCAGTTTCATGTGCAGTAGTTAACTTTACGGCACTGTCAGTTGTCAGTTGTAGTTATAAAGTGTCCTAACGTGTGTGTGTTAACATTAATGTTACCGCCGGTGACACACAGCTTGTCTTAAAGACGATTTGGTGAAACTGATGCCGCATGCTAACCTGACCCAGTTGTACTGTTCGTATTCATTTGGGCTTTACGTTATAAATCTGAGAAATGGCTCACCACATCTTGCTCATTTTTGGTACTTTTCTGTGTGCCCGCCAAATCAACAAAAATAAGAAGCAAGATGAGAAAAGGCAGCAAAAGAGTTAAAATCCTTTTAATCTTAGTTTATCTTATCTTAAGTTGTATCAATAATCAAAATCTCTTTGTGTTTGTTTTATGGTTGTTTTGATCATTAACCAAGCAAGTAAAATAAGTGGTAAAACCCAAACTCCATTGTCAGTATTTCATATCTAAGCAACTGAAAGGAGAGCCAATCACATTACCAAAGATCCCACTCATCCTCTGCATAAGTCTTTAAAGCTACTACCATCAGGTCACCGCTATAAAGTCCCCAAGGCAAAGAAAAACACTTATTAAACTCCTTCATTCCCAATGACATAAACATCTTAAATAAAAGGGAATGATCCATACATCTACATAAAAACCATGTCACTTTGTACACAGTAGTATATTGTAATTTTTATTATGTCTAAATTATTTGCAATAGGCATTTATTCTTTTTCTTTTTTAGTAACACATGCTGTATGTTTCTTGTCCGAGTTTGTTTAGCACTGTATGTTGAGCCATATCTGAGATGATTTTCTGTCACAATAGACAATAAAGTTTTCTGAATGTGAATCTGAAAGTAACAAGTAACTAAAGCTTTCCGGTAAATGTGGTGGAGTAATTGACAAACCTTAAGCAATACTTGTCTCTGCAACCTAGTGGAGTTGAAGTAGAACAAAAAAAATGCTCAAGCAAAGTGCAAGTACTTCAAATTGTATGTAAGTACAGTACTTGAATAAATCTACATAGTTACATTCCACCACTGCATGTCATTATTCCTTAGTAGCAGCTTTGTAGAAAAAGCAGTAAACAGTTTCAAAGACTGGCTCTATATATCATTGCTTTCTCACAGCATGCATTTATTTATTTTGTTTTTACAGGTTCAGTTCATGAGTGATTAGCTCAAGTTTACTCACACACCAGCCAAAAGCTTGTAAATGTTGGCTGCATCCCATTAAAGGGCCATGTCACTGATTTAAAGAGTTCACCCTCTTCCTGTGTCCTGCTCAATAAACACCTGCGGTCATGCACTACGTTGTTTGTGATTTACTAGGATGTAAAGTCAGAGGCTGCTCCATTTGCAATGGAAATGTAGATGAATGTGTAGCTCCGAGGTGCAAGATAGACAAGATGAATACTTCAAGTTTGAAGCTAAAAATTTAACATTGCTTACAGGTTTGAACCGAAATGAAGCCTTATTGTACAAAAGTTATCGCAAAGAAACTCAGTGGGTCAACTCAAACGTTGACCCATTTACTGCCCATTGGACTGTGCCAATTTGCAATTTAAAACACCATCTGATTTCTAAATTTAGAAATGTTTGGTGCAAGTTAACAAACACAGACAGAACTGTCTGGGCGCACAGAAATCATAGCATACTTTGCTTTAGAGGAAGCCTTCTTCTGTCCTATAAAACGCCTGCTTACCAACAACTGCTTGGTGAAACTGTTGTTGGTTACATCATAGAAGCCTCCTCTCTAAAATATATCAAGACAAACTTGTTTAAAGCATCTACATGGAGGCTACCTCCCCAACTACACTCCCCACTCAAGCCACTACATTAATGTTAGGTATATTAATGATAAAGTTCTTCCACTCAGTGTTGTTTTGCTTATAGAAGTTTTGAAAACAATTTGGAGCAAAGTAATGAAGCACAAGCACTGCTTTTATTCATTCAGAGGTGTTTTTGTTTTGTAATTGTTTTTTTACTCTCTTAGTTTGTCTGTCTCAGTCTCACATGCATGACATCTGTATTATATTAATAATATTGTGTGTGTGTGTGTGTGTGTGCGAGCGCGCGTGCAGGATACCGTCCTGCCAGTTCATTTGTGTGAGAGGTTATAAAAGTACTATAATGATGGACATTGGTTGCGTTTATGAGAACTGTAATCATACACATGCTCCCACACGCACACTGGGTTTCCAAATTTAGGGGTTTTCAGTGAGTAAATGACTTAAGTTTGTGTGTGTGTGTGTGTGTTTCCGTGACACAGCAGGGGAGTTAGTCAGAGACCGGAATGGCCTGAAGACTGAGAGTAAGAAAGAAAGCAAGCGTGTTGAAGGTGAGGATAGAAGAGAAATGGGAAAACAAAGAAGAGGGACAAAAGAAGGGAACAAATGTGGGATGAAAGAGGAGATGATAAAGTAGAAAAAATGGGAAAAGTGGGATGGTGAGATTAGAGGGGTAGAAAGAGAAGAGGTAGAGTGTTGAAAGACATGAGAGAATGGCTGAGAAAAATTTAACATCGTGCAGTTCCTTGGGTTTTGCTTGGAGCTGCAACTAATGCAAGTCAGATGTGTATTTATGGACCTGCCTGACCCAGACAGACAGATAGACAGATTGTAGGTGGATAGGTATGTGGACTGATAAGGATTTAAAGCAGTGCTCTGTGTGGATGACATCTGAATATGGATTTGTGTACCCCAAGAAGGTGCTTCTGCACTAATGCTACTTAGATTTATTTTTAGGAACCTTCACAGGGGTGAAAACCTGGCACCTTTTGGTGAAAGTGCTGTTTCGAATACAAAATATATAATTTGTGAGATTCATGTCGATCCTTTTATTTTTTAAACTTTTGTACTACATTATTCTAGGGTGTTTTTCCATGTATCCTCATGCTTAAATTGATTAGAAATCCATATTTTCAAGCTAATATTAAAAAAAAAAAAATCTTTTCTTCCCCTGACCCCAGGTTTTGCATGTCTGTCACCTTTTTCACTGCTGATGAGTTTGCACCCCTGTAGATACCTATTGATACTTCCATCTTTACAACAAAGGGCACAGTGCTCAACTGGTGTATATTTGACGTGTACTTCTAGTGTATTTTTTAAGAGAACATTAACCGTAGATGAGAGAAACTTAATTAAGAAATTAACCTGAATCAAGAAAAGATATCGGCCCAAAAAAATTGATTTTGAAAAGTAACGGGCGCATATCACGATATAATTTTGATATATATGCCAGCTCAATTGGGCTGGCTTATATATGCATTGTGCTTCTGCTTATACCTTTTCAGTCATTATCACCGTACATGAATTACTTTATGTTGTTACCAAAATGTATACTTATTGTACATTAGAGTGTATATTGTAAGTATTTTTTGTCTTTGCTGTGTTGTGTGTGATGACTGAATAAAAATATTATTACTACTACAACTACAAGTGAGGCTTGGTGAGGAAATTGGATTAGGAATACCTAAAAACCTGTAAACTAGTGGGCAGAGAAGTCAATATACTTTTGAAAATAACTGAAATTATATAAAAAAAAAAATTAAAAAACCCTGCAAAAATAGAGATATATAAAAGTAGCCTCAACATCAACAATTCCAGTATCACCATGTCTTGTGGGATTAAATAACTAATTATAATTTATATAACTAATAGTGTTAAAAAGCATCTGGTATAAAATGCATTACACAGCAGTAGTGTTTTCATCTTTGTTCACTTTCTGGTACTGTTAGTGGTAACTTGGTTTTCCCATCTGGGATTTTGATGACAAAACTGATGTCTGTGTGTTAGGGCACGTTAGATGTTAAGTGTTCGTGTGTCAGCACACATCTGGAGGAAGTTGCGGGAAAAGAGATTTGTCTGTGCGTGTGGGTGTGTTGTGCCTTTAAGACGTAAAGATTCTGCTGTTTTTTTTCAAGCAGATTCTATATTTTACTAATCAGATTGCTCAAGCTCTGGTTTGTCATTTGGAAAACTCAGCAATATCAGCGTCTGGTTTGGGAATCTTTTGTGAGTCATGGCCACAGCTTACTCTGCTATATTCGTCATCAGTGTTGTCAGATGCTCTGTAATTCATATCAATACTGGGTCATATTTTTGTAGCTCTTCTATCACAGTATATATATATATATATATGTTTATATATATATATATATATATATATGTGTGTATATATATATGTGTGTGTGTATATATATATGTGTGTGTGTGTGTGTGTGTGTATATATATATATATATGTATGTATGTATGTTTGTATGTATATGATTTTAGGACATTATGATTAAATTCAGTTTAGGAAATGCTTTACAGATAAAGCAGTGATATCATGTCTGTTTTTGAATAACTGAGAAATAGATAGATAGATAGATAGATAGATATCACAATATTATATTGAAATATAAATATGTACTTTGGTACCAATGTTGTAGAGAATTTGCTGACAGTTGACACATTTTTGTGATGATGACCTCACCTCATGTAAATGCACTTTGTGTGTGTGTTTCTGGCAGTGTGTATGATGGCAGAGCTCCCGTCTGGACTGCTGGAGGCATGTGTGGTGGTTGGAGCCTCCAGTGATAAACTTCGAGACATATACCAGGTATAAATACACAACACATTTACACAAAGACAGAAGCAAAACATGTGCACGGTGTCAAACAAAAAAGTCAGACAAAGTATGCAGACGGACAGATTACGACTTCAGTATTTCATTTATATCTATACTTTAACTCCTCTGCTATCAGATTAATATTGAATGGATCGTTTGCACCTGGGCAGGTAATCTCCAAAATATGAACAGGTGTACATGGCAACAGATAACACACATATTTTGAAATAGCTTTTTTCAATGAATAAAAGCTTGTGATGCATATGATAAATGCATAATAAAGTTCAGTAAAGGTAAGTACAGAATAGCCTGTAATCTTAAGATAAAAGAGGATACATTTGTAGTGTACAACAGGTAGTCCCAGCCTGGATCTGATTGGTCAGTTGCATTAAATATGTAAGTAATACCACAAACCTGCTAATTAACCATCTTTATTCATTTCTGACTTTTTTGACTTGCAAAAACACATATTTTAAGAATATTTTATATGCAGTGTGAATAAAAAAAACATAGTCTTCATGAGTCATGATTCAAATATACCAAACCACAGGTTCTTCTTATACTTGTGTATTTGTTGTACATTTTATACTAAAGTCAGTGACTTGAAGGTACAGCTCAGTGATTGTATGTAAAGATGGACAATGCCTTTCAACGTCTTTCCAATCAACAACAATGAAGCCAAAATATCTCGGTTACGGGTGAGACCATATTGCGCTTATGACATCATTTGGTCTACTTAGTAGTGATCGGGAAGTGGAGCTTAGGTATCAAGTTCCCGCCCATACACTCATCCGACTCAGTCGTAAGCAGTGCCATTTATCAAAAGCACACCGATTGGCACAGACAGCCGCCAAACATGATGTCATGCCCCCTTTTTATAGCTTTATTTGCTAACATGGAGGGGGCGGAGTTTATGACCTATACTGTGTCATCTGTCTTTATGTACAGTCTGGCATAACAAGCAGTTTATTAAGACATTAGAATATTTGTGATGATTGTTGATGTGTGCAGTGACCTCTCAGTTTTCAAACTATTTAACACTAAATACTTCCGAACCATGTCATAGCTTCACCAGCAGAGTAAATTAAGTGAACTCCCCCTGCTGGAAGCTGAGGTACTGCAGGTCCATGCCCCACCATTTGTTTCCAAGGAAACCATGATCGGACCGGCTTTCAGTCGTGTCCAGAGGAGGAGGAGCTTCATCAAAAAGGTAAATGAATTACAGCTTTTATCTGAAACTCTAAATACGACGTCATACATTGACGGCAAGTTTGAGACAGTATTTGGATGCAAGATCACATTTAGCGGGCCTCTTGGTCTGTCACATTCAAAAATAAAAAAAATCCACTATCCTTGTTTTCCCGTTTCTTTGCAGAAGAGGCGGGATCGTACTGCAGAGGCGGTGCCGAATGGAGAAACAACCAATCGTAGTGAAACATCCTCAGCAACAGAGGACATCAGCGTCCCAAAGGATCTGGACCTCATTGCCTTGCCGCAGCTCTGTTTCCCCGGTATAGTTTGTTTCCTCCGTGGGTTTATATTGAGTAACACAATGGTGACAAATCTGTTTACTCTGTAAATACAACAGTCTGTTACCTCAGTATTACCAACACGTTTTTGGGCAGTGGCTGCATCTTCAGCAACAAGTTCCCTCTTTTTCCTGGTATGCTTTGCCTACTTTCTCAGTGCATGACATTACTTGTCCAAACCTTGATTTCTAAACGTCTAACTAGACAATGTGACGATGTGACTGATCTTGCTGCACCATGGTTACCATCATGCATCACCATCTTGCCAGAACAAAGTCCCAGACCACAATCTTGCCGTAATCTTGATATGCTTACTCAGTAGCTACCGTCATTGTTCCCTATCTTGCTAAAAGTCCACAATGCAGATAGCACATCAAACCTATCCACTGGTATGCAGACTTGCACTGCCATCTAAAGGCTCGTTTATACTCCTTTGATGTACAAAAATAGATATGTCCATTTTAAACTTTGAAAACGTCACTGCCCTCATACTGCAATTTGTCCTGTATGATGGTACAGGTACAACCAATAGTTGGCTGTAGACGGTGGAGTCCATAGTTTCTGATAACAAACGAACGGTGGTGGAGGAGGCCATAATAATGTAACTTTTAACGGAGGCAGCCTTGTGGACGACAGTTGTCAGTGAGGCCATTTAATACACGGGGATGAACAGTTCTTTTCACTATATTATCAGTTTGTCCCGTTCTACCTTTTAAATGTCATTGTCGTCTCCCATGGTCGCTTGCAATACAATGCTGGAGCTTCTTTGTTTCGTCCATATCCATAACCTTTAAGAAAACTTGCACAAATTTGGGCAAATAAACGCAGAGTACTGATAGCAGGCTCCATCGGTGTCTGTATACATATCAAACATTGAGCATAAATAAGCACTTACCTTCCAACCGCGTGTTTCTTTTATTATACGGACAAAAACCCGAGTTTTCTTGTCATTATTGTGATTTGGATGTTTACGTGAGCTGCTTTTTGACATGAACGCGACACACAGCTCGGCTCAACTCTGTTCAGACATGTATCTTGAGACTTTTTGGTTTCCACTTATGTAGGTGGTCTTCAGTTAGCCAGTGAGCAGAGAGAAGACAGTTATCACTTCCTGGTTTTTACCGACCTGTTTGGGAACCGAACCCATGGAGTTGTCGTGCAGTACTACAGAGCTGTACAGGTACAGACACAAACAGAAACACATGTTGAATCCAATCAATGCAGACAGTTGTTCCTCATTGGCTGTCTACTCTGTCAGTCCTGTCAGGACGGTTCTATCCAGAACGGCCACAGGTGGACCTCATCAAAGTCCCGTCTCTATACACCCTTTGCTGTGTGTGTCATCTCCAAGTTTCCCTACTACAGTGCTCTGAGAGACTGCTTGTCATGGTAATAATTTATATTAAACACATTAAATCAGTCGATAATCTGACCTTGGTTTTAAAGATTAGGTGACAAGCTAATCTCTGTCTCCTCCTTCTCAGTCTCCTGGTCCAGTTGCGGCCAGCAAGACAAGCGGACCTTGAGGAGACAATAAAGGAATTTTCAGCCAAGCTGTCCTTGGTCCCTTTGCCACCTCCTGGACAGCTACACGTGGTCAGAAAACACTTTCTCCTCTCTGTCTCAGTTGAGACATCTCTCATTTTCTCTCACCCTCACTCTATCTGTGTTTGCCTCTCTGTGTGTGACTAATTTCAGTTGCTAGAGCTTTACAGTAATGTGTGCGTTTCTGTGTTTTAGTCCTTCATTCTTCGTCCCCTCCACGTGGTTCTTCCATCAAGGGAGGATCAGGACAGCCCTGTTATTGACATCGACCTGCATCTTCCTTTCCTCTGTTTCACGCACACAACACTACTTCAGGTAATGCAGAATAATCACAACATACAAACACGAGAAGAAGTCATAAAGTGATGTAAAATATATTTATTTAGTCACATTAAGGTACTTTGACTATGTTTATGGGTCATTTTTGAAGAAATAAAGTGCATCCTTAATATAAAAAAAAAGTCTATGATTGTTTAACCCTACGAGGCCCATCTCTCTCTAGGTGTTATCCTGTCTCCTCCAAGAGCAGAGGCTGGTATTCTTCTCTGCTGACTGGGCCAGACTCACTCTGGTCGCTGAGAGTTTGCTTCTGTACCTGCAGGTCAGTGGAGCAGGAACATTGTGTCTTACAATTTCAGTAGAAAAAATGTTTTACTTTGAAGATATATTCTGACACTTCCTCTGTCATTTTATCTGTCATGTGTTCCTTTGATATCTCTTTCAGCCTCTGTCCTGGCAGCAGCCCTATGTTCCTGTCTTGGCTCGAGGAATGCTGGACTTCCTCATGGCTCCTACGGCCTTCCTGATGGGCTGTCACATCAGTCATTTTGAAGAAGTTGCTGCTGTGAGTACAAAATTTTGCTGACTACAGACTGCCGTATCAGCATCGAGGCTTGACTCTGGTGTTTGTTTTCTTGCTTTGGGTCAAGTCATGTCAGCAAATCTGACTTTCTTGTTCCAATATGATGAGAGCAATGGTTTAGGATTTTAGCTTAGTTGATTAAAAGTTAATATCCAAACTGTTATTTTTCCCTATAATAGGAAAGACATGACACTATTATGACTGGATTGTGTATCGTTTATTAGACAGCAATGACTGTTTAAAAGTAATAGTCAAAGCCAGTGGAATTGATGAATAAATATTAGGGGTATAAGAAAATATCAATACACTTGAATATGGCAATACTATGTTTTGTGATACTCAATACTCAATAATCAAAAGTTTGCATGTAAAGATTCTCGATAGTAGCTAGTTTTGTGTCATGTTTTCACCACTAGCATTGACAGGTTTGCTAAAAATTTGATTTTAATAATCGCAATATATTGCCTCGCTTACAGTATTGCAATACCTTGAATCGTAACCCCAGGATCATGATACATATCATTTTGCTGAATTCTTGCCAATACACAGCTCAAATAAATACATATTACTTCAGTTACCCCCTATAATGTTTTGCCTATTTCCCAGAGAGCGCAGAGCACTTGACAAGATAGTTTACATCAGATCTATCGTTATATAACTCAGGATTGTCAGTTACTGTTTGTAAACACCCTCGCTAGTGAAAGTAAAAAATGAAAGCCAACCCCAGAGTCACTGTTATTTTGTGGTTCACCTCGCTATATTTACCTTTTTATCAAGTCCCGATCTCACCTGAGTGCCGTGGAGGTACACACCCATAAATGTTCTGAACACAATAAGTAAGAAGAAAATGCGAAAATCCAGGCAGATGGCAAAGTCCCTGCAAAAAAATGCAAATTGCTTGTGTGCATTGAAAATGACGAGTCTATTTGCAGTTGTCTTGTTTTAGTTAACATGCTGCATTTGACAACTGCTGATTCTCCGCTGCGTTCATCTTTATTCAGTGTCTTACAGTAGCTTAGTTAACATATTTAACAGTAGCTGTTCTGTTAGTCTGACAGAGCAGGGCACAGTCTGATTGTGATGAAATGAATTGTACCCATTGTACTTACAGTACATCCACGTGTGTGTGTGTGTGTGTGTGTGCGTGTGCGTGTGTGTGTGTCTATAGGAGACAGAGGAGCTAATTCTGGTGAATGTTGATGATGGCATTATTCAATCATCATGGTCTGAAACCATTGACCTACCAACTATACCTCTGGCTGCAGCTGAGAGCTTTATATCAAGGTAACACACATGCACACACACATACAGACACCGACACACACACACACACACACACACACACACACACACACACACACACACACACACACACACACACACACACACACACACACACGGACACACTGTAAAAGTAAACTGCTGGCTGTAAATTCTCTTCTCTTCACTTCTGTGAGAAACACTATATTTAAAAGTGTACCAACTTTTTATGGTGCAGAATTTAGGTTTTACTAGAATAATTTTGACACTGAAACCGACAGCAGAGCCTCACGTCAAAGCTGGAACAGGTTTGAAACCAAAATTAAATCTCCCTCCTAAATACCTGCTAAATCAAATTACAAAGGGAACAAAGTCCGAACGACTGAGTTAAGTAAAAGTTCTTTAAGGCCAGTCTGCAGGGTTTCATGCTTACATACTTAGTGTCTGTGTGTGTAGGGCAGAGTGTCTCCAGCTTCACTATGACTTGGAGATGTGTCATCTTGGAGCAGGCACTGATGCTAACGCCCTGCGATGCCAACGCAGAGACTGGCAGACACGCCTCAACACGCAGATACAAAACATCGCTCTGGAGCTAGTGGTCAACATCTTCAGGTAACGCTCTGTGTGCAGTTTTTACAAATAATTGTGATTGTAGGAAATAAAGTGGTAATTAGGTAGAAGTTAACAACACATAATACATAGACTAATCTTAGTTCTTGTTTTCCATATGCTTTGTTTAACTGTTTTTCTGTCTGTCATTTTTCATCACTTTGTCAGGGGTGTACAGGACTTTTTAAACCATGAACACAGAGTTTTTAACAGTGAGGAGTTTCTGAGGACCAGGGAGGCAGCAGACCAGCCTTTTTACAAGAAGGTTCTGTCATGCATTTAACACACACACACACACACACACACACACACACACACACACACACACACACACACACACACACACACACACACACACACACACACACACACACTGACAGTCTGTGCTGCATGCTTCTCTTTGTTATTGTTCCCAGGTGTTAGAAACGCATATCTTTCACTCATTCCTGCGAGACAGGCTGAACAGGAAACGGGACACCTTCAGCCGAATGGAGCAGAGCACACGTAACCATGCACACAGGTATGACGCTGGTATGATGTCATAATCGGGGGACAGAAACCAGGCACCTCAGAGGGGACAAAGGTGCAACCTAAGCTGAAAAATTGCAGTTGCTGCAGACTTAGAACATGTATAATTCAAAATTTGTGATAATACATTTTAAGGTTACACATTAAGTGAGAATTCTCAGCTCACATGAAACAAACAGTTTGTGAAGCCTGCTACTGATTTTCGGGCTGCCCCAAAGTTGTTTTACTTGCTTAACCTGGTTGCAGTGTTGACATCAAGACCACTTAAACAGAGACCAAGTCATGACCAAGACCAGAGTGTATTGAGACTGAGACAAAGCCAAGACTTTAAGCGGTTGAAACCAAGTCAAGACCAAGACCAGACCAGTGCAAGTCACACCGCACAACACACTTACAATAAAATATGGAACATGTAAACCATCGGCTCTCCTTAACTTAACCATCTTTATTTAACACTCAGATTATTTAAGGATATTCACAAAGTTGTGGTTTTGTCTGGTCACGATATAATCTAGAGATTAAGTCAAAATAATGTTGAGATGCAATAAAGACCTTCAAAAAGTGAGATCAACACTGATCTCAAATGCTATAACATTGCCTGGGAGAGCTGAAACAATGAGATGATCAACAGTAGGTCAAGTTTTAACCTGGAGAAAAGCATTTTTTAATTCTATCACCTTTTATTCCCAAGTGATTAATCTACTGTCAGAGAAAATAATTGTCAGATTAACAGGGGGCATCTCTAAAAGCAGGGGTAAAAAAACAGATTTTATTCAGTTCTTATACATTTCCATTTTGTTGGAAGAGTGAGAAATGCACACAGTGAAGGAGACACTAAGGTCCTTTCTCAGAAATGGAAGAAGCCTTCAGGTGATAAGGACACTCATAAATTGAATAACTTGTGATTTTTTTTCTATAAACATAACACAAAAAATAAATCATCTGGGTTTGTTAAACACAACAGCCCTTTAATTGATAGAAATATTGACAATGATCATAATTACACCTACTTAAAACTTAGCGATGTCCTCCCTTTTAAACACGACCTCAACCTCACAGTGTGTTTCTTTCTCGTCTCCCCACAGGAATCGTGCGATGACGGAGACTCCTCGGCGTCCTCTCATGTCTGATCTGTCCAGGACCGGCTATAGCAGCTACGCCAGCCCTAACGACAGACTGAGCAAGAGGCTGGGAGCCAGCCTGCCTAACCTGGAGCAGCATGGCAACGACACTGTGGCCTCCATCAGCTCCACCAGACCAGCCTCGCTCAGGAAGATGACTCCTGATATTGGTCAGTACTGACGGAGGAAATAGATGAATAGAAAGCACAAGTCAGTGAAGAGTCTAAACTATTTAAAAAGTACTCTGTCACCTTCCAGGGTTGAAGTTTCATCAGAAAGCAGTGAAGGTTTTCCGCCTCCCAGAATTCCCTCCTCCGCTGGCCTATCATTACGTCCAGAACTATTATTCTGACATGGTTTCTTCCCTGGGGAAGGCCATTAATGCGACACCAGCTGAGGAGTCTGCTCTGCTGGCCAGGTACTGTGAGGATTTGCACTGTTTATTATTCACCTGAAAAAAAGTTCAATATTTAATATCTGAATAAACTTTAAATTGTTTCATTATCAAGAAATGCTGATATAGCATATAAATATTACTTGTACAGTGTTTGCATGTGACCACTCAGATTAATATTAAGTTTTATTCCCTGAACCATGAATTCTAGATAGTGACTCCCTCACTAACCATCTTCTCAGAAATTTAATATGAGATAAAAAAAAAAAGATATTGCCTGATTTGCTCACTTAAATTAGGACTTGTTTGCTTTAGCTTCTGTTTAAACCTCAAATCTGTTCATGCAAATCTCAGAGAAACAAATTTACTATTTTCTACTCTGTTTGTCTGAGACTTTTCTGTCAGATTTCCTGCTGAGTCATAGGTCTTACAGTAAACTAGAAAAAACAAGTCATGTTTCCATGATTTGAGACATTTCTTTAAACATTCACGCTGTGGTGCGTGACTGTATTATTCTGTGTGAGTAATTTAGAAATTCACTGGAGAATTGTTCTGGGCTAAGTTTGACACTCATTAAAATAACCTAATTCATTGAACCAGATCAAAACCTTTTTAATGCAAATAAATAAAGTTCCTCACAGATTATTTACATCTTGAGTAAAAAAAACTGACTTGTAGAAAAGTGAATGATCCTTGCAAATAGAGCTCGACCCGAATGTGTGACTGTCCAGATATTTGTTTGTTTGATAGGTATTTGGTTTTCAGTTTTCAGATTTGGATATTTGTTAGTTTTTTTGTTTGTTTTCACAATGCTTTGTAAGGCGTTGAAAGCCATGGCCAGTAATTTATCCACAATTAAAAAAATTGTTGCTAGCTAATATTTCACAAAAAAATGCATAAATAAGACTTCAATCAATCATAAATAAGATTGTTCAACCAATTCCCTTAGGATTGGAACATGTATAAAACACACCAAAAACGATGTTTAGTAACAAATAATTATACAAACAAAATTACCGCAGAATAACAGAAACCTTAAAAATCACTGCCTTTATTTAAACTGAAAGACATGTATTGCGATGCTAATGAGAGCAGAGAAATGTCTGACTTGAGTCCTTCGGGCTCCAGAGCTCCAAAACATGGTTTTCTGAGACAGACATACCTGTCAGACATTTTACTCCACCTGTTTATCTGTCTTTCCAGGTACCACTACCTGCGGGGTTTGGTAAACACTGTGTCCAACAGGCGTCTGGATGCACTGGAGGACTTCCAGAGTCTTTATAAGACTGACTCGGATATCTTCCCTTCTCAGATGGTTAAGTCGCTGGTTGACTCTCTGCCGGAAGCTGAACGGCAACAGGTCAGTCCATCATGAATGAGGACACTGTTTTATTCTACTAATTGTAAATGGTGATATCTGGATGTACTTATCTAGATTGCATCAATTGCACCTGATCATATATATTGGTCACGATGAATTAAAGTAACCATACAGTGGCTGTGTCAGAACTTGTATGACGATTCTAATGATTATAACCGCATAGAGTTAGCACTGTAATAGTAATCGACAGAATCTCTCCACAGGCAGACAGACGATCAGAATTGAAACGCCTCATCAGTCGGGTCAAAAGGGACCAGGAGCGGGAACGTGAACGCAACAGCGAAGGGCACGAGGAAGGTGCTGTGAAGCGTTTCCAGCTGCCAAAAAAATACATGCAGCTGGAGGAGTTTGTGAAATGTATCCAGGAGTCCGGCATCGTAAAAGACCAAGGAACCATAAATAGACTCTTTGACGCTCTCACTGTGGGTAAGTAGTGTAATATACTGCATATGTGTACATGTACGTGCGTGTTTATACAGTAAAATTCATATTATGTACTGTAAATGCAAATTTGTGTGAGCAACTCAGACTTTTTTCCCCCATTTTTTTGATCAAGCAGTCATTCCTGAAAAACTTTTCTCAACTCCAAGGCGTCTTTCACTGCCTCAGCAGGCACGCATGCATGCACGCACGCACGCATGCACGCACGCACACGCACACACACACATACACACACACCCCTCCCTCCCTCCCCCTTTTTCCAGGCAAACATTTATTCCTCGGGTTAATCATTACCTCACCACTTCTTGAAGAAAGAGAGTTTGTCATGCAGGGCTGTTTGCTGTTTTGGGTGTAACCAGGGCTCCAGTGGTCATTTATGGGCATCAAGCTGTTGGCTAATGGTTAATTGAAAAGTTAAGGACCCCCTAGTCAAAAATCTGTTCCTATGTTTACATCCCATAAAATGTTGGACCTTGATGTTACTGACTTGTTTCTGCACAAAGTTTGTCACTAGGGAGGTGTTTTCCCATTCCTGTATTGTAGGATGTCTGTCCACTTCCCTAATATCAGAGATTTAAATGTACACTGGGCGAGCTATGGTAAGTACGTCAGTAATATGACAGCAAATCACTGTCTAATGCGATAAACACATATTAATGGAGGAAAAGACTGACACAACACCAGCAAAGAGCCCACGGTGGACTTGTCTCTGCAGAGAGTTTGCATCAGCACAGTGAAAGTTTTGATTGCAAACATGGTAGAGAGTGCAGTTTTTAGATGCAAACTGGACCCCAGAACTTCCTTCTACTTTCTACCAAAAACTCCATCATTGCAGATATTACTATATGTTTCATAACCACTAACGCTTTGTTGGCCACTGCCATTTACAGTCTACTAAGCTAACAAACAATGACTTTGCTGCACAACAGACTCCTCCTGACCGAGGCTCAGGCACACATGGCTGAATCTCTCCAACCTTTCCTCTAATGCTAACGTGAGCCATCTTGATGCGCACTGCTCTTTCACCCTACAATCAAGTACTCGTCTTGCATAGTCAGACCTATCTCCACATTAGGTTTTAGCGCTGTACTCGTGCTGGAGGAAGTGAAACCCAACAAAGGCATTGGTGGTGATCGGGGCGAAGAGTATTTTAACACACTTTCAAATTATGTGGAGGTGGACATTAAGCATTCTGATGAAAATAGCTGCATACAGTATTTTGCTATTAATCCCTTTAGTTTACATTTTAGAGGATGCTCTTGCACAGAGTAGAATTAAACACGAAATTGAGTTTATACATTATCAAAATTAGGAGCAGCCAGTAGCAAGGTCGTGCCAGCAAGCCAGCAGGAGAGCCGCAGTGACCTGACAACATTCCTGTGATCTTGGATTGGTAAAGGCATGTAAACAAGAAGGACAAGATATTTGAGTCATAAGAAAGCTATGGACTGACTAATGAGGAATATTTGTTTTGGGAGTTGGGTGAGGGGGAGATGGGGTACTTTTTCAAAAGCTGAGATTTTGGCCAAAATTGCCTGCTGGACATCTTTTTTTCAGGAAGAAAGGTTGGAGTGCAGGCTTATCTTTCCCTCCATATTATGTTATTGGAAAAGGAGAATTCGCATCCTGTCGGGTGTAATGAGCAAACATAAAGTTTTCCTGTCCTCTTTTGGCCTGCAGTGGTGAAAGAGATAATGAGTTTTGGATGCAATCAGCTCTAAAGTTCCACTAGAGAGTACCCTACCTCACAAATCACTTTAATTTGGTTTCATTAAGTCATTGTAGAGGGATATTTAGACAGAGGTCAGCTGAGACTGTGGACAATATGAAGTAATTGTCCTGCTTTGTTTATTTTGAGCCCTAATGAAACTGAGTGAAAATTTGATAAAAGAAAAAAAAATTCTATTAAACTGTGCCCTTCACTGAGCTGTACTGTTGCTCAGTGGCCATTAGCAGAGGGCTGTGTATGTATGGGAGGTTGGTTGGTTACGGGAGAGTGCACAGACTGTGAGCTGTATGTAGTCATTGTTGTAATGTACAGCGAGGACGACAACCCCCAACTGTTGACTCTGCAGCCATGCTGGCAGATTAGACTGCATAGAAAAATAGCTGTTGCCAGATCTTTGTGTGTGTGAGAGACAGTATGAAGCCAAGCATTTCCATAAATGTTGCTCAGTCAACCATTTCCAGGTAAATGAAGATGAAAATATAGTGTCTAAATTTAGTGTCCCAAGTCTGGCTCTGCTGAAGCAGTAATGCTGGAGACTTAATGTTGAAAGTGCGTGTTTGTTTATTGCAGGTCATCAGAAGCAGGTTGGTCCAGAGTTGTTTCGAGTCTTCTACACCATCTGGAAGGAGACTGAGGCGGAGGCACAGGAGGTCTGTGTGCAGGTTTTACTTGTAACATACAACTTTAAGGCCCAAATGTTGAACATACACTCAGTTACAGGTCTTTTCACAGAGTGCAATGAGTCGTGTGACGTATAAGGGGAAAATCAACAATTTTTCACTTGTCAGCTGATCATAATTGAAATTCTAAGATTATTTTACCTTTGCTTACAGGAGTACAAACAGTGTTAGGAAACATCAGTAACTTAGAGCTCGTATTAATTTAGTTTATTTCAATATTCAGTTTTTAAGAGATAAAGACTGTGTTACAGTTTGACAGTAATTCACAGCCAATATCCCCTATATCTGATATGTCTGATAGAGAATCGGGAGTCTTGACAGATTCAAATAAATCATGTTTTGTGTTGCTGGAAAAATCTGTTGATGATAAGGAAAGGAAGAAAGAATCTTAATAAGATCTAAGAAACTATGCAGCTCAAACCATAATGCAGTATGTGAGCTATGATTAAATTCGACTGTAATTAAGAGTCAACAGTGTACAGAAACCTTTAATTAATAATACCAATTGACTTTATCTTCACTGCACACTGTATAACTATGGTTTTTTTAAATCAGTTTTTTTTGGTAAGTAAAAGGACAAGAGAGCTTATATAGGTGCAGTTTTTTTTTAATCAATTTAATTAATTATTTCAAATTATTGTTATTATTATAAACTGTTAAGGTTGTTAAATCCACATTCTGGTGCAATTTCACAAATTGTTTTGCTGTAGTAATGCATAGTGATACATTAGTATATTAATACATCCTTTAACATTAAGGTCAATAAAATGAAACCCTGTTTTGTTGAAAAGATTTTCCTTGATGAGTTGACAAGTCAGTGGAATCAGCTGACTGGCTTTTATGTGATTTTCAGGTGTGCTTGCCAGCTTCCGTCTTAGAGCACATCGAGCCAAGCGAGTGCGTCTTCAAGCTGTCCTCCTCTGTCAAGACGAGCCGTGGCGTGGGGAAGATCGCCATGACTCAGAGACGGCTCTTCCTGCTGACCGACGGACGACCGGGATACGTGGAGGTGGCACAATACAGAGATTTAGAGGTGAGACCTTTTGATTTGAGAGAGTGTTTACACATGACAGAAGAAAGAGTTCGAAAAAAGTGCTCTCTGTCAGGACTAGAAGCCTAAAAAGGCTGTCAGAGCAACACTTTCAGTGTATGTTGATTCTGTATAGTGATCTACATCCTGTCTTCCTCTATCCTCCTTTCTGCAGGAGGTGAAAGTGTCATCAGCTCCCTTTCTGCTCCTGCGAATCCCCAGCCTGAAGCTGCGTGTTCGGGGCAGGAAGGAGACATTTGAAGCCAATTTGAAAACAGAGACAGAGCTGTGGAACCTGATGGTCAAAGAGATGTGGGCCGGACGTAACATGGCTGACCAACACAAGGTAAAGCTGAATGCTGTATGTGAGTATGTGTAAGCCGGTATGAAGGTGTACTGTACATGTAGGGAAGAGATGGGGAACTGGATCTAAGAGGAATGAATGCACGAGAATAAAAGCTAATTTGTGGAGTAATCATGTGCATTTATTGCTCATAGCTTGCCTTTATCTAAGTTTCTCTCTGTGTGTGTGTGTGTGTGTGTGTGTGTGTGTGTGTGTGTGTGTGTGTGTGTGTGTGTGTAAGAGTGTGCATGCCAGTCATTGTGAACTTCAGTGACCTTTGGTAGGTGTGGTTGAATTCCTTAGGGCGTTCACAAACACTTGAATGGAGACAGAGGGTTTCCTTTCTGAAACCAGATCTTGTTACTGTTACATCTCTCACTCTCATTTCTGTCTCGTTTTTACTCTCTTTTCTCTCTTTCATATTTTCTGTACTGTAGTATGTTATGAGTGTAGACTGACATCAGTCTTGTCTGGCGAGGCGGATAAGCAGGAGTTTTGTCAAGAAATCTAGCTGTATTATACCAAGATTTAAACCAAATAATCAGACATATTATACTTTTTGTTGTGAATTTGCGTCTTTTTTAGGACCCATAGATAATGTACAGTAAAAACTGCTTATAATAATCACAGCTCGGGACAGAGTCTTCCCTATACAGGGTCTCCAGTCATGAAATTCCTGAAAAAGTCATGAAATTAGAAATTATTTGGAATAAACAGAAGGTTTTGAATATACATTGTTTTGGCTATTGTTGTAAAAAATGTTTATAAAAATCCCAAAACGTATCTAATATTATGCAAAGTATGTTCTTTGTATAACTAATTTGAAATTGAATGCTGCGTTGCGTGTGTGAAACAAACGTAACAGACCGGCTTTGCGTCATTGCCGAAACTGTGAGCCTTTTGGGGGAAAAACCTGTGCTATCACATCAAGAGTGCAACAGGAAAATGCTGTTTTTCATGAAAATTAGGTGAAATACAATAAAAAAAGTTATTGAAAAGTCTTGGAAATAAACAAAAAAAAAAACATTAGTAAAAATGTGTGGGAACCCTGTATACAAATGCTGTTAAAAAATTCAATTATTGACTTTTATAAATCAAGTAGTCAGCTTACAGTTTTCATTTTGGGTCTTTGAATTAAAACTAAAGCTATTCTTTTTTATATATATATTCATTTTTTTACTTTCTTGCATGATGGTATGCCTGGTGGTAACCCATCTGCTTCAAGCTGGTGACCTAAGGTTTGTGCTCCATGCACATTTAAAATTCAATATATGGAAAAAATGTTGTCTCCTCAAAGCTTATGACAAAAGGCTGCAGTTAAACTTTGTGTTCATCAGGCTACGTAGTCAACTCAAACAACGAGAAACAGCCAAGGCTCCTTGTGATGGAGACAGAAAACAAAAACGCACGGGAAAGCACCTGTGGTGAAGCCGCCCTCATCACGAGAATCGATAAAGCATGGCCCCATAATGACTGTTACAAACTGCTGTACTGTGTTTTTTAAAACACTAAATCAAATTCAGTCAATAATCATAGCTGTTTATTTATGTAAAAAATGTACAAATGTGAATCTACTTGAGAAATTAAGGAAAAAAAGATTACCTCTGTAGTGTATGCTCTTATCAAAGCCTGTTTACATTTAAAAGTGTGTCATTACCACTTTTCACACCCTAATATCCATTTTTCTACACTGAGAGTGTCCATCTTCATGTTTTTTCAATATATTTTTATATATGTAATCTTTCAGTCATGGAGGGAACATCTATTTGACTATAAATCCACCCAGAAATGATCTTTTATGCCTTTATGAAGTTTACATAATGGCTCTTTGTTTCCAGGACCCCCAGTACATGCAGCAGGCTCTGACCAACGCCTTGTTAATGGATGCAGTCGTGGGCAGCCTTCAGAGCAGTAAAGCCATCTACGCTGCGTCGAAGCTGGCTCACTTTGACCGCATCAAGATGGAAGGTAGTGATGATTATTGTTTTAGATTCTGTCTTGTTTGCTTACCATCTAGAGCATGATTAAGCCTGCCCATTTTGTCATCATAGATTTAGTTTGTGTTGATTCAGTTTTGTTTGCTTCTCTGATACACTAATAACCAGGTTAATGACTTGGGTTTGGTTGCAATTTGCATACTAAAGACCCTCAGTTAAGAGTGGTTTGAGATCATTTGGAAACTACAAGTTCCTCAGTAGTACATAATGACTCATCAGAGGCTATGTTGGGATTTTTATGGCTGTTTGGGTTTTTTTGTGCTTGTTTGTGTATTCACCACCTGCAAAAGTTTGGTTACCTCTCTATAACAGTGCTTTGTGTGTCTCTAGTGCCGATGATGGTTCCCAAGACAACCGCAGAGACGCTGAAGCACAAAATCAACCCCTCGCTGGAGCTCGCTGCACCTCAGGCTGTAGATGTGCTTCTGTACACACCAGGTACAAACTGTAAAAGCCTCATTCTCACTGCACAAAAAAACTGCTAACACCCGCTAACATCTGGCTTTTTAATGCAATGAGAATGTGTACGATCTGCATTCACACCCGGATCAGATGACTCTGCAGTAGAGACAGGTTTTTATTGCCTACAGGTCTAATTGTCATTGATGGGAACACAGCACCCGAGTCAGTGCTGTAATTTCAGCTCCTTAACCGGCGAGATGCAATGACGTGCCGTCACTAATTACTGTCCGTCTCCTCCCAAGCTGCACTCAAACATTATTCCTAGTTCGTCTGCACCGAGCTTGAAAGAGAGACTGAATAAGTTATAGATATGTAAAAAGAAGAGGCCACTAAAAAGTTTTCAAAGGCCTCTGTTCCTTCTGCTGTCTGCTGTTTACCCGTTATCCTGCCTGTCTGTGATGTTGCATGGGCACACCAACAAAACAACCCCCCCACACAAACACCAGCTGACAGAAAGGCAGACATGTGTGCTAAAGCAGTGAGTTCACTGGCCATGGGAATGTAGACAGTCGCCCATATTAAGCGGGTTTACAAGTATTTGAAAATCTCATGTGCATGCGTTAATTTTGGTGGGAATGGGGTGTAACTAAGCAGTCCCTTCAGTCTTCTTACTATCACAGCGATGATGCGTGTCCGGTTTCTCTCAGGGGAGTTTCACAATCCACATTTTCAACTATGTCACCAACACACGGTCACTGACATATACACTTACTGGCAAATACACACACATGACCTTTGCTTTGTTATCACCTTTTACTCACTCTGTTTCACTCCAGCTTAAAAAGACAGGCCGTCATAAAGCTGCTCATAAAGTGTCTCAACAGCACTTCCTCCTCCGGATTCCTTTACAGGAAATCTGCAAATAGGAAGTCAGATAGACATTTAAGAATTTATGTGGTGGGAAGCCTCTCCTCAAGGATTGTACAGTATATCTTCTCAATATACTGTACAATCCAGACTTTCCAATGGGAGTTATGGCAATTATGTCAGTTGAATCAGATTTGGCTGCTCAGTACAAATATTTTACGGTTTGTTCCTCTTTTCCCATATACAGTTTGAGATTTGAATGGGGTTTGGCGGGGTGTTCAAGGTTTCAGCGATGTTCACATAATATAGTAAACAAGAAATGTGAAACAGGGTTTTTTGCTTTCACTAGTTATCAAATAAAGAGACTGTATCATAATTAGTTGCTGTGAGCTGTAAATTCACCACTTCCCAGCAGAAGACGGACGATAACGTTGTCTTGGAGCCTGAGTGAGCAGCCAAAACATCCCTAGAGGTACGCTGCAAACTGACTGACAGAAAAAAGCAACTCCTTGGCTTGAAAAACTTCAGTTGACTGAGTGGTTTCAGACTGATGTTTCCAAGCTTTGACTTTGACTGATGAATATCACTTGAAATGTTTTTGTTCACTGTTTTTTAAATGAAAAATGCACAATACCTTTGCCAAAATGTACTCAGTTATTACTGATTAAAATTTAACAAAAGTATGAGATTAGATACTGATAGAGGCAATGCAGTTTTCATTTGGTGATACATTTACCCTGAATTTTGTCAGAATCTTTTGAGCAGGTAAATATCTGATTCTTGTTGATTGCTGAGAGCCAAAGAGCCCAAAGTATTTGAAAAGTGGAAGTGAGTTAATTTAGATACTGAAATGACAAATAGCTATACCTTTTATACTGATATCAAAATTTATAGACCAGTGACAGATTTAAAGTAAATAAATAACTCAAGTAACATCATGAATGCAGAAACTTCCAGCTAAGATATGATTGGTCACCAGATTTTAACGCATTTAAACACTTATAGGAGATTTTAGGATTATTATATGTTAAATAGCGCTCTCTCCAGTATCATAAAAATACCAAGTGAGGGAACATCCTTTAAAAAATGTTATTTATCCTTGCAGTAGAGTTTCAGTCACTGGAACAAAATTACGTGTAAGAGGAGCATTAAGGCTCTTCTGGCAGTTTTCAGTAGCCCAAAACTTAACTAAGGCACCTTACGTGTTTTCTCTCTTAATCTGTCACCCATGTGGTATTCCCAGTCATCACATCTGACCTTAAAACACTAGACTTGTTTACTGTTGTTTAGCCTTTGTATTCAGGCCTGTGGCTTCATTACACCAGGACAGACAAACTGGTGCATTACGTGGCAGGAAGACGGCTTAAAAAGAACTACAAAGCCTTCAGTGGGCCGGCCATCTGGGGCCACTTAGTTGCCCGGCTGGCGGCAGACTGACCCCCAGCACTAACACACTCATGCACAGTCATACTCAGTGATGCTCTCATATACAGACACTTTTCAGTTCCTCTATAGCAGTCAGCACTCAGATTTCTGTCGGTGAAAAGAACAAATCTGGCTATTCAAGTCCTCCCTCTCCGCCTCGCTCTGGCTCTCTGGTTTGAATATAGGTCACTGAATTGAATTCCTGGCATGTGTCCAGTGCACTCCTACTCCTCTCCCCTCTCTCCTTCTCCTCTCCACACCCTCTCTATTCCACTCTCTCTCCCCTCTATGTCCCACTGTCCCTCTCCGCCCCTCCTGCTATGAAATACAGGATGTTACTTTTTCTTTCCGCCAGAGGTGCTTTTAAATAACGCTGAATACGTTGGAGCAAAACTGACCGTTAGGTGAAGCCTGGGTGGAGACATGAACATGAAGTGTTTCCATTCAAACTGTCAGTTGATATTCTCATTTTCCTTCTGGGCCTCCTGGAGGAGTAAACATCGCCAGCTGTAGGCCACGAGTTTGTGATAAGGAATTGAGAAATAACTGACAAATGCTGCGTGTGTGTTTCAGGTCAGTTATGGGTGTCTGTGAGTGTTGGGAAGGTGATGGTGTTTGATGCCTCCAGCTGGTCCCTCACACACACGTGCCATGTTGGGAATGCAAGACTGGTAAAGAAATCACACAGACGCTACACTCACACTAATTTTGATTTCTGAAAAAAATTCAATTCATTTTTTTTTTTCAAAAGTCTCTTGAAGTTTGTGATTTGGTTGAAGTAAACATAATTTCTCAGGGTTACACCTCTTCAAGTATTTTAGTTTGTATCTCTTTTTCACAATTTTTAGACAATATTTGTTTAAGACAAAGTTTATTTACAAGCCGTTTGTGGTAAGACAAAGACGTGAAACATGGATGTATTTGAGGACTTTGGCATTGTTTTAATACAAAAAAAGGTTTACAGAAAAACATGCATATATTTGTGGAGGATAAAAACAGACCCAAGTATGATAAATCAATCAGTCAATAAATCAATAAATGTATAAATACAGGAATAAATCATTAAGAAAATGTTTTAAAATAAATAAGTAAAAGACTAAATAAATGCTGAAATAAACAGAGAAAGAAGAAGCTTAAATTAGCTAATTTTTAAATTTTTCATCCTCTACATGTATACATATATTTATTGCTCACAGTAAGATAAAAGTTGATGCTAGCTAATACTTTTGGAATTCTTAATGTTGTGAACTTATTGCTTCGGTAGTTCTCTTATAAATAAATGCAAACACTTGGCAATATGTTCTTCTTCTTCTTTACATCAGTGGACATAATCAGCAGCAGCACATGCATGCCACTGACATCAGATACAGATAAAACTGTTTTCCTCAGGTTTATATTCCTTTATGCTTCACTGTGTCCGTATTATCTTCATACTTGCAGTGCATGTTTTAGAAAACTGCACGGTGTGTTTTGAATAGTTTTGGTTCCCCCTATGACCACAACATTTTCTTATCAAAATATAAACAAGTGAAAATTGGCTGGAGTTCCTCAGAGCTCTTTTGGAGAAGTTAAGGATGAGTGTAAAGTTTTAAGGCTCTGTGCTAATCACTGACCTCCACACCAAGCATGCAGGTCACAGTCACATGAAATATGTTAACCGCTGTGTGTGTGTGTGTGTGTGTGTGTGTGTATGTATGTATGTATGTTTTTTTCTGGACTCAACCACAGTCTTTGCACATAGTTCATTCCCAGGTTGCATTAAACATCTGGCCCACGCTCTTCTATTACTTGCGGTATGATCAGTGATTAAAATAGCATTGAAAAATGGTAGTTAAATTTTGTGGACAGTCAATTTTTAAATCTGTGGGTTTTTAAAAAATTTTTTTTTTTACAACTGCAACCAACTTTTCACTTTTTTCATCTTTCTATAGCAGTTACATTATGCAGTTAACATTTACTTCATAATGATCAATTAAAGAGAAAAACTTTATAAACGTAGAAACATTAACGTTAAGATTAGATGTGCTGGTGCTGAGTGGGCAGTGTGTCAGTACAGTTTGAGACAATGTTGCCACCTAGTGGAGAAGTAAGAATAGCACAACAAATTTCCTCCCACACACAGCACTTTCTGTATCAACCAAGCTCAATATAATGCTTATAATTATGCATACACTGATCTACTCTATACCTGCTTCACTTACCTGTTGGAAGCAGAGATCTGCAGAGAAAGGAACTGACCTACTGTAGATAATCCTTTCTTTCTATAATGAACAATTATATTCACCATAAACCCTTCTGCTTGTTATTTTCTCGATAAATCAGCGACTTGTTTGGTCTATAAAATGTAAAAAAAAACAACTAAATGTTTGGTGGCCCAGAGAGCTTAACTTAGTGCACCTTGAGAAAAGACAAGCAAATTGGCATGTATGTTTTTTCCATACTTACAGTGCGTTGACCTTTCTCAGCTCCATTTGTCCAACTAGCAGTGAAGAACAGCGACAAATCCTCAACATGTAGAAGACAGAACCAGAAATTTGGCATGTTTTGCTGTAAAAATTATAAATCTATAAAAAAACTGTCAGTTAACTAATTAACCTTTTTTTTTTTAAAGATTATTTTTGGGCATTTTTGCCTTTATTAGATAGGACAGATCAACAGTGTGAAGGGGTAAGAGAGAGGGGATGACATGCAGCAAAGGGCTGTGAGCTGGACTCGAGCCTGTGGCCGCTGTGGATAGGACAGTGCCATTATTCATGGGGTGCCTGCTTTATCCACTAAGCCACCGGACGCCCCAATTAATTAACTTTTTAAGTAAATAGCATTTATGTAGTTCTCATTTGAGTACTTATCTTGTCTCCTCTCAACAGCCTTCCTTTGGCCCCCATTTCAAAATATTTTAGGAATTCGCTATATTCATCCCAAAATTGTCCCTGAATGTTTACATATTTAGTCAAACCAATAACTCTCTCATATCTGTAGATGCCCAGTTGTTATGTTCTAGTTGCAACTTCTGTTCAGCAATGTGTTTTTCCGTCTCTGTTTTCAGAACTGCATGCTGGGAGTCGATAAGGACCAGGTGTGGATGGGCTCCGAGGACTCTGTCATCTACATCATCAGCATGGTGGCCATGGTCTGTAACAGACAGCTGACTGAACACAGAGCAGAGGTCACCGGACTGGCGCTCGACATGGACAAATACGGGTAAACACATACACACACATCAACTGACAAAAAATGCATCAGATCCTGTCACAAAACTTTGACACGCATTATTTTAAATTCCTTTTTTTAAAATATCAGCGCACTTTGTTATTCATCACTGCTTATTTCGTATCATTAAAGTGACCTTTTGATGATGTTCATGATTTAAATGTAGTTTTAAATTGTACATCAGTGTTGTAACTTCATACTTTTGCAATTTTGTTTCTGAACTTTGATGCTGGTTAATTGAATTGTTGTAAATTGAACTGAGCTGAAGAGAGAGAGATACAGACGTTCATGTAAATCATTTCTGAGTCAGAGTGACATGCAAAGTGATCCAATGTTCTTTAGCCAAAAAGTGGCGTACTCCTGCAGTGCTGAGGGAAGTGTCATGGTGTGGGACGTCTCGACACTACAGGTCAGATTCTTTATCATACATGATTCTTTTTCTCGAGTGCTAAATAGAAGTGCATATTATGTACGGTCATAGTAGGTCAAAGGCTTATCTAGTTATTTTTCTGTTTCAAACCAAAATGTTTCTCTTCATAACTAAGATTTTTGTGTTACTAAAAACTCAGGTGAAGAGGCACTTTCGCCTCTCCTGCGATCGTCTGCAGTCCGTCTACAGCTGTAACGGGACTCTCTGGTGCTGTAAGTTTCACACTCGCCTCGTTTGAGTATTATAACAGAAAACTTTGATGAGTTGCCGATTTAAAATTAATTAAATAATTGAACAATCTCTCTTTTTATTTTTGTCTTTCTCTCAGGCTCCAGGGACAACATAATGGAGGTGTGGAGGAACGGCTCATTGAAACATCGTCTTAATTTACCAGAGCAACAAAAAGGATCAACAGCCACATTCAGCTCAATACTGCTGTTACCTGAGGTACCACGCACACACGCATGCACACACGCACATACATGCATGCATGTATGCACACACACACACGCATGCACACAGTTTGTCTGTCAGTCTCTACATTGGTGTGTTGTGGTGTTTTATTTGACCCTTTCTCCTCTGTGTGCTTGTGTATGTGTTAGAAGGAGGAGCTTTGGAGCATTTGTGCGGACTCAGCAGAAGTGTGTATTTGGCACATAAAGGACATCGCCAAACCGTATCACCGCGTGGCCCTACAGGACTGCGCCGGATGTTACTGCATGATCAAAGTTAAAAACCAGGTTAATATACAGCACTGATGCACACATTCATAAAACACTTTATTAGCATCTACAAATGCATCATCATCATGTATGTAACATGAAAGAAAACTAGAATAAGGGCTCCAAAGTGTGTCTATTTAGTCCCATTTTAGGACCATTTTTGTTGACAGTGCCTCTGCAAGAAGCACCATTGCAACTTGCAAAATATTCATAGGAAGTATAAAAGACCTCTATTATATAAGAACAAATCAAATTTTGAGGGCAAATTACTTTATTTTTTGATTTTGGGCTGCTGGAAAAAAAATCTTGAAAACATTTTAATGAAGGAAAAACCTGACACCATGAACAATATTAATTTGGAAAATTGCCTGAATTAAAGTTCTGCATTTGTGAACCTTGAAATGTCTACATTTCGAAATGCTTGAGGTGTAAACATTAATTTCATTTATGTCCCCAGAAAACACCATCAAACGTAAGTTTGTGATAGTTTGTGACTTTTTCCTTTAAAATAAAAGAGCACATGCTTATTTCTGTAAATGTTCTGTTTATTACCACAGCATTTATCAGTAATAGTAATTAAACAGAAAAAAATGTGAATGTATTGCTTTGAATATTAATTTAAGAGGTGCTCCTGAAATGTTTCAGTAGGGAGCACCAGTATTTTTAGTGGAAAACAGCTTGAGCCCTGACATAATTTTTCAATTTTTCTAAAAAAAATGTCTTTTTCTCTCCAGGTGTGGGTCGGCGGAGTTGGCCGCAGCTCTGCCAAAGGGAAGATTTACATCCTGGAGACAGAACGCCATCAAGTCCTGAAGGAGCTTCACGGCCACAATGACAGGGTGACAGCGCTCTGCTCTGCGGAGGATCGCTACGTCCTCAGCGGAGCTGGTAAACACGACGGCAAGATCGCCATCTGGAAGGTGGAGTAGAGCTGATGACCGCCTGAAAGTGGAAAATTTAAAGTTGGAACTCGACTTCTTAAAGGCGGAGTCTTTGCTTCTGGATGAAGATTGTTGATATTTGAATTCAACACCAAAACAAATACAACCCTCCCATCAGCGCTCCTTCTGTTTTACCATCCTTTTTGCTCCAACTGCCTTTCTCCTTCTATATTCATGGCTGCTCTGAGCCACTTCCAGTGTTTCCCATTTAAAGAGCCAGGACTGTGTATAAACACCTAGTTTTTTTCAGCACATACACTCAGTGGACATCTGGCGGACCATAAGCGTATGTTTGTTAAATTTTGCAAAAAAGTATATTGGGATAGAATCGCTGACTGCACCTTTAATGCTGTTACTCTTTAAAACAGGCATGTCAAACTGGTCCACAGGGGGGCCGGTGTGGCTGCAGGTTTTTGTGCCAACCAACCAAGAGCACACAGTTTGACCAATCAACTGTCTGAAGACGGAGATCAGTTGATTAAATGAGTCAAGTCTGGTGTGCTGCTACTTGGTTGGAAACAAAACCTGCAGCCACACCGGCCCCCCTGTGGACCGGTTTGACATGCCTGCTTTAAAACTTCTGTGGGACCTCCTTTGAGCCAACAAAGTACACCAGGTTTTGAAACAGCGGGAAAAAAAATTAAGATCTGATCAAAATCTCAACCTCAACTTTCCTTTTGCGTCCCAGAGACATAAAGGAACCACTTGGTGGTCATGTGACGCAACCAGTTTACACAAAGTGTCTTCTGCTGCCTGCTATAAAGTAGTGATTTACAGCTGGAAAAACAAGTGCTAACACAGTATTTGTCGGTGAACATGAAGGACGAATGAAGACTAAATTAAGAGGAGTAGGCACAGGATGTGACAGATTGTTTTTTAACACAGAGTGCTTTCATTTTTGTATTCCACATGCTGCCTTATTTAATGTTCTACCGTGTTTAATACTGAGTTTTATCACAGCAGTATTATGTGGGAACATTGTGTGACCGAGCCTCAACTCCAGCTGTGTTTTGAGGTGAGCTTCTGCAGCTCAGAGGAGTCAAACTACCCTGAAAACCGTGGGAAAGCCCTGAAGAAAGTTTATTTTGATGGAAGTTATTCTTTAATGGACAATACTCAGTGGAGAGCGCCAAGAAATATGATGAAAGACGATACAAAGTTAGGAGCTGGACTCAAACTTGTACATGTGTTTCATATAAACAAGTTGAGTCCTACAACAGCTGCAATTTGATAAAAAACACACAAAAAAAGGACCGTTCCCACAGTGTTTGCGCTTTTTGTTTTCCTTTATCAGATGCTTACCTCATTTATAGACAGTTTCCACATTCTTTCTATTTATTTCCCTACAAGATAAGTTTTACCTGTGTTACAGAGTCAGTGGTTTTAAGCAGGAAATGCAAAATGTTTTATATGCAGACTGATGGGGGATGAAGGCCAAGTCCGGCTATAAAAAGCTTTATGCTTGTTAAAAATGTAGTTATTTGTAATTTTAAGTCATTATTGCCACTCTGTCATGTGAAAATGTATTTATAATCTGTAGACGTCTGTGTTCTCTGCATTTTTTATGGTATTTTAATTTGTTTATTATTACATAGTGTTATTTTTATTAACCAAGTGAAAAACAAAAGACTGAAGTTTTCTTATTTTTCTTTTTTTTCTGCTTTCGGAAAACTTCGAGACACTTTTTTTTTAACGAAATCTGAATCTTAATTTACAAGTGGGATTATGTTGGTTCATATCACATAAGGTTCATTTGGAGATTAAAGTTATCTTTAATTAATGTATTTATACATTGTACATAATTGGTAACAGAAAATACCTTAATTTGTAAACTGAAGTGGTGACAATGCAAACATCTCAGCCATCGATGTATGAATATTATCTTTACTTCACTTTTTTATAAAACAACATATGAAAGTGTATAATATCACAAGAACCGTTAATAAGATTTTCTAATATTTAACCAACAGTGAACAATGTAAATACACACTTTATAAAGAAGGTCCTCAACTTGTCTTCATTTTCAACAGGGACAAGTTTCAATTTACTCCGAGTGCCAATGGTGTCCAACCTGGAGGTTGCAGAGGCGTCTGGAGTTACTGTTCCTCTGACCTATGTTCTTTTTCCTTGTTCATTTTTTTTATAGATAAAACTAGGAGAAAATACTAAAAAAGAAATAATGCAAAAATAGCTCATGAGCAGATACTGCTTCACTTGAAGGGATCACTAGCCAAAAAGACAGAGAACTACTGCTCTATACAACATTTTGCAATCCAAAGTTTTAGGGTATGTATTTATTAATGCAGATATCCTGCATGCAGATGATTTTCTCCAGTTGATTTTACACCGATCAGCCTTAACATAAAAACCACTGACAGGTAAAGTCAATGACAATAATCATCTTGTTACAATGTTCTGCTGTCAGAGGTTTTCATGGTTTGGCTTATCATCGAAGTTGACTATTGAATTCCATCCCTGCGTTTCTGCATTTCTCACAGTTCACCGCAAGAGGGTGCTGTTTTATTGCAAGAAAACAGTTTAACTTGGAGCACTTTCTCTGACAAGAGTTGACTGAAATTCAGTTTTACAGATCAAAACGCATCAATAAAAAAGGGCTTTTTTCTTTATCAATCTGCCAGTTATTGCCTTTGCTAAATGATTTACTGCCTCGTCTATAAATTATTACAACATAGTTACAATTATAACTCTCAAGAGGTCAAGGTGGTCTTTATTGTATCCAGTCATCAGTCAAAAAGCAAAACAATATTCAGTTTTTATTCATATATGACAAAGAAAAGCAGCACATTTTTAAATTTGAAAGATTGTTTCAGTGTCCTTGCTTCTTCTGCTCTGACTGCAAGGTGGCAGAGTGATGTGTAAAGCTAGCTGCTCAGATGCATGCCTGTCAGCCCTCACATTTTTCCTGGGGTGATTCTTCTTCCTCTGTTATAGACGTTGTCGTTCGGTTAAATGACTTCTTGGCACTAGATGCTGCAGCTTATGTTCCACACTGTCACCTCCTTTACCGAAAGGAAATGTAGTAAACACATAAAAAGCGCTCAGGTATCTGATTCTGGTCACCTTACTGAAATCACATATTAATGTAGGAATTTAGGATTCACTGTGTCTAAATGTACGGGGTTATGCGGATGGTGGTAGGTGATACAGCTCATGCGTATGCTCAGGTGACTGAGCAAAAACCTGAATCCGTGTCTGGCTGCTGCTCTGTGAGTGACCTCTGACCTCCCTGTGCATGTTTTTACGTCAAAGCTGAACTGGAACTCCCAGTCCTTCAAACACTGCGCATGTGTGAGTGTGCAGCTCCGTGCAGTTTTATTCCCGTAAATCTGTATGTTGATGTGAACGTGTGTGCAGGACATTGTTGTGTTACATAAAGCCATAAGCAGCGGTTAATCTCTCAGCGTGCAGGTCCGCTCAGGCTTCGGCTGCAGGGGAAGATAAGTAGTTTTCTGTGTCTCCTGCAGCTTTTAATCAGTTTCCTTTAATCCATTAATGTTTGGTTACAGGAAGCAGGAGCTCGATTCAAGAGAAAAGAAACACAATTGTGGTTTGTGCTGCAACTTAAAGTACTGAAACAAAAACTCTAGTCAACAGAGGCACAGTGCTCTGCAGTTCAATGCAATAAACACAAAAGTTATTTTTTAAAATCAAGGCTGAAGACTTTTATTATATCAAATACATCTTCATTTCTTGTAACTTTTATTCTTATATTCTATAGCTGTCCTAATATACAGTATTTTATCTTGTTTTTGTTTACTACTCTAGCTTTTAAATGGGGTTTTTAACTGTATGTAAATGCCCTTTTTTGCACCTTGTCTCTCTGCTTTCAGTGTTTTTTCATTAAGCGCTTTGAATTACCTCGTTGCTGAAATGTGCTACACAAACTTGTCTCAACTTCATCAGCACTATAGCAGCTAGTGCTGAACTGTATGTTTTAGTTGGACAATATGACAAGTTTTGAGGGATAAAACTGGTGTAATTCAATATTTTTGTCAATAAATGCCTTGAAAACATTCAAATAACCAATGCAGTTAATACTTCTCACTTTATATCTTTTCAGTCCTACACAAGATTTCCATCTTTAAAACCCCCCGAAGCTCACAAATTTTGCAAATATTTATATACAGTATTCACCACAAACTAAGAAACAAATTAAGTAAGAGAGTTATGAAAAGAAAACATATTTAGTTATCATTTATGAAGAGTGTAATAACACTGAAAAAAGCAACACTTAGGAACGTATACATGTTTTTGCAGCACCAGGATGATTGAAAGGATTGAAAATAAGGCATGTTCATGACAATAAATAAACATACTCACTGCAACAGTGTGGCTCATTTATGCATTTTAAATTGTGTTCATAATAACAATACTACCACTATTACTACTGATATTAATAATAATAATGATAATAATATAATCACATCGGCCCTGTCCATGGTGTACCTGCCTTCCACCCAATGACAGCCGGGATTGGCTCCAGCCCCCCCGTGACCCTTGCGAGGACAAGCGGTTACAGAAAATGAATGAATGAATGAATATAATTACAAACTTTGTTTATTGAAAACAAAATAAAGTTGCAAATAGCTTTACCAGGTTTAACCACATTTTAAACATTTCATTTGTTCATGTCATCACCTCAGCACAAGCTGTCACAGGTTAAATTCCCACAGCACTAAATTTGCTTAAGATAACATCTGGTTTAGTGTTTTTGAAGGTTATGACAGACAGGATAAACAGGATAGAAGAGGAATGTTGCATCTGCCAGGACATGACAAATGACACACAGCTTTCAAATTACTGGAGTTATTCACTTCAGGCAGATATTTAACACTGGATGATGATGATTTAGGATGTTTTTGATTGAATCTGCTTCTTGAAGTGTAGAAAAACATCTGTTCTAAGGATACAGATATTTAGTCTCAGCTGACTGACACTAAATGTCCAAAAGTCAGTTATTTTGTTATTTTAATTTTTTTTTAATTTTTTTTTTATCACATTCCCATCTCACACGACCTATTTCTCTCTGTTTTGGTATCACCCTCAAGCATTTAACCTTGGAAAGCAGTTTTTCCACATTTGAGTGCTCTTTATTATTGTTTTTCTTGATAATTGGAGTGTCACATGGCGTGAGCAAATTATAGCTGTCATACAATCCCCAAGAAACCCAACCCTCCTGAGCTGCAGGGGAGCTCAGAGAGATCAAGGGGACATCACCTCTCCAGCAGCATAACATCTGACAGAGCTGTAAGTCTGGGTGTTTACCATACAGGTCAGAACTGCACATTAGTTTCAAAAGAATTTAAATGTCACTATTTAGGCCCCTGCTGACCTTCGAACACACACACACACACACACACACACACACACACACACACACACACAAAACAAGTTTTCCCACATTTGTGCACTCTTTACTGCTGTTTTTCTTGATAACTGGAGTGTCACATTAGTATGAGTAAATTATAGCTGCATGCATTCCCCAACAGGCCCAACGGTCCTGAGCTGCTGGGGAGCAGATCAGATGTGTTTTTACCCTCAGGGACATCTCCTATAGTGTTATGCAAACTTGTATAATCAGAGCTTTAAAGGGGACCTATTGTGCTCATTGCCATATTTATACTTGTATTTGGGGTTTCTACTAGGATATGTTTGCATGCTTTTGTGGTCAAAAAACACTTAATTTTCCTCATACTGTCTTTGCTGGATCACCTGTAATCACCCTCTGTCTGAGGCGCTCTGTTTTAGCATCTGTCTCTGTAAGTCCCACTCCCGAAAAAATCCCAGTCTGCTCTGATTGATCCATGTTTCCATGTTCCACTATATTTCAGTATCTCTCAGGCCTCCAGGGATTATGTCAAGATTTGAAGCCAGTTTTCGTGTCGGCCAAACAGTGGAACTACAACTTTTGGGTCCCCCGTGCCATTGGGCCCAAAAAGGCTTTTTTCTCATAAATGTACATCATGAAAGAGATGTTCTGTAAATCAGTGCTTCACAACCCCTGAGGAATGACTTGTTTCACTACTGAGATTTGATCCATCCAGTCCGATAGCATTTTGAGAGTTTAGAAAATGTATTTATTTTGTATTTTATCCCTGTTTAAGTTAGCTGAGTGCTAAACTGGAAGTAGTTGACTCTACTGTGCCTCATATGGGTTACACATTCAGGTTATCTGAAGGCTAAACAAAAAAACATATTGGAAAAAATACAATAACAAAATAAATGATAATAATAAAGTGTATTTTTATAGCATATGTCAAAACCAATGTTACAAAGTGCTTTACACATAAAATCACGTCAAATATATATGTTCAACACAAAAGAAAAATATAAAAACAATGGTTGAATTTAAAATCAACCACAGCAATGCAAGACTTAAATGCAGTCCAATCCTTTAAAAAGTAATTATGGGAATGCCTTTTGACATCACTATCTTCTTTTAAAGTGATTGAAAGGAAGATAGTGATGTAGCAAAAACAGTAAACATGAAATATGTATGATAGTAATAAACAGCTGGATCAAGATATAATAAAAATAAATTAAAAGATTGCCTAAATTAAAAGACAAATTAATAGATGAAAATATGTTTAATTTCCCTCTAAAACAAAGTGACTTTTAAGGTACAAGGTACAATATACATTTATTTGTCATTTTTTTAAACGTAGAAAAAAAAAGAAAATTAAAATTTGTCCCTGCTGCATATTTGATGCCAATATAATGCTACAGATAAAGTTTCATAAAACAATTTGAAGCAAAAAATACCTCAAAATTGTAGTTGAGTACAAGATTGCTATGAATTTCTGACACTAAATATTTTTCTTTACGGTATTCACCTTTAAGAGTTCAGACTGCTTTGTATACCACCGCCGCGGCTCCGCCCATTTATGCAAATTAGCCGTGACGTTGACGGAAGCCAGCGCTACGTCTCTTCTTCCGAGAGATATTCCTTTAAAGGCGTATTTAAAGCCCTGGCTTCAGTTGCAGGAGTAGCAGACAACCTATGCAACAAAAGCTGCTGCAGAGCCGAGCGACCGTCCGACGGCTGAGCGGACACAAACACCGGAGCCAGCGGCTGACACCACCCGGCGAGGTGAGCTCCGTGTCCGGGTAAAGCACCGGCGACGAGAGGGGACGAATATTAAACATTTTGTAGCCGAGGTCGGTCAGCTCCGGGAGGCGGAATACACAGCATCTCAGGTTGCTGCTGCAGAGAGGAGGAGGAGGAGGAGGAGGTGGAGGAGGAGGAGGGGGAGGCATTTACAGTAGTTTGTGCAGGCCTGTGTTAAAAACAAAAAGAGAGCAGAAGGAGGTGCAGACAGCCCGACAAAGGTCAGGCTTTATAATTAGGTTACTGTCATTATTAAGTGATTATAATTAGCATTTCTGAATGTGGAGAAGATGTAGAAACACAGGAGAGGCTCGGGGTTGCAGTTTGAAGAGTAGCTTCATTTCCTTCATCACTGCATATTTTATAATTAACCAGGAAGGAGAAGTTAGACACACCTGACCAATCAAAACAAAAGAGCAGCCAGTATGTTTGGGCCAATAACTCTAAAGACATTAGGCATTTCCACTTTTGCAATTATTGCATCATTTGTTGTTGTCATAAATTACTTTTGATGGGTTAGATGTCATCAGTTGAGGGTGCTGGTGCCACCGGGCTGCAGGTAAGACTTCAGCATTAGAAATAATGGTATTTATGGTTGAAAGTACCAGTAGTACCACAGAAAGAAAATGAGTCTGCAATAATTTCATAAAGCAGTTAGTTATTTAAGTAGTTTCTGAAGCAAAAGCACAAAAAAACTCTGGTTCTAGCTTCTCAAATGTGAGTATTTTCTTATTGTTTTAGGATTGTAAATTGAATATCGTGTTTTGGACTGTCGGTCAAACAAAACCAGCATTTGTCACCTTGTTGTTTTACTGTGCTTGCAAGCAACTTAATAGATTTTTTCAGAAAAATAACTGCACATCAAAATAATACTCAGTCAGTATTAAGTCAACAGAACTCCTGAACATTTTTTGCTGTCAAAAACATGCAAAAATGTGTTTTATTTACTTTGAATGACCTTGAATATACATCCATTTGATGCTACTTATATACTGTTTGTATCTGAAAGGATTTTACACACATCTCTGTGATTCGGTGTACAGTTTTTGTTTAAATGTATCTAGTTGGATGGTTGTTGCTTCACTCAGAAAAGGCAGAGTGTCGTTTAAATCGTCTCTTATGCAAAATACCAAAACATTCGGGTTCTAGCTTCTCTAATGTAAATATTTGTTGATTTTTGTTAGTGTTTTATGGTTTTAAGTTGGTCAAACAAAACAGGCAATTTCAAGATGTCAGTATGCTTGGGATGCAAACTATTAATTGATTTATCCAGAAAATAACGTGCATTAATATAACAGTGTCAGTATTAAATCAACAACAGAGCTCCTGCACATTTTTGTCGTGAAAAACATTTTAAAATCATGTTTTATTTAGCTTAGAGAGCCTCTAATGTACATTAATTTGACTTTACTTACTTACTGTTTCTGTGTGAGGTATTGTACACACATTTCTGTGATTTAGCATACCGTTTTGTTTAAATGTATCTTTGTTGGATGGTTGCTGCTTCACTTTGCAAAGGCAGTGTCCTTGTGAGTGCGAGTGTCAATGTTAAATCGTCAACAGAGCTTCTGTACCATTTTTTTTACTTAGCTCAGTGGACCTTAAATACACATCCACATATCTGCTGTTTCTATCAGAAGGTTTATACACACATCTCTGTGATTCATCTTATAATTTTTGTTTAAATTCATCTTTGTTGGACAGCTCCAAAGGCATCGGTGCACAGGTTGACTGTCATTAAAGTAGTTTCTTATTAAAAAGTACCAGAAAAACTCTGATCCTAGCTTCTTACATGTGGATATTTGTTGTTGTTGTTTTTTTAGTGTTTTATCATAGTAAATGGAACATCTTTATGTTTTGACTGTTGGTCAAAAAAACGGGGATGCACACTATTAATTGGTTTGTCCAGTAAATAACTGTATAGATGAACACAATAATATCAGCTCAAGCACCCTTTTCTGTCAGAAAATGTTTAAAAATAATGTTTTATTTAGAGTAGAAGAAATTTTAATATACATCAATTTAAAGCTACTCAACTACTGTGTATATCAGCAGGATTCTACACTATTTTTTTCTGATTTAGCGCACAGTTTGGTGTAGATATATTCTTGTTGGACGGCTGCAGCTCCATCAAATCTCAGGTGCACAGGCAGAGTGCTGGGGGAGAGACTTTGCATTAAGTGTTTTGCTGGCTTGTGTGTGCTCTGCTTTATTAGCAGCTACTGATTTATTTCCATGCTCGTGCGCATGAACGAGTAAGAGCGGATGTGCGTATTTGTTGTGCTGTTGGGTGCTGTATTGATCTAATGTATAGTATAACACAGGCGTAGATTCTGAGGGGAGAATGCAGGCTACGCACCCCCCCTGTATTATTTAGATCATATGCATTTAATAAAAACATGAAAGTAGCCGAGGTCTTTTGATGAAATGATAGACATTTCAACCATAAATTAATTAATAAAAGGCGGAATTTATGCATATTAAATATCCACAGTGCAAGAAATTTGGTGTTTGATGCTAAAAATCTCCTTGTGTCATATGTGTCCCCCCACTAATGCTGAAACAAAACTTACACCCTTGCAGGAAAACCTGACTTTCTGAGTTTGTGTGCACTATGCTGATTTGCTGAATCTTAACTCTTTGCTTTTCAGGTACGACTGCAGGGCTTGAAGTTGCAGCCTGGACCAAAACGTCGACGTCTCAGCGACATTTATGAAGCTTTCAAGGCCTTTTAGTGAGTCTCTCATGCATGAACACTTAGGAGATAGCACTCATTTCTCTTATTCACACTTAACTCTGTATTTTAGAGTCCTCTTTTTGTGTGTTATTTTGCTGTTTCGTCGAGTAAAGCTGCATAAAAACAAAACAAAGGTCCCAAATAGTGATGCAAATGGCCAACACATGTTAGATGTTATTCCTCTATTTTCTTTCTGCTTAAAACCACAACTAGCACGAGCAGAACAATGCAACTTAGATGTGCAATGCCCTTGGTTTAAACACAAAAACACAGTCATACTGTTAACACCTCTCCCTTAGAAATCTGTGTCCCTTTGTGTCACCCTCTTTCTTTCGACATGTCGTGATGCATCTGAGTTTCAGGTTGTTCGAGACAGTCTGCTTCAGCTGAACTGAAAGCAAACGACTTCCTCTTGATGAAATGTGTGCTGACTATCAACGGGTGCTGAGTCAGCATTGCAATATTACCAGCAAAATACAGCCAGATCACGAGCAGACAGTCACATGAGACTCATGAACCTCAACATATATTTGCACAGATGTTGTGCAAACAGAGCGTCCACCGCCATATGCATACATTCACAAAGGCTTTTGATCATCCCTCCATATACAAATATTTTGATACTTTGCATGTGGAACTGGATTATATTTCCTTAAATATGTAAATAATGTCCTAATATGTCTCCTTTCGTGCCAATTTATAACACAGATCATAACTTTATGTTCTCTACATGTATTGCACATAGTATTCTATCACAGTGGGACCTCTACTTTAAAAAGATAAATATGTTCCTGGAGGTTGATTTGTGGCCCAAACACACAAAACGCACCACATATTACAGACTGACTTTGGCACATTGTCAGACTGCTGTTGAATACCGTTCTATGAGCCCACATCATACTCACTGAAACTCCAGATCTGTTGGTTTAATGGTTTCCACACCACACGATGAAGCGTGAGAGTCTCAGTGGGAGGTGATGCAACCTGCAGGTTCCTTAAAACGAGAGGGAGCCCTGCTGAAAGGACATTTTAGATGCTTATTGTGCACAGTGGCGATCCCAGACTCTGGGGGAGCCCCAGGCCCCCCCAACACATCCGGGTGTCGTTTTTCCTCCTTTTCTTGTTCTTTCTTTAGTTTCTTATCAGAGAGGTATGCTTGATCATTGTGCTGACACTTGCACAAAATGTATTTTTGACAGTTACAGATTGTGTTGTAGCACTTGAGATTGGTCTTAGTCTCAGGACCAGTCTGTAGACCATTTTAAGAAGGTCTCGGTCTCATATCAGTCTCAGTTAGTATGGTCTTGACTACAACACTAGTTACAGGTAGGTTGCTTAGTGCTCTAACTTACTGGATGCCATATGCCACTGAGGAGGGGGGCAGTTGTGTGCTGTATAGTACCTTTTATTAAAGGTTTAAATGAGCTTATAGTTGTCATTGCCATATTTGCCAATATGAGTACCCATCAGGGGCCTCTTTTCCAAAATTAATTTTGGGGTGCACCCCCTGATCGAGCAAGTCCCCAGTTCGAGTCCACACTCACTCTCTACAGGTAGAACTGTCCAATGAAGGCCACAATGCCAAAGTGAATCTGCAAAATATACAACAATGGAAAACAAATGTGCTCTTGCATGTTTTTAATTGGCTAATGCTTCTCGTTGCTGGATGATGTCACATTGTGCTGTAGCAACCGTTGAGCCAAGCAATTTTTTTTTGGCCAGAAGTTAAAGTAACAAAAAATGCAGCTCTTTTTCTTTTGGCTCAAAACCCACCGTCTTGCCGAGGTGGTTTAAAGGTATACTATGCAGTTTGTAGATTGTTGGCTGACCAGCAGAAGTAAAAGCTAACTCTAGATTCATTTTGTGTGTTTTTTGCATCTTAATGTCTCTAGTTTATTCTGTGCTGTGTCTCTTAAGCCATTTTCTTATATAAACTCCAGTCAATGTGAGGAGAATCACGTTTGGACATTGTCTAGTTTCTCTTTCACACAGGTAAACTGGAGATTGTGTCAGAAGTGTTCTCACTTACTGGAAATACGTTTGGTTTAGGCAAAGAGCTGCACTCAGGTAGAGCGTGCAGGAGATGGGACATGAGGCTGATTACATCACAGTCTCTTACCGTTCCTTGAATTTGTCTTAAGATTTCAGCTTTGGTCCTTACCAACAGAAGTTCCCGAATCCTGTCATCTCTCCAGGTAGACATTTTCATTGATAACGTTGTGTAAATTTCCCCTCTTCTTCACCCTCGGATGTTTGTTTGCTTCATGATGGAAGCTCATAAGCACACCCACTCGCAATTACCACGTCATGTGGTCACAACTGGATACTACACAGACTTTGTACAAGGGTGCTGGCAGGATTAAGTAAACCCAACCTCACCTGAGTGCTGTTGGAGTACACGCCCATAAACATCCCAAGCACAGAAAACACGGGCAGATGGTAGAGTCGCTGCATAAAAACACACCGCCGCACACTTCTATGAGTCATAAGTCATGATTGAGAGGGTTTAATTTTGACAAGTCTATATATGTCCTTTTTAGGAAAATCCTGCAAAGGATCCTGTCTGCCTTACACTATTGCTCTCTCAGCATCTATGTCTTTCTCATATATTACACACACACACACACACACACACACAGAGAGAGAGAGAGAGAGCTGATCTGGCTTTGTATCCTGAACCCTGATCCTGAGTGTAGATAACCCACTTCATACTGGTGTGAAGTTTTTGTACACAAACCAGAGAGAGAGAGAGAAAGAAAAGAGGGAGCGAGTATGTTTTCCCACCTCTGATCAGAGCGCAAGACTGTGTGTTTATGTGTGTGTGTTTGTCATCTCACTTACATCAATGCCATTGATAGCCCCCCTTATCTCTACCAGATCGCTCTTTCTCTTACACACACACATACACATGCACATACACACATAGTTGTTGCAGCTATAAATGCCGTTGTGTTGTTTGGAGTCAAGGCATTCAAACAGCTGAGGGAAAAAGATGACAGGTTGCTGCTCTGTTTACATTTTTTTCCTTAATTTTTTTTGATCCAACCGGCAAATTTCAGATGTGAATTATGTAAAGATCTGGCATGGCCTTTCGCACGTCTGGTGGGTTGTTTACTTTCTAGGTGGGTAAAAAAAAAACGCCACTATTCTTAACTTTGGCTCTCTTAGCTTTGAAGCTTTATCCTCTCTGGACTTCCTCTTCCAATAGCAGACTAACATTTATGTCTTGGAAAAATAGAAAGCAGATGTGACAGTTTGATTCATCGGCTGTCTAATAGGTGTGTGTTTGTGTTTCTGTGTGTGTGTGTGTGTGTGTGTGTGTGTGTGTCTGCAGGCAGTTATGTTTGTTTGTGTGTAGACTGTCAGCAGCACTTCATGCATTGCTGGTTGGTTTTCTCGTGGTGGAGGACTGTTATCAAAGTCAATATCAGATGGCTGTACTGTATTTAGCCCTGGCTTTGTGTTAGAAGAAACACACACACACACACACACACACACACACACACACACACACACACACACACACACACACACACACACACACACACACACAGATGCTCTGTGTAGCCAGAGAGGTTTTCAATAACACAAAACGTCTTCTAAGAATAGAGACTTTCCACTTTGTCTTCTTGTCCTCCTGTCAGCTCTTCTCAACTCTATCTTGTCTACCATTTCTCTTTTTTTCTTTCTTTCTTCAACTGTCTTTCTTATTTGTGCCTGTTTCTATTTTTGGCTTGGGCTCCAGAGTCACACTGAGAAATCTCTTCAGTTCTGTAGTTTGTTTCAAGTGATTTTAACTCATTACATACACGTGCAGACTTTGTAAACACAGGAAAACCCGCTCAAAATAGGCAATTGACTCCTTTCCCATTCCCGTTTTTTAATTTTTTTTATTTTATTGTCTCTGTCACATTGGAGGTCACATACGCACCAGTAAACAGAGCTAGTAAACAGTAGAAAGCAGCATGGAAGCCACTGAAAATGTGACAGGGGTTACTTTTAGAATATGTGTTACTTATCCAGTCTCTAATCAAAAGGTGGTATTGACTAATTTGGAAAGATTAATGGAATCTGAGATGACAGAGACTTGCAGAAGTTATCGTCAATCACGTCAGAAAAGGGGCAAAATTTAGCGTGTTATTTTTCCATCACTGCTGATCGAGCAAGTGGGAGCTTGAGCCGATAAATACACGTGACTACTGCATTGTCATTTTTTCTGGGAATATATGTTGATTGTAAACTTTCCCACTAAAGACATAAGCCAGATCTTATGGGCATTTTTGTCCAGTGATTAAAGGGGATTTATAGTCCCTGTGTGAATGAATAAAAATGTGTTCAACTTTTGAGAATAAAACATAACAGTGATGTTCAAGTTATCACCTGTAGATTTCAGAAAGACTTTATTCGTGACTTTGGAAACAGCAGTTGGCAAAACTTTCTACCACAACAGCTATTAGATGATTGACAGAGCCAGTGAGTGTTTTTTTCTGCCATTTTTTAGAATAAAAATGTAGTGTAGTGTAAAAAATGGGATTTGACTCCATGACAACTAGGAAAACTTAATTTTCTGATGATCATGTGATATGATTAAAGGCTATAGAACAGCTGCAAAACTGACCCTGTGAGGAGACTGGTTTGTTGAAAGTAAGAGGTTTTAAATTGATTTTAAAGACCTTTTTGCAATAACCAAAACATTGACATTATCAGCTGTCATTAGAAAACAGAAGCTGATAGTGTTCAGTAAAGACATGCTTTTTCTTATACCATGAACTTCTTAATAAAACCTCTTATATTAAATTAAAAAAAACCCAGCCCCAACAACCTTGTTTACAATGGTATCTTTTTATTTCTCTCAGTAATTAGTGGTCCATTTAATGTTAAAGGTCACCTGATCTCACAGAGCACTTTATGTAGAAAACAACTGGCCTTTATCAGAGATTTCTGTGCTCCTAATTACTGCTGTCAGAGCAGAACAATGAGCTGGCATTTGACTCAGGCTTTTTCTTTTAGAGGTGTGAATTCCTCTCTTTAGATTTTCCATAATCATGTGTGAAGAAACAATTCTGTCTGCCTCCGAATTAGGAACGCAGCTAAACTGGAAAAGTCAGCACCAGCAGACCCTTTCAAGACACAATGCAAGTACTAGAAGCAGCCCTTTTTCGCAGAGATCGCACCATAGGGACTGAATTACAGTGGGATCGTGCTGCTAAAGTGTAGTTTAAATAGCAGGCCACCATCTTGAAAGCAAAAGAGGCATGACGGGCTTGACGCCTCTAGTGTGACATATAACATGTCGGCAGCGCTTTATAAACAACAGTGGCATAACATGGCAATAACAGGCATCCGCCATGTCTGTTATATGACGGCTGATCTCATCATCTGCTCGAAGGGTAAAGAGCTCCCGAACTTCATTGTTTTCCAAATTTTTGGACATTTGGGTTGTTCTTTGAGTTAGCTGCTTACTGCTGCCAGCTGCTTTTTAAATCGTCTGTGGTCAGTCGCACCCATAACATGTTGTCAAAATGTCACTCCCTAGTTTAGACCCAGGGGATGTCAATTTTTTTTTCTAGGATAGTGAAGGCATTAACCTTCCCTACTCCTCTCCTAATTGGCTAGCACTCGCTACCTTTGTTGGTTGGATTGCTTATGTTTCAGCAAGAAGAGTGTAATTAACGAGGGTAATATTATCAGGGAAAACCAATTGAAGGCAGAGTAGGGTGGGTCATCTCTTTGCCAGAAAAAAAACCTCACCCATAGGACAGCTGTTGTTATGTTCACTTGTGAGAGGTATGTGCATTTTTTGCAAGTTTAACCAAAGGGAAATACAGTTCCTGTATCTGCCCAATGATTTGGATCTGCTCCCAAATTTAACGGGTTCTTCTTATGCCCGTGCTTCACCCGTTCACCAAGTTTCATGAAAATCAGGCCAGTGGTATTTCAGTAATCCTGCTGAGAAACAAACAAACAGACGCATCAGCACCGAAAACATGACCTCCTTTGAGAGGTAATACATACATGCTATTATTAAAGCCAGTCAGTGAGTCGCTGTGAAACATTTGCACTTAGAGCCAGTTTTTCAGGCATTAAAGTTTTCTCTCTACAAAGTTTGCTTTCAAAGTCATTTTATCCTGCGTCAGTAATGTCACCCTTAAATCAAATAATGGAGCTTCTCTCTTAAGACATCTCTCGGGGTTCTGTCCAATCTCTGTTCTCATCTTCACTGACTCATCCTGTCCCAGGACAAACTGACGTCCCACTCTCCAATTAAAATACCAAAGAGCTGACTGGATGCCAGATATGACTGGCAGTGAATCAGATTTGCTTTGTGCCCAGCATCTTTGGTGTCCTTTACTTCGTCTTTATTGGCAGCGCATGCTGCGCCCAGTACTCTCACACTTATTCATCCTTCTGTTGTCTGTGCCACAGTTTGTTTACCTTTTAACTTTTGGGTGTATGTTATGAATTACATGACGTTATTAATGAGTTATAGCATTGTTTTCAGGCTTTGGATGAAAGGTGGGGTATGCAGCCTTCTGTGTTTTTTTAGATTGTCATTGTGTGTTGGAATGTTGTTTTTGTCCGTTAAAAAATCCAGAACAAGTCTTGATAGACTGGTCTGCAGCCCCAAGCGATCTTTACACACACACACACGCAATGTCTGCTGATCATCTGTGTGTAGTTTAAAGCAGGCTCTGTTGTGTTACAAATTAAGCTTCATTTCTTGTGGGATATTTGGAATCTGACATCAGAGAGCACAGGAAGGTTATTTGTAATGCAAAATTTTTGTGGAGTTGGGTTGATTTCTGATTTTGACGGTGCGGTCTAACCTGACGCAGCAGCTGGTTTGTCATAGAGAACCATCTAAGAAGCCGCCATTAGAAACTGGCTGTAAGAAGGCAGGCACTTTCAGTAAATACTTAAGTAATACAATAAATACTGCTCTTCTCTCAATTAAGAAATACTCTCCAGTTCTGATGCTACTGCAGTATGTACACTAATAGCCTCTTAAGGAGCTGCCATCATTGTTCTGAACAAACAGTCGCCTCTCCGTTGTCGCACAAACCTGAACGGTGCCTGTAGTTGCCAGTGGCTACTTACAGGACACTAATTGGACAAAAGCACAATATGTAAAGCTGGCAAGATGGATTTTCTTTTTTTAAAGATTTTTTTTTGGCATTTTGCCTTTATTAGACAGGACAGGACGTGAGCGTGAAAGGGGGGAGAGAGAGGGGGCGATATGCGGCAAAGGGCCATGAGGTGGAACCCGTGGCCGCTGCGGTAAAGACATTGCCTTTTTAAATGGGGATGTCCACTCTCAAAATCCCAATATCAGTCCTGTCTTTTTAACTTTATGCAATTATAGGCCAATGCAGAAAAGTGAATACTTGAAAACTCAAAATACGTCTTCACATTGATACAAAGATCTTACAGAGATACAATACTGCCTTAAAAACTCCAAACATTATATATTAATATGTTATATTTAGATATGACCCAGCTGTACTGTCAAGCCACTGCTTATAAAGCTTCACCTCCTAGTTTTCTATAATTGGTTAGCATGCTGCTTTGTTTGTAGGATTTTTTGTATTTTTTTGCATGCCTGTATTGGCAAAGTGATCGAATATTTCAGAAATGTGATTTTGTGCCAAGTAAGCAGATTGTCAGACCAGCTTAAATGGGAAAAAACTGACCATTTCAAATAAGTATTTCCATTCTCAATAAATTACTAAATATTTGGTTAGATAAATAGCAACAAAAGTAAAAAATGTCTTATCAATCAGTCAGTACTCCATTGCTAACACTGACATTTCAAAATCCAAAGATATTAATTTTAATACCAGTGAAAAAAAACAGCAGATATTCACTTTTGAGAGTCTGAAACCTGTGGATTTTGGGGGCATGTTTTTGCTTAAAAATGACGTATTGATTCATCAATTATCTATTAATTGATTTTCTGGTGAGGATTGCTTCAGTTTCTAGACATGAACATGTAAAACTAGCTGAATATTTACAGAGTGAGTCGTCTGGAAGGGACTGCACACACGGACAGGTGGTCAGGTATCTGCGGTGAAAGACAAGAGGACATAACTGGCCGTGTGCCAGTAATGTCATTAACACTGTTAGTAATACTGCACTCAGAGTAATGGGAACACACACACACACACACACACACACACACACTCACACACACACACCACACACACACACAATTACCCGTTTGTTCCCTTTTGGTCTGATTTTCGTGCTTAAGAGGAAGAACATCCTTTTACACAGTTTTACAGTTTCAGCAGTAACACTAAACTGACATTATTATACATTTCAGCATCACATATCAGTTAAACAAGGATCAGTTTACTGTACAAGAGATACAGTGAAACATTTTTCTCTTTTACATTCTCTATTTGTCTAATTATGTGCTTGTTTTGTTTTTGTTGTCACTCTGTGGGATGGATACTAGCCAGAGTGGTAGGTTTTATTGCAGCCTCCCAGATATAGAAATGTGCACTTTCATAAAACAATTTGGGTTAAACACTCTGACAAATGATTTGATTGTGTGTTTTAGGGGACAGGCTATTGATTTCTTATGTGATTTTTGGATTGTTTTTGTACTAGGTGTCCATATGCACCACATTTTTTTTAGGATTGTTTACTGAAAATGTCCTCAGAGAACGGTCTTTGCGTCTCGGTGAAGCGTTTGATAAAGTCGAGCACCATTATGAGTCACCACAGCTTGCTGCCAGATTTGATCATAAAATGTTGTGGATGCTGCAGATGAAAACACTGGTGGGATGATGTTGTAGATGCAGGAAAACCACTTACTAGACTGAACCTGACATTTCTGTTGAAGTTGTGGATGTTACTTTTTCCTTCCCAACTCATCTGTTGCTCATCTTATCAAAACATTATTGACATTTTTTTCTGGAGTCAGATTTAATGCATTTTATGCCATCAAAATGTGGCATAGATGTCGCTGGCATGCGTCTACTGACATGTCAGTTTTCAATCAGAGACTGTTTGTGTGCAGCTTATGGGCGATGTTTGCTGGAGTATTAAGCCGCAGGTTTGGTTAGACTGTCTGACACACTTTGGTTTATAACAAAACCAAAGCTAAATTTGTTCCATGTGCCAATCCTCAGCCGTGTCCTTCTCTGACAAATAAACAACATGTGAGGAGAGGAACAAAACAAACAAGGCAGAAAACCTTACTTTCATCTATTGTTTCATATCAACAACTACTTTTTTTTTTTTTTTTTACAACTGATGGGTGGGTTTTATTTTCGTCGACTTGACAACAGGAAATTCTGGAGAATAAGACATTCCTCTGTGGTTAAAGCAGTGCCAGGCTTGAGCAACCTTGCACCAAAAATGTAAATTCAAATGCAATAATAACTGAGGATTTATATTTTGGCTCATGTCAGAACTGCAGGGCAAGACTGTTTGCATGATAATCCTCATGTGTTTGCACATTTTGATCATTTGACTTTGTTGCTGTTGAGAACTAAACCTGTGCGTGTGGTCAAGTAGTTTGATGCTGCTGAAGTCAGTTGGCTTTTATCAGTATCATGCATGAGGAGTGTGTGTTTTGTGTGTGTGTGTGGGTGGGTGTTTTGTGTGTGTGTGTGTGTGTGTGTCAGCTTAACAGTGGAATATTCCATAAGACGTGTGGGCGGGGTTAAGACTTGCACCATCTTTAGGTCTTGTGCTGTTTTGAACAGGTCTTTGCAGGCAATTATAATTCTTTTGGCTACTAGTAAAAGAAGCTGGTGTGAAAAAATGATGCTTGGTACAAAAAGAGAACAGTTTTTTTTATCAGTGCTTTAGTGTTTAGCTGCTTTACGTCGGCTTGTGGGGTAAGCAGCGGGGGTTTTATTATTGTTTATTAGTGAGGTTTGAGCTGAGTTAGAGGCAGGTTTGGGGTTTTATTTCAGTTTTGATCAGAGAAAGGGAAAACTAAAGTGTGTGACAGATGGTGCTTGGTCACACTGATAGCTGGATGGAAAAAAGACGGCCTCAAATTGTGAGATATGTCCAGTAGATTTGTATCACCTCCCTGCACGCCCTTTGAGTTTCTCTTTTCTGTCTCCTCTTTGGCTGGCTGCTCCCTTGTGGTTATAGCCTCAGGGGGCCGTAAGGGGGGAGGATACCCGCACACACACACACACACATAAATGAACACACACACGCATACACATACACACACACACAGACCCTCTCAAAGGGGGCAGGCCCTCAGGGTCAGAGGGATCGGATGCAGGCAGGGGGTGCAGTAATGTGATGTTGGGTAGGGGGTACTGTAGTCAAAGGGGGGCACAGATGAGGTTTGAGGTGCTGAGCTGCTGAGCTACAGTCCTCTGTGTGTGTGTGTGTGTGTGTGTCTGTGTGTGTGTGTGTGTGTGTGTGTGTGTGTGTGTGTGTGTTTGTGGTTATGTGGTGAGGGTGACACACAGCCAGTAACGTGACTCCGGTGTAGAAGCAGGCCAAGGCTGCTGTCAGCAGCTTGTCAAAACCTTCACTGTATCCAGCTTCAAACACACAGACCTGCAGGAGTTAATGCAGCATCTTTACATTTAATCATAAGCTATTAGTTGGCATAGTAGTTGTGGGGATAGAAAACTTCTGGGTCACTAGCTAACATAAAAATGATACTAAATTTATGAGACAGTTGAAACTACATTGACATCAACTGATTAGACAGGCTCAGATCAGCAGGAAGTGGATCTAGAAAACAGTGTGTGTATGTTTGTGTGTTACTTCAGTGCCCACAGACAGGTCTGTCTCTAACAAAGAAATAATATCATATTTTGATTAAATAGTGCAGTTTTTTTTAAGCTGTGGTCACCATCAACCTGTCTGAATAGGGGCCTTGTGCTGCTTTAGCACATTTTTGCTTTAGCCTGAAACCTGAAAGGGACTGTTTGTTATTTATTTGGGAGAGGGCGGTGCACGAAGGAGAAGGCATGTCAAATTTTTTTTTTAAACAGTGGGGAGGAACTTAGGTTTATTATTTTTTGCTTAGGCGAGGGGCTTACTACGTTAAATGGCTGTATTTTTTATTTATTTAACTGCCTTTTTTAAATGTATTTATTTTTAAGAAAGCTTGTCTTCTTTGAAAATTGCCAAAGTTAAAAAAATTATCATAACCAGAAACTGTAAAAATAGGAAATTATTGTTATATTTTAAGATTTCTAGTGGTTCTTGGAAACATTATGTTGAACAAACGCTTCCATTAATAACAAAACAAAACAAAACAAAACAAAAAATCATCAAAATCACTTAATTCTATGTCTCATTTAAAATTTGGCCAGAAATCATCCATTTGCACTAACTAACCAGCATACACGCCAAGAGTGAAAAACCAAGGCTTTTTTCCAGTTTCAGGATTTTGTCTTAAACTTTTCACTTTCAAACATCAGAGGGTCAGTTTTTGAAATCTAACGTCTTTTAAATCAAGTATTAAAACCCATTTCACAGACTTTTTTTTATATGTCGTGTTGTCTATTTTAATTTGTCTTTTATCTTTCAATTTATCTTTTTACTCTGTCTTGAACCTGCTTAATAGTCTATTATTAATATTTATACCCTGTGTATACTGCTTTTATTCTTCTAATTGTAGGCCTGTTTATCTTTATTGGTGTGGGGTTTTTATTTATTTATTTATTTATTTTATTCATTTCTATCTCATCTGTCCTTTTAATGTTTTCGCCTCAGATCAAAATCACGCAAGGAGGCTCTGGGAAAAATATTTGTTACCTCAGGGAAGGTAAAAGAAAAAAAACAAACAAAAAAAAAAACACAACAAAAAAACAAAGTCACATCCCAGCAACCCCCCTCCTCTAATAAATAAAGAACAGTCCCTACAGTAGCTTGTGGAAGTAAAGCTAATGTAGCGAGTGAGAGATGATTAGCTGAAGGACTAAAACATACAAAAGCTGAAAGCCAGCAATGTTTTTTTTTTTTTGCATTTTGTGCTAACTGCTGCGTGTGTGAACGTGTGAACTGACTGTATGTGGGCCAGCTAACGAGCTAGCCTATTAGCCCGGGCTAAAAATAAACAGGGTGGCTGGGCTATAACTGGCTGCAAAGCTAGCTGACACAACACACCGCAGAGTCCTCTGATCCGTCCTCACTTCTCCTCTCTAACTTTTGCTAGTGTTATGCTAAGACTGGCTGCATATTTCTTGTACCTGTTTCAACATGAGCTCCATTTTTTAGCATCTTGACCAACAAAAAGCTTGTCATTTAGTACCAGCAACTTTGCCAGTTGTTTTTTCTTTATTTGTTAGGAAAGGGTAACAAGGTAATGAGTGACTTAAAGGTAGAAATTACCCCAAAATTAGCAAGAAATTTGTAAAAAAAGTACAAGAAAAATACTGGAAAACTCTCCCAAAAAATAAAAAGAAAGTTTAAACCAAAAACAAACAAGGAGATGACCTGAAAAATAGCTTTAAATAATAATAATTTAAATAATTATCATCAGCAACAGAGAGTTTACTGATTTTTCTTATGTTAATGTTTAATTTATTGTTTAATAGGCTAAAATAAGCCTGATTTCAAACTGAGCATGTTTTCCATTTTTGGCCAATTTACATTCCTTTTCTTACATTAGATTTTTATTTAATTATTTCTTTATTGGCAGGAACTTTTGTAAAAATGAACTTGTCTGCTGGCATGTTAAACTGGGAGGAGCAGTTTTTTGTTTAATGTACTAATGTAGTGACACACCCTTAGATATAATTACTGATTTGCTTAACTCAAATGGATTATGCACTAACTGCGTGTGAATATCTTATATGATGACATACAGGAGAAACCAGATTTTGGTGTTTTGTATCGTACATTTTTGGCAGCAGTTGAAAACCACCATTAACCAAGAGACTTTTCTGTCTATAGAAAAACAACATTTAATGTTGTTTTAGTAATGTAATTTTCTTTAGTTTGATTAAAGAGTTCATACAATTTTCAGGTAAAATTTTAATAAATAAACACACCTGTTTTTGTTTTCAAAAGTTTCAGTTCGTGAGTAAAAGAATGATCCTATCTCAAGTAGGTACTTAAAGTGGCATACTTAGTATTAAACATCTCTGCTTTTATGTGCTTTATAAAATCTGACTTTATATGTGCTACATGTCTAATAAAGTTCATGTGCTGTGATGTTTTTTCATTTGATTTTGATTTGATAGATATTTATTTTGAGCAAATCAAACAAACAAAACAAAAAAAGATGAAAATCAACAAAATCGCAATAACAGAAATGGATGATTACCTATACACAAACTTAATGAATAGATTCTAATAAACAACAACAAAAAAATCTTACATGTTCAAAAAGGAGTAGGAAGAGGTATGAACTCATTTGTTAATTCGTGAACTTTATCTTTAACATTTCACTTGACTTTTACTTTATGTTCTTTTTGGGACTTTTAATATGTGTTATATGTTGTGGTGCATGTTTGTTCTGTTGTGCGTGGACACCAGGAAGAGCAGCTAACGGGGATCAGAAATATTTAATGTGTCATTCGCGGTGAATTTACTTGGTTGTACACAGATAATAGTAGTGACTTGTTTGCATTTGAAAACGATGTCATAATGGAGCTGTACATGTTTATATATATATATATATATATATATATATATATATAAATATATATATGGAAATATGTACTAACTGCAAACCCTCAACAGTTGTTACAGCAGATTGACTCGTAAAACTTGATCAACTCGTCTGTAGAGAGACTTATTGACCTTGACTGCCCTCTCAGTCGTTGCTCCGGTGCAGAAACAATGAAGACGTTTAACTTCTATTTTAAGAGGCAGCAGCTGTCAGGTTCAGGTGAGGTGGAGATTGGAGATTAATTTTGAGCTGCCAGTGGGAGGTCCTCATAAGTGTTTTGATATGTACATGCTTGTGTGTGTGTGTGTGTGTGTGTGTGTGTGTGTGTGAGAGAGAGAGAGAGAGAGAGCAGGAGAGCATGAGCACAGCAGGTATATTATGTCATATTCATACCAGCCAGTATGGTGATATAAGCCCTAGTTATGGAGTAAGGGATTTGTCATCGACGCTTGTGCACGTTGATACACATGTGCCCCCCCCCTTGTACTCTCTGCACTGCAGCAGCACTGCACCATAACGCACACATCCAGTCTCTGTTTACAACCCTCTCCTCTCTCTCTCTCTCTCATTCTCTCACTGTAGTACTTATCCCCGCCATCTGCTTCCCAGAGCTGGGAATATGGTTATTTTTCATGGGAATATCACAGACAGCTTGGGAATGTTGACGTGTTTGTGTGCATGCGTTGATTTGCAGTTAGCAGTCCGTGTGTTTATATGTTTCTCTGTCCTGAAACTGTCTTTTCTGCTGCCAAGTGTGTGTGTGTCTGTGTGTGTGCATGTGTGTGTAAGAGACAGGGAGAGAGACTGCGAGTAAAGACTGAAGAGTCTCTGTACTCCAGGCACAGAGAATGATATAAAAAAGGAGAAAGGACCAAAATGGAGTGGAAAAGTCACAAGCAGCCGCACATGATGGAAACACCAAATACTCTGATATACTGCTGTAGATTTTCACACATCGCTGCTGTTGGGCGCCAACAAAAAAATGTCTCCAAAATTGCTGTTCTTCAGGAACTAGAAAAAGGATCCAATGGAGATAGGAGGTTAAGTCACAAGCTTTTTGAAATACATTTCATTGGTTGAGACATGGTAAAACATCCAAAGGATCTTTGTCATGCATTTTCTCTGATTGACATGATCTTTTGTTAGAGAAATGGTAAAGCCCACTGATAAACGTAGAGGGGGACCAATAGAATTAATTTCCAAAAAAGAAAAGGAAATAGTAGATACAGTAATAGATACAAGGTTTAGGCCTGACAATGACAACATGCACAGCTGATTTAACGATGCAGACAAAATCACACATTTTTGAGGATAAACACTCTATTGTAAGTAATAGAAAAGCAGTGTCTTGTTTCATCAGAAGCAGACTGATATTGAAATGAATAGAGCCGCACAAACATGATACTGACATCTTATAACTCCCAGCGGCAGTTTTTTAAAATCAGATTTCCCATCTTTTCTGCCTCTGATGTCAATCTCTTTTACTACTTGAAGTCATTTCTTGGGTTTCACAGGAGACTGATCTAAAAAAAAAAAACCACCAAATCAAGTCACTAGATCTGTTCTCGCTTGAAAAGTTGTTGCCAAGTGTCTCACTCACAGTAACAAAATACTCCTCTTCATTTTCATTCACTGACTGTGTGTATTTTTCTGTGTGTGTGTGTGAGAGAAAATAAAAGAGGGACAAACATCCACAGGTCACGGCCAAATGTGAACTTGATCCTGAGGTCTTCAGCCTTGAAATCTATATCCAGCTCTATATGGGTCAGTGCTATGCTGTGCGTTATATTTGCAGACGTAATTTGCTGGCATGTGACACCAAAATTCATGCCCAGATACAAATAGATGGGTTAGAGATGGTGTTTTAGAAGGTTGTGACAAACAAACGCACAAAGACCAAATCATTTACTCACAAGTGTATTTTCTTTGGTCAATATTTCCTAGATTCATCGCTCTAGATTCAAAAAAGGATCTCCTTGTTATAATATGAATAATACAGGCGTTTTATAAGTTGCAAACCTAATCAAAATGTACGTAAAATCGGGTCGACAAACTTCTCTGCCGTTGATCCTGATGAGTATGTTCAAAACATGTCACCAGTATATTCCTAAATACGCTACTTCCAGGCGAGTTTGACAATTAAAAAAAAACAAACAAAAAACAGTTTACTCATACTGCTCTGCAGAAATGGGTTAATGTCACCTATAGGGTATCCAGAAGGTTGCACAAGAGCGCCGAAAGCATGCAAGGCATTTTTGTAATTCATATCACTGCTTATTTGACACTGACATTATGTGCAATACATGATCAGGCTTGCAGCAGGCAGCAGGCATGTGTGTTTTCTCACCTTTTACCTTTTACATGTAAAAGAACAAGAGACTGTAAAAGAAGGAGGAGAAAAACAAAAAAGAAAAAAGAAGGGAGAAGGAGATAAAGAATGACAACGGGAGGGTGTAGATGAAGTGAGAATAGCTGAGCTTGCCCTGATTTCCTGCTGGTGTCGCAGGTAATCTGGTCTGTGGCACAAGAATAAACGCTCACTAAAATAGACATTGGTTACGTGTGCTTAGTGTGTGTGTGTTTGTAGATTCAGAGTTGAGCCTGTGTGTGTGTGTTGATGTGTGAGACACAGGAAACGACAGACTCTTATTTGTCCCTGACCTTGGACTTTCCAGGCATCACCTTTCCCTCCCTCCTCGTCTTGTGCATGTGGCTCTTTTTCATTCTTTTTGTCCACCTGAGGATAAAACAATCAAGATTTTTGGGCTGTAGATGTTTGGGAGGCATTTCTGGTCGTCTGTACATACATACATCCATCCATCCCATTCTTAACATAATATCTCAAGAATGCCCCATGGAAATGACCTTAAATTTGGCACAAATGTCCACTTGGACTCAACAAATAACTGATTAGACATTAAGGTCACTGTGACCTTGCATCAGTCTCAGTTTGATGAAAGTAATATCTCAGGAATTTCCCTAAAATTTGGCACAAACGTCCACTTGGACACAATCACGAACTGTGTTTTTGACCAAGAACTCATATCGCTGCTGTCTGATGCAAACCTCCTATCTCAAAAATGCTGTTTTTCAGGAATTAGAAAAAAATGCTGTCTTCTTAAAAGGATCCAATGGAGATAAGAGGTTTAGTCACAAGCTTTTTTAAATACATTTCATTGGTTGAGAAATGGCAGAGTCATGAATAGAAGTAACTTAAAAATACAACAAAAATAAAAATAGTGAAATGTAGAGGTTTGCGCTGACAACTACGATATGTTAATTATGACCAAATTTCACACAAACGTCTAATAGGATAAAATTATGAAATTCTGACATTTTATATCCAAAAGATCAAAAAACTGCAAAAACACTTTCCTGGCCATTATGTCATAACTCAGGAACAGACGGGGAGACGTTTGGGCAGACACTGAATTAGTGACACTAATCTCGGTTGTCCACCTTAAATCTGTGCTGATTGTGTAGATCGTCTGTGCTGCCCGGGCTGAGATATGTGTGAAGCCAGATTTTAGAATTTGTAGCTTGTTTGCAGCAACATTTGAGGCACTGTCAACTGTCAGAGCTACATGAGACATGGGTTTTAGCTGTATATGCCACTTGACTGGTTCGCTGGGACATACAATTGTTAGGCTGTAATTATAGTTTGGCAAATTTTCAACTCTATATGACTAATGTAAAGCTTCTTCTTACCGTACTTCCATTCCTTTTTGTCTTCCTCCTCCCCTCCTTATGCATCAACCCCATCTGCCCCACCTTCACCTTACCTTCCCTCTCTTCCTCTCCGCTGTCGCGTGAGACTGTATGTTGTTTTATTTTGGCTCCCAGAGAAGCTGAGGTGAAATTCTATATAGCCCACGCTCAGGTTACCAACACACTCACAAATGCGTAAACACGTTTAGAAACAATAGAACAACTGACTGGTGCTACAAGTGTATGGACCTATAATCAGATAGCATTTGCTGTTTTGTTTGTGTGTGTCTGAGTGTTTTGTAGTTATAGATGAAGGCCAGATAGTGCTGTCACGTGAGGATGGATAGTAGCACCTCAGCTTGTTTTTAAGCCTTTTTTGTTAACCTTGACCTGTTTTTTTTCTTAGAAAAATCACATACAACTGAGCACAGATTCACATATTTGCGTCCCAGTAGCGCAGTGCCGTGTTAAAAAACAACAAAAAAACATGCCGTCAGCACAGGTCGATTTCCTGGCCAGTGATATTGTTGCTTTTTCATGAGCTTCTCCAACAAACAAAAGTTTTGAGTACTTCTAGCACTGACAATACCAACATTCCTAGTTAGAGAAAGGGTGACAAGTTAAGTAAGATGGTATTTGCCTGGGAGCCCCCAAATCACTAAATGCATCCCTGAAAAGCACGCTGAAGTTGCAGTTACTCGTGGTAAGAAACATATATGAAATACATTTAATGGATGTATTGATTTCCAAAAAAGAGTATTAGTCGCTTACGTTGTCTTTGCCACTGCAGTTATAATTAGCCATGCTATTTTGCCAGTCATAGTGCTATTAGTGTTATAAGTTAATATGTCAAACTTACACATATCAGGTTGCATTAGCAGAGTTATAGTGGTTTTGTAGGCTAACAGCTTATGTCCATTGACTGCAGGGCAGTAAAGAAGAGTTTGGCTGTAACATGTGTCTCCAGCATCCAACAGCAAACGTAAACTCAGCCTGCAGAGCCCTAAAGCCCCCCCTGCTGCACAGAGCGCTGTTTGCTTGTTTCATCAAAATGTATTAATATATCAAATGTGTTGCAGGTCCAAATTGCACTACATTGCTTTGCTGTTTGTTAAAAACAAATTTCAGCATCTCCGCCCTGTTTTTGTGTGTTCCCACCATTCCCAATTTAATCACAACTTCCCATCACACTGAAGTATTTGGAGATCGCTGGTTAACCAGATCTGAACGTTGTTGTTGTTGTGTGTTGTGACACGGCTCTGTATAGAGCTTTTTGACAGTTCGGGAGCTTCAGTACGTCATGTTCTCTCTCTCGCTCTCTCTCTGTGACAGCGGAGGGTTGTTGTGGTGTTCTTTCTGTGCTCGTCCTCTAATTTTAACATAATTTAGATTTTTAATTAGTGTGTATTTGTTATGTATATATGAGTGCTGGAAAAAGAGCGGGGCTTGTTATGTAATTTGCTGCAGTGTGTGAGGTCAGGTGAGGAGGGGGCTGTGTGTGTGTGTGTGTGTGTGTGTGTGTGTGTGTGTGTGTGTGTGTGTGTGTGTGTGTGTGTGTAAAATATTCATGAACATCTTGAGTGCATCATGAATGTTAATAGGGACATGTGAGAGCACTGAAAATAGAGAGGAGAGTTGAACCAGAGAAGGTAAGAAACGGGTGGAGAGACAAATATTTTTAACCTCCGCCCTCTTCCATCTGTCCATCTGTCTGTCTCCTCTCATTCTTTGCATTTCCTGTCTCTTCCTCTGCCTAACATTGCTCCCTCCATCATTTATTCCTCCCACCTGATCAAACCCTCCATCCTTTCCTCCTTCATTTCCCTCCTCTCCTCTTTCTTATTTTGTTTTCTTTCTCAATCTCTCCCTAAGACTCTTGATGAGGGTCTTAACACGGTTATTATGTGTGTGTGTGTGTGTGTGTGTGTGTGTGTGTGTGCCGTTCACGTGGCAAGCATTAGTGTGTGTTGGGTGTGACGAAACGTGTCTGCCGAATGGTTTATAATCCAGTGGCCCGCTGGACACAAAAACACACACTCTGGAATTTAGATCTCTGGGAAATCGTAAAGAACATACATGCCGTCTGCTTCTCTTTTTCTCTCTCTGTATGAGGCGTGTTGTTCGCTGAAAGCCTTCACCCCTCGTTCTCCTCTCTTTCTCTTTTTTCTCCCATCAAATATCTCTCATATCTTCTCACCAAACACACACAAGCCCTCTGTTCGAAACAGTGGCTCAATGTGAAAACGTTTCTGCACATAAAACACATTGCATGCTTTCATCCTCCCCGTCCAGTTTTAAAAGACTGTCCAAGTGTCTGTGATGGTGAATCATGTGCTCCAACCAATTACAATCTTTAAAAATGGACTCTTTTCATCGGAGAGTGTGTGTACATCGTCATTTGGTATCAGCACGTTGCTATCCCCAAACAACTCCAGGTTTAAACATGTGGATCGGTTTGCTCCAAAATGCAGAAAAACACGTTTTCTCTCTAGTCCTTTTGGTATTCGGTTATGCAGTTAGTTTTGGTTTAATTTGTCCAAGTTTTAAGTTATTGATCTTTTACATTTCTGCCTCCAGGTCAATACTATAAAGATCTATGGAATTTTGTTTGTGGCGCCCAGTGTCCTGAATTAGCAGCTTCTTTATCCAGATATAATGCCCTGATTTCTTAAGATTATCCCTAGAGCTTAATGTAAACACATTTTCTTTTTTCTTCAGATAAAATAAGTTTCAATAAAAACGGCTCACAGGGTGACGTTGTTTCTGCAAATAAATGTGGCTATTGAAAAGTATTTTACCATTGTGAAGCCGCAAACAGATTTCCACTAAACGCTATTGGATTTGAGTTCTCTGCATGGAGAGATATCACAAGTAAGAAGTCAAAAATATGTTAATCTTTTCAAGCACAAAAACAAGGAAAACTGTGACACCTGTGAAGCCAAAAAATAGAAAATGCAGCAACAGTGCGGCTTGTGTAGCCTACTGAAAAAAAAAAATGGATGGAAGCTGTCGAATGCAGGAAAGAGAAAATTTCATACATTAAATGTAGAAAATACAGTCAATAGAAAAACAAACAGTATAGCTTTGACTGACCACTATCTCACTGTGTTTAATGCTTGGTGACCTTTTACAGGCAGCATTGATGGAAATGAAAGAAACAGTTCACCCCCAAATCAAAAATTTCTTCTTTTTACCTGCAGTGCTACTTTTCTATCTAGATTGTTTTGGAGTGAGTTTCTCAGTGATTAAGAGATCTGCCATAAAGATGTCTACTTTCTCTCCAGTACAATGGCACTAGATGGCGATCGGCTTGTGGTGCTTTAGATGTCTCAAAGTGTCGCTCTCCAAAAATCATGACCCAGTTTCTAACTTTAATAATACACAGATCTTGTTGTGAGCAGTTTCATGCAGGAGCTGTTTTCTTTCTACCGAACTACACCTGCGAATTGTTACAGCTCAGCCGAGGATGCCAAACATCTTCTCCATGAGTAGATGCACGATTTCTTCTGCATGGTGATACTGTTGGCGGGTGTAGTTTGGTACAAAGAAAATAGTTCCTACATGAAACTGCTCACAACAAGATCTGTGTAATATCTTAAGTAGCTGGGTCGTGATTTCTGGAAAGAGTGTTTTTTTTTTTTTGTTTGTTTTTTTGGCGCTTTGAGTACCAAAAGCAGAGTGCCATCTAGTTCCATTATATTGCACAGAAGGCAGACATCTCTACGGACGATATCTCCAAAACTCTAGAATTCACACCAAAACAATCTTGACGTTTAAATGGCACCACAGGTAAAAAGATAAATATCTAGTTTTGATTTGGGGTAAACTGATCTTTTAAGGGTTAACAAAGCACAGCAGATGTATGTGAAAACACCCACAGCCACTGTTTTGTATGGAAGCCCAATTGTTAGTTGTCCTTTTTTCAGTATTTACATCCTGTAACTTGGAAAAACAGCAATATTTGCCTCCAGAATTAGCACATCCTGGCTACTGTACCTTCACCTAATGATTCTTTTAGACGTAAACTAAAAACCGATCTTTTTAGTCTGGCTTTTACATAGCTTCTCACAATCAAAATTGTATGGTTTTTACTTGTTGTATTTTTAAATATCAATTTTTTAACATACCTTTTGCTATGTTGTTTTTGGTTTTGTTCCTTCAATCAAACTTAAAAGCACTTTGAATTGCATTCGATTTATTTGAAAGGTGCTATATAAATAAAATTTGATTTATTGATTGATCCACCTCTTCTTTTTTCTTCCTCTTCTTGTGTCAGGTGATGCACATCAAATGACATGCTGCTCTGCCTTCATGTAGTCTGTTTATGTTGTCACCCCTGGGAAAAAATGACAAAAAAATTACAAAAAATGGCTTTTTGGTCATATGCAGCAAAGCTCCCATGCTTTATATGTTCAAAGTGAAGTTACTAACAGTCATGTCTTTCTTTTTTTTCTCCCCTCTCCCCTCCTGACCAATGGGACACCTGCACCGTGGATCCACGCTTCTCTACCTGATGGTTGTTTTCCTCCAGATTGATCAGCCAATCGATGGGGATTTTCAGAGAAGCTCCGCCTACCTACGCTGCCTTCCCTCCTCCCTCCCTCTCCCCCGTAGCCTCCTCCTCACCCCCACCCACCCCGTCGTCCAGGCCTCCATCCAGCCCTCCATACACAAAATGACTCTGGAACTCACTGAGTGGTCTTCTATATGGATTTTTACAGCTTGTAATAGACAGTAAGAAAAAGAGGGAGAAACCTCAATGACAAAAAAGCCATAAAACACACACACATACACACCACACACACACACACACACACACGCACGCACGCACGCACGCACGCACACACACACATATACTCATCTGACACACACAGAAAGGAGAAAACACACTCTTGGAATGTACCGCACACTCTTCCTGTGAAAATTCAACTGCTTCCTCTATTTTTCTGGATTTTCTACAAACCTTTTGGAAAGCTGAGAGCTTTTTTTTTTTTTTAAACTCTGGGACAAAGGAAAAAGCCGAGAGGATTAACACGTGCAGTGTTTTGGGAGGACTACTTGTTTTTAGGACCACTTGTTTTGAGGACAACCGATTTGCTGATTGAGTTTTTTTTCTAGACAATAGATCCGTTTTTCTTCAGTTTGAGATCAGTTTTATTACCTTGCATGCTTAGGCACTGTCTGTTACAGATTTTTTTTTAAGTATTAGCACTCAGCTGGTGATTATTCTTCTCAGCAAGTCACCACAGGCTGCACTTTGTAGCTTGTTAAGATTGTAACTTAGTTACTTTTAGTTTTAAAGTACTTACGAGTGATTTAATTCCAGCAGGGATTGTTTTTTTCTTTGGTAGCTACAGGTGATTGTTCTCAGATCCATCAGCGTATTAGAGGGGGTGCACGTTTTTTCCCATTGCGTGCATGACCTCCACCATGCCTCCCCAGAACACAGAGGCCGACGCTATGCAGGTTGGATCTCTGGTGGGCGAAGTTAACGCCAAAAGCACCACAGCATCAAGCTCGGATGGGGAGAAAGGAGGAGCAGGAGGCGAGGCGGATGGATTGGGGGGCGGCGGCGGTGGCAGTGGAGGAGGGGGAGGAGGTCGAGGTGGGGAGGAGTCAGCAAGCGAGGGATCGGTCGAAGGCATACCCCTGAAGAGATGGGTGATGCACGGGGCCGTGATGTTTGGCCGGGAGTTCTGCTACGCCATGGAGACGGCGCTGGTGACACCTGTGCTGTTGCAGATAGGTGAGTAGAGAGTTCACACGCAAACATGCAGATTCATGATGTATGTTTTGTATTTACATAAAAACTAGGGGTCGACTGATATTGGTTTTATAGGGCTGATACCGATTTTTACTAGTTAATGAGACCAATAATCGATATTTGGAAACGATATGTATTTACAATAAAAATGGAAACCTTTATGTCTCTATTTAAGATTTAGAATATAAAAAACTCCAACACAAAACTTTCTAAAATCAAAACTGAAACTTTTAAGATCATTTACAGCAAGTTTCAAGCAATTTTTTTGTTTAAAGTCAAGTGAAAATTTTAATAAAAAAGTAATACATAAAATAAATAACTCCCCGATATTATACAAAGTAAAAGTTCCCCCCATGCTAACACTTTCTTTTCACATTTTAATTAATACATTTTATCGGCGAACATTAAAATAGAAATACCAATACAGATAATTGGCAAAATGCCAAATATCGCCCCGATAATTGTCTAGGTCAATAATCTGTCTACCCCTTATAAAAACAAACACAAGTGGTAAATGTCAGAGAAAATTGCAAAACAATCCTTTTGTTCTTTGTTCTCATTTAATCCGTGCTCTGGACCTCACACATCCTCTAACTCACCAAAAACAAAGAAAGTATTTCATCCTCACATAACAGATTTCTAGGAAAGAGAAGGGAGTTTTATTTATAAAGCACATTTCATACACAGAGGTCGGTTCAAGGTGCTTTACAGAAAAATAAAATAAAAAAAACAACATAATACAAAAGCACAGGGTCACTTACCTTTTTTTAAAGTCCTGACATCACCTGCATGCTGTACCCAGGAGCGTCCTTGACACAGCAGAACAAGAAGAAAATCATAAAATACAGCTGAGGAGCCAATAAACACACTGTCGCACACTTGCAGTGGGTCATTAACGATGATTAGGAGGGATACTTTTTTCTTGCAAGGTATATATTTTTAAACCATCTGCAACCATTTAGTTGATGAAGAATAAACTAAATTCCCATCTTATTCTTATCCAGGATGTGAACATTGCATTCAGGAGCAACTAATAGAATACAAAGTGCCTGTAAACTTAATATAGCACCACAGCGGGAACAGGGTGTCTCGTTGTTTGTCCCAGTGTTGTTCTGGCATTTCAGAGGACACCTTGGCCTAGCTGTATCCCCCCTGCTGTTCACCTTGTTCAGATGGACATCCACTGGATCTGCCTGGAGATTAGCTAGCTTACACACTCACACACACATACGCACAGACAGACATCCAGTCACAGTGAGCGCACTGTCATTTGCACCTAGCGTCGTCTTTGACAGCCTGAAAGAATTCGCCAAGTCCAAATCCGTCTGGAGTACACCGGAGCCCTCAGGGGAGACGGCAAGGGTGTGAAAAGTAAAAAAGGAGGAGAGGATGAGAAGCACATGAGGGGAGGTAGAGAGAGGGATGGAGATAAAAGGCTGAAAGAGCGGTAACCTTGTTTATAATTCAAAGTCACTTCCCATGCAATCCCCTCTCCTTCTCTCTCTTCCCTTCCTTTTCTCTCCAAATCTCTCCTTCCCCCTCAGTGGCGTGATCTCCTAGCTTACATAACCAAGGCGACATGAGTGGCAGGACACTCTGCGGCCACCGTGGCTCATCCAGGATGAGCCGCCACAGGGAGGAAGACTTTAAAACACTGGCTTTGTGGAAATTTTTTGATGCTGAGATCTGCCACATGTTAAAAATAATAATAATTTTAAAAAAATCTAAACAAAAAAAAAAAAAAAAAAAAAACATTATCTGTGAAATAATGATCTGATTCTTGCAAACAATTTGTACCATGTAATCAAAATTACAGTAACCTGCTATCAGGCTTGTCTCCTGTGGTAGTGTGAGACCAGGGGAGTTGCTGCTGCATGTTTTTGTTCTAATTTTAGCCCTAGCCTAACATTTTTTTTTAGATCAGGATGGGTCTGAGCTCCTCTTAGTAGATTTTAGAGCCACTGAGAGGTACAACTGCCACAGATTAGTTCACTGAAATAAATGAAACTACAGTAGATGAAGCCATAACTCATTTCAATTCATCTTTGCTGTGGAGAGTTAATCCAGTCATGTCACTCTTTTCATGTTGGGCTAATTGACTGCTATTCAATCTGACCTTTTGCGCTGATCATACGGATTGCCTTCCATTCAGATGAATTATGAAGTAGATTGCGGAGAAGTGCAGCATGTTTGATTTCCACATTCATTTTAGAGATGCACATATTTGCACAACTGCACCTGAAATATGACAAAATACAGGAGATGTGAGATTACAGCCATTGTTTAGCATTAATATCACAATGCTAACAGGTAAATCAGCACATTTGTTGTGGAAACTGACCTGAAAGCAGCCATAATATGTAACTGCACTTAACGCTGAAAGACAGCAAATTAACACTTACATACCGTTATCTGTTAACTTGATATGCAGAATTTATTATCAAACAGTTGCTTATTTACACATCCAGCAGCCATGGAGCAACATTGTTATTCATTTGAAGTTATGTTGACTGGAAACAAGGCTGGTGAGAACAGCGGTAGTTAACCAAAATAGTAAAATTAAATGCTGTAAAACCAAAACAGTGAGCTGAAAGATGCTAAAATGCTCTGTTGAGATGCTGCAGAACTGGATGATAGTTCTTTGTTGGTTAAGTAATAGAGCAAGTTTAAGGTAGTCTTAAATGGTAACTTTGTTTTTCAACTGGGACCATATTTTTCCATGTTTTTGTGTCTAAGTGACTAATTTGAACAGCAGTTTTTGAAATTGGTCCAGTATTGAGTGAGAGCGCTGCGGCGGCATAACAGGCTGCATTTGACTCTGCAGCCCTCTCACTCAATACTGGATGCAGCCTAATGCTTATAACTTAATTATGACTTTTATCCTCTTATTTGTATTCTGCTTTTTATTATTGACTTGCATACTTCTTTATTCATTTTTCTTTACGTATGGAATTGCATAATAAAAATGATAAATAAAGGAAATCTGAAATCTGAATTTGCATTCCATACGGAGCATGTTCGCAGTTCAACAGTGCTTGTTTTTTCAGCTAATTGTTATTTTATGTGGCCTAACGACCTATTTCTATTCCGATCCAATTGGAAAGGATCCCTAGAGACAGACCTTTTAATGAAGAAGTAATATCTTTTTTGTTTAAGACACAGCCCTGCAAATCGCAAATTTCAAACCCACCAGACTCCATTTAAAAAAACAGTAATTTTAGCTGCGTATAACACACTTCATTCAAAGTCAACAGAAACAACATAAAACTCGCAACAGCCGGTTAATCTTTCCATTTTTCCAGCAATCGCCAACTCTTGTTTTGTTAAAATATACCCTTAATTCACCCAGTAAGATGTGAAAATTTGGTGGCTCAATACATGCCCAAATTATTGGTTACTTAATTGGAGTCTGGTGGATTTGGCAATGGTGATTTTGGGGTGTTTTTGGTCAAACAAAACATTTTTTACTCTTCAAAGAAAGGTCTATCTTTGTAGGGATCATTTCCGTTATGTTTGCAGCCATTTCAAATAAATATCTGGACTTGTTAGTTGCAAAAATAAGCACTTTTAGTTAACGTAAAGTGACGGTGCATAATTGCATCGCATTGTTACATTGCAGCTGTTTTGCAGCTGCTGACTGCAGCCCTGTCACTCAATACTGGTCCAGTTTCAAAACTTCCTGTTCCCTTTAGTCACTTGATCATAGAAAACAAGTGTCACACATTCGGGCTTCATATGTATTTATTTTATTTTCATGATGATTTTTTCAGCCCTCAGGCTTTCTCTAAGATCAACAATCAGCCAGTCACCATTAAACATTTGGGCAAAAACCTGGGAAAATGGGTACCAGGTTGAAAACGTGGTACCAACTTTCTGTGGAATCACTTTGTGCCTCTCTTCAGTTTTTCTAAGACATCCATGCTCGTAGGTTTGACTTTGCCACGTGAATCCATTCAGAAGTTAAAAATTTTCATGCAAGTCCTGCCACAATGGCTGGGTTTGTGTAGATTGATTCGTGTGTTTAGCCTGCAAACAGACAAACAAACAGGCCTAGTGAGATGAAAACAAACAACAAACCCCGCCCTCCAACTCTGCGGGCAGAGGTCCAAATTTTTGGATAACAAATATCGAACCCCCCCCCCCACTCTGCATGCGGTTAATGCTCATGCTGGAGACTGACTGTAGCTACTGGAATTAGCTGGATAGCAGGCTGGTTGGCTCGCCCTGAGTGAAACCATTGTGTGTGTAACCCCACAACACTGGGGTCAGAGCAAAAGTGTGTGTGTTAGTGAGTGTGTGTGAGCAGCAGACACAGTTTGGTCAAGGAGCCCATATTTACACAACCCAGAGAACGGATAAGAAAGTTCTACCTTACAAGGTCTTGCGTGGAGAGCATGCAGAGCTCTTTCTGTTTTGTCTCCGAACTCCTGGCAGCAGTCACTCATACGAGGGCACGGACTTTTACCCTGAAGGCATTCACATACATAAAAACTAATGGAGCAGTCACATAACCTTTTCGAACTGAGCCTCGCCTCCTTCCAACCAGTGAGACAGGCACAAAGATAATAAGCCAGAGATCTAAAATTGGCAGAAAATATTGTTTTCATGTAGGAACCAATCACCCATAATAAGAAGATGATTGAGAACAGACCCCCACCCGTGCAGCTCAGGGGCATTTTGTAAAGATTTTCCCTCCGTGCAGTGGCTTTTGATTTATCCTGCCTCTCCTCCAGATATATTTAAACTACTGTCTTAAGTTGATTCTAGTAAGAGCATCACCTAATGACTTAATGCAGCTGAAAGTGAGGTAAGAGCAAGAGATGAGATGAGTCAATTAAAAGAAAGAAGATTAAAAGACATGATAAGGAGTGAAAAGAGAGGGAGAGGGAACAAGGAGGGAGGAGGTGATGAGTGCAGACGGCGTGTTGTGCCGTTCTTTTGGTTAAGAGGACGAGGCGTTACGTAACAGCAAGCTTTCTGAGCTCAAAGTGTGCACAGAGAAGCTGTTAAAGCGCCATGATACTCATTGAAGACAAGTCAGAAGGAAAAACTGTCAACAAACTGATGCATCAATGTGTAGTTGCAGCAGCTCCATATTAAATGCAGGAATTATCCATAGTCACTAGTCACTAGATTAGAGACGTCACTGGACACAAAGGTCCTACAGACACCAGGCTCAGAATAACATGAATTAACACAGGTAAATGTAATGTCACGACAGCAGTAATTAGCCCTGGGTGCTATTGAGAGTGAGAGGTAAATATTTTCAACAGCCATTACTCTATACAGCAAATGTCATTATGTAGCACAAGGCATTTTTAAAATTACATCAGTTTAATGCTGACACTTAACCTCAGGACAAAAACTCCAAAAATATCTGGATTTTATTTTTAGTGGGAAAAGTTACAATCTGCATTCACTCCCAGGATAAATGTGTCTGCCCTTGGCATGAGTATTTATTAACCCAGCTCTGATTGGCAGTGATAGAAACACAACACCAGGGTTGACGCGCTAATTTTAGACCCTTTACTGGTGCAGTGCAATGACAGGCCATCACAAATTAACTCCATCCGAGCAGCACTCGAACATCATTCCAAATTTAGTTGGCACTGAGTTTGAAAGAGAGACTGAATGAATTAGAGATCAAAAACCACTGTAACATTTTCACCAGCCTCCATGCTGCTTTCTACTGTTTACTAACCTGTTTTCCAGCCGATCCTTAACCTAGAACATGACACACCACAAAAAAAAAAAAAAACAACCCAAAAAAAAAAACCAAACAAAATAAACAGAAAGACGCACTTATCAACTGTTACAGTAGGAAGTAAGTTGGAAAAGAATATTATATTCTTGAAATGTGAAAAAGCTGCTAGAACAGAGATACTCAACTTTCTCTGTCTGGGGGCCACTTTTGTAAAACGACCTGAGTCTGAGGCCAGTCGCAGCAGCCCCAAACAGTTGAGGGTCGTTTCTAGGATCTTAGGATCTTGAGGGCTTAGCCCGGGCCGCCATCAGGGATCCCAGGGGTTCCTCCCCTCACACTTTCATTTTTTTCAGATTTGGCCCATGAACTGTAAGTTTTACTTCAGTGATGAAATGATTTTAACAATTTCAATGTGGCACTTTGTTATTCTGATTCTCATTGTACCAAAATCTTGTAACAAGTTGATCATTTTGTTTAATTATTTTCTGGTGCACACAATATTCTTTCACTTTCAGGGATCAATTTTAGACATTTTTCTTCTGTGAAGGTCTGAAGCCAGATATTCTTTTTTAGGGGATTTAATTAGACATAGTTGATTCATTTTTCAAAAGCTTGTTGTATTTTTATTGACCTTTCTGGAAATGTTGGCTCCAAGATGTCATGCTGCATGTTCTCTTCTAACCACACGAGTCTTATTATCAGGACGGGACAATCTGAAGGTCACCCAAAGGACGCTTTTTCACTATTAGTCTCTTTTAATCTCAATCTGTTTATTTGCTTGTTTGACCAACTAGCTGTGCATACAGCTCGAGCCATGCCACCAATGTGGTACCCAAAACAGTCCAGAGCTGGCAGCTCTGCCACATTGTTATCCGTCTTTGGAGGCCTTCTCGGCTTTACTAAAGGAGATTACTACAATCCAACAGGAAATGTCCTTCTATTCATTCAGGTTCTGCTGCTGAAAGCCTCGGCTCTCTGTGATAGTGTTTTGACTGTTGCTTTGTTTGATTTGCTCGCTTTAGTGTCCCCTGTTTGACACCTCACACAGCAGTATTATTCACAGGCAGGGTGGCCCATCTCTGCCATAAAGCTGAAAACATACCAAGCAACTGCTGCAATAATTCAATTTTTCTGCAGTCCAGAGGTGTCTTCATGTGTTTTAGGAGCATCTTTGTAATATTGTTCGTCACAAGAGTCACAAAACTGTGTTCACTAATTTGCTGCAGGTATTCTCTTGCCACAGTTTGCCACTTAAGGTCAAACTATCCCCAAATTTTACTTTAACTGCACTTCGCTGCCAAATCAAACTGCCACAGCTCTCAGTGGCTTTCGTATAGGCTATGACACACCAAGCCAACATCCAAGAGCAGCGACGAAAACACCCCTGCTGCGTCGCCCTAATGTCGCCGTGTCTTGGACAAAATGTTGCACAGAAACCCAACAAACTGACAGCCAACAAGTAGGTATGTTCTGCGCCTGCGTTAGAGGAGATACGACGCCATACCAGCAGATAGCGGTTGTCTGTAATAGTCACTCAAAACAGGAAAGAAGGAAGACCGCCATGACGCCAGTTAGCCAGTTAGCACATTAACAGAACAAAGCATGTTAACGGTGCGCCAGTGAACAACAACACAACCCACCAGGAAACTTTCCTGTTGAGAGAGCTCAATAGAATTAGAAAAAAACAACCTTTCTTATATAACAAGTTTGTTTTGAACTCCCTCCTGACTTTAGGTGTTTGTTTACATTTCTCCCTTCCACTTTTCTGTTTGTGCACCGAGCTCAATGGCCGATCAGAATGACTTCATTCAGCAATGACATGCTGACGCTGCTTAAGATGTTGAATCGGTGGAAAAAAAGCCAACGAGGGTCAATCAGGGCCAATGGTGGTGAGCGCACCGTGGCTACAAGGGCCCAACGTTGGTGGACAGCTGACAGCTTGGTGTGTGATGGCCTATAGACACCGCATAGCAGCTCGCTGCAGCTCACTCTTTACTGCTGCTTGATGTGTTTTCGGCAGGAAACCACAAAGTCGACAAAAGTGCCTGTCATGCATCTGCAGTTTCATGTGTATGCAAAAAGCCATTGCTTTTATCATTTCTGAAATGCTATAGCTCCTTAATTTAGTTCTGCTATAAATGTTAGCTGTCGGTGTTTTTTAAATGCTAAATTATCTCTGTAATATCAATAATTTATCTAATTCAGCATTTTACAAAAATTAGATTACTGTGTTGCATGCTACATGCATGTTTTGTGCAGCAAATCAGCTTGATTTTGGATTGTTTACGCTAGCATCCCAGGTAGCCTAATCCACCGAGTGATCCTATCATGTTAGCTGGTCTAATCTAGCAGATGACCTTGCAGACAGCGTAATACAGGGTTATATAAATGACTGGCTTGATGTCACACGGTGACTAATCACCATAATCTGACCCAGTCATTCATGGGACAGAGTAGATGGAGGACGGAGTAGGTGGATAAAATGTTGCGTGCCTGAGGTAGCAGCAGACAGGAGCAGGCATCGAGGTGCAGATGAAGTAATCTGAGAAAGAAAAAAAAACATCTATGAGTGAGAGACGGGGGCCAGTGACAATGTGAATTGTATTCTCGCCAACCTGTGAAGCTTTTTAACCACAATCCTCAGCTCCTCCGTTATCTTTTTACACCTCTGCCTGCAGAGAGTGAGAGAGAGACAAACACATCAGTCTGGTCAGTTATTTAAAGCCGCCCTATTCATAGCTCTTCATATAATCTCTGCAGTAACTTTATTCATTTGTTATCTCTGTGCAAACAAAGAGACGTATAAAAAAAGGGTTATTTGCTAACATCGCCTCAGTTGCAGGGTAGAGTTATTGGTGTAACTCAGATGCAATGAAAGACAAGACAAACAGTAACACCGCTATGTGGCGATTGTTGCTGGTGGTCCCCAAACTGTGGTGCGGGGACTATTGGGGGGTCGCCGAGAAGGTTCTACTGTAATAGGAGCTGTGGCGCGGTCATGTGTGTTTGTTTGTATTTGTGATGTAAATGCAGAGTCAGCAGAAACTTTAAGACAAAGCCATGTTGTGTGAGTTCATGTTGGTGCGCGTGTTTTTCCATGCAACAGGCGATAAGCTAGGTATGTGTGTGCTATTAGTGTAAGATATGTGAGGAATGCAGAGCTGAATGTGTGTGTGTGTGTGTGTGTGTGTGTGTGTGTGTGTGTGTGTGTGTGTGTGTATTTGTTTGTCAGCACATTGCTCTCACCCTCCCGCCCCCTCCAGGGAGGTAAAGTCATCAAAAACAAACCACCACAGAGCTCTCAGATGATGACGAGGAACAAAGAAACATCATGGAAAGCAGATTCTTTAAACAGAGGCCGAAAAAAACAATTACTATTGTTGTAGGGTTGTTATATGATTATTTTGATGAATCAGTAGTTAAATCAATCATTTGCTTTATTTGTCGCCAAAGAGCGACACAGGTTCATAAAATAAGGAGCACATAAACAAATCTTATAAATACACTGAAAAGAGACCTTTTATGGTTTCCCTTATTTTATGTCTTATGTTTTGATTTACATTTTCAGATATTCATATTTAATGTGGTAGTGTTGCAAATAATGAGGTAAACTTATTTAAAAATAGTCTCTAATCCAAAATCCTCAGGCTTCAGACCGCTCTGGACTGTCTGTGTCCAACATTTTGTTCTACTTTCAAGACAAGCAGTTGTCAGCTGGTGATGGATTTCTTTATAGGGTCATCTGCTTCAGGCATGTTAATGCAAGTGTTTGCATTCCTCCGCCGTCACTGCTACATGTAGCTACATGCTAACATCAGGGAAACATGTAATCTCGGCTGGTATTGTTGTTAACGTCTTCTTGATTTCGGATCAGATTCCTGCTGGAACAGCTTGTTTAAAAGCTTTTATGGGGGATTTTTCATGGTAGAAAGTGCCGCTATACTCCGTTACACTCATTCCCTCGGCTGCAATGATGGTACAGAAATGCAGAGAGAACTGATACAGATCATGCATGTGTTTTTGGATACTGATGACCCAAAAATGTGGATCAATCAGAGCAGACTGGGCTTTTTCGGGAGGGAAGCTTAAAGAGACAGGCACTAAAACGTGGCGTCTCAGTCAGAGGGTAAATGCAGGTGTTCGGCAAACAGTATAAATGTTTTTTGAGCATTAAATTATGAGAACACAACATACAAGTATGAACCTCTAAAGAGTAAAATAGGCCCTCTTAAAATAAAATTAATGACTGATTTATGAAAACATTGAGTTCAGACAATTTAAAAATAAGTTGAATTGTGAATTAAATATAAAACCAGACAATATCATAACATTTTTAATTTTAGATTCTTAGTGTCAGTATCACATCAGTATATACTATACAGTTAAATTCAAAATCAAAAAACAAACATGTCCCTGCTCAGCTCAGTACACTCGCTGGGGCTTTCCCTGCTACAGCTTTAATGGGTCTGGTAGCTTATGGTGGTGAATGCTAACTTTAGATCAGTGCTTCCCAACTAGTGGGCCATGGTCCAAAAGTGGGTCCCATATCCATTCTTAATAGACCGCAAGTGACTCGTGAACTTGTGAAGTGTGTAAGAAACACACTTTATTTTGAAGTACAGTGAATTTCTGGCACAGAGCTTTTATTTTGAAGTGTCATGTCATATTACTCTTGCAATATGTTTTATTGTTTTGTGTTATTCTAAGCCAACATGTTCTTGACATTTTGTAGAATGAAATTAAATATGTGGTCATTTATCTAACATATGGACCTCAAACTAATGACTAAGGAGAAATCTGGACCCCATGGCTGAACTAGATGGGAACAACTGCTTTAGATAGATATTGAGAGATGACTTGTATGATCTAAATCATACATCGGATGCCGTTTCAACAAAAGGACCATACATTAGCTTTACATTTGTTTTTTAAAGATAATTTTGTAGAATATTTTGTAATTTGTAAATGAATTGTTTTATTCTACAAACGCTCAGGTGGAGTTTCCGTGTGTCGTTGTGATAAATAAGATGTTTGTCTGCGTAAACACCTGCGATTTGCAGGTGCTGGTTGGTCAAACGAGAGCAGGGAAATTTCCAAAGTAAAAAAAAAAAAAAATTAAAATCATATTGTTTTATGATCTAATTACCACATTTACAGTAATAGTGAAAAAAGTGCAAATCATAATAATAGCCACAAAACTGGGGGCAAATGGATCATACTGAGTATGGAATATACACTGTATGAGTAATTACTGTTTCCATGTAATTTTTCCACTTGACATCAGTTTATTTTTCATAAAATTCAGAACAAATTGGACTTTCGTACACTAAACAGACTAGAAAATCTATAAAACCCAACAGCACGACATTCACTCACATACGCGCTCACACACACACACACACACACACACACACACACACACACACACACACACACACACACACACACACACACACACACACACACACAGCCCTAATAGCAGCCAGTAATGGATGGCCTCGGGGTTATTATATGTGTGTGTATTTAAGAAGGGGAGTAGAAAAACATCTGCTCTCTCTCACTGACGCTCGCTCTCTTTGAAGGATGAATGGATGGATACTTACAGAATCATCTTTTTCAGTTATATATCTGCTAAATACAATTTCCATTAGATTACATAAAAGAAATCACATAAAATGACAACACTAAGAAAACTGGTGCAAGGTCATAAGTATTTGATGGCATTTTTTTCATGGTCTGCCAAAAATGTCATAGTTATTTATTTAAGTTTATTACATTCAACTGCAGCTGTGTATAAAAAGGCATTTATGCTCATTCAACTGCTGAATTTAAAAAGGATAAAATCTGTTTAGCAATAGACACGTGAAAATTAATAATAAAAAGGCAGAGAAGAGATAAAGAAAAAAACTAACCCCAAAAAGCACATTTTTCAGAAATTTACATTATTTGACTGACATTTTGATCATAAGGAAGTGTGCCATATTCACACGTGGTGTCATTTTTTTGAGCACTGATCGTGTGCTTGCTGTAAAAAAATGTATATCTTTTCCCACAAAAGTATTGAAGGTCAGGGTGTTTTACCAAATTTATTGTCATGGTCTCCATGTGATTTAAATATTTACAAATTACATCAGACCCTTTATATAATGTATGATTTTAAATCATTGTTTCTAGTAACAACATTACAACAGCCATGGAAAACAAAGTGATCAAGGTCAGATGTGTCTTTCTGGCTAACTTTGAATCTCCTACAACTCAAACAATACTGACTGACTGAGAGTAACAACAATGGTACAGTAAAACAGCTGTAGCCTCAGAAAATGACGGCTGTAAGTTAGATCGAGCTGCCGCTGGCTATTTGGGTGCGCTAAACTAGATTGCTTTGTGGTGCTGTACTGTTTCATGTCGGTATCCGTGCATATAAGCCAACGCCTGGACCCCGGGCTGAGCAGTGCATGATGGTTACCTCTCTTGACTGCTGTGGTTGGCATGTTTGTGTGACACAGACAGCATTGATGCTGCAGTGCTGCTGCAGAGCTGCTTGCTGCTATGATTACTATAAATTCATAACTAAAAGCTGATACTACACTCATGTGGAGTCCTGCAAGCTACCGCATTTTCAACAGCACGGTCATCGACAGAAATGTTCTCAGTCATGTCTGTGACAGATAACGACATTGAAAGTGAAAGTCAGTATAATGTCAGTATGATCATCAAAAGACCACACCAGTTTACTCAGAATGCTGCTTTTTGTACTGTTTGTCCTGCCAAACCATTTCACTGTCCCTGGTACTGAATTGAGTGCAGGAGAGATAGACGTAGCACATCCCTCCATTTCAGCTTTGCTCGCTTTCCGTGGTTTTAGTATAACTTTAGACCAAAATTCTATTTTTTTCATTGTAGCAATCCACAGAATGACAACAGGGGATTTAAGTTTAGGTAAAGGACAGGGGGAGAGAGAGAGAAATGAAAAAGAGGGACAAGACTGAATGGGGGAAGAGAGACACAAGAGAAAGAGCTGCATTGCATGAGCAGAAAGAGAGACAATTTATCCAGTAAACCTTTTTTCTACTTAATGGCCCTGGCGCATTTTCATCTTATTATTTTAAGCAATTAAGTATATCGTATAGCCTTATATAGCGTACATCATATAGCCTTTAATAGTCTAATGGTACCTATTGTAGTTGTGCTTCATCTAAATTTAAATAATTCACAATTATGATTATGATTAATCAACATTAGCTGTTTGGTGTCCCCTCCAGACCTTGGTGTCCTGTCCACAGAGTGTGATGTGGGTGTATGCAGTGGCGACACTGGTGGTGTATCTTTTGTTTGGTATTTACAATGCCACTATGAGCTTAAAGAAACACAAAAGGACATAACTGTAAATGTATGCAGTGGCTGCAAAGCAAATTTTCATCTGTAGTCCTGATATTTCATAGATATTTCATGTAGACCTGGTATTTCATAAAGGCAGAATTTCTGTTTTATATTGCTACAATGCACCTTGGAAAGGGTACAGGAGTAGCAAGGCTAATAATGTTGAAAACAAACCATGAAAAAAACACCATAAATATATTCTTACTACTGCATCAGAAAATTGCTCAGCAGCCCTGGGTCCTTCTAAATTTCACACTGCATGAATTGAACCAATGAAAACATCACTTTTGTTATAATAATTTAGAAACATTATGACAGAGAGATGGAGGTTTTACCATTAACATGATATATATTTGCCAATTGTCCATTATAAGTTGAAGGTCATTCTTAATTGACACCTAAATGCAGCGTTATAGAGACTTTTTGCTGACCCGACTGTATTTGCGGTTACATAAGTGACTCATTTCTGCTGATTTGCTTTATTGATCACTTTTGAGGCAGCAAAAGGGCAGTCGGTGATGCTGTGTGGAGCCTCCTGTGTGTGATAGGTCAGTCTCAGTGAGAGGACCCGCCTCCCTGCTGTCAGTCACAGATGGTCGTATGTTAATGTAACTGGCAGATGGTAGAGGCATTAAAGGAGAGCTGAATGAATACATTTGAATGTTTGTAAATCAGCATTCACCAGATTTCACGCCTTAAAATTCCCTCTCAGTTTCGATCTCTCCCTCTGTCTGTGTCTCTCACAGTGGGAGGTAGCCCGTTTACTGCAGTGGTGTTACATAACTCTGCTGACTAGAAGCAGCTGTGTGTGTGTGCATGTGTGCGTGTGTCCATACATGCAGGCTTCATGTAATATTAATGCCACTTTTTACATAGAGAGGACAGTTGGTGTTTTTACCCCTATGCACAGAAAAACACACACAATGGATAACAAGCGCCCTGTTTTGTGTTAAATGTGCTGAATGGATGACTAAAAAAACAGTTTTCACTTAATACAAAGCTGCGTGTGTGTGTGTGTGTGCAAAGTAGAGCCCATCCTCCGTGTCCTCTAAGGAATGACATTGACAGTCTGTGTTGACAAGACATATTATTAATAATCATATTACATTTATTTAGCACCTTTCAGGAGCTTTAAAGTAAAATTAGAGAATAAAAGAATCTTAAATCTAAAACACAAGGTTAAACAATTACAACAAACACCATAATCTGAAGGTATAATATGTATGATTTTTGAGTTAAATGTCAAAAAATGACTAGAATTATGTTTTGTTTTTTTTTAACATTTGTTAACAATCGATTTTGAAGACTAGTGTGAAAAACACAGTAAAAAACCCACTGATGGCAAATGTACAAGAAAAAACAAACATTTTTATGATACACTTTTTATGTCTTTGTTTTTTTCTGTTCAACCAGATGAAGGAATGTAGTCATCACATGTGTGGATCTTATGTTTTCAGAGAAACAAGCAGAACAAATGTTAGCAGCAGCTCTGCTCTAACCTCTTCTGTGCTGAACTCCATAGGAGAAACACTTATTTTTGGTGTGAAACTGCTTTATATAGTGTTTTTACTTGTTTAAATCACCTGGTCCATTCATTTAGGAAAGAAAGAGACCCCTGCAGATAATTCAGCTCCCTGTTAAAACCTCCAAGCCATCTCCAATGAAATCATCAAAGAAAAACTGATTTTTTAACTGATTTTTTAACCTACGTAACCGACCTAACTACGTCTTTTAATGTTTTAATCTATTTAAATCACTTGGTCAGTTTGTTTTGGTGAGAAGAGACCTGATAATTTGGCTCCTGGTAAAAACTTCCCGAATGATGAAGTCTTTTGTTTCTGTTTTTTATTGAGGCAGAAAATTATTATATTTTTGAGAAAAAGCAAAAATTGGGGCTGGGTTTAGTTTTATTCTGTGCCATAGTTTTAAAATGGATATTTAAAAAACAGCAACAAAAAACAGTGTCCTCTTACAGTATTTCAATTTGTGTTTTTTTTTCATCACTCATCCTTTCTGCATTGATTCACTGGCAGTTTGATGTTATCAGCGAAGCCACACACGGCCGTTCATCACTCAGTATTTCACTGTGCTGAGCACTTTGTTAATGATGACCTTGCCTGTGCAGCTTGTGTGAGTCCTGTGAGTGTGTATGGTTGCTGGAGAGTGTGTGTGCGTTGTGTAATTGATGTTCTCACCATCTCTTACTGCTGGGAAGCACAATGACTCACTTCTTTCTTAATGTCTCTCCCTCTCTGTCTCTGCGTCTTCCTTTGTCCACTCTGCTGTCCGTGAGACCATTAATGTCGGCTGAAGTTTGCAGATAGCACAAGGCGCGATGACCTCATGCTGTAGCACAGTGCTGCATGTAAAACTAATTAAACAGATACAAGACAATTCATAAGAAAATGGTTGAATTCAAGGATTGAAGGTGCAGAGGTAAAATAATGTTAAATCTTTAACCTTTTGAAACCTTTAGTGACATCACTTTCCTGCTCTCGGATCCCTTTTCAAATTTATTTAAACTTGTTCGATTTCTTTCAGACACATGGGAAAAAAAGTCAGTGAGCAACTTGGTAACAAATGTTTCATAAATTACAAAAAATAAGTAGATTTTGAAAATAATTTTAAACTGTCTAGGGAAAAAGAAACAGGCAAGGGAAAACCTATATTTATAATGACCATAATTACATATTTTCTAGGTCAGTTCTGTCTCTTTTTTTGAAATCTAATTTTCAGGTATTTTTTTGTACTTTTAACTAATTTCTTTCTGTTTTTGAAAGAAATCAGGTTTCAAAGGATTAAATGTCCACAGGGAAATTAGGAAAATCCCCAGCATCTAGTAAAACACCAAAGTGATCTAGATAGATCAACAGCACTACAATCAGGAGAAAAATCTGTATTTTTTTATTTTGGGGGTGAACTGTCTGTTTTAAACTGCAGTCTAAATGATACACATAATCAAAAAAATACTATTTGGTTTCTCTGTAGTTGACAAATATTGTTGATGGGTATCAAACCTTGACAGCAGCATGTTTGCAGCATTTTAGATTTATCTGATATAAGCAGATACATATACAAAACTGTTATTTATCTGCAGAGACAGCCTGCAGCTCTCATGTTGGCACGAAACCTTCAACCAGATTCTTATCAATAATAGAATAATATTTAATATTAATATTTAAAATCTGCTCCCAAAGTCCATCTGTGGGATTTAACCGCTTTCTCTCCTACTCTCTGAACTACACCTGACTCACTTCTCATGTTTTGTTTAATCAAAAACACCTGCTTCCTTCTTTTCCTTTCTCTGTGCTCTCCATCTCTTACTCTCTCGCTCTCACCCTCCTTCCTTCCTGCCCACTTTCTTCCCTTCATGACCTCTGCCCTGCTTTTTCACTTTCACATCGTTTCTCCGGCTGTTTTTTGGGGACGCTTGTCATTTTTCGTGCGGTTTTCTCACGCCTGCGCAGGATATGAAAGGATTGTTTTGTGTTAATGGGAGAATGGGATCAGAAAGAGAGAAGAGAAGAAGGAAAGAAAGAGAGAATGAGGCTGATGTTTGTGGGTTCTCGAGGAAAAAGTTGGATTGTTTGAGTTTATGGGAGCTGGAAAAAGATATCGGACTTTTGTTTTGGAGAGTGAGGTGGCAGAGAGGGGTGGAGACGTGAGTGATAGGGACTTTGTTTACCGGATAGAAACATAACATTGTTATCGTCCTGAGAGGTGAAGAAGAAAAGTCAGAAAGAAATGGAGTGGTTAGAGAAAAGATATATCCCTCATGGTGCATGGATTCAGCTTTTAAAAGGGAATTTATACTCACTTTGTAATTAAAATTACCCAAAATATAGACAGTGGTGTAAGATGTTTTTAAAGTCAGCATGTTGGAGAAGCGGTTGGGCAGTGAGGGGAAAATATTAAGAAGAAAATGGATTAAATGATAAGTTTGATAATATTTTATGTTCTTTTTATTGACAACAAATCTCACAAAAAGACTAAAAAAGACTTAGATCATCTCTCAACACCGTGTCACTCTCATTTAAAAGCAGGTCAAAAATGTTTAGTTTTATTTTGTTTTTTTAAAAAAATAAAGTAATTAAAACCTTTCTCTGTAGTTTTTAAACAATACTCAAACAGTAATAAATAGTTCATTTGCAGGGAACTATTCAGCAGTGGATTATTGCACGTTGAGTGCAAAGGTGAGTATGAAAGGCAGCAGGATTTAATGAAAATAAAGTGCCCATGATTGTTCTAATAAAAGAGCATGTCACACAGTGCAAAGGTGTGACTCATAGATGTGTTTTTAATAGCTTTTTGACAACAATAGAGCCCTATGGCTCAGAGGAAAAAGCTATATAAGACTGTGGATATACTGACGCTCAATATGAAGATAGATGACAAAAGATGAAGTCATTATTCGTTTTTGACTTTTCATTAGAGTTTGTTCACAACAAGAAAAAAAGGACTATTGCCAGCCTTATTCTATAATAATAATGATAATAATAACAATAAACTTTATTTCTCTAGCACTTCTCAAAGTGCAAAGTGCTTCACAATACCAAACCATACAATATAAAAAAACAAGGTACAAAAACATAATTCACATAAAATGCAATTAAAATGTTATACACACACATCCTTATATGTATACATGTTGTATACATGCCTTATTCTTTAAAGCCTACAGTCTTTAATAATAAAAAAATACCACTGAGTGCAAGGAGGGGCATTCATTAAAATCCCTTTTTACACAGAGATCCTGCAGGGCTGCTACGAAATCCCCACTCTATATCGCCTTTGTATTTTTGCACAGAACAAACACTGGCGGCAATATGTCGTCCCAGCTCCTCCTCTGGATGGATGGATGTATGGATGGATGAGTGGATGGACGGATGGATGACGTCCCAGCGTGTAACTTTAGACAGCTTGCTGGTGTCCCAGAAGCAAAAAAGTTGTGATGGGAATGATACGTAACTTACCAAAATAAGCGTCTTATGTGACATATAACGTGCGTCTGCAGCCCTTTTTAAACAATAACAATGGCATAACATGGCAATAACAATCATTTACTGTCTCCGTTATGTGGCGGCTGATCCCATCCTCTGCTTGTCAGGTGAGGAGCTTGCAGACCGCAATGTCTTTACAATTTGTGGACATTTTAAGTCGCATGTCTTCTTTAAGTTAGCTGCTACCTGCTGCCGGCTGCTTTTTAAATCTCCCAGCAGTGCGTTGCGCACAACACGTAAACCAGATAAACCCCATTGTCCATTAATCTAAATCAGCTCATCTCAATATGTTATCTGTCAATCCTGCTCAGAGAAATGGTAGCCATCATAAATTATTAATTGAGTTTAGGGAATATTTGTATGCTCATCAGCAAGAATATAAAAAAAAGGATATTTACTACATGCCAAACAAGTTTAATGAAGAAAATGTTTTGATGCTACTTCGATTTTCAGAGCTATTAATGTGCAACATGCCAAAACAGAAAAACAGTCCAGGATTTCCGTAAAAAACAAGGAGAGGACTGTTGTGAAGATTTGCAGCTTAAGAGAACTTGTAACATTTCTATCAACTGATCTCATTCAAACACTGGGCATCATTTGTTCAAGAAGGCTGCAGTTATACACCGTAGAAAATGCTAATTTAAGTTTAAAGGCAAAAAAAATTGAGCTCCTTTTGAGTTCAAATTCTGGATCTTGTGGTTCTACAACACATTGTTTTCTCCTCCTGAGGTGTTTAAAAAACTCAGTATCTGACTGATTTCTCCTCCCAGGTCAAACAAACTTTATCTAAAAATTTAAGCTTTAGAAGTGGAACCACAAAGTTTTACTGTCTGTGTATTCCTGAGTGCAAACGCTACGTGGAGAAACACACATAAAGACTGTGCAGCAGTTGTGATGAATGGGCAGTCTGTACTCCAACAGTCACACATTGAGCTCCATATTTAATGTGTGTGTGTGTGTGTGTGTGTGTGTGGAGGAAATGTGCGTAGTAGAATGAACACTTTGATGATGGATGGAGCAGATTGTGCACTTTTCTTTCCCACGATCAATCAGCTACGCTCACAGCCGTCTGACTGCTTGGATATGAACACTATCAGTTAGTCTTTCCATCCTTTCGGCTTTCTCCCTCTCTCTGTCCTCCACGTTTTCCTCCCTCCCTCCTTTCACCTTTTCCTCACTGTCCTCCCTTTTTTTTTTAAAAAAATTCTTTCATCTTAATCCTTTCTCACACTCCTTCTCTCCCTGTTTCCTCTCTTTCTGTCTCTCATTTCTTTTTCTCACTTTCTGAAATACTTCCTGTGACTTTATTCTCTCTGTATTGTTCCCGGTGTGTGTGTTTGTATGTGTGTGTACCTACAGCAGTAGAAGTGTGTGGGAACACAGCTGTGTGTGTGTTTCTTATGGATCTGTAAGACTGTACAGTATGTCTGTTTGTGTGTGTGTTTGTGGGAACAGAGACATGTCTTTATTTTGCAGATGAGTTTTTTTGTTTTGTTTGCATGTGTGTGTGTATGTGTGTGTGTGTGAGAGAGAGAGAGAGAGAGAGAGAGAGAGAGAGAGGGGTGTAACTGTTTACTAGAAACTGTTTTCCTGTTTTTATGTTGACAAACTCACAGACAGACAGATTCCTATCTGCTGCTTTGTCTCCTGCTTTATGACTGTGTTTGAGTTGTAACAGGTATTGTGTATATGCTCTTTGTGTGTGTGTGTGTGTGTGTGTGTGTGTGTGTGTGTGCATACTAGTGTCTTATTTTTCCGGGTATGTTTATCCATAGCTGTGTGTGTGTGTGTGTGTGTGTGTGTGTGTGTGTGTGAGAGAAAAAATAAATGTGAGAGAAACAAAGCTTTCCTTAGTTTGAACAAACCTCACAACAGGAAGCCCTGTGTGAATGACACATCCATATTAGGAGCCAGGAAGTGAAGGTGATGGAGTCTCTGTGGTGACAGGGTTCCCAAGACCTGGTCACCACGGCGACAGGGGTTAAGACTTGTTTATGGCCCATTCATGAGAAACACAGAGGTTGACAGTCAGCGACAGGACCTGTAAAAGTTTCAAGTGAGGGCAAAGTGACTCTGAGACACAATGCGAGTGGTGAAAGGTGCATGTGTTGAATTCCTGCTGGGGATGTCTGTTGCTCTCTCCCCATGTTTCTTGTCCTTTTTCTACTTTTGACAAAGACATAAAGGCAAAAATGTGGCATGCACCAAACAGCAAAAACACATGTAATCTGATAGTTTTCATTTTGATTTGGGACACTTTGAAATGTTGTCCTAAATCAGACACAGGGCTGATTTTTGAGTCAAAGTCACTGTGAACAGTCATATCGTAATACGTGTGCCTTTTACGTTACTCTAGATGGACATTAATCACAATGCTATGATAGGAATCAGTTAATACAAAAAGATTAGATGACTTATGGCAATCCACCTTGTCACCTACCAGTTACACCCAACTCCTACATAGTTTCTCAGAAGATGCTTTTCCTTGCAAATCTTTTCCAGTGAAACTACTGAGTCACAGTCCCACAGCTCCAGGCTCTGACTCCACACACACACTTCCATTTAGAGGTAACAGCCATCGCTTAGCAAGAATAGGAAAGGATAGACTTTATTGTCCCAGTGGGAAATTTGCCTTGAACTTCACAGTGTCAGCATTATAAAAACAGTAAAAATATCAACACATTCATCCAAACACAGTAAAATACAACAATAAAAACAACAAATACGTTCATCGGTTGCACATTCGTATCATGAAACCAAACACGCATTACAATAATATTGTGCTGAACAGCAAAATAAGAAATACAGCCGTACACATTCAAGCTTAAGTGGTGTTGAGAGCTTTAATGGATAGCTGGACAAAGGGGTTTCTGAAGCGGTTGTTTCTGCTTAAGGGGACTGTTTGCCTGAGGAGAAGAGCTGATATTCAGAGTGAAGAACATTATTTTTTGTATCTGTCTGTTAAAAGAAATTTTGAAGACTAAGATGTTGATGGACTCCCACAATCTCCATGAAGCCATAATAACAAAATTGTCTCTCTTTCTCCTTGTTCTCGTCATAATTTGCTCACAAATTCACTGGCTACCGCTTCACATCGACTTATATTCAACACTTGTAAACACTGACTTCTGTAGCCTCCATGTTTACCTCCGTGTGTGTGTGCTGTGTCTTTGTGATTGTTTTTGTTGCGCATGTCGGTCAGTTCAGGACTCTGACTAGTTCGCACTGGAATCTAGGTTAGTGTTAGGGTTCATTGGATCTGAGCAATGAATCCTAATTGAGCATGAGCGTAGCCATAGTTTGCACAGGTGACACTTTTTCAGTAACTCATGACCACACGAGTCATCCCCTAAGTTTGACTGTGGAACATAATTTAAATAGATGAGGAAAATACCCAACTTCATTTGGAAGCTTTGGTGTTGTAACTTGACATTTCAAATTAAGCTGTACTGTTTTATCATTTGAAATCATCTTGTTAACTTTCTGGCTCAGCATCACACAAGACCATCATTCTTGTCTTAGAGAAACATGTGATGAAAACATGAACATTGCCATAATTGCAGCAGGGAGGTTTTCACATAACAGCAGGATTTTGCAAACAAACAACCTCCTCCCCAAAACTTCCAGAAAATGTCAAATACTTACAAAATCTCCATCAGCATCACACTCAAAGACACTGACTGTGTTGAGTCATGCAAAACTTCCCTGAATTTACCAAACAAATTAGATATATGTCTCCTGTGCAGCCAAGAACCAGTCAAATTCTTAGACTGGATATACTGGCTCAGTCAGCAGGTGAACTCTCCAGACAGACTGGATCACACCCCAGACTGTAACTCCTGCAGGAAGTGGGGACGTTTTTACAAAGGCTTTTCATAATTAGACGCCACGGCACTTTGTTATTGATATTTGTCGAAATATGAATGGGCATTTTAAACGTGTAAGAGTCTAATGTTGTCTCAATCAAATTATGGCCATCAACTTGCTCTTGCTCTCCATCTTTCTTCCATTTTTGTTCACTGAGGAATGAAATATCAGTGGCATCTTCCTCATATTGATCCTGCTGCAGTCTCTCTTCCTTTGGGATTACTGTAGATTTAATAAAAAGTAAAAATGGGATTAGGGCTTGCAGTCACTTACAGGAATACTCTTTGGAAATAACACTACTTTTGCTTCTTACGTAGAGTTGAACAAACACAAAAATGCCTTTTTATCTGTTGGCGTGCTGTTAGGAAATAAGGTTAGTTTTCAGTAAGAGAAATACATCTTGAACCGTGATTAAGGTTAAGGAGAGCTCTCGAGGCTCATTTTCAGGCTCATGCTTGCTACTAGATTGTATTTATATGCCTTAATGACTGAAAAACACTTCATTTTCCTCATAGCGTCTGTGCTCGAACAGCTGTATTCATCCTCTGCCTGAGACACTTCGTCTCATTTAATATCCCACCTGAAAAAGCCCAGTCTGCTCTGATTGGTCAGCATTTCCGTTTCTTCCATAGCTCAGTGTCTCTGCACCGTCATTGTAGCCAGGGAGTGATCGTAAGTGAGTATAGTGGAACTTTTTACGTCAAAAAATCACCAATTAAAGCTTCTAAACACAACCAAGCATGTCCAAGCAGGAATATGATACGAAATTGGGGAGAAATTAGAGAGAGAAATCAGCGGCCAAGTTTACATGTTTCCTTGCAGACACTGCAAACACTTGCAGTACTGTGCCTGGAGCAGATTACCATATAAAAACATCCATCCCGAGCTGACTTCAGCTTGTCTCAACATCTACCATTATCACATTATATATATGACAAAAAGAAAAAGCGTATCAGGTCTACTTCTATAAAAACATCTTTTCAAAACTAAAATACATATTAAATCCTTGGAGCTGTGGTACAGTCTGGATTTGTAGTTTTTACAGTTAGTAGATTCTTCAACCTCAACCTGATCGCCCCCGCTCAAATAAGGCAGTAAATGTAATGTGCATTGTCCCCATTAAATAAAATAAAATGGAAAAATCACACATAATCTAATTTCCTGAGTAGCAAAATCATTAAATGTATCAGTTTGCAAATGATGAACACTTTGTTTAATTGTACAAACTTCTTAAGTTTGTTCAAAGGTGTATTTACCAAAGTTTTAAGTAGAGCCATTAATCATTATTTGAGCCAACTAAGGCTGGCGTACCCTCAAACTGCAGGCGGAGACATTACCAAGAGTTGGACGGACTCAGATGTCTGTGCCTCTTGTCTCAGTATGCGGAAGATAGTGTGGCGGCCAAATGTCATTTAATGTATTTGTCTTCTTTCTTATTGAGTCACATTAAGCAGCAGTTTGACAGTGAGATGATGATAAAGTCCTGATTTAATTATCTGCGATTCAGCTGACTTCACTCAGCTAAAAGACAGTCTGTCTCCTCCTCATCTTCATCCTCCTCTTCCTCCTCTCAGCAGCTCAGTGAAATCATGAGTCTGAGGGCATAGTCTGATGTTATTTTGGCACTGAAAAAACATGTTTGATTTATGAGCTCAATAGACAAGAGCAGACTAGAGATTATCTCTACAAATTAATGTCCTTGGGCTATGAATTCAGTTTCATAATGTGAGTTTCAAAATATTTTTAAAGTAGATAATTATGGTGGTCTTAATGCCGTTTCACAAATTTAAAAGTTAATGATTTGGGTGAATTTAAAGACGTGTTGCTGCTGGTGTGAAAAATTGGAGGCAATCTTTATAAGTTATAGTCTGCACATAATGTCACAGTGGTTTGGAAATTGTATTAAATGTATTGAACTTATTTGACATCCTCCAGTTTTCAGCAGTTGCTAGCAATATAATTTTCCTGTGAATGTTATTCTTTGATACAGTTGCTATCAGCTACATTAAGGCAAGGTTTTTTAACTGTCAAGTACAAAAACATTTTAGGACACCTGGCCTCAAGCAAGGGTCTAATGAGGACATGTAAACTGCCAGATTTCAGTCACAGAAAACAGTTTGGGGGTAAAACAAACTCACAAAGTTTGCACAAGCAAAGATGAGCTAATAGTCTGCTAGTGACTCACAGCTTTGATGAACACAACATGATTCAGCTTTTGCACACCCACTTGAATTACAAAAACAGGTGTCCAGCTACAACCGCAATACTCGATCCTGATTGGCTGACGACACCTGTGATTCAAATTAGTCTAATCTGTTGGTACGTGTTTCTCAATGTCCTGATTTCACAACATTTTAGGGATCAAATCCAGTACAGCTGTAATATGTTCATTGTAGTCAGTGTTAAACTGTGTTTTAAATATGGTTGATGTCTGAATTTGATCAAATATTATTTAATAAAAAAAAGGAAAGATTATTTAACCCTTTGAAACCTGGAGTGACATTACTTTCCTTGTGTTTCTCTCAGATACCATTCACAAGTTTAACCCTTGGCAAATTGTTGCAATTTCTTTCAAAAAACATGGGAAAAAGGCAATGAGCTACTAGATAATAAATGTTTCAGAAATTAGTAAATTTAGAACATTATTGTTAAACATTTCCATCCACTTTTAGAAATATTATGTTACCATTTACTGTAGCTCTGATCTCAGGTCATGTGCGAACAGTTAATGTAAATGAGTGTGTGTTTAAGCGGTGTGTCTCCTGCCCTGGCGGCTGCTTTAATTCAGTTCTAGGAGGTATTAATTAACTAGTTTAGTTGGTGACAGCTTTGTGTATGCAAGGTGTTGTAGGATATTATTGAGAGCTATTGAAAGCAAAGGGTGTTAAGTATGTGTTTCCACCCTGTGTGTGTTTGTGTGTGTTTGTGTATGTGTGTGTGGGATGTTTACAGCTAAAGGAACAAAGTAATTTCCATTGATCCACCCTAATTCCACCCTAATTTTGGATCCTGTCATGCGATGTGTGTTTGCGATCCTCACCTGGTTTCCGGCGACGGAAATTTTAAACAAGAAATGATGAAAGATGTGCTTAGTACCAAAGTCAAATGCACATAACAGTCTAGTTTAAAGCTGCTCCATCAAATTGAAAATGGATAATCTTTTAAAGGCTTTAAAAGTTATTTGCCCTTCATCTGTGTTGTGCTATTAGCCAGTATCACTCTCTGTTACTCCTTATGAGCTCCTGCTTTCAAGTTCAGTTAAATTTAATGAGACTATTTAAGTGCCAGAAGTCAGAAATGACAGGAAAATGACAGCACAGCTTTAAATCTTTTTCAACAGAAGAAGCACAAACACATTAGTTTCAGCCTTTTATGCGTTCATAATCACAATAATCCTGATGGACAAACTCTTGTTTGGGGCATTTAATGTTTTGACTGTTACTCACAAAAGCCAGAGAAACTTGAGTCTCCGCACTCCTATTCATTTTCTCTGCATTGACCTGCATGCAGGTGTAGCTGTTGCGGTCCTTTGTGTGATAATCCATGGTGAATGTTCACACAGACACTCATTAGACCCGAGATAAGACCCTCCTGTTATGTACCGTTGCCGTGACATTCTCCTCTTTGAGTGTGTTTTAATAGATGGTGTTGAAAAAGTCAGTCTCATGTCAACTTGCAGATAACTGAGGCGACAACACAAACACAACGGCTGCTGTGTGCGTCACCTGTGACTGCAACTACATTGTGATCATAAATAGGAATTACCTAAAAATGTTGATCTTTTGTTATATTATAAATTAAATCATCAGATTGTCATCAACATAACTCTGATTAACGTGAGCAACAGTGCCATAGTTTTATTCAGTTATCCAGACAGTGATCACTCTTAAGTTTGAACTTGGTTAATTATATAAATGAAGTCATATTCTAAAAAAAAAAGTTTCATCCCTTAAACCGCGATTACATCAATGATTGATGTTTTATTGTGTTTGTTTTCAAGGTACAATAGTTTAATTCACCACAATTGACTATTTACCATGTCAACTTGTGAACCACAGGGTTTGTGTATATATATGTAAATATTTAATTTCAGTAAAAAGAAACTAGTTTAATTTAACATAAACCATGTCAAAAAGGATGAGTCTCACTCAAATTAGGATGCTACTTGCACCCCCTGGTGGAAAGCAGAAACACTCAATGGTCAAATTTCAATTATTTATTTATTTTTTTGGTTATCTTTCATCAGCTGTATCAATTTTAAATCCCTGGAGCGAGAGCTCACACTTCTCTCTACTTGTTTACTTCACTGTCTATAAACCTGTCTGTCTGTGTGTGTGCAGGTCTACCAGAGCAGTACTACAGTCTGACGTGGTTCCTCAGTCCCGTCCTCGGCCTCATGTTCACTCCTCTGATCGGCTCGGCCAGCGACCGCTGCACTCTGCGATGGGGAAGGAGGAGACCGTTCATCCTGGCTCTCTGTATCGGGACACTTATTGGAGTGGCACTGTTTCTGAATGGCTCGCTGATAGGTGAGTGTGTGTTAACTGATATTTATAATAAAGGCGTTAAAGTTTGTGTGTGAGGGAGGAAGAGAGCACAAATTGTTTATCAGGTATTTTGCTTCTCTCTGGTCATTTGATCTGTTTTTGAAATCTTGTCAGTCAACTGAAGAGCTGTCATAGTGGTAGCTTGGTAGTTAAGATCCAGAAATGACAAACTCTATGTAAATATATAGACACAAACTAGTGAGCAATGATTAAGTTCTCCTATCATTTTATTTATTTATAAACTTCAATATCATTTATGTGGGTTTAAAGGGGTTGAGGGCATTATTAAACATTTGAATTGCATGTAAGGTGTGGGGAAAATGTGATTTTTTTTTTCATAAAAAGGTACTTATGGCTTAAATTTATTACTAATACCTCACTTAAGGAGAATCTGTAAAAAGTGTTTTACCTGCTTTCTAAGGCCCTGACACACCAAGCCAAAGGTCGGCAGTCTGACAATGTCGGGCCGTCAGTGAGCGTCTTTAGTCTTAGTCTTAGTTTTTGCAGTTTGTCCCGCACAGTCAGCACTGGTTGGCCCTCCGTTTCAGTGGAGCCCTTCTCTTGGTGATATCACTCAAACATATGACTCAAGTTAAAAGGGTCTGAATTTAAAAAAAAACACTTTTTATATTAGGTAAGATTAATTTTTTTTTAGATTTTGAGGTCTTTAGCACAAACTGTAAATATTTGTGTCATTGTTCATGTGTGCACAGTGAATATCGTTGTGTTGTTAATGTGCTAACTTGCTTAATAGCGTATTGAAGCCTTCATGTCTGCCTTCTGGTTTCATGTTTTTAATGATGAATACAGACTATGGCCACATGCTGGTATGGAGAGTTATGTCCTCTCATGCAGGCACAGAGTGTCCATGGTAGTTGGTCATTCGCTGTAGTCTTTGTGCTGTGTTTTTGGCCAAGACACATGACACGATGCAACATTTAGCCTTTGTTTCAATAGTTCTTTGATGTGGCTTTGGTGTGTCTGGGCATTTATTAACAACAAAGCAGACCATTTGAGAAAGACATACACATAAAAATCAAATCGACACACATTTTTTTTTTTATAATGCTATTCCAGTTTGAAATCAAATATACAAAAAAAAAAAAACACAAGTGGGAGAAACTGCCTGGCCACAAAGTACAGAGGTTTAACAGTGCAATCTCCCAAACATCATTGTTTTAACCACGAGAGACTTTCACGGCCATAGAGGAAATTGAACCCTTAAGTCTGACAATGCAGATGCTGTTGTTTTACCCAGCATGCACTTGTGCCAAAATGTAAGTAAAAGGAAAAGACAGCTTTCTTTCTAGCCTCAGTGGAGCATCACTCACTGAAAGCTTGCTCCTCTGAGATGTGTGTCCTCATACAGAGACTGATGTTACCCTCAGTCTGACCCTCAGCTTATTACATCATCCAGATGTCATTCCAAGGCCACATTCAACCGATTCAATCAATGAAATCGATCAGCTGTCAATCATGTCACACAGATATCGATATTTGGGTTAACTTCATCAGCATAGCATATTCCGGTTGTAATGTCATTTACTGTGTGTGTCTATACACACATGAACATACACAAACACACGTTTGTGTCGCTGAATTTATCAGACAAACTGACATTTAATCTGATTGGTTCTGCAGCTATTTTTATATAGTATTGTACATGTACCATGTACAGACGTGGGCCAAATGGGTGAAACAGTGCAACAATAGCCTGAGACTGGGCCTTTTTAACTGTCTCTAAATAGAACAAAGCGAAATGAATTGTCAAAGGAGTTATAAATAACAAGAACGAGAGCTGTGTGAACTGTTTTATGTCAGCAGATTTTATTCTGTTCTATTCAATTCTGCTCTGTCCTACCTTCATTCTTCTATACAGAGGCTGGCACTCAGGTCGTTTTAGGGCACGTGTGTGTGTGTGTGTGTGTGTGTGTGTGTGTGTGTGTGTGTGTGTGTGTGTGTGTGTGTGTGTGTGTGTGTGTGTGTGTGAGTACCTTGCCAGCGAGGTCGCCATGGGAAAAGAGCAGTGACCTGTATCAGTGTGGGAGAAATTACAGAAAGACTACGTTTCCATGGTTGTATATATATATATGAATGTGTGTGAACAACACAGGGTGACATGGGAAAACTGTTGTAACCTGTGTAGGAGTGTGTGTGTGTGTGTGTGTGTGTGAGTGTGTGTGTGTGTGTGTGTGTTGACATGGGAACACAGGAGCAGGCAGTTCACAGGGAAATGCTTCCTGTTTGCTTCCCTCTTTCTACCAATCACAATTCACTTCCTGTCTGTCTGCCTGGCTAGTGAGTTGTACAGCTCCATTGTCCCACACACACATCAAGTACACACACACACACACACACACACACACACACACACACACACACACGTGCACACACGCGCACACTCTGCTGTTCCTTCTATGAACGTTTTTTTTCCTCCGATGTTAATGAATTTTATTTTGTAAAGTCATACTGCATCACATCGCCCTCTCTCTCTCTCACACACACACACACACAAACACACATGCAAACACATGAATACACACACTACTAAAGCTTCCCCATGTCACTCTGTGTTGTTATCATACATACAATTGCACGCTGTCAGATACAAACACACATTATTGAGCAGCTCGAGGGCAGGACGGGTCACAGAGATGTAATGAGACGCACAAGGTCACTCACAACATGCAAAGCAGTATTGTAAATGTGCAGTGACCCATTTGTGTACTTCTTTGTGTTCGTGTTGTGCAGTCGTTGTAACTCAGTGATCAGCTATTGATCACATGTGCAGCTCTGAATACAGACACATCAGAGTAAAAAAATAATCTGTTTATATTGACATGTATTGTCCTATTTGTTAACAAACATTGCGATATATCAAGATGTTCATACATTTGAAACTATTTAACGTGGTCCCTTGACCATGCAAAGGGTGGACTTACCAATATAAATGTTGTCATAGTAATGACAGTGTATGCAATATTTTCCCAGTTATCCCTCTACGTGCGTAAATATATCTAAAATGTTGTGAAATAAATTAATGTATGAACAACCCCCAAAAAACAAAAAACACATATCTTTATTGTTTTTTTTTGTAAATATTTACTCATTCTAAATGTAATACCTGTTGCTCGTTCCAAAGAAGATGAAACAGGAGCATGTTTACCACTATGTGAAGTCCCCTTTGGGAGCAGTGGATGCTAATTGTTGAGGTTTGGAAGAGAAATTCTTTCCCATTCTTGCTTAATAAAGGACTGTAGTTGTTCAACAGTCTGGGGTCTCTATTGTCACATTTTACACTTTATAATGTGTTTTCAATGGGAGACAAGTCTAACCTGCAGGCAGGCCAGTCTAGTACTGGCACCCTTTTTCTGCAAAGCCAAGCTATTGAAATACTTGCAGAATGTGTCCTGTTATTGTGTAAGCAGGGACGTATCTGAAAAAAACATTGTCTGGATGGCAGCATATGTTGCTCCAAAACCTGTATGTACCTGTCAGCATTCATGGTGCCTTCACAGTTTATTTTGTATTTCGGGTAAACTGGTCCTTTTTGAAATCTATGTCCCATGCCTACATCTATCATATCTAAAAACTGTAATGTTAAAATGAAAATGATCTTTAAAAAAAAAAAAGCCCATCAATCTATCACAGCTTTTATTGTCTGTTTCTTCACTGACAAATAACAACGTCTTCACCCATTCATGTCTTTCTCCTTTAGGTTTGTCGCTTGGTGACGAGCAGGGGAGACAACCAATAGGAATCGTTCTGACCGTGCTGGGGGTCGTGGTGTTGGACTTTTGTGCAGACGCAACAGAGGGACCAATCAGAGCGTACCTGCTAGACGTGGCGGACACAGAGGAACAAGACATGGCACTCAACATCCATGCCGCCTCAGCAGGTACAACTAACACCTCACACACATATAACTTTCACAAGATTTTAAAATGACAGTGGTAGCTTTAATACACATAAATATACAATGTATTATAATTTGTAGTGCTCCCAAAAATGACAAATTTGATATAAACTTGTGCTGCAAGAGAAATTGAGATTAGACACAGTTCATTACTGCTTATGTTTCTTTGGTGCATCTAAACTTTTGTCCATGTGCGCAGGTCTTGGTGGTGCGGTCGGCTACGCCCTCGGAGGTTTAGACTGGACGCACACCTTCCTCGGAGCAGCCTTCAAGTCCCAGGAACAGATCCTCTTTTTCTTCGCTGCCATCCTCTTCATCATCTCTGTGGTGTTACATCTCCTCAGCATCGAGGAGCAGCAGTACTCGCCACAACATGACAGGCTGGATCAGGTACAGCGTTTGTGTGTTTATGTATGTGCACTGTAAATATACATTTGGGTCAAAGAAAAAACAAACTCCAAGATTTGTTTTCTGTCCTCTCACTAGGAGACTCCAGATCGCCCCAACCCACAACCATCAGCCAATGGCAGGACTGGACTTTTGGCCCCCAAGCTGGAGCTGATTGGAGAGGATGAAACATTGGACAGCTACGATCTTTATGACCCCTATGGAGACGACCAGTCAGAGCGTGGGGATATGGACATGGACTTCCTAGAGATGGAGCTTGTGAGAAGTGAGTTCACAGACTTTTGCCTCTTTTGCTGAATCTGAATGACACATTTTCCCTTCAAATCCAAAAAACAAAAAAGAAACTCACACACACTGTACCGTTTACCGAACACATACTTACTGAGCAAAAAAAAGAAGAAGAAAAGAACAACAATGTTTCGGATCTTCATGAGGTATGATGGCAGTGTCAAAACTTTTCTATATATACTGTATATATACAAACAGAGACTGCCTCAATTTATTCTTATCCAATCAGAGGACTTCTGAGACTGATGATCACCTGAAACTGCTTTGCGTCATTATCCAAATAATAGTTAAGAATTTGTTTTACTGTAAATCACAACAACAAATAAGCACAAGACACAAGCGTGTGAACAAATGGAACCAATAGAGTGAACATAAAATACCTCATTCAGCATCTATGAAGTCAACAAAACGGTAGTTAACTCCTCCAGGCCAGGGACGACACAGTTAAGTGAAAAAATACCCTGTCTAAAATCTCTAGAAAAGTTTTGATTTTTTTTTTTGGAATTAATGTTTTGTTAAACAACTCCTTGAAAAAAAAATCTCATAGGATGCATTTTGGAATTTTCTTTTCTTTAACTTATCTTTTTACAAAAATAAGGCTCTGCAGAAAAGGGAAAAATAATTTATTACATATAGTAGTTGCCCATTCCAGAATCAAACCATAAATCAAACAGTCCATGCGACCAGCCTCTTTTGACAAAAATAGACGACAATCTATAACATTACAATAAGTAAAAGCTAAAATCCAAAGAAACTGAGGATCGAAAGTCAAGTGTGGAATAGCAGTATCTCGTGGTCCTTCATCTCTGAGGCATAGAGGAAGCAATTATGCTCCTTTCCTTGTTATTTAGAGAGTGCAGCTAGCTTTATCCGCTGCCACTTACAGTAGATAGTTTGAGGCCATTTTGATTAATTAATTTCCTAATCTAACAAGAACATAAGAGTCTTATCTCGTATCTGTGTCTCTAATCAGCGGTTCTCAACCAGTTCTCATACAGAGAACTGCATGTCTGCGTGTTTTTGTTCCCACACATCGGGACAGCTACGCAAAACAAAACACACCTTCAATAACATTTTACTGTCAGCAGTTTTGAAACTCTGAAAACAACATTGAGCAACAAAATAAACAAAAGTGATAAGAACTGAAAAATGATTAGATATCATAATCATAACAGCTAGACCAAAGGTAAAGCATCAAATGAGATATTGTATGATTATTTATTTTGTGCTGTTTTGTAGTAATATGTCTTTTCCTATTTTCATGTAAGTAATGAAAATATGTTTACATATAGTAATATATAGGCTAGTTTATATAGCTTATAGTTTAAATATACTTATTTAGAGTTTATATAGGCTAAAGAAATTCAATTTATTAGGATATGAAAGCAGGACATTATTTTTCAATAACTGGAGAAGGGGTGAGGTTTAATAAGTGTGCATTTCTTCCTACACCTTTTCAGATCTGTCTGTATGTTTATGTGTTCATTCTTTCAAAAGTTTGAGATAAATTTCAGTTCATCCATCCACTCATTGTGTTAGCAACACATTAGCTTCAGACAGCTGGTTGCTGACAGAAAAACAAAATTAACAAAGCAGAATAATCCCAAATAAATAAGTACCAACAGCTAATGCCCCAACAAGGGCATTTATGGGATGGATAAAAATGCCTGCAATACATGTATGGTCTCAGACAAAAAAGTGGATATAACCATAGATGTTGGCTACATAGATACTGAGTTTGATGTGCGTCTGCATATGTGCCATATTGGGGAGGTCAAGATCTCGTAGTAAACAAATACACGTGTTGAAAGATAAAGATTTCACTAAAAAATGGACTGTAACACGATTCATTCTGAATCGATTTTAATAAAATTTGTTTTAGAATAAACATCGTTAGGGGAATGTGATATTGGTTACTTGTTTGACTTAATTTCAGTTACTGGAGGCAATCATCCTCTTTATAGCCACAGCAGCTGGACATGCAGGCTCTGACTTATGATTAAGCAACATCCAATGATGGCGTGTAAACAAAGTAAATTTATTCAAGTACAGTACTATAGTACAATTTTTAGGCACTGGCCTTTTATTTGAGTCTGAGTCTGAATCTGCTTTTTCTGCTACTATAAATTTCATGCTTCAAGTTGAATTTCATTCAACTTCATACTTCCACTACATTTGAAGTTGCATGAAATTTAAAGTAGCAGAAAATGCAAATGAAAACGAGTTCAGAATTAAGTGAGTTACAGTCGGCTTTGTAGTGAAATCTGCATCTCTCAATACACATGTATTTGTTTACGAGCAGATCTTGACTTCCCCAATATGGCGCCTGTGGAGACGCACGCGGCGAGCTTAGAGCAGCGGCCAGTGAGGTATCTAGGTTTTAATTATCTGCGGATGTTGTGGAACTGTGCCAGTCGGTGTTGCTGTAGCAACAGAATCTTCAACTGAAACCAGCTACCGTCAGTTTCCGATAGTTTCCTTTTCGTTGTTGATCATTTTCTCTGAATTCGTCACATCTAAACTCATCAGCGCTCTCCTCATCTGTCTCTAGGTAAAAGTGACAGTGTTCTCGCTATGGCAGACGCCACTCTTGACCACCTGGACCATGATGCGTTGTTCCTGTGCCACATAGAGCCGTCCATCTTCGCTGACCGCCTCTCACCCTACCACGGCTCGCCTCCTTTGACGAGTAACTTCTTCAACCCCAACCGCAGCACTCCGCCGCCCCGGTTCGGCAACATCAGACGCAGCAGCAGTGCGGGAAGTGGGGACCTGCTCCAAAGCAGCAACCACCAAACGCACCCTACCAACCCCAGGATTTCCCGTCTCTCGGCTTTCTTACAGGAAATGGAAAATGACGACGGTCAGGAGGCGTTGCTGAATAATCAGCTCAATGAGCAGCGGACGCTGAATGGGCGGCTGTTAGCCAGTGTGACGAATCCCGATAGAGTTAGCACGAACAGGCTGAGCTCTAAAGGACAGGCACATCGCGCTGGAATGGTCAAAGGTTGTTTTTCATGTTATGTGCAATTTGAGATTCGAGAATGAAAATAAAATAAATAAAATAAATAGACAGCTACTTAATTTTAATCATTAATCTGTCTCTTCCTCCAGCTGCCAGTACTGGAGCTCCCATGCGACAGTCACGTCACCGTCACATCTTCTACCGTCAGCCGTCCTGCACCTTCTCCTACTATGGTAGAGTAGGGAGCCACCGGTACCGCTACCGCCGAGCCAACGCCGCCTTCCTCATCAAGCCGTCTCGCAGCATGAATGACCTGTACGAAGTGGAGGCCAGACACAGGAGGAGGCACAGACAGAGAAACAGACACCGCAGCGGAAACACCAACTCCTCCAGCGGAGACACAGAGAGTGAAGAGGGAGAGGTGAGGAGGATTTTACCAACCTGTAACCATGGCAACAATCAAGGCCTATCTGTCTTCCCTGTATGTTCAGTGTCTCTTTCTGTCAGGATATTGTCTGATGTTATCTGCTGCCTTCAGGTTGAGACCACCGTGCGTCTGCTGTGGCTCTCCATGCTGAAGATGCCTCCGGAGCTGCTGCGACTGTGCGCCTGTCACCTGCTCACCTGGTTCTCCATAATCGCCGAGGCCGTCTTCTTTACTGACTTCATGGGACAAGTCATCTACCATGGAGATCCAACCGTAGGAGAACACACACACAGACATACACTTTATATATAGATAAAACCCTACAACTGCCTCAGTCTAAATTAGTTTGATGACCTTGTCAAAGTCAAGGTCGGAATTTGACATTTCAAAATAAAGTGAGAGTAATCATAATTTTACTGCAAAATTTGTTCTCTGCTGCATTACATTTGTTCTCTGCTGCATTACATAATCTCTATTTGCACCGCATCCCAACCTGGGGGTCCCGACCCCCTCTAGGGGCTCCAAGGCCTTTTAGAATATATTTGGTGTGAGAAAAATTTTACATAAAATAACATTACAATACAACATTACAAAAAAAACATTTTGTTTATATTGCAGCATTACATTTATTTTTGCAAAGAAATGTACCTTTTTTTCAAGCTAAGATTAATATTCAAGGTATAAACTTAAAAAAAAAGAAGAACTACTGAAGACCTAAACACAAGCTTTTTTTGCAGAGCCTTCACTCTCTGCTGAACAGACTCGTCCTGCATTTAAAAATGTAGTGAAATCTATCTATAAAAATCTATAAAAAGTTAAAAGTCAAGCAAAAACCCAACAACAGTTTATCAGACATTGCGTCAACTATTATGCATGTGTGGATGTGTTTGAATGTCTGCAACGACAAATCCTAAATAATTGTTGCCCTGAATTTTTGTCAAAAAGAAGCTACCACAAAACTGTCTCTTTTCTTTTTGACTTTGTCTCTTATTCTATTATGTCTGGTCAAGCTTTCTACGGCAGTTTTAATATGAACTGAACTCTGTCTCTGTCTTAGTTAATCCACAGCTCAGTGAAAGACTGATTTTCTCTCTCTCGTAGGCTCCTGCAAACTCTACTTTGTTGGAGGATTATCACAAAGGAGTTCAGATGGGATGTTGGGGACTGGTTATCTATGCCCTGACTGCTGCCACATGCTCAGGTAACACACAAAAAATTTGTTTTCAAACTGTTTTTCTGGCTGTAAATTGCATTGTTTTCCATCTCAACATTCAACTTTGCCCTAACCAATTAAAATTTCTTCCAGCCATCCTTCAGAAGTACCTCGACAACTTTGACCTGAGCATTAAAGTCATCTACATCGTGGGAACTCTTGCATTCGCCATCGGTATGAACCACAGTACAGCAATAGATTCAAACAAAGTACATGTGAGCAGCTACTAAGACGATTTTCCTCTATTTTCCTCCATAGGAACTGCTGTTATGGCAATCTTCCCGAATGTGTATGTTGCCATGGTGATGATCAGCAGCATGGGCATCGTCTCTATGAGTATCTCCTACTGTCCGTATGCTCTGCTGGGACAGTATCACGAAATGAAAGAGGTGCAGACACATTCGTCTTCTTTGTTTCATCTGTTTGTTTGTTTTGATGAGTCTGGTGATATTCAGTGTTTTTTTAACACCCCGTATGTGAAAAGCTGTTTTTTATTTATAACTTTCAATAACTGTCTCTGCCTCCTGCAGTACATCAGGCACAGTCCTGGTAACTCCCGCAGAGGCTTTGGCATCGACTGTGCAATTTTATCCTGCCAGGTGAGTGTTCATATCGTCCTTATGAAATCTTTATTGCACACACTCATGTTTGTATGCCATAGTATGCTGAAAGGACGGTATTATGATAAGATAAGATAAAATTAGAGAAATTCACTTGTTACAGCAGCTCAGTGCAACATTAAACATAGAATAAAAAAGGAAAGGAGAATATAAAATGTATAAAGTATAGAGAAGGAGGATATACATAGATAAAATAATTTTACCTGTATTTAACAACTATCAACATAAATACAGTAAAACTTCAATTATTAGCCCAGGTTATTATTTGCTTAAATTATTGAACTCAACAGGCTTATATTTGGGACAGGTGTTTACGTGGGACAGGCTTTATTTCCTTTTACACAAAACTGTTGCTCAGCGTAGCATAGTAAATACAATCAAATTATTCATTTAACCCTTTGAAACCTTTGTAATGATAATGACCCCAAAGTTAGCAAGAAATCTGTGAAAAGTACAAAAATAACTGAACATTCGTAAAAAAACAAAACAAAAAACAAACAAAACAAAAAAAACAATAATGAGTAAGAAAAATAAAAAATGGAAAGTGAGAAATTATAATGATTATAATAATAAAATTATAATAAATCTGCAAAATGATTTTAAATGTATAATAATGAATATGATTCACAGGACAATTTTCCTTCACTTAAAAAAAAAGTCTTCTTCATCTACTAATCTCTTTTTTGTACATCGTTAGTTTGCTATGCCAGTAATAGTCTTCTCAGGTGCTCATGGTTTTAGTAAAATTAACTGAATGATTGTAGAGAATCTAATATTGTGTGTAGTACGTCCATACTAACAAAAGTTTAAACATATATATACATACGTGACCTAAGCAGCTAACTAACTTTATCTCCAGTTGGTAGCCAACAAGCAGGTCTCATACATCCAAAGAACTTCTGCACGATACAATAACATCTATCTACTGCATGGCAACCAGAAAAGGTGGTCAAAAGGTGGAGACACACTGGGCTTTGTAAAAGTGACTGGGCGTTTAATTGGGACTAGGCTTTTATTTGAAGTTTTACGGTCCAATATTGCACAATGTACAGTATTGCACAGTGTTATTCTTGAGGTAGGTTAAAGTAAAAAGTGCATTTGATTTGTCGTGATGGATTGCTAATGGCCGACCAAAACGAGCACCACCACATAACAGTGAATAATGACAATGACAAATAGCCTGTTATTGATCACGTAATCATTTGTAATTTTGCAGGTGTACATCAGTCAGATCTTGGTGGCCTCAGCTCTGGGTGCTGTAGTCGAGGCAGTTGGCAGCGTTCGTGTTATTCCCATGGTGGCCTCCGGGGGCTCGCTCCTCGGATTCTTTACTGCCCTCTTCCTGGTCATTTACCCAACGCCAAACAATGGGTGAGAAAACCAACTGGTCTGTCATTAAAGGGATGATTTGGATCTTTTAAAGTGGCAGATACTTATCCATATTCAATGTATAACATACAATAGATGGCAGGCGGTATGCCTCCAGTGTGGAGGCTGTTTTCCACCTACCTAAAGCTTAATGTTTTTAAGTGTTTATATTCTTTTCGCCCAGGTTGAGATAATCGACCTATCACATTTTTAGATAATTTGGGCCAAACATCTGTACTGACCATGTTCACTGATCAGATTTCTTGTTGAGAAGGGTGAATTGGGAATAAGTTGACCCAAAACTCTTAGCAAGACCGCAAATGAGCACATCAGACTATTCCTTAAACCCTTTGAAACCTGGGTCCACATCACTTTTCTTGTGCTGCATTCAGAAGTCTCTGACAAGCTATTTAACCCTTTGAGACCTTAGCAAATTGGTTTGATTTCTTTCAAAAACAATGGGGAAAAAGGCAATGACCAACTTGGCTAGAAATATCCCACGAATTGCAGCAAATTAGTTAAGTAGAGTGATGAAGAAAATGACCTGAAAATAAGTTTTAAAAAGGGAAAAATGTCAATATAATAATTTTAAGTATGTATTTAATATTATGTTACTATATATATATATATATTTTTTTTTTTATATACTTTTTTTCTGGTCATTTTCTTGTGCGTGTTTAGTTTTGACTATTCTGTTTTTGCTTAACTTTTACCAAGTCCTTTTTTTTTGTGTCATGTGTCGTTTAGTTGCGCATTGCCTTCTCCCTATGTGTTTGAAAGAAATCAAGCCATTTTGCTCAGATTTTAGAGGGTTAAGCCCAAAATACAGTCCTGACAGTTTTGATTTTAATGATTGACAGGGACGGGGAATCAGCCAAAGCTTCGGAGAAACGATCTTTGACAAAGCTGGAAAATCCCAACAGCAACGATGTGGCTGTAACCGTGGTGGCAGAGAAACCCAGCTTCCTGAAACTCAACAAGAAGGGCAAAGCCACCTCCACTACTACTTCCTGTCACACGGAGAATGAGTCTGCTCTGTGATTGGCTGGTTTAAGCTGACAGACATGTTGCTGCAGAAACAACTTAATTCACTTTTGAACTGGTCGCTGATGGAAAGACTTTAGGATCTTGTCGTCCTCGTGGTGCTGGAGTTTACAGACGCGGGAGGAGAGAGGAGAGTGGTTGGCGTCCACTCTTGGTGTCTGTTCGTGCTTGACAGGCCTTTTTTTTCTGATTCGCTGTGTCTTGATTTGCTGAAGGAAACAACTCAATCTGACGTGGGACCAGTGTCTCACCAGACCAACTACGACAAAAGCATTTTGGTCCCTGTTTCAGCCATCTAAGAAATTCCTTCCATTTTCACCCTCATGGACATTTGACTGATCCGTCAGAGTTGTCCAGAAGCGAGAAATCCGTTTCGGTTTTAAGGAGGGGTTGTCTCTGTTTCTCAGGGCCTCTAGGAGGTGCTACTGAGCAGCCGCCTGGACGGGAAACTTCAGGGGACTCGCACATACATGCACACACACACACCAACACAATCGAATGAACACATGAATAATGAACGTTGTTGATGAACACAAGTCCTCGAAGCTGCAATCATTCAAAAATGCTGAAAATTGTTCTTCCTCGCCGTGGAATCGGCTTGATTGACTCCTTATCTAAGACAATGAGATCGTCGAGAGAGAGCGTGTGTGTGTCTGCGGACATTTTCACCAAAATAAACCCAATAACACACTCGGATTTGTGGGACTTTTACAGCACTCTGCGACAGTAGCTTTAAGACTCTAGAGACTTCTGAAAGTTCTGAAGAGCCCGAAGCCTGGTTCCTGGGGGGGGATGATCGATCTTTGAGTCCCCAGATTGATTGAGAGTTTTTATTTTTTTTTGCCCTCCTCCTGGTGTAAGGAGCGCTAAAGTCTTTAATTCAGCCTTTCATTTGAGGCTCTGCTCAGAAGTTGTCTGTATATTGAGGGTGAAGAAAACAGATGTGTGCTGAGTGAAATTCCAGGTTAGAAAGAATGCAGATGCAATATGTGCAGTATGCAGGGCATTACAATCCCAAATATTATTTTCATGATTTATCGAGGGCCCAGAATGACGCTTTTGTTCGTCTGGAATAATCTAATGCTGCGTGTTAGAGGAGCAGAGAAAAACCAAACACCAGAGAGGAAGAGACATGTGGAGTCTTACTTTCTCTCCTATTGCTTATTATTTTATTTTTTTTAGAAAACACCATTAGCACGACATTTGTCACTAACTGCACATTAGCTGAGCCATTGTTTGAATGAGTGTCGAAGAACATTCAGTTACAAAAGCCTTGTTTTGAAATCCTCTGGGGATGTTTGATTTGCTCGTCTTAAGCAGGACGGAGCTTCCTGACACTCCTCTCTTCCAGTGGGTCCAGTAACTCTACCAGTAATCGTCAGAGTCTGGAATGGGACGCAAGAATATTAGAATGGATGATCGATATATTGAATGAAAAAATCTGCTATGTGTGAGAGACAAAATAAGAGAACTAGTAGCCTATAATAACAGGTTTAGGCTTGTTACATGGAGGATTTTTGCTCCTGGTTTAGGTGTCTTGGTTCCACTGTATCGGGCCAAATATAAGTATGATATGGTGTTTTAGATACTCATTACATCTGAGGGTTGTATACGGACTAGATGTTTAAAAAAGAAGAGGACGGAGGGATAAAAGGAGGACTGGAGGAGTGATTTCACTTCAAAAAAGATAAACACATTTGGTGAGCATTTCCCAAAATGCCACACTAGTCTTTTAAATATTTTAACTTAAGTAAAATTTTAATTTTTACAAGTTTGGAAATGCATGTTTTAACCTGATCCAAAATATGGTTCATGGATAGAAAATTGGAAGCAGACTTTACATTTTCTTCAAGTCTTTGCAGACTTAAAAATCAAATAAACTGAGTAAAATCAAATTGCAATTCTTTTAAGGATTACCTGCAAAATGACAATTTGTGAAAACCGTAGTACTGGAGTCTAATCTAATCTTTGAAGAGAGAGCAGAGAGGGTTTTCATGACAATGCAAATGTTACGTGAGAGTTTGTAACCAGATGTTTTGATACAGTCTTGTGTCTTTAAATGCCCCCAATCAACCAAAACATCAATACATTTTCTGAGAAGGCAAGCGATAAATAGTTTTAATTCACAAATTAAAAGTGACACAATGTGACTGCTCGATAAGCAAATTGTCATTTTGTGGGAGAAACATTCCTTTTAACTACAGTTTTGGTGATAGTCGACTTGAAGAATAATTTACCAAATTTATCAAATTAACAATAATTTGCCAGAATGACAAAATAACCAAATCACTCACAAAAAAGTTAATCACTAAAAATCCAGCTTCCCAGGACCAGACTACATTATTTCTTGACCCGAACAGCCTCAGTTCGTTTCGTTTAATGTCGTAAGAGACGCCTGAGATTCTCTGTGCCGCATCTGCTGTTTCTTGAGGGCAAGAGGCAGCGAGCGTAACAGTGGAGGAGGAAGTAAAACTGTTGAGTTTAGCTTTACTTCAACCCTGTTAACATAAATACACAGTGATGATCAGACTAATGGGCTGGTTACAAAAATACATGTATTTACATGCAGGTAAATTAAATCTTTATTAATGCTGAGTGTAGAGCGATAAAATAATGTTGAAGTGTTTCAATAGATTATGATGCTGGGCGTTTAAAAAAAAACCAAGAAAGACAAATTGAAAATTTTAAGATTTTATTGTGTCTTTTGTTTTCGGACAAATCAGATCTTTTGCTGCAATAACAGCGTCCGTTAATCAGCCGGGGAGAGGACTGTGTGCGCAGGGCAGAGCAGGGATGTTTGTGGTGGTGATTTGGGTCAGTTTTCCTTTCAACTCAATCAGCTGAAACATGCAAACCGAAAGGAATAGAAATGTAAATTGCGGTGGGTTCATTTACAGATGAAAGAACCTTTTATTTTAGTGTGTATCAAAGCATTTAGCGGAGAAACTTGTTTTTATTTTTTGGGTTTTAGAGGAGGATTCACTCACTGGTGATGTGGTTGTTTTTCACTTGGATGTGTGTCAGTTTTTATCAGAATAGATTCCTTCCATCATTTCAGGTACATTCAGTCAGACTTGGAGCAGAGTAAAGAGGGAGTATTTATCCTCCGGGGTTGACCTTGCTCTGGCTGTGGTAGTGGGACGAAAAAAAGCAGTGATGGGACGAAAGACGAGGAGGTACAGATGCCAGAGTTTTGATGGTTTCTGTTACCACTAGGGCAATAAAACATTCTGAACTAAATAATGGACGCTTCAGTATAATGACAAACATGAAGATTTAAAAAAAAAACAACAAAAAAAAGACTTTGGGTTTGGGAGGTTTGCATGCGGCAACAGCAATATGCATGTGTGGAACACCAAAGTATGACTCTGTACAAATCACTCGAGCTCTTTTCTTTATTGTCCTAATAGGTCAGGGATGTATTTTCTAATGCATGGCTGGATGTTTGTGTCTTTTTTTGTTAAATGTGTAAAGAAAAAAACCAACATGTACTCTTTAAGCTGAAGCATTGTGCTCGGTCTGGGTCAGTACACTTTCAACAAGCATGTGACTTTTTTTTTTTCTAGATTTTGCACATTTTGGGGTAAAGTTTCAGACGGCACACATCTCGTTGCTTTTCATATGTATGGAAAGTGAGATGTGCGTCGTCCCAAGCGACACTTAAAAGCGTAGGCGAGAAACTCCAGTCCTCGAATACTTGAAGTGCAACTTGAGTGTTTCTGTTCCAATGCAGTGGGAAGTCTTTATTTTTTTCGGGGTTGTTTTTGTGTTCTTCATTTCTCAAGCCTTTTATTTACCGCAGACTCTGGAATGTCCAGTCAGCAGCAAGGCCTGCTGGGAGATTGAGTTCTTACCTTTGATTCCATCTTGTGACTTAAAAAACAAAGTCTATGAATGTTAAGTGATTTCAGCCGAAATCATTTTTGTTTTGATGTTTGACAAGCTGGTGTGGGGGGTTAGGGGTGTCTTACATTGCACAGAACTTGCACATAATAAGTAAAAACAAAAACAGTAGAAATCTGTTGCAAGAGGAGGAAAAAATACTGTTGATATTTATTTTTTGAGCTTTCTAGCTATAAAGGACACTTTTCACTTAGCTTCCAAAAGAATAACTAAATTAAAGCTGTTGTATTTGTTCTTACGGGAGCTTTTTATGAAAGCAAATAAGAGATATGAATATTTCAGTTTGAACTGAAATGGAATAATTCATTTTGACACTGAATGAACTTTAAAACACTGAAATATTTTTATTTTAAAAATGTAGATGTTCTGAATTTACCTCCTTGAAATTATAATAGGAAATTTCTTGAGTTGCAGTTTCAAAACCTGATTTTTTCTTTTTGTTATATTCACAAATTCAGATTAAAAAAATCAGTTATTTTGTTCACCATTTTCCCTTTTTCTTTCAATTTAGTAGTTAAAAAAAAGCCAGATTCAAATTCAACTGGTCTAAATATTCAAGCATTTTTTGAAAAAAAAAAAAAAAATAATATAACAATAACAAAAATAATAATTCAGACGTCAGTCAGATTTATTCAGTCAAAACATTCAACCTCAGTTGCGTGACCTGCCCTGGGTATTCTGGATGTTGCTGTTTTTTTTTCTGGGCCCTACTTAAATTTTTTAGATCTGAATTTGACCAACCAAACTTGAATGTATTATTTTATTTTTATTATTTTTTTTTTGTAATTATGCAACTTAATTTTTTGATCTTTATTTGTGAACAAAAATGTTCAGTTGCAGCTTTTAAAATTGCAAATCAAGGGATTTCATTATTTAATTTCCAAAAGGTACATTTAAAACAAAGTGATTAGTGATTACTTTTCAAAGTAAAATATTTTAATGCTATTAATTCAGTAGTTTTTGAATTAAAAAAAAAGAGCATTTAGTAGCTGTTCAAATTAAAATGCTTATATCTCTTATTGTCTTTTACAGATGTTACAGAAGTGGACTGGACTGTTCACGTGTGTGTGAGAGCAGTCGTCTGCTCACATGTAAAGTTGGAGTGTGTTAAAAATGTCATCTCAGTGTTTGTTTTGGGTTCATGTTCTCTGTTCTTTGCAATCACCTGGTTTACACTCAACTCTGGAATCGATGGCTGCAATACCGGAGGTTATTTACGAGTCTTTATTGTCTCTGTTCTGGTGTTTTTAACTCAACTAGAAAAATGTCTTCTTCATTTTTTTGTATTTTGAAATTGAAGGCAGAGCCACACACAAGAGTTTGGCCTTTGCACTTTTGCAGTGGCAGCCATGTTGGCTCCACCGTCCTGATCATTGAGTGAATGTGGCGACGTGGTGATGCTGTTTCATGTTCTCAGCCAGCAGCTGTCAGTGGCAGCAGCGCGACGGCCATACAGTTAGTCCAACCTGGCCAGACTCGGTGTGTGTGTGTGTGTGTGTGTCCGTGTGTGGCTCTGCCTCTGGTAAACTGTGTGGTGGTGACAGAGGAGAGAGATGCCTATACTTTGATCCTCACAGAGATTAAATCAAGAAGAATACTTAAAGAATGGGAAAGCAAGTATGCGCCGTGTACTATATATAATATGCCTTGTTATTGAAAAAAAAAAAAAGATGTAAATATACATATTTCTCTTTTAGTTTCTTCTTTTTTGCTGCTATAAAAAAGATGATTATTTTTGTTAGTAGTTTTGTTTTCTATATAAAGACTGTATATATCTTTATGTTCTGTAAATATGCTCGAGCCTTCATATGTAGGACTCTGGATGAACACTGTATGGAACGCACCTTTAAAATCTGTTCAGAATTAAACCAACAACGACTCATCTCATCATTTAATATTTTAAAACGTGACAGCAATTGAAAAATGAAAAAGGGACTCACAGCACATCAAAGTGCACATTAATACTTTCACATTTTATTCATCATACTTCATCAGAATTTGAATAGTGTGATTACAAGCATCCATCCTGTAGTGAAACTAAATTCTTATCACATTACACATAGCCTGACTTCTTAAAATATGCAGTAAATCAGGCTGTTCTGATTCACTGTTTGTATGTGATGCACTATAATTTGTGTATACTCCACACTTCTACTTACTGTTGTTATGTTATTATTATTATTTATTAATTTATTTTAATGAGTTCAGTTACAAAAAAGAAAACACCTTAAAGCTTCTTATGCAGAGTGAAGAGAAAAATGGTTTTAAAAACCTTAATGTAGTCATCAACAGTGTTGGAAGGAGTTCTCAAATCTTTGAAATAGGTATATTGGTATTACTAATGTACAGAGACACTCTGTTTCAAGTAAAAATCCTGCATTCAAAATCTTAGGTAAAATAAAGTTATGAGCATCAAAATAAAACCAACTTATAGCACTATAAGTAAAAATACTACTTACTGTATATGGGTAGGGTTGAAGTTTTTTCTTGATCTTAAATAATACATCAAAGGGTATTTGTTGATTATATTTTATATTTTGTATTTTGTTGACCTGAGTCAGCGATCCCCAGTCAATCTGAAGTAAAAAAGTACAACATTTCATTCTGGGATGTTTGAAAGTCGAAGTATTAAGTAGCAATAAATGGAAATACTGAAGTGATGGAGTCTACAAATATCTCAAAATTGCTGTTTGACCAGTTTGGACCTCACAGGGTCCTCATTCATAAGAAATTAGTCTGCTGTAATGTGTTAGGTACTGCAGGGGTTAAGTATAAACTCTTTAATTTCACATCTACGGAGACTTTGTTACATGTCATCATCCATGTGAATGCTGCTGAAGTAACCTGTTGGTCTGCAGTTTCAGGCCGACTTCAACTTTTCCTTTTTTTCTGGGGCAAAAACATCTTATCTCAGCATCTAGCTTCAGAGTTGTCAACTGGTTTCCCATGATGCTGTGTGGTCAGACCGCCGTGCGAGAAGAGGAAGATCAGAAAACTTTGTTCCTGCAGAATCAGATTTCTCTCTCGTACACTCAGGGTCACTGCCCCCCTCCCTCCCATACAGAGAGAGGGAACCTGAAACTGTGTGCGTGTGTGTGTGTGCGTGTGTGTGTGTGTGTGTGTGTGTGTGTGTGTGTGTGTGTGTGTGTGTGTGTGTGTGTGTGTGCGTGCGCCTGTGCATACATGTGTCTGTGTGTGTGTGTGTCTTACCCAGACTCATCATGTGACTGCAGGACCAGCTGATGGTAAGTGTGTGTGTGTGTGTGTGTGTGTATGTGATGTACTTTTCCAGAGGTATAAAGTTGCAGGACCAGAGCGTCACTATAAGTGAACTATAATGACCTGCTGTGCCTCCCTTAAAGGGAAATACTGCTCAATTTAAGGCTGTGAATGACACTTAATTTCATATCTATTAAATCGAACAGCTTATCACCAACACTGAATCAATAAAAAGAAAAACACCAAACAGTAAACCCTTTTCACACATATATGCAGCATCTTAGTTTATTTGACTCACGCTGAAGTCCTTGTTGTGTAAAAATTTGGATGAAATTTAGTTGAGGATTTAAGACAATATCTGTGTCAATGTTTTCTGTTCCATTCTGGGATAAAATATTTGTCCTATTTGTCTTAAAAAAGTAGGTAGCATGATTGGACTCAAATGTAGACAAAAGATGAACAGCAGCAGGACAAAAATAAAGATTTATTTTACAAAAGATTACAGTTCCAAAATCGGGGAGGTGAAAACAGGCAACAGAACAGCAAACCAAAAATATGTACAAACTGACAAAGAGCAAAGGAACTGTGCAGGTATCAGGAGGAAGACACGAAGTAGGGAGAACAGGTGAAACTAATCAGGGCAGACAATCAAAAGTGGTGAGAAAACACAAAGGCAGGAAGAAAACAAGAGGAGATGTGAGTAACAAAATAAAACAAGAAACATTCAATATAAATGAAGAAAAGAATGAATGAATGAATGAATGAATGAAAAACATGACCTCATGAAGAGATCAGAGCAGATCCCAATGTTATTTGGAGTTTATCCTGAAAGACATCAACTTTCCTATATTTAATTCTGTATGAGCAGCAGCTTCATGCGCCTGAACAGCACAATTATCACGTTATCATCAGGTATGAGTTTGATTTGTTTCCACAGTCTGTTTTCATTTCATTTACTAACGTTGTACCCCCGTGAGACACTGCTGTGGTGAGACACTGTCCTCTGGTGGAACAGATCAGACGAGCTCTGCTGATCTGATTTACCTGATACTTATTTATTTATTTTTTTAACAATAATTTTGTTCCAGAAAATAAGCTGCTGTGATTTTTGGGTGTTTATGTCAGCTACACACACCTTTTCAGAGTGACAGTGAATGCAACAGTAGCATAAAGATGTGTCTTGGTAAATCCCCAAATTGAAATGAATTAGTAATAAATATAGTGTGAAGGATTCAGCCCAGAACAGAGAAAACAACTGTTTTCATGTTGGCCGTTGTAGTTAGTAGCCTCATCCAATAACTTGAATCTTAGTTAAAAAAAAAAAAAAGAAAAAAGAAAAACAACAACAAAAAACAACAACCCCTGAACAATAACCTCTGAATGAATTCTAGCCAGAAGTTAATGTTGCACATGGGAGAAATTTCAGCTGGTGGTTGCAATCTTCAATCCTCGCCACTAGACGCCACTAAATTCAGCACACCAGTATTACTTTGTATGTATGTTCCTACAAACCTCACCTGACGTTCATTACCAGATGTTATATGAGCCCCACTAACGATCTTCGCCTATATTAGAAATATAAATAAAAAATTTGTTTAAACTCATAAGTAGTTTTGTTTTTTTTAATTCTCTTTAAAGTCAGTGTTATAGAGATGTAGGTTTTCTGTTAGATGCTGACGACACCGCTCCATTTAGACACTTGTACGATGATAAACACAGCTTCACTGTGTACTTGAGAAACGAACTGTTACAAGTGTTTATACTTCTGGAAAGAGCTTTGCTTCTACATAGCTTATTTAACATGTTGACTCAAGACTCTGGCCCATTGTTTCACTCTTTCTCTCCCTTGTTCTGCATTTTAATGTTCATCGTTTTTAATGTTTTTAACCCTCACACTTTTCACAGCAACATTGGTCAAATATAGCTGGAGAAATGGACTGACATCACACAATGGAGTGTTTAAATGACACTTCTGCATTTTGGCATTTTTACCTTTATTGGACAGGTTTATGGTTACATGGTATAGTTTTAATTACTTTACAGTGAATATGTCCTAAATTATTGTATATGTATTAAAAATAAGACAAAATCTGTTAGCAAATTTACATCAGCAGTCAACTTACTCACCTTGGCCACTTTATTAGGCAAAGCTTCATAATGCAAAGTAATCCAATACAAGATATCTGCCACGTTTTCTATCTTCATTTATGATAATGGAAAGTTTTTGTTAAAACGTTCCTTGAAGTGTTAAAGAATGTGTACGGGATTTAGTGATATCTAGTGGTGAGGATTATAGATTGCAGTCAACTTCAACTTCTTCCAGTTCATTGTTCAGGTTTTTTTTTTTTTTTACCAGGAGCTGAATTATCCGCAGAGGTCTCTTCCTCTACAAAACAAATGAACCAAGTGATTTAAACTGGTAAAATTTTATGCATAATTACAATGTCACTGCTTCCAGTAACAGGTGGGCGCCATCCACAGACAAGTCGACAATTAAATAAAGCAGTTTCACACTAAAAAAAATTTCTAGAGCCAGTGTTTGGTTTGTCCGTTCAGGGCTACTGTAACATGGACAAGGGCCCACTCCCAGTTTAGAAATAAACTAATTCTAAGATAAAGAAACACAATTATTCTTATTTTAAGATAATTATAGAATTATACTTTTTATATCAAATGTCTTTTTTGCGAATGTATCCCCCTACATCAAACACACCAGACCTTTAATTCAGCTGTATGTTTATTACTGAGGTTGTAACTGGACCGCATTGTGTTGAAATGTGTTTCTATCATTTTTCCTTCCATTAGTGGAATTGACAAAACATTAGAAACATCTCTCAATATAATGTAGTCCAGGTCAACAACAGTGCTAACTTCAACCTCAGTTATGAACAATAACTCTCTAGTATCAAAATTGAACTTTATTATTTTTGTTAAGGTAAAATTCATTGTGGAGCTGTTGTAAAAGATTACATTTGTTTTTACAGGTGTAACTAATACAGTGGCCAAGACACCAGAATATTAACTCTTTACACGCTCTACAGTTTTATAATAAACCACCTCAAGTGAGTTTGCAGACCGAACTGTAATTTAAAGTTTTGCAATATGTTTGAGCCCAGTTTTGATGAGATTTTATTGCTGCTATCAACAATTTAATGTTGTCTCTTCCACAGTATGAGCACATCGGTTTCACAGCAAAAACATCCCTTTGTGGTCCAGTGTTTGTTATCACCAGTCTCAGGATAATATCCAAGTGAGGTTAGTTGGATGAAATGGAGAAATAACGAGATTGAAGAGAAAAAGGAGGCAGCCAATAACATGACATTTTATCTTTAGGAACATTTATTTTGATTTCTGAACTCTGACATCTGTCTTTGATTATTAACGTAGTTCTTTTCCAGCCTCTGAATCTTCCTCTGTATCTATTTATCCATCACTCTTGTTGGAGTCTTTCCCTCCAGGTGTTTCTCTGGATTGTTCCACTCACAGGTGTTGAGAGGGTCACCTGTATTCAAGTGGACTGTTCCATGTTGGCTGCAGAGAGGGGAGAGCTTGTGAGGGTGAGTGTGGCCACACTGTGAGCTATTGCCAGTGCTGTCCCCGGACATTTATTCACTGAATTTCTCTCCCCTTCTCCCCCACTTGTGTGTCCCGCCTCCCCGTCCCCCTCCCTCACACCCCTCCTCGTCCTCCACACTCTTTTGAAGCTGTCCGTCACAAAGCAGTAAACCACTGGATCCAAGCAGCTGTTCAGGCTGCTCAGGGTCACTGTAATATGATAAGCAAGAACATGCCCCGCCCCCTGCGCAAACCCCTCCCCTCTGACTTTGACGCGGAAGTAAACCAGCACCTGCCGGACGTGGAATGGCGTGAAGCAGATGGTGAAGACCACCAGGACGGTGGCCAGCAGCCTGACAGCACGCGCCCTCCTCGCCCTGCTCTGCTGGGGCATCAGGCCGTGACTGGAGGAGAGAAAACAAGCAACCCGCAGAGTGAAGCCCACCACAGCGAGCAGGGGGAGCACGAACTCCAGGATGGTGAGGTAGAAGAGGGCGGGAAGGAGCACACAGGAAGAGCTGAACTCCAACGCAGTGGTCTGCAGAAGGTAGGAGAGACCTCAAGTCTTAGTGCTCTTTCAGCTTTAAACACTCAACATTTTCACTAGTTACATAACATAATTTATAGAGCACCTTTCAAAAGAAAGTGACAGTGTCCTTTTATATAGAAACAAATTGTAAAGTAAATATGATTCAAAACCAAAAGATGAAAACAATATTGAATAATTACAACAAATACCATCTTTTCAGAGAAAGCCATAGGATGAAAGCAAGATTTAAAAGACAATATGGGTTTGTTTGCCTGAGATCCTCCTATACTCTAGCATCTATATAGTAAATAAGAGGGGACCCAGAATAGACCCCTGGGGAACCCCATAAGCTGTTCTCAGTTGTGAGCAGTTTCTGATTTTTCCTTCTGTGATTGTATGATTTGCAGGCATTTTAGAGGTCTGAAGAAGTAAAACAATCTTACCACCAGAGAAAATGTTGGCATTGAACAATTCTGCAAACCACAGGCACATTAAATGTACAGGTTATGATGCAGCGGATACATTGAAATTTTATGTTTCAACACACAAAAAAGTACTTGGTTTGTGTTTTGGATTAAAATACCCAGTTTGTGAAAAAAACCCAACTTTTTTGACACTATCTCTTCCGACAGGTCTTAGCAACAAAGTTATACTGTTGAAGCTGTGGTTGGAAGTTCAGGATCTGCCAATTGTACCAAATACCGCTGAGAAGGCCTTTTGTTGGAAAAACCTTCAGCTCAAGTGATGCAGTGTGCATTACCAGTGACACCAACACCTTTTTGCACGGATTATGAAGTAAAGTGAAGTTGCCACAAGGACTGATACCATATCTGTTCAGGTAACAAAGTAAGAAGTACAGAGCAGCACAGGAGCTCGAATATTATCAGAAGAAACCTTATAGACGTTTTGTGCAAATCTATACTCTGTGACGGAGAAGTGATCACTGGATTTGAGAGATTTCCACAAAACTACAGCTCATAGTTGTATAAATTGGAAAAAAAAGAAGAAAAAGAGGGAGAAAAGGGCGGGGAGATCAGAAAACAAAGCACCTCTGTATATCAGCTGACCCAAAGACTCAACTGTCATAATTCAACACTGTAATAACATGCAGAAGGAACAAAATGCAAGTCTTTAGCAGCACAAAATTGGTCCCAATGGCAAAAGGAGAGAAAAGACCAAACAGGAGCATGAGACAACAGAAAATATATTATTTTTAATCCACAATTTAAAGAACTATCTATGTATTTATCTGTTTGTGTTGTGTTTGTAGAGTCTTCACCTGGAAAGAGTAGGTGACCACTACTGCAATGAACCAAACTGTGGCGCTGACACACTTGGCTGTTCCCATAGTCCTGCACCGGTGGAGAGTACTGGACGCATGGACAACAGCGAGGTACCGATCTATACAGATACTGACAGATGAGGAATGAAGGGAAGTCTCAGAGGGGGGTAAAAAGGTTTTTGCTGTACGTGCTATTAGTGTTCACTCATTTTAAATGTGACGGACTGGTTACCCACCTTGTGAGAAAAAGTATACTACAGTACATGTTAACAAAGTAGCTGAACGTATGAACGTAGGAGCAGGCCACACAGCGCCCCCCACTGTGGTACAGAGCAATGCGAGCAGGCAGTGACAGCGCCACCAGCAGGTCAGCCACAGCGAGGTTTATGGTGTAAACCACAGAGGCTGAGGAGTGGGTGGAGGCTCCACAGAAGACGTAGAGAGCCAGGCTGTTGAGAACCACACCGACCACCAACATCAGACAGTTACACACCTGCAGCAGGAAGAATGAAGCATCAGTGCTGTAAAAACAACTGTATTTATTTTACTTTGGTTGAATACAAAGTCAGTTGGGGTCACCAGGGTAAATTTCATTCAAGCCAATATAAATTCACAATATGCTTTTCAGTTCTTATTAACTGAGTCAATTTTTTTCTTGGAATTTAAGTATTTGATAAAAATCTAGTTTGCTGCATAAGTCTGATCCTTAACAGTGATGATAATAATCAAACCAGGGTTTATTTGGGTGGAAAAGTGGACTAACAGGATCTCATCTTACCATGAGAGAGATCCATACAGCGTAGAAGTCTTGGTACAGCTGCACATCCAGGTGGGCTAACCTGTGCAGGTATGGTGCCCCCCACCGCTGGTCCCACGTGCTACAGTTTGTTGGGTCAGGGGTCAGGAGAGGCCGGAGGGGCTCTGTGGTGGAGGGGGAGCTGATGTTGGTGAGAAGGCTCTCCATTGGTTGAAAAAGAGGAGTGAATGACCGGCTGGAGAAAAAAGACAAAAGAAGATACATGTGTGTAAAAACTTCATGCTTAACTTTTATGTCCACATGTATGAGAAGTCCTAAAAGTGTTTTGGGGTTTCTGAGCTTCTGAGATCGTGTTAACAGACTTTTCTTTGTGACAACTGAGCAAACTAAAATTGATGGTGAAGACCATGACTGTGTGATTTCTCATTCAACATGCCCTCGTTGACTCCCCCCGGCCCTTGCCCTCAGGGAAATAACCAATCTAAAATTGAATCTATACACATGTAAGTCAACCTAAACAGTTCTGTAATATATATTGGAAAAATTGAAGCTGATGAGCATTTCAGATTGCGAATTTACATTTTTTTTTTCTTTTTTCTTTTATCTATTATTTAATTGCTGTAGGAGCTAAGTCTACTACTTGCAGCTACTGAGTTCTTTAACCCGGTCTGACCTGGCTGACGCGCCGGCTCCAGTGTTTCATCCAGAAAAAGATCTGAAGGCTCCAGCTGCAGTACAATCACAATATTTATTCATACCATAGTTCAATAAATGAAATAGTGAATAAATGTCCATTTTTCTGTTGTGACAAACCCAAAACACACAACTTAAACAAAACAAACCCTGAACAAAACAGCACAGACAACATTTGTGTGCAACACTCTCTGCTGTATCCTGATAGAAGCTGTTTTTGTTTCCACTCAGAAACAGTAATGGGACGGTGCCGTAAGAGCAGTAATGCCTCATCTGCATATGGGGCGATTTCGTGTTGTGTTTACTGAGTTAAATTGCTCTGATGTCATTATTAGCTTTTCTTAACTGTCAGTTATACGAGTCTTTATAGCAACAAAATGACTTTTGCTTAATTTGTGACTTTGTTATATTGAAGAAATTAATGTGGTAATTCTCTCAGACTCATTTGATTGTTTCCAGACGTGTGCCGCTGCTGTCTACATTAAACCATCTCTTAACAGGAATTTAATCTGATGACAAGAACTCCCATAATGTCTGCAGGAGACAGATACATCGGCCTTACACCCTGGAGTCAGCCGTAGATACTGTATTATAAATAGACTTAAACAGCTCAAGTCTAAAATGATGTGATGTGCTCCAACTGGCTTAAAAACAAATCAACATATTCCAGCTTGTTTCTGCAGAGACACGCGTACTAAAAACTAAAAGAAAGACTGATGACCTTTAGGGATGAAAAGTGGTCAACATCAGCAGAAGTTAATCCAGAGAGAGAGACTTCAGAAATCCTTGTCTTATAAACAACATCCTCTCGTACTGTAGAGATGACCAAATCCATCTTCATATGCGCTCTAAAAGGATGTGACACTTTCAACAAAGTTAAGTACGTGACCTCGTCTGTTACTTTAAACACAGCATTGATATGAACCGTGTCAGTGTGTGCTGCTATTTAACACACCGATGACACATGTTGTGTTGAACACGAGATATACGTTTGCCTCGAGAGAGTCACATATACTTGATGAATGTGACACGTCCTGTTTATAAGAGGAGAGGCTTTAAATGTGCAGATGCTGTTCACTTTTAAGAGGTAGGTGAATATACATCAAGCTAAAAATATACCAAGAATTTTCAGGGAACTCTGGATTGTCCTAAAGGATGCGAGGAGAGATGAAATGGTGAAAAATAAGACTTGCACGTGGATTTGTTGTGTAACTTTTAAGATGCAATGTCCAAAATATGTTGTATAATAGTTTAACAAAACATCACGACTCAAGAATTTTTTCTCAGGATTTTCACATGGTCTTCATCAGATGTTTGCTCAGTTGTTTTGGAGATGGATCTGTTGATATGCACGCTAAAAAACAATGGTTTGATTTTGTGAAACTATCTTGGAGTTTGAGAATAAGCTTCAGTGCTGATGCAGCAGTTTGATGATGTGTAAGAGTCATCTTGGCCTTTTATCCTTGTTATAGCTGCAGGAGAGCTATGCAAGGGTGTATGTTTTGTTGGGGGTCCTCTTCCAGAAATTTTTGAGCATCAGATACTTAATTTCCTTCATCCTGGTGTGTTTTATGCACCATTTTCTGGCCTTTTTCACCATTTTATGGGGTAAATGTCTTTTTTTTGTCAAACGATAGTCTTCTACTACTTTTGTGTTTTTACTGGGGGGACAAATGCACAGATACTACCTTTTGAAGGAGACGTGTCCTGACCGCTATCAAAAGTTACACCTATGGTGAACTGTGTTTAAGCATTAATCTGCTGTATTCTAGCTTTATAATTTACTGTCTTGTTTAGCTGTGGGTTTCAATATTTAAATAGAGAGAAATGGAAATTGATAAAATTCACCAACACACAGTACTTTTAATTTAAGTTTCATAGTTTCTACTTCACACAAAATGCAACTCTCCCTGTCACAGCCAAGTTGTGTTGGCATGTTTTGGATATTTAATTAAATAAAAGATAATTATATGATCAGCTTACCCTTGATGACAATGCTAATGAAATAATGATAGTAACAACTAATACTAATACTAACTTGTAATAAGATGTTCAATGAAATATCACCAGTTTGACACAAAAGTGTTTTTTTTTTCTTTTTAATTTTCAATCTGGACATGACAAATTCAGGCGAAGCACCAAATGGATTTCCCCTAAACCAGTGCTCTGCAGCTTATTGTTGAGCCTTTTTTGACAGACCCCAAAAATGTCTTTCCTGTCCTCATAAATACCAAAGATGGATGAGTTTCTATCTGTTAACACGTCCTGCAGAGGAAGGTCTTTCCACTCTTCATCATCGCACAGACAGTTGGATAAAACATGGCCGAGGGCCTGGATTAAAGACAGAAAAATACCGGGAACCTGCTATCTGGTTCCTGATTCAGACATCTCCTGTACATGTCATGTCCAATAAGACACTGTGTGCAGATTATTGTTACAGAGCAAATTTAATATGTGCAGAGATTGGATCATATAAAATCAATTATAAATTATCCAAAGCTTCCTTTAACCTAACCCTTAAATCAGTAAATCCCAACAGTTTTAGATAGAACAGTTAAATACGCTCAATGTGATCATTAATGAATGAATTAATGAATTAATTAATGAAATTTCTCATAATGTCTCATCCAAAATCAATAAGCTGCATAGGTGAGAGAAGCACTGCTGTGACTTCAGGGAGTTAGTAAAATTTCCCAAAGCAGTTGGCAAAGTGTTGTTGGGTGAAATAAGTATGTTTCATATTTCCTTAAAATATATATTATAATTATATAAATTATATATATTATAGAGGGACAATTGGGTTCATGGCATTCAGTCCCTTCAATATTAAAATGACCTTTTCTTGTCTGAAAAAACCCAAAAGTTTCTGAAACATACCTTGTGAAGTGAAAAGTCCCTTGCTCAGTAGATCCACTGACAAGGCTTTAAAGTTTTGATGTTTGTATCCTTATAATAAGTGAAAGAGTTGCTGCTCTTCTTCTCTTTCTTCTCCCCGTGTCCTTTATTCTCTCTGTAGTTGTTTAGACGGAGAATGAGTTTTGAGTTTGGATTTGAACCTCTCTGGGCGGGATGATTCCTCGAGGAGAGCAGAGTGTGCAGAAAAACAGCTGGACCTCCTCCTTCATCTCTTTCTCGTTTCATCCCCCTATCCCTCTGAGGTACAATGTAGTAATGTAATGAAGTAAACACAAATGATAATAGAATACAGTAGAGAAGAGTCTTCCTTTTCTGTCATTTCCTTCAGTCATCATCTTCTTCCACCTCTCTTCTCATTGTTTTATCAACCTACCTTTTCTCTCCATCTTTCCACCCCTCTTTATCTCTCAATTTGTATCCCCCAAATTTTCCCAGTCTCTCTTTTGTTTCGTCCTCAGTTTATTTATGTATACTTAAAATAGCGATTTGGGAGGAAGGTACGTGGAGGCCAAACAGATCAACCGGCCCTGTAAAACATGATTTGGACCCTAAAAACTGAGTCAAACACAAGAAATATACAATCAAAGCAAGATTTGGTTGCTGAGGCAGGCGAAGATTGACAACAGGCAACAGAGGGGCAGTTTTGTGGTACTTCTCAAACACAATTTTATTTGGACTTGTCTTGGCCTCAGAAAAAAGAGGACTTGGGATTTTACTTCAAAACCAGTCTAGTCCACAACTATATTACCACTACATATCACAAAATTGCCCTTAGTCCTTAATATTTGTTTGCTTATAGATAAAAAAAGGAAAACTCCCACACATAAAAATAATCTCTGCTTGCTTTTGGATTATTTTATTAAAACATTTCTTATGGTACACCTATATATATATATATATATATATATATATATATATATATATATATATATATATATATATATTATAGACTGAGAATAACACAATCTGAAATAACAGCTGAGTAAGTCGATTTTTAAAAATGTGCAAAAATGTAGACACAGAAACATTATCTTGTCTTTGTGAAACAAAAGAAGAATAAACCGGAACAGACAATTAAATGTGTGTAGGTTGTCACTAAAGTTTATGTAAGGCTGTCTCCAGGGTGGTCCCACAGTGAACGTGTCTGCAGGAAAAAGAGATCTTTCCTTTTCTGTTTGTCTCTGTGTAAATACCTGACTCAATTAGAGAAGAGCAGGGGGAGAATAATGGCGGAGAAACAGCCAAAGAAATCTAAACCGTTTCTGTAGATGTTTTTAGAAAGCTGCCAGCCCGTGAACCAGTTTAATGAAATTTACACACACACTTCTAGGAAAAGAGAGAGAAACAAAGAGCACACGACGAGGGAGAGAGAGGGTATTTTACATTTATTTTAACAGCGACATACTATTTGGAGTAAAGCAGCACCTCATAAACCACAGTGACATAAACAGCTGGTGAGATGGACATCACTCCAGTGTGTATGTGTACATCCAGGCGCATGTGTGTGCAGCCGTGTACAGTACACATCAAATAAATTCAGATCTGGCCTGAATACTGGTGACATAATTCATCTTCCCTTCATATGAACTAGTAAGGGACTTTTGATTTATGTTACGTTGCTGGTGATGTCATTTTGCAATGGTCCTGGCTATTGTTTGATTGAGTGTTTCTTGGCGTGTTCAAATATTTGAAACCAGTGTCAGATCTATCCCGGACAGGCTTGTTTAAAGGCAGAGAGGAAGGATGTCCCGCTTGACACTTTAGTGGGATTTAGAGGGTGAAAGGAGTTATGAAATATAGTTACATGTAGGAAGTCTGTTTCTAGAGACAGTTGCTGTTCATGTGTTTTTCAATTTAAGGGGCACTCTAAAAATTTAACATATAGTAAAGTGTAGTATAGTACTACTGAAGTAACATTGCTTGATCATCTTGGACTGGACTTTAAACAGAAAACCTTTGATACAAATGGAGTTTACCAGTAAGGGTCAGATTAGATTTGATTAGACTTTGTTGTCCCAGTGGGAAATTTGCATACACAGTAAAAATACAACAATTAAAAACAGCAAATACCTTCATTCATCAGTTGCACATGCCCAGCATGAAATAATGCACATATGTTACATAATACTTTGCTGAACAGCAAGAAAGAAATACAATTATACATTTTCAGTCTAGGTGGTGATGATGGCTTTAATAGACAGTGGGGCAAAGGGTTTTTTTTTTTAGTTTTGAGTGTTTTTTGAGGTTGAAACCTCAGAAAGAACTACTAAGGAGGGATCCCTCTTCCAAGATAGACAGACTTGCATTAGATGTCATAAAAAAACAATAACATTTCAGAGATGAGGCCTTTCTTAAAAATTTTAGTTAAATATAGGAAAGAGGATCGTTTCTTTTTATCTCAAATTGCAATGCTGGCTGAGATGCAGGGCAATAATTCAAATAAGGAGATTAAAAGTGAAAAAGTTACTATGAATTGCAATTATATCCTTAAAGAGGCTGCACTTTTATATATCGGGGGTGGCTGCAATGTGCCTTCTTATTTTTTTTTAATGTATCATGACCCTACCTTGTAGTAACAAATATTTTTCCTTGAGCCTCCCTGACTGACTGAGGGGAAATGCATGACCTTTCCTCCACCATACATATTAATATTTAACAGTTTTTGGCTATGATAAATTTTCATATTTTTGATAAACTCCACTACCCCACTAAATATGACAATTTAAAGTTGAATGTCCCTCCTCTAAGCCGAATAAAAAGACATAACTGCCTACCCAGCGCCTAGATCATTATTTAAAGTGTCTCCCCCGTTTTGCATAATCCCCTTCATTCTCATAAATAACCAACAGTCCCTAAAACGAAAAATATTTGTTCCATTATTCACAAAATGACAGCTCCTTCTATAGCTTCCAGCTTGATTAATTGACAAACTTTAGATGAAAATATACGCTATGGTTTTATAATGAGGTTGTAAGCGTTTATTAGTTATAAGTTCGTGTAAATATAGGTTAAAATGTTAAATATAGCGGACCATTAATACAAAACGTTCAGAAAAGTCAGGCTTTTTGTTGCCAAGGCGACCGAGTTGCGTCACCATTTAAGAACCGACGTGAACAGCGCTAAGAGACTCTGTTCCCTAGCAACACCAAAATACCGAAGATGTGACTCTTTTTTATTTTTACGCCCCCAAGGAGAGACGTGTGGGAATACCACAATACACGACCAATCTAATTTTTATTTAACCGAAACGTTTCATTTTCCTGCAGCGGAACGGTTTATTTATTGTAGCACACGGAACCGGTAGCGTTGGGGACGGAAACTAAATCTGTAAACAAACGTAACACTCGTTAGCTAGCAACAGCTTTAGACAGTAAACACATGTGCAAAACGTCTGTGGACTGAGCGCAAACAAGATGTTTAAAAACACGTTTCAAAGCGGATTCTTGTCTATTTTGTACAGCATTGGCAGCAAACCACTTCAGATATGGGACAAAAAGGTGAGCAGCCATTCAGAATGAAAGCTTTTGAAGCTAATCGAGTTTCCGTAGCTAGCTGTGCTAAAGCTAATGTGTCTTGGGCATTAAAAGTGTCATTTCTGTTGTGGTGTGTTTGGGATGCACTGTTCAAATGACTGATTAGGCTTTTGTTAGTTACATGTGACACTCTTATTTTCGGTTTTATAAGTGGAGTTAAGCTGCTTCTGCGAAGGAAAGAGATAGAAACCAAGTCTAGATCCAAGTCTCTAAAGCGTTTTCAAGTTTCATCCCAGGTGATATCAAGGAAACTATCTATATATTTATAGTTTACGAGTTTGAAATTTTCTGTTTTTTATATTTAACTAAATAGGCTACGGGCTAGAGAGGTGATTAAAAGCACCAATATTGATCTGGATGATATTTCGGAGACTTGAGGCGTTGATAAAATATGGAAATTTGTATTACGGTGATGCTGCAAACGAAATATCCTATTCTGAAAGCCCGAGGCTCTCCTTGATTGTTAACCCTCTGAAACCTGCAATGGGCACTTTAACAGGGAAGGGTCCATAATAAGCAAGAAATTAGTAAAAACGTTAGAGTAACATTACCTGAAAATAAGACAAAAAATAAATAAATAAGTAAATAAAAAACGAAAACAAATTAGACAAAAATATATGTGTTTTTTCTGTAACATAGTTTTAAATATATACTTTTAATAATTAGAAATTTACCAGAAAAAAGTCTTGACATTTTTGCCTTATTTTTTCATTATATCAGAGAATAGCTAATTTTATATCTTTTTTTGTCACCTTTTATTAAGTTTTTGCAATGTGTGAGACATTTCAAGTTGCTAATTATATATTTTAAAATATATAATTAGTTAGTTAAAATGCTTATGAAAGGCATCTAAACGTAGCACAAGAAAACTGATGTCAATTCAGGTGTTAAAAGGTTAAATATAATATAGTATAAAAGGTGGTCCGAAAGGTGCTGTTGCCAAGCAGCAGCAGCTAAGAATAGAAACAAAGGAAGATATCATTTGTTTGAGGCAGTTTAAGGTTAGCTATCTTACAACACTTTGAAGATGTAAAAGAACCCGACAGTATTCACTTAGTTCATCGTCCTGACTCCCACATCAGCATCTGAGTTATAGCCTGACTGAGACATGATTATAGAGGCCAGTACCATATTTGAGAGAAATATATATCATCAGGCTTTCGCAATTTCAAAGTTATGTTTTGTCAAACCAACAACTATAAGAGCAGTTATTGCCATTAAAAGACTTGGGTCACAGACTTCCTCTAAAAATGTATTTCTCAAAATAATAATAATATATAATCACATAAGTAGGAACAAAATAAGAAACACATTATAAGCCAGTAGTGCAATTTAAAATAAAGGGTAAAATATCACAGGAATGTGCTATGCTAAAATGTATGCTTAGCAGGACTGTAAATATATATGTACATACAGAGGTGCAAACAGGTTAGTTTAAAGAAAGGTTTAGTGACATTTAAGTATATAAAGCTGTCCCGAGTCTGGTGGTGTGGGACTGGATGCTGCGTTTCTGCCTGCCAGAAGGCAGCAGGTGGAACAGTTTGTGGCTGGGGTGATTTAGGTTCCTGATAATCCTGATGGCTTTCTTCCATCACTGACGGGTGTGAAGGTCCTTCATGGATGGCAGCACAGTCCTGAGTGATGGATTTGTAACATCAAGTGTGTTTTAAAGACTTAGACAAAGTCTCAGGTTTGCAAAGTAGTAATGGTAAAACTTTTTCTAAATGACCTCAAACACATCTTTGGCATGTCTGTACTGCAATTTCTTGTCATTTTTGGGTGACTTATACATCAAGACAGATGTCTCTGCAATAAAAAAATATTTCTCTGATGTTAAATGATGGTGACAGTCAGTGAGATACAGCTTGATTTCTCCATAGAAACTTGAAGAAAACAATATTTTGTTAGAATAAAAATTAGTGACTGTCCAGTTTACTTAGTGTGAAAGTCCATGATACCAGCTGGCTGTCCAAAATTGCATCTGAGGCACTCTGATTGTGGTTAAAAATCCTTTATTAATTCATGGCAGCCATTGCTTTTTATTCTTATGTGACTTCTTGCCCTATCCTGAAGAGCACCTGATTTTTTACAATCACTTACACATAGTGTCTTGACCCGGTGCAGCACTCCCTAATTTATTTTCTTTAAACAATATTTTGTGTTCACAGGTGAGAAACGGACACATCAAGAGAATCACAGACAATGACATCCACTCGTTGGTGTTGGAGGTTGAGGGGACAAATGTCAGGTGAGTTTGTGTCTGTTTTAGCTGAATCCTCATGCAGGCTCTACTCCCCTCACGCACCTCCCTTTATCTTTTTATTTCTTCTGCTCCCTGCAGTACCACATATATAACATGTCCCGCAGACCCCAAGAAGACATTGGGCATCAAACTGCCATTTCTTGTTATGATCATCAAAAATCTCAAGAAGTATTTCACCTTTGAAGTCCAGGTAGGGAAGATAGTGGCCATTTCCATGTCTTGGTAACACAAACAAAACTGTAAACTCTATCAGTATATGCAAACAAAATACAGCACGTTTGTTAAGAGTCATGGTCACTGATGCTCCCTCCACGTCTTTTACAACGTTTAGGTGTTAGATGATAAAAACGTTCGCCGGCGGTTTCGGGCGAGTAACTATCAGAGCACGACCCGAGTGAAGCCGTTTATCTGCACCATGCCCATGAGGCTGGATGACGGCTGGAACCAGATTCAGTTCAACCTATCGGACTTCACCAGGAGAGCCTACGGGACCAATTACATCGAGACACTGCGTGTACAGGTTAGTGCGCAGAGACGGACGAGACTGTCTCCAAATGCTACTTGCACGAGTGTGACTGTAGAAACTCTTTAGTGTGTATCCTCTTTCTGTTGCTAATGTCTCACGTTTTCCTCTCAGATCCACGCCAACTGTCGAATAAGGAGAGTGTATTTCTCAGACAGACTGTACTCTGAGGACGAGCTCCCAGCAGAGTTTAAACTCTACCTGCCAGTCCAGAACCAGAAAGCTAAGGTAAAACACACGCACGCAAACACACACACAACACACAACCACACAATAACAGTATTGCTACATATTGGAATATTTTATCTTAATTGTGAGTCAAATAGGCGGTTTAGAAAGTGGATAGTTGGACTTTTAGACGTCTAAAACTCTTCCGTTTCTGCGTTTGTGTCTTGCAGCAGTAGAGATTCTCCCTCTGCACTGTTCTCCCAGACCTGATGTGGATTTTAGCTGTAAGATTTATCTCTATGTCGACTCACGAGGAACTTTAAAAACTTTGTAATGTAATTTTGGAACTTTGAGTTTTGAGTGCCGTCTTGTGTTGCGTTCTGCACAATAAAGTTTTTTATGGACTCATCTGTCCTCACAGTTTTCAGTGCACACTTTAGTTGTTTGAAAGTGACAGCGTCAGTTTAGAAAACCACACAGCCGCCACTGATATGAACTGTCAAATAACCAGAAAATCGCAGAAACTCTACTGTTACCAGCATATGGATTGAAGTCTCAGTGCTTGTTTTTAAAAGTCCAAAGAAAAGAAGACAAGTCCATTCATCAAATATAAATAATCTTTATCAAATGACACAAATAATTTCAGGTGAATGGCTATGAAAATGATTTGCATTGCCAAAACATATCATTTTTGTTTCACTTTGGATTTCTGTGTATAGTATGAACAAGTAAGTAATACATTCATTTTACTACATATTGCATCAAACAATCATCCAAAACCAAAATTAACTCTTAAAGGACAGTTCAACTTAAAGCAGCACCCTCAGCATTTTCAACTCATATTCCAAGATCAGTAATAATATGGAAACAGGAAGTGCTAGACAAATATAAAACCAAAAAACCTGGGAGATGCAACATATTCTCAGAGGAATGTTCGATTGTCCCATTTCAAGCTGCGGTGATGATGCTTTTCATGTTAGACAGAAAATAAATCTCAAAAACAAATTAAATCATAATAATTAAATAATTTTTTCACAGGAGAGTCATACAAATAAGAGGGAATAAAATGTCTATTAGCAATTTTTGATTATTGAGTTCTGTTTATCATTGAATGTTAAAAGTATTTTCAAAAACAGTTTGACTCAAATAATTTTATTGTTTAGTGTTTACATTTTTCCCACAATTAAAAAGAGAATGCACTGAAACATGAATTTTGTGTTTTGCCAAGAAGCTGCTCAGACAGCAGCTCTCGTCATTGAGATCCAGGAATTGTCAGTTTAGTACTCAAGACATTGTTGCTACGCGTGCTGCTTCAGGAATAATCCTCACATGTTAACTCTAATTTAAAAAAAAAAAGGACAAATGTCATGAGATTCATCGCTGTTCAGTTAAGAAAGTTCATACATATTTTTTAGCGAAGTCACACATGACTGTTGAATAAGGCTCTCCAAAAATACTGCTAAAGGTTAGGGTTAGGGTTTAAACTACAGGCAGTAAGTCTTCAATTCCCAAATATTTTAAAACACCATGAATATAAATGCATAATGAATATTTTGGCTACATAGAATATAGTTAAGGAAATTTCATTCCTTTAAGTATTTGGCCGCTGTGGCTTTTTTCACATAATTTTTTGGTATCTACCATACATATTGAATTTTATGCATATATAAGCATTTCTTTTTTGAAAGAAGGCACTTATTCATTTTAATAAGGAATGCCAACACACAAACACACAGTCTTTTTGATGACCGGTGTTATAATTTGACAAGTGTTTTCCTTGAAAAGTGATTAATAAAGAAAGGGAGTAAATTTTAAAATGATAGGGCTCAGATTTATCATGTTCATTCAACTGTCATTGTGTATTCGGGAAGTAGATAAAACAAACAAAAAAATATAAAATAACACAAAGTCTGACTAATATATGGCAACATCCACAATGGCAACTTAACTTAAATCAGTTCAAACTAAGAAATAGTCTTTAGAATTTAAATACTGAAAAAAAAACTTCTGGCAGGAAATGGCTGTTTGAAACTCTCATTTTTACCACTGCGGCTGCTGTCTTACTTTAAAATAAACTTAAATTGAGGCAACCCTTATACCACAACAAAATGTCAACATGCAAATTACAAAAAATACAAATAATTTTTACAAAACATATTTTGCTTACTCAACTGATATAACTTAAAGAATACATTTATAGAAATCTATTGCTTTAGTCAACAGCATGCAACGCTTTAAAGTGCAAATAACATTCATTGGTTCAAATCAGTAAATCAGCTACTGCATTAAATCATTTAAAAGAAAACAAAAATCATAATTTGGCACAACAGACACTTAAACTTATACAAAGTATAAGCTGCTGAGTCAAATGCAGCACACAAAAAGACACTGACATCAAGACAAATACACCTGTAGCATGTACTGTTACACTAACGAGAGCTTGCATTAATGTTTGGAGATGAGCGACAGAAGAGAAGAGGCTGCCTGGAGGTCCACATGTGGTCACAAAAACGTCCTTTTACAGCTTCTCCTTCACTTATTAGCTTATTCTCCTCTATAATACTCAACAACTGCACTGCATCATAAAGAAAGGGGTACAGGATGTATTTAAAAAAGCTCAGTCCGGTCAATTCGAAGACCTGCAGACATCCTCAATTAGAATTTTTAAGTCCTAGCTTACGGAGGTTGTTAAGCTTCAAAATTTCTATATTGCCTTTTGGAAAAAAAAGTGATTTATAAGCTCATAATAAAAGAAACATTTTCAGATGCAGTGCAAGTGCAGTGGCAGGATCCTCTTCTGGCTCGTGCTCGCTCGGCAGTGGTTCACATTTGTTACGCATAAAGATCCGTGCATTTTCCACAACTCGAGGAGTGCTTGGTTATGCAGTGTTTCCACTTTAAAATTTAAGAAATTGCACATCATAAACCAACAATAGTAGTCACTCTAGGAAACCTCGACGCCACATTTACTTTTGTTTAGCAAAATCTGCTCAAGATAAAAGTCATACTTCTAACAAATCTGACAGTCAGGGATCAAGTCCAATAACGGAGATCCAAGTGTGATTTCACCTTGGTTCCAGGATCATTTGTTTGAAGCTGAAACGTGCTGGCTACAGATATTAAGAGCAGGTGGTGACTGTGACACCCGACGTTTGTTAATACTGGAGGCTGACTACAGAAGGTCTGCTAAGTGGATTGCCTCTTTAAAGGGAGCACTTCTCATGCTGTTGGAAAATTTCCTCCAACTCATTTCTCTTTAGTGCAAAACTCAACAAGTCAAAAACAATTTTCCTGCTGTTGCTGCTTCTCACTGACAGATTCCTATTAGCAGAGTTTCCAAATAAAGTAACCTTAACTCACTCTACAGTCAGTCGTTTAGTTGTCCTGCAGGCTGGTGTGTGTGTACATGATTTGTACATGTTTATGTGTGTGACTTATTGAACATGTGTGTTCTTGTCCGGTACTATGTAGTGGTCCCATAATGAATGACATAGTAGTCGTGGACGTACATCAACACAGCAACAGGCTGGCCAATGATGAGTGACATCCACACAGCAGCGTTGCCATAGTTTCCATTCAGGTATCGACCCACAAACCAAGCCAGTGGCACCTGAAGGGGTTAAAGTTTAGAGGTCAAAGTATGTCTACAGCAGAGGAGAGAAAGATTTGTGAATCAGATTCAGTGTGTCTTACCTGAGCTGCCATTCCCATGAAGGCCCAGAGTCTGAACATCTTCAGAGGAACACTCACCAGGTACTGAAGAGAAATACAATAAAGCAGACACTTAACTTTTTAAACATTTATTCAAAATGTTTTAATTTAAGTGGGGGAAGCTACAGGCTCATAGCTCAGATGCACTCTTTTTATCTTTAGCTTTAGGAATCAGAGTTTTGTCAGAGTGACTGACTTAGTAACCCAACATCACAACTGTCAGCTAACAACGGTCGATAACGGGCCATGAATTCAGTCAAAGATATAGCTGTTTTGAGGCTGAATTAGCGCATTTTAAGTGTTTTGTGTCACACTGAATGCTGTTAGTTTACCTCGTGGAAGAAGGCAGACACAAGGAAGACGGCGCACTGAGCAAAAAACTTGTTGATCCCCTTCCTCAACATCGGCTTATAGAAGTGTCTGTGCCACACAAAGACACAGGATTATCAATCGATCAATCAATAAATCAAATTTTATTTATATAGGACCTTTCAAACAAATCAAAGGCAATTCAAAGTGCTTTACAGAATGATTGAAGAAACAAAAACAAGATCAACGTAGGAAATCAGCAAAAATGGGTCCTAAAAAATAGAATAAGTATAAACTATAAAATTGTGATAGTAGGACATTATATAAAAGGCAGACTAAAAAGATAGTTTTTTTAGTTTTTTAGTTTCAGTATTTCCAGCTCGTCTCAGATCCTCTTGCAGGCTGTTCCTGTGTTTTGGAGCGTAATGGCTAAAAGCAGAATCAACAAAAGCTTTAGTTCTACTTATGAAACAGCTAAAAAAGAAGAGTCTGAGGATCTGAGGGGCTGCCGAGGTTCATAAACTAAAAGCATCTCTGAGATGAAGTCTGGTGCAAGGCCATGCAGTGACTTAAAAACTAATGAAAAAAATCTAAATCACTGAGAAAACTGACAGGAAGCCGGTGTTATGTTTTTAAAACAGGCGTAATGTGTACTCTCCTTCTGGTCTTAGTCAGAACTCGTGCTGCAGAATTCTGAATTAGCTGATTAATTGTATTCTTTAGTCGACCAGAAAAGGAGTGCATTAAAGTAGTCCAGCCTGCTAAAAGGGTAAATTAGTTTCTGTGTGTTGCTCAGAGAGAGAAATGGCCTGACATTGTAAATATTTTTAGGCAAATACACAGACACTCAACAAATTACTTGCATCTTTATCTCCTGACTCTGGCGGGATATACTCTCAAATTCACTCCTTGATTTCTTTTATTATTGTTGTTTATTTCATATAGACTACAATGTGAAAGAAAGTGTGTGTGCTCACCTCAGACACCACTTGTGAACTGGGATGTTCCAGTTGGACCAGAAATATGTGACAGTCTCTGAGTTCCTGCAATCAACAAAAATGGCACACTTTGAAAATCTGACATTAAGCTGACGGCTGATGAATGACTGAACGTTCCTTCAACTCACCACCAGTCTTTGTAGAACTCTCTGTCTCCAAACTGCAGCAGCTCTGCCACAAAGTTCATAGAAGAGTGGAAAAACCAATAGAAGAATATTAACCATATCAGATGGTTAGGGACCTGGGAGAGGAAGAGGACAGGGAGCAAGGAGTGAGGAAAAGAGGACCAGTGAGGAAAAGAGAAGGAGGACGGGGAGAGAAAGAGGGGTGAGAGGAAAGAAGAGGGTCAAGGGAGAAGTTAGGAGAGGAGGTGTCCGGGTTGCTATGGTTACTCTATTGTTGCCATGTTACTACCAGTTCTTCTATGAGACAATGTCAGAGTTCAATATTCAAGATTAGGAAGTGAAAGTTATTTTTCTTTCATTTTTCATTATGAGGTTTTGACATATGGCATAATCCAGAAACAGAATCACTTTTATCGGCCACATGTGTGAACCAATACAATTAACTGGATACAGGTTTTTTTTGCATTGCATTGCTCTCAATGTACTTATACTTATACATACTTAAATAGATATTACAGCTGAGAACAAGGGGTAACAAATTAAGACTTACACCGTGATGATATACTGTATATTATTTTATCTAATTTTAATTTTTGTAATATTTTTTTAGTACTCCAATATGACCAACAATAAAATAAAAGGTAATTGTCTATAAACAAGTCAAGTGTTGTGTAAGTTGTAAATTGTACAATTAATGCAAAGAAATACAAACTGAATGGTTTAAATGGACTAGATGGTTGAGTACAAAAACCCATTATGTTATAATCTGGAATGGGAGCAGTGGATGTTTTGGTGTAACACTGCATGCTCATTGACAGCGTGTGACTGACTGTTGAATTTTTTGGCAGTTTGGTGCCTACCAGAGCGGAGAAGTTTGAACATGTTGTGTTCAGGGTGTGAAGTGCTCTTTAATTGTACGTCCCGTGTTTAACACAGTACATCATGATACTCACAGCTAACTTAAGGAGACGCTCCACCATCCTAGAAAAGTCCATTTCCTGTCAGAGACGCAAATAATTAATTATTTTCATTAACAATGCCTTGCCCTTAAGACAAAATCAATTATAGTTTATATGCAGTGCAGTACAGTAGTGTGTGTGTGTGTGTGTGCGCGTGTGTGTGTGTGTGTGTGTGTGTGTGTGTGTGTGCGTGTGCGTGTGTGTGTGTGTGTGTGAGAGTGAGAGTGAGAGTGTGTGTACCTGGAATGGTTTCATTGAGTTCTGTACGGTGGGAACCATCCACTGAAAAACACAAATTAAAATTGAATTTACATTATTTGAGTGGTAAAAAAACACATTTAAAAAGGCAAATATTTCCAGGACTTTCTGTTTAACCTTGTGTTTCAACGTGTGTGTGCAGAGTTTATTCTGAAAGCTTGTCTGAGTGATCTTAGTCGTAATAATGTTACCTGCTGTATCAATCCCACTAACAGCTGCATTAAGAAAATCTACAAGCAAGAGAGAGACAGAAAAAGGTTAATATGCATGTGTTTGTGTTCTCAGTTTACATAAAGGACAAATATGTGTGTGTGTGTGTGTGTGTGCGCGCACGCGCACTCTCCCTCTCACCATTTCAAAAAGTCTTCTCATCAGAAACCTTTTGCGTATTCGAGGTGAGCGAGGGAAGTTGAGCTGGTAGCAGAGAGTTGGAGCAAAGACAAAGTAGTACATGTCTAAAGACATACAAAAGAAACAATATATTACGTGATTATCTATCATTAAAATGTTTCATTTAAAAATAATGCTGTTTTTCTGTATGCGGACATCATAGTTACCTCTGTGGGTGAGGTTGCCTGGGTAGGAGACATGAGTATGAACTGCTGAACCGTTGGATTGTGCCACAGATGGACCTTAAAAAACGCAAATTCACAAGCTTGTTTTAAAAACGACCATTTCCATGTTTGTCTGCAACAACTCATCAAACTACATTATAAATACAACACACAGTCAGCATGTAGGATTTCAAGGATTTTTGTGTGCCAGCTTCTACAGTGAGGAGATAAAGCTATTAAGTTGCATTTGGGATTAAATTACCTTCAAAACACACAACTTTGATCTGTGTCTGTCTGTGTGTGTGAGACAGTGGTTTATAGCTGAAAGCTGCACTTTGTCATGTCAACACTAGATGGCAGTAGCAACACAGCACTAAATGAAAATAAACAGTATAATTCTGTTAATGTGCTATGATATTTGTGTGTGAATCCATTTTTTAAACCTTTATTTAACCTGATCTACTGGCCACTGAGCTCTGCTGCAGCATCTCGGGGGTTAAGTGCACTGCTTGAGAGCACCTCATACCTCCGCCCCCATGTGGTATTCTATGTGTGTGAGCCTACTCACAATCTAGATAACATTTCTTTGACAGTTTGCGTGTGTTGATGTACTTACATGAGTATGATCGTGTTAGTCTCTTGGCTTTCGCTTGTCTGATTTCTCTGCACCACCTGTTGGTGTCTTGGTAGGAGTACAGCTTGAGAAACAGCACTGTGTAGATGATAAGGGAGAGCACACCACCCACTGACACACAAACACACACACACGCATGCACAGATGCACACACGCACAAGCACACACACACACACGCACAAACACAAAGGGCCGTTTAATAAGAGCAATATATGACAGATTTAAGGAGCATGTTTACTGCAGTCATTCTGCTGTTTTCTGCTACTCAACAAGAAAAAGAAGTCATAGTCATGTGTTAACCTTGTTATATTTATCTTTTAATAAAAAAAATTAACATTATGCCCTCAATGTCAATAATAAAAGAAAGATATAAAATCTCAATATTTTTTAAAGCACTGTCACTAAGTTAGAAATTCCAGTATCATGACAACATTATCTAGTGTGTACCTGGGGTCATGGAGGTCACAGTGAGCACAGTGGCTGAAGGGAAAATCAACAACGATGTCAGGTTAAAAAAGTGAAGAATCAGTCCCGTCATTTGGGAAATGGTGCCCTAGGAATGAAGAAAGCAAAAAGAGTCTTTTCACTGTAAAACATTTGACCTCTAACTGTAGATTTTCCTTTATCAAGAGAAACACAGCCTTTTTCATTATGCAAAACTAGATCTATTGTGTATTTTACAAATAAAATATTGCATTTGTAAGAGTTTTAGATCGTACGTAATCTAATCTGAACCAGGAGAGGTGTTCTTATCTGAGTTCAGAGCAGGTATAAAGAGGAGCGGTGCTGTGACGCTGTGTTTACTGTGTAGACTCCAGGATGTGTAATAAACCCATTACAAGCAAACATCCTTGATGGGAAATCTCTGAATTGTAAATTAAAAACAAACCTACTCTCTCTCTGCAGTTCATCTAAAAGTGCAGCACTATTTTCCACAAAATCCTAAAACAAAGTTATATTATCACCCTCAGTGCTTTGTAGTCCAAACAAATGTGAAGTCAAAGGTTGTAGTAGTTTATAAGCAAATGTTGCAAAAGAAAACTAAAATTAGACAACATATGACCACAACAGTTGAGTGTAGGAAAATGTATGCAAATCGTTGTGCTCACCACAGCCAGGCGCCTCTCTGTGTACAAGGCTGCTAAGATGAACACATTCGACACTGAAACACAGAACAATCGACTGATTCATTCGCAGCAGCACAAAGATGTTAACCACAGCAGGTTGATTTTAGTTTATTTCTCAGTGTAGAGCCATTTAACATAAACAGATGGAGAAACTGGTGGTGAATACCGATTGTCCAAAATGATGGTTTCAGGTATTGAAATAACAGTCTAGAGTTTATGCTATAAAGTAGCCTTTTATTCAGACTGATTGATTGTTACCCTGTAGAGTAGGTCAGCTCTTCTCCCTCCTGTGACCATTAAATGTTTATTCACCTCTGCATTGACTTGTTTTACTGTGTTGATAAGGTTGGTTGTTGCTGGAAAAGACATCATGTCAACCTTCTTTGGGTAAATGATCAATAACAGCTGTGCTCGGATAAACAGGACAGAAAGTCATGCTTACAGTGCTTCTATGTGCTATCTTTGAGCATCTGGCTCATTAAATCTGCTGTATCAGATCTGCCATTTGGAACATGGAGAGGCTGTAAAACATGTTTTCAGACACGTTTTATTACAACAATAACACTTTGTGTTGATGTGATAGAGACTAGTGTTTCCTGATTTAAGTATGAGAAATACAGGTACAGCACTTGTTTGCTAAGTTCAACTTGAACATCAATCCTGAGATCACAGAAGGACAATTGACTGTGAGTAATTCAACATCTGTTTACATGACACTGAGGCAGTAAAAAAAAAGTGCTCCATACCGATGATGAGGCAAGGTGCCGGCCAACTATAGGGGTCCTTTAAGAAGAGAGACACTACTTGGATAGGGTCCACCAAAATACCATATCTAGACAAGAGAAGAGAGACGAGAAATCATTGATTCTATTCTATTCTATCTTAATTTGAAAGGATACTTCACCCAGAAAATGACCATTTGTAAAGCATTAGTTTTGCCGAGTTACTTTAAATTTGTGAAACGAAACATTGTTTTACTCACATGCCTTCACAGTGAAAGAAGAATCCAAAAAGGAGAACATTTTTGATGAATTAAAGATGTTTTTATGTAGTTTTGCTGTATTTAACTACAGCAAAACTATATAAAAACATCCATCTTCAATCTCTGACACAGAAGTACTTCCCAAACACATGCATTTTCACTTAAACCTTAATATTTAAAACACATATACATATGAGTAATGTTTCCAGGCAAGCTCGTGAATTTCAACTTTGGTTGTGAATTTCACTGAGCATTGATATTGACCGTTAATGCGAAAATGTGTTGACCCCTTTCATGCAGTCCATCAAGAGTTTTGTCCATTTTTGGATTCTTTATTTGAACATGCAAAACAAAAAAGTCATTTTGTGGGTGAAGTACTCCTTTAAGGTTTTAAGATTGTGGTGTGTGGTGAGATAAATGTTTGGTGTGGTTAATGTTATAGCAAAAATTACAAATATATATAACGACAGGATTATTTTTTTGAAAAGTAGTCGAAGCTCTAAGATTGTCAGGTAGCAAAGAAAGACCTTTCTATCTAATCTAATTAGAGTTTCTTGTATTTGGAGAACACCTGGACACACCATGCTGCTGGCACTTATGTCTCAATTATTTGGGAATAAACAAATAACACCGTGAAGTGCAGGTGCTGTAGCACTAAACTCACTTGTAGTTGTTTATTTAGAGTAATGCACTTTAAATTTTTGGTAACACAGCTCTGGCTCCTATTGAAAAAAGTGGCAAATTAATGTATTATAATGTAATTAATTAGGGGTAGTGGTAAAGTGGAAGATGAGAGGAGACAGCCCGTTGTGTAATTGAATGGGAGTTGTAACAGCAGCTGCTAGTGTATTTACATCACTTAATTGTGTGTTCGTGTGTGGGTGCATACTCACTTTATAATGTTCTCTAAGAAGAGACGGGCATTACTCAGCACCTGAGAGAGAGGACAAAACATCCAACAGGAGATTATGAGCAGAGCTCACAGCATCAAGCAAAAATGTTGTTTTCTATGTGGCCATTCATTGACTCTGGCCTGTTTCAAACCCAAATAATATTTTTTTGCCCTCTGCTATAAATCTGTCTTATCACTTACTTTGCCCACAGCTCTGCTCATGATTAGTCTGCAGATTTCAATGTGTTTGTTGGGTGAGTTATTCAACAACAAGATCAGGATGTTTCCTTTTAAAAACAACAGTGACTTTAGAAGGAGTTAAAGAGTGACTGCCCAGAAAGTGCACAGATAAACACACACCTGTAGTGTGTGAAAGATGTTTTTTAATGCAGAGAAACCTACAGAAAGAGCAACACGAGCAATTACAAGTTACAAATTGATATCTCCGTAATCTGTTTGAACTACTGCATTGAAAGGATCTGTTTCATTTAGCAACCTGCTCCTTGCACCTTGATAACTGTCACACCCTGCTGCTGCTCACTCTGTCAAAATGTGTCAAGTAAAATAAGTTTATCATTATATTGTGTATTAAAGTTCAAGGTCCAAGTCCAGCTCTATCCCTGCCATCAATTATCTGAGCTTTCTGAGATAACCCTAACCACCTGCTCAACATAGAGAGCCAACTCTGCATATGTACAGCTTGCATATGTTTTTAGATCATTTTAATGGCATGTTCAGTACAAGTTAAACAGACAATTAAGATAATGAGGACAGTGAGGGTTTGACGTGCGATAAGGTTATCCTGTACTGATCATCTGGCATTTTACACCTCAGCCCGCTGGCCTGCCAAGATCCTGCAGCAATGTGATTTTGATTCAACTATTTCTTTTGTCTAAACCAGTTACCTTTGCCTCAGTAACCTTCAGCCTGGACAAGAGTGGACAATCAACACCATTACAGGGACAGTGGCCTGTCCAGAGCATTTATAGAGAACATTGCAAAATCTGATTTTGTAATGATTCAGCTGTACAAATGTGTCTGTCTGTAAAAACTGTATATTGTCCCGGTCCAGAGAGAGGTCAGTGTGCAATGTCAGATATAGAGCAACACTCAGGTAGCTAGCAGGAATTTAGTGTCTTGCTCAAAGACACTTTAGCAGTGGGTATATTAATGCACAAAGACTGTCTGGTTAAAGATACATTTCTAAAAGGCTGCAAAATATGCAAAAAGTCATAATGCAATTATTTTGGATGGATATTGTGACATTGATATGTGTCGCAATTTTAGTAGGAATGGATATTTTTGCATTTGTTCCCTTATGTCTTGAATATTTGTAGGCCAATACTTGTAGGCCAAGGCATCTCTGTAGCACCACAGTGATGTTGTGACACATTTTACTTTTTATCAAAAGACTGGAGCTCCTGTGATTTGCATATTGCTCTGAGCCATATTGCGATTTTGATCATATTTAGTTGAATTATGCAGGGCTAATTTCTGTCCAGCTATAATTGCAGCTAGAGAGTGTCTCTGCTGTTATCTGCCTTATAGTCAGTAATATCAATTGCATTGCTTAAACTCAGGAATGTTATCTTGTTGTATGACTAATTCCAAGATGAAAATCTTTCTGTTTGATTTGTTGAATCACATCTTTTAGCACCCAAAGATTAGAATATTTGTACTCTGAGTTGAACTCATTTTCTTATCTTGTGTTTTTTTTCTTATAATCATTTACAATTTTCACAATGATAAAACATTAATGATGAGACATTAAATTGTTTTTTTTCCCATGTTGAAGAGCAAAACGTCACTATTTATCAAATAATATCCAATCTCTACGTACCTTTTTTATTTACCTTTGAATAATCAGTAAGATGCTTATAAACAACAAAAGTGATTCTGTATTAACTAGGTGAAATAAGATGATAAAGTTTTAGTAATAGACTTAATTAAACATAGCTCAGTGTCCTTAGCTGTTGATAGAAGAGACATATCAGATTCAAGGGAGGTAAGTTTTAAAAATAGAGCTGCTGAAGCTGGCTGAACTTTAGGACCCTGACATACAAATCCTGAGAAATGATCTGGTGCAAACAAAGATGGAATGATCAAACATTTTGCATTGGTCCAGGTCTTCTGTCAAAGGTTTTTTTTTCAACTCACAGCAAGGATTATAGCTGACACGAACATGTTCTGCATCTACATAACCAGCCGGCAGTTTGTATTCATAATACAAATAATATTGTAGAAAGACCAACTAAACAAACCAGCCATTAATTCATCCCTGAGCGAATCTGTCTGTTTTGTCAGTCTTGATAAATGCTTGGAAACTGAGTGTGATAACAAATCTGCAGCTGGCTGTTAGGTCTTGCTTTGCTTTGCTCTGTTCTTGTGGTCATTTAAGCTGCTCACATGATCTGTTTGGCTGCACATTAAAGGGAACAAAGACATGAACCAGCTGCGACATCAATTGTTTGTACCACATCCTGAGTTTAGTTGTACTTGTCAAGAATCTTCTGCCAGATATCATTCATATCTTACCACATCTTTCTATCATACAGGCTCGATTAACAAGGTAGAGTATCTTAAGACTCTCATGTTTTTGTTGGTTCAGAGCACAGATGTTTTAGCACCAATTTAAATGAGCTTAACAATGTGTGTATGTCTTTAGTAGGAGCTTGAAACCTTGAAATAGGCAGGCTTATGCATACAGACCAAGGATAACTTTGATGCTGTATGTTATTGTCAGAAGCCATTACAAGTTGACAATGACTTGTGTAAGACAAAGGACATGAATGAGACCATTTTAGAAGTTAATGCCTCTCCATAAATCCACATGTTATGGAAATATCAGTGATGTATGCGGCTTACGCTTTTAGTCATCCTCCAAACAACTGGAGAAAGTCTTGTTCAACAAAACCAGTCATATATCACTCAAAAACAGGCGCTAGCACTTTTTAGAGAACTGAAAAGGGAAGCGTAACTGTTCTGAAGGTAAAGTGGATTTGTTTTTATTATTTTGCAGATTGCCTATATTTTAAGGTATTGTATAAATTAAATTATTAATATTATGTATAAACTTTGGCCTCAACATTCAAAGTGAAGTATAACAACACATGTAATCTCTCATCTTTAGAAATGTGCTCCTGCAGCTGACATTTTAAGAATTTAGCCGACGGTCCTGCTTATTGAGGACAAATTACACAACTAAGCTTCTAAAATGCACACACAGACACAGACACACATACACACACACACACACACACAAGACTCTATGGTTCCACTTCACACTCTTACAGCCTAATCCTCGAGGCTTCCTAAAAACAGTCTGAACCGAGTCAGCCGTCCCTGGTGACCACAAAGTAGAGGACGTGGTCGTCACAGCAATATAAACGTTCAAAGATGGGGATTAATCCTGTCACAGAACTGCAAAATTAGGCCTGATGTGGAAAAAAACACAGAGGAATACACCACAAAACACACAGAGACATAAACTGTGCAAGTGCAGAGACAAATAACCATTTTGCATGTAACCATGCATGTATCCACATATTTAAAGAATGTCCACGGGTTTGCACATTGACAAACATGCACCTGCACCCATGTATAGAGCTCTATTTATAGTATTTTTTTTATTTATTTCATTAGAGTTATGGCAATATGGTCAAAATCTCTCATCATCAACTAATAGTTCATTATAATCATTCTTTAATCAAGCTGACATCAAGTTTGAAAAGCCAAATAAATACCATAGGCCAAAGTACATCCTGAAACTGGCCTATTTTCCTCTGCATCTTAAACATGGTCTGGAACAGTAGCTTCACATCTGGACAGTATATGTAGCATAGCTTATTTAAAAAGGGAGCCCCTGCTAATTTATTTTCTTGCTATATGGAGTGGTGCTCTGCTCTCATATGTTTTGGCAGCCAGCTTCTGTTGCTGCTTTTAAGTTATTCTTCACACTTTGTATTAGCAAGCTTAAGATTTGTGCGCATAAACTTTCATGCACACAGGTTTTTTTTTTTGACAGAGCTATAAATAACAATGTCCCTGCTCAGAGATTAATCTTTTGGGTTCATGTTTTATTTTAGAATTTCAGAAAGAGAAACAAAGTCATTGGCCAAGCATGCTGACTCCGCTTTGAGAAAACGATACTGTAAAAAAGGAAACTAAAAAAAAAACTATCCATCAGGCATGTAGGTGATGTTATAATCTATTAAAACACGCAATTATTAAAACCAAGGATTTAAAAAAAAAAAAATATATATATATATATATAATACTGATAGATATGGGTCAAATCAAAGAAGACACTTAAGGTGCAACACTTGTTATTTTTGTACATGTTGACAGACGCTTCATACTTTGCAGCCTGTAATCATCTCACTCCTGAAACTTAGGGATGATTGAAAATTTCTTCACTGCATTCATCACTTCCCTTAGTGAGTGCTCGATGTATGAACCTTGTCTGTCAGGTGTATCCTTAGGATATTCACTGCAGGTACACCACACCATTAATATAAGTACAGCTGTCAAAAAGTCTCTTTCTGATTAGAGGGAAAGCTAAACTTAAAAAGGAAACTCACTCACTGTAACGAATCAACCCACTTAATCAAAGTTAGAGATGAGAAAGTACAGGAAATTGCATACCCGGACATGAGGGAGTAACTGTGCATGCATATGTACTGAATCTACCACTGTGAAGAGAGATAACATTAGAAACAACTTATCTTCTCAGAGACTTCTGAGAAAATAAGTTTTCTGGGCTTACTGCTACCCTGTTTTTGTTGTTGTTTGTTTTAGACTTCTCACAGACACTCACATGTCACATAAAGTCACTTTAAAAGGCTCAATTCCACATCCCAGGAGAATATGTTTTATACATGTATGTGCAGTCATTTTTGCATTTGTTATTAAAGCAACAACCAAAACCACTTGTGCAACAGTTTGATGGTGTTTGGAGCAACCAATATGCTGATGTACGTAAAGGCCACATACAGTAATTTGAGGCAATGTCCAGATGAAAAAGAAAATTATAAATTGGATAGGTTCCTCTTATGTTTTCAATCAGTTTTTATGAGAAATTCAAATATAAAGAGGGGCAATATCTAGCTATGTCAGGGTCTACATTAGGCAGCCCAGAACAACATTTTTGGGGCATCGAAGCTTGGTTGAGATATATTTGTGAATAATCGAAGCTTAGAGGGGGGCATGAGAGACAAGGGGACATTTTTTGGAACATAAGTGTTCAGTGATTGCATGTAAAATAACCATAGTTACTAGAAAGAGGAGTAATTTATGAGACGGCTAAATGATGTTGTATTATTATTTCTTAATTAATGGGCTACTGGGGATTTTTCGGGTAATAGTATTTAAAAAAAAAAAGGTGCATTCTAATATGCTACTGATCAGGACATTGATAACCATGGCAACAATCGAAGCTTTGAAGCATCCCAGTCAGCCCTGCAGTGCATTTTCACCTCTGAATGGACGGTCTTACTCACCAGCATGACAACACACCAGTTGAGGATTCCTCTGTAGTTGCTGTAGCCACTGGCCGAACTCAAGAGAGACTCCTGGAGGACGTGACAGCTGCAGGGAAAGACAAAGTCAACAGTTTATATACAGTAATGATTTTTAGGGCTGATAAAGCTCGTTACATTCCATCCCGCCTGTTTGTCTCCATGAGTTCGGGGTAGAAATAAGTGGGTGCATCCCTCGAGTCACTCTCAAACCATGTACAGAATTTTAAAATTGAACTTAACAAGAAAATGTCATGATGAAAAGAACAAGAGTTTAATTTTGATGTTGGTCTGTGGTTTAGAGGTTGTGTAATTTAAACTGACAGGTCCTAGTGACTCATAGGGTCAGGTCTAGGGGTTAGGGTGGGGGTGTACTGAGCAATATGGTAAAAAATAAATGCACATTTTCACTTTGAGAGAGAGTTGAGGACCCATGATGTAGCACAAATGCTTATGTTTGTGAAATATTAAGTACCTCTATTTGTTAATTGTATGTTTACTATTTGACTTTCCTGTTGCAGTATTTACAAAACACTATGGCTCATGTTCAGGCATTTGGTTAACTGGTTGCATGGTGCTTTTACTTACACTAAAGAAACCCAAAAGTTGGGATATATTTTTTTATACTAGCCCTACTGGCATTTAAACTGCAATGAGAGTTGCGAAATGTAGGTTAAAGGTATTGACCCCAGTGTCCAAAGGGCGTTGTGAAAACTGGGCCTATTCATCAGGCAGAAATTTTTACACAATCATACATGACATAGAGACAGCAGAGTGGAGATGAAAGCAAAGGGTGAGTAGAGCAAGATACAGGAATGAAAAAAAACAGCAACAAAGAAGGAGGGGATACTTTTAAAGATGTACGAGGAGAAAGTGGATGAAGGCAAAGCGCAGGAGAGAATAGACAGAGAGGTGAAACAGGATAGAAAGATAAGGTGGGGCAGCATTAAACAGAGACAGGTATACAAAGAGCAAAGGTGAAATGAGGTGAAGAGACAGGGGTGGATTGAGTAAGTAAAGAAAGAAGGGAGCGTTTAAAGAGAGTGAATATTAGTGGGTTTCCTCAATAAGTGCCAGGACACTCATGGCAAGACCAGACGAGCAGAGAAACGTGCAGACAGAACCGTAGTAAGCAAGCACAGGATTGCAAAAGCAGACACTGTTGTTTCACAGTTGCTGTAATACAGGAAAGTGACACTATATGCATGCCACACACAAATCATCCAGTTGGCAAGACCAGTCTTTACATCTTAAAGTCCAAAAGATGAAAAAAAAAACCCCAAAACAACTAAGCTCTTAGCAGGTCATAACAATATGCTTCGCTTCTACGGAAATACATGTTTTTAAAGGTGAAGATATATCTTTGGGCGTGTTGCCATAAAATGTTCAGGGTAAGGGTCAGTCTATTGTGTCTTCTCTCACAATGCCTGTTCTCACTCATGTACTATATCTGTTTATCTGTACTATGTCTTTAGGAGTACAACTGTATCTGGGCTTACTGCTGCCCTTCTTTAAAAAAAAGTTTCATTTAAAGCAAAGTGGCTGAAATGATACTTTACATGTAAACAAAAATCCACAATGCATGATGACCATAGAATACTTATAACCCAGTAAATCAATATATTGTAGAGATTGTGTTATGAGACTTGGTATCATCTTAGATTTTGGATATCGTAATATCATAAGTGTTGGCTTTTCCTGGTTTTAAAGGCTGAATAAAAATAAAGTGATGTAATTTTCTGATCTGAACTGATAGCTGATTGCCTTTACCACTTAGTAATTATATCGACATTATTGATGATTACTTATTAAAAATCTCATTGTGTAAATATTTTGTGATAGCACCAATGAGAAACCCTGCAATATCATGCAATATTGATATGTGAGGGACTGTGGTTGTGGCAACAATGTGCGATATTCACAGTACGATACCTGTCTCAGAAAATGTCAATGTTTTCGTGATATCACAGTATTACACAGTTATTTATGATTATCAGTTAAAAGTAGCTTAAAAGGCATGAAAACCTAAGTTTTTCAAGGTTGAGCAAACATTTAATTATAACTGAAACCGGAGATTATGTTGTCAGTGAAAATGAAATAAAATGGCAATGAGGGAGATAAAGAGATGGACATGTGTGGCAGAAATTCACCATCTGATTGCACTGATTGATTGCAAGGAGCATAAATAACAGGGTATGATTACCTTCAACTTTCATACCAAGCATATCTTGAAAGTGGTACATCTCCTGCAACCTTATGAGGTCCTTGGTCAAGATATTGTAATATAAGATTTTCTCCATATTGCCCATGCAGCTTACCCACAGTTATGGTAGTTTGTTCAGAGCTTGCACCAAATATATACCACCAACACACCACTAATGTGTAAGTAATTAAGTTTTTATTTTATTTAAAGAAAATTGTTGGACATGTCCTGCAATTTGGTTTTCTATTATGTCAATTGTGCTCTGTTTTATTGCTGTTTGCATCTGTATTTATCTGATTTGGTATTTTGTGCATGTTCAGCAATCTCGTCAACTGTGGTTGTCTTTATTTATAAATGCACTCTATGAATAAAGTTTGACTTGACATGGAGGGTGAATTTCCAATCCTCAAGGTAAAGTTATTTTGTATAGAAGTATACAATATTAGGGGACAGCATCTTTGGTTTTTGTCACTAAACCTGAGCTACAGGACATCACAGTGGCCCCATGGTCTGATAAACAAGCTAATATAACCCAGTCAGAAAGATAATTAGCTAAAGAAAAAAACAAAATAAAAGGAGACGTTACACAAATGAGTAACATCTGCGTAAATGGCATAGCCTATAGTAAAAATGAAGACAGAAGAAACCCTTTAATGTTGTTATGAAATACAGCTAGTTTCTGTCATTTCAGTTACCGTTAGTTTGCGCACGTGACGTTGGCACGTAGCATTAATGTCTTTTAAATAAATGTAACGGTTACCTGAGTCTCTCGTTAAAATCTTCCACCACAGTCTTCTGTTTCCTCGGACTGGTTATCATCTCTTTGTCCGCCTCTCTGTTCACCTTCCCGTTATTACTCACATGCCCAGACACCTCGTATGTTTTGCCTTTAGCGGAGTACTGTGGGGATTTCTCCCCGGCATCGTGCCACTTGCTCCCGTTGACTTGTTTCACCGCTCCGCCTCCGCTACCGGAGATGGTCGTTCTCCTCCGGCGGGTTGCGGGCCCTTTCATTTCGCCTCTGTCGCTCATTTCGGCGGATTTAATTGCGCAGTTTTTACCTGCCTGACATTGCTGGTTAACCTGCAGTCACTTGTTTGTGTGTTTCCAGCCGCTGCGTTACATCGAGAGCTAAATGAATAGTCCCAAGTCGTGTCAGAGCTGCTCCTTATGAATGATAAGACGTTTCATCACTACAGCTCATGTTGCAATTGTCATAAGGGTTGCCAGGTCCTGTGTTTTCAACTGACATCCCCCTGTGGAGCATAAGTCATAATACACTTCCGGATTAGCTGCTGGATACTGCTGGATATATATATATATATATATATATATATATATATATATATATATATATATATATATATATATATATATATATATATATATGTAATGCAGGCAGGCTATTTTATAGTTAAACTGTAATCTTTACTGTCAAAAGTGTATGTATAGTATGATGTTAATTCCACTAACTAATGGTGATCACTGCAGTTAGGCGGGGAAAAAGTCATACCATCCCTAATTTAAAAAAAAAATGTATCATGCACATGGGACAACAATTAAGCTGATACTGATATATATACACACACACATATATATATATATATATATATATATATATATATATATATATATATATATATATATATATATATATAGTGTGTGTGTGTGTGTGTGTGTGTGTGTGTATGGTTATAAAATACTTGTGACAGATATATGTAATGCAGGCAGGCTATTTTATAGTTAAACTGTAAACTTTACTGTCAAAAGTTACATCGGTTTCCTGAAACAGTAAATTTCATTGGGAATTTTTTATTCTAAATTACCCTAAGCATCTTATTCTGCATTATGTTCTGTCAAAAGTAGGGATGCACGATATTATGGGCATGTCCTCGGTATTTGCAGATATTGGCTTAAAAATGAAATATTGAATTTTTTTTAAAAATTGAGTCTCAAAATGAACATGCTCTAAACATCAGCCTTAATTTGAAGTATTTTTCTTATTTTACACAAAGAATGAATATTATGATATTATGAAAAGCATTGAATTTTATGTCTCCATCTGCTGGTGGGATATCACGATAAGAGTATGTATAGTATGATGTTAATTCCACTTAAAGACAGACTTAATGATCACTGCAATTAGGTGGGGAAAAAGTCATACCATCCCTAATTAAAATAAAAATTTGTATCATGCACATGGGACATCAATTGAGCTGATATATATATATATATATATATATATATATATATATATATATATACACTTACATTTATGATCCTCAATCTTGGTTTTTATTTTTTATTTATTTTCTTTTGCATAAAACAAGGAGGCAATTTACTTGGCTGAAAACCAGATTCTTTAAGTTCACCTCAGGGTAATCGAACATTACCCTGAAGTGAGCTTTTAAGATAGCATTACTCGCAACACAAATCGAATGAATGAATAAATGAATGAATGAATGAGCACTATGATCATCTGCTTATGTTGTTGCTAATAGCATGAATGTGTTGATTGACAGTAGAGCATAGGAGTATAATGTGAAGGGGAAGCAATCGTGGTCCCAGCACCTATGCCAAACCCCCTTTAGTCAAGCAGACATTGCAGAAATACTTTTGCAACATGTGCTCCCTCTAGAATCACACCAAATCCAGTGCTGGTCTTCTTTTAGTCTATAGTTATTTTTTTGTCTTTACTTAAACATGAAATTTGTTAGGATTAAGGCTATAAATGGGGTCTTGATTTGTCTGTAAGATTTGACATTGTGGGCAATTTGTATGCAGCCAAGCACAACCTGAGAAGCAAAACTCAGGGCTGCAAAAAGCTCTACTTAAACTTCTGTATGTCCTAAACTGTACCTGCACCAAACATCCAGGAAACCTAGTTTGCAGAAGCAAATTAGTGGCACTTGAAGGGTGGCTTTCCCATGATATCCCAGCAGTATGGTTTGAGATAGAGCTGTAAACCTTTACGCCACCACACTGTCGTTTACTTTTAAAAACTCTTTTATAAAATGGCCTTAAATTAGTTTTTGTTCACCTGTTTATTCTCAATTTTTTAATTATTGTCTTATCATTACATTCATTTTTTGGCTCCTTTGAATTTGTGCCAATCTTGTAATTACACTGCATATTTTCTGAATTTTATGTCTGTAAAGCACTTTGTAAACTTGGTTTTGAAAAATGTGATATAAATAAAATTATTGTTATTGTTGTTATATTGCTCTATTTACATAGCTTCAATGGAAACACAAATAATGCAATACAATCATGCCTTCACAATAAAACTGACCATTGTACTTAAATCAGTTCCAGTGAATTAAAGTTGGTCAACAGTCAAACAATTTAAAATTATACAAATTGGCATTAAATAATTAAAATGGGTAGGCATACTGTGGTTCTGCTTTGTTTCGATCCACATGTAGGATTTTAGTGCTCCATATCAGAATGAATTGAATGTATTTTTTCATGCTAAGAAACTCTTTTACCAAAAGTTGGTAAAGAAAAAAAAATAGAAAGCCAGTGAGCAAATTGTCAAGAAATGTCCCTCAAGTTGCAAGAAATTAGTAAAAGGGGAGTATTCAAAATCATTATATTATATATATTAAATTATGTTACAGGAAAGAAAAAAAGATATACATGTATCTTATTAGTTTCCAGCACTTTTTGGGTCCTTTTCATTTTTCTTTCTTTTTGTGCCTATTTTCTGGTAATTTTCTCTTTACTTATTTCTTGCAAATTTTTGCTAAAAGGGTTATTTCTAAACAGTCAGCATAAAATTAAACAAACACTGCCCACTAATGCTCAAATTTCACTATAAAACTACAGTCAAGTCTGCTTGCGGTGCGAGTCGATGAGAGCCAATGGTATTCGTGCACCGGGTCACATGTCAGATCAGGCCAATCACAGCGCAGCCTGGAGATTACATGGTAGGTTGAGTCTTCCAGGGACAGCTGTTGAGAGAAACGCTAACGTTTAGCTAAAATGTATCAGTGTTTTTAACTGTTTTGATACATAATTTTATTTTTTAACTTGCCTATGGCACAACACAAACTTCGCCATTCAGTTGTCAGTTTGTAAAGGGGATGAAAAGGCTCAAGAGGAAGAAACAAACCGCGGGAGTTGGAGTGATTGAGAATGGTTTTGTCTCAAGAGGTAAGTCAACCAACAGATAACGACAGCTAACGTGAGGTAGTGTTTAATAAACGTACTTTACAAACAAATACAGGCTAGCGACACAAAGTTAACGCTAATTCTAACATTAAAACCACCTTGTATTCTCATTTATATCGACACACTGTACGTGTGGCCATCAGACAGAAACTTGACCAGTCGAGTCTATGTGGCAAAAAGCCAGAGAAGTTAATAGTATTACTGCAGCCAGCTGACACAAACTACAAGACACGAATCACGAGTTATCCTCTGGTGTGTCCTTAGCTGTATCTAACAGCCGTTTGTCCTTTTGTTGACACTGTTGTCAAAGTAAACATTGGCCACTTCTATGCCACTGGTGCTTGCGTGGCAGCCTGTCAGCCAAGATGGAAAGTTGCAGATGGTCGCCTGACAGAGAGAGGTGGATATGATTTTATCCACTGTTATATGAACTAAATAAACAAACAAACAGAAAAAAGACATCACTTAATAATGGATATTGGTTTAACCTTTCAAGCTATTGAAACACTCAGCACCTTATTTTAAATGTGCTCCAAACTCACTCAATCCAGCAGCACTTACATAATAAATATTTTGATATTTATGACTCATTATGATCAACCATTTATTCATTTTAATTGTAGCATTTTTCGCATGCCTAAGTGGATGAGTCGAAAGATCCATTCATTAAAGAGACGCTTCAGATCTTTTCTGTCGGCAAATTATGTTGAGCAGAAAACAACAAAATTTCTTTGTAAAAGTCGTACATAATTTTTTAAATAACAACAGTGAGACTTTACAGTTCATTTATTACAAAATTTCTATTAATTGTGTGTTAATTATTTTTTCCAGCCCTAAAACTGCATGTTTTTTATTCATAACATCTCCAATATCTCTCTCCTTCCTCAATTTCTTTTTTCTAATTTTTCTCCACATTGTTCTGTCCCTCTTTCCCTCATCCTTTATTTTTTTTACTCTCCTTACCTTCCTATTTGTCTCCTTTCTTGTTTGTTTTCCATTTGCTTTATTACTGCACTGTCTTTCTTAAATCCCTTAAATAACACTCTCACTGTTATATATCATCCCTCTATATCTCACTATGTCTTTTCACTTTCCTTCCTTGTCTCTGTCTCTCTTTTACAGAACCAGACTGTGGGAGGAAACAGAAGTTGGCTGAGATCCATCAAGCTTTGATCAGGTTAAAATAACAATTATCAGCTACAGTTTGCTTGTTAAGGAAGATTTTTTTCTTGCCCTGTTTGACATCCAGGAGGACATGTTAATTAATCTTCCCCCTTTGTCAGTCAAAACATCCTCTGGATTGCAGTTATATATATTTAAAGCATCCCTCATTTTAAGCTGCTACAAATTAGCTTTTTTTTTTTTTTTTTTTTTACTAATGAGGCTGATTGATGTCTGTTCAAGAATGGCGAATAAGTAGTGAAGTACAAATACATAAACTCTTTGGGGTTTAGTGAAAGAATAAAAGTGAATGAAATTATCCGTCTTTTAGACAATTGGTCTTTTAGACAAAGTTCTCACTCCACATCAGCTTTGTTTAAATCTAAAAAAAATGACAGTTTCCATTGTACAAAATAACTCTATTTAGCACTCGAGCACATGGCCACAGGATGTGTTTTCCCCAGGTGGGAATGCTCCTCCCTCTGGTGCTCGCCGTTCCACAATTAGATGGTATGCATTTATCCGTAGACAGTGACCTTCATCACTCCCTGCTAAGCTAATTTCACACATGAAGATTACTCACATGTACCCGGAGGAATACCGTGACAAGGTTCATGAAGACATTTGTGTTAGGAAGCATGTGGGACTTGATGGAGGGATGGCACAGGAAAGCTCATGCAGAACTGAGCTGGCTGACGTTTAATTGCGCGAGAACAAAAATCAGTTTTCTATGTCCATTTAATTTCGACATGTGGACCCACTTAATGCTGCCACAGTGTCAGGCTGACATGAAGTGAATCGAAAAACTGAACAATGAATTTGACTCATTGAGTGTAAGATTGTTGATAAAATTCTTTTAAAATTGTGTCTCAAAAAGGGAACGTGTGTGCAAAAGTGCTTTTGGAAGAATAAATCAATTTTGAAGACTGAGATTGTTATGATGAATTATTTATAAATTAGTGAATTGACAATCAATAAATAAAAATAATTCCCTAAATTAACCGTTCACATAAGGAGTTACCAAGTATTTAGAGATTATCACCACAAAGATCTTTTTTAGTCTCATTCCAGGCTTTCTTTAGATAATTGGCTATTTTTTATGTTTCATATCTCAGTCTTTCTGTGTCTTCCATATTTACTAAACCAAAGTATTTTATGTTATTAAACAAAGTATTGTGCAGTTCGCAATACAAACAACAGCTGAAAACAAAATGGGACAACATTTTCTATGTCAACGCATTTGACAGATCCGTTTTTCTACGTTAAAGTTGTATGGTTATCTAGACGGTCAAAGGTAAAATACCAGATCTTGGCCGAGCACAGAGCGATCTTTGCTTTTCAGACGAATTATTTACAAAATAAATCTCAGCGCTAGCTTTAATTTTTCAGCTATTTTGCCTTTTTAAATTTGTTTTATCTTTAAATCTTGAATCTAGGTAATGTGATTCTCTTAAAAAATAAATAAAGTAAATCAGTTAGTTGTACTGTGTTACCTTGAATTTGTGGAGAAAACTTTGTTTTTCTCACACGCCCTCCCTGCAGTGGAGAACATACTGATTTATAGATTGATTGGGGAACCCGTTTAACAACAGCAGAACCATATAAAAAAAAAACACAGTTTACAAACTCTCAAACAACTCATGCAGTAGATTCAAAGTCTCATTTAACCAGTCATACGGTCAAAATTTCCAAACACATGCATTTTCACTAAAATCTTAGGAGGCTCTGACGAGAACACAGATAAGTTTGACTGTGAGTTTTAAATGGTAAGGTTTGGCTAATTGGTTAAGAAATGGCCATTTTGAGTGTGAAGTTTTCCTTAAATATTTGGTCCCTTATACACATGTAACATTACTGCACTAAAATTAAGAAAATTACACTTAATTTGTGGAATAGATCAATTTGTAATGGACACAGTTGTTAATGTTAAATGGCATTAACAGATTTTCACTCATTTTGAGAAATTTGTTTTTGAGGACTGGTTAACATGGAGATAATGTTGCTGTGTCAGCAGACTTTGTGCATCAGCTGGAACAATGTCCTATTGTGATGTTTGAATGTACAGTGATCCAGTGGACATTGAGACTCTGAGGAGAGCAGCAGCCAGTAAGGGAGGACTACTCACTGATGAACTGAGGAGGAAAGTCTGGCCCAAACTACTGAACATCAATGTGTACGATCTACCACATAAACCTGGTTAGTGGTTGATTAACACTGATATTTACTGGGTAAATGTATACTACATAGAACTACAGAATACTTTTACTAATGCTGGCAACAATGATAATAATAACGTCCTTTGTTGTAGGTCGAGATGTGAGGGAGAACCACAAGGACTACAACCAAGTGGTCCTTGATGTCAGGAGGTCCATGAAGCGGTTCCCTAAAAGTGTGTTTGTGTGTGTGTGTGTGTTTTATCTCCAAAGATAGCAGTGTAGCTCACAGTGCCTTTTATCAAAGTGCACCTCCATACTTACATCAACATGCAGATATCTGGCAAAGTTTAATAATTAATGAACTGAGAAAAAGCTGCAATGGGGAAGATTCTTGTCACAAGGTGCCTGTGTTGACAGACGAAATCACAAAGTGGGGAAAGCAACAGAGAAAAGTGTCTTATCTAACTGAGAGGCTGTCAGTTTAGTCAGTTAATTGCGGTTTTGGCTATATAAACATTTCTGCCAGGAGGAAGCAACACATCAAAAAAAAAGAAAAAGTGAAAGAAACAGCAGGGAATGAGGGGAAGCTGGATTCTGTCTGTATACTAAGCCGCTCAGCAAAGTCAGTATTTGATTTGTCTGTTTGCTGTTAAAAGGTGCAAGAAAAGTAAGATGTCAAGGTATACTATGCAGGATTTTCCAAAAAACAAACAAGATATAGACACATGCGAAAGTAATCCCTCTCATGACCCACTAGAAGTGTGGGGGGGTTATATTTATCTGCAGAGACTCTGGTCTCTGCCTGTATTTTTTCAAAATGTCTTCTTGTTTTGCTATGTCTGGGATGTTTATTCGGGACTGAAAAGATAGCTGCAGGCATGCAAGAGAGAGCTGCAGAAATTGTGGACACACAGTAAAAGAATGCAAATATAATGAACAAGAGTGAATCTGCTGATGGCTTTCGCTTTCGCTTTTACCGGTGATATTGCTTACAAACATTACTGACCATTTCAGCATAGTTTAACTGTAAACACAATGTTTTATGCACATGTCCGAGTTTGGTCTGTGTTAAGCACTGGTCACAAGCAGTCAGACCAGAGTCAGATCATCTGTGTTCCCCTATTCACTACTTTCACAATCACAAGCATTTTTAGGTGTTTTAAGGTGTGTTGTTTTATTGACTCAAATTTTATGTATTTATGATCCTCTTGGTTCTCCTTTAGGTATGCCAGCTGCAGAGAGAGCTGTGCTTCAGGAGCAGCTGATTGACATCATACTGGAGGTTTTGAAACGCACTCCTCAGCTCCATTACTACCAAGGCTACCACGATGTGGCCGTCACTCTGCTGCTGGTAGTTGGGGAGCGGATGGCCATCGCCATGCTGGACACTCTGTCCAATCACCATCTCAGGTCAGGACTTTTTGAATAATAGATTTAATGAATCCATCTATCTTGGCATTTTAATCAGCTTAAATTACAAATGATTTAGCAGCAACGTTTATTTAACCTCTGTCTGTTTTCTCTGTGTAAAGGGATTTCATGGATCCAACCATGGACAGCACTAAACACATTTTGAACTACCTGATGCCTATATTGGAGCAGGTCGATACAGAACTACATGACTTCATGAACAGGTACGTGCGTGCGCGCGCGCACACACACACACACACACACACACACACACACACAGAGGGAAGCAGAGAGACGCCGGAAGCAATTAGAAGAGTGGAAAAAGACATGGAGGGAGCAAACAGAGAGAGGGAGTGTGAAATTAAGAGTTAACTTAAGAATTAAGATGAAAGATATTAAATAAAGGGAGGACAATGAGGAGAAGGTGAGAGGAGGGAGGGAGGGAGGGAGGAAACATGGAGGAAAGAGAGAGAGAGAAAGCTGGAAGGATGGAGAGGCTGACTGAAAAAGTTCATATCCAAGCCGGCGGACAGCTGTGAGTGTTGCTGATTGAGTGTGGGAAAGAAAAAATCTGCTTCATCTATCATCAAAGCACTCATTTCACACACACACACACACACACACACACAAGCATACAAACACTCACATTTTTAAAAGGTGCTGTTGCTGAGCAGTGGCTGCTAGCACTTAAGCACTGAACAGACTTCTAGCCATTTATCACCCCAGACCCTAGGTTGAGCCTCCTTGGATCAGACTTGGCTCTGACCTGTCGAGTCATGGAAACAGGACCTCTGGGGTGGTGGCCTGTGGTCCTGTGGCTTCTGGCATCAGGGTGATGGCGGTGGATCCTTTGTGTGCTGTGGGTTGCGAGTTGGAGTACCAACACGTTCCACTGATTCTCAACTCAGATTGGTATCTAGGTAATATGCAGGGTTTCCACGGTCATGGAAAACCGGAGAAAAGTAATGAAATTTCACAGTGATGTCATGAAATTAGAAAAAAACATTGAAAGTTCCAGAAAAGTCATGGAGATTTCCTTGTGTGTAATGAAATTTTTACACCAACCCCCCATGGATAACCTTCCATTTAAAGTAACATGACAGCAAATTTATTTTCTGTAGCTGTCGACATAACGTCGCTGTAACAGTTTACAGTCATGTACGTTTCTCCATTTGTCAATTCCGTCTCTCTCTTCATTTTTGCCAGTTAGCTGAAATTATGTTTGAATAGAGTTTGAATCTGATATGTTTGAAAAACAAAGGGAAGTTCAACAAGAATAAAAAAAAGAATAAAAGAAAAAAGTCATAAAAATTTTGAAATTTTGACCATGAAAATGTGTGGGAACCCTGAATATGGAGGCCAGGTCAGTGACTAGAGGTTTTTGTCATTTTCCACGGGTCATTCCTGAACAGCTTTTTGCAGTGTGGCATGGCACATTGTCCTGCTGGGGCGGCTACTGCCATCGCAAAGTGCCACTGACATGCGATGGACTTGGTTTGCAGTGGAGGTTGGGTGGGTGTTGCAGGTCAAGTGGCGTCAACATTAATGCCAGGTCACAAGTTTTCAATGCAGAACATCGCACTGTAATTATATGATCAATGTTATTTACTTCACCTGTCAGAGTTTTTGATGTTTTGGAAAATAGGTGTAGTTATTGTGAGTCACTTTGGAAAAAATATAATGTAAGTACCAACCACTAGAGGGCATCAGTGTGTTGATCTTCACCTGTGAGTCTCACAGAGAGACAAAGATTGAGTGTTTTGTTTTTGAATTGGACCCCAATTGAAAATGCATCACTAGTGGTCTCGTTGGGGAGTTCTCGTGTCAGATGGTCCAACAGCTGTTTCCGAGTCTTTTCTGTCCCACCAAGGTGTGCAACACATTTACCTTTATCTGTGAAGTGTAATTAGCCAAAAAATGATTCATGATCTTTTTGCTTTTTATTGAAGCAACAACAAAAAAGGATTTTAAGATAAAACCAGTTACTGTAGGTTAGGGTTGGGGTGTGTAGTGACGGCTGGGATTCAGGGTGTTTGTAAGTCAATGATTTGTCCTCAAAGGTATTTCAATACGTGTGCATGAGTGTGTGTGCGTGCCTGTGTGTGTGTTGACAGTACCTTTGCTGCCTTGTTGCCTGTTCATAATTGATGCTGTGCTGGCAACCTCCATATTTGCAAATTACCCATCTACTCACATACAAGCTCACACAAACAGAAGAAGCACAAAAAACAAGACATTGCACTCTCGGAAAAACGGCTGGATAAACAACAACCGACTTCAAAGTTTTTTTTTTTTGTTGTTTTTTTGTGAGCACTTCCACTTCCCCTTACATGCCTTCTTATCTCTGCCTCTTTTCTGCTGTCCCTTTTCTCCTGCTCCCACTTCTTTTTTGTTCCTTTTGTTTTTTCTCTCTCCCACTTCATCTTATCTCTTTTATGTCCCTCTCATCACATGTGCTCCCTGCCCTTTGCTCCCTCTCTTTACCCCTCCCCGTCTGTCCGTCACTCCCACCCATTTCTTTTCGCCTGTCACTTCCTCCCCCTTGTGCTCATCCTTCTTCCTTCCTGAATGTTCCTATCTAATATTTATCAACTACCTCTAAAAGTATCCAATTTACTTGAGACTCTGTCAACAATAACAACCTCTATATGTCTGCACACAACAAAGAGCATCGGAGGGTTTTTAACCGTATGTGAAGGTAAAGAAAATGTATTTTCTTCAAAATTCACGAGGCTAGTTCTCTACAAATTGATGTGGTCATGTTTTAAAACCCTATTAAATTCCACAATTCTAGATACCCAATTCAACACCATGGTTAAAAACACAAAACACAACAATAACTTAAACATACACTGCTTTGTTTAAAAATTTTCAATTAAATTTAAATTTGATTACTAATCCCAGACGATCCAGCCTTAAAGCAAAGTACCAGTCTATGTGGCCTCATGATTTTGATATATGAATATATAGCCTACAGTATATTAACACAATTCTCCTTCATTGTTGTTGTTTCTTCAGCACTTGTTCATGGAAGATGTGATTGTTGAAAGGCTATTTGTTACAAACTTCCTCCTCTGTGATTGGATGTCTGGGTATAAAGTGAAACTGACAAATGCAGCATTTTACCAAAGTTGAATATTTTTTAACTGTAAGCGACCAGGAAAAATGACAAACGATCAGCACACAATAGCTCAGTGCCTCGTCATGCCGCCAGGATAGTGTAAATACGTGGCGTTACATGCAGCTGCAGCTGTCACTTGTTGACTCAGTATTCAAAATCTTTTTTCTTTTTACCAATAAACTAGTGGTGGAAATTGAAAGGAGGTAGCCAGTGTCTGAAATAAATTAGGCCAGTTTCTTCAGTCATTGACAATTACGTTGGCCATCCAGCAACGAAAAGGAATAGGTGATACGAAATCAGATTATCTTGCTTATCTATCTTGCTTCGCATTTAGTGATTAGGCCTGACCTCCTGCCTTCTGAGTTATTAATCACTTACTGAAACATCGTGTGAATGGTCTTACTTCCATCTTCTCTCTCCCCTTTCTCTCTTACACATACGTCGGTGCTGCTAAAGTTGGGTCGGGTTTGGGTGGTTGATAGGCATTCATGATTATGATTGATTACCAGGGATGCGCAATATTGGGTTTTTTGCCGATATCCGAGATGCCAATATTTAACAGCTCATTTGGCCGGTAAGCAATACCAATTGATGGATCCACTTCTTTCCCGACCTACTTTTAGTGATCATCAATTTTTTTGTATAGTCATATTATGCATACTCTTACCATGATGGCCCTCAAGCAGAAGGATGCATGAAATACTTTTCACTGTATGCAGTATTCATTCATAGAATAAGATAAGATTCATAAAATAAGAAAGACGCTTTAGCTTAGGGTTGATGAAAAACATTTTTTTGATAACTGCAGAAATCAGCATGGTGACTGATTCCGATATTTTTTATTTTAAAGCCAATTTCTGCCGATAATTGATGTGCCGATATTATTGTGCATCCCCTTTGATTTCTATTTTAAACTATGAATATTTGAGGGTAATTATCACTGAAAATATCCCCCCAAAATAGTATGTGGGACAGCCTTAGAAACGCTTTTTTAAAGACATGTTCGAAAGTTTAAAAAAAAATTCATTTTCGATTATTTTGTTTACAGTGAGTCAACTCAGGGAAACTTGATTGTGACCAGACTGTAATGAAATGAAACCACTAGCTGCCTGGAAGATAGAAAATCAGTATAATTTGAAACAGAACTTATTGTTGCTTATCTTTGCCAGGATGTCTCAAGAAGGACATTGTTAATATCAGCAAGGCTTTACTGGTTAAATTAAGGTCGCATTAAAATGAAAAAAGTACTTGTGAGTGGCCTGTTTTTGTTTACATCTCTTCTTATATTTGCCTTTTTTCTTTTAGAGCGGAGGTGGGAACCATCTTCGCACTGTCCTGGCTCATCACATGGTACGGCCACGTGCTTTCAGACTTCAAACACACCATGAGACTCTACGACTTCTTCCTGGCCTCGCACCCACTGATGCCCATCTACCTCGCCGCCACGGTAAGAGAGTGTAGAAGCCAACAGGAAATGAACAAGAGGCTGCGACTTTGTTTTGTCAGTAATCCAGGATGCTCACTTGTGAATACATGCTGCCATACACACACACACACACACACACATTGCACACTCATATACTCATGCACACAGTGAGGCAGAGTACTGTGAAGTCACTGGACTAGTTAATTAGATACCTCCTAATGAACAGATGAGAGAGTGAAAGAGGGGTACAGAGGGAGAGATAAAAAGGGAAAAGGACGAGGACTGCATCAGGAAATAGAATGACAAGGAGAGCCGACTGATGTTTGACTGAGAAGGAGAAACAGATTACAAAGGAAAAACATTTTTATATTTGTGACTTTTTTCACTCGTTCCTCTTTGAAACCTGTTCCTCTGGGTGCTCACACCAGCTGTTTTGGCAGAAATGTTTACTGCTGGAGCTTGGATGCGTTATTTGTGTGTACATGCTTCCTGTTTTTAGGTGTTTATTTGAGTGTTAAAAGCTCTTTTTTAACAGGACAGTTTTGTGCATGTTGATTAGTGTGTGCAATGTGTGCATTTTGCTCATTTGCAGTTGAGGATGTTTCCGTATTTGTGTGCAGGGGCTGGGCAGAGGGAGAGGTCTGTTTGAAGTGTGTGAAACAACAAAGCAGAATGTAGTTCATGTTTCCTCCAAGGCTGAGTACAGCACACAGCATGGGGGGTTAACTCTTCATCTGCCTCACTCGAATAGCTGAAACTACCCACTGCACAGAATTTAATTCATGTATGCTCCAAGGTTAATCAGACTGCACAGTGTTCAGAGTTTACATTTTTAACATCTCTCTTCCTCAGATCGTTTTGCACAGAGAGAGGGAGGTAAAGAAGACGGAGTGTGACATGGCCATGGTCCACCACCTCCTCTCCCGCATTCCGCAGGACCTCCCATACGAACTTCTGATTGGCCGAGCCCAGGACCTGTTCAGCCAGTACCCTCCATCTCTACTGGCCAAGCGAGCGGCGCTGCAGTCTCGCAAGAGGTGAGGGGAAAAAACAAAACTAAAGGGGTGTTCATGATTATAATGTTAATACTATTTAATAAACTTTGTGCTTTTGGACACATGAGAAGGGTCATACAGGATCATACTTTCAGTCATGATCTCAATTATGGACACTTTAATTCATATGCTTGAATCTTAAGTTATCTATATCAAAGGTCTAAGGATAGAAGATGTAAAGTTCATGCTGCTATTTAACTAAAATGTATTTCCTTGCATTCTGCTTCACTTTAAACTGGCCAAACAATTTGTCTCTTACTTTTTGATTAATTCATTAACTGATTAGTCTACAAAATTGTAAAAATGCCCATCATAACTTCACTGCAGTATTATCTCCAAATGTTCAGAGATATTCGCAAATGTTCACATTGAAGAAGCCAGAAACATTAAAGGTTTGACATTTTACTTGATAAATGACAAATGATTACATTCATGTTATCACAGTTGTTGTCTGTTAGTGTTTTGGCAATCAATTGATCAATTACTTGACTAATAGCTTCTGTACCTTCACTTTTTTATGCACACAGATTTAAGAAACAAGACTCTACTACCAAGGTTTACCACATGCAAATATTTTGAGATGGTGTATATTGACCAGTGGTGAAGTACATATTACGATCAGTTATTTAAGTAGAAGTACTTATACCACACTGAGAAGATACTTTGCTAGAAGTTAAAACCCTGCTCTGAAATCCTTTCAAATAATAATGGTGTGCAGCACTGTAGTGGAGTAAAATGTACAGAATTTCTCTCTGAACTGTAGTGGACTAGAAGTATAAAGGAGCATGATAAGAAAATACTCAAGTAGAATAAAAGTACATCAAATTTGTAATTTGTTGATTGCAGGTAGTATGATGTAATTCCCTCAGTGACCAAGAAGGGGTGCTCTAAAAACACATCTAGACCGTGCTGCTGCTGACATGCACAGGTCATTTAGTGTGTGTGTGTGTGTGTGTGTGTGTGTGTGTGTGTGTGTGTGTGTGTGTGTGTGTGTGTGTGTGTGTGTGTGTGTGTGTGTGTGTGTGTGAGAGACCATTTTTCCACTTTTTTTTTTGTTGAGGAGGAAACACAACTACACTTTCTCTCAGTGTATCCATAGTCTCTCCATCACTCTCCCTCTCTTTGTCCTTCAGCATTCCTCACAGTCATTGTTCAGGAGAGGAAGTGACATCACTGACACAAGGCCTTGACTGAAAGATGTCCCATAATGCATTATTCCTATAGCTTCTTATATACAGGAACTACTGAGTTAGCAGATTTCCCAGATTGTCTCTCACTTTTCCCCTTTGCCAGCAGTTGATTGTTCAATCTGTCTCTTACTGTCGTACCAGCTGTTCATGCTTCACCTCAGACCTGACTGTCGGCCTCCTTTTTTTTTTTTTTTTCCATTTTTCTCTTCCTCTGTTTTCTTTCTCCAGTTTGTCCATGAGCACCTTCCAGGCATTTCAGATCTCCACCCTCCACCAGAGGCCTGACTCTGTTCTGCAACGCCTCACCAAGGCCCAGGGCTCCACCACCTCCAGACACGGTAAAAATAGTAACTTTAATCTTATTACTGACACCAAAGAAGGGCTGCACATGTGCAGACACACATGCAGATGAGTGAAGTAAAAGTGAACATGTGTTGGATACTTTTTCAAGTTGAAAAGACATTAATATTGACTGTAAGATATGTAGAACCAACATTTCAAACATCGTAATCATTTGATGGATCCACATTTTTGGGGTCCCTTATACAAGAACACAACTCATCTAAACAAGGCAATAAATATGTCATCCCCCACAAACGCTGTCCCCCTTCGGGCCAATCAGTATCAAGTCAACAAATGATGTAGTACCCCCATCAGACCAATCAAGTGCATATTTAAATATGCCATAACAGAGCAAAGAGAGGCTTTATTCCCGTCGGTTTTGTGGGAATCTGATCAGTGGTGTCTGACATATTGTCTGTGATGTACAGGCAATCAAAAAATATGCTGTAATTTTCCCCTCAGGCCAAACAGTGTAATATTAAAATTGATGCACATCATTCCCTGTAGTTTCATCAAAATTCAATTAGCGGCATTCAAGATGAAGTGTGTAACGGCCAAAGAATGGGAGTCGGTAAGAGACAACCCGCTGTCTAAATGTGCAACGTGAGGAATGTTGGCTGATGGGCAAGGAGAAACTTTAAGTGGAGTTCATAGCTCTTTGGGCCTCTGGTTAATTAATGTGATGTTTAGTGAAGATCTCGGAGCAGGATTGGTTGTTTAATACTTTGTCTCCTCCTTGTCTCTACTCCGTGTGTTTTGACATCCCTTGACCCCCATTTTGTTCTCAATCCCAGTAACATAATGCAGCTTGATCCTCCTTTTGCTTGAGCTTTCTGCGTCTTGAATCCCTCTTGACCCCTCCGTGTCTCCGCTCCTCACAGTCTGACCCCTCCTCCTTATTCTGTGCTCATAGCCCCTCGACACTCAGGTCTGGAAGCAGCTTTGCCCCGAGACAGAGGCCAGCTGTGGGGGAAGGGGAACAGGATGGTGAAGATGGCAGTGTGGGGGCTGTCCGCTACGCTCGGGGCGGCCGTGTTCGCTGTGGCTCAGACAGCTATGGACTGGGGACCCGAGGTGTTACTACAACTGTTCTGACGTGACGGTGGGGACTTGGACTGTTAGACCCACACATTAACACATGGTGACAGTAGACACACATCGGCTCTTCAGATGGATTCACTATAAACGAACATACACACTCAAACAAAGACGTTGAAGACTTGAAGCTCGTCTCTCCTGCTGAGAGGAAACATTGGAGAAAAAAGCAGGAGGAGGTCAGTTATTTTAGTGCCAAACAGGTTGTTGCTATTCAACTACAATGAACATATGTTAGCCACTAGCCAGCCTCGGGGTGTGTGCATGCGTGTGCGCAGTTGTATGTGTGTTGCATGTTTTTGAGCGGGTATTCCATCCAGACCTCATATCACACATAAACTAGGATGGATAACTGTAAGGGCCCACTGGGTCCCCTGACCTTTTGAGCCCCTGGGCCCAAGTGTGAAGTGATTGAAACATTTCTTTATGAAAAGTCAAGTGAACGAGACCGAAAATAACCAAAGAAGAATCACAAGACACAAAACAACCAAAGACAGGTGCAAAATTACCACAGAGAGATGCAAAAAGACTACAAACAGATGTAAGACAATCACAGATTGACGTAAAACGACCACAGAGAGATGCAAAAAGACTACAGACAGACAAAGTGAGTGCACAGAGATATATAAAGACTACAAAGAGATGCAAAAAAACTATAAAGTGACAAAATGACTAGATAGATACTTAAAATTACCACACATGCAAAAGCCTATGAAGAGACACAAAATGACATTAGGAGACACAAAACAACCACAGAGAGAAGCAAAATGACCAAAAAGATGCTAAAAGAATACAAAGAGAAAAAGTGAGCATGTAGAGATGCATAAAATCTACAAAAAGACCCAAATTGACCTCAGAGAGACACAAAACGACGACAGAGAGATGTCAAAAGACTACAGAGACATGAATTTACCATAAACATATGCAGAGGACTACACAAAGACACAACTTGACTATAAAGAGTCATAAAACGACCACAGAGAGATGCAAAATGACCTTCAAAGAGACAAAGTGAGCACATAGCGATGCATAAAAACTACAAAACGATACCAAACACAGGCAGATGCGAAAGGACTACAAAGAGACACGAAATGTCTGTGAGATGTGGAAAAAGACAACAAAGAGACACAAAATTACCACAGACAGTAGAGCTGCAATGATTAGGAGATTAGTGTCAACTATTAAATTAATCACAGACTAATTTTATAATGGAATTGGTTTGAGAAATGTTTTTAAGAAAAAAAAGTCAAAATTCTCTGATTTCAGCTTCTTAAATATGAATATTTTCTTTGCTCCTCTACTACAGTATACTGAATATCTTTTGGTTTTGGACCAAACAAGACATTTAAGAACATCATTTTGACATTTTTATAGGCCAAACAACTAATCAAATAATTGAGAACATGATTGACATATTGATTAACAATGAAAATAATTGTTTTGTGCAGTCTTGCCATGGATGCAAAAAGTGTCTCCTGGTCTGGAGGTCTTGCTCCTGTGCAGTAGGACAAGTGGTGGGGGGGGGTGGGGGTCACTCATTTGTGCCCAGGGGCCCATTGTCTCAGTAACCATCCATGCATGTGTGACACTAACACATCTTGCCTTCTCAGGCTGTTGCTCACACGGTGCCGTTGGTGTAACATTTTACACGTGTCGCTGTGTGTTTGCAGTTAGCTGATTATTTCTGCTGATAACTCGGTTTTAGACTGTCATGCTTGTTTCGTTGCATTTCCGTTGATGGTGTTTTAGCGCGCTTGTTGGATCAGCATCCATATCTGGGAGCCAAAAGTGCCCGTAGCCAGCACAATGACACATGAATACAAATTATTAAAGAGCGGTGTTTTCTGTGAGTGGAGAAGGAAAGCGGGAGAGAAATGGGAAACATGGAGGAAGAGATTTTGCCTGTGAGCTACTGGTATTAATTGCTTCACTCCAGGTGTCAGCCAGTTACATTTACGGAAGAGTTTGATACCCAAAAAAATGAGCTTCTGCTGCCCCAAAATGTGAACATTGCAGATCAGTTTGCACGCAATGCAAGCAGTGGGCATTGTGCAAATGCATTCTGCTAGGGGTATTGAAATACGAATTTTTTAATGTGGTATTTTTCCGTAGCAGTTTTCTGGCTGTTGTGGCCTACCACTGTTGAACGAATATAGAAAAGACAGCACTACTTTTACATTCTTAAAATATTTAGCAGGTTTGCGTCAACATCCACCCTGAACAGCCGTCCACAGAACTACATGGACTCACTTCTTCTACATCACATTTCTTTTCAGCATTTTACAGCTGCCGCGATTATTTTAACATATGTGAAGATGAAATTTGTATTTTCTATTAGTGGAGGAAGTTAACTACCTGCTGCACCACACAGCCTGTAGTTATTGTTGAACCAAACATAATTATTGAGTTTCAGCGCCTGAAAAGTGAATATTAATAATTGAGGCTGTTTCCAACTGAGGTATACATATGTACAGCACACTGGGTTTCTCCAAACAGCAATGCATGCACTGTGTGTCGACTTTTATTCTGAAATATTTAGTAGCTTTTTACTAGCATGCTGCTGTGTTGCATCTGTTAACACAACTTCACCGGAGTCACAACACACTCATCCATCCTCTTCCTCCGTCATCACATATAAATGTGTGGCTTCTTTGCACAGTCGGATTGAATGTGAAGTTATCCTGTTGATTATAGTTGCTTTGCAGCGCATGAATTCAACTGGTTTGTGCTTTGTTGTGAATGAAATTGCAGTATGTTTTGTACAAATCTAGCCTGTAGCCTCAGGCTGTTTGAGAAGGTAATTAACAAGACAGTCTATTGATCTGTCACTCCAAGTAGGCATTCTTTAGATAATGGCAATTATTGCGATTTTAATTGGTGATAATCAGTCAGTCATTTTATTAGAGAGTCAAAAAATCGTTCAAAGGCCTGTTACTCAGGTGGGCGGCTGGCCTGCGGGCCAATTCAGACATCAAGTCGGTCTGTGGTGGCTGTTTGAATAGCCTCTGCATGTTCCGCTTTTCAGTTTGACAAGCTGTACATCTTGTAAAACATCACATGTGTATGTGTGCAGTGATTAAATGTAATAAGTGTGTGTGTGTGTGTGTGTGTGTATGTGTGTATGTGAGAGAGATGGCAAATGTTGACTTTAGTCACAGGTCAGTTTATTTTTTTTTTCCTTTTAACTCGCTGGGCATCTTCTGCTTTTTATTACATTTTTTTTTGTTTTGGTATTTGAAGTATAAACTGTCACCAGTCTAAATATTTATTTTAAGATCAGCAATCTGATTGGCTATTTATATAATAATGAATTTGTTAATTGGATTTTATGAATGTGTATTTAAAATGAATATGTGGGGCATTAAAAAAAAAAGGTTAATAAGGTTTGTAAGCATCACCATTGTGGGGTTTTTATTTTTAAAGGTGATCCAGTTAATTTACTTATAAAATGCTGCATCTGGTCAGTCAGTATGAATCAGACTAGAAGTAAAAGAAAAGTTTGAGATTATTGGAAACACGCTTCATTGCGCTCTTGCTGAGAGAAGATTGTTACCGCTCATGTCTAAATGAAAGGCCACTAAATAAGAAGCTACAGCCAGTAGCTAGTTAGCTTAGCACAGAGTAAAAATGAGGGGGAACAGCTAGCCAGGCTCTCTCCAAATATAACAAAGCACCTCTTCAGTTTACTCTGTATATCTATAGATGGATTACTGAAAGGCCCGATGGGCATGGCCCAGGGGCACAAAATATCAGCGGGGGCCCTGGCCTTTACCCGCAAAAGGTATCTAAAATGAATTATACTGAAAGAAAGAGACTCAAAAAAACTACAGAGATACAGAGGAACCACAGAGACTCCAACAGACCAAAAACGATACAAGCTACTGACTCTGCTGGAGTATTTCTTGTCCAGTAGAAGTCTGTTTGTTAAACTTAAAATCTTCTCATCTAACTTTCAGCAAGAAAGCAAATAAGCTTATTTTCCAAATCTCTCCAGCTAGTCCTTTAAATGTTTGGCTTAGATCACTTGTTAGATTAAAATAGCAATAAAAATAGACATTACAAAGGGAACGTTTATTGTCTTGTGATGTGCATGGTTGGCATTGATGTGCATCCTGCTCTTCTTACACAAACAGCTCATTCTGCAGAGAAGTTAATTCTGTTATCTCTGGCTGCACTTTTTAAAGTGACTGTATGTAATTGTGCATCTATAGTCTGACACTTGGAAACAGGTTAAAAGGTTGGTTAAAACAATTTTTAAAAGACGTTTTTTTTTGCATGTAATCTTTGTTTACACTTGATCAGCTGCCTAAGACATAAATATGCAGGGAAAAACCCTTTGACCAGTCAGTGTGTGATCATCAAACATAGCTCAAGTTGCCACTTCTTTGTAGTATTATTAGTACCATGTAGACCTGCACACACACACACACACACACACGCTCATATAGTGAGAGAGTGGTGGTGGTGCCAGATCATAATGAGGATTTAATTCCTGCCCCTGGCTCTTGGCGTGCTCAAGACACTTTCTTCTTGTCTTTTTTTCTTTCTTCTCGCTTTCACACTCAAACACCTACACAAACACCTGCACTGGTCTCAGCCTGGCAGAGGCCTTCGATGAAAAATGATTGAAGCCTGTTACTTTGTTTGATGAAACCAACCCAGCATGTAAAAGACAGAAGATGGATGCTGTTGAGCCCCAGTCTAAAGCTGACTGAAAAAAAGTTAATTTTCAGGTTTAGAGACATTAAAGTCCTAAAGAACTCTTCTAGAAGAGGTAAACACAGAAAATAGAGGTGATACATAATTTTATTTGACTGTAGTGCAATGATTTACTTTTATTAGCTCTCTTGATAGTAGTTTAAAAAATTCACTTTTAATCAATGCTTTTTCACTTGCATTTCATTATCTCTTTGTCTCACTTGATATCAGCCCACATCTGCAAAGATTTTTAAGGCTATTTTGCACTCCACCTACTATCCATTCTGTTAAATCTATTTGCCAAACAAACAAACAAAATTTCATAGATGATTCATTCCAGAAAGTTTTAATAATTTGACCAGATCTGCTCCGGTTTTGTGTTGATTATGAAACTAGTGATGCATCTTTATGAAACATGCATTTGAAACAAATACTCATTTTGCTGTTGTTGAATGAAACAAACCAAAATAACATAAAAGAAGAAATAATAAAATAAGAAACAGCTGAATGCTGTAGATGTTATTTGACAGCTACTCATTCACTTTGATTCAAATCAAAAACACACTTTCTGTAAATCAGTATACCTTGAATTATATGCCAAATTATGAATTCACTGTGGTGTGATAAGGAGCCCAAAGTTGAACTCCCAGCAAGCTTTTGTCGAGCCTCTCATGACAGCTCTGTCCTCCCCTCAGGTCTAAAGAATTTCCCAAAAGACTGTATTGCACCAAATGCTATTAATTTGTGATTCTGTATGATTTCTGTCTGCATTGTTTTGCATGTTTCTCATATCCTGGTTACCAAACATTTGCTACTAACATATCAGGTTCTAGGCATCTTGTACTTTTGCTGCAGCTGTGCTGACATGTCTTTGACATTGCGATAAAGCTGTTTTTGTCTATGAGGTAAAACAGTGAATAAATGATGAAGAAAACACTTCCAGTTACAGTGTGAAAGTCAATTCTTGACCTTTGAAACAATAGTTTGACCAAAAACCAAAAACAAATCAAAATTCAGAGAAAGTCTTATTGCCTTCTCGGGAGCTATTTGTGAACTGAACAAATGAAGAACTGAACAAGCTGCACTTTTAATGCATGTGTAATTAGAAGAGTTTGTTTGCTGTTTTTGTCACTATGCAGTTCTAAAGACAAAAACGAGGACAGCCCGGTTTTCCTTTGTGTCTATTTGTACAGTACAGCTGTTGTCCTTTTCATAGGCTCTGTTAAACTGGCCTCCTTGGAGAAATTAGGTCAGAAAATGTGTTTTTGTGCGTGTGTGGGGAGGACAAGGCTGCGCATCTGTCCGTCTGACCTCCAGGGAGACGACAAGAGCGCAAATCAGAGACATGAGGTGAGGCAGAAAGGCGAGGGTTAAAGAGGAGCGAGGGATGAGATGAGGGGAAGATTCATACTGTAGAAAAAACACATCTGGTGGACATGTTTAAGGTAGACGAGGTCCTCAAGAACACGTTTTTTAAGTGCAGTCCCTTGAGGGTTTCTAATGAGCAGTCATAGAGGTGAGTGCAGGTCGGGTTAGAGTTGAGAGCAGATGTGTAGAGGGGTGTTTGAATTCATGCATGGAGCTGTCTGGAGGTGTTATGGCTCTAATTTGAACACTAAATGATGTCCCTCAGCACGCACATTGACACACACTTTTCTCTGAACCCCCATGTCGGTGCTCATCCCCAAAAGCACTTAAGATTTTTACATCTGTTGGTAAATGAAACCTTTGATTCTGGCTTTCTGTGAGGTTGCATAAGCCCAGCAACAATCTGTGTGTGTGTTTAGCTCAAAGCACACAACTGAAGAACACAAGGAACAGAGTGGAGTTTGGAAAAGAAGTATTTATGTGTGAGTGCAAGCAGAATAACGTACTACATTTCTGTGTGTGTGAAACACTGGGCACGCTGGGGACAACAGCTGCTCCAGGGGTCTGTCTGATGTTTTTTTTTTCTCCCTAGTGACACAAACACACATTCACACACACACACACACACACACACACACACACATGCTTGCACTTACACAACCTCAGTGCCACTAAAAAAAAAAGCAGCAGCACCTCGACTTTCACCGCTGACTTTAATTTTAATCCATTCGTTGGACTCTGTTGTACAAACAAAATAAGCTCCATGTTTTTTTGAATTGATTGAGTTGATCTCGTCCCTGCGGTTTTTAGCCCTGGAACTGTGCCAGACCTTTAATTAATAGGCTTCATGGTAATGTTTGAAAAAATGCATAAAAATCATTGGTAATTATCTTGAGAATGGTGACATTTGGGGTGATCACAGTATGCACTAAAGCCAGACACTGATTAACTGAAATTTACCACCTTCGGATTATCTCTTTTGCTTGCTGGGAATTCGTATCTGTAAGAAAATATTCTTGGACTCTATTTTTGAGTTATCGAAATTACAACACCAAAGAATATCCATGAATGATTCGGTCTGTGGTTGATGGCTTTGGTGTATTATCAGTTAATTTTGCAGCTGGTTTTTGGTCTGTTGTTTGCAGATGGCCAATGTTTGATTTTGATCTCTTGCCCAGAATCGTTGCTGATAAAGGCAGTGGGTTGTTACCCAAATTAAAGGGGTCCCACTGTGCTCATTTTCAGGTTCATTCTTGTATTTTGGTTTTTTATTAGAACATATTTATGCTCCAATGTTTAAAAAACACTTTATATTCCCTCATACTGTCTGTGCTGGAACATATTCACCCTCTGTCTGAAACGCGCTGTTTTAGCCACTGTTTCTTAAGACCCTGTTCCTGAAAAAGCCCAGTCGGCTCTGATTGGTCAATATTTCCTGTTCTTCTCAGCGTTTCTGTCAGGGTTCCCAACTTTGTGACTTTCATGCTAGATTTAGCGACTTTTCAGACCTTCTTAGCAACTTTATTCCTAAAAAAGGAATTTATCGACTTAATCAGACCATTGGGAAAAAAGTGATAAATAATTCATTCCCATGCATGCTTCTCAGAGTAATTGCAGTCCGTCCATGATATCACAAATATGCAAATGAGTGTATGCCATCTTCTGGTGACACTTAGCAACTTTTTGGGGCTATTGCTAGCTTTTATCAGAAAAAAGCTGAATTGCTGGCAACTGTTTTCTGCACCACTATTGCAGCCGGAAGAATGACTGCAACATAATTTAATGGCACTTTCTTCTGTGAAAAATCATCATTAAAAGCTTCTAAACCAGAATCTTCATAATCACACGTTCCAGATTAAAAATGAGATTGCATGTTTTCCTAATGTTAGCATGTAGCTACAAGTTGCAGCACTTTTTCCTGTGAGTAAATAAGTTCTAAACCAAAATCTTCCTAACCAGACATGTTCCAGCAGGAAAATTATCGGAAATAGGGCAGAAATTTGCAACATTGGTAACATAGATTATATGTTTCCCGGAAGTTAGCATGTGGCAACAGGTAGCAGTGTATGCCCTTTAAACAGTTGCAGTAATGTGCAGTAATGTGTAATGTGGAGCAACTTGTCTCGAAATTGGAAAAAAAACGTTTTAAAACAGAATTAAGAACGGCCTGAAGCCTGAGGTTTTTACTCACAGGGATTACTGTTTTATTCATTTACTTCATTATTTAAAACTTTAGCCATGTTTATAAGAACATCTGACATGGTAACGTTACATAAATGAGAGAAAAGATGAGAAAGGGAGCATTTTCACATAATGCATGTCATCATTTGAACATAAATCCAGGCTGTTGCAAGCATGTGTGGACAAAACTATCCTGATCATCTTATTGTTTGACTGTTCACAATTTCACCATTTTTTTAAAACAATAAATCAGTGCTAAAGTTTATTTCACAAAGTCATTGTCTTTCAGTGGCACGCTATGTATATCTCATAGCTACTGACTCATTTTTTTAGCCACTTGGTTTAATACTGACGTATCTGACCTTTAAAATTCAAATTGTGGACTGCAGACACATTATCATTCACTTAAAGTCATGTCTCTGACCACCTGATGGATGCTAGTCCAGTATTCACTCACCCTTTAGCTTTGTGTTTGCTTTGTTTTTCCTTCAACTCCTGAGGGAAATATCTGGCTCTTTAGCTGCTAACTGTTTTAGTATTTTAACCAGCTTGTTGCTAACTTTGTCTGTTTGGATGCTGGGCAGGCAGCATACAGAGGGATTATCAGAGCTTTTTTGCTGCCTGAAACAACACTGATGAGTGAAGTGAAAGTAAACCAAAACATTTGAATTTTAGGCCATAAAATCCAAAACAAAGAGTTGAAAGAAGCTAAAATATTATGCAGAGCTGAGGGAAACAACTGGGTTATTAAACAATTCTCTGTTGAGCTCCCTATTTCATATTATTATTTGATCCATTGTTAATATACACATACTGTTTATACTAGAAGATCTGATGAAGGTTGATTTTTATTTTTAATAAGTCTTCCACTTTGGCCATGAGAGTGTGGTACCTTAATTCCTCAGATCAACAAATCAAAGAATGGCAGTGCACTGATAAACTTGAACATTTTGACCACATCACAGTTAATTTACATTGAAGCTGCATCAATCACAGTGACTTATGAGGCTAGATGTGCCCGTGCGGAGGCACAGTCAGACACTCCCGTGCATACCACACACAAACTCTCTTTGTCTGCAGCCCTTTTCTCCTGCTCCATCCCTCCCTCCCACTCAGCCCTTCACTCTGTCATGGATCAGAGAACATGTCCCACAGTGCTTTACAGGCAACACACGTGCAGCATGTCCCCGCATGCTGATGTGACTTTACAGCTTTACAGCAACCTTGTACAGTAAATGTGTGCGTGAACATCCAGCGGTGACTACTCAGACTGTGTGAAGGTCTGCCGTGCACTCTCTGACATTGTGTGTGAATATTTCAAATGGAGCAACCTCCCATGTTACCTTGAACACTGGTGGGAATGAGATGTATGACCCAATGCTTCTAGATTTAGACGCTGACTGGTGGGTGGAAAAAAGGATGTTGAGAGAGTGAAATGATACATAAATCTTTTCACGGAACATGAAGTAATGGCTGAGCAGTCGTAAACGACGGGAAAGAAAATGCTGGCATCAAAGTAATTCTCCTTTGTGTTTTATGACTGATCTTGTTTCTCATGTTTGTAGTTTTCACATTCACGATAACTAGAGCTGAAGTGATTAACTATTAATCGATATTTTAACTGACAGAAAATAAATCTTAAACAATTTTAATAATCTTTTAAGTAATTTTTCAAGCAAAAATCTGATATTTACAGGTTCTTGAATGTGAGGATTTGTTGCTTTTATTGGTCTAAATTATGGTAGACTTTATGTATTTGGATTTGGAAATGTTGGTTGGAAAAAACAAGACATTTAATTAAGTCACAGGATATTGTAACAGACTTTTCTCACTGTTTTATAATGTTTTGAAGACCACAATATTTATTTAGAAAACAATCTACAGGTTAAAGGGTGACTTATATTTTTTGACCTGGACCCTATTTTACCATGTTTTTCTGTCAAAGAGACTAATGGGAGCAACAGTTTTTGAAATTAGTCAAGTATGAAGCGAGCTGGTCTAAACAGGCGCTATTAATGTAATGTATCTGTTATGGGCATTTGGTACCATCAAAAGTGGTTGTGATGAAACAGCCTGCAATGTAATCTCTCTGGGAAAATATGCACCGTCGAGGTACATCCATTGAAGGTGCTTGTTTTGCCACTGACAGGCTCAGATTGTATCTGCCAATATTATGGAAATGATCCCTACAGAGATATTGTTATTGTTAACGAGTAAGATCTTTTTTGTTAAACCACAAACAGCCCTGAAATTGCTATCGCCAAACCGATCACACTCCATTCAAATAAATTGTCATTTTAGCGTGTATAGAGGCAGCATATTTTCAAATCAAACTGGCTGAATTAAGGGTTTAATTCAATCAAGCCAGACTTGATGACTGTTTGAAACAGTGGAAAGATAAAGATTTTGCGAGTTTTATTTAGTTTCTGTCAACTTTGTTGAAATTTGTTTCAAGATAATAAAATTACTGTTAATTTATATGGCGTCTGCAATTTCCACGCTGTCTCTGGTTAAACAAAAACCATCCTAGTCTTAACCCAAAAAGTCTGTCTCTGTAGAAATCATTTAAATAATGTTGTCAAAGACTCGGAGCCTGTCAGGGGCAAAAACAAGCACTTTTAGTGGACATACATTGACGGTGCATATTTTCCCTGAATGATTACATTGCAGCCTGTTTCGCCACTGCCAACTACTGCTCAATATTGGACTAGTTACAAAAATTGTTGTTCTCAGCAGAAACAGTCTCAAAATAAAGGGAAGTGACCTCAAACCAACATCATCGTTAGATGCAGTCTTGTTAATGACACTGTGCTCACTAACGTAGTTGCTGAGATCAGGATGTCACTGATTCAACCTTGTCTCTCCTAAAGTTTGTAAAATTGAATGTGTCATTTTTCTTTCACCTTGTAACAAAGCACAGGAAGTGTCATATTACTGTGAATCTCTGATAACCCCGGGGCCTCATTAGCCTAAACCAGACCTGGTCCATACAGCTCTATTAATACCTAATACTCATTAATCTGTATGTGCATTTGGTGGGTGTCTGTGTGGACACTTGGGATTGACCTCCTGCGACTTTCACACATGACCTCTTGTCCTCTCAGTCCCATGGCTCTCACTGGTCCCAACCTCTGCTGACCTCACCTCTGTTCCCATGGACACCAGAGAAATTAGGAAGAGCACCGTTGAGTCTTGTGTCTCTCTGAGCAGGTCGAGATAGTTTAACTTTAAGGTTGAATAGCCTTTTACATCCTCTTCTAGACGTCCTGGTAGAACAGTTGGAAAGTGGTAAAAAGACCATTTCAGAAAGCTGATAACTTTCCATCATGCCCACTTTCGCAGCATTTGGTAATGCACATATTTTCTCCACATTCTTCACATTTTTTCTTCGTAGCCTAATCACCAGCTATCTGGTCACCCTTTTTAAGGCCAAGTGTGAGTATTAAGGACATTAACTAACGTTGTGGGTATTTAAATATTTATATTAAAAAAATGAAGCCAGCAAATAATGCTAACATTACAAACAAAAAATTTAGTATTTCTCCACAACCTGTTTTTATTCTCAAGTTGTCAAATACCAATGCTTTGTCATGCCTTTAGGCATCTGATAGTAACGCACAGGGCACTTTTTAGTATATCTATGTGACACATAGCTTAAACATGTCATAACACAGGGCCAAGGTTGTCAATGTAGTGAAATGGTTGCGGTTAGGCAACAAAACTTGTCTAGGCTTTGAGAAAATATCATATCTTGGGTTAACATAAGTATGTTTGTTGCTGTCTGATGTAAATTTGTCACTTGAGTGACGTCTGCCATCTGTAAATTGCCTAACGTGTAAAAAACACACATTGGCCCTACACGGACTTTGCTCCGCTTCATACTATGACGTTTGCTTTCAGCATCAAGTCTTACCGCAGAAGAATTTACATTGGATTTAGTTTAAAGCGCTGTGCGTTTCATAAAGATGTTAAGTGATGCTTTGGCATCAATATATGCTGTTCTCCTCCAAATTTCATTCATAGTAGTGTGGAGAGACTATGGTAGGAAAAAAAAATACAGAAATTATTATTGTATTCTTCTTCTTCCTCTTCTTATCAGTTTAAGAGACCCTGTGACTTGTCATAAAGTAGCGACAGGTAAAGTTTAGATATATGTTACTCACCAAAAACATATTATGTGACTCCTTGAAATCTAACAATTTAATGTTTTCCTCCTAAAAAAAATAAAAAGAAGGGAATTCAGGTAATGTTATTCTACCATTACTTACATCCATGTTTACTATCTTGGAGTCTTGCTGGCACAGTGCTGCACACTTGTTTTTTTTATCACCACCTATTGATCCTTGAATAGTGTTAAACCACTGGTGGGAGTGTGTATAACTCAATTGTGCATGTGTGCAGGTGCATTGTTGTGTGTGTGCAAGAGATGAACAAAATATAGGGGTCTGCTCATAGAAAATCAGCTAGTCAGTCAATTAATATATCCTCACCTTTAGGCTAAAAGGATTCATGTTAATTAATTTGAGAATAATATAATGTTTATTTGCTCCAATGCAGTTCTGTAAGTGGGTATTAGCAGCACAGTGCCAGAGTTTGGGGCTTCTATAATCTCATTCACATTAACAGAAAAGTTTGGTGATATTCAAAATTTTTGTGATGGTCAACAAATCCCATAAAATAACAGGTTAGTCCATCTCTCAATAAAATCTAAAAAATGAGTCACAAATGACTAAGTAGTGCATTTATTAGGGACTATTTTCAGCTGTGGATTTTGGGCTTTCGTGAGGTTTTACAGCAGCAGATGTTGGACTGAGTAAAAATATATTACAGTGTGTTCATGTTAATAAAGGAACATGTCTGCCAGTGGAACAGTTAGGCTTACTGATGTGTTTTAATAGTTTTTAGACAACAATGGAGCTCTAGAGGAAGATATACCAGACTTTGGGTATACAGACAATAAATGTTAGTAGGATTAATTCATTGTTTCTTTTAGTTTTTGGATTTGTTAAGAGTATTGCCTGTGTAACAGGGTGTACAGGGAGTACTCCATCTCTGTGCTGCTTTTATATACACCAGTGAATGTCCTACAAACGTTTACATCACATTTCCCTGTGAAATATTCACACCATCCTTGCTAATGTGTGGCAGAAACACTAGGTTCACGTCACTCTTCAGGGCAGTTCCCAACTTGATGGTTTCTTGTATGTAAAAGTTTTGCGGTGTTTCACAGCAGTTGATCTTTGATGACTGATTTCACAGTTTGGCATTTGGTTAAAGATTTCTTCCCTTTTCTCTGCTGACTAATTTAAGATGTGTCATAACTAAGTCCTGATGTCTTGTTAATCTTTCAAACTAGCTCTCAGTGGTTTCAGCCCGCTCAGCCTTCATCCACTCTATCAACTTTACCTAATCTAATTTACACACACACACACACACACACACACACACTGCAGAGAGGCTAACAAGAGACGGCGAGTAAATTTTATGCTCGAATTGGATCTGTCTGTGTCAAGCGTGTGCCTGCCGCTGAGAAGCACATCTTGGGAGGCTGTGACACAAGTTTTATGGCGGTGACGGATCAATCTGTCTTAAGTCACAGGGATCTATCTCATGTCCTTCATTTGAAAATGCCTGGCAGAAAAAAAAATGTGTAGAGCTGGCAAATGTCAACAAGCGTTCAGTGTGTGTCTGCGCGGGTGTTTGTGGGTGTACTTGTACCACAGTGAGGACCAACAGGGTGACTGAGTGTGCGTCTTGTCTCTGTGTGTGTTTGTGTGCGTGTGCACACAAGTGTGGGTGTGCTGTGAGAAATATGAATTTGTTGGTAAATGTCAAGAAGTTGGCAGTCTAATGGCTGAGCTGACAGATGATCCATAAAGCTATAAAGTGATTGGTTTGGAGATTCTCATTCATTCTAATGCAACTGTCAGAGTGAAGCTCTCTCTCTCTGTGTGTGTGTGTGTGTGTGTGTGTGTGTGTGTGTGTGTGTGTGTGTGTGTGTGTGTAAGTGAGAAATAGAGTGTATAGAGTGAAGCAGTGCAGTAGTGTCGTTGCAGTTTAATTACTTCCAGAATAGAGTTGCTTGTTGCATGTTTGTTTGTCACTTTTTTGTTTCAGCTCTTCACACTAACTTCTGATTAGCCTGAGGATCACTGAAAAGATTTTAGGACTATGTTGACAATTATCTGCAGAGATGTAGCCAGTGCTGTTATGCACTTCATCATTAAAGATGAGTAGAAGCAGGTGATGAGTTTTGATAATAGATTTATATGATTATATGTTAGTAACATACCATATGTAAATGGGCAGTCCCGCAAGGATTTTGATGGCTTTTTTGGGTGTAAAATGGCTGATTTCACACCAGCTGTAAAATATTGTGATGCAGGTCACAACATTTTTAGGCAAGTTTTTTTTTAAATTTCTTTTACTAGTTCTAATGAGAAAAATTTGCTTTGTTCTGGGTTTGTGATTAATACTACATTAACAGTACCACTAACCAGGCATATTCAGTCTAATCCACCTTTATTCTTTCACCAGATTTAATAGATCTGGATGAAACAGCCTCTTTCATGGTGATCTGTCTCGTCTGTTGTCCACGTATTTAAGCTATTATCTGGGTGTTTTGCTGTAGAAAAGTGTTTGTCAATCAATGTCATTATTGTTCTACTATGATGCTGCATGTTGAGCAAAACCGTTTGTCCTCGCTTTCTTGCAAAACATCAGGGAATTGCCTTCCACAATCTTTGCAGTGTTTTTGATGGTAAATTTGAGACATCAGTGACGCACGTGTCTCAATCTCAGCATTGCCAATACAGGAAGCAGTATGGTGCCCACTTCCTGTTCGCATACTCTCAAAGTACAGTTAAACAGTGCACTAAAATATGTTTCTGAAAACATTTTAGGTGAGAAGTAGGCAATGTAGTGACAGAATTGTTGTTTATGTTTGACCAGCACTGCCTAGTTTTACAGTTGTCAGAGTTAGAAAGAGAGATGGGGGGGCCGCTCGTTCTCTCAATCTGTTTCTATACATTTCATGTCTGTGGTGGCTGGCATTGAAAAATGCAAAAGCACAATGTGTAATTTAAAAAGCAGCCCTAGGGAGATGAATAGGGAGATGTGGGTGCTGGTAAGACGTAGAAGAGTTCAATTACACATACTACCATTGTTGTTATTGTTATACAAAGCTGGTTGAAAATCAGCAAAGTGTCCCTTTAAGATTTTTTTGATCTGTTTTGATTGGCTGCACTAATAATGAATGCTGTTTTCAGTATCAAAAGGGCTATAAAATGAAAAACAGTACACACAAACTAAAAGTTTTGTTTTGGACGGTGAAGTATCACAGAATTGCCTTTGGTCCAAATTCTCTTGTCATATTTTATAGGGTCGGTTCAGCCAAATTACAAAAAATATTTTACCACGGACCTCCTGTTGTATCTTTCCATGCAGAGAGTTTTGCTTTTATTTGCCCACATACCCGTCTCTGAGATTTCCACCCAGTAAAATTGAAGTGAATTAAATTTTGTTTTGGTGCTCACAGCATTAAAAAACAACTCAACAATTTGTCTTTCTAGGATCAATGTTCACAATGTTTCATATCCACGCATTACAGAGGAGATAGTACATTTACATCTGTTGACTGTTTTGTGGATTGTCCAGAGAAACACTGTTTATGGATATATTTTTTTAAGTTGCTGGAAGCACAACAAGCAAAACTCCATTCACCACCATTATATTGGCTTGGTGACAAAACTCTCAGGTGAGGTGTATATATTATAACCTGGGCCCAAACTATCTGCAATGGTAGATACCAGGAGAGGCCAGTGATATAACATTAATATCTCTACACGTAAGTGTAGACATTAGTGTGTTACATTAACGCACATCTTTAAGACTTTTGTCTCTCTACATCGCACATACTCTGTATACATCATACTGTGAACTTGCATTTTTCCTCAAGCACATTTTGCACATTCCTGCATAAACTGTACAGCTCTTTCATTTAAAAACAGCTATACTGTACATATATTTATAGTACTTGTAAGTAGTAGTTTTGTAGTTTTTTCATTTTTACAGTGCTTGCTTTTATTTTCTCTTACTATGGTAATTGTTATGTACCAAATGCCAGCCAAATTAGTTGCATGTGAAAACCTGCTTGGCATTAAATCTGTTTCTGATTCTGAGAAAACACTCACCGTATGAGCCAAACCCTGGAAAGCTTGTGTTGGACTTAAACTTTAGTTGTAGCTGTTTGCTGAGTCTAGAGAGTGCGTACTGTCTACTTCATAATCATATTTTTGGAAATGAAACCATGAAAGAAAGACAAAGCAGCAGGTGTAGAGTGACACTGGTGCTGCAGCCTAAAACTTGCATGTAGGCGGCACCGCTGCAGTGACTGTTGACTGAAGCACCCTCAGCTTTCAGCGACTCTCTGAGTGATTTAGCCTCATTTTAAGGACAGCCCTGCTTAGTTAACATGGAAATAGCCCTAGAAAAGGTGAACAAATTACACCTCTACTGCCGACATGGAGACGAGAGCTGTGATCTACTTCCTAAACTTTTAAAATGAGGTCCACGCTCCATTAGACATCAAATGGCTGACCACGGCGGAGCACTTCAGGATGTAGGACTCATAATCACTAAATATTCATCCACCCAAAGAGGCGTAGAGAGGAGACATGTCGAGGCTCGGAGCTGAAAGTTATTCACCGCTCCAGATCCTGAGCAAGCAAAGGGCTGTATTCCTTTATAAAGCCCTCAGGTGCTTCAAGACTTTCACTCCTTTATAAACCACACTCAGCTACACCACAAAACAAATAATGTGTTTTGTGAGAGAGTAGCTCCAAATCTAATCTCTTGGTTCAGTAGTTATGCTACACTGGCCATGTAGCTGCATTACACCGTGATGCTTTGATCCTTTATTCTCATCCAGGGCAGAACAGAAACACTGCTGCAAGGACCGATTTACAGCTCCAGATGTTGGTGTCAGCTCTGTCAACAAAACAGACAAGAGACAGCAGAGGATAAAAGGACATTAAACCACCTCGAGACAGGCCTCGATAAGATCTATCAAAACCGGTCTTTTTACTAGCAGTTGGATGGTCACCAAGAGGAGAAAAAAATGCAAATTGTTCCGTCTTTCCATGCAGAAGAAGTCACTGTTGTCATTGTACTAACAGGATTGTGTGTGTGTGTGTGTGTGTGTGTGTATGTGTGTGAGATCCAAAGCCATAAGCCCATAGCCATGACCACAGATTATGTTATAAATAAGTGTGTCTGAGCTGATGTTTGATTACACTGTCACAACTTTGGACATGACATTACGTTTCAATCTCATTCCACTGCAGATCTGCCGCTCCTCGCTGGAATTGACTATCAGCTTAAGTTGCCTTCCGCCATATATTTAAATATTTGTGTTTACGGCGGTTTGGGAAATGAAAACTGACAAAATATCCTCATCCTGGAGGACAGAAACCCGAGAACACATACACACATGCACGCATGCGCACGCACACACGCGCGCACACACACACACACACACACACACACACACACACACACACAGAGTGATTCCCTCTTTCCTTCCTCCCACTATAGAGAGGGATAGTTCTACAGTATCTAAGTGTTTGTATAGTTTATATTGTCATATCTTCTTTTTTCATCTAAAATAAGCAGATACACACAAAAATCTACCCTTAATCCCCATGAAACTGTATTAAAGGAATACTTTTTAGGAAACACGCTTTTTTTTGTCTCTCAGTGTTAGATGAGAAGTGTCTATGCCCAGTATTTCGGCTAAGATAAGCTAACCATACAGAGATATTGAATTCAGTTCAATGTTCTCATCCCAGTCTCACTCCCAACTTGTCAAATACCAATGCATGGTCAGTGACCCTCGGCAACAGATATCAGTGCACCTTGGCACCCTTTGGCTGCCGCATTTTTTTTTTGTTTTTTTCGGGGGCTTTTTATGCCTTTATTGCATAGGACAGGTGAAGCATGAAGGGGGGAGAGAGCGGGGATGACATGCAGCAAAGGACCAAGGCCAGAATTGAACCTGCGGCTGCTGCAGCGAGGACCCAGCCTCCATACATGGGGCACCCGCTCTATCCACTGAGCCACTGGGTGCCCCATGGCTGCCGCATTTTTGACACAGCAAGCAACTGCTGTAGGATAAAGAGTGACAAAGTCCTCATAAGGTGGGCAGGAGGGGAGATGGATGGATCAAACATACTCTGGATTTTCACCTGGGAGCCCGCTGTTCGTGTCACGTGTGAAGGCAAAAGTCACTGTTATTTCAATAACAACGTAATGTGCTGGTATGAGTAGTATATTCTGCTAGTGAAGTATGCCACATAATGTATGTGTCTAGTGACATTGATTTACATTTCTACCAAACGTACTTATTTTAAACCAATCCATTTTCTTTTTTTCTAAACCTAACCATGTACTTTTGTACAAGGAGACAAGCATTTAACAAGCAGAGACTATACATTCCCTGTGTAAATGGAGGTTTATTTTGAAAAGACCCAATGCATGTAATGAGCATAAATTGACATGTCATCCCTAAGCGTCCAAAACTGTAGCTGGAGGGGTACATAGAGCATCATAGGTTGGCATGAATGACCACTGACCAAGTGTCGGTATTTAAATAGTTGGAGGTGAGAATGTGTTGTAGTGGTTGTCTTTGTTGTGTTGTCCTTGTAATGCCAGTTGTTGCATGAAGTACCACAGAAGCTGTTTCGAGTGCTTTGCCTGTTGTTTTTAAGTCTGTGTAAGGACAGATTTTGTCAATGGAATAACGTTGCAACTGTGCAAACGCAGTCACAAAACTTTCGAGTTCGAGGATAGGTGTTGTCCGAGCAAATCCTAACTTTAATCCTCTAATCCATCTCTCTGAAACAAAGCTAATTTCCCAGAATATTCCCCTCAAACACCTCGGTTTGACTGTATGTTTAAAAGCTATTCTTTTATCAAAAAAATAGAACATAAAAAGGCATAAATTTGCAAAAAAAAAAAAAAATTTTTGGTACTAATGCTTTACATGTTTATTAATTCAGAATAAACAAAAGGAACAAAGAGTCACATTTGGGCAGGGTTACTGTGCATTAGTAAGAATCTACTTGATATTTTCACTTTTGAAAATATTATGATCATTTTCAAACGCCATGGAAGGATTTCTTTTGATGTCTTTTCTCAATTATACATATTCACTCTCCCACTCACTCACACCTCCTCTCCATCATTCCCTTTCATCTGTATCTCAGCTTTTCCTCTCTGACCCACCACTCATCCCTCCATCACCACCACATAACGCTGAGTAAATCAGCAGCCATTTAGTGCAGCCTGTTCGCTGATTCTAACACGCCGGTTTACCAGGTAAACATACAGATCATAGTGGACTGACACAGCGTCCTGAAAGGAAGCAGATAATATTACATGTGACCTCCGCTCCTCTCAGACTTCCCCTACCGGCTGCCTCACTTTCGACATTCATTCACCTGATACCATCGACCCTTACAGAGGGCCCGGGTTTCGTTTGGTGTTAGTTTAGTCCGAGGAATCAGCAAACAGCACTGAGAGATCAATTCACTCTGAGTGTAATGACTATTGATTCTGTAGGAGCGGAGAGACAGAGGGAGTTGAATGTATTTAGATAGAATAATGCTTTGCTCTCTCATGCTGCGCTGAGCTTCTCCGCTGCTGTCGGATGAAGCCGCAGAGGGCTGGATGTGCATCTCAAGTGCATAATCACAAGTTACATGTACATCCATGTGCACAGGGTTGACATGCAAGTCTGTCAACAAGGCAGCAAAAAATTCCTTGGCACATAGAAACGAACACACCACAACATGCAACTGGTGCACAGGTATAAAAATGTTTAGTTTAACTAACTTTAGTTCAGCCTGTTCTAATTGGGTGTCAAATACTGTGGCTTTGAGATGACCCTCAGCGTCTGATATTGATTGATATCTTTATGAGATGCAATGGGCGGTCAACTCCATTTGCAGCAATGGTTATGTTATTTTATTCTGAAACAATATCTTTTTTTTCAAAACCTAACCAAGTAGTTTATTGCTTAAACCTTACCTCGACCATTTATAACACTGACTATGTGTTACATTGTGTTTCAGTTCTATGGAATTTGCGTCCCTATAAGACGCAGAAGGGGCGTGACAATTTGACAGTATTTGATGACTTTGTATGAGAACGTTTTGGATAGTTATAAAAATGGACCTTTTTGATAAAAACTGAAACTTTAGACACAAGGTAGACATCCACCTATCTGTGTTAATTCACATTTGCGTGTAAGTGTATATGCCAGAAGTTTGAATAAAAACGCAAAATATTGGGAAACAAACTTTTATGTTTGGCTGTAGTGGAAAAGTTGGTTTATAGGAAATGAGAAGACAGGCTAATGGAAACCAGATTTCCTAGCTTCCTCCACTGTAGTTAAAATTAAAAATAAAAAAGCCAGACTGCCTCTCACTGTTGCATGCGTCCACTCCACCAGGATGTAACAACAACGTGCAAAGGGCCATGTTGTGTCTGTGACCATAGTGGCTGAGACAAACACCGGAGATCAACATGAATTTTTATTGAAAACAACAGGAAAAACACAAATGAAACACACACATCCTAAGTTAGAAACAAACGTTACTGATGCTTTTTTATTTATGCATCTCATCTTGTCCTCTCTAACGGATTTGCATAAAGATATCTGATGAAAGCACCCACTGAATTACATTTTATTCTGTAGAAATTTCACAAAAATGCTTAAACTTTGCACTGCTATGTTTCTTTAGGTTCCTCCCTTTTGCTTTTTTTGTGTCATTCTTGCATTCATGAAGAAAAGTCATGTGTGCAGACATTTTTCTCAAGTTTTACACTCAAGTAGTTGAGTGTTGTTGTTGTTGTTGTTGTTGTTGTTGTTGTTGTTGTTGTTGTTGTTGTTGTTGTTGTTGTTGTTGTTGTTGTTGTTGTTGTTGTTGGCATTGGCTCAGTTTGCACCAGCTAGAGAGGAACTATGTTTTTTGCATCTATATTTACTGAAGACTTTGTATGTGTTTGTAGTTCATACTTTTCACTTTGCTATCAGTGTAAACATACCTTAAGAGTTGTACTCATAAGTACTCTCTACATTAGCTAAAATACATCATGACCTCTAAGCTTTCCTAATTTAGAAAATACTGAATATTTCAAAATTATCTCCTTCTTTAAGCCCAGATTGAAGCACTTTTTAAAGACAGTATCATGGCTTAAAAGGCCAGCTAAAATTCTCCTCCTCGGTGAACCTCACCAAATTGTCCATAGCGTTTCAAGGAGTTTCAGAGATGATTACTAAACAAGCAAAATATACAGTGGATATTATATTATCTAGTCACAACTCGTAATTTTTTTGATGTGAGATGGTCTTTGTCAAACTAGAACATCACATGAGGTAAATATCAGAGTGTGTGCACTGCAAGGAGGAAAAAGAAAGCTCTACATGTGCTACTGCCTGTTGGTTGTTGAAAGTCCTTTGGTGCCTGCTAGCCCTGACCTTGACTGATTCTGTTGATAGTCTGAAATTGACTTGGGATTTCCCAAATTTGACCAGTTGAACGCACACCACAGAGTCGTGATTCGAAAGGTGAGTCAGTCTTTTTCTGCCGCTGTGCTTTCCTGCCTCCTCTTCTCTGTATATTTCCTCTGATGTGTCATCACAGCCAAGAAATCCCTTATGTATTAAACGGTTGAAAGACCTTTCAGCTTCACGAGCTGTCTCCTTTCCCTCTGTGTCTCCCCTCTTTGCCTTTTCCTTTTTTTTTTTACCAGGGTCTCTCTTTTTCTGCCTCTATTTCTCACAAGTCTCTTGCATTTTCTTAAAATCTCTTTCTCCATTTGTCTCTCCCCCATAGCAAAATCTGCCGACTCACCTGGTCTCAAAATTGAGTGTGTGTGCGTGTGTATATGTGTTTGTGTGTTTGTGTGTGTGTGTGTGTGTGTGTGTGTGTGTGTGTGTGTGTGTGTGTGTGTGTGTGTGTGGCCCTGACAAGCTTTGTTGGGTCATGAATCTTTTACCCTTACCAGTCAGCACAAATCCCCCCCTCTGACAGACACACAAGCACGCATGCACACACACACACCTGGCAAGACAAACAGCTCCTGGCAGTGTGTTTCGCTCCCGTGATCCGCTATATGTTAACTTTGTTAGAGAAGCTCGTATAAAGACAAACAGAGAATGAGGAAGCTGGAAAGGTAAAATATCAAGACAGAGATGGGAAGAGAGGGTGAAAAATTTAACAGAAAATGCTGAGGAGGGAGAGAAATCTTGTGTGCTGAAGGAAAGAGGAGGAGGAGGAGGAGAGCTGGACAGGAGAGAAAGGTGTGAGCTTATCTCACTGGCCAGGCTTCAGCGAGGTCACTCTGCAGACTGACTGAGGAAGGAGGATGTAGAGAGGAAGGAGGTGTAGTCACTCCACAGAATGACTCAGAGGAGAGAGTGAGCGAGAATTTAAAAAATGCCACAAATTCTAATACTTGAATCTACAGGGGGGTGGACAAACGTGGTAAACATCTCGCAAAAAAGGACTGAAGTACAAACTCTGTTACTAAGGTTTCTGTTACTAAGGTTGAATGCTAATTTGCGGCCTTTTAAGATTAGATAACAAACACCTCTCAAGTGGCCCATGTACCGAAAAACTGCAAGATATCTCACACAGAATAGTTTGAAGAAATTACATTTATAGACCACTAATTGGCAACAGCAAATACATGCCCAAAGTGTTCTTTATCAACATAATGAAACATTTTTGCCAAGTCAAAAAATTTATCTGGTAAATGTTTACTGAGAGTGTATTTCATTCACATGTATTTATACCTTTGAGACATTAGCAAATTGGTTTGCTTTCTTTTGAAAACATGGAGGTCAGTGAGCAATTTGGCAAGAAGTGTTCCACAAATTGAAAATAATTTTTAAAAAGCTGGGGAAATGCCCTGAAAACTATATTTATAATTATCATAATTATATATTTTATAATTATTTGACAGAATTATTATTATTTATAACTACTTTTTCAGGTCATTTCCCTGATATATCTGTTGTTTTTTTAAATATAATTTTCTGGGCCTTTTTTCCTACCTTTTTTCACAATATATATATTTGTAACTATAATTTTATTTTATTTTTTTGTATTTTCTAAAATGTAATTTACATACATTGTTTTAAATATAATTTCCTGCATTTTTGCCAATTTGCTCATTGCCTTTTCCACATATTTTCTGAAGAAATCAAACCAAATTACTCCAAATTATTTGTCCAAAGGTTTAAATACTTAATGGCATCTGGATGCAGTGCAAGAAAAGTGATGTTGATCCAGGGTTAAAGCTGCCCCAATGCCTCCCAGAACCAATGAATCATAACCTATTGATGACGTTTCCATAAAAATGCTCCAATGGAAACAATTTTATGTTGATTGATTACCTCCACTGAACGTCTCTGTCAACCTGCCTCGTTCACTCCTGCAGTTAGTGATTTCCTGTTTCCCCAAAGACTTTGAACAAAAGCCACAGAGTTGTGTGTGCTAGTGGAGGAAATAATGAACAAGTAAGACAGGGAGGAGGTAGTGATGCCATGTGTTGTTCCCGGCCGCCATAATTACTGTACAAACATGCTGTCACACACAGTTGTTTCCCACGTTTCAGACATGACAGATCCACACAAATTGCAAGCTGTTGCTGCACTATATAGTTGTTTATTTAGGCGAAAATGTTGGTGGAGAAAGTGTTATATCTGCAGGTTCTGCAGCAGATTTCTCCCTGTAATTGGTGAACGTTGGTAAAAATCTCAAATCCAGAATGAGGTCTTTGTTCTTTCATTCAGGAGGACTGACACAGACCTGATGTCTGCTGATGATTTAGTAGAAACGGAAAAATGTTTTGACCATTAAAATCATTGTAATTGTGCTGGAGATGTCTCTGTGTTATGTCACATCATCACTTTTGGGCGGACAAACACAGCTCAGGAGACAACATGCCTTCACTTACTAGAAAATGCTTCTTATCTGTAGTGAAGATGCTCTAAGGTGGATGTTTTCTCAGTGTCCAGTCTTGTGTCATTGAGTTTCAATTGAATAATTCTTAAACAGCTTCTTCTGCCAAAGATCTTTACAGGGGATGCAGCTCATTTGGCAGATTTTCAAACAGCGTCTGGCAAAATGTTTCCAACAGTAAAATACACAGACTAGCTGCTCATCAATTTTAACTAACCAACAACAACATGAATTTCTTATAAGAGCTTAAAAGATCATTAAACATACATAAAATGCTGGGAGGCATGTTAAGGTGAGAATTTGTAAGACTGAAAGGATGCTTTAGGTCACTCATTACAAATAAATGACGGAAATACTGTATTAATGGTTCCACTTAATGGTTACAGATTTGCTGTCAGGTGTATCTTGTTCCCTGACACGTTGTTGCCATTGTTTGTCAGATCTGGGGAAAAGTGGTAGACCTTAAAGCTGCACTTCTCAATTCTTAAAATGGCATAATGATGTGAAAGGTATTGCTTGCAAAAATAAAGCCACTGATAATTATCTTCTAAGTTTGCAGTTCACCTCAACTCTACTGACCTTACGAGTGTTTTCGCAATGCATTGTTTTAATTTTACTTTTTTGGGGGTTGCAGGAAGCTGTTTTCAGAGGAAAAACTCAGATAGCTCCACTATAAGTTTCAGCCAAACAGCAGGCAGACAAAGCTGGAGACTAGTTGGTGAAAATCGTGAGCATCTAGCAGCTGAAGAGCCTGATTTTTTTTAGGAGTTGGTGGAGACCAAAAACAGAGCTAAACAAGCGTGAATATTAGAGTAATGCCTCGTTTTCACTGTATGGTTCGATTTTGACTTGATTCGATTTGACTCAACTCAACTCAACTCTGGTACAAGGCTCTTTACTCTTTTTCACATTCCACTGCAGGCAGTAGACCCTCGGTGCTGTGTTGTTGTCAAGACCACTTAATCGAGACCAAGTCATGACCAAGACCAGATCAGTGCAAGTCCCACAATTCAGAGCACACTGACGATCAAATTTGGAACACGAAAACCAAAGGCATTCATCAAATTAATTTGAAAGATCAGCCCATTCTCAAACTCGTAAAATAGCGCCGCTCTGTTGGTGCTTTTGGCACCAAAAGGCACCTTTTGCATGCGCATGGAACACTGTCGGATGGCGTCAGCTGAGAGTGCGGCCGGACAGAACTGGTTGTGGTGGTATTATTCGCAAGTGGAAAGTCGGACGGCACCTGACATGTCCGCCCGATATGTATACGGGCAGAGTCACTCGACAATGCGGCCGGACAGAACCTGGTGCATATGCATAGAGCAGGACGGCATCAGATTAAAATACTGCGGGTAATGATGTAACACAAGGAGCGCTTTAGGTGTGAATGTGATTTCTTTCTGCACCTTACCATGTGCCTCCTTCCCCTAATCCAAACCATCTGTGACTTTGTTGCCTAAACATAACCACGTTCAGTGTAATCACACCATGTGCATTTATTGACATCACAGTAGCAGCACCCTGGAGAATAAATAGCAGACACAGAAAGATACCTATACCTCGTAGTATGTAGACATGGAAGTCTACCAACAAAACGGCAACATGTGCGATGAAAACGTGTTGGAAAAATCCACATTCCCATAAAAACACACAGACAGAAAACAAGTGGAGATACCTTGTACAACACTGCCTCAACACTGCACTCAGTGTAGGCGGATTCTCAGCTGATAGTGATGCCATATGAAACTACCATGATGTCATCTTCAAAGCAAAAAAAAAAAGAAAATTGCACCCTTTATTGACAGTAGCCTGGCTATTTAAAAATGGTCTGCAGTGTTTTAAGCCATCTTCTTGTTTCGGTTCAGCCAGCTTGAAGCCTTGACAGAGGTTGTAACAAAAAAAGGAAGCAGGAACTAGCCACAGCTTTGTCTGATGGAAAACCAAAACAGAGTGAGTTGAGTTGAGTAGAGCTGTGCTGTATCATGCAGTGGCTATGTGGCGTTACATTCATCAGGTGGCCAAAAACAAACTGACTCTGAATGAATGATAAAGTCACTCCATAACTGCTGGATCTGTAAAAAAAACACTCTCTTTTACTTATCAGATGATAATATGTCAGTATTGTTTACAGCTTGTTTTCCCCTGAATGGCTTGAAAATTAGTTGGTTAGTTAGACGTTTGAAGGCTGGAAAGTGCAGAGTAAAGAAGTTGTACATGATTTGTTGTACTTGACTTGATTTGTGATCTATCACACTGATTTGCACATCTGTAAATCCTCTCTGGGACTTCCAGTTTAGGGCACAGGTGTATAGTTTTTTTTAAGGTAAATACCAACATGCAAGTTCTGCAGCAGTAATATGTTTTATATTTGGGTGTCTCAGTGGCACATGGTTCTAGTTAATTCACATTATTTATTGTTTTGGATTGAAGTCTTTCTTTGTGATCTTTGCTGTGTGTCATCTTCACCCCGCCTTCTCTCATCTCTCCTGTCACTGTGCGCTGTCAAACACTGAGGAAATACCACAAACAATAACAACTCTCCTCCCACTCGTCCTCCAGATAAAGCAGAGAAAGATTAAAAACATCCAAATGATTCTAATGCCTAATAGTTCTGCCTCTGAAGAAGAAAAAATGGCAAAAAGACACTCTGACAGCTTCACATGGGGGAGTCCTGAGTAAACAAACGCTGATCCAGAAAGCGCTGATCCAGCCTTTCCCTGGGCTCCCTCGATGCAGTCGCTCCCCTCCTCTCTTCATCTGTTCATTAAGGTCAACCTGATTTTTTTTTTTTTTTTTTTTGGTGAGAGTGGGGAGTGAGGAAGAGGAGGACGATGAGATGTAAGAGGATTTGGAGCTAATTAGAGGAGTAGGAGGCGAGAGGAGAAACAGATGATAGAGGGAGAAAGAGAAAAGGAAGGATGAGGGAGGTAAAATGGGGGGAAAGGGAGAGAGATAGTCACTGAAAGAAAGAAAGAAAGAGTGGGCAGGTGAATTTGCTCTGTTAGCTCCCTGGTGTTTAATATCACTCTCCCACTCTTTCTCTCCCCTACCCTTGCTGTCGTTCTCACCCTTACTTCCTCCTCCCTGTCCATTTATCCTCCTCTCCATCTCTCTTTAATATCCCCTCTTTCTTCCCACTTCCTTCTCCCCCTCCATCCCTCTGCTCCTCTTCCTTTCCCTCTCTGTTTCCCTCAGTCGACTGATTTTCTCTGTTTCACACCTCTGCTATCAGAGGGGACTGGCCAGATGGATGCAGGTGTGTGTGTGTGTGTGTGTGTGTGTGTGTGTGTGAGAGAGAGAGAGAGAGAAAGAGAGAGAGAGAGAGAGGAAGAAGGCAGTGCTGCAGAGGCAGAAGAGCATGACTAATCCTCGGGACACACACACACACACACACTCACACAGATTAACACACTCAAACACACACTGAAGTTGGCACTCTCATAAACACCATTTTCCCGGCGTTGTGCTGACCTGCCAGTGTACTTAGCTCATGCCCAGGTAATTTTTCATTCAAATTGACCAGGTGCATAAAGATGGCAGCCTCTTGAAAAGGCAGTTTTCAGTCCTTCCTGCCCGTCGCCTCCATGCAATTCCAGAATTTTCTCCAAACCTGTAAAGCAGACGTGATCATTGGCACTTTGACATTTTCCAGTTTTAATAGAAATCCTAAAGATCAGGGCTCATTACCAGTGTGTCATTTTGTTGTATTTTTCTGACAGAATAGATATTGTGTCAGGAATAACCTCCTTCCTGTAGTGTAATAATTACAGAGTGAGTAAAACCTTAGTCATCTCTGCTATACTGCATCGTGGGTGCAGTCAGTAAAGCCATGTGAGGTATACACAACCTACCTTCCAACCTACATACAGTACAAAGCTTTAGACTGGCTGATTCTCATCCACACCTCTCTATACACGACTGCAAACGGGTCACTCTCTGATTCAAAGACAGCACAAGACATCCCCCAATAATCAACAGTGAACGCTTATAGATAATAACATCTCATGTGGATGCTACTCACCTTCAGTATTTGCACTGATGCGTGAAGTACCTGAGAGCCATACATAAAGTACAGATTTCTCACCAGAAAATGACTTTAGTAGAAGTCAATATCACCATTAGGATATTGCTTCTTTAAGTATCTGATGTTTACTGTACTTAAGTATCAAAAGTAATTTTATTATATTGTTATATTGTAATCAGGTTTCAAGCATAAAAGTACAAGTAAAGTCTGTTAACAAAAAACTAAGTGGTCACAATTTGGAGATTTATTAAGTTTTTTCTTCGAAACATACGCCAATGTGAAAATGTATGGTACATCAGACATTATTTGTCTGTGGACATAAAGGCTGCAACATGAAAATATTAACATATGAGAAAAAAAAGAGATGCTTAGTGTGAAGCATAGACAGGTGCAGACATAAAGTGCATTGAAATATGTGTACTACAGCACTTCATTTCACTCCTCCTTATGTCCTGAGTTTAGGAGATTTACAGATAGAGAGATGAAAGAGTTTTTATACCTATTCAGGTATCTTCTCCTGTATTTAATTGGAACCCTGCAGCATCTGCCTGATGGGAGCGGCTTGTATTCTGAATACAGGACATGCGATAATTTTCCTGTAACTCATTTAACTCTTCTCAAAGAGCATTTGGCGGTAAAATGTTTTCTCACCTCCATCACTGGCATTGCTGTGTGGAGCAGTCTGTTAATATGTGATTTTAACTTAACTAATAGATTACCAAGCCAAGCTAAGAATGGTGCAAATTTAAAGGAACAGTGTGTAAGATTTAGGAAGATTTAGTGGCATCTAGTGGTGAGGATTGCAGATTGAAACTCTTCTCTGTTACAAGCCCTCCAGTTTATTAACTGAAGCTGAATTTTCTGCAGAGCTCTTCCTCTCCTAAACAAATGGACCAGGTGATTAAAAACAGTGAAAACACTGAATATGAATCATGCGAATCATGCTACGAATCAGTGTTTTTCTTGTGCTGTTTGGCCCGTCGCAGATGCGTAACTAGCCCAGCACCTGCTACTATGCCCACCTTTTTTTTAAAATCCAGACATTCAGGAGGTTTATAGCAGGAGAGGAATTATCTGCAAAAGTTTTTTCCTCTCCAAAGCAAGTGGACTCTGTGATTAAACTGGTAAGAGCATTGGATAAAGACATTTTTAAATACATGGCGGTGCAACATGGTGATCTTCATAGACGAGGACCCTCTCCCCAGACATAAATGACTCATTCTAAGTGAATAATACATAATCACTCATTTTTTAAGTTGATTTAACACTGAAGAAAACATACTTATTATATTATATTTAATTTCTACACAGTGTATCTCTGACTTGCAAATCTTTGAGATCTGAAACTCTTTTCAGGGACTTTCATATATACACTGTTGTCTACTTCACAACTGCAACAGGTTGGAGAAGCTGTAGTCATACATGAAAAGTCTTTTACATGTGTAAAAGACGTGGTACCATGATAGGGACCTAACTGTTAGGCAGAGCTTTGCAGTTATCAAAAAATAAGTCACATCCTCTGTCCAACTGGAGTTAGTATTTATAAAGGCCATGGTATGGTATGGATATAGATTTTGCATTGATAGAAATGAGGGTCAGAGCTTCAGGCACATTCGAAACTTCTGACGGTAACATTTGGACATGTGGCTGCAAATATACCAACACTTAAATGAGCCAGCTGGTGCACTTTTTTAATCAAGCTAAAAACATTTTTTTTTAACCAGCATGAGAGGTAAAACTAAGACAAAAAGTAGGACTTTCTGCTTGTTTACAGTAGTTTATTTTATTTCCGTCACTCAGGTTAGCTCAATTGAGCTCGGTTCAGTTCGGTTTGGCTCGGCTCAGTTTGGTTCAGTGTCGTTCTGTTCATCAGTGTGAATCAGTGTTGTTGATGTTGCTAAACTCATCTGGTTGTGAAGTGTAGCAGAATCAATTACACGGCTAGATGCTCCCAATTAGACTAGGCTGATCAATGTCAGCCAAGATCACTGCATAATCTCTCTCAAACACACACACACACACACACACACACACAGCATAGATGATTTGATAATTAAATCAATCTGAACAACTAGAGCTTCACTAATGAAGCAATGATCTCAGATGAAATTCATCTGAGATCATTGAGGGAAAGAAAGACTGTGTGTCTGAGTGTGTGTTTGTCAAACACACACGTGTGTGTGTGTGTGTGTATGTGTGTTGTGCGTGTGTGTGTGAGACGATTATTGTTTTGATTTTATTTATCGTTTAGATGCAACAGCACTTTTTCCCTCGCATAGAATAGTGGGGACTGACAGTTAGACTGGTCACCCGGGATCTTTTTTGTTAGAGAAAACACTTGTCACCTTGAATGTTCAGGTCACCTCTCTTTTGTTAGTTCATCTGAGATAAACTTGTAAATCCAAAGACCCAAGAGACATATTTTTGTCTTTCATTGTCCAGCCTAATTTCCCCTGTTGAACTCAATCAGAGTGACTCTTCAGCTTGTTCACCAGCTCACGTTGGAAGGCCACTGATGAAAATATCAAACATGTCTTCTAACGACTGGGACGTCCCAGATGAGTTCAGGGGCAATTAAAAGAGGAGAGTGTGTTGACCGTCTCGCAGCAGGAGGGCAACAATGCTCCATAATGACTCTGCTGACGTGTGAATTCATAAAACTAGTCTGGGGCGACGAAATAAGCCATTGCATTGTCTGGTGGGCACTTGTCCTGAATCAAATTAGTCTAGTGAGAAATACATCTCCAGCCTGATGCAGGCAAAGTGTTTTTCTGTTTTAAATCATCACACCACTTTTAAAATCCACACTTTGGCAATTTTATAAGCACACTTGGAATAACGTGTTTTGGTTAAATAGATGCTAAAAGTGAAAATGTTGCCCCAGCTGGTAGAAATTCACTGTACTTCTAAATAAAGTGGGTTTTTTGTTTTTTAATATTTTTTTTACCAATTTGACATGTTTGCAAGTCACTTGCAAACATTTAGAATGGACATGCAACCCACTTTTGGACCACGGCCCACCAGTTGGGACCCACTGCCCCAACTGGGGTGTAAATATATAGTAATTCTTCTAGATAAAATGACACCTGACTGCTTAAAACTCTAACTAGCAATAAAATCGTAAAATCAATTCTGAAACATAAAGGAAGCCAGTGGAGGCGTCCAATACTGATGGTTTTTTTTTCCAGTTAGAAGACGAGCTGCTGAGTTTCTACAGCTAAAGGTGGTTATGTTAAGGCACAAAAACTACATGGTTATGGTTTGGAAAAAACATTTTTGGTTTAAAATGTCGCAGTTTTGAAGCCATAAACACAGCTGGAAAAGCAGTGATGTCTCGCCAAAAAACACCCATTTTTGATGTTTGTTGGTCTCAAACAGTGCTCCGTAGCTTGGCAGCAGAAGTCATGCTATCCACCATCCCTCCATATCCCTGAATCAAATACAGCACATGTAATTAGAAGTACATCACTTTAGAAACATTGGTAAGATTTGTATAAAACATACAAAATAAACATCTGTAGTTTGCTGAAACATACAATACCAAGATTTTCTTCTGGCGACTGGGCTGACTGCATTTTGTTCAGTTCTCAGTTATAGCTTGGACTTTTCATTGACATTCAGTCTCTTTCTCTTTGTGGTATGTGTGTGTGTGTGTGTGTGTGTGTGTGTGTGTGTGTGTGTGTGTATATAGCATGGATTTCCGTGCATGTGTGTACGCTCTGATCTTAGCAGTGACAGTTTGATTAAGCCAACAGTGATGAAGTCACTCTGCTGCCTGGCTATGCTCCAACTCTGCAGGGTGCCTCTGGTGTGTGTGTGTGTGAGTGTGTGTGTGTTAATTGCTAATCACCAACGTGTGGGTTTGCTTTCTTTAACATGCTGCTTTAGCCCAGAAAAAAAAAAACCCTGATTAATGACATGATCTGTCACCCCGGCGATATGATGATTAACGACATGATTCATCACCATGGCGATACGATGGAAATAAAGCCATTAATTCTACTGATCAGAGGACAGAGGGGTGGTGATAGGGGTGAACGAAGCAGACAGGCAGGGTGTAACACAGGAAAATGTAAAGGGAGAGTAGGAGGGAGGGATAAAGAGTAAGAAATGTGAGAAAGTGTGCGCCAAAAGGAAATTGAAAGAAAGCAAGAAGGCAGGGAGAATATGTGAAGAAGTGGCTAAGAAAGGAAGACAAAGAAAGAGAGGACTGAGGTTTTTAATTGGGAATGACAGTCTCTTTCTCTTTTCAAATTCAGGACAGGACGTCACATCACCAAATCTATCGTCTCTGCAGACATGAAGGAAAAAGAAAGAGCCCAGAGTGGTGGAAATGTCATTTTTAACATCAGACTGATCAAGTCGACCCTCTCAGACTCAAACAAGCTGCCTATATCTTGGTGGTGTGCTCTATAACTGCCTGCTGGCACTAATAGTAATTCAAGTTTTGAAAAAAGTATTGTCACGTTTGGGTAAAAGTTTGGATTACACTGAGATATTTCACCAGTAACACCTCTTGCTGTTCATATACACTGTTCATACATTTTCCTATAAGAAAGTAATGCAACAAAATGTGTACTCATCCAATGTTATAACCAGCAATTCATGAATAGCCCACTTATTTGGGAAGGCTGTAATCATGCGACCAAAGCGCTGATGGGAGTAAAGAGGGAAATGGTCCTGAGCGGTCATTAAGGAGGCTGGTTGGGGTGGGTAATGGGTCACAAAATGCATAACTTTCCAAGAAAGACCAGTGTTCAGAGACATGTGACTTGTGACAACACAGTTTCATCCCAAGTCATAACATATAGCCGCTTTGCAGTTCACTTTGGTGTCTACATATTATACTAGGTATCCTTCTGTGTCTGCTATTGATGTTCTGGGATTGAGCTACTGTGATGTCAACAAATGCACATGGTGGGATGATGCTGCGTGTAGTGATGTTTAGACAACACAAGCACATGGCAACCAACAGTGGGATGTCAGCAACACACATGCTGGCACGAATGGTTAGGATTAGGCAACAGGAAACTGAGGTGTAGAAAAAGAAATCACCTTCAGATAGGAAGCCAACACAGGACTCCCACATGAAAGTCCATGAAAGTCCGGGGTTTGTTGGATCAAACCATTGCCCCTCTCGTCCGCCCTATAGGGACCTTCGCTCTCCTTATATTACGTTGTTACCAGCAGCATTTCAACCTGACGTCGTCCAGCTGCGTATCATGTATGCATTCATTCTGGCTGCATTCTCAAATGATGCCACCCGTCTGCATATCATGCTGCCACGGTTATTGCAATCCAGTCGTCAACCGGTGTATGATAACAACGCGAACAGCTCTGTCAGACCATGTCTTCACCTTACACTGTCCAGCAGTGTATCATGCAGACATGAAAACTGGCTTATGGTGTTGGGATCTTACACTGAAAGCACTGCAAAAGAAGCAGTATTTGATGATTTTGCAATGAGAATAGGATTACTTTGAATGAACTTCAAATAATTTTAAGGTTCGTCTTTATCTGTGGGGCGCTAATTGAGAAACACTGAGTCTGATGCGTTTTATTGTTATATTCATTCGTCTCAGTCTGTTTGCCATCTTCATCCTCTATTGAATCCTCGTCATAATTATCCAGCAGGCTATCGAAGTTATGAAATGATAATGTTTGCCCCATTCCATTCTCTTAATGTATGTGTCCCCACAGATCATACCGCATAAAGACTTTTGACAGATGCAAAAAAACCACAGAAAATCAAACCTCTTTTGAAACTTTTATGAGGGACGAAACTGTGAGGTTGTATTTATTTTTAAACATTCAACAATTTTAGACAAAAATTCAGTGCGCAAAAACCTTTAGGGACACAAAGAAACAAAATGGGAAAAATTAATTTTATATAAGATAGAGTCTATCCTGAATGACCAGAACGCCCATCCTTCATTATTTCAAGTGAATGTGCATGACCTGCATGACGAAAACTCTGATACTGAATCCATACTAAATAAAACTACCATACTATGGTGTCTGTGACTTACTGTGTGAAGCCTGAGGGGTTTCATTGGATTCAGTGGATAGATGTTTTATATCACAGGCTAAATACACATGTTGTAAAACATCAAAGAGTTTCAAAGAGTTTCATCAGTGCAGTTTTCAATGGAAACTTTCTCTCCTTCCAAAGAGGGAGTTTCATTATTATCGGTTTTAGTGGGGTTTTACTATGCAGGGATAAATGACGCTGCCAAGAAATGTTTATTGGGGAAATTGTGTGTGTGTGTGTGTGTTTGTGTGTGTGTGCTGCGAGGTGCGGAAATACCAGTGTGTATCTGTTTTGTGATTGATATGAAACCAGATTGTTTTGGTGTTTGCTGACAGGTGGCTCTGGAAGGACAAGGGACTTTTGGCTTTTGGCTTTTGGCTTTTGGCGACTGTGCGACTCTGTGTGTTTGTGTGTGCGTGTGTGTGTGAGTTTGTGCTAGATAGTGAGAGAGCGATATGAGAGTGATGGTGTGATGTGCAACTGAATATGGCAGAATGAAGTGTGTTCATGTCTGGCAGATCTCTCTCCTGTGTTTATAAATGCGTGCCTGTTTGTGTGTGTGTGTGTGTGTGTGTGTATGTGTGTTTGTGTCTGTGTGTGTGTGTGTGTGTGTGTCTGTGTGTGTGTGTGTGTGTGTGTGTGGTGTGTGGTGTCATCACACCTGACTCTACACCCCCCAGTTATGTCTATGGAGGCTGGTGTATTAGCTGTTTTGCTTTCTCCTCTTGGACCTCCGAGACATACAGCGACTTTTTCCTGACACACACACCAAACAACAGAGTGTGTGTGTGTGTGTGTGTGTGTGTGTGTGTGTGTGTGTGTGTGTGTGTGTGTGTGTGTGTGTGTGTTTAGTCCTTTTGATGTGATGCAACACTAGTTTTTATGGTCCAATAAACACTCTTTGGGTGCTCAGGCTTTAGCAGGCATCTTTGTGATCTAATTAAATAGTGGACACACGGCGCTGAAACTGCCATCAGCCCTTTTCGTTACACAACGGTAAGTTAATCAAGAGGCTCATTTGGCAAATAATCAGTGTTTGCCTTTGAACACACTTTGAACACAGAGAAGATTTTGGAAGTAGAATCTGTTTTATTCATCTCTCGTTTTACCCTCTGTTGTTTCTCTCTCATCCTCCACTCTTTTGTTTTGTCCTCTCCTCCCCCCTCTTCTCAGCTTTTTCCCTTTATTTTAACTAATTTCCTCTCCCTTTTATTTCCTCTCCTCTCCTCTCCTCTCCTCTCTTCTCCTCTCCTCTCCTCTCCTCTCCTCTCTTCTCCTCTCCTCTCCTCTCTTCTCCTCTCCTCTCCTCTCCTCTCCTCTTCTCTGCTGTTGTTTCTGTTGTGCAGGTCTATCTTAAGTCTGCTCTCCTCTCTCATACAGTCTTTATCACCATGGGCTCAGAGTGCTGGAACAGCTGGAACAAATATTGCCAAAATAAAGAGAAACGCTCTTATTGGGGCATTACTGTGTGTGTACGTGTGTGTGTACGTGAGTGTGTGTGTGTGTGTGTGTGTGTGTGTGTGTGTGTGTGTGTGTGTGAGAGAGAGAGTAGCCTAAATGAATTAAAGAAAAAGAGATATTAAGAGAGAACACATGAATGCAAGTCTGCCAACGTCCCTTGTGTGCATGAGTGTGTGCGTGTGTATGTGTGTGTATGTGCGCGCGTGTGTGTATGTGTGTGTGTGTACTGACCCACTTTGTCTGCCATGCAGCAGCGGCAGCAGCTTGTGCAACAGAGCAGGATGTGCATTTTTTAACAGCAACAGTCTCTTGTGCTCTGCAGCGAACATACACCACCACAGAGAGAGAGAGAGAGAGAGAGAGAGAGAGAGAGAGAGAGAGAGTGTGTGTGTGTGTGTGTGTGTGTGTGTGTGTGTTTGCATGCATGCATGTGCAATGATTAAGAACAGAACAGAAACTACACAGCACTAGCAACAAAAAATCTAAAATGTAAAATAAATAATAATAATCTTTCAAATACATTTGTTTATTGTGTGCTTCTGCACACACCCAAAAATGACATGCATCATCAGTTTCCTGATTTGGCTGTTGTGAATTTGAGTATTAAATGGTTTGTCAAAAAAGGAATAACTACTAGTTTTATTAGCACAAGTATTTGCACTGCCCTACACATCTATATATTCGCAGTCAAGCATGTACAAAATTGTGTACTTGAGCATTTTAATACTTACATTACATGCATTTTTACATTTCTATCTAAATCTTTTTTTTATCTCTTATATTTCTCTTCCTTATTCTTTGTTAAAATACTTCTATTTAATTAAAGATATTTTTTGTTGCATCTGGAATTTTTTTGGCAATAGTACCCTGCGTTTTTCCAGAATATAGTGTTTGAGCCTTTTGAGTACAAAGAATCCTACTGGTTGGTATTTAAAGCTACAGTTTGTAACTAGACAGCGCAGATCAAATATAAATCAAGATGCTGTTACTGCATTGCTTTTTTCTCACCTCAAATGCTTTCACAAACATATTTTAGTGCAGTTGTAAAATGAGTACGTTGGTCTTGCTGACAACTTCAAATTTGTTTCAGAGAAAAATTTGAAGTTAGAAATAAGCAATGCAATACAGAATCTTGATTCATATTTGATCAGCGCTGCCTGGTTTGACAGTTTGATCACAGTTCACAAGCTCTGACTGACACGATTGGCAGCTGCATTAGAGACGCCTCAGCTCTGATACGTTGTTTTCGTTGACATGCAGTGAGGCCATTAGAAATGCGCAATAGACACAGCAATGGAGTAAAGAGAGAAATGATTTCTTTTTCAAAGATTATCTGTCTCTATTTGGGTTGTGTGAATATAGTGATAGTTTCAGCAAATATGAAAAAAAGGTTGTTTTTTTAAATGAAAGTTATTAACTGTAGCTTTAAACAGTTAATAAATGCTTTCTAACCCACTATAATTGAGCTGAAATAACACATAATTAACATGCTATAGCTCCATCCAGGCTGCTTTTTGTGTCGCTGTAGAGGCAGGCAGAGAGGCATGACACAGCGTGATGCAGCAGCAGCAGCACTTAAGTGGTTTAACAGAAAAACTGAATGACTTTAATATTTAAAGTGGCTGCTACAGTTTGTGAAAATAAATGCTTTAACACTCACACTGCCATCTTGCAGGAAACGTGATCACACTTCCCCCCCACTCTGTTATTCGCTCTCCATCTTCCTCTCAAATGTGTTTTATTGGCACGTTGAGTGCAGTAAATATATATGAATACATGCAAATTCATGCATGTATGTATATATCCATTATTGTTCTTTATAAATACTCACACACACATGCACAATCTTACACACACATGCTCTAGGAAATGAGCTAATCACACACTGAGTCATTAAATGAGGATTACTCTTCTACTTTTCTACTCTGGTAGGTGGGAGATGCACGGGTTGGTTTTATACCGTGCTGTAACTAGTGCTTGGTACATGTTTTAATAAAAGGAGGTTACAAGTCAAAGTCTCTCCTCTGTTTCCTCTCTTCTCTTCTTCTTCTCCTCCAGTAATGGTAGCATCATGTATATTCTATGAGAGATAAAAGCAGGGGGAGCAACAATAGGCCAATTGGGGTGACTTTGTGTGTGTGTGTGTGCGTGCATGCGTGCGTGCGTGTGTGCATGAGAGAGAAAGAGAGAAGGAGCATGGAGTCAAACAGACGGCTAATGGTTTTCCTTTAATAAACCACTGTACTGCTCTCGGATGATTCGCCTTCACACGCAAACAGACAGCCGTGACTAAGATTAGCCCGAGGATGAACACAACAATAAACAGAGGAGAGAGGAGAGGAGACCATGGAGGAGAGGAAAGGAGATGATAGAGAGGAGAAGATGAGAGGAGGATGGAGGAGAGGAGAGTCTGGACGGACCATCAGATACCCTCAGCTGTAATTTCACATCCTTGCATCATTCATCTCTCCAGTCCAGGGAACTTGTGTGTGCACTTGCGCGTGTGTGCATGTGTGTGTGCGTGCGTGCGTGCATGTGTGTGCGCGTGTGTGTGTGTATTTTGTACCCATATGTGAACAGATTCTTTCATGCATCCGTGTGTGTAAGCACTTTTATATTTCATATCTCACAGGTGTCAGTTTTGTACACACCTGTTTCTTGTGCATCGCTCATTCTTTTTTGTTTTCTTGCACCCACCCATCATTATTTCCTTGGTGGTCTGCCCCCCCATCAACCCCTCTACAATAGTGAAACATAGGTTTGTTATTTCTGAGTACAGTATCCGTTGCGGGTGTTGCACATGTGCTCTTTCTAGATAGATACTGACAGACACTAATGAACATGCACATATTTATCCTATAATAAAGTACTCATTGCCTTTTTATATAAAGCCTTATGAGGTTCATGATTTGCTGTGTTAAACTTTGAATAATATTAGAAACATAGGATTATTATTCCCCCCTTTTTTTCAGGGGCTTAACAGATTCACCTTCATGCATGTGTAAACTGTAAGGGTGTCTATGTAAGTGATGGAAAGGAAAGTTTATTTTGTATGAATATGGTTTATTTGTTGGATACATAAAAGGTTTGTCATTGTCTTTTATGATATTAAGTTACCAACAAAACTAACCATTGTTTATTAATATTGTAGCCTACATGTATTTGCTTCAACAGTTTGATAGGTTCAATATTTACAATGTTTCTTCCTAAATTTGACTTTACTCTGTTATTTGCAATACTCCTCTAGTCTAAACAAGTACACGAATCTCATTAATGAGACCACAGCAACACACAGCAGTGGATGCATGACCTTGCATGAGGTTCGGTGAATTTAAAAAAAGCACTTTTGTTGTGAACTCAAGTTTTCAAGGAGCCTTCTCTCAAACTCACCTAAAACTTCTCTTAACTGATGAATGTGTAATGGCAAGACGAAATTATTTCACCTCGATTATAGTGAAATCTGATCTGTGGATAAGTTTTGGTTTCTCCTTTGAACATTATGATCAGGGACAGATATAATGTAACTGAGGCTGACTCATTCACTCACCAGCCCAAGACATACCTAATTACCTGCCTTAGGGCCCTTTGATGACCCTTAACGAGGAACTTCATAATGATCAAATCTCAAATGTTGAGTACTCTGCTCTCATTTTCTTTTTTTAATTTTAATATTTATATTTTACACATAAATGACCTTTGAAAGATTCCCCCTTCAGCAGAAAGAAAACATTGGCAGATTATTTTCATTATTAGTGAGGATAAGACTAGAAATGTATGTCACATGCTCAGTGTATGCTTTATGGAAAAATTGGACTATTTAGATTTTGATTGAGGCCACGTTTGTAGCCTATGTTGCCCCAAATCTTATACATTTGGGATACTTTTTTTGGTGCCATTATCTACTAGCCAACTGAGGAGGAGGGGATATCTTTTTGTATTGCCTCTTATGAGGTTTCTTCCATTTCTTCCTCTTTCCTTTTGTGTGTGTGTGTGTGTGTGTGTGTGTGTGTGAGAGAGAGTGCACTTTAAGCATTTGTTTGTCATTAACTGCTGCCTCAATTTCGGTCTTGTGGCGACATAATCGCTGCATGGATTATGTTCAGAGATGAAGTTTCTTTCACATAACGAAACGCTACATTTATGTACCGCTTGGGCTTTTAAAAGTAGGTGGTTGGGGAGTTGCAGACTGGAAGTGCAATGTACAAAGTGTAGGTCCTTGAGACCAGAAATGTTTTGTTTGCCTCCAGACTCCCGACTTGTGTTTTCGCAACAAAAGCATTTTGGGATACATTCAGAAATACTTACTATGAGTGCCTGAAAAACTGGACCATTTGTTACTTTGGAGCGCTATTGGGATGTGCTGTTTGGTTATCCAGAGCACTGCACTCTTGGAGTGGCGGAGTGGTACTCCATCTGGGGAGATGGAGCAGCAGAGCGCTGAACGTAGTGATTGTGTGATTACACTATTTGTTAATTCTTGTAGAAATACAATGCATGAAACATCAGCTTTATCATTTTATTGTAGAGTGTAAGATTGGATTTACAAATGCATCCTTGATTCGGTTAAAAAAATGGGGTTTCAGTGAAATGTTGATTTAAAAAAAAAAAAAAAAAGGCAATAAAATGGAATTGTCAAGATGCAAGATTGCCTATTTTGGCAGAAAACGACTGAAACACATCAGTGAAAATTTTACTGATAAAAGACACACATCAGTGAACATTTTGCTGAAATGTCGTTGATGTTTCAGCGACATTTTAGGGACGTGACATTGTGTATGTGATGAGGCTACACAAATGAACATTGTTTTTGAGTCACTGCCATGTCAGTTTGAATAGTTACATCTGAATTCACACAATGTTCACATCACTCCAGTATTAAACTCACTATAGTACAGCACTGGCCAGTCCAACATAAAGTTTTACGTCCTCCTCGGGACAGAACATGTTTGCACAAATGCAGATGGTCCAAACTGGATTTATTATGGAGATTTTGGATGTGTTTATTTCTAGTTTCTTAAGTCTTTTATCTCAATATGAGCTCAACTTTCAGTGTGTCATTAAATCAGAGTTTAAACAATTTTTTTCTTACTTAAAACTTAATTATACTCTTAAGTCAAGATACTAAATTTCAATTTAGTGGTGCTTATTTATTCCGTCCATTAACCTATTATCCTAACAATGTGCATGTGTGAGTGAGTGTGTGTGTGTATGTATGTGTGTTTGTTTATGCATGAGATGTTAGAAAATGAAGCACTTTCTGAATTGTGCTGTTCAGGGAAATTAGACAACAGTTTCTCATATCTGTCCTCCAGAGACAGCTGCAATACTGTCACAGCAGTTTAGCTGGCTTATTACGGCTATGGCTTTATTGATCCACACACACATGCACACACACACACACACACACACACACACACACACACACACACACACACACACACACACACACAAGCATCTTGCACTCAGTGACACAAACACCTGCATGCAACAAAGTTATGCTCAGGAGCACAGGGAGACACACGCACCCCCACACTGTGTGCGACATGCCGAAATGCAGATACAAAAATTGTTTGTGTCCACACATTCTTGACACACACACACACACACACACACACACTTACTTCAGGTCATTAAGGACTCCTACCAGTGTGTCCTGTAAGCAGTTTAGTTCCCTGGTGGACCGGTAATATACCGCTGTGTTAGGGTGTGTGTGTGTGTGTCGTCGTGTCAGCTGTTTTGCGCCTGTTAAGCCAGAGTTACAGTTTCTTAGTTGGCTTGGGAACAGTTTGTTAGCTATCTTAGGGAAGTGGACGTGCTGAAAAATCATTGCACAGGAACTTGGTTAAAGAGAGGGTTCAGGTGTGGCTAAGGTTTTGTCATTCTTTACCTCATGCAGTAATTTGTATACACATCAGTTTTGATTATTCTCTTGATTACCTAAGTTTTTTTTTTTATTAGAGGCTACCACCAGTCTTATCTTTATCTTATTATAGTTTTTTAGAGATGTATTTATTTTAATCTACTGCTAAGTGTTTCATCCTCTTGGGCACTTGAGGTTACTAGAATTACAAATCCTGATTTAACTAAAGTATTTAATGTAATTTACTAAGCAGCATATAATACCAATGCTTAAAGTAAACACTGTAAAACTGATCTAATTTGTCCAAACAGTACTGAAACAAATGTTTTCTCTTTCTTGTAGCTGTTTTGTTCTATAAAAGCAAGAACACAGTCCACCCTATTAAACAAGCACTTGATTGATGTAGCAATTTACAAGGTGCCTCAAAAAACATAAGAGACAAAAGTGGATATATAAAAAGAGGAAGGATTAAATGTATAATCCACAAAATAAAACTTAGAAAATCAAATGAGAGCCAAAGAAAACAAACAGGTTTTAGGGTTTTTTTTTTCTTTTTTAAGATGTGCTCCGGTTATTTTTTTCTGAGACTGTTTCATCATTTAAGAGCACAACCAAATCCCCAGCAAAATGTTGGTTATGTATGCAAACCACAGATACATTATGTTATGTATGCCCATTATATGTAGTGGCTACATTGACAAATTACGTTTTACCAGCACTGTGGTTAATGTGTGGTTAAGTTTGACAACAAAAGCCACCTAGTAATGGTAGGGAAAAGATCATGTTCTGGCCTAAAATACCCAGGTTTTGGAGATAGAATCCAGTCTCCAAATGCTGCTTTGTCCTCGTCATACTTTATCTGACTGTTCACCACTTAACACCCATGTTTGGAGCCTAACATGCCACTGGAAACACAGCAATAGAAACATTGATATGAGACATATAAATTGTGCAAATGTAATGTATTTGTTGTTTGGAGAATGCACAATAACAACATTTTCTCCTGGCAACTGGGATGAGGAGAAACAACAGCAAAAGCATCATGACCTTCAGTTTCAACTCTGACCTTATAAACCCAAAGACCTAATAAACTCTAATTCACACTGACTGGTTTCTAATATTGTGCAGAGATTGCACAAGTCACCAGAGACAATTGGCATATTATATCAAATGTTTTTTTGATTTTTATCAACTGGAATATGGACAAATTTCTACTGTGATCCTGCTGTCTGAGTTGGTCTATCACAAAAAACAGCGTTTGAGATTTTGGCAAAAAAATGTAAACAACTTTTTAAAGAAACAAGTCATGCAGTTAGGGCTGCTGTGTGAAGACTTCGACTGGTCTAAAGGCTACAAAATTGTCTCGAAACTTTTTCTTTATAATCTAGTTTCTAATGCAGTTATCCGCACAGATTAAAGAAATGATTATCTGACTTTTCTTATTTTTTTCAAACAAAAAATGTGGCTATCATACCATAAAGACAAGTATATATATATATATATATACACATTTTTATATATATTTACTCAGGATTTTCTTACACGTATTGCGTCATAATTTTGTGATTTCCTTTAGCTGACGGTGACCTGAAAGAGCACTGAAAAGACCAACAAACCGACACAAATGTTTACTCGTTATGAGTCTCTCTCTTCCTGGAGCAGTTTTACATGCGTCTGAGAGACTCTGGTGCAATATGCAGGGTATGAGGAGAGAAAAAGTAGGAAAAGTAGGTCTGTGGTGCTGCAATGCTTCTTATAAAAAAAATAAAGAAAAGCTGACAGGGCAGAAAAGGCAGCACTCTGATCCATATTCATATTTCCATTCATTTTACTGGGAACTCTACAACTGTTGATTTGCTTTGAAGAATCACTTGTTCGTTTTCAGGAGCATGTGCAGTCAGTTTTCTTTTGCATAATTATACAGTAACTTTACAGGGTTTTCCTGTGGCTGTGAGTGTGTGTGGTTAGCGTAGAAAAAAACACACACAGGTGAGTCGTGTCTTTGCTGTACTACACACAAACGCACGCTCTACAGCCTCCTGCAGAAATTACACATTCAGTTTAAGGGCTCGTTTTTCATTAACCTTTATTTGTCTGGGTTAAGCTGGTTGAGCAAACGTGCTGTTTTTCATTACTTTCTGTTCACACACATTCACACCGGTGAGCCTCGCTAAAGGAAAACCTCAGATGTATTTATCTAAAGCAACAGTTCATTTATTTTGTTTAGTCCTTTAGGAAGTTTACAACACACAACACCAGTTGAGGATGAATTTGGCAACTTCACTAGATGAACTGCAGCTTTAGTTTTTACTCAATACTCAGTTTCCACCATTTTACCTCCCAGCAGAAGGAAATGTGAGGAGTTCCTGACATTAAAGTTATCCAACCAATTACTGAGTCAAGCAGGGAGTTGGCTGGTGAATTTCCTGCTTTCTCTTAAGTTTAGTAAGTTTATGTGACCATTTTTTACAGAATAATTTGCACAGACAATCCTAATGCATTGAAAAATGATGTAAAACGTTGTGTAAAAATGATTTTAAGAGCCAGTTAGGAAGGTTTAGAGGGTAACGTGTCCATGAGGATAAACAGGCCGACCTGATTGTAAAGACAGTAATTAATAGGAAAAATGGGATATATTACAGATGAAACATACTCTGCAGGTGAGAGAGTAACACCATGCACCATGCAGCTTCATCGGTAGGTGAGGAGGAGGACATGTTCCTCTGACAGCTTGTAAAGATAAAAAGCTCCAAAAGTTACTCAATACAATAATCTGTCTCCAGTGCTCTTAAGTGGTTTGTTAAATTTTGTTGTGCGTTTGTATTTATGAGTATCCTTCAAATTGGCTACTCTGTGCGGCAGGAAATTGCAGGGAGGCCTCATGTTTTTCGCGTTATGGTGCTGCTCACACCGAGACTGAAATAAATCAGTCATGAATAAACACTGGGTAATGTTAGCCGTGTGCTGCTGACAGTTATTCCTGTCACTGTGTGTGTGTGTGCGTGCATGCGTGCGTGTGTGTGTGTGTGTGTGTGTGTGTGTTTGTGTGTGCTTGTGAGACGTCCAAGGCACAGCAGTAGTCAAAAACAAGGAGAGAGGGGCTAAGCAGATCAGTATGCTGTGCACAGCACTACAGTGAAGTGAGATTTTAGATTTCTCGATAGTTAAATTTGCAGTAAAGTTGTGATTGGACAAAATTGCAAGGTTGCGAAGAGTTCACTGGCATTGACTGAATTTCTGTTAATTGTTGTAACTGTAACATCATGAAATCCTGGAGGACTGCTTCTTATCCTTTTGCTCTGGTGTTTTACATTTTAATAAGACAAAAAATAATACGCACAAGGAGAGAATCGATCTCCCTCAGCCTCGTACCACTTCAGCATGACTTCAAGACTGGCTCACTGCTGTCTGGTGTACGGGGAAATGGCGTAGCCTAAATGTGGCAGCTACATGAGAAATATTTGATTCACATCTTGCACTCAATTTTACAGAAATGCAGTTTAAACATACAAAACAAACAGCCAGTTTTTCTATTCTAAAGCTCATAGCCAAATAAATTCTGCTGACTCATCATAAATCAAAACGCTGTCGTGGCCTCCAAACGAAACAGCGGCAGTGGTAGCCTCAGAGCTTTTTCCTCTGAGCAGATCAATATCATTGTAATGAATAGTACTCAAACACACACACAGGTATTTTTCATTATTTCCGTTCCCGTGTTGCTTTTTGAAGTGTTACAGAGTCTACCAGAGAGCTAATTTAGCTGCTCTGATGGGAAGAAAAACCCAACAAAGAAACATTTTCAATGTTCGCCACTGATTTGAGTCTGGGTTTGTGCAAGGTTAAAAGGAATGAGTCGGAGAAGCAGAGGTGTGTGTGAGTGTGTGTGTGAGAGAAAGAGAATATGTGTGTTATGTGCAGATTCAGCAAAGTGTGTATGTGCAGGTGCGTTCTCACAGGTGTGTGTGTGTGTGTGTGTGTCAGAGGAGGCTCGAGGGGATGTAGCAGCAGTTTCCTGCTTCTCTCTGTCGCTTCCTAAAAAATCAATTCCAGCTGCTGCAGTTTCTTTCTCCTCCTCATGTCCTTTCTCTTTTGCCCCTTACAATATCTTCTGTTTCCTCTCATCCACACTCTTCCTCTATCTGCTTAATTTGAAAGAAAGAGACTGAAACAGTCCGAAAAACAAATCTAACATTACATATAATTTTCTCCTATAATTAAAAAGAGTGTTTTAGTCATTGATCTCAGAAGTAACAGTGCTACTGGAAGCCTGTTTATAGTGATCGTGTGTATTGGACATGGCACTGATCACATCCATGCCTCAGGAAACTACATTAGGATCTAGTGGTTTTCACCCTGAAGCTAGAAACACATTGAAAGTGTATGAAAATATGTAGCAAGCTTTTTGGCACAGTTTTGCAAGCTCGGAAAACATGCTGTTTAACTTTATAAAAAGAGCACTCCACCAATTTAACATTGCAAACATATACGTTGTTGGACTTGTGTTGGCCAGTTTAATCCAAAAGAATTTGTATTTACTTATTCAGATTTAAACTTTTATTTTTATAGGTAATTTCATTGAGACACAAGGTCTCCTTCTATAGTGAGACCTGGTTGTTTGTATTAAAGTGAATGCAGCAGAACCAGAGATGTCTCCTTTTTTGTATTCCACACATTCTTCTCCCTTGTTGTAACCTTATGGCTATATTACCCACAATGCAAAATTTTGGTTTCAAATTTGTGCTGCATTATGATGGAAACACAACTTGTATCGTAGCCCAAAATTAAAACAGGAAACAAACATAAATACAGTAGTTCCATCACATTTTTTTTACATCATTTTTCAGGTCTGATGTCTCATAATACCCTCCTCATCTGCGATGCTGGAAAATTAGTGTTTATCTTGATGCACCCAAGTGCTAATAATTGCACAGCAGTAGTGGTGGAAATATGCATTATTTCACATTTTCTTTTGCCAGATATTCAGTAATTTGGATAACAATTTTGATGTAAATTTGTCTTAACTTTGTGTTGCTGCTGTTTTTAATTTTGCTGGGTTGCTGTCAATTTACACATGGCATAAACAACAACATAACAATTATATAAATATGTAGCAAAGTCTTTGTTTCCATTTTAAAGTGACTTTGTTGCAGAACAGGCAACCCAAGAGTCCAGTTCTGCTGCAGGCTGTTTCTTGAACAAAGGTCAGAGGTCACAAGAGCTTTCTTGTTAATCTGTGTCCAAATGTTTGTGACAGGCAGCGGGAATCTGAATAAGGCGAGAATTTGCTTTGCAGCATATACAAATGTGGGTAGACTCTGTAATATTTGATGTTTTTTTTTTATTAAAAAAGACTTTAAAAATACAGTTGCACAGCAAGGTGATGATAAAAAAAAGACAGCGGGGGATAATATATGAATCAGTAGGATGTGATAATGGCAGATAGATTTACAGACATGACATGGATGATAGAGCAATAGACGTTTTACTATTTGAATAAATTGTAACTGACAAGTGTAATTTTTTTTTTCTACTTGCATTTATCAAGCTCTTTTAGAGGCAATTTAGATCCTGATGAAGTCCATTCTTCCAAAGTAGACACACACACACACATTTCCACAGACACACACACACACCGAGCGATGTGTAGTGGCAACATACATCTTCATTAGTGTCCAGTCATATCTCTGTTCTCCTCACACTTCGTGGCTCCAGTTTCTTTGTTTCTCCCTTATGAATGGTTAAAATCTCTGAGTATTAACACTCTGTCATATTTAGGCATAATGACTGAGAGACGCTCAGAGGATTGTTCAGTCATATTTCCAGTTAATCATGGTTATGCTTGCTTAACCTCACGCAGGAAACATTCTCCGGAGAGGTAGAAAGATGGAGGCACCAAATGACAAATAAGACTCTATTTCCATTTTATTGCAATGAGTAAAATTTATGGTAACAATTTTTCCTGACTGATGCAGAGTTTGAAGGCAGATAGCTCAGGCACAAAACCAAAGATGATCTCTGTAAATATGATGTTTCAAATGATCTGATGACAAAAAAATCTTTTCACCTCTAAAAGAAACAATACTTCAGTTGGTTATAAGGTACTGCCATGAAGGATAAGTTTAAACATCTTCATCCAATGTCTTTGATGAAAACTTCATGCTTCTTTGGGAAACTCTTCATCTTTATTGCTTTAGTCCACTGTCAATCCCCATTTTGAGATTTTAGGAAATGGTTAAAAAAAATCTCCACAAAGGACCAAATATGCTTAAAGATTTCAATAATGCTTAAAAACTCACAAATACCCAACCCGATCAAGTTATTAACCAGAATAAATGCGGGCATTTTACATTTCTGCAAACCACAGATATTTAGCATTTTGTACATTACTACTGTAGCAGATATGTTGCTTTACATTTCTTTATGCTGTCAAGGTTAAAGCTTTGGTTGCGATGTTATTATCTTTAGATACAAAAACTACTTGGTCATGATTATCTTAAAATACCTGGTTTTGGTGCCAATATCATGGCTAGAAATGCTGCAGTGTGCCACTAAAATACACCTAGTTAATGGCACAATTACTATTGGAAATGCAGTCTGGAAATGCAGTGATGTGTAGCTGAAATGCACCTTCTTTTGGTGCCACAAATTGGGCAGGAAATGCCTCGAAACGTCACTAAAAACACTTGCTTTTGGTTGCACAATGGCCACTGGAAATGCTAAAATAAATTGCTGTTTTGGTGGTACAGTATCCACTGGAAATACTGTGATAAGTTGCTGAAAAACATCCAGTTTTGGTGGCACAATTGCTCCTGGAAATCCTGCTATGTGTAACTAAAACTATGCTTTAATCATGGCCAGTAATGCCACAAAATGTTGCTTAAAACCACCCAGTTTAAGTGTCACAATTGTTGCAAGAAAATGCGTGTAACTAAAAAACACCAACTTTTGGTGTTGCAATCATAGCCTGAAATGCAGCAGTGTTGTTAAAAATCATACGGTTTTGCTGTTTGTTGATCTCGATTAATGGTATGCAGAGGTCTGCAGGTTGGCATCCATGTTGCCTAGTTTCACATCATCCACCATCCTCTTCACTCTTCACCCCGTGATGACAAAGCCAACTCGTATACATATAACTGTAACTACATCACTTTAGAAGCTTTGATATGGTGTGTATGAGAGGTGCAAATGAAACATATTTCTGGTTTGCAGAAACATCTTATTCTTCTGGGGACTGGGCTGGAGTTTCTCAGGATACATAAAAATAGACTCAAATCACACCTCTATAAGGGGAATTATTAACGTATATTCTAGTTTTAACGATGCGTAAGCAATTAGCAAGAACTGCAAAATGACAGATTCAACTCCTCTGCTCCTATACTAGTTTTCATAATGGATGCATAGACTTTTCTATGAACTAGGAGTTTTATAATTTAAAGTTAAAACATGGTTCAATTTTTAAAGGCTCTTAGAAATCAGATTTTGGATCAGACACATTATTATACAGGGAAAGTCACAGTGACCTGTAAGTGACATCAATGACATATTGACAGATCAAAGATGAGAGAAGCAGCTTACCTGAGAAATCAAACAGGTAGAGGAAACACACAGAAAAATAATTTGATAATAATATTTATAGTTTGTAGTGAGCTATTCATGCACTACTTGTTCTTTAATGGTCCTTCAGCAATTTAAAATGCAAATAAGCTGCAATCATTTTCTTTATTCCAAAATTGGAAAATTAGTTTTGAAAGTCATTGTTATTGACATGCAACTCTATCAGCCCCATTCAGTTATTTATAGTTCCTTTTTTTTTTTGTTGTTGCTTTTGGGGCTTTGAAAACTTATTTCCCCTGTAAATATTCAGCACACGCGGCGTGTCTGAATGTTTTGACATCTCACTCCTGAGTTGTTTTGCCTTCAAGACAGATTAGCGGGCTAGTGATTTGCAAACAAGCACAATGACCCCAGTGGATAAGTTCAAGTGGTTTGATGGAATCTGTTTGATTACAGTCATTCCTCTCTTTGTTTTTATGAACACCTCCTCGGATTCTGTTTAATCAGAAGCTGCTGTATTTAGCAGCCATTTATCAACACAATGCTCTCTCCCACTGTTCACTGCTGCACAGATTTCCTCTGTCTCACAGTAAAATGTCGTGAACTGAGCTCAGATTTCACTTGGATGGGGTCTTTATTCAGTCAACCAAAGGCTAACTAGCTAATTAGATCTCAGGCTACCTGCTGTGTTTGCCCTTGAGGAAGGCAGTTGTTTAATACCAGGGAGTGAGTGCAGATTTTGGGCAATGAATGTGTATTTGACTGTGTTTAAGTGAATGTGCATGATTGCCTTCCTGCTTGGATGCATATTGTACTGTCAACTACAATCTTGATGATTAAGATACAAACAGAATAATGTTTGTTCTGCAGCTGTTCTCAGGCATGGTTTTTGTAGTACATTACAGCACCACTGCTAAATTACACAAGAACTTTTTAAGCCACTGCATTGCTCTGCAGAGTTTCTTCTGTCAGGAGGCCACTGTTTGTTTTCCATGTGTAATGGAAAGTTAGCTGATGACTGCAGTGATATAGTATGCCACATGACGTCAGATTTTTTAACCTGTGTATTATGTTTATTTTGATGAGAGAGTGAAAGTTGTACATTTTCTCTGAAAACAGGGGCTTATTTCGAAAAGATTCAATGAATATAGCATCCATAAATTGACATGTTTTTAATAATAAAAAAAACATACATACATACATAAATGAATAAACACATTTGTTTATGTTTTTAATTTTTATAATGACTATTTTTAAGGCCTTTATTGGCTTTATTATAGAGCCCAGGTAACCCCAGGCTGCCAAGGACTCAGCCTATAGGGGCAGGTGAGAAGTCAGCCCAGGTCAGTGTATTAAATGCCCAAATAAATGACAATATCATCTTATATAGAATCAAATTTTGTCATTTCAAGTTACAATTACTTGTTTTTTAATAATTTTACAATTTCATATATGGGTATTTTGTTTTTTATTTAGATATATTTGATGAGTAAGTATTTGTTATTTGTTACAAGATACTTTTTGATGAATTCATGCCCATCTCTGCTTCTGCAAAGCTCTTAAACCTTTTTGTGTGCATTATGTGAGCAAAAATGATAGCTGTTTACGGTGTTGTTGAGCACATATGCAAAACATAACCACATTTGTGATGTTTGTGGCACTTTGATGGAACATCATCTACATTCTATAATACTGATGTACTCTTAAAAACATAACAACTAAATTACAATAAGAAATAATGCATAAGTCAATGTGTTCATGTAAATCTAACTCTCTACAGGTTGAATTAGATGTTGCCATAATGATGTAGTAAGAATTCATTCTAGAATGGAATCCCAGGTCTAGAATTCAAGGACCTGGTAATGATGCCTCAGTGTGTTCACACTGTCTTTGTGAACCAGTTGGGAATTACAAAACACACAGACATCGCAAAAAACGGAGAAATAGCTCTCTAAAAAAAAAAAAAAAATTCAAGATGAGTGACCACCACGAATCCTCAAATAAGTCAAACTCAGTGTGTAATGATCTCCGTCTGGAGGGAACATTTTGCGACGCAATCATCAAAGTTGAGGACATCGAATTTCCAGTCCACAGGATCGTTCTCTGTCAGTGCAGTTCTTACTTCATGTAAGTATATGATTTGAAAATATACATTTGTGACAAAACAAGTTTGGCCTAGAAGAAAGGATACTGGGCCATCAGAAGAATATACAGTATTTATTTTACCTCACAATTCAAAAGTTGACCAATGGTGCTTATTTCCTGACTGTCTACACAGTCAGCATAGTTTCAGTTTTTTTTAAGTTTAATGTTATAATTGTCCTTTAAAAAATATTATTCACATAAAGTTTATTTTGACTCTATCCTGGTTTCTCAGTTCCATCCCAGCTGGCCACTAACATCATTATGATGTTAGTTCACATTAGTTGATATTTGGTTAAATTTAAGTTGTGACATTGGGTGACCAAATATAATGTCAGGACAGCATCTTCTTTGTGTCATTACACATACAGTACTGATGACAGATGATGTAATATTTAATTTCAATTTTTTTTTTAATATTTGTCAAGTAAACTAAATCCAGTGTCTTCTAAACTTCTCATGCCAGTGTCATTTTGATTTAGAATAATGACATTCAGTTGTAAGGTATGGAGAACAAAACCCCACATCTTCAAAACGTCATCATGTTAACGTACATACAACGTGGAATTCTGACTTTGTTAGACATTTAAAATATCCTTAAGTCAATTTTCATTCCAACCTAAATTTAACTATTGTCCAGTGGAAAAAAATCCAGTGTCTTTCTGCATATTGATGTCAGAGGCCAGCTGGTAAACAACAGTTTAAGGAGAGTTTGAGTATGTAGTGTGTTCAGAACAGTGTCAAAATTATATATGCTCAAAAAGTCAGTTATACACCTTGAAAAGCCATCATCATCATTATTATTCAACTTTACTTAAAAGAGAAAATTAATTCCATATGTGAGTTATTCAATAGATTTTATGTCTTAAGTAACAACATGTGTGAGCTAAGTTAAATCAAGACCCTAAATGTTCCCAGGCTTTTATCATATTGTGCCTTAGGTGTGCTATTCAGTGCATTGGGTTAATTAGCTCTAATTTTTTTTTTTAAAAGCTATGCATACACACTATGAAAGACCCTTTAAGTCATATTAGACTCTAGCTGCTGCTTTGAAAAGTTTTTACTGTTATCAGTGTGAAAATGAGAAGAAAAAAACTGTATACAGTCTGTTTTCAATCCTCTGCTTTTCCTCCTGACCCACAGAGCTCTCTTTAAACGCTGGGCAACTCCAGACAAAAAGATCTTTGACATACCGGGCTTATCTCCTGACATGATGCAGCTCATCATTGAGTTTGCTTACAGCGGCTCTGTTTCTGTGACTGAGGACAACGTACAGGAGCTGCTGCATGCAGCCGATCAGCTCAACGTAATGGACGTTGTGCAAACTTGCTGCAACTTCCTGGGAGAGCATCTCTGCCCTGAGAACTGCGTCGGCATCTTTCATCTCACCAACATCATCTTCCACTCCGAATTGCAGCGCAAGGCCTACCGCTACATCATTGATCACTTTGAGGAAGTTGTTTACACTGAAGAGTTCCTACAGCTGTCTGTGCAGGAACTCACTGGCATCATTGAACGAGACGACCTCAATGTGAGACTGGAGAGTACTGTGTATGAGGCCATCCTGCGCTGGATCTCCCACAAACCTGCGGAGAGAAACGGATACATTGCTGAGCTCCTGTATAAGGTATGATAACTTTCTGTCACTACATTTAGTTTAGATTTATCATCAGCAATGGCTGATGGTGTTTAAAAAGCTTGCAAAGAAATAAGATAAAACTGCAACTTCTGAATATACTAAATATATTAGGGATGGGGAATTTGTAGATGCATTGCAATTATCTCCTAAAAGATTATGTCTCAATGCAGAGAAGTCAATATTACGAAATTTCAAAGCCAATACCCGTAAGAGCAGTTTGTATGTATGTAATCAGAGCTGAGGAGTCTCTAATGCCGCTATCAATCATGTCAATCAAACCTTTAATGAGAAAAGCAATCTGGCCGATAGGCGGAGTTTGATACTTTGGTTAACTGTGTCCAGTGTCTGGGTCACAAACTTTCTCAATGTACAGCTAAACAGCACACTGAAATGTGTTTCTGAAAACATTTGAGGCGAGAAATAGAAAATACAACAGAAACTTAATTCGCATTTGACTCCTCAGCCCTCGGTGGCCTTGGTGTTCCACGGTAGATTCCAGCAAATGATGTTAGATATAAAAGGAGGAAAGAAATTATTATTATATATTATTTTCACATTTTTCACATACTATCTCTTTCATGTATTCCTGTGCAAATAAAGAGACATTTTCAGCCAATTATTATTATTTTATTATTATATTTATTATATAATTATATTTTATTATTATTAAAATTATTGTTTTAAGAAAACGTTAAAAATTCAAATTAAAAGCTCTACAGTCTATGAAGCTCAATTAAAGACTCTGTCTTGTTTTCTCCAGGTCCGCTTGGCCTTGTTGAGTCTGGACTATTTTACCATCAATGTGATGTCCAATGTGCTGGTGCAAAACAACGCTGAGTGCCTGTCTAGGGTGAGAGAAGCCCACATAACCTTACAACGCATCAGGGCAAACAGGACCTCTCTGTCTCGTCTCTGCAGCCCCCTTGCCCGGCCTCGCCTGCCTAATGCCATCCTGTTGTCCATTGGAGGCTGGAGCGGTGGTGACCCAACCAACGGCATAGAGGCGTATGATATCCGCGCTGACTACTGGATCAATGTGACAAACAACCACGAGCGTCCTCGTGCCTATCATGGCACCGCTTTCCTCAATGGGGATCTTTACTGTGTTGGCGGCTTTGACAGAGCGGAGCATTTCAACAGCGTGCGCAGGTTCGACCTTAGCTCACACACCTGGCATGAGGTGGCATCCATGTACTACCGCCGCTGCTATGTCAGCGTCACCGTGCTGAGTGGGTGCATCTATGCCATGGGAGGTTATGATGGTCATACACGACTCAGCACTGCAGAGCGCTACAGGCCCGAGACCAACCAGTGGAGTCTTATTGCTCCTATGCACGAACTCAGGAGCGACGCCAGCTGCACAACACTCAACAACAAGGTAAGTGAAGTGAAAGAGATGCTTGGAATAATTCAGATTGGTATGATAGAGAACAGAACATCTTTTCAACATTCAATTTTATATGTGCTGAAAACGAGACTTAGAGTCTGTAAGGCTATAATGCTTAAAGCTGTGGTAGGTAACTTTTTTTTAGCAAATTTGATAAAAAGTTTTCTTTTTTTCGTTTTCTTTCATTTTTTTTTTTAAACTGTTACAATATCCTGACAGTAGCACATGAGGCAGGTAATCCATGTGCCTCTTCTATGGCATTTGCAAGAGTCATTAAAACATCCAATCAGCTGAGGAGTCTCCAACGCAACTGTCAATCATGGCGATCACAGTTTGTGAACTGCAGTCAAACTGTCAAACTCAGCAGTGCTGATCAAATGTAAATCAGGCTTCTGTTACTGTGTATCTACATTGCCTACTTCTTGCCTCAGATGTTTTCAGGAAAATATTTTAGTGCACCGTTTAGCTGTAAAATGAAAAAGTTTCCTCCAGCCGGTAGGCGGTGCCTTGTTTCGGCTTGTATATTTTCAACATGGTGGCCGGGTCACAAACTTTCTCATTTTACAGCTAAACATTAAACAAAATATGTTTCTAAAAAAAATCTGAAACAAAAAGTAGATAATGCAGTAACAGAATTTTGATTCATATTTGATCAGTGCTGCTTAATTTACAGTTTGAGCACAGTTCACAAGCAGTGATTGACATGACTGACATCTGCTCTCTCTGAAACGGCCTGTGATTGGCCAAAGTCTCCTGTTAGGGGCTACATTCTCAAAAACCTGATAACAGAGCCAAGTGGAGGCTGGTGTTCTGTCAAACCACTTAAATTACAATATAATCTAAGTTTATTATGTAATTTTGCTCAGTGATGCCAAACTTAAACCGCCTACCTTAGCTTTAATGCCATCTATCAGATAAAAGTGGAGAGCCACAATTAGTTTTTGACCTTTTGCAGCTGTTTTGAAGTAAGTGGAATAATTGGCTAGAGGGTAGTGTCACACTAAAGGTCTTCAACAACCAATATCTGAAGAATTTATGATGTTATGTGCCTGGAGGTATGAAGAGATGTGTGTGGCGGTGTCACATATGGGGTTCATTTGTGTGTGGATTGGTGTAAGCAGAAAGGTCAACATGTTAAACATTAATGCATGAACTATTTATTATGTATAGCATTGGATATCATTTCTGATATAAGCCTAACAAGTTAATTCAGTGGTTCAGTGTGTAGGCTTTAGGGGCATCTGCTGGCAGAAATGGTATTTAATAACTATGTATTCATAGTTTATAATCAGCTGAATAAAAATATTGTGGTTTTTTTGCCTTAAAATGAGCCGTTTATTTCTACATACAATGCTGGTCCTCTTCAAGGGAGACCACCATGTTCTTCTAGAGTAGCCCAGAACAAACAAATGAAACACTGGTTTTAGATAGGCCCATTAGCGTTTTCATGTCAGCTACTATAGATCTACAGCCTTGGCACATGGAGAGGTTTCAGTTCTGCAACCACAAAGCTATATATGCCAATAAATCCTACACACTGAACCTTTAACGTAATCAAATTTTGAACAGTGTGACTAGCTTGTCTTAAGGTGGTCAACCCCAAGCATTGCATCTTAGACCCCTAAGGCAAATTAGACCTTTTGAGGCCAATAACAATATAGATATTTGAAAGTTAAAAAAAACACACCACAAAAACTGATTTGGATTTAAGTATATGTAGATACAGTATATATAAACCAATCTTTGTTTTTAGCATTAAAACTGTAGTATGTATCTTTTAGAAAAAAATAAATAAATACATGCTGAATCTGTCACTATATTAATAGAGTATAAATGAGACAGATAATTTGTGAAAGATCATTTTCAGTAGTGTAGAAATACTTTTATATTATTTATTACCATTTTTAAGCCAAGAAAAGTGCTAAATCACTAAAAATCCCTGCTGTTTTCTCCAGGTTTACATTTGTGGTGGTTTCAATGGAAACGAGTGCCTGCAAACAGCTGAATGTTACAGCCCAGAGACCAACCAATGGACGATGATCAGCCCCATGAACTCCCGGCGCAGTGGAATTGGAGTCATTGCATATGCAGATCATGTTTATGCAGTAAGTACACAAAACGCTCATTCTCTCACATAGCACACAAACAATGTGAAGTGTTTAAGGATTTGGTCAGCAGTTGTTTTTTTAAACTCAGAGACTTTGACGGCAATCTTTGCCAAAGATGTTGAGAAACTGGTTCCATCTCCATCCCCATTTACATATTTAACCCTTAACACTTTTCTTCCCAAAGGTTGGTGGCTTTGATGGCACTGTCCGTTTGCAGAGCGCAGAGGCATACAACCCCCGGACCGACACCTGGCAGGATGTGGCCTCCATGTTAACCCCTCGCAGCAACTTTGGCATTGAAGTGCTCGACAATCTTCTCTTTGTTGCCGGGGGCTTCAACGGTTATACTACCTCCTATAACGTTGAGTACTATGACGCAATAACTGATGAGTGGAATGAGGCCTGCGACATGGACATTTACCGCAGCGCCCTGAGCTGCTGCGTGGTGTCCGGGCTCCCTAACACGGTCGACTATGTTATCCCTCGTAACGCTCTGCAGTTTTTCCGAACAGGTGATGAGGATGAGTCTGGTGAGTTTGTCGACGCAGAGGACGTGGTCTAACACCTGAACAGTGTCCTTTGCCACAATCCACCCTGGCAAGACCTCAACTTAAAAAAAATAAACTTCATTGAGCATTAAGCTGCTGTTACTCCAGAGGCTTCTTTAACGTTTCAGTTTTATGTTCTGTGAGAAAGGTGCTGTGTCCAACCTGCAGACACAGTAAACAAAATGCAAAACAAAACTCTTTTTATCTGGAAAGTGTGTATGCAATGTGCATGCAACCCCGCCAAAGATGTTTAAGAGTGCAAAGATTTTGTATTCTGCTGTTTTCAAAGACCAACAAAGTGACCAGTCTGATGTTCAATAAACAAAAAGGGTCCAACCAAAGTTCCCTCATTTGGAAACAACTCTTATTCCCTTAAATCAATGTTAAAAAATGTTAAAATTTGGAGAAGGCTCCATATTCCCTCAACAATTTGAGTGTATATTTTTCTGATATTGACCTACATGGTTATATTTAAATAACTTTAAGAATTAAGAAGAATTTCAGTTCACAAGATTGAAAGGGGAGGTTTGAAATATCTCTTTAATACAAGGTTTTATTTTTTCATTTAAACTAAGTTAAAAACAATATTTTATTTTTAGTCCAAAGAGCACTCTCAAGGTGTTACTTAAAGGTGCATGGATGTGACTTATAATGAGTCCAAATATGAACTTTAAGATTTTGAAAGCAAAAATAACAGTAAAAAAAATACTATGTTAAAACAGAAGTATTAACAGCAAATGTACTTACTGTATCAAAAGAAAAAGTATTGATTTTATGTCAACGTGATGACGTCATATCCGTGAAAGTCGCACTTCCGAAACCTTACAGGTGTGTAGTTGAGATCAAAATAAAGGCCAGCTTTGGAGATGGGTGTGGTCCGAGCAATGGGGCCAAATCTACAGAAGCAGCCCCCGCTCACTCACGGTTTGCTGTATCATAGCTAAATGGATCCCTTTAATATAGTCTCTCGTCACTGTTTATTTCTGACAATTTTTGTCAATTTATCTTTATTACCCCCCATAAATGGAGCAGTGCGCCCCTATAGGGAAATACTAATGTGTCAGTTTGATCCTGAACGACCATGGTTTTAACACTGAGACACATTCATTACACTGCATCACTGAGCGAAAGAAATAAGGAACGAAAAAAGAGAATAGAGAAAGAAAGAGAAACATGCAAGATTCAGTCAGAATATAAGTTGGTACTGTTAGATGACTTTCTGTCTGATGTCAAGGACTGGATGTTCCACAATCTCCTCCAACTAAATTTGGACAAAACTGGGATTATTCAGGGGGAAGAAAAGCTTGAATGACTTCAGTCTGTCCTTCTCTGTTTTGCCGCATGCCCCCCCTCCACCCCCTCTCCGTCCCTCTCTCCCTCTCTTAATCTCTCTCTTCCTCTCTTTCTCCACTCTCTTTTTGTCTTTCTCTTTATCTCGCAGACAAAGCATTGGTTGCTCGTTTTTGGGCAGAGTCACCTTGAGTGAGTTGTCTGTGTTTTTTGGGACATCAGCATAAGAATATATAGCATGAATGTGTGCATACTGGATGTGATTGTATACTGTATTTGTTTTTATATCAGAGGATAAACCGTTTCCCTCTTTATTAACTTAAGGCATGGCTGCACTCTTTATTTTGGCTCAGATTTCTGGCCTTGAAAAACATTTTAAAGTTAAAAAAGATCAAGTGGAAGAAGGCAGTTACTCTTTTGTGGCTTCTTCTGACAAAAGTGTAACATGCTTTTCTGCATCTAAAAGAGAGACTTGTTTGGTGTAAAGTGCTGCTTCATTGATAAAATAGTCTAGTCTTGAGTTACTTATTCTCAGGCTTTTTGACTTTATTCATTAGTGGCGTTTGTAGTCAGGACTGTATTTATCTCTAAACCCGTCTTAACACATGAAGGCAAAGCAAAAGGAGAGCAGTGCGTCGCCATGTTGTCATGACTCAGCAGTATCCACCCTGATGGCACAGGCTTTAAAACGTTTATCACATTTAATTCTCTAATGTCCTTTTCAATAGAGCAAAATATATAAAACATAGATTATAAATGCGTATCAACAGATAGACTCTCACTCTTATTCTGTCTTTCTTTTGATTATTGATCTCCTTCCTCCCGGCAACATGTCCTTCATCTCTCCAGTGTAATATCTTTGGGTGTGTGTTCTGATTGTGTGTGTGGTGGTAGAGTGTGTCCCTGCTGCACATTCAAGAAAGAGCAACAATTCTTGGTTTATTTCTCTGACTTCTTTTGGCTTTCATTCTTTGACATTTTTCTCCAATTAAAGTTTCAATGTCAGATTACTTTTTTTGATGTAACATTTGTAAGGACCAAAGAGTTATCTCCATGTCTGAAAAGTCAGTGCGTAAGTACCTTAAACCTGCATTCTTTAAATGGCCAGCAGGGGGTGACTTCACTTGTTGCAAAAAGAAGTCAGGTTGTATAAAAGTCTATGAGAAAATTACGTTAAACATTTCCTCATGGTCTCAATTGATAGTTTCAAGTCTTCTTCAGTACAGTATAATTTTGTCAATTGTGGTCCCCTTCAGAGTTACAACTCCAGAGTTAGTTATTGTTTATAACACGGCTGGACGGCACCTTTCATGGCAGTATGATGCGCCATTGGAAAGTGTCAGTTTGAAAAGCTGCCGGTAGGGTTACGATGTAAGGATTTGGAGAGTCCAACAAACTCCAGACTTTCAACCATGAGCCTGCTGTTTGCTTGACGTATGACTGTAACGCTAAACTATGATGTTTTTTCTTAACCTAACCACGTGCTTTTGTTGTCTAAACCTAACCTATTGCACAAGAAAATTAACGTAAATACTAGGTGTTTTATCAACATGAGTTAGTTAATTTGTTTTTTTTTTAAAGGGGCGGGGCTGTGTCCGTGTAAGAAGCAGTGAAAACAGAAACTGAGGTGTATTTCGAAAAGACACAATGTATTTAACGGACGTGAATTAACACACCTTCCCAGAGTGTCAAAAACAAACTCAGGAGGATACCTAGCATCATTTGTAGACATGAACAGCACTGACCAAGTGGCAATATTTGTCAAGTTGGGATGAAAATGGGATACTCGTAAAGTATAGCCGATACCCAGCAAGTACGTTGGTGCTAAAAACTGTGTGTGTGTGTGTGAGAGAGAGCGAGAGAGAGATAATCAAAACTTGGACTGACTCATTTTTGTAGTAATTTACTTTTAAGCTTTTTTTGGATGTCTTTTTCTACATTATTGTGAACCGTGCCTTTGCTAGCAATAAAACGTACACCTGTCTGCAGCCACAGAGCCTTCAAAGGAATCTTTATTGACAATTGTCAACAGCCAAAATAGTCTGCAGGTACCAATGGATAGTTTTATTTTGTATTTTACACATACAGTGTGAGCACATAGATTGTGATTTGAGGTTGGGACTGAACAGTGTAAACACATGAATTTTAAACTTTGGCTTTACATCGCAGACCATTTCCTTTAACAGTGGGAGCTGGAATGAAACAAGATTTCTGAATTTGGCTCAAAATGTTCAGTGTATGCCCATTTTAAGTGGGCAGATTACCAGAGCAACTTTTACATAAAACCTCAAACATATTAAAAGATAGAAAATGTTGTGTGTTTAAAGGCTACAGTACATGTCTGAAAGGGGCTCATCTGTGCATGCACGTATCTGTAGAAGACATGACGAAAGAGCTTAAACAAATACAGGCCGACAATCCCAACTGTTACACCGCCCACACACACACACACGCACACACACACTGGGGAGGAGCCCTGCATGCACAAAGCACTAAGGTTTTAAAAAAATTATTAGCTAAAGTTGCTTGGCTGATGGTCGATGTTCTAAAAGCCCTGTGCAATACAACTTTAATAGCACTGGCAACAGGGTATGCACACACACACACACACACACACACACACAGAGCCATTTTCTCCTTGCCTATTTGCAATGTCTGGTTTCTCTGTCTCTTCCACTTTCTGTCTCTGTTTCTCCTTCATCCGTCTGCCTGCTCTGTAGCCGAGGGCTAACAGTAAAATACAGCTCCTTGCTCATAAAACCAGTGAAAAACACACAACCAGTTATTGTTCTGTGTGAGCAACTGTCAGCCAACTGACAAACGACACAGAATTAGTGCTTCACCAACACACTTAGATCATGACCTCAACAGTGTGTGTACTTATGCTTGTGTACATGAATAAATTTATATTTGAGTGTGTGTGTGTGTGTGTGTATCTCCTCTGTATCATGTGATTTGTTAATATTAAGCCAAACATACTCTATGTTTCAGTATGTGCCATGTGTTAATGTGTGTGTGAGGCAGAAAGAGGGAGTGTGTATGTGTGTGTGAGCAGCGCCTGAGGGCTTTGTTCTGTACTGGTGCAATAAAAGACACATTAGAGAAAGAGAGAGATTACAGAAAAAAAACATTATCACCCATAAATGGTGTTTTTTTTTTCCTCTCAGAAAAAAAAACAATAAATCTGTGTGGGTGTGAGAAGCAACAGAGCAGAGTTTCACATGATGCATCTGCCTGGAAATCCTGGAAATACAACGATTTACAGCGACATACATTTTTTAAGGAATTTGACATCCAGTTTGTTGTACTGAGGCAAACAACATCTTGCAGCCTCGAGTGTACTGATCGGTGCCCTACGAAAGCTGTGACATACTGTTGATCGCATCAGTTGAGAAAAAAAAAATATCAGAGGAGGTCTGTAGAGAAGAATCTGGAGGATGAAGAAAGAGAAAAGAAGAGGAGGATGGTGGCTTAGAGATAAGGGAAGGAGGACATAGAGAAGGAGAGGGTTAGCGGTGTGTGTATTGAGTAGAGGGTGGAATCAATTTCATGCTTAACACTTGTCTTGCCCTCACAGTGTGTGTGTGGGGCAGGTGTGTGTGTGTTTTAGAGGGGATGAACAGAAACTTGTTTCCCCATTGGAAAGGATTCAATTTATAGCCAATCTATCCTCTGCCCCCCTCTACACACACACACACACACACACACACACACACACACACACACACACAGTAAGACTGCTCCTTCTGACCTCTGTTCGACCTCTGTCTGTTTCCTCTTACCTGTGTGTCAGTCATATGACATCACACTGCTCTGCTTTAGCTCGCTATTACTGTCCTGTTCACCATCCGACAGTTGCACTGGAGGACAAGTGCTTTGTGAAATATTACCGTCCGAGCTGAGATGATTACAAAGAAGTTTCCCAATAAAGTCAGACTGAGGATGAACATCACAGGCAGAGAACAGAGAAGAATTTATCATAACTTGAGGCTTATTTCCGTGGTTTGAACATCACTTTCTGTGGAAACATGTCTATAAAGAAGTCAGACGGAGCAAGAAACTCAGGCAATCAGACAGATTTTAAATAGAGCCACAAGCTAGGCAAACTTATTTGTAGGAGAAAATGATAAAATTTGTACCCAAACTATCTGTTATAACTCCATCATGTTCTAGATGTATTACAAAAACTGGATACTGGACCAGTCGTTTCAGTGGAAATTGCTCTTTTTCTAGTTTGATTGTGCTGTCCAGCCCACTGCACATGTGCATCAGTGTTTCTTGCTCCGAACCTGTCAGCATGTCCAAACACTTTACACTGAGAAGCATACAACTATAGGCTTGTCCAACACACTCTCATTCCCATCTTGTGACTCACCGACACTCAGTGGCCATACATGTAAAATGCTTTAGGTGACCCTCCAGGATCTGTTTTGGATGCTGAGGGACAGCATGTCAATTTATACTCATTAAATCCATTGTGTCGTTTCAAAATAAACTTCTGCTTTGACAGGAAATGTACAATTTTCACTCATTAAATGTATACAGTTTCTTTTCAAAATAAGTTTAATGTAGGTGGAAAACTACAAAACGAAGAATGTTGTAAGATTTAGAAAAAACATCATAGTTTGGCTTATAGGTATGTTTGTTACTAATGTAATGTAACACCACGACATTTGTCACTACCATAGCATGCTACTCTTACAAGTAAACTACCTTGTTATTAAAATAATTGTATGACTTTTAGTTTGACACAGGACATGAACACTGGTCTCCTGAGTTAAAGTCCAGAGTTTGTGTGACCTATGTACGACCCCTCCTGCCCGACCTATACAGACTTTGTCATGCACCAGAAACTTTGGTGCATGACAGTTTTTCTTTATTTTTCCAAAATTAACAGGAATGTTAATGTTAATGTTAATTAATTCCACGCTGCTGATGTGGGATGCCATATGTGCACTTATAATCACACATGAAGAAAGAATTGAATTGAATCTATCAGTCACATTGTCACCAATATCCGGTCTAGCGCGATATCCGATATTAGTTGTGCATTGCAAATTTGAAAAGTTTCCTCTCCGATAACGACTGATGTTAAGATGTAAGGTGGTAGCTTAGCTTATGAGGGACATTTGATCTTTTGTTTGCAGCCTGTAGTGGATTTGCTGTTTAGTTAAGGTTAGTGTTAAGTAGGGCAGTACTGAGTTTGGTCACAGAGAAAAACAGAAGCAAGGCTGACTCAACATGTAATACCCAACTCTCTTAATACATCTTTGCACATCACAGACTTATATCTACTGACTTAATGTAGTTTTGATTGATGCAGAATAAGAAATTAGCATGTTTTCAGTTTGTCTGCTTGTGTGACTGTTCCTTCCTTTTCTGCTGTTGTTTCTTCTTATTGCATGGCTGTCTGTTATGTAGGAGCACAGGTGTCATTTGCACTGGGAACATCCTTTTGTTTCTCTTAATCAAGGCTTTAACAGTGGTTTTCATTGATGTACAAACTTTATTATGTGCATTACTTTTGCATACAGTACATTAAGTACATTACATTACATTCTCTATGCCTGTCTGTGTTGCCTAGCTGACACTGAACTGAGCATTTTTGCCATGCTGTTTTGGAAACAAATTCTTGTCATGTGGCCATTGAAGTGAACTGAACTGAACTGTAAACCCCCCGAGACTTTGATTTTGCCTGGTAATATAAACAAAACTGACTTGACTTCACTGAACTTATCTTGCTCAGTTGCACTTTGTTGTAGTAACATCACCATGTTCCCAGACCCTCAGCAGTGATGGATCTTCCTATAGCCGACATAGGCAGCCACCCAAAGGGAGGGTACCAAAAAGTGCTTTATGTCTCTTAAAAAAAAATAGAATACAGGGGAAATAGTGGAGTGGAGTGTTTGTGGAGAGCATTAGAGAAAGAGAAAATGAACAGGCAAAAGCCACTGGGATGCAGGGAAAAAAACACAAAAAAGATACCACATTGTTTGTTTGTTATCTATTATTGTTATTTGTTAGCTAAGTTGGTTATTTGTTTTGATTTTTCATTAGCTATTCTTGTAAATAAAATGAATATAAAGGGGGGAGGGCCATATGTAGTAGGCCCGGCAGTGTCATGTCCAGAGTTTTGTTTTGTTTTTTGCTGTGGTGGCCAAAGTGGAGCACTGACTTATGCAGTGGTGGCATGAAGTATGCATAGCTTTAATTTACCATTTTTGTCTCTACTACCCATACCTACTGTACTTACTAACACTGCAAGCAAGCAAAATTTATTTATATTGCACCTTTCACAGACACCAGTCACAACGTGCTTCACAAACACAAAAAATGAAAGCAATCAAGTCAAAATAAAACCCAGGTAAAATAAAAAAGTGAGGGTAGATAAAAGCACAGGATTAAAAAATCCAAACTATCACTACTGAAAAAGTCATTTAGGATAAACGACTTATTTCCAATAGACGGTGCATTGATCAGGGCCTGGACTTGAGAGGGTGAAGCAGCAGAGGAGGGACAGAGGAGCAGGACAGCTGGCGGAGGATGGACAGTATGGCTTGTCTGTGATCATCGTCTGTATGGGGAGAGTGACTGGTCTAAGTGGTAATGACAGGCGGGGCCGATGGGGGGAGCTGACGGGCGAGGCAGTTTCCTATGATGATGTGGAGAAGAAGTATCCCAGGGCGGGGTTAGTAGGTGTGTAAACAGTCACTCACGTGGAGAGCATTGCACAGGGTGCTGCAGGTGGACTACATCAGGTTTAAATACGGGGAAACGATTCCAGACTAAGTTGAAGTTGTCAATGAACCGTATTGTGTGAGCTCTACAAGCGGACTGGAGCCAAGTGTGGAGACTAATAATTATAGAGAAACGCCCAGTCCCGCGGGCCAGAGTAGGAAACCGAAATAAAAACACACTTTCGACTACCCACTTAAAAAGTTGAAGACGTTGAAGACGTTTTTGGTCAGCTCGGACTGCTGGCGGTCCCTGTCGTTAGTTCCCATATGAGCAATTACTCTTTAGATCGAGGAGAGTCGGTGTTTACACCGTGTGTTGGGGCCGGCAGGTGAGGATGGTTGTCCCGGCAGGTGAGGGCGGTGGCGGGGCAGACACATCGGACCTCGGTAAAGAGCCATCCGGCAGACCCAGGATAAGAGGGACGTCCTAAGCCTCTGGTCACGGCCTCTTTCAGCGTCTTTATCTTATGATGGACAGAGGAAGTCGATCCCCGAGTTGGCGGCCGTTCATTTGGCTCCATTGGTGAATGGCTAGCTGAGAGGCTAACACCGTTAGCCACCAGTGGCTAAGGACCTCCAGTGTGACTAATCGGAGCCATGGGAGCATCAGCTGGATGGACCGGAGTGTAGTGCGACAGTATTGCATACTGTTTGGAGAGACTAAAAGGTGAGCCAGTCCTGCCCGAGTGTCTCTTTTGGTTGCGGGCTACCACCTCCACCCAGGACTACAGACTGTTTGGCATTGAGCAGGAGGAGAGCCGTGGACAGACTCCCGGAGGCTAGCACTGAAGTCGGCTCGGTGGCCACGTACATGAAGCTGGAGAGTCCTTCTTCTGCAGCTCACACGAAAGCCGCTGAATATCCTCTTTAAGGTCAGCAATCTTCTTATTTGCTTTCCGGTGTGGCACGCTGTCCTCGTCGGGCAAAGCTGGCATGATTTATGTCCAGAAAGTCTCAAATCCACCGTAAAGCTACACCGGCTAGCCTAGCTACCCGGCTAAAAACAAACCAGGCTAGGCTAGCGGTAGCTGAGGACTCGCAATATCAGTCGTGTAGTTATAAATCCGATTACTAAGACACATACACCAGGTAAAACACTTACTTAAAGCGACAAGGCACTAGGAAAATTATCGTAAAATAACCCCTGACATTGAAGTGTCTGACATTCATGGAAATGTTTAATATTTTTGTTTATAGTTGAATTTAAACATATATAGATCTACCAATCACAACACAACAGAGTGACACCACAGAAATGTAAAATAAAGCTTTCAGGCTTCATGTAAGATGTAGTTCCCCAAAAAATAAACAGAACAAACCCAAGTATAAAGTGCCCAAAAAAATAAAATAAATAAGCCTGTGCGAGTAAACTGTTTTAACAATAGTATGGATTTATTTGTATGGCAAATAAGTCAGGCTACTCTGGCACATTACTGCCTCTCAGGATTGAGGCTGAATTACATCTATAAACCAAAATTCAGCGATTTTCCAATTTATCCAAATCAAAACAACCACATCTTCCTTTCATAAGTTACTGTCATGCAACTTTAGAGATACAAGATCTTGCAAAACCACCCTCACTGGGATGTTAGTATTACATGTACATTGGTGTAGGAAAGGTGGCTGCAGGATTTCCTCATCCTCCAACCCTCAGCAGACTTGCACCCAGGGAGAGACTCCTCTATTCAGGCCGTCTGTGCAACAGCCTCCCCTGACAACCCGGGAGGTCAAACCACTGTCAGTCACAGTGATACAGAGAGAAAGACACACACACAGAGAGAGAGAGAGAGAGGGAGAGAGGGAGAGCAAAGTGAATATACAGAGGGGAGATAAGTAGAGAAAGAGGGAGAGTGAAAAGAAAGGGCACATACAGAAGGGAAGTGGTAGGAGAAGAGATGAGAATCCAAATGAATCTTCTTCACCCAACGGACAGACTGTCAAGCTGTGTGTGTGTGTGTGTGTGTGTCTGTGTGTGTGTGTGTGTGTCTCTTACCTACTAATTGAAATGCGATGAGGTGTGAAACACCCCTTTAAAAGACCTATCACTGTGTGTGAAGCTAAATGTGTGTTTGGGGGTTTATACGTGCATGTGTGTGTGCAATGCATATCAACTCCTTTTGACCATAGATACAATAAAGTGTGTGTGTGTGTGTGTGTGTGCGAGTGTGTTAAATGCAAATGTGTGAGTGCCATACTCAATCAGGGATGTACCTGTTTGCATGCAACCTGTTTGTAGCAATTAAATTCATGCATGAGGGCGATAAGCAAATTTGTGTTTGTGTGAGTGCAACATGTATCACACGCAGGTGGATTTGCATGTTTGTCCACGTGCGCACGACAGTAAAGCGTGAAAGCTTGGTATTCCTGTGGATGTGTGCGACTGTGTGAGTGTATGTGTATAATTTCATTTTGCTGTCTCAGCCTCTTGTTAAGGAGCCATTTAGAGCTCAGGTTGAGTTTCGTCAGTGCCTCCTGACACCTCTTTCCTCCTCGCTGCCTCGCTGACTTCCACCGTCTTTTCTCCATCTCTGTCTCATTATCTCTGTCTCTTCCTCTGTCCGTCTTCGCCCCTCTCATCCTCTGTTCTCTCCTCTCAGAATGGTTACTGCACTAAACTAAGGAGCTTATGTGAAAATTTTCAAACCAGTTTAATATTAAAACACTGGACATTGTGTCCCAACAGAAAACTAGTGCCTGACTATTGCATAACATCAGAGCTCTCTGTCCACATGCATTAAATATGCACTTCTGTTATGTCATGTAAACAAACCACATAGCTATTAACTGAGCCATCGAGATCAGACTGGAGACGTAAGCACTTAAAATATAGGCGAAGAGCGTAATTACTATCTTTCTACATTTGTAACGCGTTACTTTTTTAAATCAGAAGACACACATTTTATATTGTGATATTTCCTGGAAATGTTATACAGTATAGCCAACAGCAGGTAGCCTAGCTTGTTTTTGGCTCTAGTCATTTAGCTCACCAGCGACTTTTAGTACCACAGCGATCTTTCACCAGCTAGGTGAAATTGTTTTTAGTTTTTTTTAATAAAATAAAAAGATATTTTGTTGATAATTTCTCATTACACCTTCATGAATCAGCCGTTCCTTGCACATGAGATCAGATTTGATTTGATTCGATTCGATTCGATTCGATTCGATTTGATTCGATTCGATTTCACTTTGCAGTCAGAAATAATTCTGAAATGTGTCCCGTGTCACATGATGTCAACTGTTAACACATACATTCAAAAAATACAAACAACACATAACCAAACAACAAAATCATACAATAAAGACCACAAATCACAACAGACATGACCGAAAGTGGATGCATGAAACATGTTAGTCATTACCTGTTAGTTTCGGTGCACATTCGGACAGACTGAGGAACAAACGAGTTTCCCGACCTGTTTAGTCAAGCGTGTAGGACTAAATCGCCTGTGTGATGGCAAAAGCGTGATTGCAGCGCTTAGCGAATGACATAAATAAATAGACACATGCCGTCTGAAGAAAGTTTATCTCAAATGGTGTTTGCAGCCCGTTCGGACACCTTTTTCGTTAGATTCAAAATGTTGTCGTATTGATGCAGTTTTAATTTTCTTGAGAGACTAAAGGCCTTTGCACGCTGAGTCCATTTTGATATTGTCTCATGTCTAAAAATATATATGACCTCATGTTGTGCCACTCATGTTTGCACACTGACTTCGAAACTTTCATCTGTTTTTTTTTTTTTTAAAAGTTTTTCGCTACAGCTTTGATTTTCTGCGTTTTTTTGCATCCTTTAAAAGCCTCCGGAGAGTTGTCTGACCTAGAATCAGTGAAGAAAATGTGGCGACGGGACAGATTTGCAACAAGAGAGAGGAGTGCAGCATCATTTCATTACTCAGATTGCCTAATTTCAACTGGTTAGATAGTAACATTCAGGTGGATGATGATGACGAGCAGGAGGATGAGGACCACACACAGAAAGAGAGAGTGAAAGTTTGACGATAGAGATGGAGGACAGCTTCCTTTGTGCAGCAGCGGTGCCAAATACAAGAAACAGGGAGAGAATGGTGACAGTCAGGAAGCTGCTTCCGGTGGACAGAGGCAATGGAGCAAACATTTATTCACATTTTGTCTCGTATTGCAAATTTTCGCAACAAATGGAACAATGATAGCATCAGAATCAGAGTGCAAGGATTCTGTGCGCAATTTTTATTCGAACGACAGTTCAAAGGCTCCTCTTGTCACCCCAAAAATCACATGAACTTTGAAGTAAAAAGAAAAGCCTGGGCTGCTCTTTCCCACCGACCTTCATTGAAATTTGATCTCCTTAGCATTGCCAACACCAACCTCATCTCAGCAGGTAAATTGCATACGGCCTGTCAGACATTAGTGGTTCTTCTATATTATATTACTCACATTGTCATATTTGCTTTACTAATATGATATGAGTTGGATTTAACACCGTGAAGCCTCCTTTTTAATTTGCCAGAAAGTGTGATAACGACAAATGCCGGTTCAGTTGGTTTGCATCACATCAAACAGGTTTAAGCTTGTTCAGCAGACCGGACAGGCGAAACTAGAAATTGATCCAACTCCACACTATGCAATATTTTGCTTGTTTATCAGTGGGTTGTTTTATTAGTAATAAGTAAAAACATTTTTAGCTGGAAATGGATATAAATATGTTGAAAAACAACCTGATCTTTTGAGAAGTTTCCGGCTAAATTATGCAGTACATTAAAAATAAAGCAGAAATAACACCAGTCAGTGCAGGGATTTTTTTTTATTTTTATTATGCACCCTGTATGAGTTTTCACTCAACAGTGGGAATATTTTGGCTAATTACTAAAACAGTTTTTGCTGTGGTAATTGATGATATTCAGTTGCAGTTCGGTCCTCTAGGAGTGTGTTTATGACCGTGTGTTTGTGTGCAATTTAACAAACACTACACTAACCTAATGTGTGTTATGTGTGAATGTGACTGCATTGCTTAAAATGTAATTTAATCTGCATGTTTGCGACTTTGCCTGCACACAGCCTTTGTGCTGCAGGTGTTTGCATATAGATGTTCATGTGCGTGTGTGTGTGTGTGTGTGTGCGTGCGTGCGTGCGTGTGTGCCTGTGTGCGTGTATGTGAGAGAGAAACCCTCTATATGTTCCCTATCAGATTGGTGAACCGTGATATTACACTCTAAGCTTATATACATATTCATCCATTTGCACACAGACATTGAAAGTCACTTGCCCTCTGAGGCCCTATTAAAACTACACTGTGATATTATCGGGCATAAATATCCATATTTTGAAAAAATATACATACAGCACAGATATTTTTTTCAGTGAGGTAAACATGTCCCAGGCCTGGAAGGTGTCATAGCAGCTGTGTCTGCTCAAATTACAACTAGCTCAAGACATACATTTTTATCTCTCATTCTCTCGGTTCATTTCTGCACTTTAAACTGAGTGATTACCAAGGGTTTTACCTGAAGATCTGAGATTATGCGCATACATAGTATGCACTTGTATCATTTGACTGTCGAAGTAGAAGCAACAAATTAACAAATTAAATCTGTACTCTTGTGCTGCACGGTCACTCTAATACCATATTACCCCTTTCCAGCTAAAATGAATGCATGTATATGTTTTTTTAAATGTGGGGAAACCTGTAAAAATAGGTGAAAGAGTATTTCCCATAGTAGACCATGAATATGCCTTTCTGCTTTTTTTTCTTTCTGATTTGACGCCACAATGGGCCTGTAAACAGGTTACTAAACAGTAGAAAGCAGCGTGGAGGCCAGTGAAAATGTTATGGTGTTTACATCTTTTTTTTATCTTTCATATTCAGTCTCTCTTTTAAACTCGGTGCATATTTCATTTTTAATGATGTTTCAGCACTGCTTGGATGGAGATGAATGGTGTATTGTGGCAGCGCATTATTGCAATTGTCTGGCAAAGGTGCTAAAATTTGCGTGTCCATGGAGGTGTTGTATTTCCAACACTGCCAATAGAAACGGATGATAGTTGAAGCCGATAAAATAATCAAATAATCAAATTCTGATAGTGAAATGAGCCATTTCATGGGGGCTGTGATGCTCAAAAACATGTATCCACTAATTTACAGACAGATCTTTTGTGATGTAAGTCAATGGGAAAAAGTACTTTTGTGCCACATAGTATCACATGACAGTGTGATTACACTGTTCAGCCACTACAAAAAATGGCTTCTTAGTGAGTATGAACGTATATAGCATGATTTAAGGTCATTATTAAACATCATAGTGTTATTTGACTTTATGAACCTTAATGCAAACTACTTTAGAGTCCAGTGAGCTGTGAAAGAGTTTTACAAGTTGCAGAATTGAATGGATCCAGGTGGAAATGCTCATTTGTGAAAGAGGATATGATTTTTTTTCAACCAAAACTAAAGACTCCCCATGAAGTGCACTCAAAGCTTCCCCTTGCATCTTGGCAGACTGGGCAGATCACAGGACGTGCCCTTTTCTCCTCTCCTTTACACCTCAGCATGTTACATCAGATATGAATAAATATGAGACGTATCACCTGAAACCTATTTCATCGTGGGATGAGCTTTGAGTTTTTAACCACAGGGGATGTTACAGGTGTGAAGGCATATCTTAGTCAGTGATGATATAGTATAACATTGTTTTGAGATGAGATATAACACGTAAAAGTGAAGGACAGAATATTTTCACTCATAATGAAACAATGGTTTACCTTAAACAGACTCATTCAGTTTTGTGTTCAAAAACCAAAACTCATCTCAGTCTGGATTATTTGTTATAACATGTAGGAAAATGTAGGACTAACGTATCAGTGTTGATGCTCACTGTGTAGGTTGGAGTTTCACAGCACTTTATGAATGATTTAAAGTGAAAACTACATAGGGGAAAGTGTATGAACTATTTATACCCCTCATCTGCTGAAGGCTAGAAGGTCAGACATCATGGGAAACAGGAATTAGCATATTTAAATGCTTTGGAGCAATAAATAAAATATTCTTTATGCATGGCCTTTCTTCACATTTCCTGTCTCTTGTTTCTTTTTCTTTCTTCAGTCTTTCTTATGCATAAAGATGAAGTTCATTTTGAAAAGTTAGTTTGTTTGTGTACTAGATTTCTGGTTATTAGTTATTGTGTCACTGCAGCTTTTGGTCCTGGGGTCCAAGAATGCAGCATTTTTAGGAAATCAACTCAATTGATGACATAAATTTAAGTCATCACAATACAGAACACCGATATTAGAAGTCAGTTGGTTAGCACCCTTACACTGACATGACATATAACACCACTTTCTCACATTCAACCTTTATTTATAAAAGTTGGTTCATTTTCATATTTTAAAGGTCCAGTGTGTGGGATTTTGGGTTATCCAATAGCAGAAATAGAATATAATACTCTGTTTTCACTAGATTGTAATCATCCAAAAATAGGACTTGTGTTTTTATTACCTCAAAATGAGTCGTTTATACCTACAGTACATACAGTGCGAGTCCTCTTCTGCAGATTGCCAAGTGGTTCTAAAGTAGCCCAGAACACATGAATCAAACATTGGCTAAAGAAACGGACATTCGAGTTTTGGGGTGGGCAGCTGTATTTTTCCTACATTTGATGCATGAGAAGTTTTAGTTCCCCAACCTAACTGCTAGCTGTAACTCTATCCTACACCTACCACATAGAAAGAAAATCGTTTCTACATATAACTGTTCACAACAAGGTCTGTGGATTATCTCGAGTAACCATGAGGTCATGATTTCTGGAGAGAGACGTTGCTGTTGAGTTTTTCAAATGTATTTATTTTCTGATGCTTTGGAGACACAGGCCTAGTCCATCTAGTTCCATTACATTGGAGAGGAGGCAGAGATGTCACCACTCAACACTCGGCAACTCACACCAAAACAATCTAGACTGATAAATACAGGTGAGAGTAAAATTATTTTAGATTTCGTGGTGAACTGGTCCTTTAACAAACAAATAATGTTCACCATCTTTGTTTAGTTAGCATGCTGACATTTGGCTGATTATCACTCAACACAGTTTAACTGAGACTGGTGGGAATGCCATTAGTTTTGAAAGTATTTCGTCATAAACCAAAAAAATTGCCTGATGATGGCGATATTGGGAGTTCTCCGGAGATATTACAAATGGTGAGAATTATATCACGTTTTGAGATTTCAATTAAAACCAAAAATGTCAACCTGTTGAGGAAAGTTAGGACATTGCTGAAGTTAGTGGGGTACATCCTCTTGGTGAACATAGATATCTGTACATTTGGACCAACTGAAGGACAAGGCTAAGTCGTTACATTGTATTAGTTGTGATTTTAAGATGTGGTGAACACTTCAGCTGTAGATTTCAATAAGACCTGATTGCGTGGGTACAGCTCTGTGTTCACAACATTTCTAATTTCTTTAATGCGTTTCCTCTTTGATTAAACCCAATTGTGATGCTCCATCTGTCGCAGTGGATCCATACTGCTTCAGTCTGCTGTAATGTGATGTAGAGTATAACACAAAGTGAAATAATGCTAGTATGGATTTCATAGATGTTTGTACAAAACACACACACACTCACTCACACACACAGGCAGTAGCTATTATAGCTAGGAAACCTTCGTTTCAGGTCCAGTGAATATTAGAATTAGTATCATTAGTGGACCAAAGGCAATGTAAGAAAATCAATATCTTTAGTAGCAATAGGAGAAAATCAATCACCTTTAAATAGGAGGTCATTTGTCTTTAGAGCTAAAGTCCTGGCAGATGGTAGCCAATCACAGTCAATGGGATCCTCCATGTGGCCAACGGCTTAGATCACTATTGGCCACATGGATCACTAATAATGTGTTATGAAGACCGTCTTTAGTATGAATCATTGATGATAGCGTGTAATGGTTAGCCATGCTAAATTTACTCTGGCGCTAAGGCTAATGTGTTGTTGTTGTTCACTGAAGTCAGCTGAGCGGCTGTGGGTAAATTAGATAAATGTCTGACAAAAGATGATTTGAATCTAATTCACGCTAACATGCTAAACTAACATGGTTAATAACCTGCCTAAAAATCAGTGTGTTAGCATATTTAGTGTGAGCACGCTGATAACAGCATTTAGTTCATATTACAGGTCTGTATGAGTGCAGCCTCACAGAGCAGAATGGCTGTAGGCTCTTTGCCTTGTTAATGATGACAAGATAGATTTAAGACTAATTTATTATGTTTAGGAACAGTGTGTAAGATTTAGGGGGATTGTGAGGATTGCAATTTGCAACAAGCTGAAACTTCTCCAGGTTCCCTCAGCGTTCATTCTTCAAAAGGTTTTTACCAGAGGCCGAAATATCCACAGAGGTCTCTTCATCTCAAAAACAAACAAAGGGTTTTCACAGAAACCCTTAGGGGTTCCTCAGTATATGAAAAATGTCACTGTATTACACGCTATTTTAGAGCAGTGAAATTGCATAATTTCATTGGTAACTGTTTGTTTTCTTGCACTTTTGCTTGTGATACCTAAAGACTTTTGTCAAATGAAAGATAAGCAGAAAACCATAAATACTAAACATTGTTACAAAACTTAAAGGAGGAGATGTGTTTTGCACAACCAGTTTTATTTCACAATTACCTTACTCCTGCTTGAAAATCTTCTAGTAAAATCTTAAATTAAGGTGTTTAAAAGCGGTAAAACACTAAATAAAGCCATCTCACGTGACAAATCACTGTTTCTCCTGAGATCTCTTGCATATTATACATGGGCTGCTAGCCAAGTACCTGCTAATATGTGCTCGCTTTTTTTCGGATCCAGATGTTCAGGGTTTTTTTTTTACCGCGAGCCAAAAGAAAAGGTGAAAAAAAAGAAACCAGGTGATTAAAAATGATAAAAACACTAAATAAAGCAGTCTCACGTTATAATTCAGTGTTTCTCCAACGTTGTTTGGCACGTTACAGATAAGCCGCTAGCCCAGCACATGCTTATGTGTGACCAGCTTTTTTTTTTTTAATTAAGATCCAGATGTTTAGCAGGTTTTCAGAAGGACTAGGTCAGAGTTAGTACGACAATCTCATTGCGGAGGTGCTGATAACTACAGTAGCCGGCGCAAAAAAACGTGAAAGGCTTCATCTAGAGTCAGCGTTTGGTTTGTCCATTCAGGGCTGCCGTAGAAACATGACAATCATCATAAACAAGGATCTGCTCATTATGTCGATATAAACAGCTCATTCTAAGGTAACAAAATCACATCAGCTCTTATTTTCAGGTAATTATACACTAAATAAAACATACTTTTTATATGATTATCAGTATATCCCCCCAAATCCTACACACTGGACATTTGACAGGAGTTTAAATTTACATATCAAACTACTGCAAAGGTTTGTTTTCACATACTCATGTACCTATAAACAAGCTTTTATGTAGAGACTTGTATAATCTGCAGCAACGGCATGTTCGGCAGAAAACACAGAGAGAACTAAACCAGTTTCTCATACTGTAGTTGAAAAATGTTGACTTTTAGCCAAATTCTGTTTGGGAAAACAAGCTGTTCAGTGAAAAGAAATCACAATACATCAAGACAAACTGTGCCTGGGAATGGCTGCAGTCTCCCGTGTCTTACAGTTCTCCTTTTATTTTATACAATCTAATTGATTAAAGCCACAGTTGCACTTCAAGAAAACATGCACGCGCTTAATTAAATTGAAAGTTAATCCATTTGTGTCTGTCTGGTGGCAGCAGCTCGTGACATTTTGTGACTTGTGCGCATACTGTACATTTTCTATGCTTTTTTTTAAGTGCTTTGTTTTTGCTCATGGTGCTCATTGTGGACACTTATGTTACTGTACAGTTCTTGTCATTAATTTACACAGTTTTAAAGGTTCAGTATCACCATGTAAATTATTACAGAATACTGATTGGCCAGTTAAAGTGGTAGTGTAGTGGTTACAATCATCAATAGGGAGCAACATCTCATTACGTTTATCACATAATTTAAAATAGCATACTATTAAACGTTATTGCATTCATTGTATCGAAAACGGCTTGTGTCCAAATTTACAACCTTAAAGCCTTATTAAACAAAACGTTGAGCTGCGTGATACAGCAAATTAAAAGTGATTGTATTTAATAAAACACATTCATTCACACATATTTACAACATTCACATCCACCTACTCACACTGTGTCGCAAGGTTAAAGACATTGCCCTGACATCAGCTTCCCTGTTCATGTATGACACCTCACACAAGCAATTAAAATCACGCACACACACACATACACACACACACAGTCACTCGGTGATTTTGACCTCTGCACAGTCTCGCCACAGGGTAAAAAATGAGAGAGGGAGAGAGCGAGCGTTGTAAACAATAATCAGTTGCAATTTTTTTATGCTGGAGGCAAATAATCTTAATGAATGTTTTACAAAACGCTAATTAACCGTTTATTGAGTAATGAAAGCACAAGGGCCAAGAAGAACATTTATGAAACTTTTACAACTTATTTTATTATTACTGTTAACTAAAGTGTTCACTGTGTGCCCGTTCTGTTTCTGAGCATGATGAATTATCAATATGCTAATGATTAGTTAATAATATAGAGACTGGGGCATTGAAGGGCTGTTTTATAAGCACACCAGGTCATGTGAAGAGGCCGTAAAGATCACTCAGAGGGAGATTATGGCTTTTGTGTAGGGGCTGCTTTTAAACATACAGTAGTCGTAAATGGTTTATTTAAAGGGTCACTCTATTGATTTTACACAAAGGCTAAAGGTCAGTTTGGTCATCTTTAAAAGGACTGCTCAGCCAATAAAAACAGCCGTATAATGGTCCTGTGGCTCTGGAGGAGCTTTATGGAGTATGAGAAAATAGCCCTGATGATGTCATAGTGATGTCATCAGGTTTGTCTCATCTTAATCCCACAGATTACTTTTTCTTTTTTAAAAATATATTTATTTATTTTTTTTACAAAGAGTTTTAAGAGACTACGTAACAAATCAGGGTCATGGAGTTGGCCAAAAGAGGATCAAACGATAAGACAATATCGAGTTGCATTGTTCTCAGGATAATTTGTGGCATCAGTTTTGACAGTTAGATTTGTTGTCGGCATGCATACACTCTAAATTAAGATGGAGAACATGGTAAACATTCTGCCCACTGACATTAGCTACTAGCTAAAAGCAATGAAACCTGGCTATGAACTGTTGTGGCTGAAATACATAGGACACGGACGTGACATGCTATGGTGGCAGGGTGCAAAGCTTCTTTGCGGTGCTTGTGGCTTTCATGGTCAGTGTAGCAGCTTCAGTTGATAATAATGGATGTGCTCTGTTGCGGGCATACTGCAGCAGAAGCATCGCACCGCTTTTTGTGTCATATATATTTCTGCTGTTAGACATAGGGCTCATTTATACTCAACGGTGGATACGTATACGGACACGGGTGGAGACTTCTGTCTGTACTCTGCATTCTCCTCAGATCAGTACTGAGCTTGGTAAATTAGCTTCTAGTGTTTTTGCACCAAATAAATAGAAAAGTTACAAGAGATGTTGAAATTAGACAGGTATGTGTTGGTACATAATTTTAATGATAGCAGATGTGGTTATTGTACAGTGCTCCTGCTTTGATTACTTCACAGACACAATAGTTTTTATTGTTTTACTGCATTTTAGTGTTTGTTTTTTTCTTGTTGATTTTGTCACGTATCCTTCATCAATGGCAGATTTGTTTGTTATTTAACTTTTTAGTATTTTTAATTTTTTTATTGCTATTTGTAACTCTTTACAGACACTGCTGCTAGTTATTTGTCTTTACGGACTTCATCGTATTATTGAGATTGCTATCATCTGTTTTTCATCCTTTTAGCCTGCTGAATGTGAATTCGGGGCATTGCCGTAAAAGATCTTAATGCTCAGTGAAGTTTCCCATGATACACAATGATTTGATTATTTCATCCATATTTTCAGAGTTTTCTGGAAGCTTATAGATACAGACCAAACAGCGCAGTACCACTGGAGATGGCAGCGGTGTAGCGTAGTTCAAGCAACATTCAACCGTAGGAGACCACGAAAACTTTTCAAAAATGGCGCAGTGGAATGAATTAATAATATAGTGAGAAGAATTCTCTGTCCACATGTCCGATATATTTATTAGCCGCACAGATGTTAAAAGATACATAATTACAATAATTAATTACAATAATTACAACCACCAGAAGTAAGAGGGTAGTGATGTTTTATGTTTGATATGGACATATTCTATTTCATATGTAAAGGGAGTATAAATGAGCTCTTAGAGAAGTGCAGTTTTAAATAATGAGAATACCTCTTTAAAATAGGGTTGACATGTAGAAAATAGTAACAAACTGTAGCATTTCTTACTACAGCATGTCCCTTGTTAGACAGTTGGCATCAGATTGTTCAGCTTAAACATCAGTCATCAAAAACAAATAGGCAAGTGGATATTTGTTACAACAAAAATCTGCCTCGATAAGAAAGAAAATAGGCATTTCAACACATGACTTTTTTAAACTAGTTTTTATTTAGGAAGTGAAACAAAAATGCCCAGTGTTGTCTTTGTGCTTTACATTGTTTCAAACTGCCGCTTGAGGTCCAGAAAAACCTCAGAGGAAGAACTCAAAACAAAGCAGGAAGCTCCAGAAAATTCATCACCACCACCATCATCATCATTTTCGTCACTGTCACTCTATACAGATCTGTAGAAATAATCAGACTCCAAAGTCACATCAGTGCTTATTTACAAGGCCTCTTGCCACAAAATAGTCGAGTTTTCATTCACTCTTAAAAAAGGTGTGGTGAAGACACTCTCGCACAAATATGTTGGAAAATGACACGTGTTTATTTATGCCATGTGTCATTTTTTAAAACATATTTTCATGTGTTATTTAAGGACAGCACAGCCTGTGTTATTTCAGCATCGTTGCTGTTGTTTTTACCTTTGATTTATCATAGTAGAAAAAGGAGAAAGAGGTTGTTATTTCTACATACAAGGCAATGTCTACCTGAATCTAAACTCTTTCATTGTGCTACTATCTTTGAACAAAAAGAAAGTTGTAAGATATAATTCGTAAGAGGAAGTGCTTTTATATAAGAATAGGTAAACTAGCTTGTGGCTATAGTAGGCTACAGTAGTTCATAGTAGAATCTAAGTGTTTGTCGATGCACTCTGGTGCTGAAATATTGACCATATGTCTCCTCTTCTTTCTCAACAATCCTTATAATTGCATCTGGGATCGCCACAGCAACCTCACAACAGCCAGAGATGATGAAGAGCAAAACAACCTGATATTGTTCAGGCGGTTTAATGAGCGTTGTTCGCTCTTGAGTCCTCACATGGAGGTTGTGAATTAATGTAGAGCCGAGGAGTAAAACGGATCTTTTGACGGGATTCAAACTGTGAAGGGAGCTCACTGATTTTGACCAACTTACAGGAGGAAATGTTTTCTTCAGCACTGATTCAAGGACTACTGAGGGTCAAACAGTCCCACGTTCAGCCGCTGTTGTAAAGTTGTGTTTCACTTCTTCAACAATTAAAAACAGGACCATACAAAGTACCAAAACTCGCAATCGTTCTTTCTGTTTTCATCCATGTTTCAGCACCAGAGGCCTACGGTAGTACCTTCTACTTTCTACAATATCTTAGAGTAATAATACGAGGCAGGCAGTGCATAAACCATGTACAAAAAGACCCGTCCCGACCCAACCCAGAGCCCTCCACCTAAAGGAGTTGTGCCATCTGTGTGAATCCCTGGAAGCACCAACAGCTGTGAATGCTTACATTGTCAACAAGCTAATGATGCCAAGACTGAATTATAACTAGGAGGCAATTATTTTAGATAATTATACATACTAAATCAGCAGAGATTGGAAAACTGACTCTGCTTATTTGATCTGGTCAAACACATCAGAAAACCCATTGGAGAAAGCCTCAAAGAATCACAACAGTGTCACACTCCCTCTTAATACTGAGCTCTTAACCCAACCCTCCATATTTAACACTAACTTGGTTTACTAACTCCCTGAAATTTCATTTCTCATAACTACATAGAATAGTGGTACTTGAAAAAAATCAAGATGTTACAAGCAGTTATGACTCACGTATCTTCAAAAAATATCATGCATTATTGCTCTATTGGATATGAATGAAATATTGCCCAAGACAGAAATTTGCTTAATTTGCCTGTTATCTAAGAGGTTTGGCAAAATATCCCAAAGATTCATAAAATTGGCATAGATTCCATTATTAGGCTATTGTTACTTTTTTGCATGCAGTTATAATTAAAGTGGCGGACAAAAGTAAAAAGGTAATTAGAAAGTGTCAAATGCTTTGGCATATTCGTAACAAAAGGCAAAATATAACAAAGTAAAGTGCAAAATCAATACATCAAAAACATAACAATAAATAAATAAATTAGGCAATAAATAGACACATAAAAAAGACCTCAAAGCTGAATACTGTGTGGCCCACTGGCAACAAAAACTCTAATTTACAACACTTGAGAAAGGTTTGACCTTTTAGGAAAATCAGGACATTTTTAATGTCTGGATCCTCGACAAGTAAAAATAAATAATATCAGATTTAAAATGCTGTTTGTTAAGGAATACCCTGGTGGCTCAGTGGGAGTTTTCGGCCTTTGAAATCCAGTTTTTCCCCCTCACTTTCCACTGTATACTGTCAAGTAAAGCACAAATGCCAAAAAACTAACTAAAAAAAACAGCTTGTAACGTGTCCATTTAAGAAATTGGTTTAAAGAAAAATCACCAAAAAAGCTGCACTTGCCACACCTACCGCGTTATGGTAGGTTTGAACTTTATATTTCCCTCACAGTTGGGTGTGGTTGTGTCAGTGGCCAGCACAGTATACAGTAGGCAAAGCATGTCACTACTGTAAAGGAAAAACTTGACAAGTATTTTGTTTACTTGCAGGGAACAAATGTCGTGTGCTTTTTTTATTTTTTGATTCTGTATCTCCTTAAAAATTCAGTCCAAGGTCAGTTTCCCCAAACACAGGATACCAGATGTATCCTTAGATTACGAATGTTTGTTTTTTGTTTTTTAAAAAAAGCAGTAAATATGAAAGTTCATCGAATCTCTTTGCAAGAAAACTGAGGATGTGATTCATGCTTTTAAACTCCTGTGATATTCCTGTCACGGAGAGACAGAGAGATAGGAGAGGAATTGTGCTTCAGTGTCGTTTCATCATGTGTTGGAAGGGGGAAAAAAACGAGGGACGAGGATAGAAATGGACATAAATAGATCTAGGTATCTTCAAAAATGATGAGCTAGATGTGCTGTGCTTTATTTATCTTCACAGATCCTCAGAAGTATCTTATCGAAGCAGGTGGCAATCTAAATCAAGCATTGAAACCTTTTCACTCCTCTCCCAGATGAGGAAGGAGGAGACAAAGAAGGGATTGGAGGGTCTTGATAAAAATGGACATGTCCTCAATCTATTTTTGCCGTTTGCTTCATGATCCAGAGAAAACACTCCTGCCTCGCAGTGCTCAGGCGTACTGGTCTTGTTGTTGGGGAAGCAGGAAAAGGAGGGAGCGAGGCCAGTAAAATCTGATTTAAACAAACAAAAAAGTCAGCCTTCGTGAATCCATCACTCTCCCAGTGAGCTCAGAGGGGAGAAAGCCCCCTTGAAGCACGCCGACTCGTAGTGCTTGTTCAGGTAACTCTTGAGCGCAAACGTCTTGTCGCACCGTTTACACTTGTAGTGCTTGAAGGCTGAGTGCGTCTGCATGTGAGCGCGCAGGTTCGACCGGTCGGCAAATGCTTTGCCACAGTGCGCGCACCCGAATGGCTTCTCGCCCGTGTGCGAGCGCATGTGGCCCTGCAGCAGCCAGGGTCGACTGAACGCTTTGCCACACACGTCGCACTTGTGCTTGAGGTCGTGGGTCAGCAGGTGCATGGCCATCGCAGGCATGGAAACGTAGACTTTCCCACATGTGGGGCACTTCTTGGCCATCTTGCTGTCTATGCTCCTGTGCGTCTGTTTGTGCCGGCTCAGGTTGGAGGACGTGGCGTAGGTTTTGCCGCACTCGCTGCAGGTGTGCCTCTGAATGCTTCCTTTGGGGTTTCCTGCAGATTTTCTCCGTGATCGTCCGTCCATGATGAAAAACGCGTCCACCGTGTAGCCCTCGCTCACGGCAGCGTCCCCGTTGATGTATCCACCAGCTGATGATGAAACCTCGGACCTTGGGCTGTCCGGCTGGTCTGAATCCCCGTGGATATCACCATGGATGCCTGAATAGGTGTTGTCAATGCGGCCATAGATGATTGACGGGTGACCAGGGGAGGGTACTTTTGAGATGACAGATGAGTCACTTCCCACCACGTCATCGTAAGGAGATGGACTCAGATAATCGCTGACGTAGCCTGAAGAGAGAGAGGAAGAGGTTAATTATTTGACCACAACAGGGATTGATTGGAAATTAGAAACTGATTGATTTGAAAATCTTTACAGAGAAGCTACAGGAGAGCTCCAAAAGTGCAACCAGAAAGGGAAAATGCATACCTAAACGAAAATCATTATTTCCTGTGACATTTGAGTATTAACAAGCCTCTCCATAACAAAATCCCACAGCCTGGTTGCTAGGTTTCATACCTATCATATCAACATTTCAAAAGTGAAGTAATATATAACTTAATGTATGTGTATGTATGTATGTATATATATTAGATGGTGGATGATATGTCTGAAGACCACTGTTCAAATCCAAAGAACAATGTCTCCCCCTACGACCCTTCGCAGCGTTACTTACAGTATATGTGGCACCATACTTGGAAATTTTTGTCATGGAACCTGGTGTTTTAGCAGTACATCACGATATGTGGCATTGAACCTTGGATTTTACCGAACTTGGGTGTTTTTAACTGACACATCAGCGATTTTCCCAGCAGCATTTGAGTCACGAAACCTGAGTGTTTTTAGTGGTCCATTGCAGAGTTTCTGAGCCAAACCTGGATATTTTTTACAGGCTAATTGCAGCATTTCCAAGCTGCGTTTTAGCCATAGAAACCTATAGAGTTTTTAGTAGCACATCATCAAGTTCCTGAGCCACATTTGTGGTAACAAACCTGGATGTTTCTTACCGACACATTGCAGTATTTCGCAGGGGTGTTTGACCCACAGTATCTATGCGTTTTCATACCAAACCTTTTCTTTTTTTTGGTGTCATATCACAGCATTTCCTAGCAGTGTTTTTGATGGATGTGTTTTACCAATGCATTTCCCAGCTCTATTCAGTACCTTTCAGACAACTGAGCAGGCAATTACAATATGTAAGTTCCCATCGGCCAACATGCTTCAGTGAGAAACACGAAATAAACTGCTTTGAATATCATTACAGGGAAGCTGCACAAGTGCCACAAAGTTGTGCGTGAGTTACTTTTATTCTCAGGACCCCGAGGGCTCCGACATATCCACCGTTATCAGTACAATTAAAAACATTTCATATAATTGTAAAAACGCAGGCCACAAATCAGACTCATTCACTGAAGTTCATTCATTATTCAGAGAGCTGCTTCACATGTTGTCTCTTGATAATAATACTGATTACAGCCCGCCGTCTCTGGTTTCTAAATATCAGTTGGACCCCCCAGGATCATATTAACAACATACATTTTGCTTTAAGATGAACTTTTATTTTCCCCATTAACACATGCATCCATACAAGAAAAGAAGCGGACACAGGAGACACAAGTCCATTCTTAAGATACGCCCACACACTGAGAGGTTTTGTCTAAAACACAACCATTTTGGGGGGTGGTATAAAGCACAGAGGAAGATGGGAAGAAGCAGGAGAAGTTGAGGTATTTATAGTGGTAGTAAAGTGCTTTTATGTCTTTGCCAGCAAGGAGGAGACACTTTCCCTCTCAGTGGGAAATCTTTATTTTATTTTTCATGGAAAGGTTCAGTGAGCATACTGTCTCCTCAACAACTGCACCTTCTCTGACAGGTCTACAGCTGCACACAGTCACACCTCCAAGCTGTCAAAACGTCAACTTTTATTCACAGAGCATCTCTATTACAGCAGCCAGGAGTCTAGTGCTTTGCTCAAGGGCACCCTGACACTGATAACTGTGTGTTGACCGCAACCTTTCAGTCTCCTTGAGCTATTTCATTCCTGCAATTTTTTTGCACAACTCCTCACAAATCTGATCAATTTTTTGTTGCCACGTTGATGATGTCAGCTGCTTCATTATTTCTATTATTGGTCTCTAAAACTCAACAGGCTGAACTCAGACAGACACGAGGCGAGACTGGCAGCTAATACCCCCACAGCCATGACTCCCGTGGATCTATGGCGATCAATAGCTCTCCATTTCAATTAGCACTCTGTGAGCATTTAGACACAGGCAGCAGAGGAGATACTATTGCTGGTAATATAATTTCATGATGCAGTTCTGAGAAAAGCTCAGAAGTCGGTCGATAATATGATGAGAGCAAGAGACTCAGATAGATGGAGGGGGAGAGAGAAAAGAAGATGGAAAAGAAGAAACGGGGCAGGGGAAGGAGTTATGGCACAGTGGGAGTGGTGTTTTGTCCAGTATGGTGGTTGTGGTGGTTAGGTGGTTTGGCGGTGTAGTTTACCACTCTCATGCTGATTTAATGTTTGACTTAAATTAAGACAGAGTAACAGAAGAGGACAGAAAATCAAGGGTGGAGGCAAGAGAGGTGGAGAGGGAAAAAATCATGAAACATGGATATTCAATCATTGCACTCTGAGACTAAGTACTGTATTTGTGTGTGCCCCTGTATCTGTGTGTGTGTGTTGCTTTATAGAGCATGAGTAACTTTGAAATATGACCAAGTGTTCATTTTTAACCCTTAGCTCTTGTCTCAGCGATGATTCATAGCCTCATGATCACTCAAATTGGCAGCTTCCCAGTAGAACAGCAGACTTGTACTGGTGGACACTGAACAGCTCTAGTGGGGGTGGGGGGTTGGGGGTGGGGTGGGGTGGGGGGGTGTCACTGCATTGCTTAAGTGAACTTTTACAGCAGACAACACTTTCCCTTTAAGGAATTTTCCCCCAAAAAAACCTTTCAGATTACTTATTAATATGTCTGTTGGCTTTTCTGTACTAAAGCCAGTGTTAAAAAAAAAGATCAGATCCTTTAGTTAAAGGGACAGTTCACCCCAAAATCAAAAATACATATTTTGGGGACCACAAGCTGATTGCCATTTAGTTCCATCATTCTGGAGAGAAGGCAGATATCTCCAAAGCTGATATCTCCAACACTCAGCAACTCATACCAAAACTATTTAGATTAATAAATAGCACTACAGGTAAGAGCAAAAACAATGTGTTTTTAATTTTGTTGTGAACTGTCCCTTTAAGTAATGGAATGAGTCTTATCAGCAAATGTACTTTAAGTATCAAAGGTTTACAACAACACTTAGATTTAAAGTATATATAACTTAAGATTTATTGTTGTATTTACTTTACTTTTTTGAGGCAATCTGTTCCAATAATATTTTAAATAAGATCAATTAGTCAGATTTTGCGATGCACAAGGTGACATTTTTGCAGGTGGCGGGCCTGGAGTATAGGCAAGGGTTGCCAAAAAAAATGGAATAATCCATGTAGGAAATATATTCTATGCCCAGTGTCATTTGATCGTTGCGTCATTGCAGCTGTCCAACAGCTGCAACGACACAACTCCTAAGACCAGTGTGTTGGATGCATGGAACGACAGACTCAGTAAGGACCGACTGACCTGAGTTTGACTTCTGCTGAAAATCTGTTGTACAGTGAAGAAAAAAAATAGCTCATCCAGTTTTATTCTCCTCCAGTATTCAGTGTGTGTCATGTCACCTCTTCTGTAGCTGCATTGTTTACACTGCTGTGAAGGCACTAAAAACCAGACTGAGTTGTGCCGATGTGACTGACAGCTTAGCAAATAAAAACAAACTCCATTCCAGGTTTAGGATGCAAGATTTTAAGATATAAACACAGAGCACAGTGCTGCTTTCTCTCACAGAGACTTTCTCTGTGATCCCCTCCAATTAAACATGACCGTTCCCCCAGTATCCTCTTCTTAAAAAAACGGTTTTGCGAGCCATAATTACTGAGCGTCTCAACGTCTGTGCACTGTCTCTATTTGTTTGTCTTTGTCTCTCTCCAACTGTCTCCGTCTCTGTCTCGCTGTGTCAACTCTGTATTCATTTCAAAGCACTTTAGCAGCATTAGAGCTGATAGCTGTTCTAAATGCTTATTAAAGATTAAAATACTCTGCCAAACTGAAGCCATCCCTCTTTTATGTGTCTTTGAAATATAGAGAATTAGAAAGAGAGGGGGGAAAATATAGGCAGAGAAAGGCAACGAGAGACAGAGAGAAAGAGAGAGAGAGAAAAAAGCTGCAAGCTACAATTTAATTTTTGATCCAAACCAGCAGTAACTGACACACACTTGTGTGCTTTGGACACTTGTAGGTCACTGACTGCTTCCTCTGTGTGTGTGTGTGTGTGAGTGTGTGTGTGTGTAATGCTGTGCACTCAGCTGTGCAAGCTGCCTGGGAAATGTGCCGAGTTGACAGAAACACAGCAGTGCGTGTACATCCATGTGTGTGTGTGTGTGTGTGTATGTGTGCAACAAGCTGCAGTTGCTTCAGTCAAACTCGTGTTATATTTATAACAAGGGATAGCAGTCTCAGTCTTTACGTGTTTGTCGCACTGCTGCTGCTGCTGCTGCGTGTTCCTCTGTTCACTCTGTCATCAGAGCACCTGGGATCTCTTCATCTCACATCTGACCTTGGTACAATGTGAAAACCACCAGGTTGCACTTACAGTGCTGCACACTTCCCCCTATACTGTGTGACAGCCACAATTTTTCCTCTAGCTCCTTCAAAGCTGCATGAATGATTTTTTTAGCCACCAGGGGGCAGAAGCAAACTGATAGACACACAAAAACTGGCAAATTATTGCCTTTTAAAGGCCATGTGGCCGATGTATGACGTCGCAATTGCTTTTCTACACATTCAGTAGACAAAGGGCAACATATCATTCCACTGGAGTTGTGTTTTTTAACCCATGCAGTTCTTGTGCACTTTTTTGTACATTTTCTGTTTCGTACCTATCCCACCTAATAAAAGAGATGAAGTTTTTCTGTAGGTTGATGCAGAAGCTAACGTCATCCTTGTTCCCCCGTCAAAAAGCCTATGAGATTTTTCCTTTGGCAGAAAATAAGCTCAGTGGTAAACAAATGTTTGATACTTTCACGTTTGGTTCAGCAAGATAATTTCATAAATGAACACCACTTTCAGGATTTTTTAACGTAATCGCCAGGAGTAAAGAGCTAACGTTAGGATATATACCAACTACACTACGGTCACGTCGCCACCGCCATGACGCTGTTCAGTGCAGTTTGGGTTCATGACGTTCTGTAGTCTCATTCAGCCACTTGTTAGCAACTGCTTTTTTTAAAAACACATTAAAAGTTTCAAAGTCCACGGGTGAGGTGTTTAATGATGGATTTTGTGTTGTATTTATGGGTCTTATGACACATTACTGGGGCACTCTATGATTATCCAGGAGTTCATGCATAGCGTACATATTTTAGAAGGTGATGATCACGTGACTAACAGAGAACTGCCCCAGTGTTCAAAACCATGTGAACTCAGTGAATTTAAGTCATTTTAAGGTTTATCCTCATCATGTTTCTTTTCCTAAACCTACAGTAACTTTACGTTAATTATGTAACTTAATGTCATTCGTGCGGCGCTAATTCATATAAGATCATACAAACTGCAGTGTGTGCATTTTCATAGGATATCATTGATCCACTGAATTCAGCCACCAAATAATAATACCAATATCTGCTCTCTTTTTGCTCTGTTTTGGTTTCTATTAACCCCTGAAAAAATGATCTGGTATTTTAGTCACTAGAAGTTCAAGTTTCTTCACCAGATAGTTGTTTAATATTTGGAGCTGTTAATCAGAGCTAATTTTCTGAAAACAGCTGCCTGCTGATACTGGAAACGGAGCTGATGAGAGCAGGGATCCATTACAATAAAACAACTAGTAAAAACCAAAACAACGAGCCAAAAGAGGCTCAAAAGCTTCATGAATCTGCAACACTGGGCAGTTTTTCTCTGTGATTTTGTGACTGCAAACAACCTCCTTTACATTGCATTTAGTCATTTTATATGAGTGCTAATTTTTGAATATTAATGCAGCTTTAACATAAATAAGGAAGCTACCTTTGAAGTCCTAACACCCGAGTGCACAAAGCTCCTAAATAAGAAACAGCAGCCTTTAAGAGCAAATATAAGACAGTCAGCCTCAGTTCAGAAATGTGAGGCTAGTATTTTATTAATACTTGAAAATTACACTGAACCAATATTTCCCATTCTCACTCTGTAATGTGTTTTGTCTATGTATCCAGGATTATACAGCGTGTGGGAACCATTTAGCATCAATGTAGCTTCCAAATGTTGTTAAAATCTTGGAGGGAGACTCACAGCTGCTGGAAACAAGTTGATATGAATAATAGACTGGGCAACAGGATGACAGAAAATCCCACTACATGTGTGCTGGTAACATAATGCATCAACATAAATATTTTGCATGGTTTTCTGCAAACATCCCTCTGTTTCCCTGTTGCTCATCAGCTGTCTTTAAGTGAGGGGAAAAATGATATTTTTTTCCAACTTAACTTGTCAACTGACAGCAACTATGCTGAGTTGATTATGTGTTGGTGTATATCTAAGATAAAGAATTGTATTTCTGTGGCATCAAAATTCATCTCAGGCTGATAAGAGTGTGAGAAAACCAAAATGTGAAATGTTACAGTTAAATTGAACATTAATAGAGTTTTATCTGCTGTTTTATAAGATGTTGCCCATGCTGGCAAAGCATGAAACGAGGAATTTAACGAGAGTCTACCCTCGCCAAAAATTCACACTGGATTTCCAAGCATGTTTAATGTCATTTTCATACATGTTTTCACGGGTTAATGCCATTTTATTGGGAAAACAAACCCCAATTAAGTGATTTATGTCAACTTTATGTGGAAAGTGGGATTTTTTTCATTTTCACATAAAGAGTAAGAACAACTGAGTCATCAAGAATCCACCCTGATGAAGTGCATATATGAAAGACCCTCGAGCTCTGCCCTGACCTCTGACCTGTGCTGTGCAAAGGGTCAATATATATTTATTACATACAATATAACTCACTTCCTGCCATCTCTCTGACCTGTTTCTACACATGAAACACTTTCATAGACATCATTTGTGCAAGAAAAGGCATTTTTCAGTGCCTACGATTGGTGTATTTTTGGTTTGTGACCGATGTTTGACCCTGTAATTCCTTTTTTCTCATCCCTCACCAGTCATGACTAATGCTGTAAATCTGGGGATAAAGAAATACCCTGGATAATGTATAGCATATGTGTGTGTGCATGTAGCATGTAGCGCACGCGTGTGTGTGTAGGTGGGAGGATGACTAACCTTTGTCATGATGATGGAATCGCAGACTGAGTTCTTCTCTTCTGCTGTGACCATATGAGCTCTCCAGCTCTGCAGCCGAAAAATCGTCCAATTTGACTTTCTTCACCAAGAAAGACCGAGGCATGATGGGACAGTAGTTTCTCCTACACTTGTACAGACAAACACTCTTCTTCTGTCTACCAACCCACGTCAAACTTAACCAAAACCTATATCTGGGACTCTCAATCGCTTGATTTCTTTCTTTCTTTTTTTTAGTGTACCCCCTGGTTTCAGCTACTAAAGGCGCGTTCGCTCCCTCCAATCAAACAGCCTCCAAGGTGGAGAGGAGACATGGCTTTTAAAGATCAGCTCCTCACGTGCTTCTGCTTTTTTAGCATACCTAACATTTACTCAGTTGACTGTGATTTGTTTGGTCCTTTGAATTAAAAAAAATAGTCTGTCTTCCTCCGCCACTGGAAGACCTGTGGAGCTCTGAAAGGTCAAAATAAAAAATAAAATAAATCAGGTCCTGTTTTGGCTGTTGGCACGGGGTTAAAACGCTTTTCCCCCCTTGTTTTATTCCAGTCTAAGGCGCGTGGACAGCTCCCAAAACAGATCTCCTCGTGCTCCGAGCCGGTCTCCTGGTTTCAGCACCGGACAGCTCCCCTCGGCGCGAGACTGTTCTCTCCCCTTTCTCCGCGTGCCACAGCCGACCGCCGCTGTCAGTTCACCGCCAGAGAGAAAAGAGAGAAGAAGAAGTTTCCGCCGGTTTGATATCGGCTGAAATGCACTCCGGTGGAAATTCTCACGCAGGTCAGTTAACTCAATCTATATTTATTTCATTTTTGTCCGGAGCAAACCGTTTAATGTACCGGTGCCTTCAAAATAAGAGGAAACGTAGCGACTTGTAACGGAGAGAAATGAAGGTTAAAAGGTGTTCAAAAAAGACAACCGAGTCCAGAAAACGTCTCGAGACTTCTCCGGAGACAAACCAACCCAAAATGTCGTCACAGTTCCTTAAGAAATATTGCTCAAAAATATTATTTCAAAAAAAAAAACTGCAGCTGGAAGACCTGAACAGATCATATCCCCGTCCCTAACTCTCTGTTTCACTCTCTCCTCCGCTCCGTCTCTCCTTCTCTCCTCAGCGCGTGCGGAGCTGCGGCTCTTTCTAATGCACGAGATCAGCTGTTGCGGCTTTATAGGCAGCGCGAGAGATAAAGAGAGAGAGAGAGAGAGAGAGAGGGAGAGATGGAAGTGCTTAATTTTATTCATCAGAAGAGGGGGGGGGCATCTTTTCTTGTGGGACCAGCAACGGCGCGCGGTGATGGCCAGGGAGGGATTTAATGAGTTAGTTTACAGGGCACGCTCACGCTGATTTTTATGACAATGAAATTAGAAAGCAGGATTTTGGGGGGGATTCCATACAGATTCCTGCAGGGAGGAGTGTGCACGTGGCAAATTATAATAAATTAGATATAAACGGATACATAAAAAAAAAATTGAGAAATAATCAGTGAATAGTCCTTATTTTTGTCTTCCTTTTTTCATTTACACTTATGTATAAATCATTCAAGGGTGACTTGCGGTGAATATAACTGTGAAAAGGATAAATTAAAATGCCCTTACTGAAATAACATAGAATTAATTGGTTCATGGGTCAGACCATTAGCATGCAGATTCAGACTCAAATCTTTTACAAAACTAGTAAAAGTAAGAAAAAAAACAAGTTGAATTTTCAGAGTCTTTGTGAATAGGGATATCCTTTTAGGTTTTAAAAATCTATAATGTAGGCTATATTCACACTACACACAGATTAGATTATTAAAGCATGCTTCACTGTAGCTTTGATTTGTGTGATATATACACAGTATATCCAGATAATATTTACAACTATGATTGCAAAGGTACTGTGCAGTACTAATCAATTAATTCTCACTCCCATCTCGTGACATACCAATGTTTGGTCAGTGGCCCTACACGTCACCTGTGATGCTCAAGGTACTCCTCCAGCATCAGTTTTGGACATTTTTGGACATTTGCATGTTGTCTTTTTTTTTCTTTTTTCTTTTTTTTTAATAAACTGAAAATGTAACTAAAAAAATGTTTTTAGGTCTATTTCCTAAGGCCTAGGCAATGAAAGACCGTGGTTAGGTTTAGGCAACAAAAGCACATTGTTAGGTGTAGAAAAAAAACTTAATGGTTTGGCTTAAAATAAGCATATTTGTTACTAGCGTAATGCGAAGTCACATGACATGTGTTACATATGTCACATGACATACGTCACTAGTGTAGTGCGCTAGACAGCGTTCTCCTGGTCAGTAGTCCACACTTTTTTTTTGACCCATCCACCTTCCTTACTGCCCATCCTTTCCAGACCATCTTGCTCTTTACACTATGGCAATTGCTCAGAGCATGTAAAATATGCTACCACATGGTACGCCTCATACTGCAGCTAAAAGGTGTGTTGGTGTCTGATGCGGAGGGCCACTGACAAAGTATTTGACAAGTTGGTAGTGAGACTGGGTTGTACAAACTATGGGTTTACCAGAAAAAAAATCCCCCCCTCGCATAGTGATTCTGGCCTTTCTCAGGGACTGAGAACCATCAAATCAACCCGAAAAGCAACTTCTTGTGGCACTGAACACAGGTCAATGCTTTTACACTGCAGTCAACCAATTGAGTTTCCTTTATGCAGATCAGCGCTCCCCCTGGGCCAATCAGATCGTCTGTGCGTAAATCCAGACTCAGCATTAACCAATGAGTTTAGTTAATGTAACTGAGGTGCAGGTGTTTTTCCTGAATGGTCTTTGACAGTGAGAGAGAGCGAGAATGTCAGAGCTTCATGTAGGACTTTGTGTTACACAATGCTCGTTTGTGTGTCAGAGGTAAGATGCTGCAGAGTGATGATGATGCACTGTTTTGTTGTTTACACACACAAACAAACAGACTTCTCCCTGCAGCCAGCAGACAGCAACACACACACACACACACACACACACTTATGCAAAGCCCTACCCCCATTCATACACATCCAGGCAGGCAGGATGATGGTGTGTGATGTAATGCAGTGACGTGTGCATTTATGTAAGTTCTATTCAGTGAGGTCCTTGGAGTTAACCTATTTTTGTACTTCATTGATAAATGTTTGAGCAAGACAGGGAGAGTATGTCCGTGTGTGCGCGCATGTGTATGCACACGCGTGTGTGTGTGGTTAAGTGCATTTCTCTTAAACTTATCAGTCTGTCTGTAGTCATTTCTTACCATTGCTGCTATATTTCTGTGTTGATGCTCTGTATTAAAGGGTGTCCTGTTCACTCTCAGATGGACTGTAAAATATCAGATACTAACAGCATGTGCTTGAACATGTCATCTGAGGTTCTAAAAATGCATAGGGAAGAGGTTGGGGCGGATTGATGAGTCACCAAATCATTTCACGTTTCTAGCTGAAAGAATTATGAATATTGTTCCATAACTTTAAAGGGATATTTAGGAGATTTCAACCAATTGTTTATCATAACAATGTGGGTAGGTGTGTGCATGAACTGTGGTAAATCCCCCCCCCATTTCATTTACCAGCAGAAATCTGCTGCATGACCCTCTCAAGCTCAATGCTCCATCTACAGATTGTAATTCCTCATTTTTGTATGCCCACCATTACGGACACAAAGAGTATAGAAGTGGATCAAGAGAGAGAATGCCACCCCTTTCTCTATCTCTCAAATTCTGATCACACAGTCAAATTAGTCGGTGATGATCAAATATAAACCAAGATTCTGTTACTGTATTGTCTTTTTCTTGCCTAAAATATTTCAGAAACATACTTTAATGCACTTTCTGCCTGTAACATGACATCTTTTGTTACGATTTGGCCGCCATATTGTTTTTGGACAGGCAACTAACACTCCCTCACCCACTAACTGAAGTATTTATTGGTCTGGTGTGGCGCAGTGCATTCTGGTAGTTGTAGTTTTTCTACTGCTTGAGCAATAGTCAATGCCCCAACCCCTTTCCACTGTTTTCCCTGGTCATGTAGCGCTTATTTAAAAAGCATTTTTTGTCCTTCTTCTGCATAGACAGCCCACTTTTATGGAAAGACCTTCTTTCCAGCAGTTAAATACTCTTGACTTGTTTTAACTGGATCCAAGATGTTTCTCTAGCCTTAACAAGATACTTATTTTTCCAGAAACTAATGAAAAGCTGCATTGTGGGACATTTTAGTTAAAAAAGAGACATATATTTCAGAGAGACATATGTTGGACTTTATTCAGGAGGTCACAGGCATGACTACAAATACATGGTTATGTTATGTTATGCAATTGCTGGATGTTAAAATGAGCAACTGTTCGCCAACAATTTTGTCATATCAACCTAAAAGGTGATGATATGTCAGTGTCAGCGATTGAGGCTGACTTTTAATATAAATCTATCTTAAATTAGACCCTCCCAAAAAAAGAACTTTACTGTCCTTTTATATAGGAAAAATGTAAGAAATAGGTCATTCTTTATGTACACACGTCAGTACTTGTTACGCAAAACAGTGTTGTTCATTGTATAAAATATAAGCAAAAGAAATACATGCAGAAAGAGCAATAAGCTGTGCATTGAAAGGTATCTGTCAGTGGGGTTTGAGTGTGATTGTCTAACTGATTGTCTTTCCATGTCAATCGATGACACACCATGAAATACTCATTCCATGTGGTCTATTTCTATGATGGTGAAATTGTTCCTCGTTATTTTTCCTGCTAGCCTGTGAGAGCAGTCATACTGCTGAGCTCAGCGAAATTTATCTGTGTGTGTGTGTGTGTGTGTGTGTGTGTGTGTGTGTGTGTGTGTGTGTGTATGTGTGTGTTTAAGATTGTGTGGGGACATGTGGAGACTGGAGACTCATTAGCATAATAATAGACTCGGATGCATGTAGACAGGAAGGCGGTGCGCAAGCGTGTGTGTGTGTGTGTGTGTGTGTGTACGGGTGTGTGTTTGTGTGTGTGTGAGTCCTGTCAGGAAACACAATCGAAGGGTCCTTGTTGACTTTTCATTCCTCTGTCTTTTAAAGGGCTATTTAAATGACAGGGTTTTAAATAAAACTCCATTCAAGAAGAAGGTTTTTTACATATAAAGCAATATCCAGATGAAAGGGTTTGTAAACAAAAAGTGACAGAGAGAGATACAGAGCAGGAGGGAGGAAAGAAAACAGAAGGAGGGGGAAAGGCAAACAAAAAAAAACAAAGAGCAGACAGCAAAACGGAGACAAATAAAGAGGAAAAACCACTCACAGAGGACAAACGGAAGGTCAAACAGGGTTTTAAGTAGGAGAGAGAGAAGCAGCCTGCAGTAACATAACTGTCACAGTGGATGGATAACGGTAGCGATGGATCACTTTGACTTTGATTTTAGCCATTTTATGATATCAGCTTGCTGTCTATAAATGAGAGCCATTAGGAAAAATACTTGACGAATTGTACATCTGCTTGTCTTGGACTCACAGTGCTTCATAAGGCAGTAAATGTTGATATGATGTTGATGATTGTTTATCAAAACATATGACAGATGGGTGATAAATTTAAGTGAAAAAAAGAGAAAACAATATCATTAAGTCCCTCAAACTTAACAACTACATTTCTGCAAACCACAGATATGTTACATTTGCAGATTATTATGTAACAGATCTATTGAAACTTTATGTTTCAACAACGCTGCAGTTAACGTGTGGTTTAGTTGGGTTTAGACAAAAAAAACACCTGGTTATGGTTAGAAAAAGACCATGTTTTGTTTTAAAATACCTGTTTCGTGGGGCACAATTCCACATGGGAAAGCAGTAATGTCTTTTTTAAAAACAACCGCTATTTGTGGCACTATCCTTGCCAGCGGGTCGCTACAAAACGTAATGTATTCAAGGTTTGCAGGAACTTACAATGCCAACATTTTCACCTGGTGACTGGGCTGCATTATCCTCCAAAACAATGCATATGTAAGTGTTTTCTGTTCTGATGCCCTTATGACAGGACAACATTTTCTTCTAAAGTCAGGAGCCTTTTAAACCTTAAACTGTAATAGACCATTGCAAAAAAATTCACATGACCATTTTCTTAGCTGGGACTGCTGTGGTTAGGTTTAGCTTAAAGTTTTAAGTACTTGTGTGAAAATATCAATGAAATATGAAATATCAATATAATGGTTACAAAAATATTGTTTGTGAGTAAGAAAAATGCATCAAACTGCTTATACAAGTCAAACCACCTTTGTGATTAAAGTTGTGATTCACATTGCTGATAGAAGTAATAAATAAATATAAAGTATTTGTTGAACAGATTCTGGGGTTTTTCATGGGAGGACAGTCTCACAATGCTTTGTCTTATAGACTCACAAGTATCTGGGATAAAATATACTCGCTGTTTAAAGGCTGGAACATGATCCAGGCTGCACATAGTTAACCAAGGACAAAGTTGTTTAGAAATGTTCTTGTGGCTGTTTCTTTTATACCTATATGGATTGTGAGTATAATCGTACATGTTTTTTTTCTTTGCCACTTCAAAACCAGCCTCCAAAGGAGCTGGTTCAACCTATCACCTTGCCTGACCCTCAAGTTCGTACAACGCTTTGTTGAGATTTAAGAGTTGTGCACTTTTGCACCTCTGTGACCTATTGCTACCCATAACATCCTTTAAAGACATTGGCTTGTATCTTCAGAGAACACTTCCCAAAAGGTCCAAAGATAAATCCCAGAAGATGATCAAAGGGATAAGATTTTTTTTTTAAGTTTAAGTTTTTTTCTTTCTTTTTCAAATTTAGATTTTTCCCATGAAATACTGCATTTTTTTTTTTATAACTTCAGGAGTCTAAAAATCCTTAAATAAAGCAATATGAGGAGGAAAATCACTGCTCAGAACTCAAATACACAATGTTTGTTTGAAGAGGTTGCAAGCTCAAAGATTTTAAAAACAACTGCCTTTATTCAAAGTAATGTAATTCAGTGTAACTCCCATGCAATACAAGACAACTCAGTCTTGTATTGCATGCGGTGGCCAGGGATATATCATGTCCAGTGCATTAACACGTGAACAGCACAGGATATGATGAAACTAAACACAATAGAAGTTTTAAAAAAAAAAAGAGCAGCGCACAGCTGGCCGTAATAAAACAGAGAAGAAAAGAACAGAATATGACCAGTAAACCCGTCACGTCGGTGTCATTAAGATACATATATGACCCTGCATGTGTGCTATGAATATGTATGTTGTATGTATAAGATGTGACCCTGGACATTAATATGTATTGGGTGGTAATGAGGCGAATGGGCAGATCAGATGGGTCCTTCTTAACTGGTCACATGTGGCTCATTAGGATAGGGCCACAAAGAGCACCTGATACCCTCAAGATGACAACTGCACCCCAGGAATGACTTCATATAATATCTGTTTTATTAGGGGAGGCAGAAAGATGAGAGGGAAAAAAAAATCTACATTTGGACCAAAACTAATATGACAGGAATGTAATAACTAACTAATCTGACGGGAAGGGTACAAGAAGGTAGAGTGAAGTTTGAGTGATAGTGTCCCGGAGCAAGACTTTCAAGTGTCAACCAATTAAGAGGGCACTGGTCCTGTAGTAGACCCTGACCTCTGACCTTTCTGTGGACATGGGAAATCAAAAAACAAACTTGTTCAAAAGAAATCAGCATCACACATCATGACCCGACGTATCTTCAACAGTTTGTGTGATGTCTTATAAAAAAGGACATACAACGGTTCATAAGATATCTACCAATTTAGTACCCAACAAATTAGCGCCCCTCCCAGTTAGAGTGTAGGAAAAGAATCATGATTTTTTCACTTTTGGTACTTAATGTATAGTTAAGTACCAGTGTTAAGTTATGTAGGTTTAGGAAAGTAAGGTTATGTTGGTTCAACATGTTCTCATCCCAAGTCCTTACGTTGTCACTTTGCAGTGGACTTCCTTGTCTACGTTTTTCGTTTTAGGTGTCCTTCTGCTTCTGGTCTTTACATTCCGGGATGCCGCTACCATGATGTCAACAAATGCACATGGTGGGATGATTCGGCGCATGGTAATGTTTAGACAGCACATGCACATGGCAACAAATGCATAGGCTGGCACAGTTAGTTAGGATTAGGCAACAGGGGCATGGATGGTAAGGATTAGGACAAGGAGGCACATGGTAAGGTGTAGGAAAAAAAACATCACATTCACACGAGACATGACCATGGGACTTCCGCGTGACAAACCGGGATTGGTTGGACCCATCAACCACCCCTCCCACCTGCCCTGCAGGCGCCCTTTCACTCAATATATTATGTCGTTAACAGCAGCATTTAAACCTGACACTGTTCTGTAGCGTATCAAGCAGATGTAACAGGTTTTGTCCGGTCACGTTCTCAAGTGCACTGCCAGGCCATGTATTGGGTTGACACTGCAGGTGCTGGCTATCCGGCAGTGTATAATAACAACGCGACCAATTCTGTCCAGCCGCATTCTCAACTGATGCCATCCAGGGGCATATCATACACACGCAAAACATGCCGCTTTGGGTTGCGGTCATGTGCCAAAAGCACTGTCAAAGGTGCAGTATTTAATGACTTTGGGATGATAACAGGCTGATTGGTTAGGTTAAGCAAGAGATCATGCTTGGGGGTCATGTACTTATGTAAAGTTGCGTACTTAACGTTATGTGACAACATGAAGATGTGACAACATACATAAAATAACCTGGTGTCACACAAGACATGAACACTAGCCTCCTGGGAGAAATACTTGTGTTCATTTGACCCATCCACCATCTCAACCTGCCTCCTTCTGCAGACTTTTGCTCCACATACTACTTCCTTCTTTACTCCACATTTGTATGTTCGCAGCTTTTACAGTAGCTCTTAAGCCAGGGGGTGCCATCAGATTGTATCCATCTGCTGGCTTGCTAATACCCAGCCTTTCTCACCAAAGCTCAAGAAGCAGCCTAGAAAGTAAACACTGAAGGACGTTTACATTTGTTACATTTCATCAGTGAATGGTAGGTGTTCATAATGTCAACAATTGCGTTTTAAATTTCCAATTATTGACTTTTATTCTGCATCAAGACATAATCCTTCAAGACAGAATAACGATGCATCTAAAAAAACATTTTTTTCCTCACCTCTACCCTCAGTCAGTGATATATATTTAACATTTGGGGCTCACAAGAAGGGACAGTATACCTTTATCACTACTGTAAATAAGCCAGATCTTTGTAGACAGATATTCACATTTGCAATAACTGGCTGAAATCTGAGGTATACAAACAGAATTTACACCAGGAGAGAGGTGAATAGAGAGCAGCAGAACGGATAGTTGGGTCCATATTAACTAGGCACATGTGTGTCATTATAGCAGGTTGATATAAAGCAGCTGATACCCATGTGGGGACTGTAGGTTTGCAGAGTTATATCACTGAAACCCAGCATGTCTCAGTGCTCCTTATAATGTGTTTCCTCTCCTTAAGTATGTGACACATGACGGGATTTTAGAGGCAGTAAACTTTAAAAGCATTGACCTCAGTGGCCTTTTAACATTGCTTGAATCTGCTTGTCCGAATTTGAGGATTTCAAGACGACGTGTGGACAAGCTGACAGAAAAAATGATATAAAAGACAGACAGATAATTAGGTCCATATACATGGAGCCACCTGATACCCAACAAGCTCAAACAAGTAAATTTTTAACATGTTGACATTGTATGATTGTATTCCCTGAACGTTGTACAGGTTTGAATCATCTCTTCGTCATCCTGTAAAAGCTAATTCAATTATATTGCTAAAATAAAATGCCTTGAAATAGCAGTTTAAACAAAACCAATAATATTGTAATTTTCCTAGCTATGACAATGAAACACCGTTTCCAATCAAAATCCAGGACATGCCTTGATTGCACAAAGACTGATATTAAACTGGGAACAGATTAGTCATAATGAATCCCACGCTCTGCTGGAAAAGTTTCTAATACTTTAGGATAATATAACTTGTTGGTGATCTCTCTTCAGTCATCACTACATGAACAGAAAGCTGTACTCTTCAGTTAGACTTCTAAACACCTCTGATGGTTGACATGATGGACCCCAGTTAAGTGGTCCAGTTTAATCCAGACCTGTTCTGGCAGAGGTGTTTGCCAGGCTAGCTGGTTATGTCTTTCATGTTATAGTCCAGTATTTTGGGAGTATGTCAGTTAATGCCTGATCAATGATAAAGTGTGTTTATGTGATGATGTGATGATATAACTAAATAATTGGCATAAAAACCCCTTCTGAAGCTGGTTTACGAAAGAAAAGTATCTTTTATGGTACAATGCTGCCTCAGTTTCCTTTACTTAAAAATCTCCTCCAGTGAAAGTCAAGTCTTGAACATTGTTGTACATGTTTTTTTTTTTTTTTCAATATGCTGCAGGAAGTATCAAGAGTGAAATAAGCAGTTAAGGCTGTGCCTGAGCATTTGGGCTTTAGAACTGTAGGGTCTAATCTCAAGTCTTATAAGGACACATATTCAGACTTTTAGGTTTTGTTAAGTCAATCCCATCACCCTGCTGGGTAACAGAGGAGGAGCAGATGTAGCTACATACCAGTATTTTGCCAGTTAGGTTTGACTTTCACTTTAAGTTGTTAGAGCTAAGAATTGAGAACAGACTTAATCTAATATTAGCAACACATTATCAACTGTTTGTTCATGAAGTCAAACTGATGGGTCATGTTATGTTATTTTTTAAAAGCTGAGGATTTTGTGTTTGATGAGCGGCGGCGAAGGTATAGGATTAGATGGGAGCGTCTGAGGGGCAGAGCTAATTTGCATAATCATAGGTCTGTTCATACCAAATGGACAGGTATGGAGTTATGTTAACTTACATGTGGCTGCATGGATAGCTAGTTTAGGGTTGAAGGTGTTGACACAGATGAAGAATGTGCTCTCACTTGTGTAAATTAGCTTTTATTTTGAAGGTGAGGTCCAGTTCAGCAGAGCTGATTGTCACTATTTCTCTGTGATTGTTTTTGTTCTTGATCTGGGTACACACACACCACATTTTTTAAATAAAAAAAATGTATAAATATATCGTTTTGATATAAGTTTTTAGAGGTTTAATCAATGCCTGAGGAGGATCTTTAACATTTTAAATGAAAGGCAAAGCAAAGCTCTGTCAGAGTAAAGAGTGAACAGCAGCAAATTTGATCAGTCTAAACTGTATGAAAGTTTGCTTAAAGCAGTAAGGATCCATTGTTCACATTTCAATGATTAACATCTTTGTACTGTCGAGGATAACTATGTTACCTGGATTTTGTGTTTCTCATCTCTTCGCAATTTCATTTGATCTCTTTACCCTAAATTTATTTTGTCATTATGTGATGATCTGAGCACCTTACAACATCACTGATGTGTTCCTCTACCAATGCAATATAGTCTATGTGGCAGAAAAGCCATATGCTGGTAATAACAATAAAAAAAAGTTCCTGCATGCTATTGTAAAAATTGTAATGACATCAAACTTAAAATATTTTGAAATTGTACGCCAAGGTGCTAATTGGTCTTATTTTTGGCTGTTTTACAACGCTTATTAACAATCATTTTAACATTTACTGATGTTAATTATTCCTCTTTGGCTGTAAAAACCACCTCCATGAACCCAAGTCTGGGGCAACACATGTTCACCGACAGATAGACGGATAGATAGATAGACAGGTTTATGAGTCATTAATTCAAACAAAGACAGCTTATTAACCAGTCTGTGTTCACAGCTGGCTTACACCTGATACCTTCAATAGCCCCTCGACTCCTTTAACTGTGTGTGTGCGTGTGTGTGTGTGTGTGTGTGTGAGATAAAATGATATGAAATGCTTTTACTGTTTTCTCTGTGGTGTGCCCTGCCCTCCACCTCACTGCTCTAGAGGACAGCTTACAGTATCAACGTACTGAGACACATTTAAAATTCTGAACAAATCTTTTTTTAAGGACGTAGTTGCAATGGATACAATACATGAGACTAAAGTGCACGAAATGAGACAAAAGTTAAAAAGCAGGACAGAAAATCTGCACTGCATTTGGGACTGAGGATGAAAACCTGCAAATGATTACACACAAATTCCAGTGAATTACAAGTAGATGTACTCAGAGAACAGAATTACTCATTCGAAGATGGTGCTTCATCTATTCCAGTGTAAACTTTTTAATGAACGCACACCTGGAAAAAGTTGTTCAGGTTTTCTCAGGGCTGCGTTTTGTTGCCCATGGAATCATTTGAGAGTATGCAGTATGTAGTATTTAGTGCAGTACATTTGTTGTGATTGCGTATGTGGCAATGTGCAAAAAGTGGCTTGCAGTCCCGATTGCGGCCACTATGGCACGAAAGCACTGCAGCGCTGTTACTCAGGGCTAAATGCGAAATCTGAGCACAACAATGGCTGTCATAATTTCTTATTCATTCATTATGTGTAATTCACAACAAAATACGACACTGAACTGAAACTTTTGGAGCTAATTCATAACTTGTAGTAGTAGGCGAGTCGATCTATGGGATGAATTAAACAGTCAGACCACCTGACAGTTTTGTTACCTTAAGACTTTATGCAGCTTACATTTAGGTGATGGTTTGTTTGTTTTTTAATTTCCAAAGCAAGGATCGTTTTCTTTCATCCTAATTGAAATCAATAAATTCTCAAATATTTAGGCAGTGTTGCGCGTGAATACGCTAAAATAGTGTCACTGAAAGTGCTCTTTTTTTCTTTTTTTTTAAACTGAACATATCCAGTTGCTAACGGTGAATGTGAGCGTTGTTAAGTCTTGCACCGATTAATGACCCTGACCCACTGTGTTTCACAGCACCCTGCATGCCAGTTAATTTTAATCTTTGTGAACTGAACTTTAAACTAGCTCTCCTGAGTTGTGAACAATGCATATACTGTAGGTACAGTGCAGAAAGAGACAATAGGGAACGTAAACACAAACACGTTTTAATAACCCTGCTGGAATTTTGAGGAAAAGTTTTTGGTAGTTGCATTCAGACCAGAAAAGACTCCACCTCTCCATTATGGGATATACATGTTGATAAGATAACAGTATGTAAAGCATTAAAAATGACAATAATTTCATTTCTTATAACCTCAATATTCCGGTACTGATACTAATTTCTTGCTCTGTTGAGATTTAATGCACATTTACTTTATTATATTCAGCAGGAGTTCTTCTAGTTGGATGCATGCACTTAAATAATATTTCCAAATGCTTTTAAATGTGTTTGTCTCTTTTCTAATTAGAATGAATGCAACCAGCAGGAGCACCGGTGATACATTTACCCTCCCTGTTGTTGTGTAAATTAAGACATCTTCAAAGGCTGCTTTTCACAAAGTTAGTCAAGTGTCACCTCTCCAACATTCAAAGGGAATGAGATGAGTAAGTGAAAATCAGCTAAAATTAGAGAGGTAACAAGCAAAGCAAAGCCGGTTTGATTGGCAGTGATGTTCTTGTGATGAAAAGATATCAAACTGTGATATTTGTACAGCAATCCACCTCTGATTTGAAGCCGCATGCAGATCTATTTTAGCTCGGGTCTCAGCTGTGTCAACACGTTAACCTTCGTACGGGAAAAGACAGTTCGCTTGACGTGACCTCGGACAATTAAGCCTCCATTTGCAAACATGAAAACGTCGCACCTAAAGCTGGTTATTTAAATTGTCTCTCATTTTGTGCAACAACTCAGCAGAGAGAAGAGATTCAGGGGGTTAATTGGGTCTAGGGACACAGCACACACACATACACGCCACCAAATCCTCTTAGCTTTATAATGAAGGAAGTAGAGGAAAAGAGGAGCAGAGAGAGAAGCACGGAGAAGGAGGGAAGAGGAGAAAGAGGGTGAGGATGGAGGGATGGGAGAAAGAAAGAAAAGGAGACAAAGATGCAGGTCAAGATAAAAGGATAAACACTGAGGGATAAAAAAGCAAAGGGTGCTGTGATGGAAGGAACAGAGAAGCGGGAGACGCTGGAAAAAAAGTTGAAGGGGTGACAGTTAAGAGTGGATTGTAAAATAACAATGCTTTGTTGCCATGGAAACAAACATTTTTATCAGCCCGAGAGGCAAGGAAGTAACCTGCTTGTTAAACCTCCTGTGCTATCTTGTTAAGCTGTTGTTATGTTTGTGGGAGCAACAGTATGTTTGCAGTCGTGGCGTTCCCTAATGAAACTCTGTGGGCACACGTCTGGCTTTGTTGTTCTGTTTTGGGGTTTTTTTATTCTCCGTAGATTTCCAGATTAATTACTGTATTCTCTCTCAAATGAATGTGTGAGGTTTTGTTTATAATGTCAGTAAAAAAAAAATATACAATGTGTATGTATGTTATTTAGGCCACAGTGAATTAGGGGAAACTTTTCATTAAAATTAGATTTTTCAGCCCCAACTTAAGCTTTGTTGTTGTAGATTTCTCAAAGGTTGAAAGCTTTCTATATTCACAAAGAAGTATGTTTTTGTTCTTTGAAGACATCACCAAAATGTTGTAACCCGCTGATGGAAAGTTTTCACCTGACAGCAACAAAATAAGCTGAATGTCTGCTTCTATGATCTCTGTTCTTTGGGACCAAAACAAGCATTCGGGCTTGTATTGTTATCAGTGTTTCATAGTTTGGACACAATAGAGGTAATTTGTATTCAAGCATAGTGAAGAAATACAGAGCATGGAAAAGTAATGCCGCTGTGGAGTTAACACAAATACCACCCATTTTACAAAGAAAAATATGTCTTTCAGTAAACCTCCGGGGAGCTCTGTGATCACAGACAAAATGCTCAAATCAGGTCAGTTCATATCAGCAGCTCACATACCTCCTCGCATGCTAATTTGGCACATCCCTTTTCAGCACAAAGCACTGTCAACAGGAAGATAAGATCTAAGTCCTGCACCTGATGATTGGAAAGGAGACTGACAGCTTATTTGACAGCTTCAGAACAGCCGGAGGAGATTCGGACATTTTCTGGTCATGTGTGAACATATACAGGGATGTACAAAACACAAATCTATAGACAACATTATCTGATAACCTCACGCTCTGTTTTCAGTCTTTGTGCTGCCGACTTCTACATCTCTTAACTTTTATATGTCAGAATCCTTGAAGGTTTACTATGCAGGATGGTCAGTCACTGTTTGTAAACTTACTCGCCAGCAAAAGTGAAAGTAAAAGCCAACCCCAGATTCACTCTTGCTTGCCGTACCAGCTCGCTATATTTGCGTTTTTCGCGCTGTTTCTCCCACATGCATGCTGTTTATGGTCCAGGAACATATTTATAAAGCCCTGACCTAACCTGAGCACTGTGGGGCCCATAAATGTCCCAAACACAAGTGCTTGTTTTTGCAACTGACAGATTAAGATTGTTATTGAAAGTGTCTAAAAATGAATAAATGGTTTTTATTCATTCATTTTATTTTGCTTGATCCGATTTCTTTGTTTTTGTCTTCAAGCAAGGACACTTCAGACTGATGCATCTCCTTGAGTGAGACTTAGTTAGATAGAATAACAAACAGACCGCATAAAGCGAAAGGTAAAGAAAGCCTTTTTTTTTCTATGTCACACACTAATAATATCAAACTGAGCTTGTCAGAGGCAAAAAACAAGCACTTTTAAAGGGCGTGTTGACAGTGTTTTATTGTAATGAAAATTAAATAACCAATTTCACTTTCACAAAAACATGGATACAGAAGTTTCCTTTTAACAGCATTCAACTGCTGGTTGGCTTTTATTATGAAGCAGTCCTAGGAAATGCAATTTATTTGCGACCAAGCTTAGCACTGACATTGACCATTCATGACAAATGCGTGCTTTCTCATTTGTAAATCCTGAATTGGAGCTTTAAATGCACAAATAGCTTTCATATCAAATCTTTGAAGGAGGAATTAAAACATTTCTCAAAGTCCAGCACTTTCACACCCAAACGCTTAAAGACAAGACATTATGGACAGACAGAAGACCAAAAAAAAATCATTTTCGCTCCTGCATGGTGTTTGAAAAGTGACTCATCCACACACAGTGGTATGGCATAGATCACGGAGCTGTATTATATTCTGTCCTTGTCAATGTCAATTTCTTTATATAGAATTTTAATCTTATATTCTCTATAGTGGGCGGATTATTGCACAGAAATTTCTTGGTCAGCTAAGACGGTAAACGGATCAGAGGAAAATATCATATAGAAGTTTGGCGCAAATACACGTACACATGCGTCGGCCAAACCTTCCCCATCACTTTTTCCTCATTTCCAGTGAACCTCTCCTTCCCTCTCTGTGATACTGCTGATTCCAGTGTCACAGAGTTGCAGAGCCATGCAGTTATTCCATTGAGTTATACCGTGTCTACTCTAGTGGAGGAGAACTGGATCATATCTCGGTTTCCCTTCGTCTGAGGCGAAGATAAAAAGCAGAAGTTATGTGTGTAATCGCCAGATACCACATACAGACCACAGTGAAGGCTTTTCAAAAAAAAAAGGAAAAAAAAAGACCAAATTAATGATAAGGGATACAATGCTTTGATGTCATTTTAAATCAAAAAATCTTTTATCTTTATTTCTTATCATGTTTTTTCATCAGGGTATTAAATTTAATATCTTTGCCGTGAAAAGTTGGCTTTTCAGAAAGAGCAGAATTATTTCCTCTCTTTCACCAAAAAAAAAAAATCTGACTATTGTATTTATTAACTTTTTATTATCAGTAATGAGTCCAGTAAGATATTTAGATTGTTGGTTGCTTTTTTGGGTTTTTCAGATATGTATCTGCTTACTTTCCTAATTTGTCAGACAGCTCCCTAACAAAAGACTATCATTGTTGGTTGAGACTGCTAAAATAAACTGACTCACTCCATCTGTGTTCATGTGCATGTGTTATAGGACGCAGGGGGAACAAAGGATTTCCATGACACAAGGGGCCCAGGACAGAACTGAAAGGGGTGGGCGGGGGGGTTAGAGGAGGAAGGGATAAATTAGGAAACGTACCCCAGCAGAGCCACGAAAAGACTCTGGAGGAGTCGAGACAACAGAAGAGGGGATCAGAGGATAAATGAGGAATAAATGACAGGGAAGTTTTAGAAAGACATGCTTTAATGGTTTTAGGGTTGAGCACTTTTGAGGGCTTTTTTTCTTCGCAGTTTCTCGGCCCAGAGTCCTTCAACTTTGTCACACAGAGCTCAGTGGAAGTCGGGTTAAGTCAGCTCAGGTCTGCTCAGTTAATGAGAAGCTGTGCGGACCAGTTAACTGAATTTGGTGCTTGAAAAGTCAACTTAGACAACCAAAGTCATTCTGACCTTGTGCAGTTTTAATCTGTCTTTGACACAATGTGAAGGGTGCAAAGCCTTTTACCCCAAAATATAAATTCAGCATTTCAAATGTCAATAAACTGTGGCTCCATTCATTTTTAAAAACATTAACAGAAGTACTAGTCTGAATCTCTGCTTTTATCTGAAATTTCTTTCAGTAATTCAAAAACTGAAAATAATAAGTTATAGAATAATAAAGTAAAACAAAATGGCCTTGCTTACTAGAAATTATATTTATAAACTACTAATTTGCACCAGATAATGACTCCAAATATGTTGCAAAATGTTGACTGACAATTAGTTTTGTTGTTGTTGTTTACTCTTTGCTCTAGGCAACTAAAGAATGATTACATTTTTTACAATTTTACAATTTTTTTGTCTCACAGCACTTAAAGGTTAAAGGTTGGAGGAAGATCCTGGTTGTACCATTACTAAGAAAGTAAAAAGTGAGGCACGAAGCGAACTTTTGTGCAACAAATTTCAGCCCTTTGTTCCCTGCAAAAATACATTACCACCACAGACTGTAAATAAAAATGTTTCTTTTTCCTCCCACCAAACAAAAATGAAACTAAAATATTCCAGATATGGCTGCTGCCATCATGTATTGGTAACGTCATTTGGAGCCAGAGTCTGTCCAATACTGATTGTTAAGGTATTGAGTTCCCACCGATTATTCATCCAACCGAACAGCTCCATTGGTCAGGAGACCACTGTTTGGGTCACAAAGCTATGAATCATGTTATCAAACCCCCTTTTATCACATGGAATAATTAATTTAAACCAAACATATAAAAAAAACAAAACACTTGAACAAACATCAGAGTGATAAGAACTACCTAAAATGACAGAAACTATCAGTGCATCTGACATGAAGGCTACTTTAAGTTTTTAGTTTCAATTATATACATCCGTTAACATAAAAGATGGCGGGGTTTATGACCTGTACTGCAGCCAGCCACAAGGAGGCGACTGAAATGTTCTGGCATCACTTTTGGGGAGCTATCATGTCGTCCATCTTTATAACGCCCTGGTTACCAGTACATGTAATGCTGGCACATTTCCCTCAAAGTGTAGCCGGAAAAATCAAAGAAGTATCATATGTTTGTAATTTCTGGGAGACAGGGTTGAATAAAATGGCAAACCAGTCACAACTAAGATCATAGCAAAGAAGACCATTACTAGCATAAATTGTTCCACTAAATGGACACAATTTTGTGTGAAATCTGTTTTATGGGACCAGACTGAAAGAATTTGCGGTTCTGAACACGAAACAAGCATCTTTCAGGTTCCTCTCAAAGGCAAATGTGAAAAAACTTGAGTGAAAGACCAAAGAAAAACAAATTTCTAACAAGGTTGTCCTCCTCACAAAAGCAAGAGAGAAAACAGGTGCATCACAGCACAGAGTGCAAAAAGATTTATCGACAGTGAGATTTTTATATTTTAGCACCAGCACTAGTGACTCTGCGGTTAATCCCAAATGTGTATTTCCTAAGAGTTGAACCAGCCTCTTACAATTAATGTGTTATAATATGGGGATATTTATTGACAGAATCAATATTTAAACTTTTATTAATGTACAGTATATTAAGCTTTTTACGATGTGATGTTTTCATTCAGTTGTTAGTTGAGTCAAGCTGAAGTAGAGCATGTAAACGCTCTTCCATGTTGTCACGCTTTTCTAGAAAATGCTTTGTAAAATCTGGTTTGATGGTTGATTATCAGCGCTCACCCAGACGTCTGTTGTTCCCCCAACAATAGACTACCACCAACAGCCCCTTTCTGTGTGTGTGTGTGTGTGTGTGTGTGTGTGTGTTAATCATGCCGCTCTTATCAGCGACCGTCAGACCTGCAGAGTCTCCGATGTGCTCCCTGCTGATAGCTGCACACACAGAGGTCTCCTCCCCCATTGGGGTTTTAAATAGAGAACTAATAGACCTCGGCTCAGAAAATAAAAGCCGAAGATCATTACCAGGCGAGACTGACAACTCGGTAGAACAGTAACTAGAGTAACAAACAGCTGATGATACGCTGGCCTCTTGATGTGCAGTCACTGAGTGGGAAGGAGCTGAGAAAAGACACCGCTGTACGAAACGCCTCCATCCATCAGCGACCACATTTTACACGATTTTGCTGCAAAGTCTAATGAAAACATGCTTCGTCAAGCAGAAGATCTCATCTTTCTATTCCCACGTTACGCTGTCTTTTGCATCAAAATGGAGAAATTATGTCTCAAAGGTGAAGGTGTCAGTTCAGTAAAGAAAAAGCGGGATCTAGAGGCACCTCTTTCAATTTAAACAACAGACATATTCAGTTCTTATAAAACAATCATAAAATGGTATATTTTTAGAAAGAATTTGCTGGATCATTTCTGTTTTGCAACCTGAGGCATTCGAGGTCAGACTGTGTAGACTGTGTGTGTTTGAATCATGTCCTGCAACTCTGACTCTGATTTCAGCTTTGACGTTGAGAGAAAGACACACAGAGGAGGGGGAGGATGAAAGGATAAAATCAGTCATTAGAGTCTATTCACTGTGTCTCTATGGTGCCAATGGAAAGGCTCTTAACCTGCTGACACACACACATATACAGGAAAAGAGACAGAGCTGTAATGAACAGTCTAGGGAGTCCATCGCCCCTTCTGTTCACATTTAGACTCTTTATTAGCCGAGACCTCTGACCCGTAAGGTCAAAAGGTCAAAATTGTGACCCCCAAGGACAGCTGTCTGTGTGTGTGTGTGTGTGTGTGTGTGTGTGTGTGTGTGTGTGTGTGTGTGTGTTTGTGTTGTGGGACACTAACATGAAGAGGTCCAGTGCCAATAGCAAAAGCTATCCTGGATACTTTGACGAAAAACATAAATGTTCAAACCTTGATAAGAGTCTCTTATGAATGAACGCATTATAATGGGTCAGTGTGAATAGCAGGGTCAGTGTTTCATGAACTGGAGGTCTGTTTGGATGTGTGGGAACTCCAGTCTGCGGATGACAGCTCGTTAACAGAAGGAGATTTGACCGTCAACCCCAATCACTCTCTTTCTCCTCTCCCATCCCCCCCTCAGGCTCTGCAGCAACAAGGTCAAAAACAGAGGTGGAGGAGGATGGCATGATGGAAGCAGGAAGGTGTTTTTGCTGATATTTCATTTAGCCACACGCACACACACACATGCACATAGCTAACATATCAGCTTGATGAAGAGTCTGTCTCCAACAAGTCTTGTCCTCAAAAATAACATTTGAGACCTCATCCATCTCTTTGTTTTCTCCATTCCTCATTGGCATATTATGAAACTTTAAAGAGTTTGGTGAGAAACCACCCCACCAACAATGGAGAAAGAAGCTGACACTTTCTGGTTTTGAAACAGTCTGAACTTTATTTTGTCCTGACAATGTTGTTATTTGGTGGGATGGAACCAGTAAGATCTCACAACTGCCTCGTTTTTTAAGTTGCAATCTCAAAGATCTCAGTTCGGTTCTCATTGGCAGCACTTATGGTGCTAAGCGCAAACTGAAGGCGCTTTTCCTTTGAATGTCACTATCACTTGTGTTTTAAAGTTTCATCATCCATAGTCAACGCTCTTTTTTTTGTTCAACCATAGTAACCATTTACTTCCAACTTGTGGACAAATTCTTTCCACAGTTTCAGTTCCTTTGAGTTGATTCCTGTAAATGTATCAAGCCTTTATAATTTTTTCAAAATGTGGTGTATTTGGTGTACTGAACTTAAGTCCTATTTAATTGGTACTCGTTTACTCACCATCGTTAGCAGTATAAGTCAAAAATTGACCTAAAAAATATTTGTTTATTCATAAAAACGCACTCAAACTTTTTTTATTGGTTTTGTACCATCACTACTCCCTACACCAGTGGTTCCCAGTTGGTAGGCCATGGTCCAAAAGTGGGTTTTGGGTCCGTTCTGAATGGACCGCAAGTGACTTGTGAACGTGTCAAATTTGTAAAAATCATACTTTATTTTGAAGCACAGACCCACAGACTTTGTTAAGGTCCTCCTTTATCACGCAGCGCATTTTCTTACAGCACAGCAAATATTTTACTTCCCTGTTGTTGGTATTATTTGGCCTATTACCATGCAGTGCCTTTGCCGCTTTTTATGTTACTGTTCTTTAAGTAATAATAGACACTTTTCTGATTGCAGTGCTATTTGTTTACCAAGTGTTAAGTAGCTACATTTTATTCTTTCAATATATTTATCAGCCCATGTGTTGTTTACATTTTGTGAAATTAAATTACATATGTGGTTATTTTTCTTAGGTGTGGACTTTGAGCTAATGACTAAGAAGAAATCTGGACCCTGTGGCTTTACCAGTTGGGAACCACTGTGTACACAGGCAGAGATCAGGGAGAAGACTACCGTGCTTCACACGCAAGTAAGTTGAAAAGCAAGTTTGTTGTATTTCATGCATCTCTGGCAAACCAACTACTGCTGGGTGATGGAAAACGTTTTCTAAGTGTGTGTTGCTTGTAATTTCCCAGAAATGTCGCCACAGACACACAGTCAGCAACACTGCAAATGCAAGGGCTTTCATCACTGGGACATCGGCTCAGTCGCTATTGTGTTACCTCATTCGAATATAGATAGTGACTTAACAGGCATTTTTTAAAAATGAAAATCTTTGAGAGACAACAGTCAGATTTTATCTATAATTGTGCCCCTTATCACTATAATGAAATGTAAGTAGTGGAACAATAAAAAACCACACATATGTTTTGATAGGCCTAATTAATGTAGCCTTGTCAGGCCTTCAAGTACAAGTACGTTCTTATCCTGATGTTTGTAATCAATTTATTTGCACAAAAAACACACTGAGGTTTTTTCTTTGTAACCTTAACAGTAATTCAAATCCAGTACATAGACTATAACTCATCACTGTAGTCCTACGTTTCCTTGATCTCAAGGAGGCAAAAAAAAACATCCATATTTTCAGAACAGCAAGGTCAAATATCATTCATTCTGCCGCCATTAGTTCAGATGGCTAGTGTTGGTCAGCCCGGTCACTGGCAGGTCGAAAAAGTGACAAAACAGTGTTCTAAGTAACTTACAAAAACGTTACTGACAATAGTCCACCTTCCCCCTCCTTTCCCCCTCTCTCTGTCACTCTCTCTTTTCCTTGAACAAACACACACACACGTGTGACAAAAGCACTGAGCACTATCACCTCAGCCACACATCACTATGGGTTACGTTAAATCATACCCAGAAAAAAAGTAGCAGCCAGTTTGTAGGATTTAGGGGTATCTTTTGGAAAAAAATGATTATATCCATAGCTATATTTTCATCAGTTTACAATACCTGAAAATAAGAATCAAATTCTTTTTTTCTTTTGCGAAATTGTCAATAGTTTCATTTGTGATTTGTTGAAAAGAAATGATTTCCAAAGTTTTTGTGCTTCCTTTGGAAAAGAGTTTCAACTCACAGTGCAGCTGACAACCTCTTTTTAATTGATTTCTATCATATTTCGTCACTTTGCAGCCTCTTACCTGCATACTTAAAGTTAAAATGTAGCCTCCAGCTGATGGCACCACGTTCGAGGCATAGTTCACCTCCAAAATGTCACTGAAATAGGGAGAAATTACCAATTTTTAAGCTCAAAACAACTCTGTTTGCCTCGCTTGCACACGCTGTGAGTGTGGGTATCCTAATTGAGGCAACTGGTTGTTGTTTATGTTTCTGTGCTGCTCCACAGTTTGCTCGTTTGCAGTACTGTCCTGTATTTTAAAAAATAGGCATTAAGTGGAGCCACACAGCACCTAAAAGTTTTGTACAGGGCAACAGGGTCAAACTGTTGAATAGAAACACCTCACTGCTTAAAAAATAAATAAAACTGTCAAGACTGCTGGAGGTGAACAAATACCTGAGACACTGTTAATGAAATCACATCACATCCTAATTGCTTATCATTTCACCCTTCTCTCTTTAATCTCTAACCAAACGTGACAGTAATTGCAGGGTGCAGAGGCACATGTCAGCAGAGGGATCACTACCTGCAGAGAGGATAAAAAAGACGCCAAAGAAAAGAGATTAAGTTGGAGAAAATCCTGCAACAAAAAAAAAACTGCAATGGGGGGTCATAACCTAAATTTAAGTAGAAATCTGAAGTCTTTAAGTTGCAATTGGCATTTCAAAAATTAATCAGCATATAGCAGGATGTATGGCAGTATAAAATAAACAAACGGAGGCAAAAGGGACGGAGAGGTGTAGAGATAAAGAATTGGGCCAAGCAGGGATCAGCTTCACACCGAGATCACAGACATGTCTTCCTATCTCTTATTTTTCTGTCAGTCTGTCTGTGTTTACCTCCCTCTCTCCATCCTTACCTCCATCATTGTCTGATTTTTTTCTCTCTGTCTCAGCTTGTCTCTGAGAGAAAAGATAAGCAAAGACAGAGAGATGGGGCTGCAGTAATAAACAGGCAGTTAGAGGGGAAAGAATGACGAGAAGGAAATGCAAATAGTTGTTTTATGGCTGGGTCAATGGAAGCAACAATGGTCCTCTCTCTCGCAATTTCTCTTTTTCTCAATAGGCTGTGGACAGAGCAATAAGGTCAGAGAGCGACAGAGAAAACCATCACACCCCGATCAATTCACTTGTCCTCCAAACAGCAGTGGCACTTGCCTCCTTTTTAAATTTAAAAAAAAAAGCTCTTGAGGAAACATCAAAAATTGACAATCAGGAGAAGGTTACTTTCCTTAAAGTAGAGAGGTGCATGGTTGCAGTATTATTCAGGCCCTGTTTGCAGTGAGTTGACAAAATCTTTAGAACAATCACATCTGCAGTCTCCCTCTGTTAGATACTCAAATTAAAGCCTTATGTTTGCAGATGACTCGGAAATCAGCGTGGTCTCTGCTTGAGTCTGCACACAATTTCCTTCTCAGCCATGCGCACTATTATTCATGTGTAAATACTCGTCATTACTAGAGTTGCTTTTGCTTTCCGATACTGCTGTGGGCACTCTTTAGCACGCACGATAAAACCAAGAGAAGCCTTTGAAAATAGTTTCACTTTGGCTGATTACAGCAACGTAGATGAATTTCTGATGAAAGATATTCTGGATGATGAGGAGGAAGAATGTCTGTTTCAGGTATCTGCTTAATGATGGATTTGTCGGTTAAACCAGTCGAGACAACATGAGGGAAACTTATGAATCCAATGGGAATGAAAGATAATATGGTTATTTCATTCTTTAAATTTGTCAGTTATCCTCTAGATTGACAAGGGAAGCCAATTAGCTTCACATTAACAAGGGTTGTGGATTTTGTTCCTCATCTTTTACATTGGAAGTGCATTAAGAAAACATCTTTTTATAGCCAGTAAAATACTTCACACACAAAACAATCATCTTCATATGAATAACTCACCTTGTTACCTTGAATTTGTGATGACAACTTTGTTTACAAACTCACACAACTTTTGCAGTATAATCTAAAGCTGCATTTACAACTCAGTCACTCTGAAGTCGTCACATGGTGACGGTCAGTCAGTGACCTTCTACGTCAACATATGACGTTTTAAGATATCCTTGCCACATCAACATATGACATTACGAGTTTGGTTAACAGGTTGGTTAACCACAAAATATAAGCAGTGTGATACACTCATAGGGTGGGAGGGTGGGGAAATCAACAAACTTTCTTGCAGGAGTCTGGATTTCGCATCCCGTGTGAGTGTGTTCAAGGCAGGAATATCACGCCGTTATGCTGCTGTTTGTATAGTACGTTTGTGGAAAAGAGAGAGAGAGTAGACTTACCTCTGAGCTGGGAGAGGAGGTAGTAATAGCGCTATAATCACTAAAATGTAAAGCTGGAAAGACTTGACCATGGGTAGCACAGGTGTGAGGACTTTGTACAGGATAAAAAAAAAACAAAGTATACCAACCTAAACCTGCCTACAAATATCCAAATCTATTACTAAACCAATTTTACTATACAATAAACATAAAGTTTGGGATCCTATGACACGCCAAGATTATGAGAAATGGAATAAACACTCATTGAAACCCTGAAAACAATCCACAGAAACACAACAGGAGATTCTCTTTATCAATGTGTGTTGTAGTTTATATGTACAATTGAAGAAGTTGAACTAGTCTTGGGTTTTGAACCTTTGTGCAACGAAAGCCCATGAAAGGTGCATATGTATCCTATGGTATATGTCTGTGTGTGCGCGTGTGTGTGTGCGTGTGTGCATGCGTGCGTGTGATTGGATAGATTGTGAAGAAGGAGCAGACAAGAGGAGACCAGAATGACAAAAAATATCATGCAGACACTCAGACATATACACAGGAAGAGAGGGAATGAGGAGTGTAATCATCTCCAATCAAGATGTTATTGATCTGCTGCTTGATTTCTCTCTCTCTCTCTCTTTCTCTTTCTCTCTCTCTCTCTCTTTCTCTCTCTCTCTGTCACACTCCCTCTGTCTCTCCCACCACCAGCACCTGGCTCTTGTCACAGTAGGACACTGAGGCTCAATAGCAGCAGTGAGCGACAGTTATACATCATTATCTTTCTGTCTTACATTTGTGTGATTTTGTGATTTTGTGTGTGTGTGTGTGTGTGTGTGTGTGTGTGTGTGTGTTCCCTGGTCACTGGCTCAGAGACAAAACACACACACAGATGTTTTTTGCTCTCTTCTGCTCTGCAATCACGATTGGCTTCTTGTCTGCAGCCACAACAGCCACGCAAATACACTCAAACAGAAGATCTCTCAGTTTGTAGGACACTTTAAGGTTCTGATTTAGGACAGAGTGTCTCTCAACTTCTCTTCTCATCAAATATACAAAAGTAACTGTGTACTTTTACTCATATACTGCAGTAAGGTATAATTTTGAGGTGCTCATACTTTACTTGAGTGTTTCTATTTTATGCTATTTTCTACTTTGCTAGACTAAATCACGACTGAAAGTTATCCTGGTACATTTTTAGTTCATTTTCAGTTTCCATCATAGATTCATCATAGATCATAGATCCAAATGCCTTTGGACACAGTTGGAAATACGTACAACCATTAAGAGCAACTATTCGTGAAACAGTGCTAAATGATGGATAAATGTAAACAGACTACAGCATGCAGAGATGAGCTGTGATGGTGTACCATCAATACGTCTGTGAAAGATTGTTGTCCTTGGAATTTGAAAATAGTGCTTGAACAGAGTTTCACATCAGCTTCAGCCGTCTTAGTTGTTTTGCCTTAAGGGCATTCCTCATTAATGTGCCAGGTTTATGTTTAATGTAGTGCCTCTGCTGTAAGGTTGTGCAAGGCAAAAATAACGTAATCACGTATTTTGAGCAATGTGCAATTTCTGCAAGTTTGCAGATGTCTCAAACACGTCCTATTCACCACATAAACGATTGTGATTGGCTGATCAGGGCCGGGTCAGTTGGAGATATGTATTGATGGGGGAGAAACCAGATGCAACTTACTTTTACTGGTAATGGAGTCATTTTAAATAGTTTTTTTGCTACTTTTACTTTACCAAGATTGAAATAATTCTTCAACCACTGCTGTGCAATAAAGCTCATATTTTATCATCTTTTTAAATGTTAACAGAAGTGATTATTGATGTGTCATATGGCCTGTTATACTGTTGTAGTGTATTCCAGTTCTATTTTATATATATATAAGGACTATAAAGTATACATTGCATTCTACAGTAATATACACTATTAAGATTTGAACTTTTAACTGAAGTCCTCAGAGAAATCAGAAAGAGTTAGCTGACATAACTTCTAGAATGCAGAGATGCACAAAATTAATTTCTCCCACTATTATTCCTAAAAGGAAAAATGATTGCGGCAATAACCATTTAAATCCCCTTAGATTTAAAGGAATCGCACTGAGGAGCATATCTGGGGCCAAAGTTCAATATATTAGAAATCTGGTTATACTTATGGAAAATCAGTGTGATTAACACCTTGTGGCTTAAAGTAAATCATGCCAGTATTGTAAGCAGCCTCCAACTGAGTCAATGGCCCCTAATGTCTAAAATGTGAGATTTTTTTTTTTTTTTGCCAAAAGATGATGATAAAATCCTTTCAACGTGTGTGTTTATTTGCCAGTCGTCCCTTTTGTGTTTTGAAAGAACATCCCACAAAACCTGATTGCAGTCTGAAACAGCTAAAGGCATTACGAGGGTTTCCCCAGATGTGTGTGTGTATGTGTGTGCGTGTGTGTGCGTGCGTGTGTCTGCAGCCGTATGTTAATCAATGCCGTTAATGTAGCAATGAATTAGTAGTTTAGATGTCACGGGACGCTTAACACAGCTGATCCTTACCAGACACCCACAGAAACACACACACACGCACGCACACACACATGCATGCACACGCACACACACTCAGCCCACGGGACCCCTGGGGACCACAGGCGGACATTGTATAGTAGGCTAATTATCCCAAATTGCTAAAGTAGTAGAGAGGGTGTGTGTGTATGTGTGTGTGTGTGGGTGTGCTCTCACAGCTGCTCCTGGTGTCAAGCCTTTGATAGATGAGAGATAGAGAGAGTGTTCATTTACTGCTCGGAAACACACACACACACACACACACACACACACACACACACACACCTGACTGCTCATTTATTGGTCTAACAGATTGGTCTTTTGTTGCTCGGTTGCTGGTTCACGCTGGAAGAACCCCCGAAGTTCAGACTATGACGCTCGGGGGAGAAAGCACCCTGTCGTCAAGCATAAATGCCTTAAATGTGGCAACCAGACCTCCTATGAAATTTGTGGTTATAATTAGGAAATAAGAGGCATCATAAACAGACAGTAGTTTGACAATGAACAGACGCAGGGGAGAGTAAGTGTGTGATGGATGAGTGAATATGATTGCCTTCAGTGCCGAAAAAAACAACTCTTAATTCACACTCACAGGGGCTTTTGTTGTTGAAGTTTTTTTTCACAACCAAACTTTTAATCTATATGTAGCTATTAAAGGATGAGACTGGTGAAATTCTAAATTCAGTGGGGACGAATGGTCATGGGACAAATTGCGATGAAAAAGGTAGAATAGTTGGGTAGTACTGATAGAAAGCCCGATGCATTGTTGGTTTTAGTCTTTGAGGGAAAAAGGGTATTTTTTACTAAGTGTTCAAGACAGCAGTGTTTGTTGTAACAAAACCAGGTAATTTTGTAAAGAGAGTGTGAAATATTTTTAGCTTTGTTTGTGGTGACAAAGTGGGTATTTTTTGAGAAGAGTTCGGGAAATGTAGAGCGGTGTATGTAGTAATAAAATCAAGCATTGAGACATATCCAGTGTTGTTTAGTGCAACAAAACCAGACCAACCAGATTTTTTCACCAATAGTTAGGGACATGTCCAGCAGTATTTGTAGCAACAGATCCGGGTTTTTTTTTTAACTAGAAATTTGGACATGTCTAGCACTGTTATGAAGCAACAAAACTGGTTATTTTTTCATGAGAGTTCAGTACATGTCCAGCAGTGTTTGTAGCAACAAAGCCAAGTATTTTTTAACGAGAGTTTAAGACATCTCAAGCTGTGACTGTATCGACAAGACAAGGTTTTGTTTTTTTTTTTTCAATGAGCGATCAGGACACACCCAGCCATGTAGCGACAAAACTACGTATATTTTAACGGGACATTTTAACAAATTTTTTAACAAACTTATTCAGGCAATAAGTTTGTGCCCTGAAGTAAAAACTAAAAATTCCTATCTGTTTCTCATCAGTTGTTTCTTTCTCCAGAGCTTTTTACCAAACAAAAGGATCACAAGATCAAAGATAGATAGATAGATAGATTCCCTAATCTTTTGTCCTCTTCCCATTGCCCTTTTTTGTGAGACAGTGCTTTCCCCCTTTCTTCTTCTCCACCCATCCATCCATCCCGTCATTCCTCCGTCCCTCCATGTCTTCTATATTGATGAAGTGACGGGGCCACAGGCTGAAAGACACCACCTCATCTGGTTTAAATTACCTCCAAACCACACAGACACCTGCACCAGCACCACCACGGCTGTGTGTGGGTGGGTGGGTGTGTGTGGGTATAGAAGGGGGGGTAGTGCCTCTGGGATAGGTGATGGGGGAACGCCCATGACCCCGACCATACAGCTAAACACACACACACTCATACACAACAGGGAGAGAGCAACAGAGCGGGTGGGGTGTGAAATAAGCTGTAAGGCAGAGGGGATATTAAGCTGCCACATGTGTTCTGTTTACTATTCTCTAATTAACCCCCAGGCTGTCTTATAGACTGCTCACACACACACACACACACACATACACACACACCGTATCTTGTCAGCAATAAATTGGCTCTGGTGTCATACAGCTGAACACATCAACAGTGTTGCTCCAAACATTTCAAATGATGCAAGCAAAGACACCGTGAACATATTTGACTCAGTATGCATGTGTCTATATAACAAAACATAATGAACTGCAAGTTGACTGTACATAAAGGATAAGTGTGTGTGAAGATGCTGACCTCCAAGTTTGAAACCTTTACCCCTCCCGTGGTGCACAGGGGGGGCAGCCGTCTTAGTCATGTCGATGATGGATGGCTCACCAGGAAGCACAGACTGGAGATGTATGAGTTTCCTCCACCTGGACCATTTTTTTAGGCTGAAAGAGAGATTATTGTTGGGCTGCAGGACGGGCTTTAACTGGCTAAATGATCATACAGTCTAAAGTGAAAGGTGTCTTCTTTACATTACAAAGGGGTTTTTTTTGTTTACATTTGAGTACATGCATGAGTTATTGCAGCATAGAAAGTTTTTCTTTCCCAAGGTTTGGGGAATTTAGTTGTGAGAGTGATAAACATGCATTTCAGGTGAGGGAACAATTGTGGTTATGCTTTCATAAATGACTTTAACTGTTAGTTGGAAATGGAAAAAGAGCAGAGGTTTCCTGTGTTGACGTGAAATTTAGGTATTTTTCAACCTGGACCCTATTTTCTTGTGGGTTTTTTTTTTCTAAGTTACTGATTGAGGCAACAGCTTTTGAAATTGGTCGAGTTTAAAAACATAAATTTCCCAGTGGACCAAAAACACATTTCCTTCAATATCCTATTAACAGAATAACATACATTCATTGTTTCAAAGTCTTGTTTCTTTGAAAATACAAACAAAAAAGTGTTTGAATTCTGTTTTTCTGTAAACCACAGATTACATTACATTTGTGGCTGATTTTGTAGATATTATGTTGAAACTTTATGTTTCTGAACAACACTGTGGTGAATGTGCAGTTAGGTTTAGGCAAACACTTATTCTTATGGGAAGATTATGTTTTGGCTTAAAACACTCAGGTTTGGTTGCAAAAAAGTCACTGGAAAAATAGGGCAGGTCAGTCATAAGCACCCAATATCAGCTGCTCAAACGCTGCTGAGAAATGTTGCAGAGAAAATTTGCTGAGAAACGCTGCTGGGAAACATTCCTTGTAAACGCTTCTGTGACATACCACAAAGAGTCTGTAAAAACACCTGTAAAACACCTGTAAAAACAGTGGCTCAAATGCCACTGGGAAAACTGAAATTAACCACAAGGAGTATGTATTTTTGAGAAAACAGGACTTTGGAACAATGGCCGTTTGTTTTGGGGATAATGGGCTGTTGAAGAAATGGGCTTTCAGTCCAATGGACCATTTTTCGGGCTGATGGGGCTTCAAAATTTTGAGCCATTGGAAAAGTGGCATGGCACCATTTTGTGGCTGCCGGCTACAGCCCTCTCGCTCAGTACTGGACCAATTTCAAAAATTGTTGTTCCCATTAGTCACTTAGACACAAAAACATGGGAAAATAGAGTCCAGGTTGAAAAATATCAAAGTTCCCTTAAAGGTGTGATGTTTTGTAGATCCAATCAATTTGTTGACCTCCTTCCTTTGTAGACTTAGTCCCTTTATAACAACATTTCCTTATTTTCCTGCTTTACTCCTGTTATAATTACTACTGCTGCTCTTGGGCTTTGTCACTTAAACATAAACATATATGTAGTTTTGGGGCATTTGCTAAGCTATTGATGCTGTCTTTGCTCTTGTGAGGATTTGACGTGTGGGCCTAGCTAGTAACTTAAAATTGTCTTCATTCATTAATTCCTTAATTTTAGACATTAGTCACCAGTTCCTCTTGTTTTTTTAGGTTTTATGGTTTGCCTACTCTATGCATTTGGCTTACCACCCTCCTCAGTTGGCAGACATTTGTATTGCATCATGTGCATGGTCATGTTGAAGCTTGTGCGTGCAGAAGTCAAGATGCAAATCGATTGAAAAACATACTGTAGCATCACTAATCAAAAAGATATTATGTATGTATCAGTATCAGGTCAGTATTGTCATAATAAAATTTCATAATACAGTGTTGCTAGAATACAGTAAAACTTATATAAAAACAAATATTTTTTAAAAATTACAGAAAAATTTTGACTTGCAACAACCAATAAAGATCCCTTTAAAAACCCACAGCAGTGGAATAAACGCAAGCTTTCACAAATTAACATACAGGGACACTTGAAATCTGTTTATTGGCTGTATATTATATCACAATAAATACCAATCAAAGCATGTGAAAAACAAACAAATCACTTTTTTTTCAGCCTAAATAATTTTCATAACCACTAGCTTTTAGAAGGGAATGACCGATTAGAGCAGGCATGTCAAACTGGTCCACAGGGGGGCCGGTGTGGCTGCAGGTTTTTGTGCCAACCAACCAAGAGCACACAGTTTGACCAATCAACTGTCTGAAGACGGAGATCAGTTGATTAAATGAGTCAAGTCTGGTGTGCTGCTACTTGGTTGGAAACAAAACCTGCAGCCACACCGGCCCCCCTGTGGACCGGTTTGACATGCCTGGATTAGAGGATATGAGTCTGTATGTGCGCATGCGATGATATCACCTATAATGCAATCAGCTGTCACCACTAATGCTCTCATCTGCCCTAATAGAGTGAGTCAGAGACGAGAAGAAGAGTGGGCGGACACTTGCTGCGTTTTGAGTGTAGGAAAATGAGCGGCTTTTTAATAGAATTCACCATGGTGCCTTTTCCTAAGGTGTCACACACAGATACATACACACACACACAGAAACACAGAGAGAGGGAGAGTGAGCACGTCTAATTGAAAACCAAGCAGAGAGAAATCTGATAGCTGGAGTTTGGCCTGAGGGAGGAGGGAAAACTGGAGTAACATAAATGGGAGAGAGATGAGGCGACGGAAGGGGACAAAGGGGTAAAGACACAGAGAGACGAAAGAGACAGAGCTAAGTGAAAAACAAACAGAAAGTGACAGAGACAGACTAATTCTTGGTGTAGTTACATGTAAATGTATCGAACCTCAAAATCAAATTTTTTGTTACTTTTTCCAAAATATTGTTCCAGTTTTTCAGTGACACTCCATTATAGTGCATGCATGTTTGACAAAACTGCTAGCCACACAAAACTTCTCTTTAATATATCATCACATCAGTCATCATGTTTAAGTTTACATCCATAATAGCAAAATATCAATTTTAATGCATTGATTCAACATCCCACCTGTATGGATAGGCTATGTAAGCTCAATATGATGTTAAAAGAAATGTCACAAACCTTATGCTGCATTCGTGTGGTATCAGAATAAGTTGAATTTAGTTGCCAATCACCTGATCTGTTTCCTTTGCACAATATTATCCACATATTGTTTAAACGCTCAGAGCAACAAAATACAAAATATATATATTTGTAGCTTTTCCACATTATGACTAAAAGCTCATGAACAAACCAAAGTCAGAAGAACAACTATCCAATAAGCATGTAAAGGTTTTGGACTCAAGTCAGATTCAATCGCCTCTCGTTCACTCATCATAGCAGGCAGCTTGAACAGTAGCTTACAATAACAGCGAGTGGGAAACAGGACACAGGACAGGCTCACCCAGTACATATTAGACCCTAAAAAAATGTTCCAAAAGATTTGTGCATTCATTTTTGCCCATTACTAACTTAGATGTTATCTTTTTTACTTTTTTGAAAATGTTTATGGGTAAGATGTTGTCATGTTGTCATCCTACAGAAATGTTGCATCTCCAACAGCTGTGTTTAAAGAGTTGGTTCAACAGTATTTTCTGTTTATTATCTAGTAGTAGTGTACGTAGGCTCTAAGGTTTAATTTGTCTTGATTTCTCTTACAACAAAAATACAATAGAGGTGAGTGGATTTTGGCTTGTGGGCCTCACAACATTCAAAAATTATTTTTTCTCATTAATTTTTCTCATATATATATATATATATATATATATATATATATATATATATAAACAAGCCCAGTACTGTACAGTGTTTCTATGACTACTGTGTCTGAGGTGATATCAACAATTAAATTATTGGAATTTCTAAACACTTGACCACAGTATCCATGATCTAGTCATTAAGGTTCTGCTCTGTTTTTCAGCGACGTCCCTCTGCTGGTTCAAAACTAGATGTAAAAGTGTTTTTATGCTGCAAACAGAAATTTTGATGTTTGTTCAGTGCTGACTCAGTTGGAGCTGTCACTATTTCTTCAGCTGTCTCACTTTCTTCTGGCGTCGCACATTTGTCTGATATTATTGACTGTTTCCATGTCTGGCTCATGTGGTGTGTAATCATTTTTTAGTTGTGACTGACAGCTTGTATACAGTCTCTGATTTGATCCGTCATCATCACACAGAAAAATAAAGCAAACCAAAAAAAGAGATTGATGCAATACTATAACAGAAGAACTTTATAGAATATTTCTCTAAAGAACAATTTTTGTAGATGGTTTTGTTTTTTTATAATGCTAAAAAATCTGATTTCAGTAATTTAGCAATTAACAGCAGGTCATTATAAAGGCGCTTACCCTGAGCTGGAGGTGTATAAAAGGAGCAGAGGACTTTTATTTTGAGAGAAGACCTTTGCACCATAAACTGATGCAAACAAGGCACAAATTGGGTCATAAAAATTGCTGATAATGTTTGACATGTAGTGTTTGATGTTCAAAATGTTCTGGCGGGTTTAAATGAGTCATTGCTTCATTTTCAGTGGTTTTTAGCCACCAAACATGAATGTTTTTCAGCCACTCTGCACTGCGTATTACTGAAAATAGTTTGTTTTTCAGCGACCAGTTGCAAAGTCTCCATGTGAGGATAGTGTCACGAAAAACAGTATATTTTAATTCAAAAAGGGATACCCAATGAGTTTTTACACAGAAACCTGACCACACTTTAACCACAGCGTTGTTGAAATCTTAAAAAAGGTCAAGTTCATTTCATTCTCATCCCAAGTCGTAACATATTGCCGCTTTGCAGTGGACTTTAGCGTCTACATGTGATGCTCTAGGTATCCTTCTGTGTCTGCCATTTGCGTTCCATGATGCTTCTGCCGTGATGTCAACATCAGCACATGGCAGCCAATGGCAGGACATCACCAAATGCACATGCTGGCACAAATGTTCAGGATTAGGGGAGGGAGGCGCATGGTCCAGCGGCATTTTATGCGGACGCGAAAGGTGGCTATTATGCCCAAAGAATTGTCAAACCAGTGATATTTTACAAGTTTGGAATGAGAATTAGCTGCAAACTTTAACATATCACTACATTATAATGTACAAATGTAACTAATCCATAGTACACACACATGCAGTAACTTACACATGCAACCAGATCATCTACCACAACAAAGAACAGAGAAGCTCGGATTACAACACACACAGACGAAGCGTGATTCTCTGCTCAGGACGCCATAACTCTGCTATATATTTACATCGTCAGTAGTGGTTTGCTGCTATAATAATATTAATGCTCTGAATGTTGCATAGAGCACCTTTAAATTGAAGAAGACATAACACACGAGTACAACTGTTAAAAGTACACATCAAAGTAATTTAAGACACCCTACAGTGTATATCTGGTAGATATGCAAAAACTAGAGTTTTTTCAGCACATTGTTGATTATGTCCAATTTTATCAAGATTTAATGTTTTAAATCTTAAAAATGTTTTTAAATTTGCTTTTACAAACATGTTTTACCTTCTCCCCAATTAAATCATTTCTTACCATCGTTTCTTCTTTTTTTTTGTGGTTGTTACAGATTTCACATCAAGAACTGCGGGGTCTTTAGCCAACAGCACCGTGACAAAACAGTGAAGAAAAAAGAGTGAGTCCTGCATAATGTCCCTTTGTCCTGCCTACAGACACACACACACACACACACACACACACACACACACACACACACACACACACACAATGAGATGGACACACAAAGTTTGGACACCAAGACAGACTAATGAGAGGTAAGAGTAATTTGTGTTACTGATATATTGTAACAGCAAAGGACACAAAGTGAATTATATTATGACCCAAACAAAGGCCATGCACACACACACATACACACACACACACACACACACACACACACACACACACACACACAGTGCAGCACGGTCTTTGTCTTGTTTCCACCGTCTTAACTCTCACATGTAATTAGCCTCACTCTCTCTGTCCGTCGCAGATACCGATAGCACACAGGAGGGGGTCAGTGTGTGTGTGTGGGTGGGTATGGGGACAGGGGGGTCCGAGCGTCTCAAGGGACAGGTTATGACAAATAAGATTAATGTGTCCCCTATTTCCAGACTGGTGCACTGGCCTCTCTTCTGCTCACACACAGACTCGCATCGTAAAAAACACACATACACGCCTCCCTGATAGCTTTTTCTCTCAGGAGAGGGTCCATATGGGGACTGGAGTCTGGTGGGAGTATGTGTGTGTGTGTGTGTGTGTGTGTGTGTGTGTGTGTGTGTGTGTGTGTGTGTGTGTGTGTGTGTGTGTGTGCTTGCTCCACTCTAGGACGTCACCTCTCTGTCTTTTCCTTTGTTGTCATGCTCAACTGGAAAACAATTATATTTAAAGACGAAACTCTGAGATTTGTCTGTCTTTGGAGACCTTGGCTCACAGCTGCCTCTGTTTTATTATCGTATCAAAGTTTGAAAGAAATTGTATCTTTGATCCAATAAATCCATGAGTGTAAACAAACCCTGTACAGAAAAGTGTTAAAAATAGAAACATGGAAAACAACTAATACTAAACCAAGTATTACTAAACCCTCTGGCATGGCAGAGTAAACTGCAGCACTTTGTCACTAAAAACCTTTATTTTGATCACCACTTAATATGAGAAGAGGTGATATGTAATATATAAGTACTGTAATAAACCATTTTTGTAGGATTTCCCCCTAAAAGTCAAAGATTTTAATAATCAGATGGAGACCTATCAATTTACTGAGATTCTGCAATAGCTTTATTTATTTATTTTATCAGTGAGTAGTTTACTTCTTGGGAAATTTTGGTCCTTTTAACTTAATCATTTCAGTCTGTGGCTTTTGTTTGATATCTTGTGTCCGCAAACATTTCCAATCCGCCGTTTGCATAGTTCGCGCATATTAGCTCAGAGGGATAACTTGCTATCATCCTTAACGCCCCGCCAAATCTTGCTGATAAATCTGGGAATTTGATAAAGTGTTGTTTGATAAATATATAGATGAGGAAAAAAAGGGGGCAAATAGTCAAATGTTTCCACTAAATAGCCAAATCCGGCTGGCCATATTCTGTGGTGGGCACAGCCCTAAATTTTTGTTCAGTGCTAGTAAAAATCTAATTACACTTATAGATGGACATCTGTACAGGTTCTCATGGCCGGGACACACCAAACTGACATCAAGGTGCAAGATGCGATGAATGCAGACTGTTGTGTCACCTCACCTCACCTGTGTTTCGGCTAAAAAGTTGAATTTGAACTTTCTTCAAGACGCTAATCAGACAGTGAGCACATTAACAACACAACCTGATGTTGAAAGAACAAATGATATTTACTGTGCGCCAGTAAACTCAGAAACAGTTACCACTCCTTTTGGCTCAAGGGCTCAGTAGTAAAAAATGATTTTACATAATAGTAATCTCACACCCTCTGAGTTAGTTGTTTGTTTACTGTTCTCATTTCCGTTTCTCTTCTTATGCACTAAGCTGGACTGCAAATCAGAGTGAACAGCTATAACAGTCATTCAACATGCTGAATCGCCCAAAATAAAGCCGACAGGGGCCAACTAGTGACAACACTGCGGGGCACACAGCAAAAAACTAGGGTAACAGACACTTACTGACGGCCCGACATTGACCAACGGCAAATCAAAGCTTGGTGTGTCAGGGCCCTAAGGCGATATTTACAGGAAGTTAATCTACAGCAACATCTTACGTTGATGATATTTTCGTTGAGGACCATGTTGTATGTGTCATCACTTCTCTGTGCTTCTTATTTCGTGAAGTTTAACGACAGCGACCGTGATCATGTGCCGACAGCATCTGGCTGCAGTTTCACCAACAAACATGACACGTCGTCTCACGGTTCAGTTAGTACGACTCCTGCAACAATTCACCACGAGAGCTGATCTGAGTTCACTGCTGATGATGCTGTCAGATGTGTGGGCGGGATCGCTGATGTCCTCTCTGGATCTGAAGTGTGTTTGGTTTCTGATGAGTTCTCAGTGAGGGGAAGTCATCTAAGCACACACACACACTGAACTGGTACACCCCTGCCCCCTTTTCACCCCTGACCTCAGTTCTATTGGTCCTCTATGCTTGAATGGTCATTACATATCACCAAGACAAAGAGGGAATCTGTCTGTGTGTGACAGACAGAGAGAGAGAGTGTATTTTAGCTTATAATATTGTATCTTCTTTACCTGATGCTTTGGCAATAATGTTCAAATATATTGTGCCAATAAAGCAATTTGAATTTAATTTTAAGAGAGGGGTAGAAACAATCGGTGTATGTGTGCTTTGGTAAGTTTAAATTTGTTTAAACTGTTCTGTTACCAAAAAAAAAAAACATTCTTTCCCTCATTAGTTAGCTGTAACTGCTTATCCTGTAAGGGATCCACGGGCTATCTCAGCTGACACTGGGCGAGAGGCAGGTCACCCTGGACAGGTCTATTGGACTATTACAGAGCTGACACATAGAAGAATATAAGCCTCAACAGCCGTATCCCAATTCCATGTCCCACCAACCTACAAAACTGAGTCACTCAAATGCATTGACTTTTCAGCTACTTGTGGAGTGTGGTACACAGAGTGAAACGCTTGGATTTCATCTATGTGGCATGAAAAAGTTAAATATGTAACAGTTCAGTCAGTTCAGTGTTTTTTCTGCCTGTATGAATCTTACTTCACTGTTCAAAGTTCAGGGACTGTTGTATTTTTGTGTGTTTTTCTGTTTGTGAGTTCAGTGTGTGTGCATGCGTGCATGCGTGCGTGTGTGTGTATGTGTATCAGCCCCAGAGGTATAATCTTTTCCCCTCGTACTCCCGCTGTGCGCCTCTCTCTCCCAGATCAGAGCCTGTACCCCCAACTGGGACAATGAGAGTGTGTAGTGTGTGTGTGTGTGTGTGTGTGTGTGCGTGTGTGCGTGTGTGCGTGTGTGCGTGCGTGTGTGTCCTCCCAGTATGTGCATGTATGTTGCAGATACCCAGGAGAGACACACCCCATGGGATCTCTGACACACACATGCCTCAGGGCCCCCAAGAGAACAAAAAAGCAAAAGACAAAGAGACACATGAATGAATCAAAAAAAATTCTTTTAAAAATCTACATGACTCACTGTTTTGGTGAGGGGGGAAGCCATGCAAACGGGTTGATTTTTTTTTTAGTTTTTGTCGGTGTTAAACATATATTTGTGGCAGAAGTAGAAGTGGGCTTTTCCCGGAGAAACCAGGACTAAAAGGAGGACACAGGGAAAAAGAAGGACAAGAGAGAACAGATGAAGCGAAATCAACAATTTCTCCGAGCTAATTGGATTAATAGGGGGCTAAATTAATGTGGGATGATCTGGTGTATGAGTGTTCGTGTGTGTGTGTGTCTATGTGCAGCAGTTGTTGTGCCTAAAGCAAAAATATGGAGACAGAAATGAAGACAGATTTAGATGGACACTGAGAGACAGATATGGAGGGAGGAAGACAAAAAGAAAAGCATCAAGGGAAGTAGAGAGAGAGAGAGAGAGAGAGACTTTCCTCCTCTCCATCCTGGTCTGAAACTAATTGGTCCAGGATTAGAGGAGATTATATATAAAAAAAATTGAAAAATTATACACAGCTCTCTACAGGTCTGGTTTCCATGGCGATAGTCTGCTGTGCAACAGTGCAACAGCAACAGGGAGAAAAAAATCAAACCAGTTGCTTCCTCGATTACCTGAAAGACACATCAGACAAGATTGTTTAGAGTGACAGTGAAGCTCGTTGTAGATCCGGCCGGTATCTTTTATTACCTGTAGCAGTTCAGAGCCTGTTGACACCAGGCCGCCACACTGGAGAGAGACAGGAGTGTCTATCCGTGCTGCTTCTCTGCTTAAAGCTTTACAGTAAAGTAAACCTCAAAGGTCCCCAAAGATCCTCTCAAAAATGCATTTCTCTTATGTTTATGTCACCAACATTTCTCTCTGTCCATGATTAGACTGAAACATGGACAACTAACTAAATACCCATGTACAAAGGCTTTGTCCTTGCCACAGTTGCTGCGGGCTCGACTCCAATCTGCGGCCCTTGGCTGCATGGCTGCATGTCATCCTCTCTCCCACCTCCTTTCACACTTGACCTGTCCTATCTAATAAATCCAAAAAGTAATTTTTTTTCCAAAAAAAAACAATAGTTTTCTCATTTTCTCTATTTAATGTACATGCACTTCCCTAAAAACTGAGATTCAAACAAACCTCTGGCAAGCTACATAAGTAACATAACTAATACAAAAGCCAATCACTGTCTTATTCAGACTTCAACACAACACCAGCAAAGAAACTAGAAAGCTCCAACACAGAGTGGCCCAAGTGAACACTGTAACATCACAGCAGATATTATTTATTTTCACAACTATTAATGTTTTCACTTAGCAACATGAGAGATGCTAACCACACTTAACACTCTGATACTTCTGCTGTCACTGGGTGTGACTGATGCTCAAACATGTTTGACTGAATCTCTCTCTCTAAGGTTAATGTTAACCACATTTATGCGCACTGCTTTAGTAGCCTATAGTTGGAACTGTCTCCTTCGTTTCGATGCTGTGTTAGCGCTTAAAAAAGTGAAAGTGAAACCAAGCGCAAGTGTTGGTGAAGGGCAGAGGCCAGATGAGGAATTTCTCAGTTAGGGTAAAGATGTATTTTTGCTCCAAAACTATGCAAGGCCAGCATACATTGCTGGCAGATTACTATTGTGGACAGTAGGCAATTTGGGTGAAAGGCCATCCCTCTTGTTAGAAAAATGACCTAAATGTGTTCGCCTTGTTAAGCTGACATCCCTCTCCATCCCCCGTGTCTGGACCCGGACATCTTCATATCCACGACCCAGCAGTGGTGACCCCAGGGGTGGCCAGATTGAGCATAAAATCTTATGGTGGCATACCAAAACCAAAACTGAATTTCAGGAGTTATATTAAGCTGTTAATACCGATTAAAGCTTAACAAAGTGAGAACGTCGCAGCCTCTCAAGAACAGTAATGTTGTATCAAGTGTGAAAGTCAGATCAGCCCCCCGCTCCTCCACAGCTCCATCCTTTCGTCCAGTTATGGTTATTTGATGGCAACAGCCAAAATGCTAAAGTCAAGGCATCGAACTGGCAGTCCAAAATCTAATGGGTGACGTCACGGTGATGACGTCCATTATTTTTATACAATCTATGATCTGTGCCCAGGATAAATTTTGTTATGCAGCAAAACTCATTAGGAAACAAAATGCATTTATTCCTTTTAAATCTGGATCTGTTTTCTGTTAAATGTTCCCTGTAAATGATCTTCAAATAATACATTAGATGAATGATGACATAAAAATAAAATATAAAAAAAGAGAAAAACCCATTAAAAGATTGAACAAGACACAAAGTTTCAGACCGAATATGAATCAAATAAAGGATAAATAGATTCTGTCTATAGAGGAAGTGCTGCCATTAAATGGAGTTTAATTGGTCGCATTAATCACAAAAACAGTCAGCAGTGGGAGGACTGTCATTTCTTTTCTCAAGCCACTGCACATGACAACAGACAAAACACTAACAATCTATGATACTGCATATTAGAAGTCTTTGATATTTAAAAACAGTTTTATGTCCTCATAACTATGTTGACATCCAAAACGAGTGAGAGAATAAGGAGAGGGCAGAGGTGTGGAGAGAAAACACAAAGCTCCTGAGGCGTCACACACTCTGAACAAGAACACTTCTCAAAAATTTTAATCTTCAGTTGTGCGCTGAGACATCTCCTTGTTTCAACACACCAGAAAAACATCTGCTGTTAATTAAAAAACAGGCTTCTACCTTTCAAAAAGCAGCTGATACTCTGTCTGATTACGGCTGCTGTTTATGGATCTCAGCTAAAACGCTCTCACGTGCTGCTGCAGGCTTCACATCCAGCTTTGTGTATATTTCAGTGCTTGAACAAAGGCTTTACAACGTGTCAGCTGTTGTTTTTTCCTTCTGTGTCAGGCTGCTGGCTCGTCTGTGAAATGCACTCGACTCTAAAGCAGGAAGCTCTCCTCCCTGTCAGTCTCACAGGCTGATCAGACAGGCTGAGACATTAGGTTTTTCCTGATCCATCATCGCTTGTGAAATATATTCTTCAGTCTTTACAGAAGGTTTGATCACAGACACTTTTACCTGTGACAAGCCTCGACAACTGGCCAAATAACCAATAATAAGAAACTGTTGTTTATTTGCTCAAATATTGCTACTTTATTCTATGCTACTCCTTCTGGTGGCAAGTTTTTGGTTTTTGGGGTTGTGGCGCAGAGATTTGCCCTAAATTCTAGAAATGAGTTAGCACTGTACTGGTTCCCTCGCCTCAAAGTCTATGGGTTTTTGGTTAAATGTCTGAAATGTGGTTAACTCAAGCTTAAGAGACTTTCATGTTTTGTTCTATGACGTTCAAATTATCAGTAAATACCCTACTCATGAATTCTGAAACTTTTATGTTTCTTGAAAAAGGCAGTTGCTAACTAGAAGCTAAATGACAGTACAGAACATCAGCGCAACAAACATGGCTTTACAGCCTCATTGTGGTGATGACAAAGTCGTGTGTCCACGGTGTAGTTCATTTACAGCCTAACATTAGCTTTTGAATTCTGGTGATTGCATTTAGGCTAGATTCGTGGGGTTTATCTTCCTGAACAAAACATGTGAGTGTCATAAATGTTTATTTGCCACAGAGCATAATGGAAAAATCCTTTTTTGATGAGGGAACCAGGGCGAAGCTCATTTCCTGGTTTTCCTTAAAAATAACATAATCCTTTCAGCACTCTATTGGCATTGTTTTTTGAGTGTGTCCCGTTTGGTTAGTATAATGCTCTTGCACGAGCATGCACGTGTACATTTACGCGGATGTGTCTATACTTTTTAATGTATAACTTGTTTCAGTCCCTCCAGGATGTTGCAATCGCAGCAACAAATGCAAATTCATTCCTGTGACCTTGTCCATTCACCGGGTAAAATCTCATATTATTATAGACCCGCGTGCAGCATATTGATTCCCTCAGCCTCTCTGTTTCTCTCTCTCTCTCTCTCTCCCTCTCTCTCTTTGTTTATCGTGACACTGAGTGTGAGCTTTGTGCCTGGGACAGTGTCACTACCAAGGTGAAAAGGCTAACTGTTAGAATCACACCTCTAACATTTTCCAGCGGTTATTGATGGGTTTAATGATATAGTCGGGCCATTTCGGAGACAGCGTGAGATAGTTGGAACCTTTTAATGGATGGGTGCTGGCTGTAAGTGCGCAGAGAGAGCAGGAAAAGAGTGATTCATGGTCCTTTAGCACTGCAACAGCAACAACTGATCTGCAGTCAGCTGTTGCTGCCTCCATGCCATCACATCGAGATTCTAGTTCTGTGGGAAACGTTAAGTGCTCATAATGATATTCTCTCAATCTGAGACATCCTGACAACTATTTTTGCAAATTTGACTTGCCCCTGCGATTTTATTTAAAAAAAAAAAAAAACGGTTATAAACATCACAACTTGCATCGCATTTGTTTTTGAAAAACTGCCTTGAAATCAAGTATTTCAGACCTCAGCAATCACAAAAACAGCCTGCAAAATCCTGGAAGGACTGATTTATTAGTCTTTGTTTTATTCTAATTACATAACTAAAGTATTGTTGATTCCATCCAATTCAGCTCATCTTAATCTTTCTCTCTCGGTCATAAACACACACACACACACACACACACACACACACACACACACACACACACACACACATACACACAAACACACACACACACACCTGGTCTTTTCCTCCCTTGCTCCTCCAGATGTTATCATTGAGATTTCAATGTAAAATCAAGTGTGAGAAATGTTTTTAATTATCTAGCCACCTGGACAGGGTTGTAGCATGTATGCGCACACACACACACACACACACACACACACACACACACACACACACACACACACAGGCACACACGCACACACACACACACACACACACACATTTTTTGCAAAAAATAGCATCAAAAAATAGCATCACATGCCTTGATGCACATTGATGTTAAATGATTTCTTTTAACCCTTAACTTTCCTAACTTTAAAATGTGGGGGAGGTTTTGTACAAAATGAATGTCTTCTCTCAATCTTATTTCGTGACATGTGAGGACATCATGAAGATAGAAGAGACAAACACACACACACACACACACACACACACACACACACACACTGTTTCAGGTAACAGATGTTGTCCTTCTTTTGATTAAAGTCAACAAATTAAGACATCGTACTCTCACTGCTGCAGAAACACCACATTATTCTATAATCGGCTGTAGGGGAATACAGCAGCTTGTTTAGAAACTCAATGCGATCTTAATTATTATTCAAGGGCGGCAGCAGACACTCGTACACTGGTGGACTTTGATGTTCTTCGTCAGGCTGTTTTCAGGCTGTTGTTGTGCCTCAGCAGGTTCAGTGTTTTTATTGAGAGCTTTTAAAATCATAGGTTTGAATCCAGCCATCATACATTGCACTGAGTGGGCAGTGTGTTTCAGCCCACTGAGCCACAAAGAGCATCATGGTGTTGACCCGTCTGTTGCCAGGATTTATTTTCCTTTGTCTCTATGTCTTTCTTAGTCTTTCCCACCATGTGTTGTCTAATCTAAATTAGAAGTGATCAGTTTTATCCTCAAATTAGTTTTTTTCTCACTAGACTGTGCTTTTGTGTTGTGCAGCAGTATTAGGATTACATCAATCATTATCTATGTTAGAGATGCATGGAGGAGTGAGTGCTTTAGCAGCCTTGAGCTATCAAATTAAAAAAAAAAAATTGGTGTGGACCTGTGGCTTAATGCATTCACATTAGAAAAAAATATCTCCTTTTCATCTACATTAACATGAATTAAAGAACTAAAAGTGCAGGGGTTTTTCTCAAAGAAATGTTTCTTTCAATTGTGAGATGATCATTAATTCAGAAAAATTGGGGAAATATTTTTTTACTCAAGTGAATGCACACTTTTGTAGGATTATACCACCCATTGCTACAAAAAAAAACTTCTGTCTCAACAAGGTATTATTTTAGGAAAATGTGATGGTCCACATCTCAAAGGGGCATTGCAAAAACTTGAAGCATGGTCTTGCGTCAATTAATCTGAATGTAAATGGAAGCACTGCATCAATATTTTACAGCTTGTTTCAGTAGCTTTGTAAAAAACAAAAAAAAAACATTTAAAAAAGACAATAACAAATTGTAGCGCACAAATTATATTAAGAAATAATCATATAAACTGGTTAATATTGTAATGTTTCCAGAATAATAAGACTTAAGAATCCAATATAGACAAAGATGTGTTGCTATATGAAGATTTTTGCGGTGTGAATAAATGTTGAAAAACAGTCTTTGGCAAACTCTACCAGCATGACTGGACTAAAAAAAGCCTTTTTCGTGTCACTGTTGATTTGTCGACCTCAACATCAGAACTTAAAGTGAACTTCTTGAGAAAGATAGTTGATTTCGTCACCTGCGTCTTCATGGTGATATTTTAATTTAGACTTTGAGTGTTGTACAATGTTCAACAGTGTTACAACAGTTAAATTCTGCATACATAGAAGAATCAACATACTGAAATCAGAACTTAATTAAGTGAGTTTGTTCTTATTTTTCATTTCTTAACCAAAGAATTCCTTTAATTTCTGAAGCGCACTTTTTTCTTGGCCATTGCAGAGTTTTGACTGACAGCAGTTAAACTCAAAGTTAGGGAGAGAATATCTGCCGGCCAAAGTCATGAAGTCACAGTCTGCGTTCCTCATACATGTAGTGTAGGTCATTTCTGGGGGGAGACATAGCATTAGTTTTGTTAGTATAACAATAATGTTTATTACAACAGATGACAATATAAAGAAAGACCAATGAAAAACATATTTAAAAGCATTTTTACTCAAAATGTAATGTGTCTAGAAGATAACCACCAAAGAAATAAACGCATGTATTTTAGTGCATTTATCACCTGCATACATACTGGTTTCTTGAATGAAAATAGTTTCAGAAATATAAGCTTGAGGGTTCATTATGGACCCTTTCTTGAGATTTCAGAGACATGTCAAGGCCTTTATAAGTGGATGAGGTTTGGTCAGTTGTCAAGAGTTAGTCAGCTGTTTTGATTGGAATTAAATGTTATATTAATTAAACAGTTATACATTTTCTTTCTACTGCCTGCCTACCTGACTCACTGCACAGAAGGAAACATGCATCTACTCATGGATGAGAGGCTCGTACATGAAACTTTTTACAACAAGATCTGTAGATTATCTTGAGTAACCAGGTCATAATTTCTCAAAAGAGACATTGCTGAGTTTTTTTTTTTTTTTGTTTGTTTGTTTTTCTTGACCCCCGCTTTGATCAGCACAAGCAGAGTGCCATCTTTTTCCATCATATCGGAAAGAGGGCGGACATCTACAGCTGATATCACCAACTTTTGACAACTAACACCAAAACGATCTGGACTGATAAACAGCACTACAGATAGAAAAAAAAATACGTGTTTTTGATTTGGGGTCCTTTTAAATTCCCATTACTTTTACATGAATATTTCTGTCAGTGCTGTACCATTTTAACAGCCCTCCTCCATCCCGCCACTCAGATAACAGCTGTTTCCATTTTAACTACGTTCAACTAGACAAAGATTCTACGTTCTCATGTATTGTTAGATTTTGCACTTTTTAAATCCTTAATAATGCTTACCACCACTGGTGAGTTTGAGGCAGCTGTCTTCACCTTGGTTACAATCCTGTTTGACTTCACAGTTGTTGGAGGAGCCATCAGGGCAGGAGTAACACTGCAGCGAGAGACCTGGAGGGACGAGAGAGAGTTCGATGGATTTGGGTTCTTACTTCAGTCTGCAGGTCAGTGTTGGAAATTGTGAACTCATCTCCTGTGCAAAGTCATGTTATCTAGTATCAAGCCATGTTGCTGTTTCTCAGTGTCAGATATATTTGCCTGCATAATCTGTAAATAATTTTGTGATGGAACTGTGATCTTTTATGTCAGGAAACAAAAAGTTAAATGGATTTAACCCATAACACTAAATGACTATTGCACACTGAAGAAGCACCGCCAGAATTTTCACACATTTTAATTCATTATGCTGAAATTATAATGAACAAGAGGATGGTAGACTTACGGAAATAGGTGAATTTATCATTATAAACTTGAAAATTGTATGTCCCTGATGTGTTGTATTTCATATGTCAAATATATCAAATATGTGAATTTTGTCAGTTAATTAAATTAAAAAAAAACTGCAACACAACTATGTACAGAGGAAACTGCCTGTCCTGAAACACCATTGAAAATATTCTGAATGAATATTCATCATTGACTCTGCATAGTATGAACTAGAGAAAAATGACACAAGAGCAGAACATGCAAACTGCACACTGATCTGCCAAACGTTCCCTCAGGCTGATATGTTTTCTCTTTGTGAAACATATAATTTCTGTGGCTTAGTCCCACTTGGCTGCACTTTTCGGGAGCTAACACAAAAGATTTTTTTTTTAAAGTGAGCATTAATGAAAGCATGTGATTCCCTCTTTCACCCCTTTTTTTCTTACCAAATTCAAACATGGCAAAACTGACAGCCAGGCAAAACATCACAGAGCTCCTCATCATGACTGAAAGCACCGTCACGTCTGAAAATCAAAACCAAAATGGAAATTCACATCATTCTCACAGCTGGATTAAAGGACAGGAATTAACTTTGTGGAAGTAAAAAACGAGCAACACATGAAAGGAGTCAATAACTGATAAAATATGACATAAAATGGCTAAAGAGATAGAATTATTAGACAAATTAATTTGGAAGTACATATTAATATTTTTCATTATTCATTTTTATGGAAAATTAAAATTTTGACCACAAATTGTTACCTCTATAGTCAGCAAACACTCACCTGTCAAAGTGAAGGAAATGACTCTCAGCTCATGAAGAAGAGGCTTTTTGTAAAAACAGGAAAAGTAAACAACCCTTTTGTTTGGTTTCAGAGTCCATGTGTGAATGTGGTTCAGACATCTACAATATTGGCCAATTCAGCACACTGTTTATGTCACAAAGAGTAATAATTAATAGTTTTAATATATTGTTTTCTTTTGTTGCCTACTGAAAATCCACACGGTGAGTGAATCCAATCAAATGTAATTCTACTTTTATTTGATTTCTGAAGGGACGTAATAGTCATCAGAGGAAAAGTGAGGGCCAGCAGGGGAGTTACTGATTACACGTCACACAATTTCGGTAATTCAGCTCATGGAAAAACATAGTTATCTGCTGTTTAACCCAAGATTTTGAAATAAGGGAGAGAAACAAGGAGGTGCGAAGGGAGAAATGTGAGAGGAGAGCAACAGGGGACGAGAAAGAGCAAGAGACAAAAAGTACAGAGGGCATTAAAGGAAGATATGAATTTCAAGAAATAAAGAAAAGTATAATGAGAAGAAAATTAAAGTTGTAACATAAAGTGATCACCTGTATGTCTTGTACCAGTTGTAGATTAATGTTTAATGGGAGGTTTACAACATACAGATACACATTCACTCTGCCTGAAGCGTGGAGTCGCATGCCGCAAGCTGATAAACTGTTGCTGCAGCAGGATTTGCCCCTAAAGTCAGATGTGTGTAACATCTCTGTCCATCAAAGACGGAGGGGAGTCAGTATATTTCTGCTGAGAGAGAGGCTAAAAGGAATCAGTGTGAACTTTACCGGATTTATACAACAGATACCTTTAGGGGGAAGAAAACATTACAGGGCAGTGATGGACAGCAAACTAAAGCACTGAAGAGTCTACAAGTTATAGCTCACCTGTTAGAGCAGGCACCCCGTGTGTGGAGGCTGTGTCCTCACTGCAGCGGCTGCCGGTTTGACTCCAGCCGGTGGCCCTTTGCTGCATGTTGTCACTTCTCTCTCCCCCTCTCATGCTTAGTCTGTCCTATGTAATAAAGGTAAAAAGCCAAAAAGAAATAATAAACTTTGACAAAATACATATAAAGTTACAAACGTAACAAAAAGGTACACTTCATATGTACACTGTGATCCAGCAAACTGTTTGGCGGCATCACATTTATCTTTTTGTTTGCTACAGCGGCTGACGAGGGCAAATGTGCTGCAACGGTCCACAGCGTTATAGTAATCTGTAACAATGCAGATTCAAAAACACATACGAAAATCTAAAACAAATACAATGGAAACGTGCTGCAAAAACATTAACATTAACAAAACAAAAACATTAATGGAAGGCACGCTGAAAATAAGAAACAATATAAAGTTGGAAACACACAAACCCATAAAAATAATGCAACATAAAAACTCTGCGTATCCAGACAGCACAATGGAGGTTCTCTCGGCCTCTAGGGGGAGCACTGAGTGGAATAGCTTGAATTTTAGCTCGAGAGAGAGTGACGAAAGAGTGTTTGTTTTTGAGGTGCCAAGAAAAGTGGAGTAAAGCAGCAACATATAAACCTTTCTTTTTTTTCATTTTATATTTGGCTGAAGTCTTTTACAATTAAAAGAGCAATAGTTTTACTTAGCTCCCCCTAGAGGCCTGCAAAATGTCTGTTGTATTGACTGAATATGCAATGTTTTTCATTTGCAACACATTTCCATTGTTTTGTTTGGATTTTTGTATGTATTTTTGAATTACCATCATTTCTGAAGCTGCAGCACATTTCTGCTGATGTAAATATTTTGGGCTGTCTCAATGTGCTTACCCTTGTCAGCCAACTTAACAAACACAGTGTTGCCAGATAATTATTGGATTTGTACACTAATTTTTGCCGTCTGTACGATCAATAATTTCAAATTTGCCGTGATGTACAACAATTTCACCATTGTGACACTTAAAATCGGCACTAAATTCAGTTTACACGTCTGATTTTAACTCATTTCCTAGCTCCTACAACTGTGTTTACGCATCACCTCTCACATGATCTCCTTACATCCAATCAGGTTTAGTGTAGGCCACGTTCGGGTCACGTTTGTCTTAGCACGCACCACTGTCGCTTGTTTTTGTAAACAGACTGACAAGACTGAGAATGTAGACTGAGAAACAGCTTCTCTCTAAGGCAGTGGGTTTGGTAGATTTGAAGTTGTTAAATAGTTGTTTACTAAAGTTATAAATTTAACCTATTTGCTCATGTGATTGTGAGTGGTATGATCATTTTTCTCAAAATACAATCATTTTGGTATGATAGCATTATCAGTCTGGTAACACTCCCCATTAAAAGCACAATTTACTTTACAAATTAGTTTGATTAATGTTTGTTAAAAACCACTATGGCAAGCTGTTGTAGTAAACTGGTGAGCCCTTTAAAATTAACACTTAATATAATATTTGTGTCTTTAGTAGAAACGAATGCTGACCCTAGAAACAAGGCAGATTATGGTGGACCTGTTTCAAGACAGTCTAGGTCCCCATTACACAAAACATCTAGACCTCAAATTTTAAATCCATTAAAAGACATATTTTCATGCTGTGTTTTTCTGGTAACAATGAAAACTGCCAGGAGAGCTGTTTTTTATTATGAAATTTTCACTCTGTAAAATGACTTAACCTCCCACTGCTGTCAGCAAGCGACACAGGTTTTATGTCAATAAACATTCAATCAGGACTGAAACTCTCCTCCGGGTGTTATGAGTGTTATAATCCTGAATTCATATTAAGTCCTCTTTCTTCCCCCTCTCTTGCGCTGCAGATCATTGTAAGCTTCAGAGCCCGCTGGAGGCGTGAAATCAGAGTTCAGAGACACACACACACTCATACACATGCACCAGAAGCATGAAATCAAAGTTCATGTTACAGTTTTTTCCACTCTGAGTACTTTCTTTATGGACCTGCAGCTTTTTGAATCAGTTTAAGCCTCAGTGCTTATAGAAGAGAGAGATCATTTCATTGTGAATACTAGATTAGATTCTATTAGAACCTGTCACAAAGTTTATCGCAATAACATTTTAAAAGTTGTGTCTTTACCGACCTGGGAGTAATAACAATCAATTAAAGAGAATAATTTTATTTGGGAATGCAGCCAGTGTCATGTTTAATTCAGAGGAGTCTGAAGTATAATCATGCCTCATTTTTCTCAGGGGCAAGCTCAACATTTCCTCACAGAGGTTTAAATGTCGCCATCTGAAAGCAACATGACTTTGCTTTGCCATTGCAGCTATTTAGGCTAATGACTGGCTGTCCCGCTGCTCATTACTTCTTGTCTGAGGACGGGGCTAAAGGCTGGTGTAATGAGGCAAACCAGAGCTTTTATTCCTTTCTGGTGTCGGCTGTAAGTGGGGTTTTTCTTTGTGCCTCTGCAGTGCTCACACCTCAGCCAACATATTTCAAGGTGTAGGAGATTATCTACTTGTTTATTTAAATGTTGTGAAAATTGTTTACACAGTTTTCTGTCTGTTGCATTATGTGATTACAACTTTGTTCTCCCTCAGAGGGAGCTTGTAAAGTTAAATTCTCAGTGCTTTTATCAAGAGTTCAGTTGTTAAAAGATCAAATAACATTTTCTGGTCAATATTTTGTTTCTTCTGTCTAATAATGACAATTTAAAATCATAATAGACTACAGGCCAAAGCCGAGCTGATGGTCGGCTGCTGGTCAATTTCAGGTCGTTGGTTAGCGACGAGTTTTTGCTGTGCGTCCTGCACAGTTGGAACTCGTCAGCCCTTGACGGCTTTTTTCTGTTTTGGCCAGTTTAGCGTGTTGTATCAACGTTGGAGTCAGTGAAGCCCATCTTTGAGTGAAATCACTCTGATTGTTAGTTTAGCTCCATGCACAGGAAGAGAAAAATAAGTGAGGAAAGAAAACCAAGCCAAGACACAGACGACAAGGTGAAATGAAAATCTGGGTGTGTGCCGTTAGAGAGACGTCACATCTCAGCTCCTCATCTTTGCTTAAAGCTAGCAGCTTGAGACTACATGAGTAGCTGCTAGCATAACACACCTCAGCTCCTACTGAGATGTCGGTGACCGAGTTGCATTGTGGGTAATGTAGGCACCAAAGATGATATCTGTGGTTCTGCTGAACCGATTCTGATCTTTTTTGCAAAAATTATGCATCATTCGTCCAACAGTGTTACAGCAGTGCAATGCTCAATCAGTAGAGAACAAATCCACAGTTTCTCAAGTCAAGCCGTACCTCTTGTCAATCGCTGTATTTAGGAAACGATGTTCATCAGCCTTGGTTTTGCTGTTTGCATGTTCAACATCCAATAAATTTGTTCATAAGCAGCATTAATAAAACATGTTTTGTGGAGAGTGTATGGTGCCATTTTTCAACATATTGGCATTAAACACCAAAATTCTTAACAGAAAAGTTCAGAACATTGGGAAATTAACCCATTTTGTTTTTTTTTTTTTTTTTGCAATCTCATGTCTGTGTTTAGTACAGAACTGGAGTCAGGTTAGGGTTAACTTAGCGCTACATAAAGATGGGAACCAAGATTTAAAACAACAATTTGACTGTATGTAACATTTAACTGTTCACATTCCTTTTCTCTTCATTTTCTTCTGTTTCTCATTTTCTTACTTTTTCCCATCCCCCTCTTGCTTCATTTCCTGTTCCTCTCGTTTACTCTCTTCATTCACCATCTTTTGTTCAGTTTTTTTTCTTTCAATCTGCCACCATTCCTCTCTGTCTTTCTCTCATTTCCCAGTCCACTGAGTTAAATATGGGAAAACCAAACCAATCAGGCCATGACATGGTTATTATTTTTAAGTACTGATTTTTTTTAATTCCCTCTCTCGCTGGCTCTCCATCATTACTATTTGTCCTCTTCCTCCCTTCCTCCACCTCTTTTTATTCTCTCTCTCTCTCTCTCTCAATCAGTATTCTATTCATCTGCGAGGATGAAAAATTTCAACACCAAAAGATTTAAACCCATGAATTAATAAATCATTAACATTTGACCGACATGTGCAAGCGCATTGCGTGCCTTTTGGAGGAGTCTTAGAATAAAACCCTACTCACCACAAAATAAGACCTTTGATACACACATTTACATGTTTGCAGTGACGTACTCAGAGGCTCCATGAGAAACCCCGAATGAAAAGACCCTTTGTAAAAAAAATCCTGATTGCATTTAGGTTTTGCACAAACTAAACTAATCATATTTGAACTGTGCCAAGTTACTCACCTCGCCAGGGAATGAAACAAATGTTAGAGCTGTTGATTTTATTCAAAGTGTGCACTGATCATTTATATCTTCAGCAGGGGGATGAGGTACTGCATTTTTTGGGGGGGACAAATATGTAGCAGCAGAAGCAAGACAAAGGTAGAATGAAAAATTAAAGATCAGAGATGATTGTGCTTTCTTTTATTTGTGCTGTCTGCAAACCCATAACCCATATCTTTGTGAAAGACTTTTAAACTGAAATATTTTTTGGCCACTTTGGGGCATCAGAAACAAGTTGTGACCACAACATTGACACATAGTATCATCACCATTTCAGCTGATATTGTGAACTTGTTAGTCAATAGTTTCTTATTTACACAAAATGAGTCATATTTGTGTCCAACTGATAATATGTAATATTCTCTCTCTCTCTTTCCCTCTGCCAAACTTTAGGTCTCTACCAGTGTCTGTCTCTTTAGCTGTCAAATCCTCCACTACGTCCACCAGCTAGATGCTATGTTTTAATGCAGATTTGTCTACAGTGGGTTTTTAGAGCTTTTTTTGCAGAGAATCTCTGCCTGCTGCTGCTGCTGCTACTGCTGCTGCTGAATAGAGAGCTATAAGAGTATTGAACACGACTCAAAACAGTTAAGATGTAGGTCTGACAGCTAAATAATGAGCTCAAACCAAGCATCTGAAAAGTGAAGCCAACATAGAATTACCAAAAACTGCAGTTTCCCTAATGGCCACTTGAGGCCGGCTCCAGAAGAGTCATTCCCCTATAGAACCTCATGTTAAAACTTTACAGCAGAAATAAACATGTTTTAGTCTCTATAGCTAATTTCAAACTTCGTGACAAATACCCCTGTATTTTTCATGAATTTTTTTTTTATAGCCCACAATTTTTTAAAGCTTAAAGTTATGAGTAATTAGGGGTGCGGCAACTCTGAGTCACTCTGAGGCAATGAGTCAGTTCCACCCCTCACTCCTTTATCTCCACCATCTCATCCAAATGTGGTCACCTTGGGTCACTTCTGGCTTCCAAAAATCCAAGAAGGCAACAGCCAAAAAGGCGTCAAAATGGGAATTTACAAACCAATTTATGATGTCTCTGTGGCTATATTCATTATTTTCATACAGTCTATAGCTTAAACTGACTTTCTAGCTCTGTACAGTTGAGCTGCAGATGCTGGTAATAATTTTACAGGCAACCCCATTCACATTGTTTTCCCGTAGTAAAAACATTGATTATTGCAGCTTAAATCTTTTCCAATATTACTTTGGTTTGGTAATCTCTTGACGTGTGAAAAAACCAGGCAGTGTCACACAGTTGGTCAAGTTTCCAGTAAGATCTCACCTGTTTCACTGCTTCATCTGTCAGATATTTTCCACAAGAAAGTTGAAAGTTTTCTGTCATTTCAGAGTGTCCTCTCAGCCTCTGTATGGAGAGTTTGATCTTCTCCCCTCAGGACAGACATTTAGAGAACTAAAGCTCGGCTCTAACAGGGTGATAGATTCTTTTATCTCTCCTGACATCAAACCTTTAAATGCTCACAATGAGTCAGCTAATGTTTAATTTTTTATATAAAAATCGGTGGATGGTGACAGTGATATAACCGATTCTGATTGCACTGGATAGCTTTTATGTATATGTGCACTGTTTGATGTGAGCTTGTGTTGTTCATTTTACCATATGTTTAAGATATTGTTTAAATACTTCATGTCTTATGTATATTCTTATATATTTGTGTGTTTCACCAGGCTGCAAGACACATTTCAAGTTAACGCTGGAGTTTACTTTTTTAGTAATTCAGAATAATGGAAATAAATTATATAACTGGCACTCTCCTCACAAGTTATAGTGTTACTGCTGAGCTCTTTCTGCAACCAAATATCATCAGTTTCATGTAATTAGCATGATATTTTCCAGCAAAGATTTATTGTATAACAACGTCTTTCTCTCTATATATTCCCAAGGTTGTGTTTCCTGTGTTGCCCTCCTTCAGCCTGCATATACCAGCGTGTGGGACACAGAGAAAGGACATACACTCTCCTACATTCAGATCCCACAGGACCGCAGTTTCCAACTTGCCCGGTCATTTTCAGGACACTGACAATTAAGCGGTGTACCTACCCTTTAATTAGATATAGGAAGAAATAGTGTCCTCATTAAGGACATAATTAACTCAATCAATGAACGCTAAAGAGCAACGAAATACCAATTAAGCTTCACATATATGTACAGTACCTGAATGGATAATGTGTGTGAGAGATAGCGTGTATTTTTATTATCTTGTGGTCAGGCATGTGAGGGTTAACATGGTAAATTAATAAATGTATGGAGGAGAGAGAACACGCTATAGGTAGTATAATTATCTGGAATGACCTGAGTGTCCATGCATGTAGGACATACCTCTCTTTCACTCACCCACTCTCTCTCCCTCTCTCTGTTTGCAGAAACTCCTCAATAACTCTGTCTTCCCCTTACTGTCCCACTTCACCAAATTCACCTCTAACACTTCATCACACCTTCATCTCTGGGCTTCAAGACAAAATCTAAAATTTGTAAAAATGAGCTCAGTGTTGTACTCCTTTCCGCCAAAATTATCATGCACACATAGGTTTTTTAAACACAGGTAAACCTGCTAAAATAGGCTGCAGACTGCCTTCCCGTTGCCAGTAGAGCAGAGCCGTGTACGCTCAGAGGTCTAAGTAACAACGTAACTGCAAGGTCCATTTTGGAGCCGTTCTGTAGATTTTATTTATTAAGTTTTAATCAGCGGGTGAACCTGTCATGTCTAAGTCTTCCCACCTCTGAGCAAATTAAGAATTTCTTGTCCACTAACCCAATCACCAGAATAAATGCTGCAAACCACAGATATGTTACATTTGTATGTTCCAAATGTAGCAGTTTCTTGAAACTTCTCATTTCTTTATGTTTTAATTTTGAATTTGGTGTTAAGGTCTCCTCATTTTAATTTTTTTTAATATGTCAAAGGAGCATAGATCTTCCGTGTCATGAGGAGTCCTTTTTATGTAAGTATAATGTCCTCTCTGAAAAGCCAGGGTGGGCAGAAATCTGTCTGCTATACATTGATCTAATCTTATTTAATTGTAGAGTTGCACACAGTGTATTTGCTCTGCTTCTCCTTGCCCCTCTCTCTCTCCGTCTGTATTTATCAGACCATAAGTGGGCAAGAATTAGCTACTAGTCACCCCGCGGTCCTTCTGCCTCACTCTCAGCCGCTGTGGACCGCTTCAAAAGCAATTCGCAGCTCCGGAGACAGAGCTTTGGTTGGTGGCTGTAGCAGCTTGAATTCGGCCAACGCGGAATCCCCAACACCAGGTGTCATAGTGGTCTGGTGGCCAGCAGCGCCAGGTCAAACCACAGAAAAAGCAGCAACAGAAAGTTTGCTGATCTGGTAGGATGTCGGGGCTGTCTGTTCTTTCTGGAGAAAAAAAGTTAAAACAAAAAATGGCCGGCCCGCTAATTAGTATGTCAGGACAGGTACAATGTAGTCATGATGAGATTGACTCCATCCACACCGTGATTTTTATTGTTTCTTCTAAATCTTACATCTGAAAGACCAGATTGGCTCTAAATGATGACTTTATTTTGAATTGTAAAGAGAGAGGAGCGGAGTGGAGGAGATCAGGATTAGATTTCTTTCTTCTTCTTCTTTCTTTTCCCTCGTTTCTCTCGACCTTTTCACTCCATAGGAAGAATGTGCAGCTCTGTAGGAAATTGTCTGGAGAGATTATCAGTGTGTGTGTGTGTGTGTGTGTGTGTGTGTGTGTGTGTGTGCGCGTGTGTGCGTGCGTGCGTGTGTGTGCGTGTGTGTGTGTGTGTGTGTGTGTGGATTACCAATGTTTGGTATTTATTTCCAGAGCTCCAGAAAGCTCTGTTTGAATTTTTCACAACAGGGGGTCTTGCTTCAATCACATGCCCCCTGTGTGTGTGTGTTTGTGTGTGCATGTGTGTGTGTGTGTGTGTGTGTGTGTGTGTGTGTGCGCGCGTGCGTGCGTGTGTGCATGTGCGTGTGCGCGTGCATCTTTACAGTTATGCTTGTGTCTCTGTGTGGGTTTGTATTCGTCTCCTTGCAACATGTGTGTCTTTGTACTGTCTTGTGTTTCAGCAGGTTTGTGCATGTATGTGTGAGTGTGTTTGTGTGTGTATGTGAGCATGATGTGTATTCCAGTGTTTGTGTATGTACATGTGGGTGTGTGTGTCGTCCAGGGAACATATAACTGGATTAGCCGTCATGCTTTTATTTCTGTAATGGAAACATCAGCCTCAGAAAGAAAGTAGGGCTGAGGGCAGACAGCGAGTGTGAACAAGTACAAGTGAGTTTGGGGGGGGGGGTATATTCTTTGTCCAAGATGCCTTTCAGCTTCACATTTGCTTCATCACCACATCAACTGAAAACCTCTTGTTGAAACACTTGCAGAATAAGAATCTTTTTTTAAATAGTGTTTTCCAAGCCAGGACCACACACCTGCAGGATACAGTATTTCTGGGTTTTCAATAAGTAAAAGAGAACAAAAAGTTTCAAGAATCTGAGTCAAAAGTTTATTTTTTCTGGTGCTGCAAGTTTTTTGAGGTGCAAAAATACGTTTTGTACTGAAGCTTTTTGTTGTAGTTGCGAGAGCAATTAACGGTGGGAGGACCTAAATGCAGACGAAACAAACAGACAGACAGTTCAGTGGTTTATTGTAATGTTTGTGTTTGTTTTATTGTAAAATGTTTACAGGGACAAGAGTTCAGATAGTAGCAGGTCCAGCAGGCAGGAAGCAGGAAACAGTTAGACGGCTAACAAGTAAAAGGCAAACAGAAACCACGTGCGTTAAAAATGCAGCTGATTTTGTGGGATTGATACTTCGATACTCACAAGTTACTCATTCAGCATGAATTTGTTTCAGCAATATATATATATATATATATATATATATATATATATATATATATATATATTGATAATAAAAGTATGAAAAATACAATATGGGGGTGGCAACTATGTCACTATGCCACTTTATAACTTCTGCTGTCAGTTGTCATTTCAGGATGAACAGGTGTAACCTGTTCACCTCCGGTCTTCAGCACATCCCAGTCCTGCTCCCTATCTTCCTCATCCTTCAGCCATCCATCTCTTCCTCATCTTCATCACCAGTGTCTAGACTCCATCTGAGGGAATTTTCCTTAACTAACCATATAGCATCTCTGATCACTAATTATTCATGTCACAATGGCGTATAATCGGCAAACACCTTTTCATTATTCATCTTTATTGTGCACCTTGTAATACATTATCGTAAAAATAAAGAAATAAATAAAAATAATAATAATAATAATAAAATGAGGATGTACAGGTTTTGTTTAGGTGTAGGTTTTGGTGAGATTTTTTGTGTGTGTGTGTTTGTTTTATGAGTTGTGGTTATTGATTGTTTTTGTCTCAAGAACGTAAAAAAAACACAAGGGAGGAATAGATCATCACAAACAAATGCAACAACGCTTCACGTTTTTGTCAAACAGATGCTAACATGTTAAGATGTGTTTGCATGTGTGATCATGTACAGTATACTGATAAACTTTTGCAATGGTGTGTGTGTGTGTATGTGTGTGTGTGTTGTAGGGTGATACTGTGCTGGACTTGATGAATGTGTGTATGTTGAGAACATCTACAGGTTTGCATGACAGGCAACGTAACGGAGAGTGACATGACGATGGGGGGTGTAAAAACAGGTCACTGGACAGTGTGTGTTTTGTCTTAAAGATTAGCAGTGCATGGGTCAACATGCCTGTGTGTGTGTGTGTGTGTGTGTTTGTGTTTGTGTGTGTATCTGTGTCTGTGTGTGCTGGGTATGCAGCAGGGGCAGCTGTCCGGGGTCCCATGCCATAAGGGAGTTTGTGTGTGTTGCTGTCTGTTCATGTGTGTGAAGTGATGTGCAGCCAATCAACTTAATATTCCTCCCTTCAGTGGTTTCTGAGGCCGACAGCGAGCGACTGCTGACGTGACTTCAGTTCAGAAAAAGTCAGAATCTTTAAATCTCACCACACAAGACAACCAAGTACAAACAAAAACATATTATGGATTTATGCACTTGTTGAGAGTGAGAAATTAACTGGTGGGTCGCTCATGTGTCGGCATAGAGGGTATATTTTGTGGCTGGATAAAATGTTTACTGTTACATGTCGTTTCAGATACAGTGGAATAATATGGCAAAAAAAAGGGGCAACATGTAAATTAGAAATTTATGATATATAAAACACCTGATATTTAAAAGCAAGCCAAAAACATTGTGTCATTGTTATAAATAAAACCATTTAATCTAAATCTTAATATCCCACACTGAAATCAAACAAATCATTACCAATCAACAATCATCAAAATTGCTGACCTTGGATAAAAAAGATAACAGCTAACCTCTGCTATTATGCGAAATGATGCATGGATAAATTCAAATACAAGTTGAGATATCACTGTTATGCATGATAACTTTTTTATTTATTTATTCATTATTGAGTGAAAGAGGTTTCACACGACTGTAGCTGTGTTTTCTGCTGTGATTACACAGAGCAGTTGCATCCTCTGGTGGGCGAACAAGAGGGTGCAACTGTGTTCAAACAGAAAAAGAGGCATCGAGGTTACAGTAATGAAGTAGAGAATGACAGTGGATTATAAAGAACACATCACACAAAATGTACACTTATGTATGCAGTTCAGTATAAAATATCTTTCCTATCGAACAGATTTAATGACAATGGCCAACAAAAGTTTACAATACTTTTTTATGGCTTCTTTACATTATGCTTTTACAGGTCACAATGCAGTGATCCTTAGGCAGAGGAAAATATGGAGAGTTACAGACAAAACTGTGACATTTTGTTCCAGTTTTTGTGGAATAATATACGATGAATTTTTAAAAACAAACATATTTTGTTATTTTTGCCATACTATAGCCTTGCTTTTTTAGGTCGTTTTTTTGCATGTGCCATTTCTTGTTGTTTCTGCCCATTTTTGTAATCTTTGCCATAGCATGTCTGGGCAACCTCTTGCATGTAGTTTTCAGCAGTTTTCAGCTGTTTTCGGGACGTAATATTTTGACATTTTTGCCATACTATAGCCTTGCTTTTTGGGTCATTTTTTGCACATGCCATTTCTTGTTGTTTTTGGATGTTTTTGCAACATTCTTTGCCATGGCATGTTTTTGCAAGCTATTTAATGCAGTTTAAAGCTGTTTTAAGCTGTTTTTAGGAAATGTCATTTTTTGACATTTTTGCCATACTATAGCCTTGCTTTTTGGGTCGTTTTTTGCACATGCCATATTTTAGTGTTTTTGTCTGTTTTTGCAAGACACTATGCCATGGAATGTCTCAGCAAGCTATTTCATGCAGTTTAAAGCTGTTTTAAGCTGTTTTCAGGAAATGTCATTTTTTGACATTTTTGCCATACTATAGCCTTGCTTTTTGTATCGTTTTTTTCACATGCCATTTCTTGTTGTTTTTGGATGTTTTTGCAACATTCTTTGATATGGAATGTTTTTGCAAGCTATTTAATGCAGTTTAAAGCTGTTTTAAGCTGTTTTTGGGACATGTCATTTTTTGACATTTTTGCCATACTATAGCCTTGCTTTTTGTATCGTTTTTTTCACATGCCATTTCTTGTTGTTTTTGGATGTTTTTGCATCATTTTTTGCCATGGCGTGTTTTTGCAAGCAATTTAATGCAGTTTAAAGCTGTTTTAAGCTGTTTTTGGGACATGTCATTTTTTGACATTTTTGCCATACTATAGCCTTGCTTTTTGGGTCGTTTTTTGCACATGCCATTTCTTGTTGTTTTTGGATGTTTTTGCAACATTCTTTGCCATGGCGTGTTTTTGCAAGCTATTTAATGCAATTTAAAGCTGTTTTAAGCTGTTTTTAGGAAATGTCATTTTTTGACATTTTTGCCATACTATAGCCTTGCTTTTTGGGTCGTTTTTTGCACATGCCATTTCTTGTTGTTTTTGGATGTTTTTGCAACATTCTTTGCCATGGTGTGTTTTTGCATGCTATTTAATGCAGTTTAAAGCTGTTTTAAGCTGTTTTTAGGAAATGTCATTTTTTGACATTTTTGCCATACTATAGCCTTGCTTTTTGGGTCGTTTTTTGCACATGCCATTTCTTGTTGTTTTTGGATGTTTTTGCAACATTCTTTGCCATGGTGTGTTTTTGCAAGTTATTTAATGCAGTTTAAAGCTGTTTTAATCTGTTTTTAGGAAATGTCATTTTTTGACATTTTTGCCATACTATAGCCTTGCTTTTTGGGTCGTTTTTTGCACATGCCATTTCTTGTTGTTTTTGGATGTTTTTGCAACATTCTTTGCCAAGGTGTGTTTTTGCAAGCTATTTAATGCAATTTAAAGCTGTTTTAAGCTGTTTTTGGGACATGTCATTTTTTGACATTTTTGCCATACTATAGCCTTGCTTTTTGGGTCGTTTTTTGCACATGCCATTTCTTGTTGTTTTTGGATGTTTTTGCAACATTCTTTGCCATGGCGTGTTTTTGCAAGCTATTTAATGCAGTTTAAAGCTGTTTTAAGCTGTTTTTAGGAAATGTCATTTTTTGACATTTTTGCCATACTATAGCCTTGCTTTTTGGGTCGTTTTTTGCACATGCCATATTTTAGTGTTTTTGTCTGTTTTTGCAAGACACTATGCCATGGAATGTCTCAGCAAGCTATTTCATGCAGTTTAAAGCTGTTTTAAGCTGTTTTCAGGAAATGTCATTTTTTGACATTTTTGCCATACTATAGCCTTGCTTTTTGGGTCGTTTTTTGCACATGCCATTTCTTGTTGTTTTTGGATGTTTTTGCAACATTCTTTGGTATGGAATGTTTTTGCAAGCAATTTAATGCAGTTTAAAGCTGTTTTAAGCTGTTTTTGGGAAATGTCATTTTTTGACATTTTTGCCATACTATAGCCTTGCTTGTTGGGTCATTTTTTGCACATGCCATTTCTTGTTGTTTTTGGATGTTATTGCAACATTCTTTGGTATGGAATGTTTTTGCAAGCAATTTCATGCAGTTTAAAGCTGTTTTAAGCTGTTTTTAGGAAATGTCATTTTTTGACATTTTTGCCATACTATAGCCTTGCTTTTTGGGTCGTTTTTTGCACATGCCATTTCTTGTTGTTTTTGGATGTTTTTGCAACATTCTTTGCCATGGTGTGTTTTTGCAAGCTATTTCATGCAATTTAAAGCTCTTTTAAGCTGTTTTTGGGACATGTCATTTTTTGACATTTTTGCCATACTATAGCCTTGCTTTTTGGGTCGTTTTTTGCACATGCCATATTTTAGTGTTTTGGATGTTTTTGCAACATTCTATGCCATGGAATGTCTCAGCAAGCTATTTCATGCAGTTTAAAGCTGTTTTAAGTTGTTTTCAGGAAATGTCATTTTTGACATTTTTGCCATACTATAGCCTTGCTTTTTGGGTCGTTTTTTGCACATGCCATTTCTTGTTGTTTTTGGATGTTTTTGCAACATTCTTTGGTATGGAATGTTTTTGCAAGCAATTTAATGCAGTTTAAAGCTGTTTTAAGCTGTTTTTGGGAAATGTCATTTTTTGACATTTTTGCCATACTATAGCCTTGCTTTTTGGGTCATTTTTTGCACATGCCATTTCTTGTTGTTTTTGGATGTTTTTGCAACATTCTTTGGTATGGAATGTTTTTGCAAGCAATTTCATGCAGGTTAAAGCTGTTTTAAGCTGTTTTTAGGAAATGTCATTTTTTGACATTTTTGCCATACTATAGCCTTGCTTTTTGGGTCGTTTTTTGCACATGCCATTTCTTGTTGTTTTTGGATGTTTTTGCAACATTCTTTGCCATGGCGTGTTTTTGCAAGCTATTTAATGCAGTTTAAAGCTGTTTTAAGCTGTTTTTGGGAAATGTCATTTTTTGACATTTTTGCCATACTATAGCCTTGCTTGTTGGGTCGTTTTTTACACATGCCATTTCTTCTTGTTTTTGGATGTTTTTGCAACATTCTTTGCCATGGCGTGTTTTTGCATGCTATTTAATGCAGTTTAAAGCTGTTTTAAGCTGTTTTTGGGACATGTCATTTTTTGACATTTTTGCCATACTATAGCCTTGCTTGTTGGGTCGTTTTTTACACATGCCATTTCTTGTTGTTTTTGGATGTTTTTGCAACATTCTTTGCCATGGCGTGTTTTTGCAAGCTATTTAATGCAGTTTAAAGCTGTTTTGTTGTTTTAGGAAATGTCATTTTTTGACATTTTTGCCATACTATAGCCTTGCTTTTTGGGTCGTTTTTTGCACATGCCATTTCTTGTTGTTTTTGGATGTTTTTGCAACATTCTTTGCCATGGTGTGTTTTTGCATGCTATTTAATGCAGTTTAAAGCTGTTTTAAGCTGTTTTTAGGAAATGTCATTTTTTGACATTTTTGCCATACTATAGCCTTGCTTTTTGGGTCGTTTTTTGCACATGCCATTTCTTGTTGTTTTTGGATGTTTTTGCAACATTCTTTGCCATGGCATGTTTTTGCAAGCTATTTAATGCAGTTTAAAGCTGTTTTAAGCTGTTTTTAGGAAATGTCATTTTTTGACATTTTTGCCATACTATAGCCTTGCTTTTTGGGTCGTTTTTTGCACATGCCATTTCTTGTTGTTTTTGGATGTTTTTGCAACATTCTTTGGTATGGAATGTTTTTGCAAGCAATTTAATGCAGTTTAAAGCTGTTTTAAGCTGTTTTTAGGAAATGTCATTTTTTGACATTTTTGCCATACTATAGCCTTGCTTTTTGGGTCGTTTTTTGCACATGCCATTTCTTGTTGTTTTTGGATGTTTTTGCAACATTCTTTGCCATGGTGTGTTTTTGCAAGCTATTTCATGCAATTTAAAGCTGTTTTAAGCTGTTTTTGGGACATGTCATTTTTTGACATTTTTGCCATACTATAGCCTTGCTTTTTGGGTCGTTTTTTTCACATGCCATTTCTTGTTGTTTTTGTCTGTTTTGCAACATTCTATGCCATGGAATGTCTCTGCAAGCTATTTCATGCAGTTTAAAGCTGTTTTAAGCTGTTTTCAGGAAATGTCATTTTTTGACATTTTTGCCATACTATAGCCTTGCTTTTTGGGTCGTTTTTTGCACATGCCATTTCTTGTTGTTTTTGGATGTTTTTGCAACATTCTTTGATATGGAATGTTTTTGCAAGCAATTTAATGCAGTTTAAAGCTGTTTTAAGCTGTTTTTGGGACATGTCATTTTTTGACATTTTTGCCATACTATAGCCTTGCTTTTTGGGTCGTTTTTTGCACATGCCATTTCTTGTTGTTTTTGGATGTTTTTGCAACATTCTTTGCCATGGCGTGTTTTTGCAAGCAATTTAATGCAGTTTAAAGCTGTTTTAAGCTGTTTTTAGGAAATGTCATTTTTTGACATTTTTACCATACTATAGCCTTGCTTTTTGGGTCGTTTTTTGCACATGCCATTTCTTGTTGTTTTTGGATGTTTTTGCAACATTCTTTGATATGGAATGATTTTGGAAGCTATTTAATGCAGTTTAAAGCTGTTTGTTGTTTTAGGAAATGTCATTTTTGACATTTTTGCCATACTATAGCCTTGCTTTTTGGGTCGTTTTTGCACATGCCATTTCTTGTTGTTTTTGGATGTTTTGCAACATTCTTTGCCATGGCGTGTTTTTGCATGCTATTTAATGCAGTTTAAAGCTGTTTTAAGCTGTTTTTAGGAAATGTCATTTTTTGACATTTTTGCCATACTATAGCCTTGCTTTTTGGGTCGTTTTTTGCACATGCCATTTCTTGTTGTTTTTGGATGTTTTTGCAACATTCTTTGATATGGAATGTTTTTGCAAGCAATTTAATGCAGTTTAAAGCTGTTTTAAGCTGTTTTTGGGACATGTCATTTTTTGACATTTTTGCCATACTATAGCCTTGCTTTTTGGGTCGTTTTTTGCACATGCCATTTCTTGTTGTTTTTGGATGTTTTTGCAACATTCTTTGCCATGGCGTGTTTTTGCAAGCAATTTAATGCAGTTTAAAGCTGTTTTAAGCTGTTTTTAGGAAATGTCATTTTTTGACATTTTTACCATACTATAGCCTTGCTTTTTGGGTCGTTTTTTGCACATGCCATTTCTTGTTGTTTTTGGATGTTTTTGCAACATTCTTTGATATGGAATGATTTTGGAAGCTATTTAATGCAGTTTAAAGCTGTTTTGTTGTTTTAGGAAATGTCATTTTTGACATTTTGCCATACTATAGCCTTGCTTTTTGGGTCGTTTTTGCACATGTCATTTCTTGTTGTTTTTGTTTGTTTTTTTAACATTCTTTGTCATGGCGTGTTTTTGCATGCTATTTAATGCAGTTTAAAGCTGTTTTAAGCTGTTTTAGGAAATGTCATTTTTGACATTTTTGCCATACTATAGCCTTGCTTTTTGGGTCGTTTTTGCACATGCCATTTCTTGTTGTTTTTGGATGTTTTGCAACATTCTTTGCCATGGCGTGTTTTGCATGCTATTTAATGCAGTTTAAAGCTGTTTTAAGCTGTTTTTAGGAAATGTCATTTTTGACATTTTGCCATACTATAGCCTTGCTTTTTGGGTCGTTTTTTGCACATGCCATTTCTTCTTGTTTTGGATGTTTTGCAACATTCTTTGCCATGGCGTGTTTTTGCATGCTATTTAATGCAGTTTAAAGCTGTTTTAAGCTGTTTTTAGGAAATGTCATTTTTTGACATTTTTGCCATACTATAGCCTTGCTTGTTGGGTCGTTTTTTACACATGCCATTTCTTCTTGTTTTTGGATGTTTTTGCAACATTCTTTGCCATGGCGTGTTTTTGCAAGCTATTTCATGCAGTTTAAAGCTGTTTTAAGCTGTTTTTAGGAAATGTCATTTTTTGACATTTTGCCATACTATAGCCTTGCTTTTTGGGTCGTTTTTGCACATGCCATTTCTTGTTGTTTTTGGATGTTTTTGCAACATTCTTTGCCATGGCGTGTTTTTGCATGCTATTTAATGCAGTTTAAAGCTGTTTTAAGCTGTTTTAGGAAATGTCATTTTTGACATTTTTGCCATACTATAGCCTTGCTTTTGGGTCGTTTTTGCACATGCCATTTCTTGTTGTTTTGGATGTTTTGCAACATTCTTTGCCATGGCGTGTTTTTGCATGCTATTTAATGCAGTTTAAAGCTGTTTTGTTGTTTTTAGGAAATGTCATTTTTTGACATTTTTGCCATACTATAGCCTTGCTTTTTGGGTCGTTTTTTGCACATGCCATTTCTTGTTGTTTTTGGATGTTTTTGCAACATTCTTTGCCATGGCGTGTTTTTGCATGCTATTTAATGCAGTTTAAAGCTGTTTTAAGCTGTTTTTAGGAAATGTCATTTTTTGACATTTTTGCCATACTATAGCCTTGCTTTTTGGGTCGTTTTTTGCACATGCCATTTCTTGTTGTTTTTGGATGTTTTTGCAACATTCTTTGCCATGGCGTGTTTTTGCATGCTATTTAATGCAGTTTAAAGCTGTTTTGCTGTTTTAGGAAATGTCATTTTTGACATTTTTGCCATACTATAGCCTTGCTTTTTGGGTCGTTTTTGCACATGCCATTTCTTGTTGTTTTTGGATGTTTTGCAACATTCTTTGCCATGGCGTGTTTTTGCAAGCTATTTAATGCAGTTTAAAGCTGTTTTAAGCTGTTTTAGGAAATGTCATTTTTGACATTTTTGCCATACTATAGCCTTGCTTTTTGGGTCGTTTTTGCACATGCCATTTCTTGTTGTTTTTGGATGTTTTTGCAACATTCTTTGCCATGGCGTGTTTTTGCAAGCTATTTAATGCAGTTTAAAGCTGTTTTAATCTGTTTTTAGGAAATGTCATTTTTTGACATTTTTGCCATACTATAGCCTTGCTTTTTGGGTCGTTTTTTTTCACATGCCATTTCTTGTTGTTTTTGGATGTTTTTGCAACATTCTTTGATATGGAATGTGTTTGCAAGCAATTTAATGCAGTTTAAAGCTGTTTTAAGCTGTTTTTGGGACATGTCATTTTTGACATTTTGCCATACTATAGCCTTGCTTTTTGGGTCGTTTTTGCACATGCCATTTCTTGTTGTTTTTGGATGTTTTGCAACATTCTTTGCCATGGCATGTTTTTGCAAGCTATTTAATGCAGTTTAAAGCTGTTTTAAGCTGTTTTTGGGACATGTCATTTTTGACATTTTGCCATACTATAGCCTTGCTTGTTGGGTCGTTTTTTTACACATTACGCCATTTCTTCTTGTTTTTGGATGTTTTGCAACATTCTTTGCCATGGCGTGTTTTTGCATGCTATTTAATGCAGTTTAAAGCTGTTTTGTTGTTTTTAGGAAATGTCATTTTTTGACATTTTTGCCATACTATAGCCTTGCTTGTTGGGTCGTTTTTTACACATGCCATTTCTTGTTGTTTTTGGATGTTTTTGCAACATTCTTTGCCATGGCGTGTTTTTGCAAGCTATTTCATGCAGTTTAAAGCTGTTTTAAGCTGTTTTTAGGAAATGTCATTTTTTGACATTTTTGCCATACTATAGCCTTGCTTTTTGGGTCGTTTTTTGCACATGCCATTTCTTGTTGTTTTTGGATGTTTTTGCAACATTCTTTGCCATGGCGTGTTTTTGCATGCTATTTAATGCAGTTTAAAGCTGTTTTAAGCTGTTTTTAGGAAATGTCATTTTTGACATTTTGCCATACTATAGCCTTGCTTTTTGGGTCGTTTTTTGCACATGCCATTTCTTGTTGTTTTGGATGTTTTGCAACATTCTTTGCCTTGGCGTGTTTTTGCATGCTATTTAATGCAGTTTAAAGCTGTTTTGTTGTTTTAGGAAATGTCATTTTTGACATTTTGCCATACTATAGCCTTGCTTTTTGGGTCGTTTTTGCACATGCCATTTCTTGTTGTTTTTGGATGTTTTTGCAACATTCTTTGCCATGGCGTGTTTTTGCATGCTATTTAATGCAGTTTAAAGCTGTTTTGTTGTTTTAGGAAATGTCATTTTTTGACATTTTTGCCATACTATAGCCTTGCTTTTTGGGTCGTTTTTTGCACATGCCATTTCTTGTTGTTTTTGGATGTTTTTGCAACATTCTTTGCCATGGTGTGTTTTTGCATGCTATTTAATGCAGTTTAAAGCTGTTTTAAGCTGTTTTTAGGAAATGTCATTTTTTGACATTTTGCCATACTATAGCCTTGCTTTTGGTCGTTTTTGCACATGCCATTTCTTGTTGTTTTGGATGTTTTGCAACATTCTTTGCCATGGCGTGTTTTTGCAAGCTATTTAATGCAGTTTAAAGCTGTTTTAAGCTGTTTTTAGGAAATGTCATTTTTGACATTTTGCCATACTATAGCCTTGCTTTTTGGGTCGTTTTTTTGCACATGCCATTTCTTGTTGTTTTTGGATGTTTTTGCAACATTCTTTGCCATGGCGTGTTTTTGCAAGCTATTTAATGCAGTTTAAAGCTGTTTTAATCTGTTTTTAGGAAATGTCATTTTTTGACATTTTTGCCATACTATAGCCTTGCTTTTGGGTCGTTTTTTTCACATGCCATTTCTTGTTGTTTTTGGATGTTTTGCAACATTCTTTGATATGGAATGTGTTTGCAAGCAATTTAATGCAGTTTAAAGCTGTTTTAAGCTGTTTTAGGAAATGTCATTTTTTGACATTTTGCCATACTATAGCCTTGCTTTTTGGGTCGTTTTTGCACATGTCATTTCTTGTTGTTTTTGGATGTTTTGCAACATTCTTTGCCATGGCGTGTTTTTGCATGCTATTTAATGCAGTTTAAAGCTGTTTTAAGCTGTTTTAGGAAATGTCATTTTTGACATTTTTGCCATACTATAGCCTTGCTTTTGGGTCGTTTTTGCACATGCCATTTCTTGTTGTTTTGGATGTTTTTGCAACATTCTTTGCCATGGCGTGTTTTTGCATGCTATTTAATGCAGTTTAAAGCTGTTTTAAGCTGTTTTAGGAAATGTCATTTTTGACATTTTGCCATACTATAGCTTTGCTTTTTGGGTCGTTTTTTGCACATGCCATTTCTTCTTGTTTTTGGATGTTTTTGCAACATTCTTTGCCATGGCGTGTTTTTGCATGCTATTTAATGCAGTTTAAAGCTGTTTTAAGCTGTTTTTAGGAAATGTCATTTTTGACATTTTGCCATACTATAGCCTTGCTTGTTGGGTCGTTTTTTACACATGCCATTTCTTGTTGTTTTGGATGTTTTGCAACATTCTTTGCCATGGCGTGTTTTTGCAAGCTATTTCATGCAGTTTAAAGCTGTTTTGTTGTTTTAGGAAATGTCATTTTTGACATTTTTGCCATACTATAGCCTTGCTTTTTGGGTCGTTTTTTGCACATGCCATTTCTTGTTGTTTTGGATGTTTTGCAACATTCTTTGCCATGGCGTGTTTTTGCATGCTATTTAATGCAGTTTAAAGCTGTTTTAAGCTGTTTTTAGGAAATGTCATTTTTTGACATTTTTGCCATACTATAGCCTTGCTTTTTGGGTCGTTTTTTGCACATGCCATTTCTTGTTGTTTTTGGATGTTTTTGCAACATTCTTTGCCATGGCGTGTTTTTGCATGCTATTTAATGCAGTTTAAAGCTGTTTGTTGTTTTAGGAAATGTCATTTTTGACATTTTGCCATACTATAGCCTTGCTTTTTGGGTCGTTTTTGCACATGCCATTTCTTGTTGTTTTGGATGTTTTTGCAACATTCTTTGCCATGGCGTGTTTTGCATGCTATTTAATGCAGTTTAAAGCTGTTTTGTTGTTTTTAGGAAATGTCATTTTTGACATTTTGCCATACTATAGCCTTGCTTTTGGGTCGTTTTTGCACATGCCATTTCTTGTTGTTTTGGATGTTTTTGCAACATTCTTTGCCATGGCGTGTTTTTGCATGCTATTTAATGCAGTTTAAAGCTGTTTTAAGCTGTTTTAGGAAATGTCATTTTTGACATTTTGCCATACTATAGCCTTGCTTTTTGGGTCGTTTTTGCACATGCCATTTCTTGTTGTTTTTGGATGTTTTGCAACATTCTTTGCCATGGCGTGTTTTTGCATGCTATTTAATGCAGTTTAAAGCTGTTTTAAGCTGTTTTTAGGAAATGTCATTTTTTGACATTTTTGCCATACTATAGCCTTGCTTTTTGGGTCGTTTTTTGCACATGCCATTTCTTGTTGTTTTTGGATGTTTTTGCAACATTCTTTGCCATGGCGTGTTTTTGCAAGCTATTTAATGCAGTTTAAAGCTGTTTTAAGCTGTTTTTAGGAAATGTCATTTTTTGACATTTTTGCCATACTATAGCCTTGCTTTTTGGGTCGTTTTTTGCACATGCCATTTCTTGTTGTTTTTGGATGTTTTTGCAACATTCTTTGCCATGGCGTGTTTTTGCAAGCTATTTAATGCAGTTTAAAGCTGTTTTAATCTGTTTTTAGGAAATGTCATTTTTTGACATTTTTGCCATACTATAGCCTTGCTTTTTGGGTCGTTTTTTTTCACATGCCATTTCTTGTTGTTTTTGGATGTTTTTGCAACATTCTTTGATATGGAATGTGTTTGCAAGCAATTTAATGCAGTTTAAAGCTGTTTTAAGCTGTTTTTGGGACATGTCATTTTTGACATTTTGCCATACTATAGCCTTGCTTTTGGGTCGTTTTTGCACATGCCATTTCTTGTTGTTTTTGGATGTTTTTGCAACATTCTTTGCCATGGCATGTTTTTGCAAGCTATTTAATGCAGTTTAAAGCTGTTTTAAGCTGTTTTTGGGACATGTCATTTTTTGACATTTTTGCCATACTATAGCCTTGCTTGTTGGGTCGTTTTTTACACATGCCATTTCTTCTTGTTTTTGGATGTTTTTGCAACATTCTTTGCCATGGCGTGTTTTTGCATGCTATTTAATGCAGTTTAAAGCTGTTTTAAGCTGTTTTTAGGAAATGTCATTTTTTGACATTTTTGCCATACTATAGCCTTGCTTGTTGGGTCGTTTTTTACACATGCCATTTCTTCTTGTTTTTGGATGTTTTTGCAACATTCTTTGATATGGAATGATTTTGGAAGCTATTTAATGCAGTTTAAAGCTGTTTTAAGCTGTTTTTAGGAAATGTCATTTTTTGACATTTTTGCCATACTATAGCCTTGCTTTTTGGGTCGTTTTTTGCACATGTCATTTCTTGTTGTTTTTGGATGTTTTTGCAACATTCTTTGCCATGGCGTGTTTTTGCATGCTATTTAATGCAGTTTAAAGCTGTTTTAAGCTGTTTTTAGGAAATGTCATTTTTGACATTTTGCCATACTATAGCCTTGCTTTTTGGGTCGTTTTTGCACATGCCATTTCTTGTTGTTTTTGGATGTTTTGCAACATTCTTTGCCATGGCGTGTTTTGCATGCTATTTAATGCAGTTTAAAGCTGTTTTAAGCTGTTTTTAGGAAATGTCATTTTTGACATTTTGCCATACTATAGCCTTGCTTTTTGGGTCGTTTTTGCACATGCCATTTCTTGTTGTTTTGGATGTTTTTGCAACATTCTTTGCCATGGCGTGTTTTTGCATGCTATTTAATGCAGTTTAAAGCTGTTTTAAGCTGTTTTTAGGAAATGTCATTTTTTGACATTTTTGCCATACTATAGCCTTGCTTGTTGGGTCGTTTTTTACACATGCCATTTCTTGTTGTTTTTGGATGTTTTTGCAACATTCTTTGCCATGGCGTGTTTTTGCAAGCTATTTCATGCAGTTTAAAGCTGTTTTAAGCTGTTTTTAGGAAATGTCATTTTTTGACATTTTTGCCATACTATAGCCTTGCTTTTTGGGTCGTTTTTGCACATGCCATTTCTTGTTGTTTTTGGATGTTTTTACAACATTCTTTGCCATGGCGTGTTTTTGCATGCTATTTAATGCAGTTTAAAGCTGTTTTAAGCTGTTTTTAGGAAATGTCATTTTTTGACATTTTTGCCATACTATAGCCTTGCTTTTTGGGTCGTTTTTTTTTCACATGCCATTTCTTGTTGTTTTGGATGTTTTTGCAACATTCTTTGCCATGGCGTGTTTTTGCAAGCTATTTAATGCAGTTTAAAGCTGTTTTAAGCTGTTTTTAGGAAATGTCATTTTTTGACATTTTTGCCATACTATAGCCTTGCTTTTTGGGTCGTTTTTTGCACATGCCATTTCTTGTTGTTTTTGGATGTTTTTGCAACATTCTTTGCCATGGCGTGTTTTTGCATGCTATTTAATGCAGTTTAAAGCTGTTTTAAGCTGTTTTTAGGAAATGTCATTTTTTGACATTTTTGCCATACTATAGCCTTGCTTTTTGGGTCGTTTTTGCACATACCATTTCTTGTTGTTTTGGATGTTTTTGCAACATTCTTTGCCATGGCGTGTTTTTGCATGCTATTTAATGCAGTTTAAAGCTGTTTTAAGCTGTTTTAGGAAATGTCATTTTTTGACATTTTGCCATACTATAGCCTTGCTTTTTGGGTCGTTTTTTGCACATGCCATTTCTTGTTGTTTTTGGATGTTTTTGCAACATTCTTTGCCATGGCGTGTTTTTGCAAGCTATTTAATGCAGTTTAAAGCTGTTTTAATCTGTTTTTAGGAAATGTCATTTTTTGACATTTTTGCCATACTATAGCCTTGCTTTTTGGGTCGTTTTTTTTCACATGCCATTTCTTGTTGTTTTTGGATGTTTTTGCAACATTCTTTGATATGGAATGTGTTTGCAAGCAATTTAATGCAGTTTAAAGCTGTTTTAAGCTGTTTTTAGGAAATGTCATTTTTTGACATTTTTGCCATACTATAGCCTTGCTTTTTGGGTCGTTTTTTGCACATGTCATTTCTTGTTGTTTTTGGATGTTTTTGCAACATTCTTTGCCATGGCGTGTTTTTGCATGCTATTTAATGCAGTTTAAAGCTGTTTTAAGCTGTTTTTAGGAAATGTCATTTTGACATTTTTGCCATACTATAGCCTTGCTTTTTGGGTCGTTTTTGCACATGCCATTTCTTGTTGTTTTTGGATGTTTTGCAACATTCTTTTGCCATGGCGTGTTTTGCATGCTATTTAATGCAGTTTAAAGCTGTTTTAAGCTGTTTTTAGGAAATGTCATTTTTTGCCATTTTGCCATACTATAGCCTTGCTTTTTGGGTCGTTTTTTGCACATGCCATTTCTTGTTGTTTTTGGATGTTTTTGCAACATTCTTTGCCATGGCGTGTTTTGCATGCTATTTAATGCAGTTTAAAGCTGTTTTAAGCTGTTTTTAGGAAATGTCATTTTTGACATTTTGCCATACTATAGCCTTGCTTTTTGGGTCGTTTTTGCACATGCCATTTCTTGTTGTTTTGGATGTTTTTGCAACATTCTTTGCCATGGCGTGTTTTGCAAGCTATTTCATGCAGTTTAAAGCTGTTTTAAGCTGTTTTTAGGAAATGTCATTTTTGACATTTTGCCATACTATAGCCTTGCTTTTTGGGTCGTTTTTGCACATGCCATTTCTTGTTGTTTTTGGATGTTTTGCAACATTCTTTGCCATGGCGTGTTTTGCATGCTATTTAATGCAGTTTAAAGCTGTTTTAAGCTGTTTTTAGGAAATGTCATTTTTGACATTTTTGCCATACTATAGCCTTGCTTTTTGGGTCGTTTTTTGCACATGCCATTTCTTGTTGTTTTTGGATGTTTTGCAACATTCTTTGCCATGGCGTGTTTTTGCATGCTATTTAATGCAGTTTAAAGCTGTTTTAAGCTGTTTTTAGGAAATGTCATTTTTGACATTTTGCCATACTATAGCCTTGCTTTTGGGTCGTTTTTTGCACATGCCATTTCTTGTTGTTTTGGATGTTTTTGCAACATTCTTTGCCATGGCGTGTTTTTGCATGCTATTTAATGCAGTTTAAAGCTGTTTTGTTGTTTTAGGAAATGTCATTTTTGACATTTTTGCCATACTATAGCCTTGCTTTTTGGTCGTTTTTGCACATGCCATTTCTTGTTGTTTTGGATGTTTTTTGCAACATTCTTTGCCATGGCGTGTTTTTGCATGCTATTTAATGCAGTTTAAAGCTGTTTTTAAGCTGTTTTTAGGAAATGTCATTTTTTGACATTTTGCCATACTATAGCCTTGCTTTTTGGGTCGTTTTTGCACATGCCATTTCTTGTTGTTTTGGATGTTTTGCAACATTCTTTGCCATGGCGTGTTTTTGCAAGCTATTTAATGCAGTTTAAAGCTGTTTTAAGCTGTTTTAGGAAATGTCATTTTTGACATTTTGCCATACTATAGCCTTGCTTTTTGGGTCGTTTTTGCACATGCCATTTCTTGTTGTTTTTGGATGTTTTTGCAACATTCTTTGCCATGGCGTGTTTTTGCAAGCTATTTAATGCAGTTTAAAGCTGTTTTAATCTGTTTTTAGGAAATGTCATTTTTTGACATTTTTGCCATACTATAGCCTTGCTTTTTGGGTCGTTTTTTTTCACATGCCATTTCTTGTTGTTTTGGATGTTTTGCAACATTCTTTGATATGGAATGTGTTTGCAAGCAATTTAATGCAGTTTAAAGCTGTTTTAAGCTGTTTTTAGGAAATGTCATTTTTTGACATTTTTGCCATACTATAGCCTTGCTTTTTGGGTCGTTTTTTTGCACATGCCATTTCTTGTTGTTTTTGGATGTTTTTGCAACATTCTTTGCCATGGCGTGTTTTTGCAAGCTATTTAATGCAGTTTAAAGCTGTTTTAATCTGTTTTAGGAAATGTCATTTTTGACATTTTGCCATACTATAGCCTTGCTTTTGGGTCGTTTTTTTCACATGCCATTTCTTGTTGTTTTTGGATGTTTTGCAACATTCTTTGATATGGAATGTGTTTGCAACCAATTTAATGCAGTTTAAAGCTGTTTTAAGCTGTTTTTAGGAAATGTCATTTTGACATTTTTGCCATACTATAGCCTTGCTTTTTGGGTCGTTTTTTGCACATGTCATTTCTTGTTGTTTTTGGATGTTTTTGCAACATTCTTTGCCATGGCGTGTTTTTGCATGCTATTTAATGCAGTTTAAAGCTGTTTTAAGCTGTTTTTAGGAAATGTCATTTTTTGACATTTTTGCCATACTATAGCCTTGCTTTTTGGGTCGTTTTTGCACATGCCATTTCTTGTTGTTTTTGGATGTTTTTGCAACATTCTTTGCCATGGCGTGTTTTTGCATGCTATTTAATGCAGTTTAAAGCTGTTTTAAGCTGTTTTTAGGAAATGTCATTTTTGACATTTTGCCATACTATAGCCTTGCTTGTTGGTCGTTTTTTTACACATGCCATTTCTTGTTGTTTTTGGATGTTTTTGCAACATTCTTTGCCATGGCGTGTTTTTGCAAGCTATTTCATGCAGTTTAAAGCTGTTTTAAGTTGTTTTAGGAAATGTCATTTTTGACATTTTTGCCATACTATAGCCTTGCTTTTTGGGTCGTTTTTGCATTACGCCATTTCTTGTTGTTTTTGGATGTTTTTGCAACATTCTTTGCCATGGAGTGTTTTTGCATGCTATTTAATGCAGTTTAAAGCTGTTTTAAGCTGTTTTTAGGAAATGTCATTTTTTGACATTTTTGCCATACTATAGCCTTGCTTTTTGGGTCGTTTTTTGCACATGCCATTTCTTGTTGTTTTTGGATGTTTTTGCAACATTCTTTGCCATGGCGTGTTTTTGCATGCTATTTAATGCAGTTTAAAGCTGTTTTAAGCTGTTTTTAGGAAATGTCATTTTTTGACATTTTGCCATACTATAGCCTTGCTTTTTGGTCGTTTTTTGCACATGCCATTTCTTGTTGTTTTTGGATGTTTTTGCAACATTCTTTGCCATGGCGTGTTTTTGCATGCTATTTAATGCAGTTTAAAGCTGTTTTAAGCTGTTTTTAGGAAATGTCATTTTTGACATTTTGCCATACTATAGCCTTGCTTTTTGGGTCGTTTTTTGCACATGCCATTTCTTGTTGTTTTGGATGTTTTGCAACATTCTTTGCCATGGCGTGTTTTTGCATGCTATTTAATGCAGTTTAAAGCTGTTTTAAGCTGTTTTTAGGAAATGTCATTTTTGACATTTTGCCATACTATAGCCTTGCTTTTGGGTCGTTTTTGCACATGCCATTTCTTGTTGTTTTTGGATGTTTTTGCAACATTCTTTGCCATGGCGTGTTTTTGCAAGCTATTTAATGCAGTTTAAAGCTGTTTTAAGCTGTTTTTAGGAAATGTCATTTTTTGACATTTTTGCCATACTATAGCCTTGCTTTTTGGGTCGTTTTTTACACATGCCATTTCTTGTTGTTTTTGGATGTTTTGCAACATTCTTTGCCATGGCGTGTTTTTGCAAGCTATTTAATGCAGTTTAAAGCTGTTTTAAGCTGTTTTAGGAAATGTCATTTTTGACATTTTGCCATACTATAGCCTTGCTTTTTGGGTCGTTTTTGCACATGCCATTTCTTGTTGTTTTTGGATGTTTTTGCAACATTCTTTGCCATGGCGTGTTTTTGCATGCTATTTAATGCAGTTTAAAGCTGTTTTAAGCTGTTTTTAGGAAATGTCATTTTTGACATTTTGCCATACTATAGCCTTGCTTTTTGGGTCGTTTTTTGCACATGCCATTTCTTGTTGTTTTGGATGTTTTTGCAACATTCTTTGCCATGGCGTGTTTTTGCATGCTATTTAATGCAGTTTAAAGCTGTTTTAAGCTGTTTTTAGGAAATGTCATTTTTTGACATTTTTGCCATACTATAGCCTTGCTTTTTGGGTCGTTTTTTGCACATGCCATTTCTTGTTGTTTTTGGATGTTTTTGCAACATTCTTTGCCATGGCGTGTTTTTGCAAGCTATTTAATGCAGTTTAAAGCTGTTTTAAGCTGTTTTTAGGAAATGTCATTTTTGACATTTTGCCATACTATAGCCTTGCTTTTTGGGTCGTTTTTACACATGCCATTTCTTGTTGTTTTGGATGTTTTTGCAACATTCTTTGCCATGGAATGTTTTTGCAAGCTATTTAATGCAGTTTAAAGCTGTTTTAAGCTGTTTTTAGGAAATGTCATTTTTGACATTTTGCCATACTATAGCCTTGCTTTTTGGGTCGTTTTTTGCACATGCCATTTCTTGTTGTTTTGGATGTTTTGCAACATTCTTTGCCATGGCGTGTTTTTGCAAGCTATTTAATGCAGTTTAAAGCTGTTTTAAGCTGTTTTTAGGAAATGTCATTTTTGACATTTTGCCATACTATAGCCTTGCTTGTTGGGTCGTTTTTTACACATGCCATTTCTTGTTGTTTTTGGATGTTTTTGCAACATTCTTTGCCATGGCGTGTTTTTGCATGCTATTTAATGCAGTTTAAAGCTGTTTTAAGCTGTTTTTAGGAAATGTCATTTTTTGACATTTTTGCCATACTATAGCCTTGCTTTTTGGGTCGTTTTTTGCACATGCCATTTCTTGTTGTTTTTGGATGTTTTTGCAACATTCTTTGCCATGGCGTGTTTTTGCATGCTATTTAATGCAGTTTAAAGCTGTTTTAAGCTGTTTTTAGGAAATGTCATTTTTGACATTTTGCCATACTATAGCCTTGCTTTTTGGTCGTTTTTTGCACATGCCATTTCTTGTTGTTTTTGGATGTTTTGCAACATTCTTTGCCATGGCGTGTTTTGCAAGCTATTTAATGCAGTTTAAAGCTGTTTTAAGCTGTTTTAGGAAATGTCATTTTTGACATTTTGCCATACTATAGCCTTGCTTTTTGGGTCGTTTTTGCACATGCCATTTCTTGTTGTTTTTGGATGTTTTGCAACATTCTTTGCCATGGCGTGTTTTTGCATGCTATTTAATGCAGTTTAAAGCTGTTTTAAGCTGTTTTTAGGAAATGTCATTTTTGACATTTTTGCCATACTATAGCCTTGCTTTTTGGGTCGTTTTTTGCACATGCCATTTCTTGTTGTTTTTGGATGTTTTTGCAACATTCTTTGCCATGGCGTGTTTTTGCATGCTATTTAATGCAGTTTAAAGCTGTTTTGTTGTTTTAGGAAATGTCATTTTTGACATTTTGCCATACTATAGCCTTGCTTTTTGGGTCGTTTTTGCACATGCCATTTCTTGTTGTTTTTGGATGTTTTTGCAACATTCTTTGCCATGGCGTGTTTTTGCATGCTATTTAATGCAGTTTAAAGCTGTTTTAAGCTGTTTTTAGGAAATGTCATTTTTGACATTTTGCCATACTATAGCCTTGCTTGTTGGGTCGTTTTTTGCACATGCCATTTCTTCTTGTTTTTGGATGTTTTTGCAACATTCTTTGCCATGGCGTGTTTTTGCATGCTATTTAATGCAGTTTAAAGCTGTTTTAAGCTGTTTTTAGGAAATGTCATTTTTTGACATTTTTGCCATACTATAGCCTTGCTTGTTGGGTCGTTTTTGCACATGCCATTTCTTCTTGTTTTGGATGTTTTGCAACATTCTTTGCCATGGCGTGTTTTTGCATGCTATTTAATGCAGTTTAAAGCTGTTTTGTTGTTTTAGGAAATGTCATTTTTGACATTTTGCCATACTATAGCCTTGCTTTTGGGTCGTTTTTGCACATGCCATTTCTTGTTGTTTTGGATGTTTTTGCAACATTCTTTGCCATGGCGTGTTTTTGCATGCTATTTAATGCAGTTTAAAGCTGTTTTAAGCTGTTTTTAGGAAATGTCATTTTTGACATTTTGCCATACTATAGCCTTGCTTTTTGGGTCGTTTTTGCACATGCCATTTCTTGTTGTTGTTTTGGATGTTTTTGCAACATTCTTTGCCATGGCGTGTTTTTGCATGCTATTTAATGCAGTTTAAAGCTGTTTTAAGCTGTTTTAGGAAATGTCATTTTTGACATTTTGCCATACTATAGCCTTGCTTTTTGGGTCGTTTTTTGCACATGCCATTTCTTGTTGTTTTTGGATGTTTTTGCAACATTCTTTGCCATGGCGTGTTTTTGCATGCTATTTAATGCAGTTTAAAGCTGTTTTAAGCTGTTTTTAGGAAATGTCATTTTTTGACATTTTTGCCATACTATAGCCTTGCTTTTTGGTCGTTTTTTACACATGCCATTTCTTGTTGTTTTTGGATGTTTTTGCAACATTCTTTGCCATGGCGTGTTTTTGCAAGCTATTTCATGCAGTTTAAAGCTGTTTTTAAGCTGTTTTTAGGAAATGTCATTTTTGACATTTTGCCATACTATAGCCTTGCTTTTTGGGTCGTTTTTTGCACATGCCATTTCTTGTTGTTTTGGATGTTTTGCAACATTCTTTGCCATGGCGTGTTTTTGCATGCTATTTAATGCAGTTTAAAGCTGTTTTAAGCTGTTTTAGGAAATGTCATTTTTGACATTTTGCCATACTATAGCCTTGCTTTTTGGGTCGTTTTTGCACATACCATTTCTTGTTGTTTTGGATGTTTTTGCAACATTCTTTGCCATGGCGTGTTTTTGCAAGCTATTTAATGCAGTTTAAAGCTGTTTTAAGCTGTTTTTAGGAAATGTCATTTTTTGACATTTTTGCCATACTATAGCCTTGCTTTTTGGGTCGTTTTTTGCACATGCCATTTCTTGTTGTTTTTGGATGTTTTTGCAACATTCTTTGCCATGGCGTGTTTTTGCAAGCTATTTAATGCAGTTTAAAGCTGTTTTAAGCTGTTTTTAGGAAATGTCATTTTTGACATTTTGCCATACTATAGCCTTGCTTTTTGGGTCGTTTTTGCACATGCCATTTCTTGTTGTTTTTGGATGTTTTGCAACATTCTTTGCCATGGTGTGTTTTGCATGCTATTTAATGCAGTTTAAAGCTGTTTTAAGCTGTTTTAGGAAATGTCATTTTTGACATTTTGCCATACTATAGCCTTGCTTTTTGGGTCGTTTTTTGCACATGCCATTTCTTGTTGTTTTTGGATGTTTTTGCAACATTCTTTGCCATGGCGTGTTTTTGCATGCTATTTAATGCAGTTTAAAGCTGTTTTAAGCTGTTTTTAGGAAATGTCATTTTTTGACATTTTTGCCATACTATAGCCTTGCTTTTTGGGTCGTTTTTGCACATGCCATTTCTTGTTGTTTTTGGATGTTTTTGCAACATTCTTTGCCATGGCGTGTTTTTGCAAGCTATTTAATGCAGTTTAAAGCTGTTTTAAGCTGTTTTTAGGATATGTCAATTTTTGACATTTTGCCATACTATAGCCTTGCTTTTGGGTCGTTTTTGCACATGCCATTTCTTGTTGTTTTTGGATGTTTTTGCAACATTCTTTGCCATGGCGTGTTTTTGCAAGCTATTTAATGCAGTTTAAAGCTGTTTTAATCTGTTTTTAGGAAATGTCATTTTTTGACATTTTTGCCATACTATAGCCTTGCTTTTTGGGTCGTTTTTTTTTCACATGCCATTTCTTGTTGTTTTTGGATGTTTTTGCAACATTCTTTGATATGGAATGTTTTTGCAAGCAATTTAATGCAGTTTAAAGCTGTTTTAAGCTGTTTTTGGGACATGTCATTTTTTGACATTTTTGCCATACTATAGCCTTGCTTTTTGGGTCGTTTTTTGCACATGCCATTTCTTGTTGTTTTTGGATGTTTTTGCAACATTCTTTGCCATGGCATGTTTTTGCAAGCTATTTAATGCAGTTTAAAGCTGTTTTAAGCTGTTTTTGGGACATGTCATTTTTTGACATTTTTGCCATACTATAGCCTTGCTTGTTGGGTCGTTTTTTACACATGCCATTTCTTGTTGTTTTTGGATGTTTTTGCAACATTCTTTGCCATGGCGTGTTTTTGCAAGCTATTTAATGCAGTTTAAAGCTGTTTTAAGCTGTTTTTGGGAAATGTAATTTTTTGACATTTTTGCCATACTATAGCCTTGCTTTTTGGGTCGTTTTTTGCACATGCCATTTCTTGTTGTTTTTGGATGTTTTTGCAACATTCTTTGCCATGGCGTGTTTTTGCATGCTATTTAATGCAGTTTAAAGCTGTTTTAAGCTGTTTTTAGGAAATGTCATTTTTTGACATTTTTGCCATACTATAGCCTTGCTTTTTGGGTCGTTTTTTGCACATGCCATTTCTTGTTGTTTTTGGATGTTTTTGCAACATTCTTTGCCATGGCGTGTTTTTGCAAGCTATTTAATGCAGTTTAAAGCTGTTTTAAGCTGTTTTTAGGAAATGTCATTTTTTGACATTTTTGCCATACTATAGCCTTGCTTTTTGGGTCGTTTTTTGCACATGCCATTTCTTGTTGTTTTTGGATGTTTTTGCAACATTCTTTGCCATGGCGTGTTTTTGCATGCTATTTAATGCAGTTTAAAGCTGTTTTAATCTGTTTTTGGGACATGTCATTTTTTGACATTTTTGCCATACTATAGCCTTGCTTGTTGGGTCGTTTTTTACACATGCCATTTCTTGTTGTTTTTGGATGTTTTTGCAACATTCTTTGCCATGGTGTGTTTTTGCAAGCTATTTCATGCAGTTTAAAGCAGTTTTCAGCAGTTTTTGGGACATGTCAAATTTTGACATTTTTGCCTTGCTTTTTGGGTCTTTTTTTGCACATGCCATATTTTAGTGTTTTTGTCTGTTTTTGCAAGACACTATGCCATGGCATGTCTCTGCAAGCTATTTCTTGCAGTTTAAAGCTGTTTTAAGCTGTTTTTAGGAAATGTCATTTTTTGACATTTTTGCCATACTATAGCCTTGCTTTTTGGGTCGTTTTTTGCACATGCCATATTTTAGTGTTTTTGGATGTTTTTGCAAGACACTATGCCATGGCATGTCTCTGCAAGCTATTTCTTGCAATTTAAACCTGTTTTCAGCTGTTTTTGGGACATGTCATTTTTTGACATTTTTGCCATACTATAGCCTTGCTTTTTGGGTCGTTTTTTGCACATGCCATTTCTTGTTGTTTTTGGATGTTTTTGCAACATTCTTTGCCATGGCGTGTTTTTGCAAGCTATTTAATGCAATTTAAAGCTGTTTTAAGCTGTTTTTGGGACATGTCATTTTTTGACATTTTTGCCATACTATAGCCTTGCTTGTTGGGTCATTTTTTACACATGCCATTTCTTGTTGTTTTTGGATGTTTTTGCAACATTCTTTGCCATGGCCTGTTTTTGCAAGCTATTTCATGCAGTCTAAAGCAGTTTTCAGCAGTTTTTGTTTACTATAGCCTTGCTCATTGGGTCGTTTTTTGCACGTGCCACATTTGAGTTTTTTCGTCCGTTTTTGCAAGACAGTATGCCACGGCGTGTCTGGGCAAGCTATTTCATGCAGTTTTAAGCTGTTTTTGGGACGTCACTTTTTGACATTTTTGCCGTTCTATAGCCTTTCTTTCTGGGTTGTTTTTTGCACATGCCATTTTATGGTTGTTACATTATCTTTAAAGTAAAGGTAAGACAACACGACAACCAAGAAAGACGAGCCATAGCAGAAGTGGACATTAAAGTAATTTATTGGTGACCAAACAAAGGTTTCTCAAAATGTAAGAGAGGATCGGACCAGGTGGTTGTGTCAAAGAAAATAACTGAATAGAACAAAACTGGGCCTAACTAAACCACCAGAAACAAAAACCTAAATTCCTTCTTTAAAAAAAAAAAAAATAGCTTCACTAACAAACACAGGGGGTAGCAACTACCAGTGTGTCGAACAGAGATTTCCTAAGTGTGTAAAAAATGTAAAGGGTACCCACAATTTAACTAAAGTCTACGACCTCTCATTACATACTTTTCACCAAATGCAAAAGCACAGTTCTGGTTACCGGTCAGAAAAGCACACAGCCAGCTCAGGCACAGAACAAAAACAGAACAAAAGACAGACTGGCACACTGTGGGGCATCCATTTTGAAAACCATGCCGACGGAAGATTGGCCAGGTCGGAGCGGAGGGAACCAATTAGCATCCTGCCCCTCTGCACAGGTGGTACTCAGTTGGAATGCACAAGTGGAAACACTCAGGTCATTAGCACCTGGAAAAAAACACAAAGGAGAGGGGGGTAAAAGGTGAGAAAAACACAAACAGCACTGTGCCCCTGTGTGGCACGTAACAAATGTGTTTTTGGCCATTTTTACATCATGGTTTTAATCTGTTTTGTGACGTGCCATTTTTTGACATTTTTGCCATTTTCCAACCTTGCATTTTCTGTCGTTTCTTCCACATGCGATATTATGGTGTTTTAGCCATTTTTTCAACATACTATGCGATGGCTAGCCTTGGCAAGCTATTTTATACAGTTTTCAGTTATTTTAAGCTATGTTTGGAACGTGCCATTTTTTGACATTTTTGCCATACTATAGCCTTGCCTTTTGGGCTGTTTTTTCCACATGCCATATCATCGTCTTTTTCACCATTTTTGAAACTTTTTATGCTGTGGTACGTTTCAGGGGGCTATTTTATTCACTTTGATGTTATTTTAAGCTGTTTTTGGGACATGCCATTTTTTGAAATTTTTGCCATACTATAGCCTTGCCTTTTGGTCGTTTTTTTCCATGTGCCGTTTTATTGTTTTTTGGGCAATATTTTCAACTTTTTATGCTGTGGCGTGTTGCGGGACGCTATTTTATTCACTTTTAAGTTACTTTAAGCTGTTTTTGGGACATGCCATTTTTTTACATTTTTGCCATACTATAGCCTTGCCTTTTGGGTCGTGTTTTCCGTGTCCTGTTTTGTTGTGTTTTTGGCAATATTTCCAACTATTTATACCGTGGCGTGTTTCGGGAGGCTATTTCAGTGACTTCTTAGTTGTTTAAAGCTGTTTTTGGGACATGCCATTTCTTGACATTTTTGCCATACTATAGCCTTGCCTTTTGGGTCATTTTTTCCATGTGCCGTTTTATTGTTTTTCTGGGCAATATTTTCAACTTTTTATGCTGTGGCGTGTTGCGGGACGCTATTTTATTCACTTTTAAGTTATTTTAAGCTGTTTTTGGGACATGCCATTTTTTTACATTTTTGCCATACTATAGCCTTGCCTTTTGGATCGTGTTTTCTGTGTCCTGTTTTGTTGTGTTTTTGGGCAATATTTTCAACTTTTTGTGCTGTGGTGTGTTTTGGGAGGCTATTTTATTCACTTCTAAGTTATTTTAAGCTGTTTTTGGGACATGCCATTTTTTGAAATTTTTGCCATACTATAGCCTTGCCTTTTGGGTCGTTTTTTCCATGTGCCGTTTTATTGGTTTTTTGGGCAATATTTCAACTTTTTGTGCTGTGGCGTGTTTTGGGACGCTATTTTATTCGCTTCTTAGTTGTTTAAAATTGTTTTTGGGACATGTCATTTTTTGACATTTTTGCCATACTATAACCTTGCCTTTTGGGATGTTTTTTTACACATGCCATATTATACTGTTGTTTGGCCATTTTTACAACTTTTTATGTTGTGGCGTGTTGCGGGACGCTATTTTATTCACTTTTGAGTTATTTTAAGCTATTTTTGGGACATGCCATTTTTTTACATTTTTGCCATACTATAGCCTTGCCTTTTGGATCGTGTTTTCCGTGTCCTGTTTTGTTGTGTTTTTGGCAATATTTCCAAATATTTATACCGTGGCGTGTTTCGGGAGGCTATTTCAGTGACTTCTTAGTTGTTTAAAGCTGTTTTTGGGACATGCCATTTCTTGACATTTTTGCAAGACTATAGCCTTGCCTTTTGGGTCGTTTTTTCCATGTGCCGTTTTATTGTTTTTTTGGGCAATATTTTCAACTTTTTATGCTGTGGCGTGTTGCGGGACGCTATTTTATTCACTTTTAAGTTATTTTAAGCTGTTTTTGGGACATGCCATTTTTTGAAATTTTTGCCATACTATAGCCTTGCCTTTTGGGTCGTGTTTTCCGTGTCCTGTTTTGTTGTGTTTTTGGGCAATATTTTCAACTTTTTGTGCTGTGGCGTGTTTCGGGAGGCTATTTTATTCACTTTTAAGTTATTTTAAGCTGTTTTTGGGACATGTCATTTTTTGACATTTTTGCCATACTATAGCCTTGCCTTTTGGGATGTTTTTTTACACATGCCATATTATACTGTTGTTTGGCCATTTTTACAACTTTTTATGCTGTGGCGTGTTGCGGGACGCTATTTTATTCACTTTTGAGTTATTTTAAGCTATTTTTGGGACATGCCATTTTTTTACATTTTTGCCATACTATAGCCTTGCCTTTTGGATCGTGTTTTCCGTGTCCTGTTTTGTTGTGTTTTTGGCAATATTTCCAACTATTTATACCGTGGCGTGTTTCGGGAGGCTATTTCAGTGACTTCTTAGTTGTTTAAAGCTGTTTTTGGGACATGCCATTTCTTGACATTTTTGCAAGACTATAGCCTTGCCTTTTGGTCGTTTTTTTCCATGTGCCGTTTTATTGTTTTTTGGGCAATATTTTCAACTTTTTATGCTGTGGCGTGTTGCGGGACGCTATTTTATTCACTTTTAAGTTATTTTAAGCTGTTTTTGGGACATGCCATTTTTTGAAATTTTTGCCATACTATAGCCTTGACTTTTGGGTCGTGTTTTCCGTGTCCTGTTTTGTTGTGTTTTTGGGCAATATTTTCAACTTTTTGTGCTGTGGCGTGTTTCGGGAGGCTATTTTATTCACTTTTAAGTTATTTTAAGCTGTTTTTGGGACATGCCATTTTTTGACATTTTTGCCATACTATAGCCTTGCCTTTTGGGTCGTTTTTTCCATGTGCCGTTTTATTGGTTTTCTGGGCAATATTTTCAACTTTTTGTGTTGTGGCATGTTGCGGGACGCTATTTTATTCACTTTTTAGTTGTTTAAAATTGTTTTTGGGACATGTCATTTTTTGACATTTTCGCCATACTATAGCCTTGCCTTTTGGGATGTTTTTTACACATGCCATATTATACTGTTGTTTGGCCATTTTTACAACTTTTTATGCTGTGGCGTGTTGCGGGACGCTATTTTATTCACTTTTTAGTTATTTTAAGCTGTTTTTGGGACATGTCATTTTTTGACATTTTTGCCAGACTATAGCCTTGCCTTTTGGGTCGTGTTTTCAGTGTCCTGTTTTGTTGTGTTTTTGGTAATATTTCCAACTATTTATACCGTGGCGTGTTTCGGGAGGCTATTTCAGTGACTTCTTAGTTGTTTAAAGCTGTTTTTGGGACATGCCATTTCTTGACATTTTTGCAAGACTATAGCCTTGCCTTTTGGGTCGTTTTTTCCATGTGCCGTTTTATTGGTTTTTTGGGCAATATTTTCAACTTTTTATGCTGTGGCGTGTTGCGGGACGCTATTTTATTCGCTTCTTAGTTGTTTAAAATTGTTTTTGGGACATGTCATTTTTTGACATTTTTGCCATACTATAGCCTTGCCTTTTGGGATGTTTTTTACACTTGCCGTATTATACTGTTGTTTGGCCATTTTTACAACTTTTTATGCTGTGGCGTGTTTCGCAAGGCTATTTTATTTACTTTTAAGTTATTTTAAACTATTTTTGGGACATGCCATTTTTTTACATTTTTGCCATACTATAGCCTTGCCTTTTGGTCGTTTTTTCCACATGCCATATCATCATCTTTTTCACCGTTTTTGCAACTTTTTATGTTGTGGTACGTTTCGGGAGGCTATTTTATTCACTTTTAAGTTATTTTAAGCTGTTTTTGGGACATGCCATTTTTTGACATTTTTGCCATACTATAGCCTTGACTTTTGGGTCGTGATTTCCGTGTCCTGTTTTGTTGTGTTTTGGGGCAATATTTTCAACTTTTTGTGCTGTGGCGTGTTTTGGGACGCTATTTTATTCACTTTTGAGTTATTTGAAGCTGTTTTTGGGACATGCCATTTTTTGACATTTTTGCCATACTATAGCCTTGCCTTTTGGGATGTTTTTTACACTTGCCGTATTATACTGTTGTTTGGCCATTTTTACAACTTTTTATGCTGTGGCGTGTTGTGGGACGCTATTTTATTCACTTTTGAGTTATTTGAAGCTGTTTTTGGGACATGTCATTTTTTGACATTTTTGCCATACTATAGCCTTGCCTTTTGGGTCGTGTTTTCCTTGTCCTGTTTTGTTGTGTTTTTGGCAATGTTTCCAACTATTTATACCGTGGCGTGTTTCGGGAGGCTATTTCAGTGACTTCTTAGTTGTTTAAAGCTGTTTTTGGGACGTGCCATTTCTTGACATTTTTGCCAAACTATAGCCTTGCCTTTTGGGTCGTTTTTTCCACATGCCATATCATCGTCTTTTTCACCGTTTTTGCAACTTTTTATGCTGTGGTACGTTTCGGGAGGCTATTTTATTCACTTTTAAGTTATTTTAAGCTGTTTTTGGGACATGCCATTTTTTGACATTTTTGCCATACTATAGCCTTGCCTTTTGGGTCGTGTTTTCCGTGTCCTGTTTTGTTGTGTTTTTGGGCAATATTTTCAACTTTTTGTGCTGTGGCGTGTTTCGCGACGCTATTTTATTTACTTTTAAGTTATTTTAAGCTATTTTTGGGACACTTCATTTTTTGACATTTTTGCCATACTATAGCCTTGCCTTTAGGTTCGTTTTTTTCGTGTCCTTTTTTGTTGTGTTTTTGGCAATATTTTCAACTCTTTATACCGTGGCGTGTTTCAGGAGGCTATTTCAGTCACTTTTTAGTTGTTTAAAGCTGTTTTTGGGACATGTCATGTCTGACATTTTTGCCATACTATAGCCTTGCCTTTTGGGTCGTTTTTTCCACATGCCATATCATCATCTTTTTCACCGTTTTTGCAACTTTTTATGCTGTGGTACGTTTCGGGAGGCTATTTTATTCACTTTTAAGTTATTTGAAGCTGTTTTTAGGTCATGCGATTTTTTGCCATTTTTGCCATACTATAGCCTTGCCTTTTGGGTCGTGTTTTCCGTGTCCTGTTTTGTTGTGTTTTTGGGCAATATTTTCAACTTTTTGTGCTGTGGCGTGTTTCGGGAGGCTATTTTATTCACTTTTAAGTTATTTTAAGCTGTTTTTGGGACATGCCATTTTTTGAAATTTTTGCCATACTATAGCCTTGCCTTTTGGGTCGTTTTTTCCATGTGCCGTTTTATTGGTTTTTTGGGCAATATTTTCAACTTTTTGTGCTGTGGTGTGTTTTGGGATGCTATTTTATTCACTTTTTAGTTGTTTAAAATTGTTTTTGGGACATGTCATTTTTTGACATTTTCGCCATACTATAGCCTTGCCTTTTGGGATGTTTTTTACACATGCCATATTATACTGTTGTTTGGCCATTTTTACAACTTTTTATGCTGTGGCGTGTTGCGGGACGCTATTTTATTCACTTTTTAGTTATTTTAAGCTGTTTTTGGGACATGTCATTTTTTGACATTTTTGCCATACTATAGCCTTGCCTTTTGGGTCATTTTTTCCGTGTCCTGTTTTCTTGTGTATTTGGCAATATTTCCAACTATTTATACCGTTACCGTGTTTCGGGAGGCTATTTCAGTGACTTCTTAGTTGTTTAAAGCTGTTTTTGGGACATGCCATTTCTTGACATTTTGCAAGACTATAGCCTTGCCTTTTGGATCATTTTTTCCATGTGCCGTTTTATTGGTTTTTTGGGCAATATTTCAACTTTTTATGCTGTGGCGTGTTTTGGGACGCTATTTTATTCGCTTCTTAGTTGTTTAAAATTGTTTTTGGGACATGTCATTTTTTGACATTTTTGCCATACTATAGCCTTGCCTTTTGGGATGTTTTTTACACTTGCCGTATTATACTGTTGTTTGGCCATTTTTACAACTTTTTATGCTGTGGCGTGTTTCGCAAGGCTATTTTATTTACTTTTAAGTTATTTTAAACTATTTTTGGGACATGCCATTTTTTTACATTTTTGCCATACTATAGCCTTGCCTTTTGGTCGTTTTTTCCACATGCCATATCATCATCTTTTTCACCGTTTTTGCAACTTTTTATGTTGTGGTACGTTTCGGGAGGCTATTTTATTCACTTCTAAGTTATTTTAAGCTGTTTTTGGGACATGCCATTTTTTGACATTTTTGCCATACTATAGCCTTGACTTTTGGGTCGTGTTTTCCGTGTCCTGTTTTGTTGTGTTTTTGGGCAATTTTTTCAACTTTTGTGCTGTGGCGTGTTTTGGGACGCTATTTTATTCACTTTTGAGTTATTTGAAGCTGTTTTTGGGACATGCCATTTTTTGACATTTTTGCCATACTATAGCCTTGCCTTTTGGGATGTTTTTTACACATGCCATATTATACTGTTGTTTGGCCATTTTTACAACTTTTTATGCTGTGGCGTGTTGCGGGACGCTATTTTATTCGCTTCTTAGTTGTTTAAAATTGTTTTTGGGACATGTCATTTTTTGACATTTTTGCCATACTATAGCCTTGCCTTTTGGGATGTTTTTTACACTTGCCGTATTATACTGTTGTTTGGCCATTTTTACAACTTTTTATGCTGTGGCGTGTTTCGCGAGGCTATTTTATTTACTTTTAAGTTATTTTAAGCTATTTTTGGGACATGCCATTTTTTTACATTTTTGCCATACTATAGCCTTGCCTTTTGGGTCGTTTTTTCCACATGCCATATCATCATCTTTTTCACCATTTTTGCAACTTTTTATGCTGTGGTACGTTTCGGGAGGCTATTTTATTCACTTTTAAGTTATTTTAAGCTGTTTTTGGGACATGCCATTTTTTTACATTTTTGCCATACTATAGCCTTGCCTTTTGGGATGTTTTTTACACTTGCCATATTATACTGTTGTTTGGCCATTTTTACAACTTTTTATGCTGTGGCGTGTTGTGGGACGCTATTTTATTCACTTTTGAGTTATTTGAAGCTGTTTTTGGGACATGTCATTTTTTGACATTTTTGCCATACTATAGCCTTGCCTTTTGGGTCGTGTTTTCCATGTCCTGTTTTGTTGTGTTTTTGGTAATATTTCCAACTATTTATACCGTGGCGTGTTTCGGGAGGCTATTTCAGTGACTTCTTAGTTGTTTAAAGCTGTTTTTGGGACGTGCCATTTCTTGACATTTTTGCCAAACTATAGCCTTGCCTTTTGGGTCGTTTTTTCCACATGCCATATCATCGTCTTTTTCACCGTTTTTGCAACTTTTTATGCTGTGGTACGTTTCGGGAGGTTATTTTATTCACTTTTAAGTTATTTTAAGCTGTTTTTGGGACATGCCATTTTTTGACATTTTTGCCATACTATAGCCTTGCCTTTTGGGTCGTGTTTTCCGTGTCCTGTTTTGTTGTGTTTTTGGGCAATATTTTCAACTTTTTGTGCTGTGGCGTGTTTAGCGACACTATTTTATTTACTTTTAAGTTATTTTAAGCTATTTTTGGGACACTTCATTTTTTGACATTTTTGCCATACTATAGCCTTGCCTTTTGGATCGTTTTTTTCGTGTCCTTTTTTGTTGTGTTTTTGGCAATATTTTCAACTCTTTATACCGTGGCGTGTTTCGGGAGGCTATTTCAGTCACTTTTTAGTTGTTTAAAGCTGTTTTTGGGACATGTCATGTCTGACATTTTTGCCATACTATAGCCTTGCCTTTTGGGCCATTTTTTTACACCTACCATATTTTAGTGTTTTTGACCATTGTATGCTGTGGTGTGTTTTGGGAAGTTATTTTATGCAGTTTTCTGTTGTTTTAAGCTGTTTTGGGGACATGGCATTTTTTTGCCATTTTGCCATACTGTAGCCTTTCCTTTTTGGCTGTTTTTTTTCCACATGCCATATTATAGGATTTTTGTCAATTTTTCAACATTCCATACCATTGCGTGTCTTGCCTAGCTATTTTATTCACTTTTCAGCTGTTTTCAGCTGTTTTTGGCACATGCCTTGCATATTGGCTTGTTTTTTCCACATTCCAATTCATTGTGTTTTTGGCCGTTTTTGCAATAGTCTCTGCCATGGCGCGGCCTTTTAAAACTGGTATGTTTGGTACCGATCACGTGACGTTTCAGCCGTCTAGAGCTACGTGCCGAGGCCGGAAGTGACGAAATGTTTTTGAAACAGTCCGATCTTGGGTGTCAAATTTGCCATCTGATCTCTCTACCCTGTCTGTCAGCTGAGAGGAGTTTCCGGGACGCTAACTTTGTTGCTAACTGTAGTTTCTAGAGAGTTAATTTTGTTCAGCGTCCCCAAAGAAGCAAGCACCACACAGAAATGGATGGACTTTGTATCGCAGCCAGCAAAATCCGAAAACGACCGTGTAGTTTGTTCACGCCACAACACAGAGGACCGAAGTACGAAGCGGGCTATGCGGCTAAGCTAATGCTAATGGACCGTGTTGTTTCATCAAAACAAAGCCACGTGGAGGACTCGAGCACAAGCTGTAAGTAACATTAGATCACTGTTTTGTCTGGGGCTGTTTTTGTCGACAGTCGGTGAAAACGGGACGTGAATACAGTGCCGGTACAAGCAGTGTACATATACACGTTGGTAAAGTTTTCTATAGAGATAATGTCGATTAGCACATAACAGTTCAGTCATAACATTTTTATAAACTAATTAACCATAGTTACCAGATAATGCAGGTGTGGGTTAATTTCCACATTATAATACAGACATGCAATGTGCACTAAGATATGTAATGAGCTGTTTTTTTCACCAGTGTCCCCTTTAAAAACGTGGCATTGTTTTCTCAGCTGCTGAGCTTATGTGATCATTCCTCAAATTTACCTGACTGCATACATATTACACGTTTTTCAGTGTAATCTGTGCTAAAACGATGCTAACTTTCAAACAGAAAACATACCGCACAGTGAGGAGAGAAAGGTAAAGAGTAATACTTATATTACTTATATTACTAATATTCCAGTGTTGTCATTGATATCTCACATAGGAATTAAATTATTTAAAATAAGAATAGCTTTTACTTTTCTGAAAAGTCCTGCTAAAATATATTGCAGGTAATAAAGGATAAAATCACTGACGCACTCTCCTCATAGACTGTACGTTACATTAATGTGTTCATTAATGCACATCACCGACACTGCTGCTGGTCATGCGGCACATCCACACCATAAAGTTGCACTCAAAGCTGTATAAATGTGAATTTCAATGTAAATATCAATATATATCTTGCACTCCAAACATTCTTGTATATAACTTTAATTCCATGGTTCTGTTTCTTGCACTGTTACACTGTTACTTGTGTTACTTGTTTTGTTTTGCACAGTAAGACTCGTACTTTTTATATTTTATATTTTGTATTTGTATCTTCTATTTTATCTGTTTTCTTTTTCTATATTTATGTTGCACCAACCCACCAGAACAAATTCCTCGTATTGTGTTAACTATACCTGGCAATAAATCTTTTTCTGATTCTGATTCTGATTCTGAAATAACGTGGTTTAGCTCTTTACCAGTATAAACATTGTCATGTGGACCAAAGTGTTAAGTATACACACTATTATGTTTGTAACTAAAATGATTGTTATAATTGTCTTTTTCCAATTACAGTACATCACATCATATGCCTTCAGCTGCTAAGCTTCTGAGAAGAGACAATGCACTGTGAATCCCGTGGAAAAGAAGCCAACATTCAGTAAGTAATTAATAAAACTTTTATTGTAAATATTCAAGTAAAAAAACAAGGGTAACTTTATAAAAAATAAAGAACTGCGCTTCTGTCATACAACATTGTAGTCTCGTTCCAATCAATAACAGTAAATCAACAGTGTAAAACATGTTTTTCAGAGTATGTCAGTGACCCGGTGAGGCCTGTTTGAGGAGATGTTGCCCTGCAGATACACAGATGAGCTCGAACGAATCACCATCCCAGAAAACCCCTGTGCCCAGTTCCCGAATCCGTCAAAAGAAGAGGTCATTACAAGAAAACACATCGTACCTGTGTACCTGTCAGCACAAGACGGGATGATGGTCCTCACACGTCTTCCCAGGTATCCCCAACACCAGCTAACAAAGCTGCAGTATGCAGTATACAGATATCTTTATCTGCAACATCTGAAAGAGAGAGAAGGCATCATCATTACACAAATAATTAGTGTCTTCCTTTTTTCTGCTCTACAGATTTTGCTGATTCCAGTGTGGTAATTCACAGATGAAGACAAGTATGACCTGTGAACCGTGTTGGGGGCGTGTAATAAAAGTAACGTGTTAAGAGTAGTACAATAAGTAGTAATTGAGTAATTTAACTGTATAACAGATTTGTAGTAATATATCTGCAGTTACTATGTGCAGTAACATGTTACCACCTGATAGAAACTGTTGACATTTTCTCAGCGTTTTTTGACCCTCTGACATGTTGGACTTCTGCAGTTTTTTGGGTGAAAGTAATGCAAAAGTAATGTTATGCATTTCTCTGCACAGGACATAATATTTTACCACATTATATTTTGGAAGTTACTTGCTCAACATTGCTTGTGAAAGTTCAAAGGAACACAACTATTAACCACATTTGCTCTAGTTTTTTTTTTAATTTTCAATGTTCTTATGGAACAGTGCACATTACATTATCTATACAATTCTTTATTTTTCCTGATTTATGTGATTTTCTTGTATTGACATTGGGGATCATGTGTTTGTACAGACGGAGGTAAAAGAAAATGATTCAATGTAGTAACACACAACTTTTATGACAAGAAGCAAACGTACTCTTCCTCTGTTTTCCTCACACATCCACAGTCTGCTCTGTGTGTGCTGTGGATGTCTGTGGACATTCAGTTTGGTTTGAGGCCTGGATTGTTAGTCATGCATGATGCAGGACTTGATTCATTTTTCTTACAACCTTGTGTGGAAAAAAGAAAAACAATTTTGAAAACAAACAGATGTACTCAAGAATTAACATAGATCATTTCATGTGCACACTATTTTGTGAATATTTTTATTATATTAAATTAATATTATTTGTAAGAGTTTTACAGTGTTCAAAAAGAATTTCATATTTTCTGTTATAGATATCAGCTCTCATTGATTCCCCAAAAATAATATTTCCAACTTTGATAACTGGTAATTTCCACAAAGACTGTGGGAAGGATAATACTGTCAATAAACAGTTCCCAAGTAAAAAGTTATCTGCTGCAGTTTATATAAAAGAGTTATTGTGCTCAAGCGAGAAATATTCCAAACCAGGATTCTGTAAAATGACATTTTTCTCTGTAAATGCAGCTTACGCACTGTTACAAATCAGTCTACTTCAGCAGGCGTTCAGTGCACTCCTGCATGATAATCAGCGGCGGCACAGAAACACACTTTATAGTTGTTAACAGCAGAGGAAACATTTTATTAGCAACGTCACCTTTGGCATTTTTTCTTCCACTTCACTGGGCATCTTAGCGCATTTTCCACATGTGCACCTTGTAACAAGGGAGTGTATTAGAAAAGCGGAGCGCAAGTAACAGAAAAAATCCACCGTATGGTTCAGCTGTAACACTGATAACTGTTTACTCACCATGCAAAGACGGTCTGTACTAGTCTGTGCTGCTGCGGAGGATCGCGCTGTCATCTTTCATCATCCAGACCGGATTCAGAATCTTAACATGTAAGGCTGCGTCTCGAAGGTCTGATGGCGGGTACGGAGGAAGAAGAAGCTGAAACCAACCGTCTCAGAGCTCTGCTGCAAACAGTGCTTGGATAGAGAGTTGAATATAACTTGTTCTGTTTGGCTTAAAGGAATAGGCGGCCGGTTAGAGAGTGGGAGGTTGGTGGTTTGAGCCCCGCACTAAAATGAAATCTTAAACTGCAAATTTCATGGCTGGTGTAAAATGTATGTTACTAGTCTACATCTGTGTATTTTATTAGGCCTACCTTAGATTTTACATTGACATTTCTTTACCGACATTCCTTGATTTTGACAGACCCAACACTTCACCTGATTTACTGTATTTATTATTTATTTACTTTACATGCCTTAATTTGTTCTGCAATATCAAAGTCAGTGTCTAAACTGTATGAATCTACAGCCAAATTATATTTTATGGCATAAATAAAATACAACTGATATATGAATCAGGCCGATATTCCTTGATATCGACAGACGTCACTGCCGATACTGGTTTTACCTGTTTTGGGAGAACTTCACCTGATTTTTCGTCTAAAATGATATATAGCTTAATTTTACTGTCTTTATTTGTTCTGCAATATCACAATCAGTGTCTAAACTGTATGAATCTACAGCCAAATTATATTTTATGACAAATAAAATAATATATTGGCTGATAGCTATATCTGTCTGTTCTGGTGATATAAGGGTCATGGTGTTGAAGTGCTGAATTCAGCATCCGCAGTGACGTCTGTCGAAAAGTCGACTGATATATGAGTCAGGCCGATATTTCTTGATTTCGACAGACGTCACTGCCGATACTGGTTTTACCTGTTTTGGGAGAACTTCACCTGATTTTTCAGCTAAAATGATATATCACTCAACTTTACTGTCTTAATTTGTTCTGCAATATCACAATCAGTGTCTAAACTGTATGACTCTACAGCAAAATGATATTTATGAAATTTTATGGCATAAATAAAATATCAGCTGATATATGTCTACTCTGCTGATATAAGGGTCATATGGTGTTGAAGCGCAGAATTCAGTTTCGGCAGTGACGTCTGTCGAAACTTGACTGATATGAGTCAGGCCGAAAATCAAATAAGTTCAAATAAGCAGGGGAAATTCAGTATTCAGTGTATGAAAATTCAGGAGACAATTGTCTGTTTTTTAACTGTTGTAAGTGTTCATTGCAAGGTACATCTGTACATACGTACTGTCTGACCCTTTTTCTTCACCTGTTCTTATTCCTATTTTTACCCTTTTATACCCTCATCCTCTACCTTTACTCAACTTCCTGTCTCTCAACTCAACTTCCTGTCTCTCAGCCTAACTTCTTGTAACTTTACTAACCTTCCTGTCTCACAACCCAACTGCATGTAACTTGACTGACTTTCCTTTCTTTTAACCTAACTCGTACTTCTCCAAGACTTTCTATGCTTCCTGTCTTTCTACCTAACTTCATGTATTTGACATCCCCTTTAGTTCTGTCCCTAAAGCAGTCTTCAAAATATGTCCGACACAGGACTTGAACCACCAACCTCTAGGACACTAGCCACCTGACTTACCCACTGAGCCAAACCTCTTGGCATTTCACATGTGTTCGACATTTCATTGAAGCTGATCTTGAACTTGCTCATCTCATGGTTTATGAGTGAGTGTTTTAACCAAGAGGATCAGCCTGCAGGCAGGCTGTGAAGACACTTCAGTGCAGGCGCCGCTCTCAAATCATCTCCACTACAATAACACAAAAGATACCAAATAAAAGCAAGAAAAAAATCTAAACAAAATTGTATAAACACTTCAGATGGAGGCAATATATTCTTTGATCAAACTTTACTTATTTATCAAACAATGTAACATGAAAACCATTATTCCTCAAGTGTAGATATTGATTTTATACCCTGATTTTGCCAATTCTGTTTGCATAGAAAGTAACATGGGTTTTCATGCCAGTGAATCAACATATAGGGAAATGTACTGTAATATATATCACAGTACATTTGCAATATCTGAAAATCCTGCCCTGCTAATTTTCAGATAATTTTGTTGTCACCTTTTACTTTTTATTAGTTTTGTTTCAGTTTGCAATTTGCTTATTGCGTTTTTCTGATGTTTAGAAAAAAATCAAATCAATTTTAAGTACAAAAATAGAAAAAAAAAAGTAAATAAATAAACAAAAATAACTAAATGACCTAAAAACTTGCCTGATAAATAATAGCGATTTTTGGAAAATATTTAAAATATATCTTTATGACAGTGATATATTTTTAAATATTTCTGTTTTTCCTAAATAACTTTCCAAATATACTAATTTCCTTCACTTTACTGATTACAATTTACTACTTAGTAAATTATCAAGTTCTTCATTAAAACACAAAAACTGACTAAATCAAATGTTCTGTTGCCCTTTATTCGCAGTTGTCTAATCCTGTTCCATTGATTTTTATTTGTCATCGCCTCTTCAGCATTAAAAATATGCCCCATTTCCTTGTGTGTGTCTATAATTTCCTCACAGAACTTCCACGTTTTCATTGTGGTAAAAAAACAAACTTGAACGGCTCCATGAGAGAATCCCGTCATGTTCATCCAGACTCTGGTTTGTTCCTTCAGCCCAAATCTGTCCGTACTGCTGCGCAGCCTCTGCCTGTTCCTCTTCCCCCACACGCAGCACATCTGGAAACTCCACTTTAGCTTTGAACACCTGCTGGTTGGCTTAAACCCATTCTGCTGCCTTTTTGCTGTCGTGTAAAATCTTCAGCTTCACTCCTTCCTATGGAAAAAAGAGAGAAAAAATGTTGTCTTCCTATTGCAAAATGTATTTATTTATTACTGAGCACAGAATGTAGCAAAATGGCATACTTTACGAGAAGCTTTTTGTCAAAACACCCCATAGAAAGGACATCCCTCTTGGGAAAGCTGCACAGAAGTGGGACATAGGCCTACAGCTCCCACTGTTGTCTATTTAATATTCAAATACAACCAACGATCCCATCAGGGTTACTTCTTAAATTAATCCACATTAACATGATGTTAGCTGGCTCAAAAATTTCTATTTTTTTTTTACAAATTTAGGTCTGTAGACTGTGGAGTGTTAATTTATTAATCCTGCACTATCTAGGCACAGTTTTTACAGTTAAATATAACATAAGACATGACTTTAAATTATAAATGACTGTTATTGCTACATTCTTTACAGTGACAGCACAATAGGAGTTTACTCGGAAAAAATGACCCATCGCTACTTGTAGTAGCCACCCTAATTCTACTAAAGTATGATATTTTAAGCATATTTTTAGGTATGATGACCCTGTTTTAATAAGCCTAAAAAGTAAACTGAGGACTTTAGAGTTACAATGGTACTAGCCTTCGGGATTGTTCAAAATACTGATACTGCTCAGGAGGGATTCGTTCAGAAAATATTGCCAAATTAAACCTAATTGTTAAGACCGAATGATGGAACAAATAGGGAAATTGAAATATGTGTGTTACAACAGTCTGAAAGGAAAAACACAAATACAACTCAAGCAAAATGGATAACATTTAAAAACAACTTGACCTCAGTGATTTCATCCAGCTTCTGCTTCTTCAGTCTGAACACTGGTGGCACCTCATCTCGCTGTTGGTCTTTTGATGTCTCTGTCCAGTGGGTAAACTTTTTGCCATGGCTTGAATAAAAAAAGTTAAACAAAAACAAAGTAAATGTACTACAGGTATAGCAGGCACTGCTGTGTAACCACTTCCAAGTCAATGAAAAATCAAAATTTGGTCGTCTTACCTTCCAAGGTCAAAATTCTCCATTAACATGACACACCACCATTTTCACAAAGCTGGCATGTCCATCTGAAAAAACAAAAGTTTGCACTGTTTGTTAGACTGAAGTCGTTATATTATGACTTTGAGCATGTCAGCTTACAATAGTGAAGTCATAGGGGGCATCCAGCATGGTGTGAAGGGCATACTATGAATAAAACATTAATTATTAATAATGTTAATGTCTTTTAAGCACACAGAGAATTAAATCAGACTAATACTGTTTCATACCATCAGCATGAAGATGCCAGTCAGTTCGTACAGATGTCTTGGAAAACCCTAAAATGTTAAAAAGGAGTTAGAAGTTGTTTTGTTATGGTTTACAGTACTGTTAAATAGAAATTATACACACTGTATACTATAACCTCTATTTACAAATCAGTTGTCTCTTTCCATGGTCCTGGATTTTTGGACTGAGAGATCTCTAAAATTGTAAAAAAAAAATAAAAAAAATATATATATATATATATATATATATATATATATATATATATATATATATATATACAGATGCATTAATAGCTAAATAGTTATCTAAATAGTTATCAAGATAATAAATGTGGTTCTCTTTCATGCAAAACACACCATGCAAGCAGTTAGATTAGAAAGAAACATCTCCATGCAGTCACACACATACAATCTCAGTAGGTTTTTTATGGTGCCAATTTATGAATTTTGAATATTTTTTAATGTTATGTCATCACATGACAGACTTTTTTGTGCTGTTTTACAAGTCATACTGTAGAATGACTTTTTTATGCTATTTTGGACCACATACTATAGTATGACTTTTTTTGCTATTTTGGATGACATAGTATAGCAGGACCTTTTTTATAATATTTTGGATGACATACTAGTATGACTTTATGCTATGTTGGACGACGTACTATGGTATGACTTTTTATGCTATTTTGGACTACATACTATTGTATGACATTAATTTTCAATTAGAGCACACACTTGAATGCCTTTCACAACAGCAAATATGTTCGCAAAAACTAAGTTCATCTGTTTGTGAGTCACTGTTATCAGGCATTACAGTATCAGGCACTGGGGTATTGTCCTGGTGCTGTGATGCAGCAGCTGATGTTTGCCCCTCAACAGCAGCTACTGAATGTTTCCCTGGTGGCTGAAGGTAAAGTGCGCATATCTCTCGGGAGACTAGAAGTAAACACTGTTCTTATTGTGTGGACTTGGATTACAGTTTCTCCGCGGAGCTGGACTGCAACTGTGTCTGTTAGTTTCGTTGTCATGGCAACCATACCTGGAATTCTGATGGAAGTAACAGAGAGTGGTACCTGACATGTCTGTCTTTATCATCCCACTCAGGGTGTCTCCGATGAGCAGGGAGAGGAGCACAATGTTTGTAGTGGGTGAGTCTGGATCATGCCCATGATGCTGCTCAGGTGAGTAATAGTCTCTGGGGTGTTGTCTGTTAAAGTAGATGGAAGGAAAGACACTGCATCCACTGTAGCGACCATCACGGGAAGGGGTTCTGCTAGGTCCGGGGTCTAAAAGCATAGTGATGTTGGTTCTCTCTTAACTGCTGTATTTCATGTTTCAGGCTTGATACAGTAACAGTAAGCTGCTCAACTGCATGCAGAAGTTCGTCATCAGGTGGTTTAGTGCGGATCATAGCTACCTGTTCTGTAGGTTGAGTGTGAGGGAAACCTGGTGTGGTCATTTGCAGGCTGGATGCAAGCCGGCCACAAAATTTCTCACCTTCCAGTGTTTTGATGACATAGTTAGGGAAAGCTTCAAGCACAAGACATGTGGTGCCAGCACTGTAGACATCCAAACTTTCACCTGGTTTACAAGGGCGACATTCATCTGAAAGAGAGGCAGGGAGCATTTAGGACCAAAAACTATCTCTTTCACCAAATCAGTCTCTAATAGGGTTAAAGGAGGCAAGCTTACCCAATACAAAAACGCAGCATCACCTGGAGAATGGAGGCCATCACTGCAGATAAATCGGCAAGGTGAAGATAGGTGAAAGATTCAGTCCCATCTCCGTTAAAAGGTGGAAGGTCGATTTTACGGCCAGTGGAGACAGTATCAGAAGTAAAAAGTGTGGCAGTTGTAACATCCGCTGACCTCCGTTGTTGTTTTGGAAAAAGCTGTCGGCCACACTGAGTCACACTTTCACTGTCAGAAGATGACCGGTTCAAAAACGGAGACAAAGCATGAGAAATGGTCAAAAAAAAAACCTGCAAAAGTCCTGCAAAACGCTAACATTGAGTCCATCTGCAGCTCACAGAGCGTGAAAAAGTCCATGCAGCACCAAAGTAACGATGTCCACGTGACGAGGGAATAAAACTCACCAAATGTGCAAAATCTCCGAAGTAACACAAATGTAACGCGAGGGTTCGTCGTCGATAGCTGGACAACTCTTTAAAAGACGAGACAGCAGGTCGGAGACGGATAACTTATTGATTTTATTAGCAGTGCTTTACTGTCCTCCGAGCGCGCCAATTTCATAACAACTTTACTTCCTCTAACAAAGTCACATGTTACTGAACTAACCAATCAGGAGCTAGCAGGACCTGAACAGGTAAACGCAAGAGATTCAGGGAGGCAGATTCAGCTGATTGTAAACATGCAAATGTAAATATCTGAATTCGTAAATTTGTAAATAATAATTCTGTAAATATAAACAAGTAAGTAGTTAGCTGTGTTCACACTGTCAGTATGTATTTTTAGCAAATTAACTCCAACATGAATTAACTTATTTTCTGTTATGTTAATGAGAATGGAGGCCATCACTGCAGATAACTTCACATACTCCAAAGTTAAGCTATATTTTGGCAAGGAAAAATGGCATGGCCATTCCTTTGATCTCTTACTTCAAGATATCTAAATGAAAGTGAGTTTTGTGGTACTCACGAGTCTCTCCTTTACATACATGCCCACATTATGCCAGTAGCATGCAGTTTTAGGCATAAATCATGCTGTTTTTTTTTTGGTTTTTTTGCAGTTTAAATTTGCTACCACCTGCAAGCTAAGCAAACCTACAAGTGCAGGTAATCAGACTGATGTCAAGGAGGAAGGTACATTCCAGAGAATAATAAGACATAAAACGGCAAAGCTAAGATGTTCAAGAGTAACACCTCAAAATAATTATGAAATTGTAAACATGTGATTAAAAAAATGCATTTAGTCCTGACTAAATATTGAAATTCAGCAATAAATTGATTCTAAAAACTAATGTTTTTAATGTATTGTATCATGGCATTTTTTATAACATACTATATTATGAAATATATTATGACATACCATACTATGACATCCAATGACATATTATACAAATACATGTCATGGCATTCAATTACATCTAGGACTTTTTTTTGGGGATACTATATGGCATTTTTCATGATATATTAAAATATGGGACTTTTTTGTAACATACAATACTATGACATTTCCTGATATACCATTCTTTGACTTTTATAACACAGTACAATTACATTTATGGCATTTATTATGGTGTACTTTACTACAACATTTTTCATGGTGTAATTTACCATGACATCTTTTACAACATACTAAACAACACTATTTTCTATGGGATATTATACCGTGGCATTGTTTCCAACATGACATTTTTTATGGTATACTAAACCATTTCATTTTTATGACATACTATAAAATTACATTTTTAAGGCATACTATACTCTGTCTTTTTTCTATTGTGTACTATACCATGACATTTTATAGCATGCTATACTATTACATTACTGGCATTTTTTTATGTTTTAGTATATTTTTACATTTTTGATGATATACCACACCTTGACATTTTTTAACTACATCATTCTTTATTTCCCAGAAATTGTTTCAAGTGAAATAAGGAAAAGCTGTTACCGAGAACTGTTTGCGACAGATCCTCCAGGAAGTCATCATCTTACATCTAAATACGCAGAGTAACTGCCATATCCACCATATCCACCTTGGTGTGAAATGTCAAGTTATCATGACTCATCTCTTTATCCGTCTTTAGACTCACACTTAAGAGGATGATGGTAGCTTGGTTCATTTGGACAAAGCTATCAACATACTTTTGGCATGAAAGTGTTTATTTAAAGATTATCTTATGTCAAATTACAAACCCTACGAAAACACAGGAAAATCCCCACAAACGGACAGCGCCACCACCAGGACAAGACCACACATACATACACAAACCCCAATACCCTGTGACAAAATAATCCTCGACTTCCCAACTCCTCAATAGTCCACATTGTTTTTTCAACAATACCTCTGCCCAATCAGTCATTACACCAGGTGAGCTTGTGTATTAACATGCTAACATCAGTGTGTCTCAGTTCACTGCTCCCGCTGCCGGGTGCATCCCGTACACCTTATCTCATCTTAGATCCTAAAAAAATAAGGAACAAACATTCTGTTCCGGACACTGCAATAAAGTTGTTAGACCACATTCATAGACTGTGTGTCAGTGTTTTTTGTGGTTTGCTATCACTCTTCATCTATGAAGTCCATTAACTTGTCATTTTTCCATGGCACGTACCCAGCACATTATGAAGTTACCTAGCACATTGCAGATCAGAGATGGAAATGAAGTCACACCCAAGTTAACTGTGTTCCAGTAAAACAACGGGGTCCCCAGGAGCCACATTATCCTGTTTTTCAGTTGAACTGAGAGCTGAAAGGCCGCTGAACCAGACTGGGCCTCCATACTGCAGGACACTTTGTATGGCATTGACAATGTTCCTTCAGTAAAAGTATAAAGGTATGATCAGCGAAATAAAGTAAAAGTACTTAAACTATCAAAATGTCCCCTGTGACTAATATTGACAGTAATAAACTTGGGAAATTAAAAAGGGAATTACATGGACTGAGTGCTTCACATGAAAATAGACAGATTGAACATAAAACAGGCCGACAAGGCAATTCAACAGGACATTTAAAGAAACTGTGTAGGATTTAGGGCAATTTAAAGGCATCCAGTGGCGTGGATTAAAACTCCTCAAGTGATGTTCATGCAACGTGCATATTTTTTTTCTAAATTAATCTAACGTTTGGTTGCATCTAACAATAAAGTGATATCATCTGTTTTTCTATGCACGCAGTGTGATCTAACAGAGGCGGTTCATCAACTGATCAGCAATCCCTCCGGTCATGCAGAGGATGAAACTGAAGAAGGCAGAAAAAATGTAAACATCAGTGTGTCTCAGTTTACTGCTCTCGCTGCCGGATGCGTCCTGTACATCTCATCTCCAGGCCTGGTCTGCACCGCAGTGAGGCAGGGGACATGGAGAGAGGAGGCCGAACATTTCCTACATCAAATCACACATCAGGGGCTGCACCAGGACCATGAACATGACCACGAGTACATAGAAGTTCATGAGTTAAAGGTGCTGCTTCATGAGTTTCAAGATCACTACGAGCCCTCAGACAGAGAGGTAAGACTACAGCAAAGTATTGGTTAGTAGACCAGGAAAGAATTACTATATTTAGTATTTGTTCATCTATGGACGATCTATGGCTCCACACTAGATGCTTAACAGGACAGCATAGAAGAAACATAAACACTTCACAAATACTTCTCAAATCTTCTCTTTTTTCTTTTCAAATACTGAAGATTCACCCAAACTTACTCAAGTTAACACTCGTGCATCCTTTAGAGGACAAAAGTGTCTGCGCCAAAAAAACTACCATCAAATCATTAATATTAGCCTTTTTGTATTATTTCCCACTTTCTTTTAACCAATTTTAGTTCTGATCATAACTCATTAGTTCTCCTTCAAACCCACATTTTCTTGCACACATTTATAATGTACTGTACATGTGCAAGAATACATATCTGTGGTACATTGTGTGTAACAATTTTCATGTGACAAATTACCACCCACAACGCTGGTAAAGTCCTTGACTTGGTGCTGACTCGTAACTGCTCCATAGCAGATGTGACAGTTACCCCTCTACACCTGTCAGACCATTTCTTGGTAAAATTTGCAGCTGCCTTTCCACAATTGCAGACACCCACTCAGACAATTTCCCTCCGCAGAAACCATAAGTCCCTCACAGCAGCACAGCTGTCTGATGAGGTGAGCTCTGCCATGCCTGACCACTCACACTTCTCCTCACTTTCTGTTAATGAGGCTACAGAAACACTCTGTTCCTCTCTGGCATCCTCTCTGGACAAACTCTGCCCCCTGGTGTCCAAACCAGCCAAGAAAAAACAACCAAGTCCATGGCTCTCTGAAGTTCTGAGAGAACAAAGAACTGGACTCAGGGCAGCAGAAAGAAAGTGGCGTAAATCCCAAGAACCCACTGCTTTGTCCTCATACAAACAGAAACTTGCTTCCTTTACCTCTTCCTTGCAGTCCACTAAGAAAGCCTTCTATCAGAACAAGATCTGTGCTCCTACTGATTCCAGAAAACTGTTTATGGAGTTTAACTCCTTGCTTTCTCCTCCAGCTGCTCAGCCTTACTCTACACTGACTCCAGACATGTTTGCCTGCCTCCTTTTTCACTGAAAAGGTGGCTGCAATCAGCAACCAGTTCTCTGAGCCTGACCAGCCCAGTCAGCTCAAACCCACTACTGCCGCTTCACTCTGCTCTTTTGCTCCTCTGACCGAGGATGAGGTCTCCAGACTTCTTCTGAGCTCAAAACCTACAATATGTCCTCTCAATCCAATACCCACCCGCATCCTGCAGACCATCCTGCCCACTATCAAACCTACAGTCACACACATTGTCAATTCCTCCCTAAAAACTGGCAATTTTCCAGCTACTTTTAAGCAAGACCGTGTCACCCCACTGCTCAAAAAGCCTAATCTCAACCCCGCCCAGGTTGAAAACTACAGGCCAGTCTCACTTCTACCATTTCTGTCGAAAATACTGGAGCGCGCAGTATTTAACCAGGTCTCTGAACACTTGCGGAACAACAACCTACTTGACTCCTTTCAGTCTGGCTTCAGGTGTGACCATTCCACTGAGACTGCACTCCTGTCAGTCACTGAGTCACTGAGACTGGCTCGAGCTGCTGGTCAATCCTCTGTCCTACTGCTGCTGGACCTGTCTGCTGCCTTTGACACGGTGAACCATCAAATCCTCCTCTCCACACTCTCTGAGCTCGGCATCTCAGGTTCTGTCCTATTGTGGTTCAAGTCCTACCTCACAGGCAGATCCTTCAGAGTGTCATGGCGAGGAGAGGTGTCTAGGTCACATGGCCTATTGACAGGGGTTCCTCAGGGGTCGGTGCTTGGTCCCCTACTCTTCTCTCTGTACACCACCTCACTTGGTGCAGTGATCCGCTCCCATGGTTTCTCCTACCACTGCTATGCTGATGACACTCAGCTCTTCCTCTCCTTTCCACCTGATGACAGAACGGTCTCAGCTCGGATATCAGCGTGTCTGGCTGATATCTCCACATGGATGAAGGAACGCCACCTTCAGCTAAATCTGTCTAAAACCGAACTCATGGTCTTTACAGCTTGTCCATCTGTTCAGCCTCGGATCAGTGTCCAACTAGACTCGAGCCTACTTGTGCCCACAAACTCAGCCAGAAACCTGGGTGTCATGATTGATGACCAGCTGACCTTTAAGGTTCATGTGGCCTCAGTTTCTCAGTCTTGTTGTTATGCCCTCTACAACATCAGGAAGATCAGACCCTTCCTGACCCAACAGGCCACACAGCTTCTGGTTCAGGCTCTTGTGATCTCACACATTGACTACTGCAACTCTCTTCTGGCAGGCCTCCCTGCATGCTCATTCAAACCTCTTCAGATGATCCAGAATGCAGCAGCACGTCTGGTCTTCAACCAGCCCACAAGAGCACATGTCACCCCGCTGCTAATTTCTCTTCACTGGCTTCCAGTGGCAGCCAGAATCAAATTCAAAGCACTTCTCTTGGCTTAAACTGCTCCAGCCTACCTGGAATCCCTGATCCAGGTCTACTCTCCTTCTCGCCCACTACGCTCTGCATGCGAAAGACGCCTGGTGCTTCCAGCCCAGCACGGCTCTAAATCTCTAGCCAGACTCTTCTCTTCTGTTGTTCCCAAATGGTGGAACAAACTTCCAAACTCTGTGCGTTCTGCTGAGTCCCTTTCTACTTTTAAGAGACAATTGAAAACTCAGTTGTTCCGAGAACACCTAGGCACTTAACCTGACTCTTCTCCTCTTTGCCCTTTGGGGTAGATTAAGTCAGATGGTCCAAAACCCAGCACTTAATGATTATCTAGCACTGACAAAGTTGTGTGATGTTGTATGTTGATTGTCATCGTAAGTAGTGATACTGAGATTGCTGAATCTCAGATGCTGAGATCACTACTGGTTATTACTTTGGTTTCCAAAAAAAAAAAAAAAAAGTGGGGGGGGGCAATACCTGTGACCAATCACACCTGAAGCACTTTTTGCACTTACTAAGGGTTTTTTCCTTAAGTCTAAATTCTTGCTTGTGTTGTACGTCGCTTTGGATAAAAGCGTCTGCTAAATGAAATTGTAGAATTGTAGAATTCAATTAAAAGTTGACCTCAAAGAAAAGGAAAAAAAATTCTGTTCCTGACACTGCAATAAAGTTGTTAGACCACATTCATAGACTGTGTGTCAGTGTTTTTTGTGGTTTACTATCACTCTTCATCTATGAACTCTATAAACTTGTAATTTGTCCATGGCAATTACCCAGCACATAATGAAGTGACCTAGCACATTGCAGATCAGAGCTGGAAATGATGTCACACCCAAGATAACTGTGAAACAACTGGGTCCCCAGAAGCCGTATTATCCTGTTTTTCAGTTGAACTGAGAGCTGAGAGGCCACTGAACCAGACTGGGCCTTCATACTGCAGGACACTTTGTATGGTGGAGCAGATGAACAGACTGAGGATTTCCTTACTGGCTCCAAATGACCAGCGTCTCCTTAAAAATCTAAATCCTCTGTTGAATCTCATTGCAGTTGAAATCTATGTGGTGCAGTGCAGGACAATGCATTGTCTACATGTAACCCCCTGGGATTTGAATGATGATGTTTGCTTCATGTGTTGATTGTAAAGGTGTCTTTTGTGGGTCCAAAGATGATCTCCTCTGTTTTAAGAGTGTTAGAGCTTTGTGGTCACTCTCTTTAATATGCTTTTATATAAATCTCTATTTTCAGCTTTGTGATGATGCATTTTCCAGCTGATCCAAGAGGGTTTTTAAAGAGTATGAGGATTTTCTCAGCACACGAAGGAACACTTAATCCTTACGTTTACCACAAACATTCAACATCAACACATCTGGAGATACATGCGTTTCACCTGACAGGAAGGGGATGAAAAACGGTCATTTTAAAAGTAACTAAAGCTGTACAATATTTACCTTTGAGAAGTAGTGGAGTATTAGGATACAATACTTGGACAACAGCACATAATTACATCCCACCACTGCATATAGGACCTGCTCACTTCTCTGTGTTTTTATTCGCATATTTACGCCATTCATTTGTTTTTTGGCCAGAATATGAACATTTTTAAATCTGATCTTTTAGCCTACATGAAGGGGTGTTACTGAGGCCTTCCCCGTGACTAAGAGTTTAATAGACAGGTATGTATGACAGCACGAGCCACGTGTCAGCCAATCACAATGCAGGTTCAGTGAAGTACAGTGAGTCTTACACTGATAACACCTGACAGCTGAGCTCTACAGCTCAATGTCTCTGTAGAAATACGGTGTCACTGTATCAGCCTCGGTCTGCCTATTTTAACATTTTAAACATTTTTTTTCCTTATAATAGTAAGTTTTTTAATAGTTTTAAGATGTTTTTCTCCGCCCTGCTGATTCTTGCCAGTTGGGGTTTGTTCGGTTCTGTTGCGGGGTCTCCCGGTGTGGAGCAAGCGTACCGGGCGGTGGTCAGGGCAGTGTCTCCTGGACAGCAGCATCTAACCGGGGAGGCTCTCAGCTCCGTCTTTAATACACTGGAGAACCGTGTGCAGTGCGATGAAGTGTCGTGTGAAACGGTAAGTTTTATTAGGCTTTGCAGCCGCTTAGAGAGTCAGATGGATGACTGCAGGTGCGGCAGATAGAGGTCGAGGTCCAAATGTTATCACCTGTACCTGCTGGCGCCCGGTCACACTGTTCAGGTGAATTTTTGTGGGCTCCGATCAAATTCTTTAAATCTAGCGTTTGTCACAATTTATTTATTATATCATACATGTATTTTGTAGTTTTTGCAGTTGTTGTGTTTGTCATAGGTAATTAACTGTTTCTGATTTTCTGGGAGCAGAGCGCACCTGCTGTTGCGCACCGGCATTATGACGTTTCTCAGTGAAGGATTTTCCTTAAATGTTTAGCGGATTTTGTCATTGTATAATCTGGTAATTTTATCCTTATTGACATTGGGCAAGAGATGCGATATTATTATTCTTATTATTCTTCTTCTTATTATTATTATTATTATTATTAAGTTTGTTTGTTAATTCATGTTGGTTTTATTGTAAAGTTAGTCTGACCATTGTACCTATATGTGGACTTAACCCGTTAGTGTTTTTTGAATAAATTGAATAAATAAATTTAAATAAATTTTTTGCCAATAAAACATGCTTTACCATATGATTATAAAGTCAGTCGATCATCAGGGTAAATTTTTTGGGACCCTAAATATAGAAACGTATAAAGACATTGAAAAGGGCACTACTGTGTTTTAGTACTTAAATGGAGTTCATAAGATTTTTTTTTTAACATTAAAAGACAGCCAGTCCTATTGCAGTATGTCTTAAAATGACTAGAGGTGTTTGCTATTTTTACACGACTAACAAAAACGATTACTCCACCAGAGTAACTGTTTTAGCTCGACCAGTTCAACCTCTGATTTTATGAAGGGCGGTGTTCTCAGGCAACTTGGACAGAACCGCTTTATCAGTGTGACTGAGAGTGAAGTCCCTGAACTTCCTACATGTCAGCTGAAATCTGCATGAATGCAGTGCATGGCTGATAAGTCTGTGGTGTCAGACAACCGAACAAAATGGACAAAAATACAATAGATTAAATTAGAGCACACTGAGGCTACTTTTTGGCGGAAGAGAACTGGTATCAAATGAAGTAGATAAAAATATGTTTGTAATATAAATTGTTAGAAGTGTTGGTGTTTTTTTCCACACACCTCTAAAACTGGTATTTAGCCAGATACACAGATAGTTTTGGGTCTATATGCACATGTTCTGTTTTAGGTTCTCGATTCTTGTATGCCTCTGTTTCATTTTTTTTACATCACAAACTAAATTCTACTCTTCTGTATTATAAAATGTGTGTGTGTGTGTGTGTAACAAAAGTTATAAATAATCAATTTCCTTTCACAGCTGTGTCAAGCTAACAGCACAACTTCATTGTTTAAAGTATAAAATCTAATAAGTAAGTTTTAAGATCCTTTACTGCAGTAAAAGTACTAATACCGCTAATACTCTGTTACATTAAAAGTCCCGCATTGACAATGTTCCTTCAGTAAAAGTATAAAGGTATGATCAGTAAAATTAAGTGAAAGTTCTTTAACTATCAAAATATCCCCTGTAACTAATACTGACAGTAATAAACTTAGGGAATTAAATGGACTGAGTGCTTCACATGAAAATAGACAGATTGAACATAAAACAGGCCGACAAGGAAATTCAACAGGGCATTTAAAGAAACTGGGGAGGATTTAGGGCAATTTAAAGGCATCTAGTGGCGTGGATTAAAACTCCTCAAGTGATGCTCATGCAATGTGCATATTTTTTTTCTAAATGAATCTAACGTTTGATTGCATCTAACAATAAAGTGATATCATGTATTTTTCTATGCACGCAGTGTGATCTAACAGAGGCCGTTCACCAACTGATCAGCAATCCCTCCGGTCATGCAGAGGATGAAACTGAAGAAGGCAGAAAAAATGTAAACATCAGTGTGTCTCAGTTCACTGCTCTCGCTGCCGGATGCGTCCTGTACATCTCATCTCCAGGCCTGGTCTGCACCGCAGTGAGGCAGGGGACATGGAGAGAGGAGGCCGAACATTTCCTACATCAAATCACACATCAGGGGCTGCACCAGGACCATGAACATGACCACGAGTACATAGAAGTTCATGAGTTAAAGGTGCTGCTTCATGAGTTTCAAGATCACTACGAGCCCTCAGACAGAGAGGTAAGACTACAGCAAATTATATTTAGTATTTGTTCATCTATGGACGATCTATGGCTCCACACTAGATGCTTAACAGGACAGCATAGAAGAAACATAAACACTTCACAAAAACTTCCCAAATCTTTTCTTTTTTCTTTTCAAATACTGAAGATTCACCCAAACTTTCTCGAATTAACACTCATGCATCCTTTAGAGGACAAAAGTCTCTGCGCCAAAAAAAAAATACCATCAAAACATTAATATTAGCCTTTCTGTATTATTTCCCACTTTCTTTTAACCAAACAGTTCTGATCATAACTAGCAATAAAAAAACAACAACAAAAAAACAATGGGGAATGAGGTTCTAAAGTGTAGGCTATGAGTTAACGCAGCCATTTTTTGGGGGAGAAAAAAAATGTCTCTAAGGATGCATAAGGGTTTAAGTGTTTTAGGAAGGAAATTTCTTGTAACAGATCCATGGCGAAGTGTGGCCTGAAGATTTTGTTTGGCTGGCTACAGTGTCAAATGTCACAAGCAAAAAAGTTTGGCAACAAATGATTTAGATTATGAAACAGTGCTCTATGCTGAGATCCAGGTTATAATCTCGTTGTTCTGACATAGAACCGTAGTGTTTTTCCTTCCAGGGTGTGTTTTACCATGATGTAGCAGTTTACTCTCGTCATATCTTATCACACTGGGTGATGCCAGCAGAACACCTATTAGGCTTTGCCCTGTACTCGTCCATAGCACTGTGGCAACCGTCATCACGATGAAAAGTGCCCTCTTGAAATCTTTGGTAGCCTACTGCGGTAATGTAACACACATAATGTAACCTTCAATCTAAATTTAAAACTTTCTTTAGTCATAGTTATCAATGCAAAATTACTCGAAAAACAACACAACAGTGCACAAACTGGCTCAATTGTGCATTTTGTGAATCGGGATTAAAAAGTTTGTTCATATATTTCAGTCATTAACCTACAGTATCTGTTCAAGTTTGACTCATTTTACCGTTTACTTCCAGGTGTACTTCACTTAGTTAAACCACCTTTCCAAACCTAGTAAAAAATATTCTACAAAAAAAGATGTCTCTAAAATAATGCATAGTTGTAGTTGTATTATCTGGCAAGCCTTTCAATCAAAAACCTAATTGAGTTGGGGCTGCAATGATTGATTAATCAACACAAAAAACTTTTAAAAAATTGTGTGGCCATGAGAGTTTGTGTTAAGTCCAAGATAAAAGTTACATAACATACCTTTAAAGCCCTTTAAAGCTCTTTGTTGAGTCAGTGAGTGAAGTTCTCCAAAAAATGAAATCCATATTTTTCCATTTGTCCTTCCTCTTCCTTATCACCATGGTAACCAGAGCTGCGTATCAGCCAATGACATCATGGAGGAGGTCAGCACATCATCGCTACACCAGAGACAGGAAGTGGGTGCAGTTTTGGGCCGCGTCCTGTATCACGCCTTGCAAGGTCACTGTTTCATTCACCGGCCCCTGCCTGAGGAGAGCTTTTTCCTGGACAACATCATGGACCATCTGGGGTCGGAGAACTTCACTGTCGGGGGTAAGTGACCTTCAGAAACACAGAAAAACATGGATGAGGATACAAGCATAAAAACCCAAACCCTGTAAACCCTGTTTTTTTTTTGTTTAACAAGTTGGCTTGATTGTTAGGTTGTTTAATGAATTACTTTTTATCAGCACACCTGGTCGTTATTTATTTCCAGTAACTAAGAAAAAGTTAATCATCCATCAACTCTTGCTACTAGAAAACTCGTTTATTCCTGGAGTTGCTTTGCTTAAATGTAGGTTATTGTTTTGTAGATTTGGAGGCTCTCATGAGGCATCTGAACCTTGGACCTGACCACAAACATGAACACGAGCACCATGAAGACGAACACCATGAAGACGAACATGCTGATCACGATCACAATGGTTTAAGACAGAGAAAGAGAAATAGCCATGAACATCATGAGGGGCATGAAGGAAACACCACCTGGGATCAGGTATACTGTATATACCAATACACAGAAAAAAAAGATATTTAACACCAGTATTCAGATGAGTCAAAGAAACAAAAAAGCTGACACGTGTTTTCCGATTGATTGTGCTGCATGTTAAATGAGCAAACTCCTTGATTTCATTTAACTTTACTAAAAAACTGTACAACTGCACCCCAGTCTTAACAGAGCACCAATTTGTGCTTAAATCTTTCACTTTACCTTCTCCCAGTTGTGTTTCTCGGCTGAAGAACTGGTCCTCATCTATGGTCTTGCAGACAACAGCTCTGCCTCCACAAGCCTGGGTCAGACCGCCCTGGCTCGGCTCAGCCCTGCGCTCATCCAGCAGGTCCTGAGCGGAGCGTGTGCAGACACCACAGAACCACGGACACCAGATGGACTCACTATGACTGAGAGTAAGTGTGCATGTTCTGAAAGACAGAAACCCAGGTAGTTAACCAGGCTAGCAAGATCACTGGAAACTGGAATTGCCGCCTCACTGTTGCCTCCACATAACATCCAAGTTGCACTTACACATTACGTAACATAACGGACAATAGAGTTTTCTTACTTTATTGAAAAAGCACAGGCAATGCTGCACTTAAAAGTATCTTCAGGTTGTAAGTGTGCAACCATGAAATCTCTATGCCTGTGCACCTGCCACAGCTATGTTTTCAAGTTATCCATCCAACTCCCACCATCCACTTGGACTCAACAATGAACTAATGAGAATTTGGTTGTCAAAGGTTAAGATCACTGTGGCCATAACTCAAGAATTAAGACATAGCTCCACACAAGATGCTTAACAGGACAGCAAAGAAAAAAAAACACATAATAAACACTTGACAGAAACTTCTCAAATCTCAAATAAAGTTTTACCTCACCCAAACCTCCTCAAGTTAACACTTGTCTGCACCAAAACTACCATCAAAACATTAGTATGAGTCTTTTTTTTATTATTTCCACTTTCTTTAAACCAATTTTAGTTCATAACTACTAAATATTCATTCATGAATTTAAACCTTTAAATACATTTTTTTTGACACAATGCCACTATTTGTTTTTAATAAAAAAAGAAACAAAATCATAGTTTCCATATACTGATTGTTATGGGGATTAGTTTCTAATGGGTCTAAATGGCAACATTTTTTTTCCTTAAGGGTCTGACAGGATATGTTTTGTGTATGTTTTATGTTTACGTTGGGTTTGGTGTTTTTGACCACACTGTTAAGGTTAAGATCACTGTGGCCTCACACTACAGGTTTTAGGCTGTTACTCAAGAATTAATGGACAACAAAATTTCACACAAATGTCATAGAATAAAACCAAATAGCCATGGCATTTTTTATGAAAAGAAAAAATCAAAGGTCAACTTCACTGTAACATTTTAACGTTCAGCAAAAACACTTTTCTGGCTGTTATACAGTATCATATCTCAGAAGCAGAAGTCGTCCAGATGTCCATGTGTTCTCGACATGCTGATATAGGACCTTCACCCCCTTTTTCTATTCCCTCTTTCTCTTGTAGGATACATCTACGCAACCATTGCCAATGTTTTGATAACACTGACATCCCTGTTTGGCATTGTGGTGCTGCTGTGTACCTCCTGCACCAGTGTGTTCCAGTTGAGCATCCAATTTTGCATCAGTCTGGCTGTAGGTTCACTGACTGGAGATGCCTTACTGCACCTGATACCCACTGTGAGTGATTTTAGCACTTTAAAATCTGTATCAAGTAATTCTTGACACTTAAACACTCAAAGACTATCCAAGTTTCAGGACATTTGGGGCCAGATGCATCACAGTGTGTACGCACAAAAAACATGCATATGCCCTTTCCCACATAAAAACTGGTACTTATAAACAAAGACTGTGTTTTGAAAATGTGCACACCCACGTTCTTCAGACCAGGCATTCATGCGGTTTAAGCTGAGGTAGTTGAGGTTTAAATGATGAGGACATGATTAAGTACAAGTTAAGAGACAGATCATTGTTTTTGGATGTTTGCCAAGTATAGTTGTTGTGTTACTGCATGGCGCTCTGTAAGATGTTATTCAAAGGCACATTTGTAGAGTTCATTTTAAATAATTTGAGTGATATATTTCATTATCATTTTTATTTACAATAATCTCCTTGTTAATAATTGTTTGTTATCCCATGAGGCACTTTGTTAAGTCTGTTTCAACATGGGTGTTATAAGTCAATCATTGAATGTCCTTCTGACATTTAATAATGATCGAGATTTTTATGATGTTTGCAGAAATGTGATGAATTGAATACCCACAATCCTGCGTAATAATAGCTGCTCTGGCACTGCTGGGAAAACCTCTCCAGTGCAACACAGTTAGTGAAACTGGTCTTTGACGTATTTTTCATTGACAGCTATAATAAGTGGTAAAGAGCGCATAAGTATTAATATGCAATGTATGTTTAGGGGCGTTCCAGCATCTATTTATGGTGATCTGTGGGTTTGGAAATGAGGCTAAAGAATTATAAAACAGAATCAGGTGTATGCATGCTTTATAAATCACATGAAAATATTGCGTACACATTTCCGCTTTTGTATGTACATGCAGTTGTAGTACTTGCATCTGGTCCCGTGGCATTAACAATCATAGTGATTTAATTCATTTAGCAGCACATTCTCATTTTGACTTCTTCTTGTGGTATGTTTGCAGTTTCTAGGTTTGCATGTGCACTCAGACGACACCCACAGCCACAAGCACTCACATGAGCATCGGCATGAAGAAACCCCAGACTACATTTACAAGATTTTGGTCATGGTTGGGGGGATCTACTACTTTTATCTGATGGAAACAATCTTCTCTCTGATTGCATATAAGGATAATCATCACCATCATCAACATCATCATGGGGTAAGAGAAAAAAGTATACTATGCTAATACTGATAAACCTGATACAAGTATAAATATGACAACTGTCCTTCACTGTCGCTGTACTGTGTATCAGCTTGTTGGTCTCTGTAATGGTATCAGTTTGTTTTTTGTCCTTCAGCCGACCACAGGAGTTCCATGTTTCCAGTTTGCATATGATCTTCTATCTCGTTTCACTTCAAGTGTTTCTGTTTTTGGGGCTTGGAACCCAATCTCTGATTGTGAGGGTGATGACTGTATGCCCCCATTCTGACCTATCATTCTGGCTCCCCCTTGCTATAGCATCATTGTTGCATCTTTTTAATCTCTAGTTGTGCAGCTTGCAATTGCAGATGTTTAAGCAGAGCTAGCAGTTGTTTCTTAGTTTGTGTGGATGATGGGTTTCGATCCCACTTTCCTCTGCATATCTTCCACATTTTTCTCAGTATTCCACCTATGTCTTGTTCCAGTAGCCCAAATGCCATCAGATGGCCCTGATTCCCTAACACCTGATACAAGTATCATTAAGGGCCTTGCCCTAACTGGGTATTTTCACCCTGACCGAGATTTGAATCCCTGCCTCCTGTAACAAAGTGTGTGTTGTTGCCACTTTTGTGGTTTACATATATATTTCACACTTCATTAGGAAATTAGAAATTATTTGTACTGGCTGCCTCTACATGACTGTCATAATTTTATACCTGCCTGATATACCACCACGTTCTTTTTCTACCTCAAACCCCTCTTTTGACCTCAACCTTCAAGCTTGTTTCTCTCTCTTTAGGAAGAATCAGAGCCTCACCACTGTGACCACGGGAGGGTTTTAGAGATGTATCAACAGGAGAGAGAAAAAAAAGAGAGGTCGCAGTCAGTATTTGGAGCAGACCTGGTGAGAGACAAACACACATCGCAGAAATACTTCCTCCATTAATTGACCATTGTATATCAACTACTCACTCCGAAAATAATTGATGCATTGGACTAAAATGAGACCTTGTTTAAGAACAGCAGAATATCTGTTTACAAAGTGTTTTGAATAGTACAGTTTAGTGAAAATGCATGTGTTTGAGAAGTACTGAGCAAATGATGAATAAATAAATGTGTTTGAGTCATAGTGCACAAGTTCTTTGGGGGTTTGTAAACTGATATTTTGATATAGTTTTGACCATTGCTGTATGCAAGAAAAACAAAATTTTGTTATGAATTCAACATAACATGAGGTGAGTAACTGATATACAAATGACCACTTTGTGGGTTATGTCTCTTTTTAACACTTGGAAATGGAACAAAAATAAAAATGCAGGCACATGCTTTTGCTTCATAGAGTGGATGTGCACTCATTAGGGAGTTTACCTGTCATATAGGACAAATAATTAAAAAGTGTCAGACCTGTTTACCAAAATGTGTTAATTTTTACACTGAGAAATAATGAAGTCACATGGAAATCCACTAAATCTCAGTAAAAAAAGACCAAAAAAACATGTCAATGGGTGCTATCTCGTGTTAAATTGGCTATAAGCTGCCTCAGTGCACGTGAGAAACCCTCAGCTATTCCAGCCATTACTACACAAAACCTTGAAATGGTATAGCCGTTTATAACACACATTTTATGTAAATAACAGGAATTGTCACCTAATGTACATTTCAGGTTGGCTATGAAGACAATGAGAAATCTCTTTCAGAGCCGAAAGAGCGCACCAGAGGTGAGCAAAGTTATTTACAAGACAAATAAAAGCATAAAGCATGTGATAATACTGCGAAGCACTGCGGCTACTCCACCACTAACTATGACTTTGTTTGCTTCCACAGAACAGCGTCTGCTGCCTTATATGATAACTATCGGTGATGGGATTCACAACTTTGCAGATGGATTAGCAATTGGCGCAGCTTTCTCCCTGTCTTGGAAATCTGGTCTGGCCACATCGCTAGCTGTGCTCTGCCATGAACTACCACATGAACTGGGTACAGAACACGCACACACCGGCCCAGCCACAAGAATTAAATGTTGGCATTTTACATGCATCTACAGATATGTTACATTTGTACGTTTCATAAGCCTAATTAATTTATGACGTCGCACAGACAAACAAACAACACACAAACACAACAGCTGGCAAAAAGGCCGACCCGCTCTCAAGCGGGGATTTCAGCAGCAGTGGGAATACAGCCATTTAGCAGTTTTAACTGTGTTTAAAAATCCCATGTGCACCTGCTAATTACGTTGGGAATGAGGTAATACAAATCAACATTTGTACAGGGACGTATGGTGGAGGGTGTAACACCTAGGTGAGAGGGCGGCCAAGCGGCAGACAGCAGCAGTGTTCAAGACAGACAATCAGACAGACAGACCATTAAAAATGTACAGATATACAGTATACGAGATACTGTGGTGCACATAAGCAGGTAGCAGCAATAAGTTAACTGAAGGCCAGACAGTGGCAGCTCAAACTCTGAGTGTAATGGATATGATGTACCTGCAATAATATTTTGGCCCTCCTCCATAGTCTTTTCAAATATATTGCATAGTTATTTCTCTGACCTGCCAGTCATCTTCATAGCAATGTCAACAATCTCCGAAAGCTTGTTTTTGCTCTTTGGAAGTTGCGGTAACATGCTATCGTGTGATGATGATCAAATGCTGTCAACCAGGCTTCTGTATGCCACTAAAGTATATGTTGGCAAACACCACAGTTCCTCGAGTTCATGACTAAAAATACTCACTGAGTTTGTTATTATATTCCAAATCTAATATGGGTAAATCTTTTGCAGTCTGTAGATATTCAAAATAAGGCCTTTGCTAAATGAAGCATTTTCCAATTTAGACATTTGGGATATATTGATATAATTGAGGTTTTAGGAACAATCTTTGGGCATGTATACAGCACATTTGGAATATACTCTGCAGCTGAGGTTTTTACTGCAATTTGAGACAAACAACCTCTTGCCTGTTTACGGTCAGTTCTGTGTGTGTTGTTGAGGATATATTGTAAATAAACTATCATGTCAGTGGTTTGCAAGGCTGTGGTGGAGGTGCATGGCCAAAAGAAAAGCCAGGATTTTTGGTCAGAAGCAGAAATTGACATAGGCCTTTTGTTAAATGCGATTCTCCAGAGTGTCAGTGCTGGTTTGCAGGAAAACCAGAAACCCAGCAATGACAAAACATTTACCATGTCAGCAGCAGTGGTGAAGATGTATTCACATCCTTTACGTAACATAAGTAACAGTATTAATACCACACTGTAAAATTTATGCAATAAAAATGTTGCTCTATGCATGTATGTACAATCGATATAAATAGATATAAATGTAATAAATTAAGATATTTAAAAGGAAAAGCATCCAGTCCTCAGACATAATTATGGGAGCTGGAACGAACCACAAAATGTTTTTTGCATAATAGTTGCCAAAATATACACACACACACGTGTGCGTGTACTCAAGTAACATAAAAGTAACAACAGATTTTGGTACAGTTTTGAGTAAATGTATGTCGTTACATTCCAGCACAGGTCAGCAGGGGGACACACAGTAACTGAAATGACAGTAATTTCAATCAGTGACGCAACTATAGTATATTTCTTTAGCCGTGATATTTGATCATTCAAAATATAATTTAAATCTCATTATATGACATCCATGCATTCTTTAAGTGTTCCTCAAAGGTAAAAGTTATTTGTCCTTGCACTGGAGGACAATGTGTGGACTGTGAAAGCAAGATGTTTTTTTTTATCTTGGAAAGAGTACTCTCGACCACTCGAACAATTTTCTCTTACCAAACAGAAGAGCGAAGATTAGAAAACAATGGTTGAATTTCAGTAACTGGGACGTTGTTCTAACATAATCAAGTGGCTTCCGTGCTTTAACCTAACCAAACATTAACTAGTGTTTTCCAAATAAAACTGAAACGTAAAGAAAGGTAAAGTTTCAACATACCCACTAGATATGGAAAGTACAAATGCAACATCTGTGGTTTGCAGGAAAGTATAATGCCAACAGTTATTCTGACAATTGAGTCACACACACACACACACACACACACACACACACATACACACAGGCAGGCAGTGCTTTGATCATTTTTCACTAAAGATTTCTTAACATTACCCTGTTGCTCTCGTTTCTCTCCAGGTGATTTTGCCGTTTTGCTCTACAGCGGTGTGTCTGTCCGCAAGGCGCTGCTCTTAAACGTTGGCAGTGCCATGACCTCGTTCATCGGCCTGTACATCGCTCTATCTGTAGCCACTGACCTCGCCACTAAACAGTGGATAGCTGCTGTTACTGCAGGACTCTTCCTGTATGTGGGGCTGGCAGATATGGTGAGTATTTGTCTTCACAGACCCATTTACAAGACAGATCATGATGCAGCTGGCATCAAATAGTAATTCTCATCTCTCCTCTCTCCTTCCAGCTCCCCACTATGGTCCACATCAGCAACAAGAGACCCTGGCTGATGTTTCTGCTGCAAAACGCCGGCCTTCTAAGTGGGTGGGGTATTCTGTTGTTGCTGTCACTTTATGAAGAGAGAATCAGCTTTTAAAACATGGACATTTAAGACACTCTCCAGTTGGTTGGTATAGCCTATGCAGATTGCAAAATCTTTGAATAACATTCTTAGTAACATGACTGGGTGTTTATGGACTTTACTCATAAACAGCCATGATGAGACCCCTGGAGTAAGAAGGCTTGAAGTTAAAATTTTCTGTTATGTTTTCACTTTCACTATTTACGCACACATGGCTTTCTCAGGGCTGTCCTGGCATCAGTGATAGTATCCAACATAACCTGCCCATGCTGATATTCAGCGCATAGCAGCAAGATTATTCAGTATCTGTTGGTATCAGAGGGTAATTTATCAATCAACCAATCAATCATTTATTTGTCACATGGAATCACACAAGGTACAATTCAAGTGATTATATCAGCTCCTTTAACTTGTGTATTATGATTTTGTCCTTTTTTGCATCGTCTTACATTATTGGCTGTTGCTAAGTAATTGTCCTCATTTGCGGGTGGTTCGCATTATCCATGGTTTCGGGTTGTAGAATGATTTAACTGTGCACATATCCCAACCCCAGCACAACGGTCACATGGTCACTCTTTCTGAATATGAGCAGCACTACTCTGCAGCCGCCTCTGAACGGCGTGTAGCAGTGATGCACAGCAGGAACAGGACAGCACCTCAGCTTACCACCGTCACACCAGTCTTTATTCACCATAAAGCACACGTCTCCTAACCTTCTCTTGCCAGAGTCCTCATCTCACTCGAATCGGCAAATAGAAAAAGAGCCTCCTGGTTAAATGGCGTTTTGCAGGATTTAGCCAAGTTTCGGTGAATAAAAGGATATTACAGTTCCTGATATCCTGTTGGAAACTGATGTAGCACATAGATCATCCAGTTTATTTTAAAAACAGCCATACAATAGCTAACTCTATGCTGGTTCAGCTGGTGGCCATTCTTCTAGGTCTTTCCTCGATGTTCACTGATGTTTACATTTGAAACCTCGAGCTGGCCAGCTAACACTTAGCTAACTAGATTTCAACAGGAGTTTACAGACTGGTGAACTGATTTCCACATACCACTGAATGACGCTCAGCCACACGCCACCATTCAAAGCCAACCACAAAAAGCACCAAGACTTGCCAAACAGACACAAGAGCCTAAATTTAGCACAAATTTAGCAGAGAGAGGAAACTGGCATCACTGTCCCCTCAAATGATGGTGATGGATGTAGGAAGAACAACCGATTTTGCAACTGCAAACTCTGCTTTCTTGATCAATATAGCACACACTGAGGAATTTATTGCTTATTTTATTACCATCTACACTGATTGGACATTCATATAAAAGGTGACACATGCTTGAAAAGGGATTAAAATTTGTTGAATGCCCAGATGCCTTAAACTCCAAAACCTCAACCTCAAATGTGGTTATTTGACTATATTTCGAATGTTGTTCACTAACATTTATGTGAAAAATTGCAGTGGCCTCCCTAAGAACTTTCCCATATGTTTTAATCAAGACAGGAGGTTACCATCTTATTAGGTACATTGATGGGCAAAATATTAGATTTCCAATTCACTAACACACCAAACTGTCACCAGGAGAGCTGAAAATAACACGTTTCTACACTCTCAACAAAAAGTCAATATCATTTATTTTTCTAAAAGGTAGGATTTACTACAGGGCGTCTGTATATCAGATTTAGCTCAGAACCTATTTGGCTACAAACTCAGTGTACATACCAGTGTGTTTTTTTAAATAAAAAGAATGTATCAATAAAAGTTTGGGAAGGAGTTATTCATTTATATTTTTTCACACTTTTATTGCCGAGATAAGTCATGGTTTCTGGCAATTCAGATTTTTTTTATTTTCTTGTTCTTCAGCACTAATAAGCATGAAAATGACACTAAAAGTGACTTGAATTTGTATTCACAAGTATTCAATAGTATGTTTATGAGAAACATATACAAATATATAGAATTTGTCAAGAACTATTAATCCCGCACCACACCAGTTTTAATGAAAGTAAATGTCATAAACATGTTCAGAAATGTTGGAATATACAGTATTGTACACAACAAATGTACTCTGCCTTGTTTGGGAAATAAAGACTCTTAAACCCCGTTATGTAATGATTTATATAAGATCTATCACTAAATTTAAGAGAGAGCAGAAGCTAAGAGTGACTTTTAAGCAGTGGATTTATCTGTTTGTGTTTGATCAGAGATACTTTCATTATCACATTTATGATAGCTGCTAAATTTGTAAGTTTTGTATGAATGAGTTGGGAGGTGTAAACAAGACTTTATCTTTCTTGTCTAATCTCGATTTACAGAGTACACGAGCTCTTTCGCAAAGGCAGAGAACCCTCTGAGGAATACATTGCATAACGTAGACATATGTACCAATTAACCTGTTTGCCTGTGCAATGTTAAAAACAGGTGGGTTTTTTTAAACTTTCCATAGGCCTCCCAGTCTTTTGTTGCTCCTATCTCAACTTTTTTTGAAATGTGACACAGGCATCCCATTCAGAATGAGTGAGTATTGGCAAAAAACAAAAAAACAACGATAACATTTATCAGTTTAAACATTAAATGTCTTGCATTGTATTTAACTGAATATAGGTCAAAAGGATTTGCAAATCTGTGCATTCTGGTTTTATTTACATTTTACACAGCATCCCAATTTATAGGAAATCGGGGTGGTAAAAACTACAATATTCCCATTAAGTGGAGTAGAAGTATAAAGTAATATTAAATTGAAATATAATGATAATGTAAGTGTAAATAATGTAAAACTGAGCTTGAGTAAATGTTTTTCGTTGCATTTTACCACTAAACCAGTGCCTAACTTTCTCTCAGACAAAATGACCTATTCAATGACAACATTTAGGTTGTATACTGAGCCTTTAAGCATGTGCTGTAATTAAAAAACAAATTAAAGTTTACATCATGAAGCTGCTGACAGAGGGAAAATGGATTTCCCTGAAGTCAACAAAAACCATCTATAATTTTGAACCTACAGCACGTCGTCAGAGGTTTTACAAGCATCTGGAGTTATTTAACTCACTCTCAATAAAACACTCAGTAATCAGCTCTAAAACTGGACCTTTGAGCTTCTCATATGCTGTATTGCATAATACATTTTTGGCGTTGGTGGACACCTGCAGATTACACAGAGAGAAAATGAAGACAGGTAATGGAAAGAGAGACAGTTGAGTTATATGCTGTAGCTCTTGATATCTGGGTGGGTAGTTTTACTACTGCATAAAGAATTTTATGTGGCAGTGACAGAAAGCTGCATCAAAGTGAGTATTTTTTTGTGACATGATGATTAGTAGACTTTGGAGTTACAAATGTTTGAATGGCCATTGGAGTAACAGTGTGGAGGGAGGGGAGCAAGACAATATCATGTGACTAGTTAAACGGGTCATATTCTAGTTTTAGATGTCTTCAGGTCTTGTTGAATTTGAGCTCATTGTCAATAATGTGATATTTTCCTGAAACTCCACCAGCAAGTCAAAGTTTTATTTTACTCAGTGTTTTCCCTTTTACAACCAAATAGAAAGTAATGGCATTCCTCATCCTCTTCCTCAGCTATGGTTTGCATTTACTGCAGAGTGGTAAACTTTAGGATACTAACATGCTAAATTACAATGTTTTAGTATTCAGCTCAGATAAATGCTGTTCATGAGTTCAGGCTCACAGAGCTGCATAGCAAGGATGTGGACTCTACCACTTGTTAAAATGTAAAAGTTAAAAGTTTTTTTAAAATTATAATCAAGTTTTTCCTTTTGCATCACACAAGAAGGTATGTTGACATGTTTTATAAATTATTGATAAAGGTAAGTGAGTAAAACCCAAAGTTTTCAGGCCTTCTAGTTCCAGTTAAATGTTTGTGTTGGTTCAGTGTCATGACTTGGCATTTGAATAAAGCAGAGTCATTGTAAATCATACAGCACCTATGTTTTTTTTACTATGACAGGTCCAGATCTCTGTTGTGATAAGCTGATTGGAAAGATATGCATCACCACTTTACCAAACCCATTTTTACATACCTGTCCCTCTGCACTCCAATGCCACACAATACACTTATTGTTTAAACTCTTACAAAGTGAACTAAAGTGTCATTGTCATCGTAGCCTTTTTGGAGGATTTAAAGCTCTGTTCTTCACTTAACAACAGTATATAGGAATTATTAAGTTTATAAAAATTATGAGTTAAGCGTAAAGAACAAAAATGAAACAAAAGGATAAAATAAGCTTTACAACAAACAACATTGCACTTGCTGATGTGCTGATGCACACACACACACACACTAACTCACGATATAGGTAAACTGAGGGTGGCATCCATTACAGCAGTGTTAAATACAGAACAACACCAATAAAAGCAAATAAATTAATTTATATATTCTATGAAACAAGAATAACTAAATAATAAGTGTCCCGTGTCAAAGGTCTGTTTGTCACCTTTGCTTAAGGCACCAGTTGGTTAACACGCATATTTCAAGGCTGACTGAAAAGACAGACTCAGCAGGTTGAGGGATCAATCTTTTCGTGGTAGAGTGATGAAATCATTTTGCACTATGGAGCTAACCATTTAGATTTACTTTATCACTTAAAATTACGGCTACTTTCAAATTGCAGGCAAGAAAAAAAAAGCTGTTTTACATCAATAGACTACAAATTTCTGTTTTTACCCCTGACTTCTGCTAATGGTAACGTTATTCTCGTAACTCATTTATCACTAGATCTCCACATGGTCCCTTAACCACCGATAACTGTTGCGGGGAGGTGAGATCTGTACCTGAGATAGTTTGTGAGAGTCCAACCACCCTACACACACACACACACACACATTAACAGGGCATCACATGACCATCGCTAAAGGTTAAAAGTTATAAAATACTTTAAGAACAAAGCTGAGCATGCGTTTGTTGGGACCAATTAACAGTTATGTCAGATGTTAATCACTGCAGCTGGGTCACCTCGTTCTCACGGGTCAACCATTAAACTGGCTGTTCATATCAGGTAGAGCAGCTCTGGGGAGATGCCCCACCCCAGGTGTCACACCTGAGTGTACCAGTCCAAGAAATAAAGGTAAACTCCAACATCATACCTTCAAAACTCAACCTTTTTTTCTTCTTTTTTTTTCCCAAAACAACTGGTAGCTAATAAGACTATTCGTCCTTGATGAAAGAGATACGACATGATGCCAGTGTTGTTAAATGATGCGCTCCATTTTCTCCAGGAAGTTGGAAATTTCAAGTTTTTAGCAGCTTTAGAGATAGTTGGTAAAGAGAAGCTGGAATTCCGGAGTTCAGTCGTAAATTCCAACCGGAACGCAGGCTTTTGAAAAGCTTTAACCAAAGATCAGAAATTATACACTGCGATAAACAAAACATTCATTTTTGACTCGTTTACATTTTTAAAATGATTATTTCGAATCCTTTTTTTTTCAGAACAAGCCATACTTTTATTGCTGTTTTTAGTTATTCGGAGATAATGTACACCAGATACTTGTTTATATAAAAGCTCATTTGTTTGTTTTTTTATTAACTATTTAAAAAAAAAGTTCCTTGTGGTTGAGTCATTTTTAATAAAAGGGATTAATTGAAGATTGAAGTTGCGGGTTCCAAAACCTCCATCTGTTTGCTTTTATACATTCAAAATGTTTTTGTGACTACACAATTTGTTCCTAAAAAAATTAAGTGCATAATCTATTGAAAGTCTTGATTGTTTTGGGAGGAAGGTGGAAACACTGTTGATAAAAATAATAATTAAAACACCATGTGGACTTTTGTGTTTTCTTATCCCATTTCCCAGCTTTTTTTTTTCCACATGTTCTCTCTTGATCCAGTTAAAGTGAAGCAGTCTTTCCCATCGAGCCAACACAGTGGACTTTCTGTTTTTACTTGTATATTAATATCTGTGTTGTTTTGCGCTAAACCAATACATACTCCCTCAGTCGACAACCCTGTTGTCCTAATTTACAAGGTTCACATGTCTGCTGAAACAGTTTGCATTCTGATATACAAGTGTTTCAAGTTTCTTAAATAATCATAGACATTGCTGTAGTGGGATGGTACATTTCAGTAACAAGAGTATAGCTTTGTTATTGCAGTACTCTTCTGTTTTTACTTCCTCATATAAGTTCATTTCTAGGTCGGGATTTTTATTTTCCCTGAGGTTTGACTCCATGTACTCACCAAACCCACTAAAGCAAGATAAGAGCTTTACATCTATGTGACAGAAGAGATTTTTTTTCTGAGGAGATATTCCTGAGGTATTTTAAATACAAGACCGGGCTAGAAAAATATAAAGATTTTATTTTTAATTACAGCCTAAACAGAAAAACGTAGATGTATACCTTGTATATGTATGCAAAGCTTTGCATTGTAGAAAAAGTGTCCACATTTGGTCGTTCACTTGAAGCGAATGATCTCCTGAGTGGCCACTTTGATGAGCTGGTTAAAGTCAAACTGGATGTACTTTCTCCAGTAGCGCCTGTCCTTGCCGTAGGTTTGAGCAGGATAACAAGGACTGCCTGAAACACAGATTAGGTGTCACTTTTTAAAACAAGCACATTTTGATCCATAGCTGATAACCACAGTTATCAGAGCCACAGTTAACTGTCATTCTTATGAATTTAGAAAAAAAACCCCAACATATTAGAGGTTCTGGACTCATTTCCAGAAGAGGAAAACTGGTCTGGGCCTTTAGTTGGTACCATTTATTAGACATTAGACATTCTGTTCAAACCCAGATTAAATTAGGACCCTCGCAAACTTCTGTCAGACTCACTGGGGCCACGAGGGTAGCTTCAAACTTTTTAATTTGCAAAACTCCAGATGCACATGCGATAGCCAATGAGAGACAAATAAATAGTAATTAGAGAGAAGACCTTTGAAAATTATAAACAACAATAAATAAACAAATCCGGAGTAAGCTTGTGAGATAATATTTTAACATTATGAATAGAGAAGGGATAAAAGAGAGCAGGTGTTTTGGGGTTTTTTTTGGAGGTGGTGGTGTAATATCAAATTAGAGAGAAATCTGCCTGCAAGAGAGAATAAAGTCTCCCTGGCATGACTAAAAGATAAGACTTTATTAATCCCACAAGAGGGAATTTCAAACATTACAGCTGCTCAGGAGTCAGAAGCAAGAGAAAAAACTGCAAAAATGATAGAAGAATATTAAAAAAAAACACAAATTAGATGGAATAAAAATAACATAATATATTGTCCGTACACTGGAAGTTAACTTTGTAATGTTGTCAAATGTATGCAAACTGAGAAAATACAATTTTCAAAATTGGTTTGGATTTTTTTTGTAATATCCTAAAATTAGTGCCCAGCCATAATGAGATTAACACAATCAAGCTCACAATGTATCCATTGATCTTATAACTCCCTCTAGAGGTGAAGAGTCCTTTAGTCATTTTCAGCAGGTAAGTGAGTTGTACTCGAGGCACTGAATTATTCAAGTGAACCTGTTTTATTAGAATAAAGCTACATGGTTTATATGCTGTGTGGGAATAAACTGCACTCAGCAGTAACCTAAGTTAAACCTTCATAGTGGCATCTGTGATTGTGTGAGTTGTTTTTTTTAAAGGAGGTTATTAGATTTATGGTTTGTGAGCGCTCACCTATCCCATGCAAAATTCTAGCAACAGCTCTCCCAGAAAACTTCTCATCACTTCGGTTGCAGAGAAAACTTCTGATGTCCGCTCTGATCTGATTCTCCCAGTCTAAAAACTGCAAACAAACACACAAGTAAACTCCAAAATCCAGACACAAATTCAACTGATATCCCCTGATGGCCACACCATGTATTTTACCTTATATTTGTCGAGCTCTTCGATGTCTAGTGGTGCAAGTGTGTGGCCTCGGTCTCGCCTCTTGTCGAAGTACTCAGAGAGAAGGTCTTTTAGCTGCAGACTGCGACTCTCATCCAGGTCGTCGAGACATGAGAGTGCACTCTGGAAAGCAACACTGCAACATAATGTACAGACACAGTGTAAAGCAGACAGACCGAGGACAACATCCACACGCAGGTGTACAAGGAGCAGACAGACATGAGCAAAATTATTAATTTTATTATTAATTAATTTTATAAAACTCATTCTTTTGACATCTTGAAACTGACATTTTACAGGACTCTATTTTCTGTGCTGGATTTTTAAAAAAAGTTTAGGGTTTTGACGATGTGGAGGATTTTACATTGGCATACAGAGGTGGTGAATTACACAATTTTATAAAAAATAACAATAACTACTATTATTATTATTATTTTATTATTATTATTTTATTTATATAGTACCTTTAAAAACAGCATTTATAAAGTGCTTAAAAAATAAAATATAGGCAGTAAACAGAGCATATTCATATTAATAATAACAATAAGCAGGATCAAGACAGAATGATACATTAAAAGAAAAATTTTAAAGAAGTTATTCCAAGGATTTTCTTTAAATTGGTAGCATTATTAAATTACATACTGTATATAACGATAATATTGACATTAATCAATATGGAGAAAAGTATAAAGATCATATTTTTTGACTTATAGGCAGGCCCTATTCAGCAGTCTGAAAAACGTTTCAAGCCTGTCGAAAAAAAAAACATTTGTTGGTTCTCATGATACATTTACCTGAGGGTAAAAAAGAAAAATTCAAAAAAGGTTTTACGGCGTATGTGCGTGTGTGTGTGTGCGTGTGTGTGTGTTTACCTTTTGAAGGCCTTGAAGCAGGCGGTCAGCTGGTAAAGCTGCGTTCTTTCTTGGTTCTGCACTCGATTATGGAGGAACTGACAAACTCTGTCCATCTCCTCATCGCTGAGGTCGCCAAAGGAACGGAAGTAGAAAGATATGGAGGAAAACTCAACATGGACGCCGCTACGTCCTCCAACTGAAACACAAATATTTTAAATTCATTGTTGAGTGCTTCAATTTGCTATTGAAGAAACGTTAAGGCAAGAAGGAGAAAAGGATGACAAAAAGTTGTAGACCCCACATTTAACAAAAAAAAAATATTTATTTTCAAGAGACATCTGCAGAAGAGTTCAAGCTGCTTTAAGCTGTGTGTGATTTTTAATACGTCACTGGTGCATACACATACCAGTGCTCCACTGCAGCTGTCTGAGTCCTCTCTTCACAAGAGGCAGCTGCCATCCCATAGTGTCCGCAACCTCAACGACATCAAACTCCAGCTGATCGCATGTCTCCACCCGCTCGCCCGCCATCCGCTTCCTGGCCAGCACCACGGCAACTGGAGGGCAACTGTGCAACAAAGTAAAATACAGAAAAATAAGTAAAGTGTGATCAAATGTGCAGAACATATCTGTGTCTTTATATAACCATCAGTGTATCCTAAGAATACAGGAAGTTCTTACATTTTAGTGATTTTCTGGAGCTGTCTTGGTCCGTTATAGCAGCTGACTTTACACACAGACAGCGTCGGGTGAAGAAGTTCGACAAACCGCTGGGGATGCAGCTCCAGATAGCAGAGCAGCGTTTCTACACCTGAAACAGACACGCAAAGAAAGAAAGACACATTTCAACAACTGAGTGGGGTTTTTCCAAGTGTTTCTCTTACCACTGTTTTTTATAGTGTATTTGTAGCATCATAGCCACCAAATTTTACTGTATTTTGAATGTACTGTAAAACTCTGCATGTCCATCTGTCCTCCCACATACATAACTGTCTATCAACACATCTATCTTTGTTGTGATTAAATGCACAAACATAAACACCTTGTGTGTGTTTCCACCTACCTTCCTCTGTGATGTCCAGCGCCTCGACAGTTTCCTGGATGGGAATCGCTCTCTCGTGCGTGTGACACACTCGCTCTCTGGGCCAATCACAGCTCTCTTCCTCCTGGTCCCTTGGCCAGTCACCAGCTGCTTTCACTTCCACGTCTTTGTGCTTCGCTGAAGCGTCGAGACCCTCACGTTCAACCATCTGCTCCTCTTTCTCCTCCTCTTCCTCCGTTTCCTTTCCTTCAGCTCTGTCGTCTCGGAGGAATTGTTCAGCTCCAGCGGGATGTGACGATTCCTTGCAGTGAAAACAAAGTCACATCATAATTTTGTCCAAAATTGTGGTTTGCCATACAGATGACTTCATTAAAATAAACTTAACAACCACACATTGTTTATAAACTTAAGATTTTTGTCTTTCGTTGGGAGAAAGACTAAAGAAGAAAGAGTAAAAATATATAAATCACCTGTGCAGTTGGCGTTACTGTTGTGTCTGTGTGGACGATATCCTGCTGAGTGGGAGCATTCAGGCTGCTCTCCTGATCACACACATCCATCATTTCCAGCAGCTCCGAATCTTCAATGTCCTTTACAAGTTTTAGTGTTTTTGTATTAGTAGCATAATCTCAAAGGTATTAACTGAAACTGCATTTAAACCACACACCCACACACACAAACAAACACAAACACACAGGTAGAGTTACCTTTACAAGTTCATGTTGTTTCTGGTGTATCTGTTTACATTTGCATGGTGGGAAAACTTTCTGGACCAGTTTCTTTACTGTGTAGTAGTCCACTGTGTCTGCATAGATATGACGACGGAGCTCATGAAGGTCCCCACCCTATAGGCACACACACACACACACATACATCAATTAGATTTATACTGAAAATATACTGTGTAACGTAGGTGACGGCACCAAGAAGACCACCAGAAAGCCAAACAGGACGAAAGAAACGGGGGAGTCGAGAACATGTGAACAGTTACAGATGTGACTTCCTGTCTGTAATCTGTGTATTATTACATCTTATTACATTTCTACCACAGGGGAAAAATGATGATACACTGTAAGTAAGATAGATTTATTAAAACCATGTTAAATACAGCCAACATAAATACTTGTGCCAAAAAAATACTTTAAAAAATCCAATTCATTTGGTTTTACCATTTGACATGATGTTTTACCGTGCCTGCTTTACATTATTGAAACTGCAAAATAACTGAATGCAGTATTTTAGGCTGTCAAATTACAGACAAATACCCGACTTACTTTCCTAGAATAGACAGACAGTTTCCATCTTACCTCAGGGTCCAGAAAGAGGTGACAGTGTGCTGGTTCTCCGTCTCTCCCTGCCCTCCCAATCTCCTGAACGTAGCTCTCGAAGCTCTGGAAAAACAGTAAAACAAAAAAACTAGATAAATAAGACTTCAGCTCTAGTGTTAGCACAGACATTTTCTTGTTATAGTTGTTTTTGGTGCAATATCTGGGTTTAAGACCAGATGTTATCTATTTAACTAAGCAGCTTTCGTGTATATATTTAAATTTTATGGGGTAGAAAATAAGCATTAAAGAAAATTCAACATAAATAAATGGAAATCTAAACATCTACTAGAGCATGAAAAATAAAGTGTTGCAGAATGGACCTTGCGGTAAAAATTACACAAACATTTCTTAGTCGCAAAATGAGTTGGGATGAAGTTTGAGGACTTTTTGCTTTAGATAAATCAGACCACTTCCCACCTTTGGCATGTTGTAGTGGATGATACCGCGGACATCAGATTTATCGAGGCCCATGCCAAACGCCACAGTGGCCACCACGATTCTGAGCTCCCCGCACATGAAGTTGTTCTGGACACGACGGCGCTCTGAAGCTGACAAACCGGCGTGGTACGACTCCGCCTGCCATTTCAGCGGTTTGCGTATCTTCTTCCTTGCTAAATGTAGAAACACAGGAAAGCATGGAAACAGTAGACAGACACATTGAGTCAAAGAGAGAGAAGTTTTTAGAGTTTTTAATTAATTAAAAATATGATTTTTTTCCACTCTTACCCAGTTCTTTCTTTTTCTGTCCTATAGGGTTGTGAAGTGTCTGACTGCTGCTGTTGGTTTGCTTGTTTTCTTTCACCAGCACACCCTGAAGGCAGGTCCTGAGCAGCGCCGCCACACGAGTTGTCTCCTCTCGTCTGGTGCAGTAGACGATGATGGAGTCCAGGCAACCAAAACGATCGCCTTTCAACAAGGAGACTAAAGCCTAAAAACATAAAGACAGTGAAGACAGAGAGAAATATTAAGAGAAATTTTCAAACTTTATAGACAAAAACCTTTACTGACAAATACTGTCAGCTCTGCCTTGCATTGCTCAGACACACAGAGAAACAAGCTGCTCATCACACCTGATCCTTCTCTCTATCCATGGAAACGGACAGATACAGGTTTGGGGGCACTGCTGCAGATCGGACTGCAATCCCCTCTTGGTCAGTGATGTCTAGATGTCGTGCAATGTCCATAGCAGTGGATAGTGTGGCTGTAGCAGTGAGTCCCAGCAAGCACTGCACTCCCAAACGCTCCCTTAGTACCTAAAAACACACATACATCATATCGTTTTTGTGACTGTTGCAGCAACTGTGCATACATGGATGTTTGAGTGTTTGACTTGCTGCTGACAGACGCACTGGCACTCAAGATTGTAGCAGTCATCAGGGGAAACAACACTGTTCAGAACACAAGTAGGGAGTGCATATTATGCTAATTTATGAAAAATATTTCTCTCTGAATCTCTAATATTGTTTTCAGGCTTTTAAGTCTCATCTTAGAGACTACTGGTGATACGTTCATCCTGCAGGCAATTCAGATTTGTTTCTCAAATCAGATCTTGGAGTGCGTACTGTTATTTGGCAGCGATCAGATCACAGATCTATCTGCATGGGTAGATACTGAGGCCTATTGATAACTTAGACATTTGTAACTACATAGCAAAGCTGCTGACACCATTGTCCGTTGCTGACGCATAAGAAATGGAGGTGAAACCTAGGTTGCAATTTGCAAAATTGCATTTCATGTGTCTTTGGGGTTTTTTTAAAGGTCCGATTTGGATATGCCAAAAAAAAAGAAATATTGGGCTAGGAGTCTGAACAAGGCCTAAAATGAGAAATCCAATCAATATTTGCGGTGAGATTTTTGTAAACTGCAATCCTTTACTCTTGTCTCTCATTGCACTCAATTTGAAACTTTAAGAAACACTCACATACTGTGAGCATGGCAGTTTTGAATATGCTGAAATTGTGTTGTTCATGTCTTCTTAAAGTATCTGAACCATACGTTTGCTGACCATATAACCTATAATTTAAGTATTAATATCATAATGTTATATATTTATCACAATAAAACTCTGTGTATTCTCATCTAATGTTGATTTAAAATGTCTAGGACAGACAGAAACTGCAGTCCTGGAATTCAAACACAGACTATCATAAACCCACCTTACAGAGTCTCAGGTAGCAGGGCCTGAAGTTGTGCGACCACTCCGAGACACAGTGAGCTTCGTCGATGCAGGCGAAGGCCACAGGAGGGAGCTCCTGAGCAGAGGGCAGACACCCTGAACCTGAACCACCTCCACCAACCAGAGCCTCCGGAGAGAGGAGCAGCACACACACCTGGCCTGACTTCACCTGGAAAAAGAGGAAGGAGAGCACACTGGCTGAAAATACTACTGAACAAATATCTGTACGCATTCAAGATTTGTCTTTGGTTTAAACTGTGTTACTGAACTTAAAAAAATACCTCTGAACAGTTTACAGAAAAATGAAAAAAATGTTAATTTGTTGGGGTGTTTTACTCTACACATACACACATACACATACATACACACACAGGAAGATGTTAGGGTTTGAAACTATGACTATTTTGTTTTCTCCAACTCTAAAGTCTGATGTTGTGTTTGTTACCTTTTCTATTGCAGCCTCTCTTTGTTTCATCGTCATGTTGGAGTGGATACAGGCTGCCTTAAGATTAGCAGGCAGGCCAGACAGCTGCACACACACACAAACACACACAAAAGACAGTGAAAACAGAAAGCATTAACTGCATAACTGTTCAAAGTAAGATGTTTATTCTGTGCTCCGGCTCAGCACCATTTATGTTTGAAACGATACCAGTAGCTGCGCCTGGCACCGGTACCCAATCCTACTTTTTCCATACTTTACTTTCTCTATATTAACACATGGGTCATTTCAGTTGTAGAATTTTTTTTATTAGTACTTAATGAGACCAATAACCAATATTTGGATCCAACATATATGTACAATAAAAATGAAAATCTTTCTGTCAATATTTAGAATTTGTAATATTACAAACTCCAACACAAAACTTTGTTTAAATGCCTTTAGCAAATGTTTAATCAGAAATGTTCAACAGCATATACAGTAAGTTACCAACAATTTTTTTTGTAAAGAAAAAAATGAAGAAATAAAAATAGCTCCCTGAGGCTTTACAAAGTTAAAGTTCCTCCCATGTTGACACTTTCTTTGCACTTTTTAATTAATTGATTTTATCGTCCATCATTAAAATGAAACGCTGATACAGATAATCAGCATAATGCCAAATATCGGCCCCAATGATCAGCCGGGCCAATAATCTGTCCACCCCTACTCTTAACTTATTCTCTCACTCAGATGCCCTCTCAGATATTTTAATTTGTCCGTGACTGATTTAACATGAGCTGGTATTCGGTAGTACAAACATAATTCTGTCTATTTACATTTAGTGATGAAAATCTGTTGACTGATTTCTGCGTGAGTAGTCTTTTGGTTTGTGTGTGAGAGCGAGGGTTAATACCTGGTCATCCATCAGTGAGACGAGAGGTGAAATGACCAAAGTGATGCTTTCTGATCGCTTAGCGTACAGGTAGGCGGGGAGCTGATAGCACAACGATTTACCCATCCCTGTCGACAACACTACGAGGGTAGAGAGACCTGAAGGGAAAAGTGACACAAACAGACATATATTGCAGATGTGTTTATATGTGTATTTGTGGTTTGGTCTTACATGTGTGTATAGTTTATACCTGACAGGATCCTCATGATGGCTTCCTCTTGTCCTGGTCTAAATGACTGATAGCCGAGTTCTCTGAGAGCTGCGTACACCTCAGCAGGTGTTTCTACACAGATGAAAATCACCACAAAATAAATGTAAACTGAGCAAATGTACAGGATGTCTATTTTTCATCTTGTTGTTCTTAAAAACATGAACGCAGTGACAGTTTACCTGGGACTTTCCCATCATCTTTAAGCTGATAAAGTGGCTCCACTGGTGGCGGCGGAGCAGGACGCTCATAATCGGGACGAATCACATTCAGCAACACCTCGTCTTTACGGTTACTGTCCACCTCTGTTTCTTGGGACGGCTGCTCTTCTGTGATGCTTGGAGATGCCACTGGAATACACAAACACATCCAAATTCAAACACTCACAATACACAAACCCCAAAAAACCTGCAATGCTCCAGCTGGTATATGCTAAATTTTATTCTTTCTAAAATTGAATCTGATGTTAAGTTGCACTGGTGACTGCAGCAAAATTGACTCTGAATCTTAAGGTGGGGGGGGGGACGGTACTAAGATGACACTAAGGTCACCAAAGCATTTGTTTATATCTTTAATAAAGAAATGTATAGTTTATGATTGTAGAAGTGAATCTTCCAGTGCTCCATATGGCCTCTGAACTTATCTTTAACATGAAAAAACAAGACATATTGTCTTGACACTTAAACTGTTAATTTTAAGTCAAACACTTGGAATATGCTTCAGCTAAATTTTAAGCTGACCTCTCTGATAACACTGGGAGAAATCCAAGGTTTAATTTGTGATCTGACTGTAACTGTCATTGTTCTCAAGTTTGTAAAACCCTTTTGTTCTTTTGTATTACTACTTGCTTTAAATTGAATATCGTATGCACCTCGGCACCATTACAAATGAGGGTTCATCCTCAATATGTTTTCCAAGGCTTAAAATAAAAAAGAAATGATGATGACACACACCGCATGAACAACCGATCACGGACGACAGATATCTTTCCATTCTTCCATAAATATCAGTTTGTGATAAATATGGAGAAGAAGTTAATCATTTCAGTGCAAGACTACCCAGAGCTTTGCATATTGTACATGGACAATATTTTAATAAACAGTCAGAAAACGATGCCTGGTAGAAGATCAGCTCCGAACGTGGGATTTCTGGTAAGCCGGCTGTGCTAGCACAACCTGCGTAAGTACCCTTAAAAGTTCGCACAGAGCAGCACCCAGGTTGTGAAACACATGGCATGTCACCAGACTCTAAGTTCAACAGGCCTACCCAATGGCTCAGTACGCAGAGTCCCTGTTGCCCTGGCAACCTCCTCCAAGGTGGGCAGCTCAAACGGCTCCTCCTCAGCAGGCGTCTCCTCAGAAACAGGAGGGGGAGGGGCTAAAAAACAGAGTTGTTTATCAAAAACAGCAATTCAAAGTTAATATATTTGCAGTCTCGTGGAAAACAGCTGAATAAAGCATCACTAGTTTGCCCATGATGTGTTCAAGCAAGCAGCTTTTGAACTGACTGAATTTGGCTCATACTACAACTGGTCAGCCGGCTATGAAAACTGAATGATCCGATAACGTTTAAAGTACGGCTTAGTACACTGGTTTCCAACCTGAGAGTCTTAATGCCCACTAGAGGTCGCAAGGCCTTTCTGAGTTTACATGATGTAAGAACATTTTTTTTAAATAAGTACTGGAGCCTATATCTCAGCATTTCATTCATTTCTGTGACATAAACTAAATGAAAGTGTTATTTCTAATGTTAATATTATTATACGAGGTATAAATGTAAAAAAATATAGGATAATGGCACAGTGAAGACACGACCTCAAGCTACATATTCAGAGCCGTCACTCCCTGCTAAACAGCCTTGTCCTGCACGAGAAAAGTATGCAGTTTAAACAACTCAAGAGCTAACAGAACAAGGACCAAGAGTGAGGGAGGAGAAAAGGTTGAATCTGTCAAAAAAAAGAAGCTTATTAAGTGTGTATAATTATTACAAAATTACATAAAATGGACAGAGAACTGTATAAAAAGTTGCTAAAAATATCAGGAAAACTCATCTCTGATTCAATATTCACAGGAAATAATCTACTCAAATTTTTTTTACTCACAATCTTCCTGCAGTTATTCAGACTTCAGACAACTTTATTTATCTCAAAAAGGAAATTCAATTTTCAAATCTACCCAGACCAAACACAGACTGACAGACAAGAACAAGCAGCACTCAGCAGTAATAGTAGTAAATCAGAGAGATCAGTACATGGGCCAAATACACACTGGCACCTCGTATGGTCTCGTGCATGATAACCCACATGAAGACTGGGTTATTGCATCCACTGTTCAGGTTAGTTATACAGTTTTTCATTTGTTCTGCTCTGTTAATGTTGTGTGTTAAAAGATTACATTAACTGAGGACATAAATAACCGATCGCAGATGAGTTGAATCCTCAGTAATGAACAAATATATTTTTAGAGAAACGTGTTGTCTCACTGACATTTATTCATGTTTGGGGAAAATCAAAAGGGGAAATTAAACAGTCATTTGTGTGCATGCGTCACTTTGTATTACCTCGTCCCTTGCAGTCGATGGCCCAGTGTCCCGTCCCTCCACACTTGTAGCAGGTGTCACCCTGCCGGTTGAACCCCCCCCTGAATCCACCCCTCCTTCCTCTGCCAAAAAATCCTCCACCTCCACCGAAACGTTCGCCTTTCAGCAGGAACTTCTGCATGTACATCTAAAAAACACACAGAGTAGATTTATGACAGTCAAGCACACATATTTTAAGACCTAGTATAATTTGGCAGTTTAATAACTTGTGAAAGTGGATGCATGGTTTAGATTTCTGCAACAAAGGTGCACAAATACACCATTCTTCCCAACAGTACTGAAGGAAGGTTTGGTCTTATTTTCAGTTAGCAATACACGAGAGTGATTCATGAGATCTGGCAAAGAATTATGCAACAAACAAGTGTATTTTCTGAATTTTTTCTACAGCTTCAGGAAGGTCAAATTTGAGACTTTTTGATGCTACAATTCAAAACCAATTTTGTAATAACCAAAATTTAAGAGACTGAAAAAGAAAAACAAAACTTTGATGCCTGGACGATGGATGTCTCTTTTTATTCTGGTCTAAAACAAAAAAACTGGAATGCCACTTGCTTCAGTTTTTCTAAACAATGTAATGCTGTACTTGTTTGTTCATTCCAAATAAACATACAATTTAAAAAAAAAAGAAAAAGAAAAACAAGAAACAACATCAAATCTTTGGGTTAGGGACAATTTTAAGTTTAAGTTATTGAAAGAGGCATTTAGTATATTTTATTTTTTTTTAAATAGATGTTACCAACTACTCTGAGATATTAACATCGACAAAAAGAACAATAATTCAATCCTACTTCCTGTGTCTTTGCATTTTTAAGAATTTCAAAAGATTGATTTAGGGCATTTCAACACCAATTAAGGTCTTATTTTAAGATTTCTGAGATTCCTAAGATTTATATTTCAGTGTTTTGTAAAACTTTTTAAGGATCTGCAGGAACCCTGTCTGCACACATTTTGTTTTATCATAAGTCGTGTCAAACTGTATGCACGGTTTAGATTTTCTTGACAAAAGCACACAAACATATCCATCTTTTAAAAGAATACTGAAGAAATGCATTCATTCATTTTCCATGACTGCTTATCCTTCCTATCCAGTTATGAGATCTGGCAAAGAATAACACAGCAAATGTATTAAAATTTAGCTTCTTAACCATGAACATTTGTCCAGAGCTCCTTTAATGCTTTGACAACTTCTCTGAAGACGCACATTCACAAACACACATATACACAAAACGTACCTGCTTGCGTAGCCCGGCACCTCTGAGTGCGTATCCTTTGACGTGAGATTTCTTCTTCAGATTTATCTTCACAAAGTTACCCTCTGCACTCTTCACACTTCTGTATAAATAAAGAATTATTTGTACACAAAATAAAACTGAAGGTGTTTAAAAGTCATTTTGCAGCAGGACGTGTTTGGTCTTACTTGGCTCTGGCTGGCTGCGTGTGGTACATTCTCCTCGCTCCGTATTCCTCCTCTATTTCTCCTAACAAGTTCTCCTGAGAAACCTTGACAGACATTATACGTTATTTAACTTAACTGCACACAAAAATGGACGCCCTGTTCCTACAGCTTACTGTAAGTAAGGACTTTTTCAGACTTTTTTAACACCACTCAGAATGAAATTTACAACTGAGTTCACTATAGCTAAAATTGAGGGGAAAACTTGAAAAAAAAGACCTATTACTTAGGGTTAAAGAGAATGTTTGCCCAAATACTTACTTTAATATAAAACATGACTTTTGGGTAACAGCAATCTAAGTAGCATTCTGTGAATTTTTCCTTTTATTTTACCACTTTTTTTTTTTTAGATTTAACAATGCAATTAAAAAAAAATAACATTGTACCTTTTATGTCTTAGCACTATTAAGACTTAGGAAAAAATAATTTCAGACATTTTAAGACAAACTAAAACCTAATTTTGAGATTGATTAATTCAATGCCTTCAAAAACTTTTTAATGATCGAGGGGGTGGGCTGGTACTGAATCCAAACTAACTGACTTACCTTCTTTGGTGCTTTGGTTTCTTTCTCCTCTTCTGCCTCTCCATCCTCCTTTTTCTTGGCTCTCCTTTTCTTCCCTCCTTCTTGAGCTGGTCTAAGGTTTACATCAGAGCTCTCCTCTTTCTTTGTGGCGTTCCTGCGCCTCTTCTTCGCTCCTCCCTCGTCTGTCGTCTCTCCCTCCATGCTCTCTCCCTCTCTCTGCCTTTTCCTCCCTCTCTTCTTTGTACCTTTGGATTTGTGACTACTCTCATTTTCGTCCTCTGGACTTAAAGGGGGCGTCCATCCTGTTTCCGTCTCCTCACCTCCCTTCCTTTTCGCCTCTCCTCCTCCTCCTCCTCCTCTGCTTTTTTCATTATGTTGTAGAGCAGGTTTCGGTGAACCATCTTCTTTGTCTTTAGTAATGCTCCTAAAAGCTTCATCTCTTCCAAAGTCCACTGCGTCTCTTCTCTCTCCCTTTGCATCTATTTCTGCATCTATTCCCCGCTCTCCATCTCCTCTTTTCTCCAGTGTTATCTCCTGGTTGCCTGATCCAGGCTTCACCTCAACCTCCATCTCTCCAAACACCTGACACCTCTCCAGCCACTTCCTGTCAACAAAACTCAGTCTGCTGGCAGGAGACGGCCTTCCTCCGACGCCTCTACCTCCCATTCCTCCTCTGAAACCTCCGAGAACCTGAGGACTTCCTCTCAAGCTCAGCGGAGTCCCAACACCTGCATCATCATTAATACTCTTATGTGGAGTCCCTAGAGTTTCGACATGCTCTTTTTTGCCTCCTTTACTTTCATTTAACTTTACCGTGGCTCCTACTTCTCCTATTGAAGCTCCCTCTCTATCCGGAGAAGACAGTGATGACAACAAGGCAGAAGATCTGGCTGGTGAGGGAGCTAGATTTTGATCTTGTGACGTAATTACATTACTCAAACTACTCTTACTACTAATAATACTTGCATTACTACAACTACTGGCAGCATTTGGAGGTTCTTCGCAAGACTCTCTGACAGGTTTAAATGGTGCAAACGGCTCTTCGGGCTCCACTGGTTGGAGCGTCTTTGCAGCCACAGACCCAAGACCAGTCTTAGATCTTCTGTGAAGAAGGACACAATTACGGGAAAAGTTCAGATAAAACATTTGTGGGCCATTACTGGTCAATACTGGTGTTTAATTGGCTACCTGGCTTAGAAAGTTATGATGGCAGCAGCAAGGCAACTGAGAGTGTTGATAAAAAGCAGAAAATGCAATTAAATATGGGTAACATGGCAGGGCTCGTTACTTTGAATGCAGTTTAATCGTTATAAAAAGATTGAAAGATGCGTAATATTGAGTACTTCATTTCCCAGATTGCTAGAGGTTGCATTTGTTTCATCACAGATCTGGCTGTTTAAAATTGAATAACTGCATATTGTGCAAATACCAATAAAAAGCAAAACAATACTACAATACTATGACAGTATCCCAGTTTAGGAAATGAAATTTATGAAAATGGTTTCTACAAAATCTAAAACAGAGAAAAATCTTTGTGTACTTAATATTACAAGAGGGGCTTGAAAAATTATTTGATTAACCAATCAACAAAACATCTTGAACTGTTTGGTAGTTGATTAAATGTTGTTTTGGCATTTTTGGAAGTAAAAATACAAACGCTTTATCTGATGTCAGCTCTCCACTACTAGGATCAAAACAGGCAAAACAAGATATCTGAAGACGTAAACTTGGACATCATTAAATATACTGATGTCAAAATGTAATAAAAATGCAGTTGTCTATATATCATTAAATAATGCACTGATAATATACAGCTAACATTACTTTCTTTCATTTAATTACCTTGGTGTGAAAGAGCTGGACTCTCGGTCGGTGGCAGCGATCTCTGCAGCAGCAGCAGCAGCAGCAGCAACAGGGCTGTTTGTCTGTCCACTTTGTCCACCTCTCAAAGAATTCAGAGGCATCCGACCGGGAAGACCTGATTTCTTCAGTGAGACAGGTCTCTCCTGGAATAACCAACCAAAAGAAATCATTGTAATGGTGACCGACTTGTTGCTTTATCCTAGCACAATGAGGAGGTTTACAGTTCTCTCTTTACCGTAATGTAGTTTGTCTCACCTTACTGAGTGTAGTCAGGTTGTTTTTAAGCTTTAGGCCATAGTACTGAGCAGAGGCCTTCAGACTGTCTCTCTCCTCAGCTGTCAGTCTGGGAGGAGGAGCAGGCTGTGAGCTGCGGTTCAGATGTGCACCCCAACAGTCCGACTCCTACGTAGATCAACGACAGGCAGTCAGTCATGGACAAGACAATAGAAAGAAATAGAAAATACTCTTACGTCTTACAAACACGTTTTGTTGAGTACCTTCTGGGCTGTGTTGACCTCGGTGGTAGATTTGGACTGATCAGCATGTCCGCTGGCTGCATCACTGCTGCTGTTTTCTTTTACTTGTTTCAGATTGCGGTACTCTTTATACAGCTCTGGAATATAGACACAGAATTCGATATGTGTGTATATGTGCTGCTGTCTGCAAACAGATTAATTAAGATGAAGATGGGCTCAATATAAGAGCCAAAGAGATACTTCTGTTTATCTGTGTGGAAAGTTATGAATCATACTCACTCCTAGTCTCCTCTGGAGCTTGATCAATGTCCTCCTGGAAATGAATGATCATTATAATGGTCAACTTTTGTGAAATCTGATCAGCAATACTTTATCCATCCATGGGGGATACTGTGTGTCTTTACAGATATAAAGTATAGACAATTATGACTGAGTAGAAATAATGGTATGGAAATAAGAAGTAAGGAAAATATAAAAATGAAGTATGTGCATTATTCTAAAATGTTTAACACTAATTAAGTTCTTAAGATAATAAGAATATAAATATCTATGTGTTTCGTGTGTAGAATGTGGGAAAAAAATTAAAATATGTGCATTGTGCTACAGTACAATGTATAGAACTAACATGTAAAGCTTAAGAAATATAAAATGTGTATTATGCTACAATGTACAACACAATAAATGCATCATTAGAAATAAGAATAAGAAATATGTACAGCATGTGCATTATATGTTGAGTATTGGTGATGATAATTGAGTATATTGACAGTCAATTATATTTAATTCATTAAACTACTTTAACTCTTATAAAAATAGATTGGATAAATTCTGGTCAAGTAATTTTTTTTTACATTTTTAAAGCTGATTTGTGATTATTTTTGTAATTATTGTATGTATATTGTTTTATTGTTTTGTTGTATAGTTTGTTTTTTTTAGTTTGTGAGTCTGGTGTGGAGGATTTATATCCTGTAACAGAGAACTTATTAAAATGTAATTAAATTTCGAAATATCAGTATTTCAGCAGTTGAATTATTACACCACTTTAAGTGTTGTTGTTGAATTAAGCAGAAAGGGAAACGAAATGACAACAACAACAACACTGTCTTTGCAGTTGAATGTCCTGTGGACAAACAGACACACAATGAATGCACAAAAAACAATAAACAAACGACATGCATACAAAACATCTTGCTATTATAAATCAAAGCAAGGGGTTTCCATTATGTCGCTGCCTGCTAACTCTCGACCAACGTTTAAATTACCTTGTTTGGTTTCCTGTTGTGCTCTGTGACAAACCCTTGCTCCCAGCTCTTCAGCTGCAGTTTCACCTCGTTATATCGATCCATGGTTTCATTTACAGGGTCGACACTCCTAAGCGGACAAATTTCACGAACTTAAATCTATTTCGCACATAATTTGGAGCAGAACCTGTCAGCTAACAGCTACTTGATAGCTAGCTAACGCTATAAACGCCACATTATCGCTGACACTTTTCAGAATTTAGTAGCGAAAGGCCTGTTTTTTAATAACCGCGAGTTACTTTAGCTTCTTCTGTTATACAATTATAGCTACTAAAACTGACGAAAACACACGTTTGTAGCTCGTGCGTAACTTTTTGAAAACAGCCTTAAAGGGCTTTCTTCCGCTGCGTGTGTTGTTTACGAGTTTCCCGCGCCGGAATATGACAGCTTATGTTGCCAGGTCTTTTCTAATATCCTCCAGTCACATAAACATAGCTTCCTGTTTTAACACGAAATTAGTCGAGGTGAAACACTTTTTGGCAATGAAAACATAAAAACGATACAAAACGCAAGCAATAGTATGTGTGATAGCGGTGAATTTCGAATTTATTAAAATATAGTTTAGATTTATACTCACGGGGGATGACACCTAACAGGCAACGCTTCCCTCGGGCTTCATACATTTCCGCCTCCTCTTAAAGGGACAGAAAACTTAAGTTTTCTACTCACAGTATGATCTTTTACTCGAGTATTTCCGTTTCTGCTACTTTATTCTTGTGCAACACCACATTTCAAAGGGAAACATCTATTAAGACATTTATTTGATAACTTAAGTTACTCTGCAGATTTAGGTTGGTAATACAAAATATAATCAACTAATAAATTATGATTACGTGTTATTATTGGCTACGCAATTGATTACCTAGAAGAAATTCACCATTTAGCATTAGACAGAATAATTAAAGTAGTTAAAATTAGCCCCGCCTCCACCAGCTGCAATATTAAGTGATATTTATTTATTTTGTTCATTCCCTGTTAAATTGAACTATTTATGGATGGATTAATATTTCATTTGAATTTTTCTTTTCTACTTCCTGTTTTTACTGGCCATTAAAATATCAAATAAGTAATTATTTTGTAACAGATTATTATTTATTATTTATTTATAGATTGGTGAATGAATTTGAGAACAAATGATGCTTGTGGTCCTCCATAATGTACACATTAGTTAGTTATTTTTATGCAAATAGTTTTATACTTTATTCAAGTACATTTTTTAATTGAGGGTTTTTACTTGTAACAGAGTATTTCTTCACTGTAGCATATACTTTTACTAGTACTTCTTCCACCCCTGATGGGATTTAAAGTTTAGTTGTATATTGACGCACTTCAGTTACAGCACAGTGGAGGCAGTGAAACAAAGGATACATTTTAATTTTGAAATGTCTCTGAGGTTATTGGGCTGCTGTTGGTACACCAGTGTTTAAAAAAATTAACATTAAAACAATCTTAATGTGCAGTTTTCACTCTTGCAGTTTTTATCACAGTGTTTGTACTGTGTGGAACAAAGTGTTGCTCTGCACAATTCAGTCTGTGCCTTGTCCGTAACCGACCACCACTCTTCTTTTAACTGTTAAGATCCTAACACCTATAGTAAGTCTCTGACTGTCCAGAGTGTTCATTACAATGTGCATCACTTTGTGTTCCTTCAGTCATTTCATGAGTGATGAATAATCTGAAATGCGCGTCTTGTCTTGTTCAGTCATAAATATCTTTTTACTAGCTCTGGTCTGTACAGAAAAAATCTGAAGAGATGACTGCTGACTGCTTAAAGACTAACAACAGATGGGTTTTTTTTCAGCCTATTTTCACCGAGGCCTTGAACACATTTAATACCTGTTTCATAACTCTTTGCTTTACAAAAAGCAGACTAACAGAAAATAAACTAACATGTTCTAGTGACATTACAGGTTATTCTAAGTACATAAGTGATGCAGTGAAAGACATTAATGAAAAAGGACAACAATACAACAATAGTAACAAAGACAAACACTTTATTATCGGCAGGGAGTGTGTATACAACTGCTAACTGTGGAGAGTAAATCATACCATAAAGGCTATGGCTCTGATAATGAGGATGGATATATTTTTACATATTACACATGATGAGACATCACTTTATTGCAGCAGGGAAACTTCATGGAAATATGCACCGAGCATCTTGATCCCTTGAACGTAGTTGGATCTGAAAATGGAGAGGATAAGACCGTGATGAGTTTTTTAATTGGTGAATAGTTCTCTTAATTACAAGCTGTAACAGATGGTCATTCATAAAAAAAACAAGTTGTTGTGACTCATTTTAATTTGGGTGCAAGCACTTATTTCGGTGCTTAAACTATTACTAAATTCAAATTAATATACAACACAATGTGGAGGTGACAGTACTTAACAAGCCATTAACACAATATTTCCTTTGCCCTCAATTATATTATTATATCAAACCTGTTGAGCTTCTCGTTCTGGGAGTGAGCTCCATCATCAGAGGATCCAACAGGAAGCAGCATGACGTTACGTCCTGTGGCCTCCTGGAAGGTCAGGGTGACGGGAATGCTTCCACCCTCACGGGTCAGGTCAGGCTCCACACCAAAGACTGGGGCAAATGGGAAGAGCCGTCAATATGAGTGAAGAAAGTCAACATGAAAAAATAAAACCTTTAGGACATTAAGGACAAAGAGTAAAAAAAATATATATATTTTTAACTTTATCCATTACCTCTCTCTTTAACAATGATCAATGAAGTAAGGAAATGAAATTATTTCTCATGAAATTTTAAATACAAAATCAAACTGTGGATTTGTAAAAACCTCTATAGTGACTGTAGATTATAAAACAAAACTGTCTACATGGCTTGATAACAGTAGGGGTAAGTAGAAGTGTGTGTTTTGAGTTAACTGATTCTTTAGTCATGTATATTTCGATTGGTCTTGTATCATCCAGCCTCTGTACCTGTCTTCATGGCTTTTCGACCCGCCATGTAGTGCGGGTGGTTGAAGTCAGAGACCCAGGCCTTGGCTCCGTGGCCCATGGACACTTTCAGTTTGTTGGGGCTTCCCAGTTCAGCAAACTTCTTCTCCAGATGATCGATAACCTGCAGAAAAGCAAAATTTAACTGAAATCAAAGCACCAAGACAAAATTTCTCTGTCAACTGAGATCAGTGACAGAGGATCTCAGGCAAGCAAATTCATTTTCAGTATTCAGTATTTTCTTTAAATCTCTTCTTAAAACTCACTTTTATCATTTAGCCTTTACGTAACTGTGGGCTTCTTATTGTTTCATTGTTTTATTGATGTATGTATTTATTGATTGTACAGCACTTTGTAACTTGTTTTTGAAAAGTGCCATATACATAAAGCTATTATTATTATTATCATTATTATTATTATTATTATTATAATGACAGTTGTTGATGAGCAGCTTCAGAAGTTATCACACAAACTGCACAGACTGAAGCTCGTCTTTAGTGCTACTGAGTGGCCCACAGCGGAGGCCCAGACTAGATTTCACTGAGATTTTATCATTAAAATTGTCAGTTTTAAAACATTCCTTTGACAGCACATAAAAAAACCTTATATAATGATGGTTTATGATGTTGTACTGTATTTGATGTGGCTTATGGCAACACATTTTAATTTTTCTATAACATACCATACCATTCAATCAAAAGGCAAATACAAGAGAGTTAGCAGTACCAGTTAAATTAAATGTACTGCTTAAATGTGTCCATAATTGTGCTTCTCCTCTTTTTCTATATTACTATTCCTTGATTTTTTTTACCTTGATAACTCCTTGAAAGTCTCTGCTTTTTGAAGAGGGTTATATGAACGAGTGGTGTGATTCTTTTAAGCAGTATTTTAAGAATTATTAGGACTATTAGTAGAGGCAGAGATCATCTCATACAACGTATTGACACCATTTGTTCTGATGATCCAGCAGTGTTTTAAACCTTTTTTTAGTCATAAGGGCTGAACTGAAGTTTAGGCTGCTCTGTAAATCTGCTTTATTTGCAAAATTTTCGTTGTTGGAGCAATATTCTTTCCAAACACAGCATGTCTAAGTGAGTCATCTTTGTGACAAACTACCACAAAGGGATTTGAGTGGTCAGCAGAGTTTTAAAATCCACTGTCATAGTGTTAAATATTTTCCACACCTCAACCTTAGTGGTCATCTAGTTGCATGAATATTACCATATGACTGGATTAGACTCAGAGTTAATATATTTCAGGGTCCTACCTGCTTCTCAACAACTTTGGGGTCCATGTCGGGGACGAGGCGGATGGAGAACTTGCCGATGACCTTGCGAGGGATAACAGTCTTGGCTCCTACATCAGAGAAAGCTCCCTCAATACCGTGAAGAGAAAGAGATGGATACCTCCAGCGGTGCATCAGGATTTTCTCCTACAGGACAAGTTTGAAGAACAATATAGCCGGTAAATTAGATTATTGCAGCATTTTTATTTCTATCTTTAAGTGATGTCAACAACCAAAATCAATGTCTTGCCTTGGTGTCATGCAGCAGCTGTCCGACTCCAACGTCTTTGCAGTATTCATCCAAGTCAAAATCAATTTTCTCATACAGCTTTTTCTCCTCCTCTGTCAGAGGGGCCACGTCGTCGCTTATGCCAGGAACCAAAATGTTCCCCTTCCTGTCTAAGAGGGAGCCTGTTCAGAGAGAGACAGACACAAGATTTAAACTCTCGTAAAACTCTCTAATGTGCAGGTTAAAGAAACATAATTTTGTTTTCCCTTTGAAACTACACTCAAATAATGTTATCAGCTTTACTTGCCCATGAGTGCAATCAGGTCAGTCATGGCCTCGTGAACAGAGCCACCAAACACCCCTGAGTGGAGGTCCTTGTCACCACAGTGCACCTTTAAATAAAAAAATATATATTTTAATGTCAAAAAACAGTTTCACAAAACTACCAGAACACATTTGTGTTATGCTGGAAAACTGCAAAAAGTAGGCTAAGTTTGGTTGGGTTTTTTTGCAGCAGTTTAACAAAAATTTTAAAAAGCTCTACAATTACACTTCACCTCAATGAAGAAGTAGCAGATTCCTCTCAGGCCGTAGGTGATGCACGGTTTGGTCTTGCCGAGCCAATAGTTGTCAGAGATGCAGACATAGTCCACGTCTTTTAGGAAGGTGTCTTTTCGAGAAAACACCAGTTCATCCAGGCCCTCAGATCCAGACTCCTCCATCCCCTCGAAGCAGAATTTAATGTTGATGGGGAGCTCCTGCATGAAGCCAGATAAGAAAAAAAAAACAAAAAAAAAAAACGTTAAAACTTTCAGATGTCACCACCAGGCTGCACTGTGCACACGTTTACAGTGGGGTGAAACGCTGGTACAAATTTAAACTCAATTTTTAGGCTGCACCGGTAACTTAAATCTATCAAAATATCCTCACAGTGCAACAAAAAATCAGTCTGGATTTGTCTGGAAAATAACTTGTACTTGTACGTCCTGATCATAGAAAATATTCTGGGTGTGTCGACTGAAGCTTCTTTAATAATGTTCAGCGTGTCCTACTACAGCATGCCATTGTTTTTCCCCCCTCAAACAAACAGCTTCTTTTGCACATTACAGTTTCAAGGAAAAGTAAAAGGTGATTTAAATCAACACGTAGCAGACGTGACCTGGTTTAATCATTAAATGATGGCTGGATAAGACACGATTACCGATTTCATGCAGAGACCTTTGAGCACTTTTCGGGCTGACAGCGGATCAGTATGAAATTACTAAATCAGCTCTGTACTTTAAGACAGATTATTCACCTCTCAGAATGATGTAAAGTCATTTTGGAAGATCACTCAATGTCACAATACCAATAAAAATACTTTACAGCAATTTTAAGTACACAACATTCCATATTTTTACTATTGTACCAACAAATTAAATCACAAAGATACAACTTTGAGCATAATATAGGGTAGTCGTAGTGTTTGCATACTATCCAAAATAAACAGTAACTATCTGCACAACCAGCTGCAGCTATTAATGTCTCAACTTGAAGCTCCATAACAGGAATCCACAACTAATCAGTGACGTCACGGTGGCTACATCCATTAAATAATAAAGTCTATTGAATGCATTTTGATGCCTTAGTTGGATCTTTTTGATCCAGCACCTGTAAGAGTTTTTTGGATATGCGTGCCATCCAGCCATTACACTGTGATGCGTGTTAATGTTTCTCATAACCACACCCAAAATGCCAAGAAATCAATAAGCAGTTATTATTATGAAACAAAACCGGTTTGTTCTCATTGTCCTCACAGTGAAAAGCGTTGTGACACTATAATCAACACTACTGGTAGGCTGGAATGTAACTGAGATCTGAGAGTGAAAATTCGTACTTAATTTTTTAAATGATTTAAAGAAGCTGCTGCTGGACCTGCAGGGAGGTTTGATATCTGTTACAGGATGTACCACAAAGTGGACCCTGCTGATTTTCTTTTTTTTTCCCAAATCAAAAATTGCACATTGAAGGGTAAAGAAAGTCAGAGATCAGGCAGTGCTGGGAACTTTACCTGGTTGATCTTCTGATAAGCCTCAATACAGTTAAACCAGGCCAAAACTGGACCCTTGTCATCAGTGGAACCTCTTCCATAGAGCTTACCTGCAAAGAGAAAACAGCATTTAAGCATAAAGCCCTGGATCTTTATTGAATTGTAGCTTCAGCAAGTTATTCAGAAGTTAACATTTTGTTTTGTCTATCTAGTGCTTTCAGCCCATTTACTCTCAGTATTGTCCTGGGGCAGGACACAGACCTGGACGAAGTGGAAGACAGATCTGTGGTGTCTGTCAGCACATTAGGTCAAACTCTTTAGCAACTAAACAAATGGATAGTAAAACATGACGTAAGCAAGAACAGCGCTGAGCAGACTGAAATGAGACAGGAGGAAGTGTTACTTTCTATCAGCTGACTATCACCAGAAAGTGCATGAGACCGTATTGGTATTAGTAGCACAAAAAAAAATCAAATAAAAATGAAGCAACCCCCCCCCCAGTGTACCAGTGTACCAATCCTTGTGTGAAACAATTAACTGCAAATATGTCTTAATAGTGAATCATAACAGATAACATAATCTTCATTGCTTTATCTTTAGTACAACAGCAGATGAGGAAGCTGACCTGATACATTACACAGGGTTCACACACAGTATAGTGAAGTCATTCTGTGTTGTTTAACACACGCAAAAATAGAAAGTTTAAAGAAATGATGTGGAATTTGCAGTATTGTGCAGATTTTAATTATGCAAAGTAACTCATTTGGAAATACTGTGATACCTGCCAAGTTTTTCAAAAGCAGAAGATGATTAAATGACAAGTATGAAAATTAAGTTTATCCTAAAACAATGATCATAATGTAATACATTTACAGAATAAATGCTTTGCTTGATCTCTTTTGCCTTCTGTAAAGCTGAGTGACCTGTGAGGCTTGCAGATAAGACATGATTAAGAGCGCAACTCTACCCTGAAACACGAGGTAACATGAGGCTGGACTTTGGAAACATGCAGCAAACTGTGATATGATCACAAGTACAAAGCTGATAAAAGCTCAAAGAGCATTTAAACAAGACGTTACATTTAAGTGATGATGATTAAAAACAATAAATCAATGACTATAAATAAATTTTTCCAATACTAAATGACCAGTTTCATTTTATTCTGCAGCCTGGACACAGCTAAATTATATATATATGTAACTTTTCTGCATTGAAATATCTGAAAACAACAAGACTAATGTTACATATTTTTTGAGTTAAGTACTTGCATTAAACCCAGAGAAAACTGCTAATTTAAAAAGGACAAATGTGTCATTTGGTTGCTGTGGTGTCATTTGCGCATGCATCCCGGTTGTGGTTGTTTGCCATAAGCTGTCATAAAGTGACTTTTTATGCAGTTTGAGCCAAATGTTTACAAACCGCTTATTAGATCTTGGTTGTATTTAACTATATATTTTAACTGCATGAATGATTTTAGCCATCACATATCTCAATCTCAAAAGTATTCAGAGAAACAAGCCAAGTAAACATTAGCGGCAGCTCAGCTCCAGCCACTATCGTGCCAAGCAGCACTGGAGGAACACTGATTTTTAGCGTGAAATAGATTTATTCCATGTTTTTACCAATTTAAACCACAAAGTCTGTTTGGGTTACATTATTTTACTCCCAGTAAAAAGCCAGAAGAACAGTTAACGCAGAACTGAAAAACAAAAGTGACTGCAATGAAGGCATCGCTCCATCTTTTGTCATTGTTTTGACTGAGAGACCCCTCATTGCAGAGAGTTAAATATTTCACATTTAACATTTTCCTTTGAGTCCGTTGGTCGTTTTTGTTTCGGTACTTTTAGTTTGCCGTGCCAAAAAAGAGAGGAAGGTGTGGTCATGACATAGAACTGGAACCAAAAAGACAGCATTCCAGTCCTCTGTCCTCCTCCGAGCTGTTTGTTCTGAACGAGCAAACTTTTCTGCATCATATTGATACTGCTTCAGGGTAATTCTGCAAAGAGAAACCAAAACAGTCCTGCTCTCACCGTCTTTCTCCACCAGAGTGAAAGGCTCTGTATCCCAGCCGTCATCAATGCTGGCTGGCTGGACATCGAGGTGGCCATAGATACACACGGTCTTCTTGCCGGGGTCTGACCCCAAACGACCCAGCACGATGGGTGGCAGGGGGATCTCCTCTCCAGTAGGAAGCTAAATGCACACACAAAAACAACAGCTAACATCTTAGACAAAGTTGAGGTTACAAAGAGGGTGCATTCTGTTAAATGAACCGGCACAAGGAAAGAAATGATCAACAGTACACTCTTACCTTCTGTTTGCCGATGTCCACCATCTCCACTGTTCCCCCGAGCCGCTCAATGTCCTTGGCTGCCATCTCCATCATCTTCTTGATCTCCCCGCGCTTCTCCGGCCAAGCAGACACACTCTGGACTCCCACCCAGTCTGCAAGGCGCTAGGAGACGAGAAACGATCACATATATTTCAATGTCATCTAAGAAAACATGATGAGTGTTTCCGTTTCATAAAGCATGTCCAAGTTTGAGAAATTAAAGAGGGCAGATCAGGATCAGAAAATACATATTTTTTATCGGCCTGGATCTGGACATATTGGCCATACAGATGTCTGCCGTAACCCTAAGCCTCCCATACAATGTAACTAGATGACACTCCGCCTGCGGTGCTCAAAATGCCAAAAAAAGAAAAACTAAACAGTAATGTCTTTTTCCAGAAATCATGACTCAGTTACCCAAGATAATACACAGTCCTTGTTGTGAGCAGTTTCATGAAGGAACTATTTTCTTTCTACTGAACAACACCTCCCAACCGGATCACCAGGCAGAAGGAAGTGTGCATCTACTCATGGACAAGAGGCTCGTGTTTGTTATAGCTAATAGTAAACATAAATAATATCCTCCTGTGCTGGGTGTACACACGCGAGCAACAAGTCATGCTTGTTCTTTTGCTCTGCGGCTGATAAAAAGACCAGAAGCCGCGGAATAAAACATATCAGGAAAGTTACATTTGTGCAAAGAAATTAGACGTTGGTGACGCATTTGAGCAAAACGACTGGTTTCACACAAAACTTACTATGACAAGCCTACAAGAAAGATTATTGAAGTGCAAAATCATCTCTTATATTGACAAACACCATATGTATAATTCATGGCATAATTCAACCAGGATCCAAAAATCATTTGTCTCTCGCTGTTGACTATGGTGCATTTTCCAAAATGAGGTCCCATGAAGGACACAGAGAGGAGAGGGACTTTGCCTTTCTACTGCTGTTGGGTTTTTCAAACACATTTTGTGAATCAGTGCCATTTAATTCCAATATATCTGAAATATACAGACGTCTCTACAGCCGATATCTCAAACACTCACAACAAACGCAACTCACAACAAAACAATTTAAATTAATATATAGCAGTACAGTTAAGAGGGACAATGTACTTTTTTTTTATTTTGGGGTGAACTGTCCCTTTAAGGCCTTTAAAAGCTTCTTTCGAACCTATAATTCTCTTGCTAGCATATAAAGCACTGAATGGTTTAGGCCCAAAATACATCAAAGACCTTCTAGTCCAGTATGAACCATCAAGACCACTCAGGTCATCTGGTGCAGGTCTGCTCTGTGTTCCAAAAGTCAGAACTAAACATGGAGAATCAGCATTCAGTTTCTATGCTCCGTATATCTGGAACAAACTACCAGAAAATATCAGGTCTGCTGAGAGTCTGAGCTCTTTTAAGTCAATGTTAAAGACTCACCTGTTCACTGCTGCCTTTGACTAAAAGGCTTTTTACTTTTTAAATTTTATATTTTACTTCGAAACTCTGCACTGCAACTCTTATTTCAATATATGTGTTTTTATATTTTTGGGTTTTATCTGTTGTTTTCCCACTTGCTGTTTTTTAATCACCTTTTACATGCTTCTTTTATAATGTTTTAAATGTGTTTCCTTCCCCCTGTTGTTGTATTTCAATGTTCTGTGTGAAGCACCTTGAATTGCCTTGTTGCTGAAACGTGCTATACAAATAAACTTGCCTTGCCTTGCCTATAAAGTCAAATCAGAGTGAATGTTTCTTAGCTCATTAGAGCTCCACAACAGCTGCAGTTAACATGTCACTGAAACTCACTGAATAAATCACAATATTGGTTTCAAGATTAACATCACTTGATCAAGTAAAAACAGACATGTGGCTCCAATCCAATCACCACAAAGAAGATAAATTCTGGAGATCTTACAAGGAATCAATTTACAGTGAATTTATTTGGTCAAATCCTGAGTCGGGATGAGTTTACCTGCACGTACAGGTCCTGGTTTTCGTCCACATACTTGAACAGCGCCGCGAGATGAGCCATCTTTCCCAGTGACAGGAGCTGCGGGTTGAACAGGAAGAGTGGAGTGAGAGTCTACCTCCAGTCCCTTTGCTGTCTTATGGAAGCACAAAAGCCACGCCTCCTCTAAAACTGCTGACTAATGCTCTCTTTACAGCCCCGTGTCATGCAACCTGGGTCAGAAAAGCAGGTTTCACTTCAAGAAGTTGAAGTGCTGTTAATTTTGCAACATTATGCGCACAAATGACTTGCCCCATTACTTTGCAGATCTTATAGTTTATATAAATAACACAATAAAAAAGGAAAAAGTAGAAAATAACTGTACATTTTAGAAAGGTCCCATCATAGGAGAAAGCTCACTTCCCTGTCCTTGAGCTAAACATTTATGACATCACTTAAAAAAAACAGTCATATTTTTTTTTTAGGTAACCTGAAGGGAGAGAGGGAGTTCAGTGTTTTGATGGCACATTTTTACCTGCAAAAATTTCTATACTTTTTATTACAATAACTTTATTGCATGACTCTGTTAGGCGAAGAGATGCATATTAAAGGATTTTTAAACAATTCTTTGTCAAACACGAGAAACACTCAGATTAAATAAAATCTGAGCTGTTTTATTAGAAAGTAGGGGTGGGAAAAAAAGTTGATACAGCATAGTATTGCGATATTTTGCATGGCAGTATTGTATCAATACATGTCAAGTACATCAAATACATTTTAAAAGCTTGGTAGCCTACTGGAATAATAAAATCAGTGGCTTATTCTGTTCACTAGATACATTTTCCTGTTATAAAAATGAATGTAGTGAGATAAACAGTCAAGTTTGCTAATAAATAAAACAGATGTTTTTCATTTGGGGTACATGATCTGCATTTGAACAAAGGTAATAACTGACAATATATCACAATAAGCATATCATAATTATCACCCTATAGCAAAACATTTAAAACTGCAATAAAATTGCACTGCAACTTAAGTATCGTGATAATATCGTATCGTTAGGCTTTTAGAGATTCCCATCCCTGTTAGAAAGGACTCCTTAATAAAAACTTAATCATAAAATTAACTTTGTTTAGAGGGAACTTCTCATACAAGGGATGCCGCTCTAAGTGCTTCACAATAAAAACTCAAAACAAAGGCAAACGGGACAAGATAAGGCAATAAAGAACAGCCGATGATAAACTAAATATGTAAGTGAAGGTTAAAAAGTAATAATAATACTGGTATAATTCTTAATATGATAAGTAAAGTTGATAGTGTTGATGGCAATATTTCAACTAACTGACATGTCATAGTTGTTCTACAATAATGTTGTAACATACAACTATAACACTTATTTTGTTGCAATGGTACATTCTTGAAATTAATAATAAAATATTTTCAGTGTTTTGGTGTTATTATCAAGAGTATCATTACCCTGACATATCGTTCTATTATTTTACAGCCATATCACCCAGACCTATATAAACACTCACTTCTGCTACAGAACATTGCACATCTACATGTATGTCATGCCATGAATTAAATACTGTAAACTGCACTTTTTAAAATAAGATTGTATTTCAAAATCAAAACGGTTGAATCAAGCCTGAGCTGGCAGCTGACCTAAACCAAATAGTTTCGATTTGCTACATAAATAAAACTTAACCCTTTAAATCCTGTGCTAACTGGCTCGATTTAATTCCAAAACATGGCCAAGGGAATTAAGCAACCTAAAGAGAAATGACCCAGAAATAAGCAAAAAATGAGTAAAAAGTACAAGAAAATTGCTTGAAAACCCCAAAAAGATTTAAAAAAGCGACTAAATTACCTAGAAAAGTGCTTTAAAAAAATAGTAATTCTGTTAAAGTAATTTCAAATATTAGTTCTCTTGGCATTTTACCTTAGCTTATCAAAAACCATAATTTCCTAAATCTGAAAAAAAAAATGCAATTTGCAGAATTTTTTTTTTTTTTTTGGCAAATTGCCCATTTCCTATTTCCCCATGTTTCTAAAATAAATCAACCGAATTTGCTCATGGCTCAAAGGCTGAAAATTCTGTAAAAGGTGTTTGAATTCAGAAACATAATCCAGGTTTTAAAGAGTTAAAATAAACCTGGAGCTCGACACATCGTAAATCTAATCTACCTAAATGTGAGGCAGAGCAGTCTGGTGACAGCTCAGACTGAGAGCTATTAGCTAACCGGCTAACGCTAGCTGGCTAACTTTAGGTAACACTAAACAAGCGCTGACTTTCTCCAACATATATTTAACTCTGTTTTTTTCCCCGAAACACACTAAGAAGCATTAAAACTACAAGTAAAGAGAACTCACCTCGTGTTTATTCCCGTACAGCTGATGTTCACATGTGACTCTTCTCACCTGACTGACTCTTCCTGTCTCGTTGACACGTAGTTGAAACGTGTAAAATGTTGAACTGTCCAAAAGCTTTGTTGTACGTACGAAATATCGGAGAGCAGAGAGACTTCTCTGCAAAAACTGGACACAAAATAAGTCAATTGTTTTCACGACGCAAAGAATTATGGGTCAGCGGCAGATGCTTCGTCACGTTCATCCATAAGCTCCAGAGACCGTTTGAAGAGGAGAGTGACCCTCTGTGGGGATCTGATGTAACAGCGGTGGAGGAAACCCAAACTTTGAAAGTAGCAGCCCCTCAGTAAAAAAAAAAAAAAAAACTTAGTCATGCATTTAAAATGTCACTTGAGGAAAACTAAACTAAATGTAAAAGCACTGAATTATAAACGTTTTGATGTTTATATGCCAGGCTACTTTAATCAACCAATCAAGTTGTATTTGTTTATCAATGATAAGGAAAAAATACAGCACAGATGTAATCAGTAAAACAATAAGACCTATGTGACTATGACTTGTCATTACCATTATGTTATTGTATTTTATCAAATGTATTTGTTTGCTTTTGTCTGTTTTTCTCAGACATCTTTTGTTTTTGTGTAGTTTCTCTATGAATAACAAGTTTTCTTAAGAGGTTTTATTCTGGACAACAAGCGGGGTCAGGTTTTCTGAGGTAAATGAAAAACCAAAGCCATACAAGGTGTGATATAATATACTGTAGAGGATACTGTGAATATATATCTCTGTAAAAGTTAATAAAAAATGAAACTAGTATACGTTTTAAAAGTTTAAATTAAATTATGCTGGCTGGTGTAAACAATAAGAAACGCCCAACTTAATAGTAAAAAAATTCTGAAAGATGTATTGTGCTGCAAGTATTCTGGAGTTTAAGACTGTACATCAACAGTAAAGACCCACAATAGCTTCTGCGGGATATATTTGGTAATTTATTTCAGCAAGATTTGATACTATAAGTATGTCAAGCCAATAAAGAGGTGGTGTCATGTCACCTAACACTTATAAGAGACCTGAATTTAGCTGCAGCACTACTCATCTTACACACCCAAACAGGATTCCTGTCTACTTCAATAACTTGTCATAAAACAGCTTTTGTTTTGAGCTGGCAAACTTTTTGGATCACATTGAAACAGAAAGCAAAAGTTCTGTTCTCATCACTTTCTCTCCTTGAGTGAAAGGCTCCCTTATTCAAACCATTGTAAATTTCCCCATGCTGGACAAATATAGTATTAAACAAAGGGGCTTTTTGTCACTCCTCAGGACAGATTGTCATTTGGCCAATTTTTGCCTGTCTAGTAAAGAGCAAGAATACCTTGTATCATGAAATGGTATCTGTATTCATAGTGTCCGTATGATGAATTACATCATTTGTGACCTTTTATTTGGCGTCAGGCATCTTACTATGCAGGCCTTTCCCTTTTGTGAAACCTAAATTACTCCATTTTCCTCAGCCCAGAGCTGGTCAGAGCTCAAGTTAATAGGTGTGCACTTAATAGTTTGCCTGATGAGAAAGTTACCAAGCAGAAACATTTCAGCACATGGATCTGATACTTCTATATTTTATATAAAAAAAAAAAAAAACAGAGACCCCATATTACTGTATAAAATATTCCATTTATTTTTTCAGTCAATTATCCATTTTACTTGATGTCTCCAGCTGCAAATCCTTATGACTGGAAGCAAAAGAATTTGATTAGACATTTGAATGGAGCTCGCGACACATTTTCAAAGTTTAGAGACTCACCTTTCCATCAAAGCAACGCTCGGCACAAGTCTTTTCTGTTGGCCTACAAACTTCAGTGGAGCACATGAAATAGATCTGCAGGGGAAACAAGCATGTTTACATCCTTTGACAAGTTGCTGCAAACATTATTGCTCATTCAGTATTTAAATTTTTTATTTTATTTTATTTTTTTTTTAAACCATTCAAATCCACAATGGCTTCCTGGACACTGACTCACCTCTTCATCAAGGTACTTGTTCGTCTTCTGATCCATGAACTGGAAGGCATTCACTGAGAAGCGCCTTATGTAGCGATTTTTTGGATTGCCAGTGTTTTTCAGGATAGCCACAGTTTGATCATAAGGATTAGCACACCTACAGACACGTTCAGGTTAGGGCAAAGCCATGTTCAGCCTTAATACACGTCTGCAGTGGGATCAGAGTCATGCTTACCCTTCATAAATGAGCACCAGAGCATTCTTAGCAGAGCGCGGGTAAGCCAGACAGTAGTTGACAAGAATTACTGCATCTGGTTTTGGAGACTTGAGGCGCAGTTCAAGATGCACTGGCTTGCCGAGGAGCTGTCGCAAAGGCTGATGGTAAGTTGGCAAGTAGCTTGAATAAGTCTGATCTGTTGACGTTACAGACGGAGAAAAAGTCATCAATAAACAAATATCATTTGAGTGGTACTTATGCATATCATTTTTTCAAACATTTGGTTTGAAAAGTGCATATATTCAAAGCTTGGAAGCATGATATCCTGTTGCTCTTACAGTTGGAAAAGATAAGGTTTGTACATTGTTCTGATAGATTTTACTCTCACTGGAAGCCATTGATTGATTATGCTGCCCAGCTTTCCCCAAATCAAGAAACACCTTAGTGGCTTACCTGCTGAGTGTTAAATTAGACACATAATTCTTTGAATTAAAATGTCAGTTTCTATTAGCTTTACGTACCACCCGCTTGTTTCAACAAAACAGTGAAGTATGAAAAGTGCATATAACTTCACCTTTAGCAATTCTCAGTGAAACACCATATAATCCGTTGGAGACGACCGATGATGGCAAGGTGGAACTCGGGGTCTTGACCATGTAGCCAACACTGGCCATTGACTGCTTGGCTGGCTCCCCTGATTTACCATAGCGGCATTCAATCATGAACCTATTTTTTAAAAAAAAAAAAAAGGCACTTTAAGCTTGGCACCACATGCATATAGGACCACATTATTCTTTTAGATCACTATGACCATGATAATGTGAGGTAGAATTTTAGAGTCAAAATGTATCAAATAACCACAACTCACCTGAGCGGATCGGTTCTTGTAATTACACCATACTTAAGATTTAGGGCTTTCACAACACTCTGCACCTCAGCCATGTAGACCTTTGTCCCCTTAACATCCTGTAAAAAAAAAAAAAAAAAAAAGTCAGTTTTTCCTCAGTTGCTTGAATCAGGTGAATCGAGTTACGCAGCATGTATGATGCCCTGCCTGAAGTGGTTTCCCCAAACTGGCAGCATGTTTAGAGTGATTTATTTGTAAAATCTCTTCAGTGTGTAAGATTTAGTAGCATCTGGTGAAGATGCTGATTGAAACCAGCTGAAATTTCTTTCAATAAGTCTGTTTTTATGAACAAAAGTGTAACTTACATAATAACGAGCTCCACATTCTGTAACTTTGAACTTGAAGATGGCGACCTTGTCATTAACAATGATTGGTTTGCAGTTTGGATGCCCAGGAATCACAAGCTTGGTGGGGTCCACAGGGATGGATGCAGAGTTGGAGCGAATGGCAAAAACAAAATGCTGATCTCCAGTGCACTCTAAGGGGAAAAAAAGTTGCAGAGGTTTCAGAGAAGTTAAAATAGATCATTTTATACTACATCTCCTAAAACCAAAGCTTTACCATCCAGTGGGTAGTAACAGGAAGAAGAATCTGAACAGCATCCCATCTTTTCACACTCAGCAGACGATATTCCTGAATAACCACAAGTCACCCGCTCTGCTGAGGTGACGGCACAATCTGAAACGACATTTTTTGTTTAAGTAATCAGTCAGCTTGTAGCTGTAGTAAATCCTTGGCCTTACAAGTGATGCAGTAAGCGCAGTACATTTTTTGCAGTTTGCACTCACTTGTTGCCTTTGTTGGTGTAGGATTTGTGTTGCCACACTTTGACGATTTGGGTTGGCCACTGGAGCGAGGGAACAGTCCAGATTTTAAATTGAAATTTTCCTCACAAGATGCAGTAGCAACTTGTGTTTGACCGAACGCATCGGCAAACAACAACTGGAGGCTGTAGCCATTACTCTGCAACAATGGAGCTTTTGGTTAAGACACGAAGAATTGGAAGTAAAAGATAAACAAAATGATGAGTAAAATTACATTTTAAGTTTTTTTTTGTTTTGTTTTGTTTTTTTAAAAAGGACAGAGTCGAGGCATTTTTTCAAATAACCTACATGTTTGACATTGCACCCAGTGAAGGGTACAGTCAAGGTGTTCTTGAAAGAGTCCAGTTGATAACCACAAGACTCTGGAGCATTCGTGACTGACAGCAGATCCTTTGAGCCTGAGGAGTGAAAATAAATTACTGTAAGTTAAAATGCATTCAGCAAAATGTCAAATGAGTAGGAAAGTCAAAGCACATACCCAAAACTTTAACATCACTCAGTGAACCTGTCAGCAGAGTAATCTGGAAGCCAGCTTCACTGCAAACCACATCTAATCCAGACGAACTGGGACAGGTGCTGCCACTCCAGCTCCTTGGGGGGGCATATACAAATTCCATTGGGAAGTCGCTGTCAGTACCGCTGTCCCAGTTTCCTGTAGGGGCATTGTCAAATTCCAACTGGAATCCATGGTCAGTAAAAGAGTCGACAGTTTCACTGGTGGAGGCACCCTCAACCTCAAGATCTGCATCTTCATTGTCGAAGTCACTGTCATCATCTGGAGAAAAGAATTATAGTTAACGTCTTAAGGACAATAACTCTGAAAGCCTAGCTTTATAGTGTTGTTGCTGCCGATTTATTATCATCATTTACAAACATGCAGTGTGGATTGTTTTACTTCTGAATTTGAGTTCAGGAACAACCAGTCAGTTTTAGAAAACATGGTCAAATGCCTGAAACATTTTTCACATTGAATAATGACTGTTACAACTGCATGCAGTCTCTTTAAGCATTACTTTAAATAAAATGGCCTGACAACAATCAATGTGTTTCTCAGGCACAAAGTGATGACTACATTATGAGCTACGAAGTTTGAACAATTTAATCTGTTCCCCAAAAAGAAAAGCAGTTTGGCTGGTAAAAGCCAGACAAACAATTATAGAACAGTAGAGAGTCTTAAGTCAATAAATTTGTTACAGAGCAATCTGCTATAAAAGGGAAACTATACCCAGTTTCAAAATTAGAAAGATAAAAGAGAAAGGTGTAGGTGACTAAAAGCACCCAGGGGACTGTTCCCATTCAGATTTAAAGACAACAGAATAAAGCTTATTTAGGTATAAGAAAGACAAAATCAAGCCTGCAGTCATCGTCTACAGAGCATCTTCTGACTCTATACTTAAATGAGTTCACAAGTTGACTTACATCTCTGGTTGGTTGCTCCAAGAGAGTCGCTCATGTTCAGATATTGATGAATTGTAAGGCCACAGAAACATTTAGCAGGTGTTCCCCTAAAGTTTGCTAGCATTAGCCACCATTTGGTGATATACAGGACATCCCATTGTGATAACAGTTCCAGTGTATATAGTTAAGGAAAGTATATTTAGTTAAGGGAAGCACATATTATTCCTTATGAATTCAACTTTTCATCTGCAAGAAAAAAAAAAGCCAATTCTTCTTTAAAAACTTACAAATTTTTTAGCTGTAACATCAACTTCAATGTCAATGCAAGCGCAGACTTTTCAGGTGTAACAGAACAACAGATTAATGTGAATTTATCCATTCACATGAGCCTGCTGACAGTGAACACACCTTCACCCATTGTCAGTCTCCTACCTGTCAAAGTAAGGGCCGATGTTACAGTTTCAGGCTCAATCCATTGCACTGTCTCATGCGAATTAAAAGGCTGCGGAGTGTCGTCGATTATCTCCCATTCCTGAGCTGGAACCAGCAGCAGATTCCCAGTCAGTACCACCAGCACCAACAGCTCAACCCTGACCCCAGCCATGGATCCAAGCGACGCCCTCCTACAGCTTCTGAGACCCGGATAGAGAGGCAGCCTACAAATGATGGTGTGGTATTAATTGATTGCACCTGGTGGCTGCTAATTGGTTTGTGCTACTGGTTAGTCTCGCGTACGTCAAAGAAAACTGTCAATTTGATGTAAAAGAAAGGCCTAAGACAAAAGAGAGACCTTATTTAATGTTTGTAAGATGTTGCAGCTCTTTTCAAATTAAATTAACTACCCCCTCCCACATTTTTTTTTCAGATCTTTGGCATCAGTTATGTAGAAAAAAATTGGCTGCATAAAATACACTTTAAATGTAAATCTATACCCATATAGTATATACCAGAGTTGGAACAAATGCTCAGATCTTGTTCTTGAGTAAAAGTAGTAATACAGTGATGTAGAAATACTATACTATAAGTACATAGGTATTAGCATCCAAATATACTTAAAAAAGTGCCATAGTCTTATCTTTATCCACGATAATACATCATTATGTAATAATATTTTGTATTATCTAAAATCTTTATCTGTACAGTAACGGAAAATATGTTTTAAAACGTTGTGTATTAAAAAGTAAAATGTCTCCCTCTAAGATGTTGTGGAGCAAAAGTGGAAAATGTCTTTGAAACAAAATACTATTGTAAAGTAGCTTAAATGTGTACTTAAATACAGTACTTGCACATAGTTCCAAACCATCACTGGTATACATGTTGGGACACTGTTTGAACACTTGTAAGATGTAATAGCTGTGACATCTGATTTTCATTATTCAGTCAAGAATTGTGAGAAAAATTAATACAAAAAAAACTCCCACCTAATCCACATTTTCCTGACTTACTTAAAAGAACGTATTAAAAAATGTATACAGACAGGGCATATTGCTTTGCAGTTGTATTACATTATATTTTACAGTTGTATTCAGTAGTCCGGTATCTCTGCGTTTATCAAATTTCACTAACATAATGTTTAATTATTTCCACCAACTCAGTGGTTCAACTTTATAATGGCTTATCATTTCAAATAACTACAAGCACAAAAGAAATATCATAGTGTGGCAAAAAAAATTTATTGCATATATTTCAAGTACACTAACACCCCACAGGTCAAATAAACAGACATATTTAAAAGTCTTTATTATTTAAAACAATAGCTTCTCTTTCTTTTATTCTCTAGAGGCAATAAAAAATAAACACAAATCAAAGGACCTGGTTGTTCAGACACAGAGAAAATCACTTGTAGGCGTTGGCTTTATGTTTGGGCAAGAAGTTGAAATTCTTTGGTACAGGTCCGAGTAGCATTTCACTGTAGAGAGGAGAAAGTAAGAACTGATAAGCAAAACATACATCAATTCAACTGTTCATCTTAACACTTGGAAATCTAAGCAAATTGGTTTGATTTCTTTCAAAAACAAGGAAAGAAGGCAATGAGCAGTAAAAAAAGAAAACAAAAATTAGATAGAAATTGGTAAACAAATAAAAAATAAAAAATAAATAAATATGAGACAGTTAAAAAATAAGGCAAGCAAGACTTGGAAACGGTGATTAAAAATAATAATTATGTAACATAATCTTACATATGTAATTTTGATAATTATAGTTTTTGTCCCTAGCTTTTTTCCCTTTATTTTTTCCAAGCTTTTTACAAAATAATTTTCCAAATCTACTTATTTCTTGCAATTTGTGGAACATTTCTTACCAAGTTGCTCATTACCTTTTTTTCTCATATTTCTGAAAGAAATCACACCAATTTGCTCAGGGTTCAAAGGTTTAAATACTAGTCAGAGGCATTTAAAGCAGTGCAAGAAAAGTACTGTTGCTCCAGGTTTCAAAGGGTTAATGTAGCTTGATTTTTAAACTGTAATTCTAGATGATTTAGAAAACATTTTCTGCTTACCTAATCCTGACCCAGTCGCCAACATGTTGACTGGCCATCAGTGACTCCAGATAGTTCCTGCCCATGTAGTACGGAGGTCTCTCGTTGATCTTCTGAGGCACTCGCTCCAACAGGCCCACTGGGATATATCTGACAAACACAGATAATTTATGATGAGTGACAAGTCACGAATGTTGTTTGTTGATTGTTGAAGAAATACTTTATAATCAAGTGCATGTTGCTGCTCACCTGCACATGAATGAGAGCCACTCCAGCATGAAGCTGCGGGTCTTCTCCACACCTCGGGTGTCGGAGCCCCAGTGCTCCAGACCAAAGTTGGTGAAATCCCTGAGGATGTCCAGTCGCTCGCTGGACGAGATGTCCCAGTGTCTGCTCTCCTTTATTTCAGTGAAGATCCAGGGCTTAATGAGAGCACCCCTGAAGGCAAGGCAGGGACAGGCAACGCAAGTTTATTTATATGGCATCCTTCAAGTGTTTCACAGGGGCACAGAAATTCATGAAATACAAAACATAAACAAAACATTTAAATAGCATTCAACGCTTCAAGACAATCAAAAAACAAAAGCAAAGAAAGATAAAATAAAATATACTACTACTACTAATAATAATAATCATAAATAATAATAAGTTCAAGTTCACCATAAAGATAATTGGGCTCTGTGATAGTTCCTCTAGTAATAATACAAATCATAGCAAATGAGCAGGGGATCTGCAAAATAACAGAAATGCCACATAAAAAACAACTGAATCATAACGATCAAAAAGAGAAGATACGAAAAAGGCTGTAATGCAGCTATACAGCCTGTTTGAGTGCGCCTTAAAGACTCTGACAATTTCAAAACTGAATTTTAAGTGATCAGTTTAATGTGACTACTGGTTACAAGGGGTCAAATCAATTTAAGGAACTGCAGTCACAGACACTGTGTCAAGGTGAATGGTCTTAAAACCAAAGTCAACACATGCCAAACTACATAGGTAAAGACTAAAGTGGTTTGCAAAATGGAGCTAATTGCCAAATAAAAATAATATTTAATACTTTATTGAAGAATGTCAGAGTATTTCTTTTGTAAAAGATGTCCCTATGTCTTCGTCCATCCAATAACTTGCCATCTACCATTAAATTGTCTTTACTGTGTGTAATCACTAAAGTGGCACCAACCTTGCAATCATTATACCAGAAACTCCCGTCTCTCTCGCCTTCATGGCATCTTCATAGGACAAAATGTCTCCATTACCTGAGACAATAAACACAGGTCACCTTAGATCAACTCATCACCAATGATTAATTCACTTTTACAAACCTGAGCTTGCCAAACAGTCTAAATAGAGTTCTTCTTCACCACAAAGGAGGTTGTTTTTCTAATATTTTGCTTCCTTACACTTCATCCCCATCTGAACTGTGTGCAGTTGCAAACTTTACAAATCCACATACCAAAAAGTGGGACGGGACTCGCCAGCTTGGAGCAGGTGGTGATATAATCCCAGTCAGCCAACTTTGTGTAGCGCTGCTCCCTGGATCGGCCGTGCAACTGTAAGAAAACAGCAGCATCAGTGGAGTGACATGACTCTCAAGGTGACTTACATTTAGTTGCAGACATAAAAATGACAAAAAAAGAAGAAAACCATATGCATAACAGATAAAAACAAGAGTCCTGGAAAAACATCTCACAATTTTAATTAGAGTTAAACAAAATGCAAAATGGGGAACACATTACCTTTGATAAATAAGAGTCATATCATGTGCTCTCACAGTACAGTTCAGTAATTTCACTCTAAGTGCTTTTAATAAATAAAACAGTGTGCCAAAGAATTAAGGTTGTAGTTACATGAATGAATTATCTCATATAACTCGAAATAAGACTCCCTTTGACTTCCATTGTTTTCATGAATTTCTTGACTTCTTATGCTTTGTCTGTATTAAATATATCAACACATGATGCAGGCAGATACATTTCCATGCTACTCAAAGTCTCCTTTAGCAGCTGCAACAACTTTTCACGTTTATTTATGCTGCTTTTACATCACTTACTGTGATCAGAGAGACACCCCAGTTCTTCATCTCTGGGATGAGTTTGTGCGCTATGTTAGACTTTTCCTGAACACCAGTGCGGATCTTCACTGTTAAAGGGACATCAAGCACCTTCAGGAAGAAAAAAAAACATGGCTCTTATTCATTATTTTTCTCCTCAATGCCAGAATTCACAGATGCACCAGATTCAGATAAATTAAACTTACATAGTTCATTCCCTTGATTATCTGTTCAAACTTTCTGGTGCGTGTCATCAAGCCGCAGCCTCCGCCCTGATGGGGGAAAGCGAACAAAGACCATAAATCGGTGAGTATTTTGTTGGTGTCTCATATTTCCTGTCTAATACCAGTGTCTCTGCTTTCTACACTGGGGCTCTGAAAGGTTTGGAAATACCAAATAAAAAAGTTAAGCGTGTTAAGCTGATAACATTTACGCTGCATGCTGGGAAAACATAAATGAATGAAAACCACAGTGGAACTTTTTTTTAATCTGGAGGGACTTCCTGGTTTAATATGAGGTTTACCTTCTTGTAGACGAGGTCGATGGGGCATCCAGAGTTGATGTCCACAAAGTCGACGTCAGTGTTGTTGTTGATGAGCTCTGCACACCTCGTCATGGTGTCGGGGAAGCAGCCCTCCACCTGGAGACACAGTTTGTACTTGAGAACTGAGGTCATCTTCACACGAATCAGCAAGCCGTGATTATAACGACAACAACGTGAACAGAGTACTTCAGCGGCTCTGGAGAGTCTATGATGACATCACCTGGACGCCAAAAACATCTTCACTTTCGTGCCGTTTCAGCAGGGCCCACTCTGACTGCTGCCCCTGCAGCAGGTTCGTGCACATGGCCATCTCCCCACAGGTGATGTCTGCTCCGAAGCGCTTGCACACTCGACGGAAAGGCAGATTTCCACACTGACGAGAGAGAGGGAATGATTTTGTTCTTTCAAAACCTTATTTATGTTCCAGCATTTGATATAATTTGGTATATTTCTGTTTCTTTACACTGAAATATTTAACAGTGTTGTCAAATTTGATTTGATGGGAAGTATTTGATTACATCACTAATACAGTCTGGTTGAACTTACAGTTGTTAGAGGAGCGAGGTAGAGCTTGTCTTGAAAGTCCACCTTAAACACAGGCCGAGAGAAAAGATTACAAGATTTTCCTTGTTTTTTTCTTAAAGCTGGAGTGCTGAACTTTTGTCTCCCCCCTCTGCCAATGAGAGTAATTACAAAAAAAATGTTGATGGTTTATGACGTATGCCTGCAGGTGAGTTTGCTGCATCTCCTCACCCCCAGGAGAGCTCTCTTTAAGTCTTCCCGTGCAAATAAGGAAGGAAAAAAAGTGATGGAGTCATCAGATGTGGCAATTGTCTTTCCTCCTAGCTGCTGCTCTGTTGCTATGGTCTCTGCTCCCTTTGAATCTGGCTTGTTGTCATAAAATGCATCACTTGTGCGCTTAACATGGGAAAGTTGCACAGACACCACAACTCCAGTGTACTGCAAAATGAAGAGAGCTTTCCCTGGCAGCAAGTAATCAGCAATGTGTGCACTCGTTTGGCAAGTGCTTCTCGTAACGGACGGTCATTTGGATGAAAAAGTCTTGCACTCCAGCTTTAAATTAGTCATCGAACTACTTTATAAAATATCATTTTGGAGGAAAGATAGTTGGGTGACACGACTTACCTGTTTCTTTTCACACTGGCGCAACTTGATGACATCTACATCAGTAAGTGGGCCGACAGTTTTCACTGGAGACTGTTTATCTTGGCTGGACTGTAGTTTGTCACAGAGAAAATATATAGAAATACTTAAAAAAAAAACAAGCCACACAATATGTATACATCTATATTAGTGGTCTGAGTAGAAAGTTGCACCTTTGTTTCAGCTTCAGCAGACGCATGCTGCTCGCCTCCAGCTGGATCTGTAGATACTTCAGCTGCACGAGTGTCACCTAAGTGTGTCAAAAGACTGAATTATAAAACCAAATTTAAGTCTACACCCTTGCATGCATGTTGACCATCTAAAATGAGATGAGCTGATGAAATGAAAGCTTCAGTCTGTACCACAAGGACTCACTTCAGAGATACTTCATTTCACTGTTGATTACTGCTCTTCTGTCAGTGTCTGTACCGGTTCAAACCACTTAACAGACTCATTATAAGGTGCAGAAAAGAATAGGAACGACTTGTGTCTGTAACTCCTCTTACCATTCCCTTGCTGTTCTCTTTTGTCTTTGTTGTTTGAAAGTATTTGGAGGTACTCTGCTGACTTCTTGAAGGCCACTGAACGCTTCCTCAGGCGGTTTTGGAGGTCTTTGCTCAGGCTGTTCTTCACGGTGACCCTGCCCTCATTGGCCTTAACTAGTTCTGCGTTCTCCATGGTTTTGAAGTCGGCTGTAGTGTGTGCCTTGGCGAAGCGGCAGGACAGACCATAACCGCACTTTCCAAATGTGTCGTAGAGGTAGCAGCTTTCCCCGATGTCAGCGGGTTTGCTGGCCAAGTACTTGGCTACGTCATGGTGAAACTGGCATTTGTCTCCATAGGGACATTCCCTGTTGTCCTGCAGCGATTGGGAAAAGTCACGACAATAACTATCAGCTGACACTGAAAAGTACTGTATGTGGTATTCGTGAATTGTTGGTTGAAGTTTCATACCTGAATGACGGAGAGACAAAGTCGTTTTTCATCATATGCAGTAGGCTTTGTGTGAGGCCTTGACTTATTCTGCCCCCGAACACGTTTACCATCTGGTCTGTCGCCTTTATACCTCTCCTCAGGATCTAGTTTGAGCTTCTTGGTCTCAGGTTCCTCAGCAGGTGTGTCATTTGTCTCCTCAACCTTATCATTTTCACTGGCCTTTTCTCCTCTTAAGCTCTGCCACTCAGAGTCAACAAACTCGTGAAATTTTTCTTTGGTGGTCAAGAATCTGCAAATACATAAAGAAACAGAATCAGCCGACCAGTTAAAAGATGTAACAACCCAACATTCAACACCAAAGTTAAGACCTTGGGCTTTATTGTCATTACACACATTTGCTCACTGCTCTGTTACCACATTATTGTTGAATTAATGTTACATTTGTGGCAATTGATGTGGACCAGCCAGGTCTTGTAAAGCTGGAGTCCGCACACAGTGCAAGAACTCAAGTGCATTCACTACAGCTGCTAAGCCTTTTCGCTGACAGTGTAGTTCTGTTGGCTCCATCACACAAAAGAAGTGCACAGTCAGAAATGGTTACCACCCTCAAGTATGAGTCCATGCTGCTCTGCTGGGAAAAAGGTGGTTGACTCTTTTCAGACTGGGACCCAGTTGCTGCCCAAAGTGAAAGGCATCTCTGAGTATACCAATGAAGCGTTATAATGGACTATCATAATGAAGAGTAGGGATTTCTGGCACAACTTTACCAACTTCTAAGATGCAAGAAAATGAGAAAAAAGTCAACCTAAACGCCTTCAGTCGGACAATAAAGTTCTTATGTTATAGTTATGTTACAGTTGCTGGAGTTTACTGTCACATAATGGGTCATCAACCATGCAAACATGCTGGCCAACATGTGGGAATGTTTGCAGCGATTCTCCACCATTATTTCTTGTGCTTTCTGGTAATGGCTGGTTACTTACTGTGGTTTAAGGGAAGCTTCACCCTTCACAGTTACATCAGTCTTCTTTTCAACAGTTTCCTCCGCTGCCTTTTCCATCACACCTTCACTGGCTTTCTCCAATCCTTATTTTCTCTCTGAAACATGCCGATACATCAGCTGATCACTTTGAATCTTCATAACATGCTCAAGATACACTACTGTGTCTTAGGCCACCTTAACCTTTATTTTAGCATGGTTTTAATGATAACACATATTTATTTCTCTGTAGTTTCTTTACTAAAACACAACCAGAACACGCAGGAATTACGTTTGCAGTATTAAAAAGACAAATATTTCAGAATGAACAACTTCAACAAGCTAAAGTTGCAAATATTTAGTGTGACCTCCCTTTATACTTAACATGTCCTGAACTCTCATTGGCAGACATTATGAGATTTACAATATGTCCAATGCTTAATATTGATTGCTTGAGCTATTTTTTTTTAAGGTTAAACGACTCCATGTCTAAATATTGACTTCAGTCTTATTTTTTTCTGACTTTTGTTGTATTTTAATGCATTGCACATGTTCTCTGTATTATTAGTTTGTTGAAACAACACATCTATGGTGACCTAAGACTTTTGCACAGTAATCTACTGTATCTGTACTGTATCTCCTGCTCCTGGGCTACGAATATGAATTAAAAGACTGAGAAAAACTCAGTTATAACGTTAGTTGTAACGTCTTCAATTATTTTCCATATATCTTGCCTAACTTATTAAACTGAATTAAAATTAGCCGAGTTACTTACCTGTTACTATTGCCAAAATAAACAGCTGGTGTAGTATGCTTTGCTCCAACAGTAAATGCAATATAACCAGCCCTGCTAACAAGCTAACAGCTAACGTAACGGTTGACGCAAACAGCCTCTAAATAACCGGCGCCTTTAACGCTAATTTACAGCGATTAAATTCAAAAGTAAAACCTAAATGAATACAGTTAACTTAAATAGTATCTAAGTCTCACACTTCAACGTGCACAGCAACAAATCATCGGCATGAGGAAACAGTTGTGCGGCAGCTAGGTTGAGTCCGTGGTGTACTGGCAGTCGAATATTGGTTCCGCCTATTACAGTCTGACTTCGTGCAGACAGATGCAAGACAAATTTCTAGGACTTTCTAGTGCTTTTTTAAGCACTCATTTTTTATTTTCATTGTAAACAACAACATTTCCATAACTTCCACAACCTCTTAATGATTTTTACTAATTACATGACTTTCCCAGGCCTGGAAATTGTGATTGTGAAATTTCATGACTTTTCCAGGTTTTCCATGACTGTGGGAACCCCGCTTGACACAAAATTTAGAAGCAACAGTCTTGATAATTGACTCAATGTTTAAGTAAAAATGCCAACAATTTCCCCAGTTCCAGCTTCTTATTTTCTTATTTTTGCTTTTGTTGCCTTATGAGATAGTGAATTTAATATCATTGTGTTTTTGGATCACTGATTAGACAAAACAAGCAATTTGAAGATACACCTTTGGGTACGGGAAATTGTAATTGTTCCCAATTTTAGAGGCGTAACAATAATCAAGAAAATAATTCTGCAGACTAGACGGCGATGAAATATTAGTTTGTTGTAGCCCTACTAAATATCTTGAAATATTACAAAAATGACGTTTTAGAGGTTGGACATCATATTCTTGTTACCACATGGACAAAACTCGGTCTTCATAAAGCCAAGTTTAAGTGAAAGGCGCATCTAACAATATGTACAGTTACATTTAGTCGTTGGAAGAGGCATTAAGTTTTTCCATCTTTGCAACAAAGCGCTTTCGGCTCAGCTCCAGAATGTTGATCCCTTTCTTCTCAAAGTCATATCCCACCCTCTTCAGCTCCTGTATGCGCCCTGTAATGTTCTGTGTGCTGTAGTCTAAAACCTTTGGCTTTTTCACGATCTGCATCATTGTTATTCCTCCATTTAGGAGACAGTCCAGTTTAGAGTTCAGCGTGTCCGCCCCAATAAACAGAACCATCGGATATTTGAGGAACATATTTTTTATATCTGTTTCCTGACAGCCGAGAGAAACCAACTTTTGGTCTAGAGTGATAAAATTATTCTTTAAGTATTCACTGGAGAGGTCCAGTATTTCTGCTCCAGGGCCTTGAAGGAGAGCAAGCAGCTCTGAGTCTGTCAGTTTAAGAAGATCTCTCAGGATATCAATGTTTGTCCTCACTCTTTTGGTGCTTCGGATGAGAATGTAAAGGTTTCTGGAGATGACGGCTTTAGCAAATTGCTCTGGATTCTTGCCACCAAGTTGGAGACAGACGTCTCCCAAACACTCCACCATCTGCTTGTTGAGCTCTAAGCTGTTGGAGAATGTCCGCGGTGCTGTGGTCAGCAGTCGATGGAGGTCTTTGGCGTTCAGTCCGAGTGAGGTCAGAAAAGCAATGTTCTTCTCCAAATTCCCATTATCACTGGACCGGAAGAAAGACTCAGGTGAGCGTTTCAGGATGCTCACAACTTCTTCATCTGTGTTGAAGATGTTTCTCCAAAGCTTCCAGCGCTTTTCCAAGTGATCAATCGAGCGGGTGATAGCACGGGGATAACGCGATATGATGTCGGCAATAACGCTGCTGCTGGCTCCTTTGCCTTCCAGAAAGTGAGCGAGACCTTGTTCATTGGTGAAGGATCTGCGGAGCACGCCAGGCTGACGCTGGCGTACCTTCTTTAAATCAACTCCCATGAGATTCAGGTTCTCCAGCAGAGATTCATTCTCTGTGTTCACAGTTTGCTTTGACTCAGTAGATGGTGAAGTAGTGCTGCAAAGTCTCCTGGGAAGATAGAGTGATGCCAGCTGTACAGGAATGAGCCCAAAGCTGCGCTGCACCACCAGTCGATGGAGGCTGAGGAGAGCCCTCACTCCAGGTACTGCTTCCATTTTAATGAGGAAGACTATAAAGCAATAAAATCAAAACTCAGGTTATCATAGCCACATAACTGTGAGTTAAGTACTTTTATATATATATATATATATATATATATATATATATATATATATATATAGTATATACAGGTATTAATTTACAAACATGTCCGGAGCATTTAAATGGTGTAACTGGTCAATTAAGGGCTAACTCTACGTAATATAACAGAACATATTATATTATATCATATTATATTAGTGATGTTGCTCAGTAAAAGAAATATAAACAGATAAATTGAAAGGATGATACTCAAGTGTAGTACCTCAAAATTGCACTCAAGTACAGTAACATCACTTGAGTAAATATAGTTCTAGACCAGTGTCAATATCAAACTCCAAATGTCTGTTTATGTTAAGGTCCTGTCATATAGTCCCACCAGCCTTTCTAGGGTTAAACAGGAATTTTAACATTTTTTTAAATTCATACATTGTATTCCTATGGTCTGACAGTATTCAAAAAAATTAGTAAAAATGAACACCTGTCTCCCAATTCCAGTGATCGAATGAAGCTAATTTGGGAATAAAAAGAAAACAAGCATTCTGTTAGTCCACATTACCAGTCTCAATTCATTATCAATGGAGCAGCTCCATACTTTAAATCCTACGACTTCCCAAGTTTAAGATTTAGTTCTCCGGCTTCTGGTTTTGAGAGAGTGACTCATGTTCACAGATATTGGCAGGACCCATCATATCTTTGTTTACAAGCTGACATAATCAATATTAAGAATTATTTATTATATACAGCACGACTGACATCAGCCTGAAGACCGTGGATAGGTCCCAGAGAAGTTCATTGTTACTTTCAGTATTCATCTGCTGAGAAACAGTTGCAGTGTTTACCCTGTATTCCCTCTGTATTCCTGTAAAACACGAAATAAAACACATACCATATACATTTGATGTCTTTCGGCCAAGTACTTGCTTCTAAGATCGGCATGACTCTTTGAACAACCCTCTGCCCCAAGTGAAAGCGGAAACGTCAAATTCGAACAACTCTCGCGAGATTTGCCGTAAAACAAAACCGCGATAACTTGCACCATCTAGCGTGCTGGAGTCAAAGTTAAATCTCCTCTCACTTTAAACCACTAGATGGAAGCACAGATTTCTAATTTTTCATAGTGTAAATTCATGTAATTGTACGGTAATCATAAATTATTATTGTTATCAGTAACTATTTTTAAAGTTGCTGTTTGGATTGATAGGTTAGCCTACTTTTCACATTGGTCACAATGATGTAATCTTATTTAAGCAAAATATTTACATAAAATCATTTTAAAACCTACTTGACTACTGCTGATAATTTAAAACTTAAAATTTTCAAATGAGCAGAAACTATTAGATTATTGAGACATTTCAGATTTACTTAATTTGTTTAGTAGACCCTGATTTTTTTCTTGTTCTTTGTTTGTTTGCTTTTGTCATATTTCTGTCTTTTCTCTTTATTTATTATCTTTCTCTTTATTTATTCTGCAATTTAATTTATTTTTACATTATATTATTTTTGTATTATGAAAGATGTTTTCTACAACTTTCATATTGAAAATCTGGAACATACATGCTCTGTGTATTGAATGTATTGATTTTTTAAAATAATAAAATCTGTATTTAGAGGCACGGTAAGGACAACAACACAGTAATAATTGCAGAATCTAAATATTGTTAGATTTCATTTTTCCTTCTCATGTGATCAATTTAATTACCTTAAAAATATGTATTTTCTGTACGTTTTATCTCCGAAATTGATTGCAAAAATGTCTGAGGCCTTCCCCACACTGTCAGGATGAAGTTAGAGTGTGTGTAGAGTGTTATGTAATAACCTTATCCTTTGAAAAATGATCAAAACAATATTAGAATCAGCCTTCTCAATTCACCATTTATTGTTTGCGTACAATTTGAACTCCTTATTAGGTTGTCTAAAACCATCAAATTCACAGAAAGAATATAAAGGACACAAACTGTTTTCTCAATGGAGACAACCTTGAATACAAGGATAGCTATTGTGAATAGAATGTGCAATATAATGTATTCAGTCACTTACAAAGCTCTGCAAAGAGTGCAATGTGATTTTACAGTTCATCCATAGCTTTATTATGACATTCTTAATATGTTAAATATAATGATAAAATTAAAGTATATTTGAATGTGAGTTGCAGCCGTTAATATTTAACACACTCCAGACATACTGCTGACGTTCTTGTATGCCCACGAGGTACAAGAGAGCATTTGCCATGTGTTGTGAACACTGAAAAGCCTAACCCATCGTCTCTTTTTACTGATGAGTCCCACCACTCATGAATACTTTAATACAGCGCAGTGATATGTTCATTATGCAAATTAGCTGCTGATTTAAGGTTGAAGTGACCGTGGTGTTTGAGCCAAAACAGCTTCTTCTGCGATAGGGTCTCAATTTTATGTGGTCAGTCATCAACAGAATACAGTTTATTTTTAATTACAGCACACACAGTTCCACTTGTCCCAAGCCCTTCAGCATGTTTTTGCATAATGATGTGATGGCGAAGAACTCTTATGGCCAATGTTTTCTTTCTGTTTCAGTCTGTTTTAGCATCAAACAAATGATGAGGAGAGTGTAAAACACCAGAAACAAGGCTGAAAATGGTCCTAGCCTCAAGACAGTTCATACTTGTTATATCTTCTGTGTATCATAGTTGCTTGTTGCTGCCTCAATGGCAATTCTGCAACTAGTTTATTATGTGCACCCAGCTAAAACTATAATGCAGTCTTAAAGCAGTTTTATGTATTGCTATGTCATGCCAGACATTTCATTTCATCTCACATAAAATTGCAAGACACCACTATCAGAAAACATACAATATGTATCTTCAGGTAGCAGACCAAAAGAAAAACTTTTCAAATGGCTTGTACACTAAATCGCTCAAAATAACAGAAATGCTAATGGGCTAGATTTATTCTGATAATGAGCCTTTCTGTCATGCTTAATTTTCTCCATGCCTGTGATAGCTGTGGCCGGAGTCATCAAGTTTTCGGGTTGTCCATCAATCCCATTCTCATAAATGTGTTATCTCAAGAATACCTTAAGGAATCTTCTTCAAATTTGGCACAAACGTCCACTTAGACCCAACAATAAACTAATAAAATTTTGGTAGTCAGAGGTCAAAGGTCAAGGTCACTGCCACTTTGTCTGTCTTATTCTTGTTAACTCAATTTCTCAGGAAATTTCTTCAAATTTGCCACAAACCTCTACTTGTACTCAAGGATGATCTGATTCGATTTGTGTGGTTATAGGACAGAGGTCAAGGTCACCATGTCCTCATCTGTCTTGTTATTCTGAACCCGATATCTCAGGAGCACCTTGAAGGGATTTACTGAAATTTGGCGCAAACGTCAACTTGGCCGTAACAAGAAATTGATTCGATTTTAGTGGTCAAAGGTAAAGGTCACAGTGATCTTGCATTAGTCTCATTCTCATGAATACTATATTTTCAAGGTTTTCACCTAAATTTGGCATAAATGTTCACCTGGAATTTAGTGATCAAAGGTCAAGGTTAGTGTGACTCACAATACATGTTTTTGGCCTCAGTAGTTCAGTACTCAGTAATTCATATGCTAAATATGTAATTCCAGTTTCTGTTTAATTTAAATGGCACAATACAACAGCCATTCAATATTCTGTAGGTCTGTGTCTATACCTTGAACTCTTGTTAAGAGTGTTTTGAATGGATGTTGGTTCAACTTTATTGTGTTTAGAAGTGTTAACGTTGTGTCGTTCACTCCATTTACAGCTCCGTTATATGGCTGTTGTTTAGATTCATTTTAGTTAAGTGTACCAATAAACTAGCAACTGAGTGGCTCTCCTTCCTTCGGCCACGCTCTTAGAAAAGTCAGGGGTATCTAAATGTCTTTATAAACCTAGCTAAAAATAATTTATAATTTTCTCTTGCTGTCTTTCCTTTTAAATTTCATTGTGCCTTTTCTCTCTTCCCCTGCACCTCTTGGAAATGTTGCGTATTTAATGTTAAATAGATAGCTGTCCTTATCCATTTGTTGTGGTCTACTTGGTTAAGTTGCTTGGGTAACTGCTGACACAGTACTCCTTCACTGAATCAATAATTTAGAAACTGCAGAAACTTTCAAACGCTCAGAGGTTCCTGTAGACACTGTTGCACATACAGCGAGTGTTAACAGGTGGGATCAAATACAATGTCCAAAAGAAGATGGGTGGAATTCAAAATCTGCCAGACTATCAGCTGTTCAGCTCCCGTCAGCCGAAGACCCAGAGCGTCCTCTCCCGCTGCTGCTGGTAGGTTTCAAATGTTGCTAAGACGCAGGACAAACTGTCACATTTTGATATATTATGTGGATCAACTGGTTTTCTATGAGAAAGTTACATTTTTTAAGGAACTGCATTTACTGTGGCCTAAGATTAATTTGTTTTAAGCATGTTTTTTACATTAACCTGTCTTTGGTTTCTACTACGACCAAAGTGCATTGGTGTATATTTCAGGGATTTTAGGAAATTAAAGTAATGCAGTAAGGATACAAATTGGTGAGTAAAAATGCACTCAAATACAGGATATTTAGTGTCTGATGCTCAAAATGCTCTGGCAGAGGACGCCCAAACCCCCTGTTCATTATGTGTGCCCCCCAAAATTGAACGAAAATCTACACCCCTGCCAAAGCTTAATCTGAGGGGGGAAAAAGTCTATTTCAATTTAACCCAAGGTTAAGCTGAGTTTAAATTCAACAAATGAACACTGAACATAAATGTATTGGCCTTTAATTGTGACCATCTTAACATGCACCTGTGTAGTATTCATGCTGTTTAATCACCATCTGGATTTGCTGCACCTGTCAGGTGGATGGATTATCTTGGAAGAGAAGAGGTGCTGTCTAACGAGGATTTTATCAACTTTGTGACCAAAATTTGAGAGAAATAAGTGCTTTGTGTCCAGAAAAAAAGTCTCAGATCTTTGACTTGTGAAGAGTGGGAGCAAAAACAAAAATGTGGTGTTTAAATTTTTGTTCAGTAGATTCATCACACAGCTGTATAAGCCTAATCGTGCAGACTCAAGATCTAAAATTTGTTTTTTTAGTGTGTTTTAAGATTACATGTTAAGTACATTTTATCAAATAAAGTTGAATATGTGATCATTTCTCTTATGTGCTGACCTAAGACTAATTACAAAGGAGAGATTCGGACCCAGTGGTTGGACCAGTTGAGAGCAATTGCCGTGAACTACATCATGAACATGTGTGCAGAACAGAAACTCCCTATAACTTGTTCAAATGAAACTATATGTTGACTAAAGATAGATTTCATAGAGTCTGTCTGTAAGTTTAATACTGGACTTTCTGTCCTTTATCGCCTCGATCTGTCATCGAAACTGATGCCTCTCTCTCATGTTACCTGCAGTCCCATTCCCCAAGGAAGCTTGAATGTTTCCTTTTTAAATGAAAAAGCTATCTGCCACTGTTGTCTGAAATGTGCTCAGAATAGCCCAATCAAGTGCCATGCTGTAAAATATGAGTTGGTGGCTGAAGTCTTTATTAGAAAGGAAAAAACACAGCTGATGAGATGAAAATATCTCATGTTAAAAAAGAAAACCTCTCAACTGGGACAGCTCTGGCAACCTTTCCTCCTGTTACCATAGAAACTGAGCAGACCTTTTAAGCAGGATTCAGACTGAATATAAAACAGTGAAATTTATGACAATGTTAAAAATCATCAAATACGTTGATGATATCATTAATGACAATCAAGTAATTTGAAGTAGGCTGCATTAAGACATTAAAGGAGTTTGCGATGTGTGAGTTACCTCTACAAAGTCACATTTGCCTCCAAACTCTATAGATCAAAACATGAGATGCAATTACGATATTTTAGGAACATGTTCCTCTATCGGATTGTAATTTATACTCTGGAGAGAAATATTGTTATAGATTAATTCTTTCTTTTTAATCCACTACATTTATTTGTCATTATTCTGTTATTATTTATTTAATGAGTTACGATTTCACATACAAAATCATATGATGATGCTGGATTTTTGTAAACAGTATTTCAAGCAGTTGAAATTAGTGCCTCCTTGATTACATTAACCCTTTGAAATCTGAGCGAATTGGCTTGATTTCTTTCAAAAACATAGGAAGGAGGCTACAAGCAACTCAACAAGAAATGGCAAGAAAGTGAGCACAAAATTGATAACAAATAACCAAAAAATTACCGGAAAATACGTTTTTAACAAATAAACAAACAGGAAAATGACCATAGGAATGTGAAACGTCCTAAAGTCTTAGAATCATAAAATCTTAGAAATGTTCTAAAGTCTGAGAAATGTCCTAAAATCCTAGAAATGTCCTAAATCTGCGAAATGTGCTAAACCCTAGAAACAGCCTAAAAACCTAGAAATGTTCTTATTCCAAAAAATAAATCCTAGGAAAATGTCCTTGAAACGTCTTAAAGTCCAAGAAACGTTCTAAAATCCTTGAAATGTCCTAAATCCTAGAAATGTCTTGAAGTCCAAGAAACGTCCTAAAATCCTATAAATGTCCTAAAATCTTAGAAATGTCCTAAAGTCTGAGAAATGTCCTAAAATCCTAGAAATGTCCTTAAGTCTGAGAAACATCCTGAAATCCTAAAAAAAACCTCATAAAATCTTCGAAATGTCCTAAGACCAAATGTGTATTAAAATCCTAGAAATGTGCTAAATCCTAGAAACAGCTTAAAATTGTAGAAATGTGCTTAATCCAAGCAACAGCCTAAAATTGTAATGTCCTAAATCCGTGAAATGTCCTAAAGGCTGAGAAACATTCTTAAATCCTAGAAACGTCCTAAAATCCTAGAAATGTCCTACAATTCTAGAAATGTCCTGAAATCTGAGAAATGTACCAAATCCTAGATATGCCATTAAGTCCTAGAAACACGAATAAGCAAGTTGAAGATCCTTGATTTAGTGACAATAACTGTTCAAAGTGAGAATTTTTCGGGGCTAAAGATGCCTTTGTTTGGCGTTAGTGGGGCTGGTGGAGCATCTTGGGGGCCACTGCCCAGAGCCGACCTCAGTACTGAATAATGATCATTTTTATTTCGTGTAATTACGACATTTGTGAGTGCACGTGAAGGCAACGCTCGCGGAATGTCAGTGGGCGTAGCCTCGGAGGCACCTACCCGACGTCATCATGGTTGGGTCTCATGTTTACGTGGAAAACATGGCGGCGGACTACCAACAAGGAGACAGCACCTAGTGAACGCGACTGGCAGCGAGCCGGGAGCCACAGGAGAGACATATCTAACCGCTAGTTTTTAGATTTGTCCCGCTGATATTTCGCATGAAGCAGTTTCCCTCTTGTTTCAGCCACAGGGACCGCGGTGATGGAAGACGAGGAGAGGCAAAAGAAGCTGGAGGCCGGCAAAGCAAAGGTAGGATTCTCAGTTTTTGGTGTTAGCATAAGTCACTAAAACCGCTAACGTTGCTTTAAAGTAGTAGTCAGTGTTGTCTACAACTTATTCTCTCACAACTGGGTCTGTCAGCTGTTTTTCGGTCCCCCCCTCCCCTTCTTATCCCCCTCTCAGCTGTCAGTCCCGGCAAACATGCGCCCTGCTCTCACTGCCGGGGTGTTAGCATAACCACTGCTAGCCCTAGACTCCTTTGTCATGCTGCACGTCTAACGTTACTCCAGTTTGTTTTTTTTTTTTACTTGTCTAAAACGTGAGTGTAAGAGTCTGCACGCAATGCTAACTTTAATCGCCCGAAAGTCAAGCCGTCACACTGTTATCAAAGGCTTATAAACGCCACCTGAAGTGAGGCTGACAGGCTGGTGTAACAGGATTTACAGGACATATCCCCACCGGCGAGAGCAAACACTGCCCCACATGCCAAACGTGTGTGCTACATTGGCTTTATCAATCACCAGCGTCAACATTTAGGTCAGGACAACCCCCCCACCCGTGCACTAACTGATGTGAAACAGTGTTGCTACAATAGGATAGTGCTGCACTTAATTTTGTCTTGTAAACATGAATTTATGTCCATGTCATTTCTGTTATTTTATCATTACAGAAATGAGCATTTTTTATATTATAAATGACAGTGACATATATGGTACACTGCTCTGTCAGCGCTGTGCTGACTCACTCTTGTAGATGTGAGTGGAGAGGTACTGCATGACCTTGGAGCAGCTCTGTTATTGATATTTGTATGCCCAAACATTTTGGTTATGAATTCTGTCCATGATATGCAATCTGCAAGCAGATCAAAAAGAGAGGTGACCTGTTGAACTCCACATTTTGTTTAAAACGACAATCTACATTATGGTATAGTGGTTGGGGAAAAATGATTGCTTAGCATTGTGATATTTTTGTGTGGCAGTATTGTATATTTATTGGGATGCCAAGTTCTTTATTATAGAAATTATTAAGATGGTAAATATAAATGAAACTTTTGGCCCACTGGAATAATAAAATGTCTTAAAGTCTAACATTTTGCTGCAGTAAAAATAACTGAAGTGAGATGAACAAACTGAAAACTTAAATCTTATCAGATAATGCCGACAAAAGTTTCCTTTGTGGACATAATTTGCAGTGGAGAAAGGGTAATAAATCACAATATAATGCAATATATTTTACCACAATATTCATTATATGGCAATGCATTTAAAATAGCAATAATTTGTACCGTTACCTAAGTATAATGAGAATATATCTAGTAGAGCCTCTGGTAGATCCCACCCCTGCTATGATAATAAATAGGGGTGTAACAATACATCAGTCTGGATCAATATATTGATACAATTTTGTCTATGCAAAGAGAACACATCTATACATATTGTCATATTTAAGATACACTTTTTGAAATTCCTATGACACATCTGTGTTACCATTTCTGCCCAACACCTTTCCCTAAACATTCAGTCACTGCTTAGTAACCTAGCACCAGACTGATTTTGATGAGCCACAAAAAAGTCAACAAGGATATCTACTGATATAGTCACAAGTCAATCGCAATCGCATCATTGCAGACATTGTGATATCAGAAAATACTGTCTCATTGTCCAAATAATCAATACATCGTATTGTGATGAAACATGTGATTTAGACCCCTAATAATAACACTGTAAAGACATGTGGCTAATTGGATCAAGCATATGTGCAGCAGAGAGGGGAATTAAATCTTGTCTTCTCTTAGCGCAAAAGTCACACATAGCTGTTTGTCACTATAATTCATACATCACCCTCTATATAACTTTTCATCCCTTTTAATATTGCAGTTTTTGTCCAGCTGCGATTCTTTATTAGCCCATACATTTACAAAGATTTAGTATTGAGATCAAAAGTGATGATGTTTGATGTTTGGCAGACTTGAAAAGGTGCTACACTACAAACTATCGGACAATTAAGAAACACATCTACACCGGTATCTCTTTTTGCCACTTCAGGTTTTATACTGGAGCTCTGGCTTTTAGGTTAGCACAGTAGGAGAGACCATGAGAAAGACCATCTCCGTGGTTATGGCTTTGGCATTTTTTGGTTTATAAAAGGCCTCTCTGTACTGCAGGAGCGTTTGCTGTTTTTTTCCCCCCAGTACCATGTCACCATGCCCTCACATGCAGGGGAGAAACTTCACAAGTTATTTCACTGAATAACACCTTTATAATGGTATCCAGGGCATTATTAGTTGTTCTTATAGCCTACCAAAGTCAGACTGGATGTAAGATCTGCAAGCTATGGAAAGTGTTTAGATGATTAGAGCAAAAGAATATTTCACGTCTTTCAAAACAGGTGTGTGGGAGACGGACGAGTGGGACGCAATTTGCAGAGAAACTCTTGCACACTGTCTAACTTGCAAAAGAAATGAATTTATCGTGATGTTTTTTGGTGACTAGACCTATATCAGGCAAACAGTTTTGTAACAAAGAGAAGCCCTCTTAAGTAGGGAGTGGTCATGAGTCTGCGATCAACCACATTTCCAGCATGCAGTTGGACGGCAAAAATACCAATCATCAATTAACTATGTGACAATCTACAATATTCTACATAGAGATGGAAAATAAAATGGTAAAAACACGCTGGATAGTGACAATCATAAACATACCTCAGTATGATTACATTAAATAGGTAGGTTCTTATAAGTAATTGCTTAGTGAGATAGTTTGGATTTTTTGAAGTTGGGTTGTATGAGATACTTCATAGTCAGTTGATTACATACAATAGATGGCAATCGGCTTTCCCCCAGTTTGGAGAAGCAGCCACCTAAAAAATTCCCACCTTTATGAGTATTTTTTCTGCTTTTTGTCACACAGCCTGTTTTTTTTTAAAGATTTTTCTTTGGCTTTCTTGCCTTTATTGATAGGACAGATGAAGTGTGAAAGGGAGAGAAAGAGGGGATGGTATGCAGCAAAAGGCCACAGCAGGTTGGAATCAAACCTGCAGCCGTTGCGGCAAGTACTAAGCCTTTGTACATGGGGTGTCCAGTCTACCAGGTGAGCTACTGGGCGCCCCTCACACAGCCTGTTTTGACATCAAGCTCTCATCAGAGCCACCAGACTCCATTGACAAAACAGGTTTTTCACCTTGTTGAACACGCAAGCTGCTGGTCAGCTGCTGCTTCAATCACTTATTTAGTTTGTGTTATTGTGTGACTGTGGTGAATAAGATCTAACCTTTTCTAATGTCAAAGTTACACAAAACCACAAAGAAAATAACTGTTCCAGGCATCAGTAGACAAGCCACACCTGCGGTCAGCGATACTAAACTGCTGTTTTTCTCAGTGGAGTCCGGTTTCGAAGAAAGCAATATAACGGCATCATTTTCCCATTGAAAACCACTGTGACATTAAGGTAAAGCAGTCAAAATACTCTCAGTATAGCAAACACTTAAACTGATCAGGATCTTTTAGGTGGGACTTTTTTGGGGTGGCTAAAATATGTTTTATAGTTGACCCCTACCACAGCAGTACATTACTTAGCTTCTATGTCAGATTCCAGCCTGCTTCTCTAAACTGGGGGCGTGCTGACTGACATCTACTGTTTGTAAAACCCCACTCGAAAAAAATCTGAACTATCCCTTTGAACTTCATTCTCAGAAAGATACATTTCCAAATCTTGCATGTACCATTAAGTAGATGACTCTGCAGGGGTATGTTTCCATAGCAAGTGAAAAAAGAAGTATAGGTACATGAATAGTAATAATAAATACAACACAGCATCCAGAAATGCCATTGGGCAAAAAATTGCATCAGACTAGGCCTATATATAACAATAATCAAATTAGCCTCTGCACTATCAAGACTGCAATAACACATTTATATTGATTAGCAGGGATGTATTCAGGACAAAATCATTTGTTCAAATAACCTCCCAAAATCAGACTGGAATTTGTAAGCTTGGATTAAGTTCTAGCTTCTATATGTCAGAGTCTATCAGAAAGCTATGAGTAGTGTTGAGATGATGACATGACCTTCTGAATCAAACTTTGAAGAAAAACATTTTCACTAGCTGTTTCAGATTTAAAATGTAACACTGGTCGGCATCCAAGTGGCTTCTTTCTGCCTGAGAAATGCATTTTGCTGATAATTCGGAGGAAGTATGATGTTATTAGGACAGCTGTTGTGATTTGCCAGTTTGCAAATCAAAAGCAAGGACAAGTGATAATGACTAATGCATTTTTTGAATCAGGTACACAAAGATTTGCTTTAGTGAAGGGAGAAGCATTGATCACTTATTGTGCAGACAGCTTGGAATGACGTACGTCCCAAGCAAGTGCCTATTGAGTCACACCAGACAATGAGCAAAGCGTTAATTGTGGGCCAGTGTTGCCAGGCTATTGTTCCAAGCCATTAGCAACAGACGCATTGTTGCTTTCACTTTTCTCTGTGTGGCATCATATTGTCGAGTGCATTACCAGTATAATGGAGTTGCTCGTGCAAGACTTAAAAGATCACTTCTCAAGTTACATGGCAGAAAAGGTTTTGAGAGAGACACTGCAGGGATGTACTCAAGATTGTGGAAAGATATTGGTGTAATGTCAAAAATACCTCACTGACTTAGACATGGCACCTTTTACAATCACCTGGGGGGAAGTCTGTGACTTCATCTCTTACCGCTTTCAGGTCCAAACCGAGACACTGCAGATGTCTTCATGCCTTTGTAAAGTCACCTTATGTCACTCACAGGAAGAAATCGTGCAAATTGCTCATGTAGTTTAAGGCGATTAAATTTTATCATTTGAAACAAATCAAATAGAGGTGTTTTATCTTATTGGCTGATGCAAATAAAGGTTGAGACATTTGCTTCTTTTACTGTCATAGGGATTTGTCTCCGTAGATTTTCCCTTGTTCGTTTTTCGAATTATCAGTCTAATTAGCAGTCTTAGTCTGTCCAGTCCGTTGCACACAGTATAGAATAGATTTCTTTTATTAAACTTCAGGGAACAACATGTGCCAGCCTATTTGCAGCTTCAGCATTTCCAGAATCATACAGATAAGCTGAAGGGCAGGGCACTGCAGTGGTTTTTAATTTTGCCCATGGGATGCATGCATCACTCATGGAGGATGGCTCAGCCTTCTGTTTTTCTGCCTCTCTGATGTGCCTGCTGGTCACTGATAAAAATTAGATTAGTAACTTTACAAGCTTCTGCCATCATCATTGATGGGGTTGATTGACAGGTTGCAAAGTTTGGTGTCATTCTGCAAACTGATGCATCGGTACAGTGAACGTCTGATGTACAGTGCCATAGATGTGATATCCATCACTTGTGTTGCACTGTTTGTGCCAATTGTGATGCTAAAAAGATGCCTTTGTTGGTGCGTTCCCACCTAGAGCTGCAGTTGATTTATCACTGTGTCAACAAAAAAAGAAATGTATCGCCAACTATTTGGATTAACGGATTAATTGTGTTAGTCATTTTATAGCAAAAACATTTGCTGCTAGCAGCCTCTTAAATGTGAGAATTTGTAATTTATGATGGTGAATGAAGAGTCTTTGGGCTTTGGACTGTTGGTTGAATGGAACAAGCAATTTGAAGATGTTAGTGTGGGTTCTGGGAAGTTATGATGAGCATTTTTCACATTTTTTTGGGCATTTTAGAAGCTAAATGATTCATCTTGAGAATATTTGGCAGATTAATCTATACTGAAATAATTGTTGGTTGCATCCCTATATTCATCCACCTGTCTTGATGCATATTTTCAATTTTGCATAAAAACCTGAGTGTTAACACTGAAAATGCATTAAAATACACTTAAAATGTAAAAAAAAAAAAACCTTAACACTTAGGACAGGTGAAAAAGTTGTGTGTGTCAACAAAAATAAAATGCAAGAAAGTGCAATGTAAACTGCTTTGCTGAATTAATGATGGTGTTACATGAAATGTGGCTTGAACATCTACAGAAGAGACAAAACATCAAATCTTTATGCAGTAATGAGACTGTAAGCCTTCTTACAGGAAACAAACAGAAATACAATATTTCCATCATGTACTCCACATTTTTTTCCAACCATTTAGGCTTCAACTGGAGCTCTTATAATGACCTCATCTTTTTGTGTCCTCCTTTTTCTACAATGGGTAAATGGCACCAACTACAGAATATGAATTCACTTCTAATATTCTCATAACAGATGTAAAAGTGCTCAAAATTAGATTTTCTTTTGCTGATTTTCTGAAAACTACATGAAACTTTAGACTACATTTGAATGGAAACTGGGCCACTGTTATTCATTTCTAATCAAATAAATAATATCTTAGTCTAAAAAAACCTTTTTTAGTAGTACAGATATTTTCACCCTAAATTGGTGAGACCATTTGCCAAACTATGTATGACGCTGCAAATTATAATCCACAGTAAACTGCAAATAGGTTGTCTTGGGGTTCCAATAGCCTAAAGGTCAGTGTCAGGCAGCATTGGAGGATTTGAGGACAGCAAAGGTACAAGTTGATCTACTTAGCTGAGGCCTGAATGGTTAATCCTTTATGTGACTAATCATGTACATGACGTGCACAGCTCTATATGATGAATAGACTTTGACCATCATGACTTATTCAGTTTATTAAATGGTTTAATTGACAGTGGAGGGTTTTACTTTTCGGCTACAGTCATTATCATCCCTACATGTTTGACTATGCAACACTGGATGCCTTTGAAGCTCTTGTAATGTCATGCTGCACGGCTTGAGAAGGGATTGCAAGGTGATTAATTGAATGTGATGGTCCAACAGCTGTCCAGTTTTAATTAGCTACAACTTGGAAGAGGATGACTGGACCTAACTTTCTGCGATCGTCTAGAAACTTTTGTGATGACTGAACTGAAGAGAGTCCTTTCTTCTGATATTTATACAAAGTTGTTGTTCTTTTTTGTTCTCAAGCAACAGTGAAATAATCAGCATCTTGCTGAAAAGCCATAGAGGCACACAGCTGATAACTAATATATAGATAAAGATGCTGTTTGGTTTCACTGTCAAAATGAGAGAAAAGGTTTTAAGATAGGAACAAGTATCTCTACTTGTATCTATTGTCAAAATAGCTCATTCATCACAGCTTTAGTGTGATTAAAGTCTTTGGATGTATTCTCACCAGAGTGCTTTTTCCAGTTTTTGCTTTCAGTTGGATTTGTTTGGTCACGCTTTATAGTGTTTATGCCAACCTTTCTTGCACCAAATAACAATAATGAAAGTGTTAAGCCACGATTTTCTTCCACATAAACTTTACTTGAAACAAACTGCAGAAAACAGAAAACAACCCCAAGCTGCTACGTTTTGTTGTTTAAGGACTTAAGAAATCCTTGAAACTTAAATTTCTGAGGGGAATAAGGTAGTGACATGCAAAAACTGTACTAAAGGCTAGATTCAAACTGTGGACGTCGGCACTTATCAACCAGTAATATCCGCAACATCTGAAGAACTTCTCGAGGGAATTTCTTCAAGTTTGGCTCAAACGTCCACTCGGACTCAACGATGAACTGATTGGATTTTCACTTTGACCTCGCAAAACATGTTTTTGGCCATAACTGAATATTTAAAACACTAAATATGACTACATTTTACACAAATTTCTAATAGGATATAATAATGAAGTGATGACATTATATATCCAAGAAGGGGGAGACATTTGGTCAGATACTGAACTGATGTGTGTGAAGTGTTCATCTTTTCATGTAAACTGTAAATGCAACTTGACTAGTTTGCGGAGGCATTCAATGCAAGGCGGTAATTCTAGTTTAGTTCTGGAGTTATTAGGGAGACCGTAGCAGCTGTCATTAGGAGCGCGATGCTGCATGAGTACCTCATTCTCAGTAGAGGTTATAAGCATGCTTGTTTGATGAAGGCTCAGATTTGTTTAATGCAAAGGCACGTAGGGCAGTAAAAGAGAAGTATTCCTGCAGAGAGAAATAAGGGTTATTTGTTGGTCTGCAGAACCAACTTTTATTGTTTGGTGACAGCATGCACGTGCTGAGAATCAGAATAAAGCAGTCATATAACTCTCCTCTTGCCTTTAACAACAGTCTTGGTGGTGTAAAGAGACTTGGGGACAGTGCAGGAGATCTTTATAGGTTATTGTATTTCTGAGAGGCTTATGCAAATATATCCAATTCTGGCTTCTGTGCCTCTTGAATGTTTCACAGACAAAGGTGGCTTCAGTTCCTGTAGCTTTGTTTTCAGGGCTGTTAGCTATTGTTGTTTGCTAACTGGAATGTGTGTGCAAAGCGCAGGATTTTTGCCCTCGAGTAGCTGCGTGTTGACTAACACAGTGTTGCTGGCAGTCTCATTGACACATGACATTGGAGGCTGTGAGCTTCCCCCCTCTGGTTCCATTGCGCTGCTGTATTTCAGTGTTGCCTCAGTATTTTTAGCAGTGTGTCTCACAGGCATCAAACAAACTTTTTGAAAATGATACTTGTAAACAGTATATTAGGCATCACATGTGATACTTTTACAGTTTGTGGTGAGTTTTAACAGACTTGTGAATTTAGCATGCTTCTTTCTGAGGGAGGAACATTGTGCCCTTCTGACTGATTATTGCCTTTTTATAAGTCAGTTCATAATTGCTGGTGAAGCATTAGTTAATGGTCAGCTTTATTCCTCACTTATCATGCATCACACAAGGTGGTCATGTGTTGTTGTTGTTGTTGTGGGTTTTTTTTAATTATTCAGACATATTAAATAAAGTTGAATTTTAGTTAAAGCCCACAGAACAAGATGATAGTTAATCAGGGGGTAGACTTTTAGATCTGGGCAGTACATTAATATTATATTAATATTGTGATATGACACTAGATGTTATCTTATTATATTGTAGGTGTTGTACTTTTGGGTTTTAAAGGCTACATTACAGTAAAGTAATGTGATTTCTGAACTTAACAGACTCTTCTACCTCTTCTATTATTTAATTTACCCTTTTAGTCTTTATATTCACAGTATTGATGATTATTTAGCAAAAATCTCAATTTTGTAAATATTTTGTAAAGGCACCAATAGTCAACTTTACAATAGAGTTGCAGTATTGATATTGAGGTATTTGATAAAAAATATCATGATAATTGTTCTTACATTTTGCCCAACCCAGTGTTTTATGTAAGTATAACTATAATCAGTGGTGGAGTGGTATTTAATGAGGTGGTAGCACTAGTAGGTAGATGGTTAGGAACAGAGGAGGAAGTACATATATTCACCAATATATTCAAATGACTTATCAGCTTATAGGTTTGCATATTTTAAACAGCCATAAAAAGAGGTGGATGTACCTCAGATACCTGTGTGTACCCCCCTTTAAGTGTAATATTTTATTAAAGATACAACTGTGACATTGACATATTTTATGATACTGTATGATTTCTGGTAAATCAACTGATAAACTGGTGTTGGATTAAATAAACAGAGAGCAATGTTTGTCATCAAATTAAATTTCTGACAAATTAAAAACATTTTCACAAATCGATCCCGATTGATTCCAATTTTGCCCACACTGGTTGGTGCACCCACTTAACTGAGGGTAACCCTCCCCAGTATAAACATTATAGCAATATCTCGGTAGGCATGGTTGGCAAATTTACATAATCTCATCATATATCATGTACAATATGTGCAAAAAAGAAAAAAATATAAAAGGATGATGATGTGATTTTGCCGGGGTCTGTGCCTAAGAAACAAACATGCACCCCTTATGTCTGTAATATGATTTGAAGACTTCTCTGTAGCACCACAGTGCTTCATTTATAATGGTATGTTGTGACATTTTATCTTTAGTAAAAACTTGAAGCCCGTGCAATTTGGATATTACACTTAGCCATATTGCGATTTTGATAACATTTGAATTAGTATCGCCCTATACTCATGTTACCACCCAAACCTACCTATGTTGTGAAAAAACAAACAAATTTGCCTTGTCTTTACATAAAGTTACATAAGTAAAATATGTTAGAGAGATAGCAAAACAAATCAAAAGACATTACATAAACACACATCAGCAGCACTCCTACTAATATTGTTTGTTGTAGCTTCATCGCCTCCAGTAACACCAGATTTTAATTGCAACCTCACCAGCGGAAAAAACTCCAGTACTGGATGTCGTAGTTGATGCTGTTTTTCAGCTACTATTAGATATGGATATAAAAAAAGCTTGTGCAAAAAATATGCCTGTGTAAATGTTTTCAGACAGCAGATGGTGATACACCTACGTAGTCTCTCTTCCCAGATGGTTGATACAGCTACACGAGCTCCAGCGCTCCATATGTTCTGCCAATGTTCTGCTCTGCGCAGCCAAATAGGGCAGCCTGATATGATAAGCAGCTCAACCAAAGGCCGGGTTTCCCGAGACTTCTCCAAAACTCAGGGTGATTTTTGCTGGCAGATCTCACGCCACCGCCACTACTGTGTTCCTCTGATTGAGTCAGAATTAAAGGATAGCCTTGTTGTTGTTTTCAGAGCCTTTCTGTCGTGGTTATCACCAGATTCTCCATCTGTAACACTGGCATTCATTCATATCTGGTGCCTGGTATTTAATGGATGAAGCTCCTCTGGAAGTACAGATAGATGGGTATATTTAGATGAGGGATGGGGGGGGGGTGTGTGGCGGTGCAGAGGCACACATCAGAAGCCCTTTGAGCTTTTAAGCTGTGTGTTGTAGGTGGGGAAACGTGTCCATGACGCCCACTCTCAGCTCTGTCGTGTCGGCATCTAACCTTTTGTGCAGCATCACCAAAACAGGCTCCAAAAAGTGCTTACTTTTATGCTGACTTTGCTGCTGCAGGAAGGTGGCAAGATGCATAAAATCTGAGCTGCAAGTAGAGCTGCAAGAGTATTTTTTTAAAAGAATTAATCTGCAGCAATTTAAATAACCAGTTTATCATTTTAGTCTTTTTTTAAGCAAAAATGTCACATTTTATGTTTCTCAAATACCAGAAGAAGCACAAAACAAAAAAACACTTGAGTCAATCGATAATTTGCATTTAGGGTTATGCCTTGTGCCATAGGTTACACTTCCTGGACAGGACAGCACGCATTAGCACGGTAGCCTTGACAACAGTCTGTCCATTTCTATGGCAATCCATTCAACACCTGTGCTGTGCCACCTGCAGCCCCTGCTGTCTACCCTGCTCAGCTGACTCTGCTGTCTATTTGCTGTCACCGCTTGCTCATACATAATGCATGTCAGGAGAAATAACTGACCAGGCTGTGTAATTAGTATCATCATTTCCCTGGTGATGATTAATGTAAAATACTCCCCCTGTTGCTTGTGTTCACGGTATGAAATTAGTTTGTGTGTGTGAGTGTGAAGAAGGGAGATGGAGTATGAGAGCTGGTGTGTAAAGGAAAATGAGTAGTTGGAAATGAGATGTCTGGTTTAGTTAGTGCAGTGGTTAGCTCTGTCGCCTCTCAGCAAGAGGGTTCAGGGTTTGAATTCGGGGCATGGGTACCCTTATGTGAGGAGTTTGCTTGCACGGACTGTGTCAGCTTGGGTTTTCTTCGGGTTCAGTGGTTTTCTCCCACAGCCCAAAGACATGCAGGTTAATTAGGTAGGTGGTAGGTGTGAATGTGAGCGTGGTTGTCTGTGTCGATATGTCAGCCCTGTGATAGTCTGGCGATCTGTCCGAGGTGTATACTGCCTCTCGCCCATCGTCAGCTGGAATCGACTCCAGCCCCCACGCGACCCTGTAAAGGAAAAGCGGTTAAAGAAAAACTTTGTGTACAACTATAAGTGTGACTTCAGCTCTACCTTATGTATTTTGTATGTATTTTAATAAAATAAAGAGGCCTGTGTCACAACATACAAATGGTGAAATGACTATTCTGAATATGCAGTTCGTTTTGTTAAACAACAGCATTCGATGGACGGTTATGTTTGAATTACAGACTGTTGCTGTGGATGTAGTTCTGTCAATTGACTTAGTGGAAGCAACAAAATCATTTTTAAATCAACAGAAGCATTTTATAATCAATATAATCAAATTATTTATTTCTTTAGTATTTAGATGGTCATTATTGCAAAAGAAAACTCAACAGGGTGACTTAAGACCCTCCTGCATCACCCTGTTGGGGTTTATTTCGCAGTAAAGACCTGCTCACTGCACATTATCCTTTACATAACAAAATACCTTTATATTTTTGATTAAAACTATGGCTTAGTTGCTTAATTGGTTATTCAAATGATGGAAAATTTATTGCAAATTGTTTGGATATTTATTGCAATTTATTGCAAATTGTTTGGATATTTGATTTATAATTTTTGAAGCTCAAAGACTAAAACTTTCCTTGTACCATCTTCTCAAATGTGCTTATTCCCTGTTTTTGTCCTACATAGTGTCCTTGTACATTGATTTATTTTTTAAATTTTAGATTGTATGTTAAGCACTTTTGCTCAACAAAGATAAAGGCTATTTGAAGAAGAGCTGCAGGGATTAATCGATTAGTTGTTCGACAGCATGAAACTTGATATTTTAGGTTAGTATTTTCTGATATTTAATTGAGATTATTCATCAAAGCAGGTATTTAAAAGATGAACAAATATTGAAAATAATTGCTAGTTGCTGCCCCTATTTGTCTTTCTTTGGGGTTTCTTTAAAAAACAGGGGCAATTTGCACTTCTAACGTTTAGTTAGAGACAGGCCAGTCAGCATGATGCTGTCGGGAAGATGAGGGAAGATTTTTACAAAGTCCAAATCCCCAAAAATAACATTTGAATTAGCATGAGCACTCAAGTTTAATACAGTGACATGAAGCTTGGTTCTTGCACCCACAAAAAGTCATATCTGTCATGAATCCATGAACAGTTTAAACCAACAAAAGACTAAAGTTTTGTCTCTGATAAAGTAAAGAATAACATTTTGAAAATGGTGAAGAAGATAACAAAAATGTTATCTGCTGTTCACGCAGATCGTTGACATAGTTTAAAAATGTAATCCCTTTAGTCGGGATTAGCACCTGGCAGAGCAAGAGGCATGTGTCGGGTCATATGGACACAGGGAGGGAGGACTCGCTCGAAGCACTGGGGAAGACGCCTTTTTGGGACAAACGATGTTTCGCTTGAGTTTCCCCAAACTGTGTAGACTCAGAGTAGGTTCATATGTTTTCATTTTCGTTGTTAGAAGTTTAAACTCTGTGCCATGGAGACTGATGAAGTTGTGAATTAGGCTAAAGCAGGCGGTTCTTGTGTCTGAGTATTGGGGTCAGATAAATAGAGATCTGAATAGAAGCTATAACTGGAAGTGTAGACAAGAAGAAACACTTAAAAGGATGATTGTTGTGTTTGCTAACATTATTTTTGTTCCAAGGTCCACCATTGAAGCTGAAAGTGTAATTTTATATCTTTAACACTTCTTACATTTATCCTCTCCAGCTGGCTGAGTACCGCCAGAGAAAAGCTCACGCGGACTCCCAGAAGAAACAGAAAAAGAAGAAGAAAAAGAAGCCGGGTGAGGACTCTGAGGGGGACTCGCAGGGAGGGGTGGAGGTCGAGCAGTCTGTGGGAGGAGAGGCGCTCTCAGGCGGAGGACGAGATGGATTACAGGAAGGAATTAAAGACCCACCCACCACAGAGTTTAGCTTCGCAAGGACGCTGCGGAGCGGAGAGACTGTCAAGCATGACCAGACCTACACTATAGAGGTACACACACTTACTCATAACAACAGTACAGTAGTACAGTACCCCCACATAGAGAATATCAGTCTGTTCATTCCTTTTAATGCATAAGAAAGACTCGGACCATAGCTTGCTGTTGCTTGACAAGCTACACAAAGTAGGCATCTGTTCCACTGAAAATCATGTCAAAGGGATGCTTTTAATAACTATTTTCATTGTCAGTTGGCTTGCCAGTTTCTTCTCTATTAACCGCTGAATATTTATCTATAAAATGTCTATAAAATGTCAGAAAATACTGTAAATGCTCATAGAAATACCTTTAAGCACAAGTTTACACATTAAGCTAAAAATAATCAGATTACTCTCAAAGAAAATCAAGAAAACCAAAAAATATTCAAATTTTTAATGTAATTTTCTGTTGATTTCCCATCAATTCACTGACTGTTAGTTTTAGCTCAAATTAATACAGAAAAATAATTATTTTGTCATTAAATCTTAACCCGTTTTAATACCCGAAAATGTTAACTGAGCAGGTGAAGTTTACTTAACTAATATCTTACACCTTTTTTATAACAAAATATCAGTTTATCAAAATATATTCATACACATTTTCAGAATATCCCGCAGGAAATTAGTCTGGGTAAAATAATAATGTTCACTGTATAAATGCTTTGAAAGAGCATTCAACACACTTCCATCAGTGATTCTTAAGTTACACAAAACTGTGTTGAAAAATTGTAATGTTTAGTTCTAATCAATATTGGTCAGTGTTGCCATACAGTGATTTGGGTTATTTTGGATATATTTCAGCATTCCTCAGCAAAGTATTTCTTCAGTCTCTAATACTGCATTTTAGTCTGTCTGCTCTTCCGGCTCCAAGAAAGTCTTTTAACATTAGGCATTATATGGCCTTAGTTTTTATCATTAACATATACGTATAAGAGCTTATAAGAGATGTAGATGTCGACCTTTTGTGAAAATGATCATTGTTCTCTCCCGAGTTTTGTGTCTCTTGTCTCCCGGAGCTTAATGAGCCTGCTGTCATGACAACCAGTCCCACTGGAAGCAAAGAGCATCGTAGAGTTACCTTGTTTCCTTCAGACATTTAAAATTAATCACTATTGAACAAAAAGTGTCCAGGTGGAGATATATTGCATAATTGAGTCATTCAGTTTAACCAAAACTAACATTCAAAAATATGTTTATTAAGACCTTCACACTGTTTAGAAGCAAACCTCAACATACATGAAGAATAAAGTCTCCAAATGTAAATGATTAATGGATGAATGATGACTCTGTTTTTCAGTACCAACTATCAGGAAAATAGGCGTTTTCTCTGAAAGACCGGCTCCATTAAGACCATAGTTTACCCGAAATCTTCCCAGAAAAATGTTCTCACAATGAGACCAAAATGCGCATTACCAAAAACCTAACTACTGAGACCATTACCTTTTGTAAGAAGGAAATGTATCTTTAACTTTGCATCCCAATAGTTTAGTTTTCATCTTCCCAAATGCATTTAATACCCTTTGTGATTTTATTGGATGGATGCATCTAGTTGTTTTTAGTATTATTGTATCTTGAGACAGGCTGCATTCTCAAAGGAGTACTTCACCTACAAAATGACCATTTGTATATCAATTAGTTGTGCCATGTTACCTTGAATTCTTCAAGAAAACTTTCTCGCCTATCCCTGTGGAAAATAGCGAATATATTGTTTTATTGATTGATTGGGGAATGCGTTTAACAACAGCGAAACTATATCAAAACATCTCTTAACAAACTTGCACACAACTCAAGGAGTTTAATTTAAATCTCATTTATCCAGCTGTATGCTCAGAACTTCTCAAACACAGTCGATCAATGAGCTGTTCAAAGCCAGACTCCATACTAAGGTTTTTTTTAGTCAAAGTGCATGTGTTTGAGAAGCACTGAGCATAAAGCTGAATAACTGACACTTGGATTATACTGCGTGAGTTGTTTGAGAGTTTGTAAACGAATGTTTTGATATAGTTTTTACGTTCATTATTCTTCAGTCAATCAGTTAATCAGACTGTTGGCTGTTTTCAGTGGAGACATGAGAGAAAGTTTCTTTACGCATTCAAAATAACATGGTATGACTGTTTGAACTGTTACTTTAATGCCATGATGTTTGATGACAGTACTGGCCATTTTCAAAAGAAGATGAGAGGAACTTTTAGTTTCATCCTGTAATGTTAAGTACTGTGCTGCATTGAAAGCAGGGTACAAAATTGGCACTATCAACCAGCCAAATGTGTATGAAATATGCAAGTGGCTGGCAGATTTGCTTCACTCACCAGCCCAAAATGTATTGGATGGAAGGCAAAACTATAAAATTCACTAGCTATCTGACTGGTGGACAACAAAGGTAAATGTGCCACCTGGTTATGAGGTTTTATACATTGCTGCAGTGCTGCTTCGATGGTCATTTTTGTTTTGCAGAAGATGCTCTGTTTTATCGTTGGATTTGAGTATAAAATCTTCTGAAGAGTTTTGGTCGTGCTGGGGATTCAGTCAAACTTTTAAATATCAAGTTACTTCTTTGCATAATACATCCCTGACAGATACCTTCATTAAGCATGCTATTTGAAACTTAACAACACAGGGATGAAAATTCAATGTTGATACATTGTGTGAATGTATTTCATATCTACAAAACCACTTCAGCCTTTTCCTGTCCACCCTGCTTGTTGTAATTCAAAAAAATAATCAATCAGTTTAATATGAAAGGATAATTGGTATCTGCTCTGTAAGCTTTCTAAACATACACGACCTTCAAACCTGCAATGAATTCCATTCATTAGTGTTATAATGAGCATTAAGCAGAAAATCTGCTAAAACAGTTTGAAAAGCATGCACAGACCTGAGGGCTCTTACAGTTTTTTTTTCATCATTCGAGCCCTCTCAGTCTCTTTTATCGCCTCTGTGCAGCCACTCTTTCCCTGAAACCACTGTACAGCTGATGCCGTACATGCCCACAAAACTACTGGTTGCCATGGAAACAGACAATTGCCTTTAAACAGGTTGAGATGCGTCGGTCTGTGCGACCAATTCCTGTGGCCTTGCAACATGTTTCAGCAGACCTTAAGGTTGATTGAATGTGCGAGTGTTTTGTGGCGCTGCCAGTTTTTTACCCCGGGAGTGACCCACGATCCTGTCTGTTGCAAAAGGCTGTAGGACACACTGTACTTCTCTGCTGCAACCACGGGAGCTGTTATGTATCTCTAAGAAATGGAACTGGTGAATGAGCCATCCAGGGCAGTATGTGGGAATTATTTATACTGATAAATTATTAAACCAGTTCAGGTTAAATGGTTATTTCCCCATTGTTCTTCCAGAATAACTGCTCATAGGGCATATATTTTTATTTATTTATTTTTTTTAAAGCTTTTTTTGGGCTCTTGCCTTTACATGATATAGAAAAGCTCAAGCATGACGGGGGCGTGGTGACATGCAGCAAAGGCCAAAAGTCGGAGTCAAACCTGTGGACGCTGCTATACATGGGCCCATGAAGCCTGTGTCTTGACGGAGATTTTCTAGTGCCACTGCTGTCTGTAAGCAGGAAGAGGTTGCTGTAGAAACCTCAACAGTGTCGCGAAGACATCAGCATCTGCAAGTAAACTTTGCATCAGTCAGTGTGGTTCCAATAAAATGGCCAGTATTTTCCTGTATGCATGTTGCTGTTCAGTTTGGGGTAATATTCGGCAATCAGTCGATGCAAAACCTGCCGTTTCTCTCCGGTTCAGGACCACGTATGGTGTAAATTTATGAGCAAGGAATTATCCTGAAAATAGACAATAATGGCCGTCATTAGTGGGAGTCGGAGTGAGAAAGGAGCTGTGTGACAGAAGTAGGTTAGGCCCTATTACTATTATGCTTAGTATCCACAGAAGTAGGACATGAGGCAGTTATTGTTTGAAATTGTTATGGTTAAACATTTTATTATGCGTGTTTTTGGATAAAATAAATTGGTGGACTTCTTGAAATGTAATGACAATAATGACTTCTTTTCATTTCACAATAAAAGACAGAACATTTTATTGTAACTACAATCATTTAGGTGTTCACATCTTTGACTTCAGGGTGTCTGCAGGTCACTTTTATAAATATTAGACCTTAAAGGTCCAGTGCGGTGAGGTAGCAGAACTGAAACTTCTCTTGTGTGCCAAGCATGTTGGAAAACCACAGAGACAGATGTGAAAATCTGAATGGTCCTTTCTAGACCAAGTGTTTGGTTTGCCCATTCTGGGCTAATGTAGAAACATGGCTGTGCTCTGGGCTTTGAAGCCAATTTTTGTAATAGCCAAACAGTATTTTTACTCTACCAGGTGATGCACTGTGGCCCCATAAGACTTTTCACATCTGTAAATCAGTGAATGCATTTTTAAGCATTTGAAACCGTGCGAAATTACTTGTCTCACCAAAGAATTCAATCGATTCAGTTCAATAACATTTGGAAAGTCTAGAAGAGCCGCACTATTGAATTCATTCAAGTTAGCGAAGCGCTAAACTATTATTATCCAGGTGTTTAATATGCAGCAAGTTAAACTTTTGGTGTTATGTGTCACTGAACAACTTTCATAGGAATGAATGGGGTCCTGCCACTAGTGCTGTATTCAGGTCTCTTTTTATATCCATTGAGACAACCGGCACTGTATGTAGATATAAACAGCTCATTCTAAGGTAACAGAAACACAATAATTCTTATTTTCAGGTGACAAGAACTAAACACAGTCATGAATGTTTTTACCATTCCTGCCAATAGAGCCCCCTAAATATACACTGGACTTATTAAGGTCATTAAATAGTCTTAAATTTGAATTTCTGAGGTCTTAATATCCACAAACATTGTATTAAATTTCATTTATCCATCTTATAATTTCTTTTTGTCAGATGATCACGCTGTCAAATTCTGTCTTAACATTTGGTTGCAAATTATTTTAATAATGTTTTTTAAAAAGTCTTAAATTTAAATGTCTGATACCTGTAGACACTCTGGACTTATATTCAGTTTTGATGTTTTGGCTTCCATTTACTATCCATGCATTTACTTAATTTGTCTTGTACTATGATTGAAATCAATTGTCCTGTTGTTACTTTTCTACTTTCAGTATTGATTCGCTTCATCTTCTCTTTTGCAGCCGGAGAGTGAAGTGTCCACTACTGCTGAAGATTATTCCTCAGAGGTATGATGATGTTTCTGAAAATATATATCTTTTTTTTTCCTTTTGATTTAATGGTTACTCTAAATGTTTTTTAACTAAAGCAACTCGCACATTGAACCATCTCTGTGCTGCTGGTGTGGTGTGTTTATGGTCACGCGTGTGGCTTACTTCCTGTTTTGGAGATCCATATAGGATAATCCACGGGATATTTTTGAAAAATTTTCATTATTTACAGCTTGTTAATCAGGTTGATTTGTTGACTTGTTGTTTTGATTGTAAACAACATTGAAAAGACCTGATAGAAAAGCAGAGGGAAGCAGATCACTGTAGTCAGCCAGTAAACATCTGCTGAGTCGTACAGACGGGGAGCAAAACAATATCACATGCTGCTAAAATCTTTCTTCAGTGGACATATCACTTAAAGACAACCTCGCCAGTCATTTTCAGTAAAATTTGTACAAGTCTTGATTGGAGTTTTTGTTTTTTGCTTATTCTCAAACTGTGTCCATATTTCGCTTAGATGGATTTATGAAAGATTCTAGACAAATAAAGTCGTTTATAGTCAAATAAAAGACAGTCAGGCTTGTTATGATGGCACAACTAAAAACCAGTCAAATCCAAAATTCTTTAAACCTTTCTCGCTGATTTTCTGCAAGTGTGTTGTCTCATGTTACTGCTTGTTAAAACATTAAGAAAATCTCTTGTGAATAAAAATGTTGCAAGGAATTTGCAGGAGCTGAAGGATACATTCAGTTTGCAGAATTGATACCTTTTTAAGGTACTGACTAATGGATTATATTGAGAAAACCTTCAAAAGAATGTGACCGTAGAAAATAAGTTATTTCAATATTGAGCATATGAGGATGGACCTTATAAAATAATAATTTCAAAATTATAACCCAGCCTTCAGCAACCCAAGCAGGATTACAGACCCTGATGCACTGCCTCCACTCACATACAAGGACACTGTAAAACGTCTCTTTTTTGGACTGAGTGCATCAACTTGTGGCACCCCGTCCCTCAGGGCCTGATGTACCATCATATTCTCCTCATCCATTACATTGTGCAATCAACTTTTAATTCATAAAGATAAAACAAAAATAAGTCATTTTGAAATAATACCTTAGCCTTCAGCAATTTAATAAAGAAAACACATTCTTGATTTAAACAAGACAGGATGCAGAAGGTAATCTGACAATCCCACAAGAGAATTGGGAAGAGATATTCAGATCTCTCCATCCTGGAGTGAATATAGCTGGAAGGATGTCGTCGGTTATTTCTGTACTCAGGCCCAGGAGAAACTCTATTCAAATCAGACTGACTGTTGTAGATCCTGCGGGGACAAAGATGCAAATCACTTTTTAATGTATTTTGGAGTTGTACCTCTGTGGCTCCATAATGATTTATAATTTATGGCATTTTGGAAATTGTCTCCAACCAAAATTATTTTGAGTTAATATACCAATTTAGAGTTAGTATGGAGTAAAGATACATCGTTTTTGGGAATACTATTGGTGTCCTGTCAGAAATCCCTAAAATATAAGAAATTATGTAATGTTTAAGACTGGATTGACTTAGTGAACAATATAAATGTAATGGAGAGAATGACTTTCAATTGGAGAACCCAGAAGGACACATGCATTGAGAAGTGGACAAAATGGATTGTGTACATCCTAAACTTAACATGTTAAATGTAAAACGTTTTTTTTTTTTTTTTTTTTGTTCTCTCATGCTCAAAAAGTCTTCGCAATCATTTGGTGTCAGTTTTGTGAATGGAGTTTTGGTTCTTTTTGTCTTTAAAATCAATAAAAAGAATATTATGTAAGAATAAGGAAGACTGTTAGAAATTTTAACTAAATGACAAAAACCTCAATCAGTAGTAGGATGATTTAATGTGATTGAAGTCCGTACTAAAATAGACATTTACAATGTCTTCCAAGGAAAACAAACTTTGTAATTTCAAATCTACCCGTGATGACTTCTGAAATTATTTGGCTTTTTCGTCACGACTCCCAGATCTTAATGTCTCACCTGCAGCATTGTGAATTAACAGGTAAATGGGTGCCATGATGAGATGACAGAGAACCTAATGATGTCTTCGAAGGATTTTATCTGGGTACAGTAATCAGATCACGCAGCTCTTTTGGCTCGGCTTTTGGCTCTGCTAGCAAATCCACTGGCTGCTGGACGTAACTCTCTGTTTGCTTATACTTTCAGCCCTCTGCAAGATTTCCTGTAACCCACTAACCAAGCCTGTTTTATGCTGCACTTACTCCTCTCTATGCCGACATAAAAGCTGTACTGTGGGGAAAAGAAAAAGTGTTTTGTTAATGACAGTTTTGAAAGCACAACTGACTGAGGAGTTTGAACAGGTCTTTGTGACATTTCTGAGGTGCAGATTATCTGTGAAAGCTGGAAGAAAATGCAGTGAATGATGGAAAAGAAGGGAGAGGACGTGAAGAGTTTGGATGAGAGGAACAGGGGCGTTACACAAAGAGCCGCTCTCTGCAGATTCACATATGAACAGAGGCGACAGAAACCATCAATACAGTCAGGATAGATAATGAGGAGAAAAGCAAGAAATGGTGACATGCCGACTGCAGTGTGAATTACAGTGAGATGTTAAAGGGACACTTTACACAGTGCTATTTATTAATCTATATTTTTGTGCAGTGAGAGCTGTCTAATTCCATTATATTGGAGAGAAGGCAGCTATCTCAACAGCCGATATCTCCAACACTCGGCAGCTCACACCAAAACAAATTTAGACTGATAAAAAGCACTACAGGTAAGAGGAAATAGATGTGTTTTTGCAACAGATTATTATTCATATTATTATTATTTTTGATTAATCTGTCCATCATTCATATCTATTCATGTTTAGTCAGTAAAATGTCATAAATATGACAAGGAAAAGCATCACATTCTTACATATAAGAAGCACGAAAAATGAAGATGCTTGTTTTTTTGCTTTAAAAATACTAAAACAATTATTCAATTCTCAAAATGATTGCCAATTATTTTTTTTCTAATTTCTAATTCTAATTGACTAATCTATTTATCGATTGATCATTGTAACTGTAATTGCTAATGAGAAGGTGTAATAACAGTGATGAAAAAGCTTTTCTGTCCCGTTTCTAATTTTCTTGAATTTAGCAGAATTTGGGCATTGAGTCAGGTCAGATACTTTTTGCAGTTCTGAAAGAAGTTAAAGGGAATCTAAGGGTAAAAAATTACAGCAATTTTTGAACAGTGTTTTACAACTGATGAGTGTGTCATTATCTTGCAAGAGAGAAATGTCAGATGTTGGCATCATTTTGCCCCTCCAATTTTCCCTTACTTACTTTGAGAACCCACAGCAATCAGAGCTGTCAGCAATTTGCAAAATTCAAGAAAACTGGGAAATATTTTTTTACTACAGTAGTTTTTGACCAAGAACTGACGAAACTTTCCTAGACTTGCAACTTCTCTTGTTTTTTATGACAGTAGTAGTAATAACCTTGCAGGCCTCGTTAACTTCCGCTTCCAGAACTAACAGAGACAGACTTTGCCTAAAGTGATTTGGGTTATTGGTGTTGCATTTTGACAAGGATCTTTAAAGCTGGTTTTGACCAAAGCAATCCTCTTTTTTGGAAGATTCAGTGAAAAAACAAAAGAGTTGATATAACATAAACATAATTATGACACATTTCTTCATGTGGCTCCTGGCTCTTAATCTAACTGCTGTCGCTCTACGATGAAGACTAATTGTTAAACTCATTCTTGAATCCTCCTATTGATGGCTACACAGAAACATTTTATTTTATCATTTTAACTTTTATGTTCAGGAGGAGGTGGAGCCGCTGCAACAGGTGACAAAGGGAGGTACAATGGAGGATGAACTCGCCGCCAAGACGCAGGCGGTGGAGGAGCTCAGTCGAGAGCTGGAAGAAATCCGGGCTGCCTTTGGCACAGAGGGAGTACAGCAGGTAAGTGTCTGATGACTTTTCTGTCTTTACTTTCCCCTTTTCCCCCTTTATTATTGTATAATATGTTTTCTCTTTTCTCTGCTACCTCTCATCAAACAGTTTAGCCAAATTCCTAATTCAGTGGTTTATTATCTGCATCTTCTAAATGTCCTTAATTGTGTCCTTCCCTTGTTTAGTTGTGGCACTTTTAGTTTCAGCCATTTAAAGAGACTGCTCTTAAAATTACAAAAAGAGACGTAATGATTGCTCAGGCGCCAAAATGAGTGAGCATTGAAAAATGCTATCTTTAGCTTTACTTATTTAAGTCCAGTATTTCTGCACAGTGCAAAAGGTTTTCATGGTCATAAAATTCTTGGAAATGTTATGAAATTAGGAAAAAGTTTACAGGCCTTGAAATGGTTTGGATTTAACACTTCTGTGCCATAACCTGCCAGTTAGGAATCTGATCTAAAATGTTGGGGTTTTTTTGTGTATGTATTAGATAATGTTGCTATTAAAGGTTGTTTTTCCTTCACTGTTCTATTTCTTTTACAAGGTCACTTCTCATTTGTTAGTGTTTATAAAAGTGACATCTTGGTCGATTATGTGATGTTGATAAATTCTCAGAAGTATCTATTCCTTTATCCATAACTGTCTGATCATATTTAGTCAAGCCTTTTCCTGCTCTGTTCTATCTCACTATTAATGCTTTAACGGTAGTAAGGTTATTTTACTTTTTTGCATTTCACTTGAATAGCTGCAGGACTTCGAGGCTGCCCTGAAACAGCGAGATGGCATCATCACCCAGCTCACAGCTAACCTTCAGCAGGCTCGTGAAGAGAAAGATGAGATTATGAAAGAGTTCTTGGAATTGACCGAGCAAAGCCAAAAACTACATATTCAATTCCAGCAGGTGGGGAAGTTTTAAAGTCTCCTCTAAATTATATTAGCTATTTTATCCTGCACCTCCAAGCTACTACAAATCATTTCACTATTATTATTTTGTTATGCTACTTGCTGTCCTTGCATTCAATTAGACATTATTTTGTGTGTGGGAAAAATCACAGCTGCAGGCGGGTGAGACGCTGAGGAACACCAGCCACAGCAGCACAGCAGCTGATCTTCTGCAGGCCCGGCAGCAGCTCATGCTGTACCAACCACAGCTGGAGGAGCTCCAGCACAAGCTCAGTGAGATGGAGATGGTAAGAAGCTGCCCAGTGCGTCCCTGCAGACATCTTTTAGTCACGTGCTGTTAGATCGAATTGGTTACACAGAATGTTTTCTGCGTTTCTAATAATTGCTTTTTTTTGTAGTTGACGAGAAGATCAGAAGAATCATTCACACAACGGATAAACGAAAAGGACCTGCTGATTGCCGAACAGGAAAAAGTTATTTTGAGTCAGAAGCAGTCGCTGACAGAGTTAAGGACGGCAGAGGAGTCTTTTTCACAAACACTAAAAGAGAAAAATCAGTTTATTTCCGAGCAAACTGCAATAATCACAGAACACGAGCTGTCACTGACCCTGCTCAGAGAGGAACTAGTTCATGTGGGACGGACTGCTACTGATAAGAATATTATAGACCCGTCAGTTGAGAAAGACCTGATTATAGCCGAGCAAGAGAGAGTAATTTCAGAACGCGACTGCTCTCTTACGCAGTTTGAGGATGAGCTGGAGTCCTCGGAAAAACGCCTGCATGATCTCCAACAGCGAATGGCTGCAAAAGAGTCAGAGCTTGAAAGATGCATGGATGAGTTGGAGAGCAGCAAGTCTGACTTAGAAAGCTGTAAAAGCGAAATAGAGAGTTTTAAATTAGAATTGGAGAAAGAGCATGCAGAATTAGAAAGCTGTAAGGGTGAGCTTGCAACCTCCAGACAGAAAGAACGAATGTCATCCAATGAGATCATGCAGCTCATGGGCACAGTGGAGGACCTGCAGAAGCGTTATCACCAGGGCAGCCTGTCTGAGAGTGACACTATCCAGAAAATGCAGGAAGACACTGCAAGGAAGCTCGAACTTCTCAGGGCAGAGCTGGACGAGATGTACGGCCAGCAAATAGTTCAGATGAAGCAGGAGGTGAATCTGCAGCATGCAGCAAAAGTGGAGCAAATGGCCGAGCAACATCGCGTTGAGCTCGAGCTTCTAAAAGCACAACATCTGTCTCAAAGCTCCACTGTTAGTGTCGAGGTGGACACACTCAATGCTAAGATAAAGGAGCTACAAGAGACATTAGAGCAAACCCAAGCAATGCATGATAAAGCCAGATATGAGCTCAGTGAAGTCGCCCAAGAGAAACTCAGTCTGCAGGCCAAGGTTGAAGATCTCCTCCAAGATCTCAAGTCTGCTAAAGAAAAAGTGGAGCAGGTCTCCCACAGTCTTACCTCTCAGGAAAGCCAACAAGATAAGCTTCAGCAGCTCCAGGAGACAATTGACAATCTGAAGAGCGAGCTGGCTGCTGCTCAGGAAGCGGCAGAAGAGGCCGAAATAAAACATGATTCAGAAATAACTAACTACAAGATCAAGCTGGAGATGCTGGAGAGAGAGAAGGACGCTGTGCTCGACCGCATGGCGGAGTCGCAGGAAGCAGAGCTGGAGCGACTGAGGACCCAGCTCCTGTTTAGCCATGAGGAGGAGCTCACCCTCCTTAGAGAGGAGTTGCAAAGGGAGAGCTTCCTGAACACAGAAAACCTTCTCAATGAAGCCGCTATCAAACACGAGAAAGCGTTGGACGAGCTGCGCATCAGTTACGAGGAAGAGCTGCATTTGTTACAGAAAGAGAAAGCGAGTTTTGCCACAGAGCGAGATGAGCTATTTCACCAGATTCTCGGACTAAAAGAGGATCTAAAGCTCGCTTTGCACAGCTCCAAAGCAGATGAACTCGTCCAGCAGCTTCAGGAGCTTCAGGTAGAGCTAGAGGATCTGAAAAAGGGAGGAGAAGAACAAGCTCGGATGGAAAAAGAAATTAAGACGTTACAGAAAAAGACAGAGGCGCTTGCTGAGAAAGAACAAAGTTGGGAGAACAAATGGAAGGAGCAAGAATTGGAAAAAGAGACATTGATAGAGTCTAATAACACTTTAAAAGAAGAGATGGACTCAAAAATTCAGGAAATTGAGACACTTAGAGCAGAGAACAATCAAATACAGCAACAAGTAGTCGAGCTTTGTGAGAAAATTGAAACGCAGAGAACCACTTTCTCTTTTGCTGAGAAGAATTTTGAGGTAAACTATCAGGAGCTGAAAGAGGAGTACACGTGTCTCATTGAGGCAAAGACACAGTTAGAGGAAAGGACACTGAAGGAGACACTTGAGTTTGAGGCAAAAATTGCCAGCCTTCAGTCTCATATTCGGGAGCTGGAGGAGAGCAGCGGAGACATCGAAATGGAGAGCATGAATACAGATCAACGGGAACAAGCTGTGATTGAAAAAGATACTACTGAGCTAATGGAGAAGCTGACTGTTACTTTGAGTGAGAAGGAAAGCCTGGCTGGGAGGCTTTCCGAAGTTACAGAGCAACTGACGTTTACAGAGAGCAAAGTGGGACGGCTGGAAGAGGAGTTGATGAAAGTGAGACAAGAAAATGTGAAGGTCATCGCACAAAGTGAAAGCCTCAGGAAAGAACTGGAAAAGAAGCAAGAGATTATGAGACAGCAGACGAGGGGGCAGGGTGCCCAGAGCAAAGCTAAGCCCCAGCAAGAAGCTGCTGAGCCAGTTTGTTCTTTTGAGGATCATCACCTTCAGATTCAATCTTTGCAAGAGGAGATAAAAACTCTTCAGTCCCTCTTACAGGCGGCTGAATCCGAGAGAGACGGCATCAGGCAGACCCTGGAGCCCCAGAGGCTTTCACAGACTCCGTCGCCAGCAGCGGCGGCCCAGTGTTCAGGGGAGGGACCTGTTGAGGGGCGATCCTCCCCGAACAAGCCCACAGGCTCAGGGTCAAACAGGCGCAAGAGACGGCAGAGGTCGAAGCAGGAGCGCAAACTGGGCACCTCTCTCTCAGACTGCAGAGAAGAAAAACAAGGGGAGGAGGAAGAGGACGCAGCAGTGGAGGAGGAGAGAGCAACAAGTGCTGCAGAGCAGGAGATGCAGCCTCAAATGGAGAGCCAGGTTATGTCACAAGAGAGGGCCGGTAAGGAGGACTCTACTGACGGGTACCAGGGAGACGGAGGCAGAGACGACATCAACAAACAGGTAGGCACTCACATGCATGTACTGCAGCACGCTCCAGTCGCTGTTTCTTTTTAAGCCTGATGAAATGTTTGATTGAGTGATTAAAGGGCTTTTCTAACACTGTGCATGAGAAAAGAAAGCACAGTTGCGTGCTTCAGAGATCCACAATCATCACTGTGATGATTGATATTGTTATTAGCTTTGTCATAAATGTGTGGATTGCATACAGAGCTGCTTTTTACACTGAACAGAACATGACTGAAGCATTTTAGCACTGACATGTTTCTTCTCTAGTGACTAATGGTCATGATTGCAGATTTTGCATGAGCGTCTGCAGCCTTGCCTCAGTGTTTAAAGATAGCCATATGTTTTTAAGTTCGACCATTCAGCGACATTTATATTGTGTGTCATTGTGGGAAGAGTAATGTAAAGGAGAAAATGCACACACAGTACAGCCTGCACATAACGCCGAAGACTCCATCGTCATTCTGCTCATTTCTACTTTTAAAGCAACACCATACAATATTTATAATGTGCTTTCATTTGATGCCGCCTGTCCTCAAACTGAATTTGATGTGGGTTTCGAAAAGAGGCTGAAAGAAAAGAAAACAATCACCCGCAGTCTTCTGACAGCTTTGAATCATTGCCGTTGTGTAGAAACGTGTACATTCTAGTTTCTTTCCATCCTGCAGGGAGTGAAGGGTTTGAGGTGAGAAGCCATATTACCCCAGTCACTTCTGTGTCTGTGTCACTCCAAACTACATCTCAATTACACCAGGCAAAAGAGAGTGTCTGTCTGCCATTTCACATCTGTGTCTCATATTGTTTCTGTCACCTCCTGGGCTGGAACACTGCATATGGTCCACACAACATTTTTCATGCCTTAAGTCTTTAAAAATAGTTGTAAAAAAAAGCCTCTGATGATTGATTTCATGGGAAAATTACATCTTATGTCTAAAGTTCTTTTACATTTGTACAAACGTCAACAAAACTTAAAGTAGATGTTTATTTAATGCTTTTCTGTGTATAGTGAAAAACATGACAAGCTTCCTATACAGTTGTTAAAAGAGCTTAAAAACATAACACCTGGCATGGGTAATACAAAACTGAAAGGCAAACTAGTCAATGTTCCTTTTGCTCCCCCTCAGGAAGTGATCCATAACAGTGCATCATGTTTTTATGTCTATCAATGTCATATTTGTCCGCATTTCTACTGGAGGCTAATAAGGAAGCTTTTTTTTTTTATATATATATATATATAAAAAAGTGCTATATTCTTCCTCTGCTTGCTTATTCAGGTGAGCAGACATGGGACGGGCCACCGCACGGAGCCTGTCGTGTGTCGGGGAGCAGAGGAAGAGGGACAGACTACTGAGCATGTAAATGACACTTTAGCTCCCATCCTGCCCTTTGCTTGTCAATGCAAGGACATTTTCATACTCTCCCACTAAAAATCTTTTACGTTGTAAGTTTTGCTAAAATGGGATTCACCAAATTCTCTTAAATGCACAGACTTGTTGAAAATTTTAAGCTCCTTTCAGCCTGATCAATGCCACCTGTCGTTGATCAGGTACATGTTCATTTGATCATTGATTATTTGATCATTTGATTGTATCAGCGTCCCTAAATTGACATAAATGGATGCCTTTTCCACTCTGTTTGTGGGCAGGTTTCAATGACAAATTCAAGAGTTAAAAGATGAAAGTAACTGCAGAGCCTAAAGTCCCCCTCCAGACATGTTTTAAAGTATGTGTACTTATGGTAATATTAATATTTTGTTTAACATAGTGTTCCAACAGAAGATGTAGAAAAACTCTGAAAGCTTCTCTTTCTTCGTGGCTAGAAACTCCAGGGTCTAGTTTTAAAAAAAACGGTTTGGGTCTCTATAGCTAATTTCAGCAATCATGACAACTGTACGAGATGTAATTTGTAAAAATAATTCATTCATTTTGACTCAAGCAAGGCCCAACGCTACGCATATTAAAGGGCAGAGCTGTGTGAGTGACAGGATGTCTCTTAGGCTAGATACTGAAGCTTCACCCTCTTGTCCAAATATGGTCCAAAAAACCAATATAGCAACAGCTGGAAAGCTAAACTCGAGAGCTGAAAACAGCAGTCCACAAAGGGTGGACGTCACGGCTACGTCCATTATTCATTCAGTCTGTGTTGTTGTAGTGAACTCTGTTCCCTCACAATGTGTGTTTCCAATATCAGACTGTGTATGGTTCTTGTATTAGTGACTTCTGTTCTAACTTGCCTGGCGTGCCTTTGAATCTCAGATCTTAAGGAAGTGCACACATTGCCCCTTCAGAGGAGGAAATGTAAAAACATTTCTAGTGCTGAACTTTGCAAATAGACAAATCTGTATAGTCGTAATCACTACGCCGAATCTCGGTAAATTTCCAAGGTGAAGAGAATATACATTTTTTGCAGTATGTTTATTTTATTCATATGTAGTTTTTATTAATGTTTATTTTTGGGTGAAATATAGCCTTCGTACTCCAAATTCAGTCAGATGAATGAGCGTTTAATTCATTAAATTAAACAAGTGTTTTCCTGCTATTGTAAAAGGTGAACTATCTGCGCTTTACGTGACTCATTCTGTACAGAATGCCACTAATTCTCTCACTTAAAAATAAATGTGTTTGTACGAGTGGTTCACTGAAAATGTAGCATAGTAGAGTATATTTTTATAGATGTTAGTCAATTACTCTTTTAAAGGGGTTATGTTTATTGGTAAACTTAATAATTTCCATCATAAAAATAAGTCTGTGTTGGTGTGTGAATAGCAGCGGCACATCACAACACAGCTGCGGTCTGTTTGTTGGGCTCTGATTGTCTCTTATCTGCATGTTTTAAGCAGCAGCATCTGAAAGGACTCTTCACACCACGCCGTCAGATGTAGTGCGGACAGGGAGATTGTATCATAACAAAGCGTTTTAAATACGGACTAATTAAAATGTAGAGTGCAGTTTAAAAAACATCTGACATCAAAGGTAACAGAATCACAATTTCATGATTGTGTAACCTTAGCAAATTTGTGCTAATGCATAATGCATAATTAGAGAAAGAGGCCTCACTGTTTGCCTTTTGTTTGCTGTTACAGAAGTGATAATAACAGACCTCTCAGCCTGAACACAGATGGCTTGCGCTACTGCTTCGTCATAGAAAATAGGATCGGTGGACTGCTGGTGTTTAATCATATAGCTCCTCTGATTAGCTAATGGATGTGGCATAATTTCACTGGAGTGATCTGTATCTATCAACTTTTCCAAAATGTTGCAAATGTTGATGTTTTTTAAATAGCTGTCATTAGGTGTCATCTTGTTGAACATTTTTTCACAAATATTAAGACATCTACAATATAAAATCAGATTATATATGTGCAAAAATGCATGTTGTCCCTGTGGTTTAATCCAGCCGTGTTAATGTGATGATATTTCCTCTTGCGGTTAGGGTGAGTGCAGGCTGCAGATGGAGGCTCAGCGCATCAGCCTGTCTCAGATCCACGCCGCTCAGCTCGAGCTGCTGCAGGAAGAGACGGACACCCGCACACACACACTGGAGCTGAAACTGCAAAACCGGAGAGATCACGGTGACCAGAGTGAGTAGATGTGTAGTCAGTTTGGTGCACTTATGTTTGTGGCAAAGCTTTTGATTTATCATTCATGATGGTACGACACAGATGGCTGATGTGTCTAGTGTCGTTTTTGCACTCTGTGTGTTTGTCAGACTGTGGGTAAAATAAAAAAAAATTGAATTATTCAGTTAATTTATATTTTTTTTCTTCTCTTTAAACCAGATGAGTCAAAAATCTTCAAATACCAAAACATGTTACAAGCTGTGTCAGAAGAATGCAGCGAGATCATTCAGGTAACCACGGAGGACGACTTTTTTTATAATGCATGAAATTTTCTGAATGAATGTTTTTCATGTGTGTTGCCAGGTTACCAAAGCAGTTAACCTTCTCTCCGTCTGTTCTGTGTTCAGCGTTTTCAACAGATGTTTGGTGAAGAGTTTTTGGAGAATGTTGCTACAGAGGGCCAGCCGCCCCCTTCAGTGGAGAGACCAGAAACTACTGAATCAACCTCCATTGTACTGGAGGCCAGAGGTAATTTGTTTCTTAAGAAAATTAAATTGCAGTTTAAAATAGAGATGGGCAAGTACTTACTTTGGATGTCAGTATTTGTTCTTTGTATATGGTATTAACTTTTTTTTATGTGTTGTAAAAGAAATTACATACATTTATAACATTTATAAACATAAATATGCCCTGTTCTGTGTTAAAAGTTGACATATTTTTGATGGGATGCAGAGATGTAACTGCTGTCTGTGAATATCTGCACAGATCCAAATGGTAAAACTGATACTGTAGATCTGCACAGTAGCCACAAATAGAGTCAAACATTACTCCATATAACATTACAGGCAGGATGGCAATGGAGCTATAGAGTGATGTTTGGAAATATTTCCACAAAACAAAAAAAACAAGCAAAATGAATGTGCATTGGAAGCTATGTTATGTTAAACTTTTGTGTAATAGCTCACCTCTACAGTCTGTGCAGCGCAAAGTAGGCTAACCCTAACTTCTACCTGCATTTAGTTTTAGTTTAGTTTAGTTCATTTGTACACATTTAAAAACTGCATAAAATCCAGTTGAATAAATGGAAAAAAAATGTGTCAGCAGAGATGAAGAAGCCAGAGTCTTAAACAAATTAGATTTTTTTGGTGAGTAATGGAGTAATTGATAATAATATAGTGTGAATACTTGAATATGGAAATTTCTTGAAGTGCGCTCCCTAGTATAAAACAAGTATTACAGCTAGTATAGCATGTATTTCCAGCATAAGTAGCACCTTGAGGCCAGTTTTGCTATATTTGCTATATACCTACAAAGTGATTTAAATGATCTGCTCCAACTCTGTTTACTTAAACCATTTTTGAATAAAATCATACAGTTTCTCCACTGAGATCTTTGAAATTTAATTTAATTTTGAAAAAACTAATTGCTTTCTCCTTTATAGAGCTCTGCAGAAATCTTCAGCGGGTGAGAGAGGGGATCGAGCAGGAACATCAGCGACTGTCCCAGCTCCAGGCTCTGCTGAGAGCTGAAGGCAACAAGGTAAAATTAAATCTGTGAACAGAAGCCGCATCCCAGCTCCATACTACACGCTCATTCTAAGCAGGTTGTTGTTATGTCATTCTGGAAAATTGGAAAATTGTTTTATGAGTTTGCGAGACGATGTAAATAGAAGTATGCTCAAAACTGTCAGCATGAAATGCTGTTATTTTTTAGACACATTTTTTCTTCAATGCATTGAGCAAACAAAATTGAGGAGGTGCGCACAGCTGGAAAGGTTAAAACAAATTTCGGATTGTGCTAAAACAACTTTCTGAACACCAAAGAAATCCAAAAAGTACTACTAGATCTTTGAAAAACACTTTGCTGTCTGTTTATGAAGTTCAATTTGCAGCGATATTCAAACGTTGCGGTTTTATGTGCATGCATTTCTCTGTGTATTTTATTGCACCATTTTCTATTTGTATAAAATGTTTTTTTGTTTTTTTTAACAAAAAACATTTACTAAGCCAATTAATATATAGTTCATACTGTTTATATACAGTGACATATATATTAAGTACAATGTACTGTGGAATTTGTGCATCTTGTTAGTTTGTTAGGGTAACAGAGATGATAATAACTATCAGAAACACATAAAATGATCTGTTGGTCTCTTAGATGACGGAGCTGCAGGTGGCGTATGATGAACTGAAGAGCAGCAGTCAGAAGGAGATCTCTGACCTCCGTGTGCAGGTTTCCAGCTCTACAAGCAAAGGTAAATAACGTGGAGATATCCTGTCAAACAAACAACAAAGAAAAACACAGGTCAAGCATTAATGCCAGGTCACTGAGTGACAAAAGTTAAGTAATCGATATTATTCTCTCCATTCTCTGTATCCCTCTATATTTTAAAGGTTTAGGTCACATATCTGCCACTCACTTTGTGGTTTTGTAGGTGTGTGTTTTGGGTGGTACATCTTTAAATCTATATTCAGCAGCAAAGAAAAATCAAGTCATATCACTCACTGGCTTTGATTTTTGTTCAGCATTTATCCACCTACCTGACAATTTAGCCAGACTGCACCCAGTAAATGTAATAACGTGAACACGCAGACACAGTTTTCCACATCCTGCATTTGTATGTAGTCTAAAGTGTGTATCTGAAAACTGCAAACATATGCTATCCTCTCAATCTTTTTAAAGAGGTGTGCGAATGTTATTTTTATTGTATTATGCTTTGTTGTCTTCTGTTAATTATTTCTTTCACTGCTCTTTGTTCATTCACTTCCTAGTTGATGCTGTTATTTGTAACTGCTGTGACCCATTTTTCCCAGAAGGAACATTAAAGTTTCATCTTATTGATTCTAATCTACTGCTATCCAGTTGAGCATATTGAATTTCATGTTTCCTCTCTGTGTTGTCAGATCCAGAGGAGCGGGCTGATGCAACATCTACCTCCCTGACCCAGGAATTACAGAGGCTGAAGGCCAAAGAGCAGGAGAAGCAGCTCCAACTGGAGGACAGTCACAAACAAGAGATGGAGCGTCTCCGAGCTCACTACCAGCAGCAGGCCGCAGAGAGTGAGGAACGATATGCCACCGAGCTCTTCATGCTGCAGCAGCGACTGCAGGAGGTCACAGGCACTGAGACCCAATACAGGTGATAACAACACATGACCACAAAATGTTTTTTAATAGAATAATGTTTGTATTTGTATTGCAAGGCATAGGTCAAATCACTAACAGACCATGTGTAAGACAACAATGAATTAATAAATATAAAAAACATTTGAAAAACAAATATTAAAAATAACAAAATTATCACAAATTCTTAATGTCTCTAGTACATATATTTTTAAATTTACTTGAATAAGAGTAGAAAGGATTCTGCAAACAACTGCTGTTGGAAGTGCAATTCTTCTTATTTTTTAATAAGAACATGTAATGAAGTAAATTTAGCGTGTTTCTACCTACCACTGCCAGTAAATTAATCCTTTGAAACCTGGATTGACATCGGTTTTCTTGTGCTGTGTCCAGATGTCTTTCACAAGCTATTTGACTCCTTGAAATCTGAGTAAATTAGTTTGATGTGGAGGAAAGAAGAGTATCTAAAAATTAGTTTTAAAAATAGGGCAGTGGGGTTTTTGAAAATTATTCCCGCAAAATAGGGAAAAATGTCCACAAAACTATATTTATAAATATTTATTCTAAAAAATTACATCAAAGGAAAAATATTATAAAATATTAATAAAATAAATACATTTTCAGCACTTTTTAAGGCATTTTTCTTGTTTATTTTTTTTTGGGGGGGGTCTTATTTATATATTTTTGCTCATTTTCTGGTAATTTTATTTTAACTTTTTAAATATTTTCTTGCTAATTTTTGGGCCACATCTGTTACTCAGGTTTCAAAGGGTCATGCTTGGCACGATTAAAATATTATGATATTGGTAAGCAATTTCCGTCATGATAAATAAGCAAGTTTTATCCTATTTTAAAATAATTGGCTTGACTAAGTGGATGTGACTACACATTATTTTATCAACTATGGTTGTTTAACATTTGAAAAAGCACCATCACTCGATTCATACAGCCTCCCTCCTACACAGTCATGTTATTAGTTGCTCTTCACTTGATGGATTGATACAGTGTGTGTGACAGAAGAACTGCAGGCTGAGCTACATAATCTTCTACTTTTACTCGAGGCTGCTCTGCACATCCTGAGCAGCATGTGGAAGCTACCTGACCCAGTTCAGTTGACAACAAAGCCTAAAGTAATGAAATATTTACCGGGTTATTTAAAGGGTTATTCATGCCTTTTGTTAGCCTACTAACCCATAAACGTATCGTTTCAGCCAGTGCAGAGGGCTTCCTGGGGGATGTGCTGTAGAAACAGAGATGAATGTGACTATTTATGCATGAGTGCTTCGTATTTTAATTGTGTATGAGGTTCCTTCTTTTCTCTTCAGTTCTTGAAATAGAATTATTATCCTCATTTTTTATTAATCCTATATTTAACCAGGAGAGTCCTTATTTGAGATTATTATTTTTTTCTTGTAGAGAGACCTGGTCAAGACAGAAAAATATGGTTATAGGGGGAAAAAATTCAGAAGGAACTAAAAACTGAGAATAGAGAACTCGTATTGTAAAAGAGAAATTTAATAGAGCAGTTTTGTAACTAGATAAAGACATTAATATCTTAAGTTTCAAGGCATTCTGCAGCTTTTTCCATGCCAAGGGTGCTAATTAGAAGAAGTCATGAGAACACAAAAAATATTGTTCAGCACTTTTCTTCCTGATAAAGACTGCTCATATCTGTGACCTACTGCTTGTTTATGCACCTACAACAACTAAATATCATAGACTCTTCCAAAACCAAAATAAATACTGTCGGAGAGCTCCTGGCTTAAATGAAGCAGAGTCCTGCTGGTGCTGTGAAAACTGAGATACTGCTGCCCTCCACTGTTTGATAAATTAAATACGATTACTACAGTGTTTTTTTTTAATGCAAATAAACTACTTAAATCCTCTTATGTGAAACTCTGAACATGTTCAGGAAAATGATTCCCAGACATACAGAAAATTGTGGAATACTATCGCACAAATTATATTTAGATACATTATTTTTAAGAACAGTAAGTTTAATATGTATATTAAGCCATGCAGTGATGCCAGGTATCATATTCTATATGTTTTTATTATGTTTAGAGCACAAACAAGTAATCGAAATATGGTCTAGAAGCAATATAAATAAATAAGCACCATAAATAATATTAGGTAGGAAATTTTCCATTGTTGCGTTATTGTAGTATTTGTTATCAGAGGCAGTCTATTGTGCATTAATGATCAATAATTTAACAAGCAGCTCTAGTTAGCTGGTTCATGGTATTTATGAATACAATTTAAAAAATTGTATTTATACTTATCTATAAACTAATAATAAAACTAAAAATAAAGCACTTTCGGCTACAGGGTGAGATGTTTAAAAGAGAAATAACTAAAAAAATAAACTACATCAAACTCTTAAAGTTATCTAAGATCCTTAAACTATTAATTTTGATTTTTTGTTTTCTCTCTCTGCCTGTCCAGTGCTCCAGAGTCCAGCTTCGAGAGGATGGAGGAGCACGGAGACGAGTTTAAGGTTTTGAATACTACATTTTGCCCTCATCTAAATCTTCCATGTCACATGCATCACATCTTACTACGAGCTGAAACGTGTACAGGCTTTAAGATGCTATGACAGCGAGGGTGGGTGGGAGGGGGCAGTTGCAGCCTTTAGGCTAAAACGTGCCCTAAATTCTGCATCTTTGCTCCGGAAGCTGCATCATGAACGGTCCTGTATCTTAACGATTGAAAGGGTCGGACGTTGCGTAACCTACCATTTTAGCGTGTGAACCAAAGCAGACGTACTCTAGTTGTGGCGGCTGCATGAAAGGGGGACTCTGCCTTGCGTGAATGAGCTGCACTCCATTTACGCCATCTCTCACTCACGTCACTCCAACTTCCATCCTGTCTTAGTTTGCCTCCTCCAACCACAAAGTTACCACAACTCGTGTGACTATACAGAGATGAGAGAGGAAGATAGGAGACTGACAGAAGCACAGGACGAGCAAGAATGGGAGAGGAAGAAATTGGGCATGATACACTTTAAGATATTTGGATTGGAAATGTTAAGCTTGAGGCAAGTGGTGCTGAAGAAGCTAAATGACTGTGAAACACACAAGACGGGGATTCATCACAAGACAGGGGTGGTAGTGTGTTAGGGCAGAAATGGCTGTAATGTAATGCAAGAGATCTCTTTATCACTTCATCATCGGGAGATGGAGGGAACAAACTGGTGTATTTAACAGTGGTCTCAGGATGGGAGGGGTTTAGCTACAGGAAAGAGGAAGGTTTATTTCAGGATCAGCCTTGAGGAACTTTTATTGGCCATATTTTGCTCTGTGACTCTTTTAAAGCACTGCAGCTACTGTGATCTGCTACATTTTTAACTTGTAGCTCTTCCTGTCTTCCTCTTTTACACACTCTTTGTAGGACCTGGGTGAGGAGGGACTGTCAGAGGGAGGTGAGGAGCTGTGCTGGCCCGTCAGGTCTGCAGGCCTGATAGCACAGCTGCAGGCGCTGAGGAAAGCTCTCTACCACAAGTATGTCCAAGAAGTAGCAGCGCTGAAAGAGCAGCACAACAGGGAGCTGAGGAGACTGACGGAAGAAAAGGAGCAGGAGAGGAAAGCAGAGGAGCGTCAGGAGAAGAGAGCAGAGAAAGAGCAGGATCTCAACGGTGTTAACGGAGCTGGAAGCTCCAGTGAGAGCCTCGGGGCGGCTGGGCAGGTCGTGCTGGAAGACAAGCAACACTGGGAGAGAGTGGAGGAGGAAGTTGCTAAGGTTGGTGATCATGGATTTCGCGTTTTCATGCAACTCTTAAGTTGTTGTGAGTAAAACTGAAAACAGAAGCATTAAGCTTGAATAATAAAATGATGCAGTTGGAGTTGAAATGAGCAGCGGCTGGCTCTAGTTTCTTAAATATGAATAGCTGTGGGTTATCTTATTGTGTGATAATATAATTTTTGATGGTGATTTTTGAAGCACTATCGCTGAGACCAGTAACAGTTGTGGCCAAAGCTTTTACCAAGTGTGCCAAACTAAATGTGCATTATTTGCTTTATACTTAGTTTGCAATTTAATAAGATACCTCCAGCAAAACTGTGGACACTTGGCTCTACGCTATTTTTCCCACATTGATAAATGTGCCGCCTAGCTCAAGAGAACATTGCATATGATATGGATGAAGTCTTATAGCCAGACCCACAAAGAAGGCAAGATTTAACCTTATTTTTTTCTCTTTTTTTGTCCTAACACAAATGTTTTGGTTTTCCCCCTGCTGCACTTTTGTTGTTTGAGGAGTTCTTGAGGAAAGAAATAACTTTTCCCCCTTGTTGGTGTTGTTGGTGTGATATGTTCAGAATACACACCCATACTGTACACATTGTTAATACCTGTGAATATATGTCTTTGTGTGTTAACTACATGCATGACACGTGTTACAAATTGCTATGCCTTGCACACAGAAAAACCAAAAGCCTCAAGCATTTTTCATTTATAGTATCAATACGTAATTGGTGCTTTGTGTGCTTATTCACATGATGGTTTGTGTGTACTGTACTGACGCAAAAAGAGATATAATGTGTTGCTGGTTTTGTGTAAGATTTTGTGGTCAGTGGGAAGAGTTGTGCACAAATAACATATAGGTTCAAAGCTAGTGTAAAAGCAAGTGTGGGAAAAAAAACTGTAAACTGAATATCTTTTAGTTGCAGGTCAGACAAAACAAGGCATTTATAGATGTCATCTGAGCTCTGCTTCAGTGCACTTTCACCTTTGTCAGATGTTTTACAGACCAAACTATCTATTAAGTAAGAAAATAATCATAAAAATAATCTATAATGAAAATAAAAAGAAAGTTAGCTGAGGCCCTAGATGCAGTAAGTCATTTCTGTTATTCTGTAAAATTTGATCCCAGAATTGTTAATAACTTTGCATCAGCACTCTAAATGTAGATCTCTATGTTTCTATATCAAATAGAGTCCTAAGACACAATATCTTTGGATCCATATTTTCTGACAGGCCATCGTTCAGATGTCCGTGGAGTTTGCACAGCAGATTGAGCTGGCTCGAATCAACAAGCGTGCCTGCCAGAGGAGTGCCTCCATGCAGACCTGGTCAGATAAAGAGGAGGTGGAGGACAGAGAGAAGGAGGAGCGGGCGACTACTAGAGCTCCTGTCTCCTCGGGGGCCTGGCTGGAGGAGGTGGAGAAGGAGAGACTGGAGAAGGAGCTGGAGGAAAGGAACGCCGAGATCAGAAAGTTAAAAGAGGAGCTGCAGAAATCAGGACCCGAGCAGGTCAGTGTCACTAACTGAGCTGTCACATTTAATGTGTTTATTCGCTCTCAGCTGTCACAAAAAAATTCTTTCCCTTCATCTGAAAGAATTCTTTTCTGCTGCGTCATTAATTTTGAGATTCACTGTGTCGCAATGCAGCTGTTGCATCGATCACACTATCATTGATTATGTACGCTTAAGCTTATATTATGTTTCACTGCTTGTTACCAGCTCACAGAGAATTTGTGTCGACTAAAAAATGACCCAAGGAGCAATTCAAATATTTGTTTAAATACTGTAATTAATAATTTGGTATGAGCCGTTTTTGTTGCATTTGAGTTAGGATACAAGTGCAAATAATATGGCCTTATAATATTAGCTAAAGGAAAATTTTGGGCCGAGGGACCTTTGAGTGTTGTGCAAAATGTTAGCTTTATGCTGGAGCTGTTTTAACAAAAGATCCCTGTGGCCTTCTGTGTCACATTCATCAGCCTTCACAGTTCATTTTGTTTGGATCAACTCAAATAATTTTTAGACAAATAAGAGACTTCAGAATTCTGTTGGAAAATAACATAATGCTTGTAAACATCTCAACTAAGTCTTTTCAAAGAAAGTATATCAGCTTTTTCTCATCATCAGGACTTATCTGAGCCAATTACTGAAGCTTAAGAACTTTTCTTTTTACAAAATTATCTTCACTGAATCACCACCCAGAGTGTGTTGGAGCAGCTCATCTCACAAAGAACACTGAACCTGACAGCCGCTGCTATCACACAGTAAAGCTTACTCATGCAATAAATGGTTAGTGAAAGCCTAGCAGGCTTTGGGATTAGTTCTTCAATGCATGAGAAGTTATCTTAAAAACTAATCCCAGATCAACACGAGGAAACCAGTGCATGCAGAGCAGATAGACGAGAAAGTGTGGACAATCAAACTGATCATCTAAAATGTTGTTCTTTGACAGCAGTAGTGGATAAACAGATATGGCGTAATCATCAAAGTATTTGTGACAGATGCTGACAAAAAAATCTTCCTCCTATATTGGTCTTGTTTGTGTTTGATTATCAAAATAACTGCTCCGGTGCATAGAGTTTAAATCTGTTAAAATGTATAGAATAAGCCATTTTAGTGTATGTAAATTCTGATGGACAAAACATGAGAAACATCTAATAATTACAAGAAATGGGAACATTTCTGTGTGAAATAGATAAAGGGACTGTTCACCCTAAAATCCAAATTTCTTCCTTTTTTTCCCAACCTGTAGTGCTATATATCAACCTGGATTGTTTTGGTGTGAGTTGCCAAATGTTTGGGTTTAGCCATGTTTGCCTTCATTTAAACTTATTGGAAAACCCCTTCCTACTGCATGGTGATACAGTTGGTGGGTTGTGTAAAAAAATGTTCTTTTATGTAATTGCTCACAACAAGGTTTGTGGATTGCCTTGAGTAAACTGGTCATGATTTCTGGAAAGAAACATTGCCATTGAGTTTTTCCAATATTTTTTTATTTTTTATTTTGCACTTAGAGCACCACAAGCCAAGTACCATCTAGTTCCATTATATAAGAGAGAAGGCAGACATCTGATATCTGTAGCACTCTGCAGCTAACACCAAGACTAGTCTAAATTGATAAATGGCAGTACAGTGAAGAGAAAAAAAACATGTATTTTTCCATTTGAGGGTGAATGGTCCTTTTTAGTTTTATAGGCATTTGTACAGCACTGTATGTTGTTTGTTAGTCAGGAAACTATAAAGCCATCATTCAAAACGTGCTCTCAACTGACTCTTTGACTGAAGTCCGTGCCACTTTCGCTCATCTGCAGTCTCGGCACAGTGTTGTTGTGTCTGGGACTGAAGTGGCTGAAGAAGCAGAGCTGCATTTCTGCTCTGCTCTCAGGAGGTGGGGCTGTTGCCTCGGCAAGTCACTGTGCCTCAGGTGCACCTGTTGCCATAGCAGCACAAAGATACTAGTGTTTCTCTCTGCCCCGAGGGAGTTAGAAGTGCGTCTTTGTGTTTCTGTGTGCTCGTTAAAAAGGGCAGTGTGTCTGCGTGCCCCTCGCTGTGCCTTAATTAGAATGCACTTTTACTCATGGTCACACACACGGCAACACTGTCGTTCTCCGTCCCGAGTTTTCAGGAGTCTTTTTGTCCCACTGCAACTCTGCAATGACGGGGCTGCTGTCTGTGTTCTCTCTCCTGCCTGTCCAGGGCTTGAAGAGGAGAGAAGACTGTCAAGAAGAAGTTGAGGAAGATCCAGGCGGGCCGGGGATAAAGCAGGCTGGTGATGGCAAACTGTCAGCGCAGGATGATGGAGAGACTGAAAGGTAGTGACACAAACTGTATTCATACTGTTCCCTTCTGATAAATCTTTGTGCACAGAGATGCTGCATGCAGAACTGTCTCCTTTAACTTTATACTGAGTTTGACCTTCATGAAAACCTGTTTTTTGTTTGTGCTGTATTAAATTCAATAAAGATTTATCTTAATTAAAGTCAAAATAGGCTCCATAGGTTGAGAAATAAATCGCTAATCGCCTAGAGCCTTTCTTTAAGCTAACTGACATTTTGGTATTCAATAACACTACCAATATTTGTAAGAAAATCTTCTTCACCAAGTTTTTAACATAACTGCTGTTGCTGCTCTCAGGAACGTCCTGCGTAAGGCCAATGAGAAACTCAAACAGGTGCTGGTTGACGTCCTGAAGACGACGGCAGCAGCGGAGGAGACGATGGGCCTCCACATGAAGAGTCTGCGTGAAGCGTCCAGCAGAGGACAGCAGGATGCACCGCCCCACTCGATCACACAGAGCTCAACCTGGCAGAGAGCAAACACTGAGCCCGTCGAACCTCACGCTACAGGCAAGTGACATCAGGTTTAAGTCATAGTTTAAGGTCAATGCTGATGTTTGTGTTCTGTCAGCTCATCCACCCAATTTTGTTGGTTTAGATGTTGGTAATAAGCTCGAGGTGATTTTGTAGTTTATCTACAACACAAGAAAAGAAAACAGAAGAGAAAAACCTGGGAAGTGTAAATATTTGTGCACTTTCTATACAGCACCTCAGTATTGAACTTTAAAAATATGTCCGTGTTCTGCAGCTTTAAACCACTTCGGCTGCATAAGCATCAGCATTGTGGTATTTCAGAGAGTGTAGAATCAGTTTGCATTATAGGGCTGCAACTAACAATCATTTACATTTTCTATTTTTTTGTAAAAAAAAATTTAGAAAATACTGAAACATGCCCAGTGTAAATTCCCAGGGCCCAAGGTGACGTCTTCAAATGTTATATTCTATGAAATCAACAGTCAAAAAATCTAAAGCTATTCAATTTATTATCATGTACGACAAAAGAAGCATCAAATCCTCACATGAAGAAGAATGCAGCCAGCATATGTTTGGATTGTTTCGCTTAAAAAATGACTAAAACGATAATTCGATTACCAAAATAGTTGCCAAGCATCATGTAGTCATGGTGCAATACTGCACCATGACTACATGATGCTTTTGCACAAACAGAGAATGGACCCTCCTCTTTTTCCTCACCAAGCCTGGTGTTCTTTATCTTTAATGAAAAAAACATGTCATAGTGTATGAATGTTGTCATGCACAAATACACTGTGATCACATGCAAACAACTGCTTGGACAGTTTGTCCTGTGAGTCAGATGTCAAATTATCAGATTTGCCTCTGGTCTGAGTGGTTCATTATAACTGAAGGTGGTGACTCCATGGAAGCTAAAAACAACAAACATGCCATGTTAACAAGCCCATATTTACTGTAAGTGTTTCATGGGACAGTTTTGTGCTTGTTTAATTCATAATTTAAAAAAAATCTCTCTTGTTCTAAAACATATCATGTTGTTTTATTGGGTTGTATTTGAACATAGTAATTACTAGTAATATGCATAATGCGTAATTTCAAGCTGCATCTATGCTTTAAAGGATATGTTGCTGTGTCCTGATGTGTCAGCATCGTTCCAGTACAAACATGTTTTTATAAGAAGGAAATATAAAAAAAAAATTAATTAAATAAAATTAAAGTTAGAGCCATCTTGCTGCCTGCTGCTATCGTGGTATTCTCTGAGACTGTGAATGTGAGGTTACAAAGTGGAATAATTAAATGCAGATTATGTCATCATGTTGTTCAAAAGGCACAGTCGTGTGAGCGTCGTGTACTTACTTGAACCGCATGATGTATTCGCTTGCACCCTTATTATGGTTATATATTTAGCAGTGCTCTGCATCCTGTTCAGTCATAAATATGAACTACAGATTTTTTTTAAAGGTTGCAGTTGTTCTACACCAAGCCTTACACCATTTAATTTTATCATGCAAGCTGTAGAAAGGTTTAAGAAGGTCGTGGTTATGGTTGTCCTGATTATTCTCTCACGGTATCTGCATTAGTGACTACAGGTATAAGAAAAAGAAAACTGCAAACTTCTCAAAGAAGCTGCAATAGCCATAATAATCACAAAATATCTGATTAGTCAGTTGACAGTGTAATGAATATCAGGTGTGGTATTTTTGTGCTCTTTCGTCACACCAGGTCACTCTGCAGAAAGTTGCCAGGGCAGCGAGACTGTGGCAGACGATGTGAGTCTGTGGTCCGGGGAGATGGAGGCTGATGAAGGTCTGGAGGTATCCCAGCAGATGATAGAAAGTCTTCTGCGGGGGGCGGGGACGCAGCTGCAGAACGAGGAGTATCTGATGAGCATCAGCAGCCGACTCCAAACGGCTCTAGAGAAGATGTTGATGGCCATCACAGACACCACCAACCAGGTAAGAACATTTTTGGTTAAGGGGCTTGTTGATCGATGTACTGTTGTCTATCTATATACAGAACATTGCTTGGATAGCTCACTTTATTTACTTGCCTTACACTTTCAGCTCGCTATGAAACTCTTGTAGTGTTTTATCTAAGACAGGAGTTACTTCAGGTCCAAATGAACTTATAGTTCATAGTAGAGCTGGGAAACCCGTTGAAATTTTTACACAAAAGTTGAGTTTGTGTACCAAAACAAAACTTTTTTTCAATTTGTGGAACAGAAAAATGTTTTTAAAGTTTTTATTTCATCATAACAAATAAGACAAACTGCTAAATGCATCATTGTTACAAGAGTAGTTTGGACATTTTGGGAAAGAAGCCTAAAGCCTGGGTAGTCAGTATTCTGTGGAAAAAAATGCAAAAGGCAAATTTTTAAACATTCAATCGTCCTCCTGCTACTCTCTTCTCTGTCTTAAGCCTCTTCGACCAGTCGAGCACAGTCCATGTGCTTATGAGTACTAGTCATTGTTTTCAACCATCCCAAATGTGATATTGATCCTGTGCCATTCTATGTTCACGATAGCTGCAATTCTATAATAATTACCTTCCTGTTTTCTCTGCAAACTAATGGGCCTGTTGAGCCCTTTGAGATGGCCTTTTGTTATTAGAGGCTCTAGATAGCTACATAAACATGAACCTGAATTATCTGCAGCTGTGAGTTTAGCAGAAGGCTAAACTATTATCAGTATTTTCTCTCCATCACTGAAATGTTTCACTGATGTTGACACGTTTCATTTTGTTTATTGTAGCTTTGCAGCGTAAGCAGTTGTTACAGATGCTGGAATAGTAACTTTCTCTGCAGGACTCTCCACCACTGCATCAGGCTCTCACTGATTGAATGTACATCTGCATTTACAACAGCCAATAGGAATGCTCTGATTGGCCAAAGTCTCTTCTTATAGCCTACATTTTCTAAAGCCCAGCTAAGAGGAGGTACAGAAGTCTAGTTTTCTCTTGGAGCACTTAGTAGAGTGTTTGCCACATGACGCAAAAAACAACAAATGCCCCCACAGCTGTATTCAATTTCCAGCTAAGACTCAGATGAGAAAACAGGCACCACGCTCTAATATGGACAGCACAGCACTGAGACTGTAAACAGGGCTAGCCTGCCTCACTACAAAAGTAAGAAAATCCACCTCCAAGCACCTGTAGAACTCAGTGATCAACATGTTATATCTCATTAATTAATCTGTACAAAAACTGATTTATAAAACGACAACTTGCTCTTTAACAAGGTTTTATTTGCCAAAACTATTATCCCTTTTAAAAAATAGAAATGTGCTCATTAAAATCATCATAAATTCTCCTGATAATACAATCAAATAGTGACAAAACAAGCCTAATAATCACAACATATATTTGATGCCAACTTCAATACTTGACACTTTTTAGTACTCTAGTATTATAGTAGTTTGTCGAGGGACACTTTTCATGTCGAGATTACAGAAGAATTCTTCATGAACAGTCCTTGTGTGCCTGTGTGTGTGTATGTGTGTGTGTGTGTGTGTGTGTCCGTGCTCATGCAGAAAACTCTAGTGACTCATTTAGGCTTTGTCAAAACATTTAAATGTCCCCACTCAACACTGTTAACCCCTCTGTGGGTTTTCTACGCCTGTTCATGGAGGCATAATGGGGATGAGACTGCAGAATGTGACCGGCAACAAAGTTGGCCTGTCTAGAATTCACACACAAAAGAGCTGCCTCATTCCCAGTGGTTGCCTATAGATACGAGCTGTATTTACACTGAGCTTTTGTCTGGTCGATCGGCCTATCATAGTCAGGAGTGGACAGAACAGCTCCACCCCCCCGGGCTGTAGTGCTCCCGCTGCGTCCAGTGTCAGCCCACAGAGTCGGGGCCAGTTTAACTAGGCCAGTGAATGTGTTACTGTAACTGACTGCACAGCACATCTTCCCGTTGGCTGAAATTCATGCGTTACTCACGCTGAGATGGGTTTTATCTTGCTGATCTAAAAATAACTTTAAAGAAATTTCAGGCCGAGCATCACTGTTGTTCAGCAGCGTCCATCGAAAAAGGAGAGAGCGTGCTGGTTGAATGTTATCTATAGAATTATTTGATGTATTTAAAGGCTTCTGTCACCACGTTTTGATTACTATACACTGAACAATATGAAGGAAATATGCAATAATGATGCTAAATATAGTGTGATGAAATTAAAAAAAACAACAGATATTAAAGTGTACTTTCTACTGCCTTTAGTAAATTACTAAAATACAACAAAGCTTGTTTAATTAAAAAAAAGAAATAATGTCCACCATTCTTTTATTGAACAAACTAAACATTGATTTGAACACACAGACTCTATTACAAACTAAAAATTGATTCCTTGAGTTCAATATTGTAGTCTTTTGCGTCCGTTTATCTCGCGAGTTGACATTGCAACAATAATTTTAGAAAAAAACAATATATTAGACACTAGGGCTTCAACGATTGCATTGTCGATTAATTTGTTGATTATTTTCTTGTTTTATCTTAAAAAATGTCAGAAATGATGAGAAATGACAATCAGTGTTTCATTTATCACAAGATGACATCCTCAAATGTCTTGTTTTGTCCACAACCCAAAGATACTCATTTTACTGTCACAGAGACGTAAAGAAACCCGAAAACACTCACACAAACTGTTTTTTTTTCTCTTAAAAAAATGATTCAAACTGATTTGAGCTATTATCAGATGATTTGGTAATTAATTTATTAGATGAAAACTAATCAATTAAATGTTGCAGCCCAACAATTCAACCAATCTTCATTTTTCTTGGGCATCTTCTTTGTGGTTTTCCTCACTTAATGTGTAACATAGAATAGAGATATTTTTTCAGTGTCACAAACTCAGTTGATTCAGGTTTACTCCACGAACAGAGGCAAAGAATACAGCCGAGGATATTTCCATAAATCTGCAACTATTTTGATAATTACTCAGTTGTTTAAACATTTTTAAGCAAAAAACAAAACAAAGAAATCTGGTTCCAGCTTTAAAAATGTATATATTTGTTGTTTTTTTTGTCTTCTGTGATCATAGGTGTGGAAAACAAGTGATTCTCATATATGTCAACATAGATGCAGGGATATTGTGATTTTTACTATTTTCTCACATTTTATAGACCAGATAATAATACATTTAGGGTTCTTTAGGGTGTCTGCAGGGTCCTTAAAACGTCTTAAAATGTCTTATATTTGTTTTTAAAATTTTGGATCTTTAAACTCATTAAATAGTTTTAATTTGTAATCCTTGAGATTAATTACCAAAAACACTTAACACTTTATCTATCCATCTTTTAATTTGTTGTTAAAATTAGCCAAACCCCTTTGCCTGAAAATCCACATTTCTGATGTTAAAAAAAACCTCAAACCACATTCCTACAAAAAACATATCTCATGTATACAACTCACCTGTATACTTACCTGTAATGCTTGAATAAAAAAAAGACCATTTGTGAAAAGATCAAAAGAAAACCAATACCTGTAGACACCTTATAAATTAGTCAAGAAGATACCCCAAAATAAAAATAATCGTTAGTTACAGCTCCATTAAAGAACCACTCGTTTTTTTACAAGCAGAATACACAGTTAACATCTCCAAGTACACACCATTAACAGCACAATAAACCTGTAATCAACAAAGCCTCCTAATGGTTTGCTCAATGATTTTCCTGCAGCTATTGATCCGATACACATTCGTCTTGTCTGTGAGCGAGGCTGAATCGTCACGTCTTGCCTGAGAAGCAGCGTCGTGAACATAGATTGATGTAACGAGACGGTCAGGAATGTTAAGTATCTTTGTTAAGCTGCTGCTGTAAATTATTTGCCCGTGAACGGCGTTTGCTCACTCATTGCTCCCTCCCATAATCGTGGAAGTTATCCGTGTGCAGTCATGGTTGACACGCCAAACAGAGTCAGTAGGTGGGACCAAGAGGCAGCATGTCAGAACCTTAATTGTTTTTTTTTTTTGTGGCTCCAGTACAGCAGGGAGAGAATCCAGTTTGACAACTTTTTTTGCGGGCAGGGTGTGTGTTGTCTGTGGGCTATTTGTGTGCGAGTCTGTGATCTGTTTGCAAATCTACCTGGCCCACTGGCTCTAATGACAGAAGCCACACCTGCCTCCCTCCCACTTTTGTCGAACATTATCCTGCTGTGAGTCATCAGAGTAGGAAGAAGGGGCAAACTGCTGTGAGTGGTGAAAACTTTCCTGGAAGTCTGGAATTAATTTTATTTTTTTGAAAACGCGTGGTAGAAGGAGGGAAAGTGAGTGTAACAGAGGCTGCCTTTGGTAAATAAAGCTCGCCTGACAGGACTGAGAGATCCGGCTGCGGTGAGTATGAGCCCGAGAGCATGCGTGGAGAGATGACACCGATCCTGGGAGGAAGCAAAGAGGAAAGAGTGAAACACTTAAGAGCCGAGTGCTGTCATTTCACCCTCTGCTGGCTGACGCTCGGACTAAACAATTAAAAGGGGCCCCTGGGAGGCTTCCCTGCAGGTCGGGGTTGCTACGGCGGCATAGTATTGTTAATGAATCTCCACAGAGAGAGAGCAGAGAGAGGAGAGCAAGCCGGAGCAGACGTGGGGGTGTGAGTTTTACCGAGCGGCATGATATGGTTTCACTCTGAGGAAAAGAAGGTCAGAGAGAGCAGAGCGGGCTGGAGCTCTTTACAGAGGACGCCGAGAGAAGAAATGTTTGCCTTTGTGTTGACAAACCTCCTGTGGTCGTGTGCAGGAATGTCTTTCTCTCTGCCGGATCAGGATGCGACTTCCACCTGCTTCCGAGGATGACACTTTTTCCATGACATGATGATTTTTCTCTCTCTCAATAATTACCTGGAACTTGTTCTACCTCCACCTGGCATCATGTGATTGAGACCAAGTGAATGTCGCTCTCTCCATCTGTTTACTCTTCCTGTGTGTGTAGCAAACACATAGAAACTGTTGCTTGGAGCTATCCACAACGTTGCTGGCTGCTTTCATCCCCCACTGGACTTCATGCTCATTTGCACAGCTCAGCCTGACAGATCATGGCAAGTGGAAATCTCCACTTTTGATGACTCCAGAGAAGCAGCTCCAACATAAGTTCTCCTTTTCGTCCGTCTATCTTTTACCATGGATTCCTACCGCTCGTACTGGAACTCAAGCATGCAGAGCACAGCATGGGTCGAGGGGGAGGACCAGGATGTGTACGAGGTGGAATCTCGTGTACCCCTTCCCCGACCTTTCCCAATATGCAGCACCTTGAACGAGAAGAATGCTGTGGTGGTGCAGACGCAAATCTCTCATGTCAATCACAGGACTAATGGTCACCTTCTTAAGGTTATCTCCAGAATCTCCCTGCCCACTCCTCCTTATACAGTAAGTTTACACCTGCTTAATGTGTTGGACAGTATCTACATTAGATGGAGAGAGCTGTGCTGTTGTTTGATATTTTATAGTCACAGCAGCCTGCTTTATGTGGTTCAGGTCTGCACACGCAGATGTGATGTAAGTTAAATGTCATTCCACGCAGAAGCACGGCTGAAAACAGTAGGTGAAAGATTATATGACTTGTGTGTGATAGGGTCACGTTACCACTTCCTGGTTCCCATAATGTTACAGTGAGACCTTTGCTCAGGGAGATATGGTAATCTGTGGAAACTGACTGTAGGGTGAATGTGTGGGACATTATTGCATTATGATGAATTCATAGCTCGCGCCACACGGAAAGAGATGCCTTTTGTCTCCTGACCAGAAGGTCATTATAAAAATGTGATATCCTTATCTCTCTGTTACATCTGCACATAATCTCATTTTGTTATTGACTTTTGTGCAGGTGGCCTATTTTTTTCAATGCCAGTGCACTTATGTTACAGTCACATTAGGCATAAAGACCACAAACTGTGCCCTCAAATCTATTGTGATAGTATATTCATAAAGTTGACCAAAACATTCTTTTCTTAGTAAGTTAAAAAAAAAACTTGCTTATCTTTACCTTTATGAAGTTGCCTTCTAGCTGCAAATGTTGTAAATTAATCAAACTGGTATTTAACTTAAATCTTCCTTATATATTTTAGGTACACTATGCAGGATTTTCCAACAAAAACAACACATAGTCTTATACAAAAGTAACACTTCTCCCCTCTTATGATCCAGTAGAAGTGTGTGGTGGTGTATTTACCTGCAGAGACTCTGCCCTCTGCCTGTACTTCCTTATTTTCTAATCATTTTGCTGTGTTTGGGACATTCCTGGGCACAGTGCACAGGTGAGGTTGGGACTTTATTAAAAGGTAGTGACCAGACACCTGACTGTAAGAAGGACATAACCATGCGAAAGCTTCAAAGATCCCGGACATAGCAATAAAAAAGAAAATTGAAAAATTCATGCCAAGTATACTTTTAGTAAACTAAATCTGTTCTCCAAATGTACTGGAAGAAATAATTGAAATAAATATTTGGACAATAGAAAGGATACTTCCTAGATTTAATACATATTTTAAGATGTATATGTTTACAGTAATGTATAAAATAATCAAATTTACATGAGAACAATGATTGTGGTCCCCTGTTATGCATTACATTTGCATTATATGAAGAGTTTCAGTAACTAGTTTTGTTATATTTGAATTAAAACTTGCTCTGTACCAATAATACCGACAATATAAATATGCAGTGCCGTAATACAATCAATTACATAAAGATGTGATTTAGCTAGAAACAATTAATTATAATAGATGGAATTAAATTACAAATGTGGGGCGAACAAAAATTTCTTGATCCTTCACTTCCCATAATGCAGCTTGCTTGTGTCTTCCATTAGATCCTTGCTGCCTCCTTAATGGACACTTCTTTTTTTACCCTACAATTTGTATTATAAGTGCTCTGTTAAAAATATAAAGCTTTGATCCAAATCTGAGATGACATCATCAGTCACGGAAAACATGAAACAGCTGTGTTTACCAGCTGAGTATCTCCTCATGACGAGTAAACTGATCATCATGTGTGAAATCAGCAGAGTGCCCCTTGATGGCAAACAAATCATTTTCATTATTTATTATTCAAGGCTTATTTAATACAAGTCTCCCTTCCTAAACTCTTCTTCTTGTGTGACACCATCTCTGTCCTGTTCCTCTCAGCTCGAACACGCTCGGATGACCCAGACTGAGCTGATGCGGGAGTCCTTCCGTCACAACCAGGAGATGAGCGAGCTTGTGCAGAAGCAGGAGGAGCTGCAGGAGAGGCTGTCCGAGGAGGCTCAGGCACGCAAGCAGCTGGCTCTGGAGCTTCACCACGCTGAGGGTGAGTTTTCTCCAGATAATGTGATCATTTTAGAAACTACGATCAGCATGGAGCAAATGAATGTGTTACTCTGACATGTGTTGATCAATTTTTATATGGGCTAGGAAGTTTGCGTAGTAGGATAAGGTATTGCTACTTGATACCTTTAAGGCATTGACCAAAATAACTAGTATAAGTAGTATTAATACTTCTCCAGTAAAAATGATATATATTTAGGTATCTAGATCTAGAAAAAAATATTATTAATATTTGTATGGGTCGTTATTTTTCCTTTTTTTCCTTTTTTAAAAACAATTTTTTTTTTCAACAAACAAGTGTCCAAACCATAACATTAAGAGACTGGTCCATAAAAGCAAAATAAATAAATAAATAAAATAAACATGCATTGACAAAGGGCACTGCACATACGTAAGAGACACAATATGGCAAAGTTAAATGATAGTTATTGTGTGCATCAATCTGATTCACATCCATTGTCCTCAATTTAGACATTTGTATACAATTTTAATCTGTGTAAGTCCAAATTATATTTAAGTCTAGGAGATTCCAGCCGTTTCTTCCATTTCTGCAGAAAAAGATAAGTTTTCCCACATATAATAACAACATAGTGTTCCATTTTTTCCCCAGTCTCTCCACCTTTTTTGTATGGTTTTTACTTGCAGCCATTCACTGCAAGTGTATTTAGTTTTAATGTGATGTGTGATCGGCCCAATACTGCAGCAGCTGCAACCTAAACAGTCTGTGGTGTGGTGAAGTGGAGCGTTGTATATTTGACAGAGTTGGCAGGTCAGCAAGCCAAGATGCCACCAAAAAAAAGAAAAGAAATACTCTGTCTTGGTATCAGGATCACTTTAAGGGTGCTGGTATTGTCATTTTTTAAACGATATTCAGCTCTACTGTGCAGTACTGTGATCCTCTGTTTTCAGCCTCCTACAGGAAGAAATGTAGTCCTCTCTATTTCTCTAATTGATGTTGTGAGAATGTGTGTCTGTATGTCAGAATGATTACAGAAAACAGAGCATAAGGAGGAGCTGGAGTGAAAACGCATGTGTGCATCTGTTTGGGGTGGGGGGGGATACAGGGAGTGATGGGATCAGCTGTTTGTTAGGGAGAGTGTGAGACCATCTGCGGCGAGAAATCGACAGTTTTTGTTCGTCAGACTCTGATTTGTGTTTGACAACTAAATTATGAGGGTTTGTGTCCGGAGTTAAGGTATTTATGTGAGAACAAAGTAAAATCTTTAAGCCTGATTCAACAGGGAGTCAGTGACCAATATTTTAAGGGTTTTATGAGATGTTGTTGGAGGGGGCAGCTGACTCGATGTCCCCTCCATGTCAGAGACAGCTGGTCCATGAGGGTCAACTGCACATCCACTCTCTTACTCACCAGTCGACTGCACTGATTTTAGGTCCCTCACACAATTTGGCAAAAGTGCAACAGTCATTTCTTTGCTTCTGGTTTTGTGTGCACACTGACCGATGGTGAGTTTATAGCTTCTTCTAATCTCATGTGTCATCTTCAATAGTATCCTGTTATAATGTTTGTTTTCTGTAATCCTACCGAGGTGCTGAAGAATAGCAAATATTTGCTGTCCTAAACTCCTCTATAGTTTTACAGGCAAGATAGATCATGTGGCAAGCTGTACAAAATAAAAGGAACAATTGGGGGAGGCACAATTATTTTCATTGTCTAGTAATCTGCTGATTGTTTTTTGGCTTAATAATACAGTCTATAAATAAATGTGAATGTCTTGCCTGTTTTTGCCTGAGCAACAGTCTATAACATTTAATTTTGTAAATGCTGACATTTTAGAAACTGCAACTAAATAATATTTAACATGTTTGCTTAAAAAATATCATTGAGTTATCAAAACAGTTGCTGATTAATTTTCTGCTGGCTGACGATTCAGTTAGTTGACTAATCGTTGCTGCTCTAATAGAGACCAAATGCTTCACCTTAGGGTTTTAGCTGTTAATAATTACCCTGTGTCATGGTATACCATGGTATGTAAATTCACAGTTATCATTACATAAATGCATCATTAGCTACATTTGCATCTACAATATCAGGAAAAGAATGCAACCGGACATTTATTTTACTTATTTTCAAAAATAAGACTTTTTACACATACTTATATTTTTAAAATATTGTTTTAAAAAAATTGTCAATATGTGTGCGCTGTTTCTATCGTCAGTTTCGCATTGTGTCCACTCTGCCTGATTTTCATGGAAAGTTGACACTAATGCATACTGATGCTAACATACCTGTTTTACTGGGCTTGTAAGAGCAGGAACAGAGATAAGTAAACCAAACTACGATGTTCAGGGTTCTCACAGTCATGGAAAACCTGGAAAAGTCATGGAACTAGTAAAAATACTTGATTGAGTAAGTCATGGAATTTTCTTGTGTGTAATTAAATTGTTACAGTAATTTTCTGTGGATAAACTTCCACTAAATGTAAAATAACAGCAAATTTAATTGCTGTAGCTGTTGGTCTAAGGTCGGCCAGATTTGTGTCGATGCGTGATGTTTGGTTTAGTCCTCATTTTCTTCATGTGCTCTGTCTCTCCTTCCATGTGTGACAGCTAGCTGAAATCATGTTTGAAAAGAGTTTGTGTTTTTTATTAAAAAAATGCAGGACAAGTGGGAAAAGAAAAAAAACTTTATGGCCTTAAAAAAAACATTTAAAAGTTGTGAAATGTTATCCATGAAAATATGTGAGAACCCTGCATGTTGGACAATATCAAGAAGACATGTTGGTTTAGGACAGTCTCAACAACAGCGTCTTTCTTGTCTGAAGCGCCGCAAATGTTTTTATTACTTTTCATTGGTTCTGGCACACTGCTTAACATTAGCTTGACAACAGCTTTGGTCCAACTCAGGGCGCTGATTAGTCATTTTTTATTTAACCAATAAACTGTTTTATGTCCCAATGCCACACAAATCGGTTAACTCGATCTCTGTTGAGTGGGCAGATTCAGAGGTCTGGACCCAGGCAATCACTGTAAATGATACTAATAATAACAGTAATAAAAGTCTAATACTGTTTGCTGTGATAATGTGAAATTGTGATATTTTCTGAGACAGTTATCGCACTTGTGAGGTCGACTAAACTTCAAACAATCAACCTGTCTCTTCATGTTAAAGAGTTGGAGAGCAGCTGCTCCTGTCTGGTCGTGCGTCTTCTTCATTAACTTTTAAGGAGTGCTTTAAATCTGCTGAGTCTCCTCAACATCTACGTGCGCAAATGCCAATGAAATGATGATTCTCCTATTGTGTCGACGATCCACGCAGGTAAAAGCTCAGGGCGGGGCCTTTTTTCAAACTGGTTTTGAATGAACCCAAAAGACAGGCTCAACCTGGAGAAAAGATCCTCTTCCCTGATGACGGGGCGTATTATATGCCAGTGAAAAAGATGAAAAGCTGTCTTTTGTCATGTTTTAACAAGTGCTGATAAGCTAAGTTGGATAATATGAAGATGTGGAGTTGTTGTGCTGCAGAGTAAATTGATTATAGACTCTGTGGAGAGCTCTGAGAGTGTTTTTTGGTCGTTAATCATGTGCATCTGATGGCTGTGTATCGTGGAGGGATCCCTCCTTAGGCAAACTTTACACACAGCTCTGGTTCCTGCTTGGATGTCTGAAATAACACCTGACAACACAGGTGATATTTACCTGCTGCCTCTCTCTTGGTTTTAGATAACACGCACAGACCGCTTTGTGAGCTATCAAGCTAGAAAATATACAAATTTTACCTTCAGAACTGGTCTCGTTCCTCACCAAAGGTGCAGTTTAAGGGAAAGATGAAATGTTTTTTCATTAGTTTGTGTGTTTGTACCCCTATTTCCTGTGAGTACGAGCTGAATACCATCCTGGTGCTTAATGCTTGCTGACCTGTGATAGAGCAGTACAGTAATGATGGAGCATTTCATTGTGTTTACAGCTCAGTCTTGTTCTTCATGTCAAGCAAACTGGGTCAGACATGCTCACTTGTGTTCATCTCTGCATTTGTATGCAAGTTTGTGTGGCTTTATGTACGTGTGTTGTGTGGTTTCTGTTATGTTGTGGGTAACCTTGGATTTTGTATCCCACTGTTAAGTGCTCGTTGATCTGGATGGCTGCCGTGTGTGTGTGTGTGTGTGTGTGTGTGTGTGTGTGTGTGTGTGTGTGTGTGTGTGTGTGTGTGTGTGTGTGTGTGTGTGTGTGTGTGTGTGTGTGTGTGTGTGTGTGTGTGTGTGTGTGTGTGTGTGTGTGTGTGTGTTTGAGAGAGAGCGATTGAAGCTAGACTTAAAGTTCAAAATAATTCCTCCTAGTTGTTCTGGGAAGTGACTGCAAGAATTAAAGGATAAGTAAGTTGCAATAACTTGATGAAACAGGAATTCTGAGTTTCTGAGCGTCCTTTCTGATTGTCCCCCTCTTGTTTTTGTGCACTTTTAGGTCTGATTGATGGCTACACGGATGAACGGGCTGCGTTGGAGGAGCAGTTGCGTCAGAAGGAGGAGCTCCAGCTGAGCCTCGAGCAAGAGCTGCAGGTGAGGCATTCCAGCTGCAGAGACCAGGAAGAATTATTCATCTATTTTTATGTGTGATGACATGTGACTTGACAGCGTTTAAAGGTAGATTTTTTTTTTGTTGCCTCTGGTGCAGGACAGTATTGACTCACATGTAGGCACGGTTAATTGAGGTTGAATTACTAAAGGGATAGTTCGGATTTTTAAAGGCTGTAGGTGCAGTAGATAAATGGACTATGGGAGACTACCTCATTCAATACCACTGCAAAAAATCCCTAACTGTCCGTTTAAAATATCGGTCAGAGGAACCATAACATTCGAACATGTAAAATAAGATGTGACACATTAGGTAGTCTTCATATTGATACATCAGCATGTATATCTCTCTATGGAACACATAATGATGCCAGGTGATACAAAAAATTTAATGATAGTGTTTTTTTGTCATAAGATAGATTAAGTCATTTAATTTAAAGATTTTTTTTTTTTAAACTGTCAAGGTAGATTTCTTTTAAAGTATGGTGTTGCTTAGATTTTGAATCAAATCTTTTACAGTATAAAATTAAGAAAAATACATTTTTAGACCATTTATGTGGAGAGTTAGAGTTAAACTGTACAAGGTAGGCCCCTAAAATAAGAACTCGAAATAGCCTCCAGAAGGTCTTGTTACATTATAAACCTTGCTATAGGTTTCTTTAGGGGCCTTTTTAAGTATTGCAACACCGTTGAGGATGTGTTGTGTGAGTGTAAACAGCCAAAAATGGATATGTTACCTTAAGGTAACACAGGACCGAGGGGTGTATTATTTTCAAACCACAGCAATGAAAAGATGACTCTAGTGTTTTTCTGTTTTTCTTATTGTCAAGCAGTCCTGTTAAAAGGCTCAAACCAAAACAAGGTTTATCACATCAACTCATATTTAACACGCATATATCAGAGTTTTCTGCCAGTCTGTAACTGATTGTCTTTTCTCTGTGCAGGTGACGAGTAGCCGACTGCACGAGTTGGAGCAGGAGCGTCTTCAGATGCAGGAGGAACGAGAGCTGCTGTCACGCCAACAAGACGCCATGAGGGAGGACGCCGGACCCCGCGAGCTTCGTATGTATCCCAGAATTCCCTCAATAAAAATACGTAGAGATTCTTTTAAATAGCCCTCTGAAATAAAATGATCATCCTTACAGTTAACAGAAAAAAATATGGAAATTAATTTGTTCAACATAACATTACATAAAACCATATAGCAGTGTAGATCAAAGTTGGTTGTATTTAAAGAAAATGAGTTACCTAAATAAAAACGTAAATTGTTCCCTGAATTGCACCTTACACTTTGATTAAGCGTGAAACATTAACCCACAGTGTGTGTGAGCTGCGTGTCATACAGCAGCTGTTATCATTGTTTTTAGCTCCTTTATCAAAGTCATTTATATTGACTGTATACAATACCAAGATCTGCATCTCTTCTGGTTTCTGAGAGAAGTCATAAAAGTATCGAGTATGAGGACGGCCATGCTTGCACTGAGTTTTTTTAATCCTGTTATCTTGAGATGCTTGATTTCTTGTGATAACAGGTTAATTTATGTACAATCTCGACAAACAAAAGGTGAATTTTTTGAGGTAAGAAGATAATTTATCATAAGAAAAGGGCTTTTGTTTTCTTAAAATCATGGGACAGTTACGGAGAACTTGAAAATTTGTTCAATTGATCGCTGCTATGACCAAATTTTATCTCTAACAAAGCAACATATTGCAATGTCTGCCTGTGTTAGAACTTGATTTAAGAACTGTTGGATGCATTAATCAATAACAGGTTCTCCTTAATCCAATAAGGAGTACCTGAGAGATCTTTTTAAGTTGCTGTGAGCTGTAAATTCACCACTTCTGTGCAGAACGTGAAAGATAACCTTATCTTTGAGTCTTAAGCGTTTCCTCCTCTGGGCAGATGTCTGCGTGTCCACAGCTGCCTGTACCAAACACAACTGCGAGGAGCGCTCACTTGGCAGCTAAACCTGGGGACTGACATGTCACCTGAAGTAGACAATAAAAAAATGTTTGAGGCACGCTGACTAAATTTAGCTTCAACTTTATCATCTCGAAGAAAATTTGATGTGTAGCGGATATTAAGACACAAAAAATACATAAAGGACACAGAAATAGATACAGAAATTCCCCAGCTCGAGTGAAAAAGTTACTCCTACCACACTGAACTAGAAACTGAAATAGTATGAAAACTGACCTTTAAATAAATGCATCATTAAGTCAAGTAAAGTTAGGTGACTGATGATTCAAATCTTGAACTTTTATGGGAGGGCTACTGTGAGGTAACGACATTATTACCTTGTGATTCAAGATAGGGACATTGAAAAAGAAAGTGAAAAAAGAAAAAAAATGCAAGAATGGTCATTTTCAGCTTCCAAGAAGAAGTGCTCCGGAAACATGAATCTTTATAACTGTACCTGCTAATTTTGCATTATAACCCCTTTATTATGAAAAAGGTTTGCCATGAGAACATTCTCTGATAAAATGGTGAGTATTTTGTTTCTCAGGGTAAAAACCAAAAGGGTTATTTCAGAAACTTTTTTCCTTTCACGACATCTTTTCTACAGCTTTAACCTTCTGCTGTGAAACACACAGTGCCGTTCTACCTTCACCCTTTTCTCCTCTTTATCTGAGAATTTTCCTGTTCATGACAAAAACAAGAGCATGTTACATTCCTGTGCTTTCTTATTCTCCTGTAGGCCTAGTTGAAGCTGCAATGGTTGCAGCACCTGAAGCAGGTGTGTCCACTTTGAGCATGGCTCAGTCATGTATCTACTATATGTTCTCTATAATTGTCTCACTGCAGTCGAGTGACAGTTGATTTCTTTAACCCTAATCCAGCAACTCACCAACAAAGCTTGGAGCTTGCTTGCTATGAGCTCACAAACTCACTCAATCACTAACCTTTGCTTCAGCTTTTCATTTTGATTAATTTGTGTCCCGGTTCGTCATTTTTAATGTCTTGGAGTCAGTGTTAGCACTCATTTTAGCATGATGAAATGAAAGTAATCTTAAGACACTTATATGCAGTCATTATTTCCTAACTGTCAATCATCTACACTCTAAATCAAGGCATCTTTTTTAAATATATTATGTATGTTTTTAGAGGCGCAGATGCTGATCTTACAGTGTTTCTCGGAGTGAGATGATTGGCCGTTCGGGAAGTCCCTCTCCCCTGCCTGCTTATTGGGCATGGATATGGCAATGTCTGGGCTGTCCACGTGTTTGTTCTGTCATTTGCACTCTCTCACCTTGTTACTTTTGCACTAATCCTGTGGGGTCTGATCCTGGGTGAACCGGTGTGGGTTGTTCACTGGTGGCAGCGGACGGGCAAAGAGGCTTCGTGATGGTGCATCATGTTCAGTAACGGGGCGTTACTGTATGTTGGGGAGTTGACTGAGATGTTGTAAGAGTCTGAAGTCAGCTTTGTATTCAGATGAAGCTGTAAAAGTGACAACAGCTTGTAAAATTGCAACATTTCAGAGAAGAAGTTTGATTTTTACTTTTTTAACAACATGGCAAAAAGCATTTAAATCTCATCATGTGGCTTGTAGACTTCAGACTCTTCCGTAGCTTCATCTCAGCATCCTGTTCGTCACAGAAATCAAACCTGAATGAATTATTAATTAAAGTTAGCCACCCTCTAGCTGACAGGCAGCTTGACCTCCGCCCTCCGCTGTATTCTGTAGACCTGCTGGAGGAGACGGAGAAGCTGATGAAGGAGAAGGTGGAGGTCCAGCGTCAGGCCGAGAAGGAGAATGCTGACCTCTTGAAGCAGGTGAAGCTGCTGGAGGTGGAGCTGGAGGAGCAGGTCAACAGGGTGGAGGAGCTGGAGCACGCTCAGACCACAGAGAGCAGAGACCTCCGACAGCAGGTCCAAGCGCTGGAGAAACAGCTAGAGAAGAACAAGAGGTTCCTCGATGTAAGTAGGAGAATGGCTGCCAGAGTCGTGCAGTTTGTCTGAGGAGGCGTTAAAAACTATTATAGCCCACAAATGACCGTTTGTTTATCAGTTTTTCACCCTGTCACGTTAGGTTTGTGAACAAAACTTTATTTTTGGGTTCTCCGTCCACTGTGGAGACATGCCAGAGAAACTTCTTGATGAAGTAAAAGGGGTCCATGTTTGCTAACAGCAAAACTAAATCAAAACATCAGTTCACAATCACGCAACTTGTGCAGTATAATCCAAGTCTCATTTATCCAGCTGTCTGCTCGGCATTTCACAGGCGGCCCCTCCTGACAGGGAACTGAGGATGAAAATGCCAGACTTTATTCACAAAAACAGTCATTTTACCTTGCTGAACACTTGAGCTTTTGGTTTGTTGCTGCCTTCATAATATAGTTTGACTGTGTGACCTTGATGTTTAAAGGATTAGTTTGGATTGCCCAAAGTCGCACAATGACACAAACTAACTGATGGAGGCAACATTAGACCAAAGTTCCCATGTTTAGGTTTAGGTATCAGAAAGGGCTGTCTGTGAAATACTGAGCATACGCCTGAATAAATGAGACTTGGATAATACTCTACGTGTTGTGTGAGAAATCATAAATAATAAATCATAAATTAAATTTTTAAACTAGCTATCATTTAAGAGGATGAAACAAGTAGTTGAGCGACAGAAGATCATCTTAAGTTTTTTTAATTAATTAATTAATTGTTTCCAGCTCTTAAATGTGAATATTTGCTGCTTTTCACTGACATTTATGACAGTAATATAAATATTTCAGAGTTTAAGACTGTTCGTCAGACAAAAAAGGGCAATTTAAAGATATCACCTTAGGCTGTGTCCTTTTAATTACATATAACATTTTCAGCATTTTACATATTGAATCAAGAATCTGCAGATTAATCGATAATGAGCTGGTTGCAGCCCTGAAAAATATCTTTCCTTTTTTGAGTAACCTGTTGCAAATTTTCCTTTTTTGATTCACACTCAGCTTATTTCCAGTAATGCCTGTCTCTTGTAACTGGATATATGCAGGCAGCACCTTTATGGTAGAGTTTAGTTAGTTGAGTTTGCATCTTTGCAAGTGTAATCAGACTTTAATTTGAATGTTGGTTCATAAAGTCTCACTGTTATGATGATAGATAAGAAAACAGCTAAAGGCTTCATGCTCCAGCCAATCAACCTTTCCAAAAGCCACCTGATGATTTCATAACCTCTTGGGGGTGGATGTACGTCACATTGGGCTCATGGTCCAGTGAGTTTGTTCCCATCATCATAATTGGGCCACTTGGCCCGGAGTTGGCACGTAATTGTGTAGATGTGAATCTGAATGCAGATTCCTTCTATTGTTCTGTTGATGTTGGTTACGCACAAATATGAAATAAGCACAATAGTAAACATGTAATTTTCTAATTAGATTATTAGGCTAATCCTCTTCCTCATAGAGATAGACAGTGTTTTTTTTTTGTAGTGTGCAGTGAAATCCAGATTTAATTTGTGTTTGTTTTATGACAGCACGGGTTAATGAGATTATTTTTATTTTCTCTGATCATCTAAATCAGAGGTTTTAGCTGAAGAAAATCATTGTTCTTTCACAAGCGGAGACTCATAGGACTTTTAGCTTCTGTTATAAACATTGTGGATAAAAGCTGTTGTAACCTGTGTGTATCATTCCTTCTGTGTATTTACATTTGTGTGATTTTTGCCGAATCCTTTTTTACTGATGTAAACAAAGAAACAATGGCCCCGCGTGTCAGTGCTCACCTCATCAGATGGTCCCCCAAAAGAGTAAAAAATGCAGCATCAAAAACACTTTTGCAGACTCAAGTGTAGCTACAGGTATTAAAAACCTGTGCTATGTACTATGTACCTATACCTGTACTATGCAAATTTTGCATATGTGCCCCTAAAGATGCATTATGTCTAATCTTAAATAAATTGTGTCTAATCTTACAAGATAAACTGAAGTAAGGGAGGAAAACTCAGCACACTTACTCCCAAAGCTTCTGATTTTTTTGAAAAATTGACACGGAAACCAGTTTCTTAACTTGTTAATTTTCCTTTGCAGATTAGGCAAGCCTGTATTGTAAATATGATTTCACATTTTCATATTCCCGTCTTTATTTTGGTGTCCAGGAACAAGCTGTGGACCGAGAGCACGAGAGAGATTTCTTCCAGCAGGAGATTCAGAAACTGGAGCAGCAGCTGAAGAATCCGCAGAAGCTGCAGACGGGCTCAGAGCAAAGAAACCAAGAGGTAACAAGAGAAAGCTCTGTTTTCTGCCAGAGGACCAGGCATTTATGGAGATGCTTATTTTTGTGAACATTACACTGTTGTTTAGCACTGCGCTAAGAGTCACACAGCAGAACAATAGAGCTGGTAAAATTACCTGCACCGCCTCGAAAATGATACAGTGGGAGTGTTACACAGACGAAAGAGTTAGAGTGGGATTTATTTTTGTTCTTGTGATCCTTTGTAAGTTGTGTAATAGTAGGTTTTATATGCTCGATCATCAAATTCAGAGCACAGTGGGTGTGATAAGATTTGCTAAAGTTAACGCACTGGTGCGTCTGTTGCTCGGATACAAAATGAGACTATCGGCGTGTTTTAATACCCATACTATCAGACTAGTTTGCCAGAAAAAGAGTATTAGTGTGTCCCAATACATATAGTACATATTTCAAATGCAGTGTGCCAAAAATACTAGGATGCACTACTACATCTGGTTGCATTTTGCTGTATGACAGCCTGCATGCTCTTCTGGCTGTTCTGACCCACGATCCTCTGCACAGTGCATGTCACATAACATATGACATGGGCAAAATGTAAATGTAGAACATGATTAAAAACTATTACTTCCTCTACATGCTTTGGCACCCTTTGTGTCTAAGTTTTTTTCATCACAGCTTTGTCTGTCAAAGTAATAGTTTTTAATCACGCTCTATGTTAAGAACTTGCCAATGTAATGAAGGTATTTTACTTTGTTTTCCAAAGACGGATGTGTTTGACAGTAGAAGAGAAAAAGTCTTTTTAAGTCCTAACCAAATAAGAGAATGACATTTCTTTTTGTGTATCAGTCTCATCTGCGGCAGCAGTAACTTTCATGTTGTTTATTTGCTTTCTCTGTGGTGTTTTAATATTTGGCTTCTCAAGGATTTCCACTTTGACTGTCATATTTCATCAGCCCATAATCAAGCCTTCAGTTCACTCCAGGCAAGGAGAAACATAATTTTGATCAGCACTGTTGTTATTATATTAAAGCGCTAATTATGTCCTCAAACCAATCAACTGAATTTTGCACAGGACAAAATAATTTGCCAGTTACGCTTTACAGCCCGTTTACTGTGAAGACTTAAACTTGTTTTTAATAAATTCAACTCATTTGCCTTTGATGATATAAAAGAACAAAGTTGCCCTCAGAAAATAATCTGCACTGAGTTATGGGCCCTGGGTGCATTTCACTTGCCCAAACTGAAACATCATTTGACAAGATAAATCAGTTATTCCATCTGCGGGACGATGAGTTTAATACTCAGTGCTATCAAAATGTTGCCTGTAACTCAAGTATCCTTAATTTGCCTTTGCTGCTTTTTAGTCTTTGAAAGATTTGTTTTTTTGTTCCCTCTTAACCCTCTGGTATCATTATGGACTTTTTGTCCAAAATGGTCATTTTTCCACTTTTGTTTTGGCAATCATTTTGGCTGTGTTACTGCATGCAGCATGATTTTTTGTAAGGTTTTTTCTCGATAAATTTTGGAGCTCCAATTTCAATGGGTCTATAATACACTGTGTACAAATGTACTGAAACATAAGGCCATGAAGCTCAAAAAATGTCCACTTCCAAAAACTTTTTGTTATTTGTTATTTTAAAAAAAGTGGTTTTAAGGGGGAATAAATTGGACATTTTTGTCATTGAATGGCCTATTAGGGTAGTAAATTTTAAATCTGACTCTGCACAAAAAATAATAATGCGTCAACATTAATGTTGTTGCTGATCTGAGACATTAGTCTGAGACTATGACAAAAAAAATCCTTCAGCTCCCCATTGTTTATTATTATTATTATATATTTATTTTGATTTTAAAAAATGGCATTTAAAAGTTTAAAATCCTGAAAATAATCAAATATTTGGTAGTTTTGAGAAAATATTAATCTGTAAAATTTGTCTAGTAGTTTTTGAAAGTGGACATTGTTGTCCTTAATGACCTTAAAAGGTCCTAAATTTTAAATCTGACACGACACAAAAACTATTAATGTATCAAAATCAATGTTGTTGCTAATCTTTGACAGATCGAAGATTGAAAAAATTCATTTATTATATTGAAAATAATATTTTTTTTTTTTAGATATGTTGTAGCTTTGATCAGGACTGAAGTTGATTTAAAGACCAAAAAAGTGGGGAAAAACATGCACTTAAAATAGTTTTATGAAAGTGGACATTTTTGTCCTTAATGGCCTGGTAGTACATTAAAGTGATACCAGAGGGTTTAATTAGATAAAGACTTGAATTATATCATTTATGATTGCTTTGATGTATGGGATATTGTAGTTACAGTAGCTGTTAGTTGAGTTTATAACATTAATTCATACATCAGTCCCATTTCTGCTTCTGACTCACAGGCTGACACCCCAAAGATAACGTCTTCCATTTCTATATTTTCCAGAGACTCCTGCCACGTTTTATCACTAAGTGCTTTCTCTTCCCCCTCTTGCCCTTGAACTGTCCATCCTCTGATCCCTTATGCCTTTGCCTTCTCTCTCCCGTGGCTATTACAGGTGGACGGAGTAACTTTTAAGGTATTGCTTCTAGATACACGTAGAATCAAGTCTCCCCCAGAGAGCATTTAGTGCATTTTAGTAATCCCGCCCGACCCTGTAGCAGTTAATGGCCTGTCCGTCTCTCTCATCCTTTTCCTCTCTCCAGTTTGATCCCCGTGTGCTGTTTGTCTTCAATTGAAAGCGACTTCAAAACACTGTGTCCTCTTGTCTCTCCCTTTCATGCCACAGAGTAAAAATCAGCAGCAAAGTAAACAAAATTAAGGGAAAATAGGGCGTTCACAAGTTCGGTGTAGAGCAAACATCATGGAAGTATCCTCTCTAATGAGGATTGTCTTTAAATACAGTAATACCAAACTCAGTAATACCAAGCTAACTTTAGGCTCTAAACAAACTACACTGTGACTGTATGACCTCATGTCACCATAACAACGCGGCTGTAAAGCTGTGTTCGGCTAGATGACGTCCTGTAGTCTCATTTAGCCACTTGTTAGAAAATGCTTTTATTTATTTTCCTTTTTTTTTTTAAAAAAAAAATGCAGTATATACTGATGTATTTTGTTTCATAGAACAAAACATGAAAGTTTCTTCAGTGTGTTAACCACAGACCTTATTTCAAGCATCTAACAAAACAAAAAAAACAATTTAAAAAGCCCATTGCCTTTGAGACGAGGGAACCAGAGGTGCTGAAATGTGAACTCATTTCCAGTTTTTTGGGCTCATTCCTGAAACACTCTTTAGGGATGCAACTAATAATTATTTTTTAATTGTCAGTTAATCTGTCAATTATTTTCTGGATTAATTGATTCATTTTTTGGTTCATAAAATGTCTGAAAAAAAGTAATGCCAGTCAGTGGTTCACAAAGATGACGTCCTCAGATATCTTGTTTTGTCCACAACCCAAAATTATTCAGTCATGGGGACATAAAAGAAACAGAAAATATGCATATTTAAGAAGCTTAAATGAGAGAATTTGGACTTTATTCGTTGCAGATTAATTTAATAGTTGGCGACTAATCGCTTAATTTTGCAGCTCTTAAGAACAAATAAGCATTTCTCTAGCCAAGTTTTTTCTGAATGTAAAGTAAAACATTGGATAAAGTAATGCACAAGAGTTGAATGAAATTCCATCCATAAATGAACCATAAGGGACGCTCTGGTACAGTAAAGCCTAAAGAAATATAAATAAACCATTCAGCACTGATGTACTCTGATGAAGAGTCCATCCTCCTCTCTAGTCACGTTAATATTTAATGAAGAGCTGCCAGTGAGGGGGTGTATTTCATCTGCCTTACTACAGTCTTTTTTTAAAAAAAACATCAGATTTTATGTCATAACATTCTTTAAAATACATTTCTGAAACAACAGGATGCATAAAAGTCAGTCAGTCTTTTATAAAGCATCTTTTATTGTTTAATCAAGCAGGCGGGGGGGGGGGATTTATCATCATCCAGTTCTGAGATAATCCTGAACAAATCCTCCTCCTGTCGCCCCTTCTTCTCCCCTTCATTGATCTGCTGATGTTTTCCCGTCTCACAGATGGATCAGTTACCTGCCAGCGGTCCTCCTGGTTAACGTACTGCTCCGTGGTTTGTGTCACCCTGAATGAAATCTCTCTCTCCCCTCTGTCCCTGCACCTCTTCTTTTCACTCTCGGCCCCCTCCTTTCTCAGGTGGATCAGCTGACCTCACAGCTAGCTGTACATGTACCAGCTATGCTGTAGCGAGTGGTGTCTGAAAGCGATTCTCATTAAATGATTCCCCCCCCCCTTCTCTCTCACTCTCTCTCCCGCTCCCTTCGTTTCTCTCTCTCTCACTACCAGGTGGACCAGCTGACCTCCCAGCTGAAGGAGAAGGCGGATTGGTGCAGTGAGCTGCTGCTCAGCTCAGAGCAGCTGCGTCGTGAGTTGGGAGAGCGCGACGAAGAGATTGACAAGCTGGAGAGCCGCATCCGCGAGCTGGAGCAGGCCCTGCTGGCCAGCGCTGAGTCCCTGGAGAAGGTTAGCAAGGGGAGAGGGAGAGGGGGGGAGAGGGAGATGAAGGATGTGCAGGAGACTGAGTCAGAGATAGCAAGAGAGAGAAACAATAGCTGTGTGGAATGGCAGAGGGTGTGTGTGTGTGTGTGTGTGTGTGTGTGTGTGTGTGAGAGAGAGAGAGAGAGAGAGGCTGTAGATGAGGTGACAGCTAAAGGAGCAATGCATGGAGAGGGAGAACAATGTGTGGGTGGGTCTACTTCAGCCGCCACGGCAGTTTGTTGTTGGTGATGGCTAGCAACTGTCAAGATTGCCCCCCAGTGTTCGTGGAGGGCTGTTGTGAGTGAACAAAAAGAGCAGCTTTGGAAATGCTCACATATCTGCTGTGCCGCTGCTCAGCTGATGAACGGCTCAGAGTTCGAGCTGCACGATGCAATACGGACAATGTACATTTTACAGTTTGCATCCTTTTTTGATCTCAAGAGTTCGCTCCTTCGTGCCTCTCTGCAAAGGTTGTAAATAACTGCTGTGATAAATAGTTTCTTTTGTGTGTGTCGCAGGTTGAACAAAAGAAGCAGCATGCATCCATCACAGAGGCAAGACACTCCACACTGGAGGCTCAGTTACAGACGGAGAGAGAAGCTCTGGAGAGGAAAGAGAAGGAGGTAGTGTGCTGCTCAGTTCAAGCTTTGGGGTTTTTCAAAGCAGAGAATTATTTGAATGGATATTTAAATCTGACAAGATCTTACTGGGACTGAAATGTCTATTTGAATGAGTTTGTGGTTTAGAATCAGTGTGCAGGTGTTACAGCGCGGCATGGTAATTGATAAGATTTTACTGGTACCAGTATGGGCTCTGCTTATTGGTCCAATTCTTAATCGATTCTTGATCTATTTTCTGTGAACAATAAGTGGGTTTGTACAGGTTTTCAGTGTTAACCCAATTGCTTTAAGTCTGAATCCAAACAGTGTAGAAACAGAAATAAGGCATGCAGGCGGCAATCTATCTGTTATCATCTAAAATGTATGAAATGAGGGAATATTTGTGCAGCATTTGTTTTTATTTAGGTTTTATTATTCAGATCTGGTAAGCCTGCCTGCATGGCACTAAAGTTATTAAAACAGGATATTTACGCTCGGTAATGGACGTGCGGCTTGGTTTAGAGGCAGTGGCACTTCTGTGTAGAGTTTCAAATACATGGTATTCCTGAAATTTAAGCCCATTTTGCATAGAAAGAGATTTAAGCATATTGATAGTGTTTCCACCTTCTTGAAAGTGTCATTTTACAAACATGAAAACAGCCTTGTTATCTTTCTTCAGTAAATGAAGTCATGCTTTGGACCACTTTTTATCGTCTATCCATGACTCCTTGTCGTTGCAAGTTTAACCTTATGAGACCTGAAGCAGCGCAGAGAATGCATGAGTTAGACGTCACTGCTAGAATAACATGTCGGCATCAATAAAAAGCAATCGATCAACTCAGAGGCATGCAATTCCAATAGTGCAGACAATGTGGAACCACTTCTCGATTTCCGTCAGTTGTTAAAGCCATGTTTTTCTTCTTGTGATTCTCTTTCTATTACTTTATAAAGACAAAATGAAAAAAAATTAACGTACTTAAACAAAGTCTACAACTGCATCAACATGAAGACCTTTTTGAGTGGGGAAAAATGAATTAATTAAATAATAAATAAAAAGAATAAAATAAAGTAAGGATAAAAATAAGTAGGAAAGTAGATATGTTCTACAAACAAAACATACAAACAGAGACAATGGAGGACTAATGGTTACACTCAAGTTTATTTCTAATACTTATTCACACAATGTCATTTAAGACATTCACTATCCATTTTGTCCATAAAAGTATCCTTTTCATTTCTCAGATTAAATTGTATTCTTAATATTCTTACCAGATACTTATCCTTCTTTCTCCATTCATGTTTTCCCAGTGTTATCAGGTACATCAGTTCAATATTTGAGTGATTGTGGTTGGGGACAAAAAAAAAGTTTCCAGAGTGCCTTGAATTGTGGTCCAAAAAGGAGCCACAGACGGACAAAAAAAAACATGAAAATGATTTGCATCTTTGTTCCTGCAAGATCTCCAACATTCAGTCTGATTTGAATAACGTTTCTTCTGGGCAGGGGTACGGAAATAACGTATGACATTATTCCAACTGAATTCTCTCCAGGATAAAGAGCTCACAACCATATTTTTAAAAAGGGTTGCAACTACATGTGATGCTTGTATAAAAATGCATCTTTTTTAGTGTCATTTGATATCAGCATTTTTGTTTAATTACAAGAATAGAAAAAAAAAGCTAACACGTAAAGCAGAAAGGATCAGAGTTGTTAGATTTTCAGTCGTCTGGTGGCGTCTCCTCATGATCACCTGTTGCCTCAGATCTGTAACCTGGAGGAGCAGCTGGAGCAGTTCAGAGAGGAGCTGGAGAACAAGAGCGAGGAGGTGCAGCAGCTTCACATGCAGCTGGAGATCCAGAGGAAGGAGATCAGCAGCCAGCAGCAGTACCTAGAAACCAGGGACAGCATGCTTCAGGTAAACAGCCTCCCTGCTGCAACAACATTGTACACTGTATATAAGTAAGATTATGAATTACAAAAGTGATTGAGTCTAGTTGTGTTTACACTTGTATTCTAAGATTTATATTATTAACTTACGTTTTCTACTACAAACTGTTGTATTAAAGTGCAAAAGATAAACCAGTGGTTGCTGGTGACTTTAAGCCTGCTGGCTGATGTGATATGTGTGATATTGCAAGATAAGTTTATACTTTAACTGCACAGAACAACAGGAGGTCTGGTGTATTCACACAGCCACAAACTGCGTCCATCAGTTGCAAACAAGACCATTTTTTATGCACAATCATGTTTATATCACATTTATATTTCTGCTCACAAACTGCATAAAAACATGAAGTTCAGATGCTTTTTTTTTAATAGTTATTTGCTCTGTGTTGCTAATTTTGGTTTGCACATTTCCAATTTTCTTTTGCCCGTTATTCTGCCATGTGAAACTCATTGCCGTTGCCAGCACATTTCTTTTAGACCCAATCAGTGTACTTTGAGTCGTCCACCACGAGGCTGACTCTGAGTGGACTGCCACGTGACGTGCTCATTAATAGCCATCGCATTATAATCTCTGACTTTTGAAGGTGATGGAGGAGAAGGACAGGGAAATAGCACTTCTTAATGAACAGATCACTAAGCTCCAACACATGGAAACAGCCTCTGATAACAAGGTAACGCAACATGCGTATACGAAATAGAAGAAAAGTCTATTTCGAATACGCATAGCTCCGTGGTAGTGTGTGTGTGTTTTTCTGCATTCGTGTACGCTTTTTATTTTTGTTTGCCCCATTATTTTCTTGTTTTTCGTTGGGTTGTTTTTGTTTGTTTTGTCTAGGTAAGTAGTTCCACAGCACCATCGTCTGTTGTGAGGTGATCATCTGCTCATCTGAGGTGGCTGAATAAACCTCTGAGTCTCTGAAAAGTTTTTACAATCTGATCAATTTCAGACATTTTAAACACAAATGAAAACCAAATTAACTTCCAAAGAATCCCTCGAATCACAGCAGGGACTCAGAGGTTTATCCAAAAAAAAACGGGACAACTATGGACTCCTCAAATCTGATATTTTTATGGTTTAATAACACCTGCACATTTCTCTTTAGGAGATTGATGAGAAGGATGAGCTGATGAAAGACCTGGAGTCGCAGGTGGAGTGCCTGCGGAGCGAACAGGAGCGCCTGAAGAGGAATAATGAGGAGGAGCTTGACCAACTGAACGCAGTCATAGACAGACTTCAGCAGGAGCTGGCCAATATCGAGCAGAAACAGACTACAGAGGAGGACGAGGACACCAAGGCGGAGCTAGAGTGCACCGCATGGAGGCCAAGTAAAGAGGAATACGATGAAATGAAGCAAAGAATGGACCTGGCCACCAAAGAGGTCGATATACTCAAAACGGAGCACAGTAAGCTGTTGGAGACGTACCTGCGCTTGAAAGAGAGCGCAGAAGCTTTAGCACAGACGGAAAAACTGGAAAGCTCAGAGGGCGAACTCGAAGAAGCTCTCAGAGAGAAAACTGCAGGCCTTGTGGTCATGCAGGCCCAGGTACAAGCTTTAGAGCAGAGTGCAACAACCAGAGTGGAAGAGCTGGACCTCCGCATCCAGGAGCTGGAGGACGTGGTCGGTGAAAAAGACCAAGAGTTGGGCCGCTGTCGACACCTTCTGGAGCAAACACAAAGCTATGCAGATGGTCTCCAACAGAGAGTGTCCAATCTGGAGGAAACTCTGAGGGAGAAGCTGGCCGCAGCGCTCGTCAGCCAGGCCACACTGGAGGCCTTCCAGCAACAGCAGTCACAAGGATCCAAAGGCAACCAGGACCAGCAGAGACCCGCTGACACACATGTGGAGCCTCATGTTTATGACTTTGGTGACTTTGGTATTCCCCAAATGGATTTCAGTGGACTTGGTCAAGCGAGACAAGCTCCCACAGGGAAGGTGGTCCACCTGACCCAGAGACTGCGGGAGCTGGAGGTGGGACTCAGTGGGATGCAGAAGGACCAGGAGCTCCAGAAGCAGCTGCTGTCCAGCTCTGAGGAGGAGGTGATGGAGTACGAGAGGAGGCTGGCCGTGCTCATGGATCTGCTCAGTCAGATGAAGGCCAGGACACATGAGAGGACATCGCTGGCTGTCGGGGTAAGAGTTTGCCCAAGGATCAGATAACCCTCCAGAAAACCACAAACTGATGTTTTTACACAGTTTGCACAGGTTAAACAAAAAAACAACGCAAATCTCAAGATGCTGGTAGGCAGATTTTGCCACTGTTGTACACAGCCAGGCTAGCTAAACACACAAGAGTGGTGTCAATCTTTCCATCTAACTCAGCGAGAAAGTGAGTGAGGATATTGCCCGAAAATGTCAAACTATTCACAAAAAGAGCTCCTTTAATGTTCTCATGTCCTTTAGTGTATGGGAAATGTAGTATAAAGAGACTCAAGGATGCCCTGATTAAAGTTAGTTATCTCACTGACACAAAGGGGTTCAACTAACAGTTCTTCTCATCCTTGCTAAATCTGTTGGTTATTTTCTTGATTAATCGATTAGTTGTTTGGTGCATAAAATGTCAGAAAACGATGGAAAATCTCAAACAGTGGGTGTGTTTGTAAATATAATCTGATGCTCTAGACGAAAATGGGAGCGCTCTTCTTCAAAGAAATAATTCTGTGTCTAAATGAGTTCATGAACGATAAAGTTAAGAACTTTTATTGCGATTGCTGCTCTGCTGCTCCGTCTCCTCAGGCAGGGTACGCTCTGCTGCTCCGAGAGTATGGTGCTCTGAATAACTAAAAGGACCATTTCAGCATCACTCTGCATTTACAAATGGTCTTGTGCTTAAAGGGACTATATATGAATGCAGCCAGCTTTTCCCAAAGCCCAAGATGACGTCGTCCATTGTGTTGTTCAGCTACAATCCTAAGATATTCGGTCTACTGTCATAGAGGAATCAAGAAACCATAAATATCAATGATTTCAGCTCTTGTTGAATTTTTTAAAAATGATTCAAACTGTTTAATCCAGTATCAAATTCAGTGGTAAATAATTTAATAGTCGACTTGTAATCAAATAATCGATTGCAGCTCTACTGAAGTGGATGTTGAAGACATATTTGTTCTGAATATATAATAACACCACAAGAATAAAGTATTTTGATCAGCATGTTACAGAATGGGCTAATTTTTAGGTTGTTAAATGTTAAATTATGTTAATGATAAAATCTTTAGGGTAACAGAAGGAATTGGAAAATTGTATCCGCCCCCCCAAAAAATTACAATATCAGCTTGGAAGTTAGACTTAAAAGTTAAAAGTGCAATATTTGTCTTTTTTTGTCTCTGTCCACTGTGTGATTGAAGCATTTTAAATGTACCTTCATTCATGGTTAACAAGTGAAAACCCAGTGAAGTCATCATAAACAAGTCTCATGCTGTGTGGTGTTGTTTTACCTCGACACAGCTCTGATAAGTTTGAATCTTTTTGACGTTTTTTTCAGGCGTCCTCTGCTGATGACCAGCCGGCTGCTGTGTCAGAGCTCCTTCAGGAGCTGCAGGAGGTCAGAGACGAGGCCTCGGCCACCAAAGAGCAGCTCGACAGCTACAAACAAAGCTGCAGCAGACTCCAGGAGGAGCTCCAAGTGTGTGACTCTCTCTGTGTGTTCAGACTTCTTGTGAGAATATTTCTAATGTTTTGTGAGATTAACAAATGTGTTTTTCTTTCTAGGACAAAACCATGACAATAGAGAGACTACAGGATCAACTTCAAAAGGTTGGAACAAAAATTTGATCCTACACATTTTCTATAACTGAAGTCTTTTCTTGTCTAATATTTAAACTTTGTCACTTCAGGCGTCTTCTGAAGGACGTGAGGAGACTGAGTCGTCTGAGCTTCAAAAAGAGTTACTGGAAGTTCAAAATGAAGCAGCTGCCACCAAAGAGGAGCTGAACAGCAGCAGGGAGAGCCTGGAGAAGCTGCAGGAGCTGCTGCAGGTACACAGCCAGATATTTAAAGTCTTTATCCCATCTTGAGTCCTGTATTCAGAGACATTCATCTGCAGAAACATTAATACTGCAAAAGCATACATTTCTTAATGTTTATCAAAAAGATGTTGTTTCACATTTAATTTGAAATTGATACTTTTGTTGTGGGAAGATTAAAGCCCATTATTAAAAGGAATAGTGTAGCATTTTAAAAAAATACTCAAATTTGATTGTCGCTTTCTTTAGATTTAGATGAGAAGATCAATACGACTCTCTCATCTGTGTGGTAAACACATAAATGGAGCCAACAGCCATTATTTTAGCTTAGCATAAATTAAACAGGGAAACAGCCAGCCTGGCACCGTCCAAAGGTAACAAAATCCACCTACTAACAATGTTAAAGCTCACTAATGAACAAGTTCCACTTCTTGACTTGTATAGATTAATCAAAGTATAACATGTTAATTAATGAGCTTGAAATGTGGATTTTGTTTCAGTCAGACAGAGCTAAGCTAGCTGTTTCCTTCTGTTTCCAGTATTTCTGCTAAGCTAACCAAACCAGCTGCTGGCAGTCGCTTCATATTTGACAGTTTTTAGAATATTATCAAGCTTCTCATCTAACTTTCTGCCAGAGAGCAAATAAAAGTATTTACTAAATATCAAACTCTCCCTTAAGTGTGTCGACTCTGTTTCCTTTACAGTGAAGTGAATTACAGAGTGATAAACCTTAGACAGAATAATTCCTACACAAATACTGTTGAAATAATTTACTCAGAATAATCAAGTAGTCAGCTTACAGTGTTTGTATTTGGGACTTTTTATATATGACAACATACATGGAAAAAAAAAACTCCTGTAATATTCTTTTTAAAATGTTACTCCAGTGTACATTTTTGATTTATTGTAATTGTGTTTTTAAAGGAGCGGGAAATGACCATCGCTCACCTTAAAGGAGAACTTTTTGAAGTAAGTCAAAATATTTTATCTTCATTTTTTTTTGCATTGAAAATATGACGTACCATATTATCTGTGTATTTATATTTCTCTAAAACTGATCAGATTGTTGTTTTTTGTAAAAACATGCTAGTCTTTCTATGATACCTGACTGTATGTGTAGTATTTATCCTTTTTCTTAATCGTCCTAAAGGTCCAGGCTGATGAAGAGCGAGCCAACATGTCAGAGCTTCTGCAGGAGCTCCAGGAGGTCAGAAACGATGCAGCTTCCACCAAAGAAGAGCTCAACGGCTTCAGGCAGCACAATGAGAAACTTCAGGAGGACCTCCAAGTCCGTGAAGTTTCCATTTCTAAGCTCAAAGAGGAGCTTCAGGGGGTGAGAAAAAATGTGGACACCACCAAAGAAGAGCTCAACGGCTACAGGCAGCACAATGAGAAACTACAGAACGAACTCCAAGTACGTGAGCTCTCTATTTCTAAACTCAAAGAGGAGCTCCAGGAGGTACGAACAGCCTTGATGAAGACAGCAGATTCTAGTCCCCCATCTCCGTCTCCCTCTCCGTCTCCTCAGCCTGCTTCTTCATCCTCCACCACACAGCCTAAAAGGAAAGGAGGGAAACAACCGGCTGGTAAAGGGAGCAGCGGCAGAGATAAACCATCTCTCTCCAGGAAGAACTCTGCCACCTCGAGCCAGTCCTCCAACAAATCTCACAGCGCTCGGCTAAACAGCAGCTCTGAGCAGCAACACCCGGCTGTAACGCACTCGTTCACGCAGACTGAACCTCTCACAATATCCCACCTCTGTCCGGAAAGCGAGTCCACAACCAAAGACGAGATGGAGGAGGTGATCAGCGAGTTCCAAGAGAAGATTGTACAGATGCAGGAGCTCCACGCAGCAGAGATCCTGGACATGGAGGCTCGGCATATTTCAGAGAGTGAGAGCCTTCGGAGGGACACACAGGCTCTGGAGGACGAGTGTAAGGCCCTGAAGGCTGTCATTGACAAGCTGCGCTCCACAGAGGTGAGGGCAGGAAACTATAGCTGTGTCCCCAAATCCATACTACATACTAAATCTGTTCATATACTGCATACTAATCATTATTGTACAGTTTTAGCAGTTTGCATTCAGAAATATCAACGTATTTTCTCATTTTACAGAATTAGAATCCCGTTTTTTGCCAAGTAGGCTCAAGTAGTTTTCGCATACAAGGAATTTAATACTAATTAAAAATATTTACAATATATCTGAATTAGCTGTGCAGTTCTTGTTTTTTTAGTGCAGAGATGTGCAGACACTAAAGTAATTCAATTAAACTGCTGCATACTAAGGACTCATGAAGTTGTGTTTTGTTATTATTTTAATAAGGAATTAAAAAGATCTGAATCATGTTTTGTTTATTCTAGGCTCCGTCATCAAGACAAGACCGTCCTACATCGCAGTTCAAAGATGGCTACACAAGTGGTAAGAAACAGCTCAATAACACTGAGGAGCTACTTCTTTTTTTGCATTCTTGCTACAAATGTTTGTCTGTTAGTGTTTTCAGTATTACAACATCCCTGAAATTTCCACTGACTATAACTGAAGAAAAATTGACAATGAATAAATGTTTTAGCTCCAGTCTTTGTGTGTTTTTAGGTTTTGCTTGAATAAACAATTTATAGACATAACTTGAGTTCTATAAAAAAAACAGTCCTAAGAGAGTCGTCTGCTCAGCTTTTCTTATTTCTGCCTCACAGCATTTCTTTCCAACACTTGAAATAGTTTGTCACGCTGCTAGTTTTTGTTTCACACATTTCTTTAGAATTGGTAATACTCTGATGCTGCCACGTGAAAGCAGGAGAAACGGTTAAAACAGAATGCTGTTCATCATTTTCAGTATTTTGTTCTCAAGAAAATGTTTGTCCTTTTGCAGACAGCAGCTCAGACTACAGTCAGCGGACCGGATTTGACTTCCCGAGCTTGCAGCAGGAGTTTAGGACGACTCCAGAGGGCGCCAGGAGAGAGGCTGATGATCCGCTGCCCGACCGGATCAAGGTACCACCTTCACTTAAACGTCGTAGAGCTGAATACACTGAATTCTGATTTGAATTATTATGGTGATATAAAAAGTCGCCATAAACAAAAGTACAATATTTTCCTGGTCTTAATGGCGCTGAGACACAGTATTTTTAAATTGTTGTTCTACCTGTGAGAGGTGCCGGGAATCAATGTTATCCGTGAGCTTAAAAGAAATTGTGAATTTCATATATTTGAGGTTCAAGGTTCAATTTATTGGCATTCTGTACATGTTGACACATGAAAAGAACGAAACTTTTGACTCGATAAGTGACAGTGTAACTAAATAACTTAATAAATAAATAAATAAAAGTAGAAAAAAAAGAGAGACAACATAGTTAAAAAACAGAGCAGCACCATAGCAGCAGCGGGACAGCAGTTGATGTGTCATTTTTGTGTAATAGTTTCTTCCAAATCCTTTCTAATTGGGCTATTTTTTGCAAAACTAGAAAAGAGTTATGGTAAACACACAACATTTCTGTGTGTTTTATGTGTGTTTAGACGTTGCTCCGTGAGGTGCACCAGGAGGGCATGCAGGTGCTCTCCCTGTCAGAGCTCCCTCTCACTGGAGGCGAGCCGAGCAGCCAGTTCAACGTCGCAGGCTGGGTGAAGGAAAGAGACGCACTACTGGCGACTGTGGAGTCTCTCAAAGGCCTCATCAGCCAGATGCAGACACACAGAGACACACAGGTACACGAGGAGTCTTCTCAAAACTCTTTGACAGAGTTCTACCTGACAGAAACACGTTTGTCGAGTTTTAATGTGCTCGTGTCTTCGTGTGTCTCTGACTTGCTGCAGGCGCCAGGCGGCGTGGACTGGCGTGGACAGCTGCTGGACGCAGTGCGGCAGGTGTTTATGAGGGAGCGCAGCGTCCTGAAGAGCGCCCTCTACAGCCAGTTGGACCTGCTAGACACCAGCGATGCCATCATCCACCTCAATCAGCTGGAGCGCAGACTGGCTGAACAGGTCAGAAACTACAAGGCAATCTGTAATATGACACTGAATTCGCTCAGATTAGGATTACTCGTAGTGTTTACTGGTGTCTGTCCTCTTCTTGGATTTTCATTTGTGCTAATCAGTAATCAAATGTTGCATTTGTAATCCTGATGTAGGACACACAGCACAGAGAGGCGATGGGTTCGCTCCACACTGCGGACAGGTCCAGTCTCATCTCTGAGATTCACCAGCTCCGAGGTCAGCTGGAGCAGATTCATCAAGGTAAACCCCTTTTATTCTTTTTTTTTGTAATTCTCTTTTTGTTGGTTTATATGAAAAGACAAAAACAAAGTACACAACCAAATGAAAATGAAGACCTTTTAATCATGTTAAAAAGGGAAAATATGTAAAGAAATAAGTTGATAAAAAAAAATAAATAAATGAAAAAAAACCCAAACAAAACAAAAAAATCAAGGTTTATGAATCAAAAGCCACACATGTAGGGTAAAGCCCTTTTGAATAGTCCTTGCAACTAACTCTCACTCTTGTGGTGATGTTCCTCAAACGTTTTTTTGCACACTAGTGTAAGGTGTTTGTTATTTGTGCTCCGAGTGGGAAGAGTCCTAATATTGATGGTTTCTGATTATTGTTGTTCAGGTGCCCACCCTGCTGCGTCTTTGGGTGGTGAACATAGCGTGAGGCAGCAGAGGGAGGGAGGAGGAGCTGATGGAGCAGCGGAGGCCGACAGGCTGCTGGCGGAGGAGCTGAAGAACGAACTGTCTCAGACTAAACTGGAGCTGGAGACGACACTCAAGACTCAGCACAAACACCTCAGAGAACTGGACACACTCAGGTTAGACATGTTTGTTCACATCCAACACACCTGGATACATTAACTACTGGAGTAAAAATACTCAACTAAGACAGACATACTGTAACAGGGGTATCCCAGTGATGGGAGACTTTTTTCTACATTTACAATACAGCTATAGATAGGAAGTATAATGACAGAGAGACAGTAATACATGAAAACAAAGTTACTTGGCCTGAATCACACCAGATTGTTGCAGCTATATGATCTGCACATTATTATCATTCGTTTGCATGGTGTCGCCTTATGGCAATAATAACTATATCAAATTTTCTAAAAGGCAGTAAATTATATTTACATTTTATTGTTCTGTTCTGTTTATTTTCATCTAACAAATAATTGATCACATACATGACCAGGAAACAGTTTTCACTTGCTTTTTTCCATCGTGTGACACTGAGAAGGTCATTATCTCAGGGTTGTACAAAAGTGCACACATACGCTGGTATGCGATCATGCAAAATACAGAAAACAGAAGAAGATATTTCCATAAAAATGTAAAAAATCATATATATTTTTATATGTACTGTACAGTATCTCTTTATGCATACCTGCCTTCATCAACCTACAAAGTGTACATATTAAATACAATGTACATACATAAAAGGCGTATACCCATAAGCATCGTACGAGTATATTCTTTATAGTATAGTAGAAGCTAGAGGGCCTGAAAAGGTGAACGTATCCTGAATATCACAAGAAAAGAAATAAGAGAAAAAAATGGATTAATTTTATGTAACAGATTTTTTAAAACTTTCTTTCTTCATCCTTAAATCATCTGGTTACCCTCAGATTGTCTGACTTGGGTCCCCTTGAGATCCAGGTCTTTAACATATGAGTAAATGTTTGCTACCCATCACAGGCGTTTAATCTGACAGATTAAATGAGAGATTATCATGTCAACAGGGCAGAGGTATCGCAGAAGGCTGCTGAGGTGGACGCACTGAACGACCAGCTGACAGAGGAGAGGAAGAAGAGCAGAGATCTTCAGTGGGCCATGGAGAAGGAAAGGTGTCGAAGTGGGAGAAGCGAGGAGAGTAAACGAGAAGAGCTGGAGGTAAGAGCCTTTAGACAGGTACTTTTTGTATGGAGTTGTATTTTAACCTGAATTTAAGAGCCTAAAATTCATCTTGACCCTATTTTAATTTTTCTCTCAGGACCTGAATCTCACTCTGGAGGAGCAGAAGAGCCGCGTCGCCCAGCTGACACTGACCCTGGAACAGGAGCGCCAGGCCTCCTCTCAGCTCTCCCAGCAGGCCGAACAGGAGCGCCTGAGCCTCCACAGACGCCTCCAGGAGCTCCACGTCCAGCTGGAGACGGAGCGAGCCAAGGCCCTGGAGATGAGCACTGCGCTGGGGAGGGAGCGAGAGCTGCGGACGGGTGTGTCCTCAGACGGCGGTCCCTCCAGTGAGCAGCGGGTCGAGGAGGACAGAAATAAACCAGAGGAGGAAGGGAGTCTGCTGGATAGACTGCAGAGGGAGCTGGATGACAAACACGCACAGGTGAACTCAGTTTGGTCCAAATAGACACAAGATAAAGGACATAAAGTACAAATGTTATTCTACATCGTCAAAATGTCTTTCGTCTGTAGGTCGTGCACCTCCTCGGTCAGGTGGAGGCCCAGAAGCTCGAGGTGGTGCGGAAAGAGGAGGAGCTGACTTTGGGGAGTCAGAGGTCAAGACGGGACCAGGAGGTGCTGCTGGAGGCTCAGGCCCAGCTGGAGAGACTGCAAGCACGAATGTCTGAGACGCAGGAGCAGCTGCAGAGAGAGACGGAGAGGAGGAAAAGTCTAGAAGAGGAGAAGGAGAGACTGGAGGAGACGTTGAACCAGTTAGGAGAGCAGAGAGGAGCGAGGGAGGGGAGCAGACCTCTGCAGGCCGATAGCCACGCTGTGAGTATTAACTACCACTCAATAAATCCTGACTTTGTAGTGTTTAGAGTTTTTGTTCTTCTCTTTTTTTCGTTCGACAGCAGGTAAAGTGTTAAATCTGTGTCATATATCTGTATCTCAACAGCAGGCTGTCTCGCACAGCGAGTCCACCGACCGCACCAAAGACTGGGTGTTCCAGCAGAAGAGTGGAAATGTTCAGTCAGCCACCTCCACCACGTCCCCCCACCTGGACGCCTTTCCAGCAGGTCACACCAGCGGACCACACCACGGTTCGTGGCGCACAGTCGACAAGATTCTGGGCAAACTCCACCTCATTTCCTCCAAAATTCGAGGCATGGCGAACAAGACCACTGGCAGGTAATTAAAGCCACTATAATGGATGTTTCTATAATGAGAATGAAACACATAAAAAGTTTGTCACATTTCTTTATTTATAAGGTGACAATATTTACAGTTTGCTCTGCTGTCTCCAAGTGGCCAAAACATGTTATTGCAGGTTTTGTTCATGATAATGATGTAATGTCTGATTATCAGTGTCTTTATAGCAGTGACACTTTTAAGCTGTAACAGATCCAAAATGTTTTATCGGAAAAAAAAAGGTGTTTTAACACGCCTTTCACATGATCATGTGCTTGTCAGTGTAAACAGGAAGCAGACTGTCAACTCTGCAGTTGGATTCTTAGTTTAAAAGAAAGAAAAACACAGAGATGGTGCAAAATAAGCCCAGAGATTTCTTTGCTTGGGCCGATGTCGAGGTAGAGTTGTTCCATCAATACAATCAATAACAACAATATATTACTTTGATTTACAAATACTCAAGATTTAATTGATTATTTGTTATGCATCTTAACTAGGGGTCGACCAATATTGATTTTTCAGGGCCGATACTGATTACTAGTAGGTAGTGAGACCGATAACATATATTTGGAATCGATATGCATTTACAATAAAAATGTGAAAAAAATAGATAAATAAAAATAAAAATAATTTCTGTCAGTATTTAGACTTTGGAATATAACAAACCCCAACATAATTTATTTAAATACCTTTAACAAATCTTTAATTGTAACTGAAACTTTTGACATCATATACAGCAAATTCCAAGCAACTTTTTTTAAAATAAAGTCAAGTGAAAATTTTAATAAAAAATGAATAAATAAAAAAAAAGCTTTCTGAGGTTTTACAACTAGAACGTGTTAGTGTGGATGTAGCCTTATAAAGCCTTAAAATACTAATTGTCATTTTTTTATGTTGTGTGCAGGCTGACTGCGGAGGTCGACAGTGAAGAGTTATCGTGGGTGCAGTCCAATGTTGACGAGGTCATCACGATGCTACAGCAATCCCCAGGTCTGCCGTCCGTCCCTGAGGTCAGTAACTGTCTTTTAATGGGTTTTTTTAAATTCAGTTTTTTTTTTTGAATTCTTGCCAAAACTTTTTACTTCACCTACTCACGGACAAAGACATTTTACTCTGCTGCTGAGCTCAGCAGTGTTTGTTTTTCTGAATGTCTGAAATATGTGGAGCTCCCTAACATGCGCACACATGGTTTTGACTGCTGTTGTTGATGTTTCCCACAGAGTGTGTCCCTGCTGGCAGGAGGCTCCTCCAGCTCCTCCAACAACCTGACGGAGCGGCTGCTGAGGCAGAACGCAGAGCTGACGGGTTTCGTCAGCCGTCTGACCGAAGAGAAGAACGATCTGAGGAACCACACGCTCCGCTTGGAGGAAGAGCTCCGACGATACCGGCAGGCTGGACTGGGATCAGGCGACAGTGTGAGTACATGAGTAAATTTTACGTCTATTTTACATTTGCTAAAGCTGAAATCTGTCTTATTGCGGACCATAGATGTGGCAACCAAAACTATCTGATAAAACTAGAAGGAAAAGATATGAGAAGTGTGTTGTTCAGCTTTTTTCTTTCTTGTCATTTCATGCAGAAGACTTAATCCTTCTGACTTTTTGGGTTTTAAGCAGGAGGTGTCAGAAAGGTTACCAGACTAGATTTAGTCAGAAGACTAAATCTGATTATATAAATGTCCTCCTACAGTTCAGCAGCAGGAGAGGAGCGTCGAAGACGGATTCGGCAGGTTTGATACTCTCCCAGGAGCGGGAGGCTTGGACCAGAGAGAAGCTCCGCCTGGAGAAAGCTTTACTTCTGGCTCAGGCCCACGTGGCCCGACTCCGAGGGGAGATCAGGACCGACGCCCTGCGAGAGATGAGCGGACCTGAGGCGGACAATGCTGCACTAAAGGTCAGCTTAAAACAGCAAACAAGTCACTTAAACTACGTAGCAGGGTTCCCTCAGATCCTTAAAAAGTCTTAAAGGGATTAAATTAAAGTATCTATAAATAAGGCTTTAATCGGTATTAAAATGTCTTCATATTATGAATCAAGTTTAAAACTAATTGATAATATCGATTTTTTTAAAAATAATTTACTAAATTTAACGTCACAAGCTCAGGATAGAGGAACCAACAAAACAACACCCGTGTATATTTACCACATCCAATCAAATAAAAAATAAACAAGATTTTTTTTAAGGCAAACCAAATGAATACTTTTTTGACAGCATGTTTGTTTTTCACGTGTTCAACAATCTCAAAAGTTTTTTAAAAAAGTCAGCATTTGTATTAGATCATCTAACTTTTAACTTGACCAAAAAAAAATGTTTTCTGTATAGTTAACATTTGGACAAAACATTCCCTAACCCTTTATTGATTTCAGTTCATGTTTGCTTTTTTTCAGGTGTAGTTATTGTAAAATTGGTCTTGAATTTCACTCTGAGTGGCATCAAAAAAGCCTTAAAAAGTCTTAAATTACTTTTCTTAAAACTGCGAGAACCCTGAAGGAGTATTTGTGGCAATTCGTCCAAGCAAGAACGCTCTGTAGTTGTACTATTTCACTCCTTTTCTTTTGCCTACAGAGGATGTACGGGAAGTATTTGAGGTCAGAAAGCTTCCGCAAAGCGCTGATCTACCAGAAGAAATATCTGCTGTTACTGCTGGGCGGCTTCCAGGAGTGTGAGGAAGCCACACTGTCGCTGCTCTCCAGGATGGGCGGTCGTCCGTCGCTCCCCAGCATGGAGTCCTTCAACCAGCGCCGCCGGGGGCTGATGCGCTTCCGCTCTGCCGTCCGAGTCTCTATTGCACTCTCCAGGTACGCAGCCGGAGCTCTGTGTTGGAGAGTTGTTATCAAATTAAAAACTTTCTCATGTTCACAATTAATGTATGTTCAACGGACGATTAGGGCCGTGTTAGAAAAAGAAAAGTTAGATTTCAAGCATGATATCATAATTTTACAAGAATAAAGTCGTAATTTTGATAATAAAATCAGTTTATTATGAGAAAAAGCCGTAATATTACGTGAAAGAAGGCGTAGTTTTATGAGAAAAAAATTGTAATTTTACGAGAATAAACTCGTAAAAAAGTCTGAATTTTTACAAGAATTAAGTCATATTTTTACGAGAAAGGGGATATTACATTACGGAAATAAGCATATCGCCAGCACATTATAAAACAGTCGAGAGTGTGTGTGGCATGGCATGATAGCGGGGACAGTGGCTGCAAAGGAGGCAGCCTGTTCTCTCACCTGTTTTATAGTTAGCTGGCAATATGTTTATTTCTGTAATATAATATTCCCTTTTTCGTAAAAATACGACTTTATTCTAGTAAAATTATGACTTTTTTTCTTGTAAAATAATTACTTTATTCTCGCAGTGTTACAACTTTATTCTGGTAAAATTAAAAGTACGATTTTATTCTCGTTGTAGTATGACTTTTTTCTTAGACTATCACAACTTTATTCTAGAAGTCTCAAAAAAAAATCCTCAATGTGGCCTAAAAAAGCTGTCGTGGTATGTACATTTATTTTATGAAAATAAAACTTGCATTTTTTTTGTTCAGAATGCGTTTCCTAGTGAAGCGATGGCACAAGGCGACGGGGATGAGCTCCACAACGTCCTGCGGCATCAACAAAAATGGAGCAGGACAGATGTTAGGTAACCAAAACACACCGTCGCTTTTAGCTTCTGCATGTCAGAAAGTATCGTTCAGAAATGATGTTCAATAAATGTTTACTCCTCTCCCTCAGGTACAGATGCGAGAGACTCACCGTATCTTCACCCGGGCAGCGTGGAGATGTACAGAGAGAGAGGAAGTGGAGGAGGAGGAGTCTCGAGCGGCAGAGGGAGAAGCGGACGTGAATCCCCCAGATCGGCTGTCTCGTCCACACAACACAGGTGCAGCATCCAGCAGGGCTGCAGCTAATTATTATTGTTGTTATTAACTAGTATGACTATCAACTGCACATCAACTATTTAGAAATAGTCTATAAAATTTAAAAAAAAAGATAATCACGAGATATTAGCCCAGCATAATGTTATGTTAAAGAATAATATTTAAAAAATATTTATGTATTTATAAAAAAAAAAATTTACGGCTATTTTTTGGCATTTTAGCCTTTATTAGATTGGACAGATCAATAGCGTGAAAGGGGGAGAAAGAGGGGACAAGATGCAGCAAAGGGAGAGTCGAGGGGGAGTCAAACCTGAGGCCGCTGCGGCAAAGACGCTGCCTTCATTCATGAGTTGCCTGCTTTCTCCACTCAGCCACCGAACGCCTCATATTTTCTTTATTTTTGAAGAGAATTCTTTAAACTAAAGTCCAACCCAAGCCAGCATTTATATCTGTTTCTTTTGTCATATTGTGTCAACACTGTAACTAAAAAGTTGATATCTGCTGTGTTTGTGCTGTAAAGGTTTCACGTGGCCGGAGACCACGGAGCTCTAACCTGTTCACACCTGCAGAACTACGACCCCGACCGAGCGCTCACCGACTACATCTCCAGACTGGAAGCACTGCAGAGGAGGCTGGGGAGTGTGACATCAGGTAACACATACTAATCATACACAATATATTCTGAATAATAGGATTGGAACTGCCAATTGCCAAAAAAAGCAAAAATGTTTTTTTCAAATAAAAAATTTGAATTTTTTGCTTTCCCACCATCCATAATTAGTTTGCATTTTTCCATCTCTGTGCATTGAAAGCCTAGAAGAGTTTACATTAGCAGCAACTCAGCTATAGAGTTTTTGTTTGCACGCTTTTGGGTTTTTTCACAGAAGAATTTGAAGCTTTTGCAACAAAAAAAAAATGTAATTCTCAAAGCAGCAGCAAAAGGTGAAATGCATCCCTAACTGCGCTGCTGAGCAGATTGCCGGCGCTCCTGTGTTATTTGCATTTCCCCTATTTGCAAAATAACCCCTTTTCAATGCAAATGAACCTTTTTGCAAGAACAGTCCAATACACATAGAACTACAGGCTACACAGTCACACAGAGTTACTGTGAAATTATTAGTGTCCTCAGACAGTTTGTGGTAACTGAAGCATACTGACAGACTGGGATATTAAATCCCAAATATGGTTTCTCTCTGTCACATGAAAGTTTTAAGGGATGTCTCTGAACCTCGTCGGTCACGATCTTTCTTTTTCTCTCTGCTATTGCTCTGCTTACTGTGATCCAGGCGCAAAAGAAACATTCATTCTTTGCCACATGGATAATTGCACTCAGCTGCAAAACTTCATGGCCGTGTTTTTGCTGTAATATCCTCAGCACGGTAATCTTTTGAATCGGACCTTGAGATTTGGCATTTGCAAGTGATTAGTAATTCATGGAGCTGCCAGCAGCTTCAATCCATTTTTAGTGAATCTGCCCGAGTGTTTTGAATATAAGTAGTTTTTTGCCACTTTTCCAGTGTAAACACACTCCATACAAACATTCAAGTGGTTCAAATCAGCAAATCACCATAAGAAGACACCGAAAACTCTGTAGATGTTTTACTGATTTGGTATATCAAGGTCATGCAATGATAGCAGGGCAGCAGGATATGAAGAGGTGAAAAAATCATATTGCAATCATTTTTGAAAGATATTGCAATTGAGATTCCAGTCCCAATTTTAGTTGGAACTGTAATTTTTGCATTTAATTTTGAACAAAAAAAATTAAAAATATATAATGACGTGGGCTTTACTGGGGTCTTTACCCAACAAGCATTTTACCTTACATCTGAAAAATGATTTTAGGGCATGCTTTATTTATAATATATAATATATGTTGTGGCAAATTTTAGCTTAATCCAAATATTTTAGCTCCTGTGATTTGGATATTGCACTTTGTCATATTGCAATTTTGATAATACTTTAATTGTGCAGGAAAGAAAGTTTAAATCACAAAAAAATAAATTAAAAATCACAGGATGTTGTTTGAAATTGTACAACTTTGCGTAAACTATCCCTAAATTATTGAGGTGACTTAAGTTGGGCTTTGGAAATGTTTGCACAAACGTAAACTTTTATCATCTCAATATTTCCAAGTTTTCTGTTTATTTTTTCACATCAACTTTACTAACTTTGATTTTCTCTGCAGGTGCTTCTTCATATGCTCAATTGCACTTTGGCTTGAGAAGATAGACGCCGTCGAGTAACTTTGGCTTGAAGAAACTCAGTTGCCTTTTCTCGTGCTGAGCGTTCTGCTGTTTTCTATCATTCTGGTGTGGACTGTATCTTTCCATGTGGACCAAAACACATTTTTTTATTAGCGTACAACATGTTGTATCCAGGCTTTTTGTCGCCAGCACTTGAAAAACAGCGATGTTTGTAAATGAATCTGCCTCTTTGTTGTGGATGATCTACAATCATGTATATTTGTCTAATGCTAATTTAAGACCTCGTGATTAATTTATATGTTTGCGTTGAATGGGTGGAGCGTTATGTAGAGAGTGTTTGGGTTTATCGTTAAGGAGGCTGCTGCTGGATATTCTACACTACACTGTGTTTTGTTTAGGCCAGACAGACTACAGAGGACATTTGTAGAGAACGTATTTTTGTAAAGCGTAGGAGCTTTGAATTTTCTGGGTATTTTGTCAAAAACTGAAATAAAGAGGACTACATTATTTGAAAGAGATGTGTGTCTTTTTATTTTTTTGTTTATTCACTGACTAGAAAATGATGAAGGTCGCTAACACAGTGTGGGAGCTCAGTTTTAAAAGTTCATTTATTGAAAAAGGGAATTAAACATTAACAGTTTTTTCTAAAGCAAAAATCACAAAAAGGACCAAATTAACCAAAACATGTCATATTGAGCACAATGTTTTCTGTAATAAAGAAGCCATTCACAGAGTTTGATTCAGGTCCTTGTAACCTGCTGTCTCACTAAAGACAATCGGAGCTCACTAACTAAACGAGGGGCAGCTGGAGAGTTCCTGATCAGAGCAGGTCACCTTTCAAAAGCACAACAGTCCATCTCCTCAAATCTGAGAGGATGTGGATTGCAGCATTTGTGGACACGACCCTCTTATTTGTCTTTTAGATTTGTATTTTTACATTTTGAAGACAGCGTGGCGACATCTTAAAGGTATTTACAGAAGTTGCTGATTTGCTCATATTATTACCTCCACAAAAGAAGGTTATATATTTTGGATTTGATGTGTTTGTCAGCAGGATTACAGAAAAACTATCAGCCTAATTTTTTATGAAATTTGGTGGAAGGGTGCAGCATAGGCCAAGGAAGAACCATTAGCAGTGTAAAAAATAATGACTATCCCATGTTGGTCTGTGGACTCCCATTTTGAAGCCTCATTTTTGCCATTGCCATCTTGGTATTAAGTGACCAACTCTGGAGGAAAGGATGGAGTCGTGAAGGAGCGAAGGGGCGGATCTGACACCTCCCAGACAGTCTGTCACTCAAAGCGACCCCGCCCTTAAATATGTGTAACTTTAAGCCTGAATAAAACTGTTAACAGGGGAGTTATGTAAAACTTCATCCCTGCACAGTTGAAATTATCTACAGAGATGAAAACTGTTTTATGTACCAGGCTGTTAGTGTGTTTATTTCTGTCGTAAAGTTGGGCGTTTTAACATGGGGGTCTATGAGGGTCTATGACTGGCTTCTGGAGCCGGCCTCAAGCAGAGAACTGCAGTTTTCAGCACTTCGGCATCAGTTTTATTTTTGAGCTTCGCTGCTTGAGAACAACCCATTAAATGTGGAGTGAATCTGTCTCAATAGGTGGATACACTTATGATTTTCTCCTTTCTTTAACATTACAAGATAAGGCATTTGGGGAAATAAATGTAACAAAACAAAACCAAATGTAAAAGTCAGATTACTTCATGTCACATTCCAAATTAACAGAAGCACGAATCCTCATAAGAAGTCGTGTACATAAAGTCAGAGCTCTCAGGGCGGCTGTGAATACCAAATCAGGGGAGAGTTCATACGGACTCTTCTTGTAAAAAAGGTAAACCTGAGCCCATTTGAACGCAGCATCGTTACTGAGCACTTGGAGAGAACCTTAAAATCTTCATCACCACCTGGTTTATGTGATGAGATTTGTTTTAAATTTGAACTAGAAAGAACTAGAAAATATTTCCAACTTAGAAGACCATAATAATAACAACTATATCGACATAATTTTAACAGTTTTGGAAATATTTCTCTGGACATATGTAGTGGTTTGCGCCTGCAGATTTTGCATATCATAAAGTGCCCTTCTAGTTTCTTTCTCCTGTCTCATGAAGCAAAAATTATGAAGTTCACTGCGCAACTGAATAGAAAATTAAATCCCTCTCCCACCAAAATCTGTTCTCTTCTGAATAAAACATACTGAGGCCACACGCCTTTATGCTCCATTGAGGCACTGTGTTATTGACCGTTGCTATTTTATAAGAATTCACATGGTGAATATCAGCATCTGTGAGGAAGTCAGTGTCTTAGTCACTGTCAAAAGCTAAAACAAAGTTAAGAAATCCATGTGTTACTGTTGACGTTCAGCAAAAAAAAAGGCTGAAAGAAGCACAAAAACTAAACATTTGGACATTCAGTCGTAGCAAAGTGCGTTCATCTAAATGTTCCTAAATTCAAGTCCCAGGAAGTTTCAGCTTCACTGCACACACTCAGGATGTTCGTCTCCTCTATCGTCTCTCCTCTCACTGTTTCCTCCTCTTGTATCTGATGACGGGGTTGTGAGGTGTGTGAATCATTGTTGTGTAGTTAATTGTGGGGAAATATCCGTCCACCAGGTCGAAGTCGTACATGCGCAGTAAAGTGGACCAGATGGTTTTGATCTGGACGTAAGCGAAGTTCTCCCCGATGCAGCGATGGCGGCCTGAAGAGCGGACGACAGAGGTACAGGTTTGTTTTTTGTTTTTTATAAGTAATGCAAGCATTTTTATAATTTATAATTTTATAAATATAATTTTAAGTTAATTTTGTCTGCTCAGTTTTAAAGCTAAGACAATTTGAAAAAGAATTTTCATTGATTTTTTTGAAAAAATATTTTTATTTTTTTCACCTATGGTCAGTAAGTCAATCACTAAATAAAATAATTATGATAATAATAATTAAAAAATACACAAATACACCTAAAAAAAAATGTTGATGTATATACGTATTTAACCACGTTTATCACTTTAATTATGAACAAACAGAATGATGAGTGAAATACTTCAGGGAGACTGTTGTATTTTTAACAATGAACAGAAATATCAGCTTTCCATTTAAATAACCAGCAAACGTAATTCTTCTGGACAAATACACAGAAAAAAGAAAAAGCAGTTTTGGTATTGAGTTAACAAATCTTTTTTTATCAGCTTTGAGGCAAAAATAGAACCAGCTTCTTTCATACAGGAGACTGTTATTAAAAGTGACTGATTTTTCTTACCGGCTCCAAACGGCACGTAGGCAAACTTCTCTCCTGCGGCGGGGTTGTCGTTGAGGTAGCGGTCAGGGTTGAACTCCATCCTCTCGGCCCAGGTGTCGCGCAGACGGTGGTTGACAGTCGGAGAGACGCAGACCTGGTGGCCCACAGGGATGGTGTATCCTGCTGCAGTCTGAGAGAATAAAGCAGAGAAAACACAGTTTCTACATTTTGCTGAGCGACGAAAACTTTTTCTTTGCCGAACACTTAAAGAAGCATCAAAAGGACCAGACAGGCGACTTAGACTTACCTGAGGGGAGCGAGCCATCCTCATCATGGTCATGATGGGCGGGCGGAGACGCAGGGTTTCCTTCAAACAGCGCTCCAACAAGCTGAGATCTTTCAGCTGAGGACGACAGGACAATGTTAGGACTAACTCTGTCTTTATTACTCTGGAGGACAGCCCAGAGGAGCCAAGACTCACAAACAGTAGAAAATATTTAAAGCATATCTGAAATCCTCAGAAGTCTTGACTCAGTGTCAGAGTCAGAGGTTAGTGTGTTTTGATTAATGCTGCACAGTATAGTTTTTTTTTTTTTAAATCGTCATCATGATATCAACGTGTGCGACAAACAAATCACCAAAGACGGCTTTTGAGTTTTTTTAAGGTGAGAGAGCATCATTAGAAAACTGTAGTTCGTGTTCACTTCAAAGTTTAATTTGCTTTTCAAAGAATGTCTGAAATGTTTTTTTTGTTTGTTTTTTTAATGCAACAAGCAATTTGTTCTATTTTTAGCAGTATACTGAAAGCAGCAGAAATCTGAGCAAACTTAAATGCAAAAATCTGTGAGTTTTGGTGTTTTTTCTTTCGGGAAGTTTGTTTCGTATGTGCGCTTATTATATCGATTACAATCAGCGTAACTGCAGCAGCCTGGAAACTGTATAATGAGTTAAATGTTTGTTATTGCAAACACTGAGAGTGTAATCATGAAGGAAATCACAGTTTTTAAATGTTGTGATGATTACTGCTAAAATGTGTATATCAGCACTGCCTCCAGTCTTACCTGATCAAAGCTGAGAGGTGGCAGCTCTTCTCCGCACACAGCCCTCTGCTCGGCGTAGCAGCGCTCCTGCAGAGCTTTGTCTCGGGCCAGGAAGAAACCGAGCCAGGCGCTGGTGGTGGAGGACGTGTGCTGACCCGCCAGCAGGAGACCAATCAGCATCCCCGCGATCTCGTTATCGTTCAGGGGTCGTCCGTCTCTGAAGGGGGAAACAGGGTCATGTTTAGAACTGATGAGGGCATTAAAGGAGAATAAAGATAATTTAATTGAGAGCTTTTTACAGACACATTTCTTCGATGGTAATTTTAGTGATGGACTCTTTAATGCTCGGATATTCCAGCTCTGACAATAACAACTGTGTCCTTACAGGTCTGATGCGTCGTCACAATGTAATGTGGTTTACCAGGTCAGGAAAAACTGATCCTGTGGTCCTCAGTAACCTCTTACTTATAGAATTAAATAAGGAATAAAGTTTAATATCACTGCTGTCATATCTGGCTTTTAGTGTTTTCTAATGACAACACTTTGATTTGAGTTTGTTAGTTGCATTATGGATCACAAGAACCTATAAAATTTGACAAACGTCTACCACCCTGCATCTTACAAAAAAAATCCAGCAGCATGAGCTTGAGTTTAACATTATTTTGTCCTCTCGGACACCGAGGCTCTCTTACTTGTACGTGGCATCGATGAGGGTCTGCAGGATGTCGTCCACTTTCTCTCCAGATTGTCTGCGTTTCTGAATCACCTTGAAGAAGATGTTCTTGATCTCTTTGTGAGCTCTGTCCCTTTTCCTAGCATAGAAAAGTGATTTTGACTCATATTAGTTAAAAGTTTATACATTTTCATTTAAGGTACAGGAGGCACCGTAAAATGTGCCTTGGTTAGTATCTGTTTTATGTATGAATGTATTTTTACTTATTTTATTATAATTGCTATCGCTCAAGTGTCTTTCCTTCTACAGATGTGTGTGTCCTCCAGAGGTCATACCTGAAGCTGGGCAGCGGCAGCCAGCCGGGCAGGAGCCAGGCAGCGTGACTGAATCCTCCGTCCAGGTCTGCGTACAGCTGGGCCACTCGCTCATTCAGCATGCCGCGGATCTCTTGGCCATGAAGGCAGCTGCTGGCCGTCAGGATGATCAGCTCAGACAGAGCCTCAAACAGGTCTGAAACCAGCCGAAAGTTCATTTAGCAGGAAACAGAAATAGCAACAATCAAAAAGGGTCGAATGAACAAACAGTATATGTCCTCACAGACCTGACAGTCCTTGTACATATTTATTTCTATTTATTTTTTAGTTGTTTATAAGTGAATTTATAGTGATGGAAGATGTCTGTTAATGGCAAAAATGACACTAAAAAAGTGATAGTAATCAGTTACGACTGAATATTTTTGTGAGGTTAATTATTATAATTGTGTCATTTTTCAATTAATATGAGGCTGCACGTCACAGTAAAATGATGAAAACTAGAGCCATGTAAATGACTTTATATACTGCACAAAACTTTGGGTTAAAAGTTTGATTAAAAGTGAAATCTGTCACTTTCTAATACTCATGATTAAATATAGTTATTTGTGCAGTATCTTACTTTTCTCCCCGCTGTCTCCCCATCTCTGAAAATACTCTATGGTCTCCGCTTCAATGACTTTCACGTGTTCCTTAAAACGAGCAATGTTCAGTCCGGTCTTCAGCATTTTCTTTTGTTCCAGAAAGATCTGCAACATATGAAAGAGAGCATGTATTACACCTGCAGTATACAGTGATACCTGCTGCAGTATTTATTAACTTGCTTGTATCTTTTCTCTCTTTCACTGATTTGACTCTTTTTTTCTAAGATTTGTGACGTCGCAGTGAAGGTGGACTCACGGGGTTCGGTACATCATAGGCCACTCCTTTGCCAAACACCGGGGTGGTCAGTCTGGAGTAGACGTCCTCGGCGTTCAGGTCCTCGTTTTTGCTGTTGAACATCAGTGTTGCAGCTTCGCTGCCCAGCAGGTAGGTGAACGTGCTCCCCACCATGGTGAAACTGAACACGGGGCCGTACTGTGGCGGACAGCAGAGACACAGGGGTTAAAAAAGAGCCGGTGAGTCGGGATTAAATAAATCTGACGGGTTGCACAACAATTAACCTAATTCCTCCGCTAATGTTTGCTTTTTGTTTGTAAATTACTGGATAATGGAGCTGCAATCATTAATCCGTGAGCTGTCAACTATTAAAATCTTTGCCAACTAATTTGTACTTTATAAGAATTTTTTTTTAACCATTTGCTGAAATTTTATAGACCAAACGACTTATCGATTAATCAAGAAAATAGTCAACAGATTTATCGAAAATGAAAATAATGGTGTGTTGAAACCCTTTTGGAAAATTTCTCATTTTCTGGCTTTTAAAACTTAATCAAATTAATATTAATTTTGTGTTCTTTGTTGGTCATAAACCATGTGCAAACCTGTGTTACACGTAGACATTGTGACATTTTTAGGCTTCGAGTTGAAAAAAGTTGAACAAGGTGGAAAGGTCAGGTGTGTACGTGTGCAAATCACTTTGCGTGAGAGATTAAATAAGAAATCTTTTTTTTTCTTTGCACAGGTGCAAACCGCAACATAGGACTGCAACTAACATACATTTTCTATTACCAATTAACTTTTTTATTTTTTTCTTCATAAGCTGATGAGTCATTTGTCTATATGAATGGTGGAAAAAATGGTTACAGCATAGAATCCCATTTTTTGTGTAGAATAACAAAATGAATTGCTTTTTCAATTTACTTGATTCAGAATGCTGCATTTAAAATTATAGAAATTAGAACCTTTATCTTTATGCATCTCTTAATAGATAAAACAGCAGTTTTCCTTTGGAGGCATAATTTACAATTGCAATACTTATTTTTATCACGATTTTTTTTAAAATCGCAATAATATTGCATCGTTGGGCACCACAAGTCTATATATTATTTAAAACATATAATTTCCTCAAGTCCATTTTGAAATATTCAAATATCTTGTTCGTCTCACCAACAGTCCAGAACCTAAAGATATTTAGTATTATTACAGAAAAACAGCTAATATTCTCATTTTAAAAGCTGGAACAGTGACTTTTTTATCCCATCAAAACAGTTGCAGGTGAATAAACACACAATAATCAAAGTTTTAGTCCTACTTTAACACTTACTTTTTCATAAGCATTTTCAAGAAATTCAATGGGGCTTTTCCCAAATGCAATGGCATGACCCAGGAAGGGGATGCTGGAGGGAATGAAAGGTGGATATTTCTGCAAAAACAAACAAGATAACAGTGAATATAAACACACTTAAAGAGCATTCAACAGCAATATTTGGCATTGAATTTTGTGTGTGTATAACTCACCAGATCTTTGTCGGGGGACTGTTTGAGCAGCAGTTTGGAGATGTATCCCAGAGTGAGGGTGATGACAGAAGCAGCCAGCACCACGGAGGTCAGGTTCTCGTTCATTTTCCCAAAAGTGTCCCCGAGCAGTCTGGTGCTCATTTGATACAGGTGAACAGACATTTTCAACCCCCTCCGCGAGATCCAAACACCAACAAATACCTGGAAGAAATTCGCTTTGTGATAGTGAAGATAAATGTCCACTTATCCACAGTTTCCAGAGCTGATAAGTGTCCACTTCATCTGATGCGCACTTCGGGACACTGTTGGTAATATCTCCCCAACGTCTCTACCTGTCAACGCTCGTCCTGCCCCCGCCTGACCAGCGGAGGCTTCCTATTGGCTGCTGACCGCGTGTCTGTCAAGCTCCCGCCGCTGTGATTGGCTGCCGGTACCTGAACCGATGTCTGGCTATATGATGTCACCCCAGCAGGGCGAACACATCGATTGTAGAGACTTTTGATGCAAATTTGATATAATAATCATTTTTCTTGGCTTTAAATCTTTTGGTTTCCCATAAAATACCTCACTGCATGGAGGTAAAAAGTTTAACTAAATTTCGGCGTCGTAGACAGTTAGCGAATTATAATATGCATCGAGTCATTTATAATTTAGTGGGGATACTTACTGGCAGTTTGCAGCACACTGGCAGTGTCTTTAGCTTATTAATAAGCACGGAGTAAGCCTTCAATAATATTACCATTTTGCAGTGTCTAACTAGAAAAGAAAAAGTGACAGTTTTTCTCAAATGAGCAAAAGGTGTTTGATTTTTTTATTTTTATTTTTTCAATGTTGTAAGCAGGGGCGCACAGATAATGAGCCCCTGGGCAAAGATATGCAAAAGCCCCCCCACCACCACCACTCCTACAGAGGAGCAAGACACAGATTTTATAGTTGTTTAGCCTCTTTTTGTGTCATTTTGCATCTCTTTTTAGTTGTAATGCATCTTTTTGTGGTTTTGTGTGTCCTTGTAGCTGTTTTGTCTCTGTAATAGTTTTGTGTCACTCTGCAGGGAAAAAAGAGAACCTCTGTTCTGTATCACCTAAAATCACTTTCTAAAAGTGATTTCTTTGTAGTGCTAATGTCCAAACTCCATTATTTTTACTTCCCTCAGGTTACAGCTATTTTGCTCAACAGTTCATTATATTCTCTATCAGCCTAATATTCCATAAGATTAATCACTCTAAAATTAAATGTTTATTCATTATTTAAAAAAAACATAATATGGTTCAGACAACATACAACCTCCCTTTTCATCAGTTTATTAAAACAAAACATTAAATAAACATATTTACATGCACTCAAAATATATGACTCGTCAAAATGTGAAGTTGTGAAAGATATCAGTAAGCATAATATACAAAATGAGGTGTTTGGGGAGAGGATGACTCCGCTCTTCATCCAGGGTTATTGCAGTCAAATGAGTCAGTAAGAAAAACCTGCTTTGAGATTCATGGCAGCTGGGGTGGTTCCCTAAACCGTTTTTCAGCCGTAAGCATATTTGTCCGTTACGCTTTTGTCATTTGGTGTCATCTGTCCACTCAGCTTCATCAAAAGTTTCACAATAAGGCCCGCCTGTAAAAAAAATATTGAAGAGTGAGACAGTTTTTATGTTTTAACTTAATGTGAATATTTTTTTAAACTCGATTTGTCATCAAATTCACTCGACTGTTTTCTCTGTAACTGACGTTTAAAATTCTACTCTACCAAAATATAAATTACATGTTGGACCATTTAAATAGTTTTAGAAACATCTTGAAGCAGTTACCTGTTTTGTGTGCACAATGAAGTTCATTTTATTGTCACCACTGTGTATCTGGAAGTACTGATCAGCGTGTCCAAGCTGCCACATGAATGTGCTGTACTCTAAACTGATGAGAAGGACCTGAAAATGCAAAAGTTTAACAAATTATCACACAGAGCGTGCAAGTAGGAGAACATCATAACAGATGTTCAATTACAACACCAAGGAGGAAAAAAATACTTTATTTTTAAATATACTAAACCAAGTTTGGGAGTTTAAATTGTTCCAATTGGGAAAAATAGCCATTAACAAAATATCACATGCCAAAATGACATTTCTGTTATCAAAAATTCACCCCTTTGTAAATTAACACTCCACACTAAGCTCAGTTTAAGTTCAATCAGGGAGATTTTCTTTTATGCTTCACTCATCCACAATTTTCTCTTTATGTCACTCCCTCTGCTTCCTCCAAACAGCTGATTATAATAATTGGTTCCCATTGGATCCCATTAGCAATCATCATAAATTAATACTCTTCTGACTCAGAATGAGTCTCTCCTTCATAAAAGATGTTAAAGCAAAATCCCATTTTTGAAAATAAATAAATAAATCATCTTATACCACATGTTATGACAGCATCATATTCATCAGTGGTGGCTAATCTCATCTCTCTCTCTCTAAAAAAATAATAATTTTAACTGAAATGAAATCATTAAGCAGGACTCATCAGATGTTTTGTGCATTATTCTACACATTTTCCAAAAAATTCAGCCTGACATATCTAGTGCTTAGAAAACTTTTGGGATCTTTGCTAGTATTTAAAATTAAGTTCTGTGGGTTTGAACATTTTTTGTTTCCCAGCGTGACTTTTCACTAAGTGAATCATCAACGTATCTGAGGATTAAGTGGAGAGCGGTATATACTGTTTTCACTTCCTACAAAAATGCCTAGCGAGCAGCTTGCAGGTAAAATCTGGAGCAGGAAACATCTGCAGTTTAAAACATATGATAAGAGATGGCGATACCTTGGTTTCCATATTCATGAGGTGCAGGCCCTTTGTGTTGACCCCAACGTAGACACGGATGACTTTGTGGTTGCTGGCGCTGGCCTTGGTGTAGACCTGTCCCGTGAAGAAGGCCGCTCCGTAGGTCGGGATGTCCCAGCAGTTCTGCAGGAAGAGTCGCTGCAGGTGGTGCATCTCTTTGCTAACGCCCTCGCTGGTGCTCAGGGCCTGTGAGAGAGCGAGGAAACAGCCTGCCAGTGAAGACAGCAGCTGGATTTCTTTCAAAGACTGATTATTATGAAAACCTAAAAGCATACTTTGTATTCATGCAGAATCCTGTTGGTCCAGTGGTACGCTTTGCTTTTCACTTTGGATATCGGCACGATTGATTTCAAATTTTCCTCACTGTTGAAAACAAAACAGAGAAATACAGCTTTTTCCTTCTACAACTCCAGCAGAATTCAACTTAACTTGAAATAGAGATCAGTGCAATGTGTTTTTTTTTTAAATAATAAATGCGTTTTACTTGAGGAACCCTTGCTTGTGCTTCTTGCTCTCATAGCTGCCGTAGATGATCTGCAGGAGGAGGCTGGCCAGTGTGATCAGCTTGCTGTCCGGAGCAGGAAAGAAGCCCTTCAAGAGGCAGTGACGGGCCTCGTCGAACAGAATGAGGATGGCGAGAGGATCCTCCACCTGGGACAAAACAGTGAGTCAAGTGAGAAGTGTAACCTCTCACATTTCACATAATGATAAAAATAAGCAGTTTTTTTTTTTTTGCACAGCACAAAGTTAGCTACCTTTTTCTCAATTTCAAGAGGCAGCCGGACATCCCTGCGGAGGAAGAGCTGAGGAGTTTCCCTTTGAGGGTCCAGCACCGTCAGGTCCGTCACAATCTCGGTCCAGATCCGTAGGTGCTGCAGGGGCTTGTGGTACGGCTTCAACTGCAGGTCTGACACACAAAATGCACTACAATGCATTACACCAGTGCACACTTACTATGCACATAACGTTGAGAAAAACTGAAGTTGCAAGATACATAGATTGTTAGTACAGTCTGAATCAAACAAGAAATACAAATTTGATCAAACTTTTAAGATATAAAATAAGTTTGATAAAACGTCTCTCCTCGTGGTGTTTGGTCACAGTTGGTTTTACAATCACAGGATGAAGTGTGATTTCATCACGTATCGTGTGAGTGAACTCACGGAGGTTCTCGGAGCAGATCCAGATGGTGAAGTACTGCTGGGTGTCTTGTGAAAGACGCATGCCCTCCATGATCTGCTGCACTGTGGTGTTGTTGCCGTGCTTCAGCTCCACAGAGCGATACGAGCCGTCCATGCGGTAGATACGCACCTTCTCATACTGTGGAACACACAAACATATCAGAAAGGAAAGCCAAGTGAAAAAGCTTTGTCCTTTCTTCTTTAAAAAAAATACAATTATTTTAGGAGAAAATCAAAAACTTGATCTCTCTACTTGCAACTACAACCACAATAATTCGATTCGAGTCTGACGCGTGACTCACAGGTTTGCTGCTGGTTTGCTGCAGAAGCTTCACCGTCTCCTCCCATTCGTTCTGTTTGTTCTCCTCACACACCTGCAGAGGTGATCTCTTCTGCTGGTCTTCTATGTGCTGTTAATGGGAAAGACTGTCAGCATTTACTGGTTTTTGTCTTCCACTACAATTGTATTGTAAGGTGGAATATAGTGCATCATCATGCATTAATGCTTTGTTGAAAACTAACAAGAAAAAGAAATTACAACATGTGTCAAATATCAGATTTACAACATTATCAATCAGTATTGCAATATATCAGTAAACACAGTTATTGATGTTTATTGTATCAGTATTGACAGATGGACTCCTGTTTATCATGTTTATGTTTTGTAAATTATAATTAGTTAGTGAAAGTCACAATGTTATAACTTTTTCTACAACTCTACGATAGATAAAACTTTTTTTAACACTTTACTGATACTGCAAATCAAAAATCTATACAATTATATATATATATTTGTTCCTAATGGAAAGTTGTGCGTGTAGCTGCAGGAGTGACATCAATAAGATATTAAAATCAAAATAGCCATTAAAACATCCACTGCAGCTTTAGGAAAAAACGAAGAGCAAAAAAACGCCAAATGTTTAGACAACGTCAAGTTTCATACCCGGTCGATCTCTGGGTGCTGCAGCAGGAGCTGCACGATCTCCGCGTGGCCTCCTCTGGCTGCAAAGTGCAGAGGGGAGCTCAGCTGGCCGTTCAGCAAGTTTGGGTTACAGTTCCCTTTCTCCAGTAACAGCTTGGTCGCCTCGACTTTGCCGTGCCTGGATGGAACCAAACCAAATTTAACAACAACTCATCGTTAACAGGACAAAGAAAAATACTTCTGATTTTCTCAGCTGTGAGGTGAGCGTCAGACTCACCAGCAGGCGTAGTGAATGGGAGCCCAGTGGTCGCTGTCCAGCTGCTTCACTGAGAAGCCGCTGTCCAGGAGCTTGGACAGCAGCTCCGTGTCTCCTTCACAGGCACTGCGGTGAAGTGGGAAGTCCTCCACCCACTGACGCTCCCTGCAAAGAATTTTATTAACATTGTTTTGAAGGCGTTCCTTTTTTTAGACTGCATGATGTAAAGTGGAAAACAAAAGGAGAGAGGTGTCAGGAAAAGGTCACAAACGGATATGACCAAACCTGTGAAACAAAGAGGGGCAGAGACAGAAGACATGAGATGAGAAAAACAATGACTATGTTAACATGCACAAAATATTCAGCTTTCTTTGCCCTTATTCCGTAAAAAAAAATAATATTCCCACTGAGCCGTTTACAGGTCTAATGCAGATTAATATTCCACTAATTATTCTACTAATATTCCTGTTTACATGCAGCAATGTAGACTTCAATTAATGTGCCTTCACATGTTGTTTATCATGTCAAACTATAGAAACGTGGAACTGATGGAGTAGCTTGTGCCATATTGGTTTTTTGCATCAAAATAGCATTTTTTCAGTTTTCCACCTGTGGCAGACTTGTTCGAACATGCGAACGCAGCCTCCCTCTTTCATTCATTGCGATATCTGTCTTATATCCAAGTTTTTCATGATGTTTAAAAGAAACTGTTTTTTTCCGTCCGACCAGAAATGTGTGCTTTTTTCTTTAGGGGGGCAAGCATCTCTACTCCAGCCTTGTAACCAGTTGGCGAGTTGGTTTGTGTACAACGTGTCCATGACAACACGCAGAGCTGACCGTAAACAGTCCCAAACTGCGATCAAAACCCCAATTTGAGGTGCATATTCTGATGTGCTGTATTCATGTCCAAATAATGCTCTTAAAGCCCAAATAATACAAGAATATTCCAGCAGAAAATGCTATTTACATGATCACATCCAGTTCAGATTATTGTCATATTTGGAATAATAGTTTGCATGTGAACGTAATCAATGTGGCTCATGTAGGAATAACTCTTACTTGTCTTCTGCCACACAATTAGGACCATGTTGCCACTTCTCCCTCTTTGGGATCTGAATCTTGGAGTAGTCGGGTGCTCCGAGCCCAAAGTACGGGTTGATGATAACTTTGTCCACCTGCAAAAAAAGGCCAAATGAGCAGGAAAGACAAAGGTAGGGTGAGTTATGTCCCAGTGCCAAAAGAATCACATTTTCCAAGTTCAAACATCTTCCTTGCAATACACAAAAATGTCTATTCACCATCTATTTTTAAAAAAGTATCTTCTGGTGCTGAAAAAAGAGACTCACTCGGTTGGTGTACTGCAGATCAGAGCCGTAGAGCGGGTTGAGGATGCACATGTCTGCCTTCTCCAGGGACATCATCTTGCTCTTGATCTCCAGAGCAGTGTAGCCCATGTGGAGCCCCTCGTCGCTCAGTTTGCCCTCGCTGCCGTAGGCCGGGTTGCTGACGTTTGTCTTCACCCGCTCAACGGGTGCTGGTCTGAACAGAGCGGGGATGGCGTGAGGGACGGTGTGCTGCTCTGCTAACCATCTGCGGAGACCAAAGAGACAACAGCTCAGTTTCCCTGAAAGCCTCACTCAAGAAGGTTTTGTTTTCATATATGTTCTCACTTGTCTAAAACCAAAAGCATCTTTGAGGTGATGGGGCAGAAGTGAGCGCTGGTCTCGCTGCACACCCGCATGATGTCCTGGAAGCAGTAGAAGCTCGGGCTCCCAGCGCTGTAGACCGGCTTACTGTTGTCTGTTAAGAGTGATTTATTAATGTTTATATCATTTTTACAATATCTGAAGCATCAATTTAGTGAGTGAGACAGATTTTTTGTTTCTTGCTCACCTTTAACACTGACTGGCACGACAAAAAGTGAAGCCTCTTTTCCTTCATTGTCTCCATCGAGGGGGAACTTCTTTATATGCACCACACGCTTTCCTGCAACCGAAAATTGTGTTCACATCTGTGGCTCCAAATCTTAGTGGTTAACTCAAAGACATGCAGCCTGCAGCCTGTCACAAGGAGTCATGGCTATTCCTTCACTTTGAAGAGTCACAAGGCAAAAACACTGAGAGCCACTGTTTCAAATGAAAGTCAGCAGTGGTGATACTATATGCACATCTTAGATTGGAAATGTCAAAAATTTCCCGCACTCACCTATGAAGCCTTGGTTGTTGGATATCGGTCTGATTGTCTCGTCAACATAGTCCAATATGGATTTGGATTTGTCTCCTGATGCTTGGATCTTTGTTGCCAGGAGGACTTTCTTTCTTTTTTTCTCCTTCCCCTCCAAAGGCACTTCAATCAGCAGGATCTTTACAGGAACACGAAGAAGCATTAAAACTGAGTACTACTATATGGTATACTGGATTGAATAGATAGTTAAGTGAACACCTGTTTGACGTTATTGGTTGTTGTAGATATTCTTTATTTCACTGTATGTGTTTAGAAAATGATTTATTGGAAATTGGTAATTGTTGGTTGATAGGTCTGAATTGATGTTGGTAGAATAAAAAATTCTGCTTATTGTCTGGTAACTATTTAAGCACATTAATGTATTATGGTTCAACTTGATGAGAGTATATCTCTCAGAAAAAAATTAGCGTCGTCTATATATTCTAACACTTTTTTTACATAGATGTTGAGATGAGCAGGCGATCTGCTGTCAGACTCAGCACATTTACCTCATAGGCTTTGGCTCTGTACTCCTTTGAGCTCAGGCTGACTTGATTTTTTGGGCGAATGACAGCAACAAACACATCCTCGAGGCTGTCCTCGTTGCCCATACTGCTGACTCTTTCTCAGTCCCGACAAAATGCTCTGCACAAGGGCCAAATGCTGTGGAGAGGCATTCCTGAAACACAAAATCACATGGTTGAGATTAATAACTTCATATAACATCTTACTGACACAAAAACTCCAAATAACCTTACTCAGTAACTACATACTGGAAATGCCTTTTGGTGCTTTATACAATTACAATTTATACGATTACGATTAAATTGGTGACATAAATTGTATTTACAACTATTTAAGCAAAAAAAAGAAAGTCAAACATTCTCTAATTTCAGCTTCTCAAAGTCAATGCTTTTTTCCATCTTGACATTTTATAGGAATATATGTTAATTTATTGACGCAATCATTTTATTTTATTTAAATTTTATCAGGGAGGTCATACATAGTCAAGGATTCCAAAGATACGTGGCTACATAAATCACTGAACATATAGATACATGATGAATACATAATGACATAAACATCGCTCATATAAATGTACCAATCAATGTCTCAGCAAAGCTTTTCTGTAATCTATTGCTCTCCCTGTCATTTTACTTTAAAAAACTATAACCATCATAATAAATGATCAAACGATGTCACACTCACTCATTTACAATAATTAATGTTTTAATCAGTAATTAAAACTATTGTTGCTAGAAACCCCAGTCTAAACTTAGACTCATATTGGCCAAATAGGTTTTTAAAAAAAATTTTGCTTGTGGAAATTGCACAGCTTAGATGTAATACAGCTTTAAAGAACCAGAACAGTCAACATTTGAGGTTCATATGATTGTGATACTTTATAAATATAAAACGTCGTATTAGTACTTTTTATGCAAAAACACAAGCAAGTCTGATTTTTGATATTGTAAAGTACATTCACCTGTGATGCCTTACACCACATCATGTTATAGAGGCTCATAGCAACTATTACCATGCCTTATGAGTGTGTTATAGTAACAATAAAATGATAATCTACAGCACAGTACAGGCTGCAGGTTTTTACCACTCTTCGAAATCATAGTTCCTAATAACAATAAATAAACGATAATAACAGTTCAGAAATTAACTTGTTGAGTTCAGAGGAAGGTGACGCCCCGGAAACCAAACTCTGTAGTCTTTAAACAGTTATTAAACAAAGGATAGTGTAATGCTGCATTTAGACGACACCCCATCCAGCTGGATGAAACCATTGCTGATACATTTCATCGTCCACAACGAACAGGATCAACTTTTTGGACTGAATCAGCAGCTGTAGCCGGGATGCTACACTCCCCATCACCGCTTTTCCGCTCGCTGAGCAGCTGAAACTTACCGAAAGCGACGTGAGTTTTTCCTCAAACAGACCAAAACACAGCCTCTCCCAGCTCTCAGTGAATTTCAGCAGCTTAAATTTAACATTTCGGCAGCCGGGAGACTGCTCCAGGTAAACTTGCAGAGCGGATATTTGTGTTGAAGTAACGCCAGTGGTAGGCCTGTGAGTTTGGGGCAGGGCTGCAGACACAAACAGAGGAATCGCGTTACGTTTCATGACAGCAGCTCCGGTCCCGACAACAGAGGACTCTGGCGGTGAGGGGGACTCAGTGCGGCGGGTAAAAGTCACAAATGCTCCGAATCTAATTGCTAAATTGCCTCAAAATAATATATTACAACATCTGTTATAAAAAACAAATGTTAATAACTTGTTTCGCGAAATTTAATTTTTAAATATGGATATTATCGAGGGATATTTTTGGTAAGAGTGATTTCGTTTTTGCTCTTTATTGACACCATTGTTAAATATGAAGCTTTTACAGCAAACATATAGCATATACAGCTGGTTAGCTTAGTTGTTCAGCTGAACTAAGCTAACAAGCTGCTAGTTATGATGTTTAGCTTCATATTTAACAGACAGTGATGTCAATAAAAACTAAAATAAATCTCTCTCACACATTAAATTGTCCATGTAATTATAGCCATCTTTTTAAAACACGTTTTACAAAACAGTTTATTACTTATTTTTTTGTAATATTATTTAAAGGAAATTAAGAGTTACAGCTAGCAGATGGTTAGCTTAGTTCAGCTAATTTAAGCTAGGTGTAACAATTAGCCTTATATTTAACAGTCCTGTCAAGAAGAGGAAAAATAAATCACTCTCCCCAGAAATGATTGTTATTATATCAGTTTTTCTAAAATACATTTGACAGTATAGGTTATTATTTACTATTTGCATAATTAAATATTTTAAAGGACTTTAGAGCTGTTACAGTTAGCAGTTGGTTAGCTTCGTTCAGCAGTTAAACTAAGCTAACCACAAGTTAAGAGTTAGCTGGCTGTATGAGCTAACTTCATATGTAACAGAGTGGAAAAAAAGGGAAAAATAAATCACTGTTACCAAATATATCCATGTATTATATAAGTCTTTCTATGATATATATTATACAACAGGTTTTTGTTTTAATTTAATATTTTCAGGGGGTTTTGAAGTGTTACAGCTAGTAGCTGGTTAGCTTAGTTTAGCTGCTAAACTGAGCTAATTAGGTGCTAGTTGTAACCATAGACAATATATAAAGATATATATATATATATATATATACACACACACAGTCTATGGTAGTAACAGATATTGGTGTCAATATAGAGGAACAACAAAACTTGCTTGCCAGAATGTCCCTTTAATTATGTTATTATTATATATCTTTTTACAGAAATGTTTATTTGTAGTTGAGCTAAGTTAATTTTCTGCTATTTATTTATCACTAAAGCAGGATCTTAATCTACACTGTTTATTTAAAATGTCTTTACATGTTAACAGACACCATAAGAGCTGTGGTTTTGTTCTGGCATCTTGCAAACTGGTTAATATTCTACAATCAATGGAAGAAATGGAATTAAATAGTTTGATAGCAAGTTTTTTTGAGTTCAAGTTTATTGTTTATCAGGTATCATGAAAGCAGTTTCTTTTTTATGCATAGTGAACAGAAGTATTAAGAGATGTTTTCTTTAGAAGATGTGTGTGTTTAATTAATCCATTTTAAAGTCAGAGCTGTTCCCTACAGATTTTACCAGGTGGTACATATTGACTTTTTATGTTGGTTTTATGGGGTTTTTTTTAATGGATTTAGTGTAGATGACATGGATTTCACAAATATACAACTTCATCAACAAATAATATGTACATTTTAATTGAAGAGATTGTATAAAAGTTCAGCATATTGGCATATCACACAAAGCAAATGAAACATATAGTGGTCTCTTTGAAACAAAAAATAACATACAATGTCGATACAATAACTGCAGTATAATGTGCCCAAGTGCACAAATGAAAACATGGCTTTGGTTTCATTAAGATATATATTATAACATATTTTGTCTTTTAGCATTGTTCCCCAGTTGAGACTACAGATTGTTCCCCGATGTCCTCTCCCTCCTGGTCCAAATTTAGGACGAGGTGTCTTTGCACTGACGGAGCACCTCCTGCATCTTCCTCTGGATTTCCTCCACCCTCTTGGCCCACTTCTCCCGCACCTCGTCTTCGTCATCCTCTGTCACAGCTGTGTAGGCCATGAGGGCGATGAGGCCCATATGGAACAGATGGGTGATGTGTGAACAGCGGCGCTCCATGATCTCACGGTTGCCCTGGCAGTTGTCCAGATACACCTTCAGCAGGGGTTTCCCGAACAGCAGGTTGGTACCCATCACACCCCGGTAGTACACATCCAGGCTCATGTCACTCTTGTCTCTCTCATAAATCTTCTCAAAGGTCTCCATGTAGCACTGGGTGTTGTCTGGGTCTTTCTTCACCTGCGCCACCATATTGTTGAAGGCAGCGTACTGGTGCTTGATGTACTCCTCGTACTTGCCATAGGTTTCGTTCACCTCGTCGATGCGGATCTTCCTCAGGCATTGGTGGTTCTTTTCAGAGATGCTCTCCAGTTTGGTGTGGAGCTCCTGGAAGTCCTTGTCTAGAACGTGGCCCTCCTCCTTGATCAGGCCCTTGCGAGCTACCCCAACGAGGGAGGAGACTATGCCGAAGATGGGGTCGATGGAGGAGGCGAAGGAGGACACCTTCTCCACGCAGCACAGCACCTTGGCTGCAGTTTTCCTGATCTTTTCTGCATCAGCCATCACTGCTGCTTTTCTTCTGCCACGGTAAGGTCCACACAAAGTGAGTCTGAAGGCTGGAGAGATTCAAAAAAAGCACATATTTTTATATCTGTAACATATGTAATATATCTCAAGGATATCTTTATTATCCCTGAAGGGTAATTTGTTGCACAGCCAGTAGTATAACCAACAGCCAAACAATAAATACAAATACAGTACCAAATAAAAATCATATTGAGCTTTTTAAAATGCCAATAGCAGCAGGGGAAAATGTGTTTTAGACTGTATCAGATAGAAGCAACTTGAACTCCGTGGACAGGGGTTGATTTTAGGTTGTAATGTTGGGTTACAAAAATTCATACAGGACCTCTAATGCCAATGTCAGTTTGACGTAGAATAATGACCACAGATGACATTGATATTTTGTTGGTTGTGTGTTTTTAAGTAACCAAAATCAAACATCTTTCCAAATGTGTCATGCCAATGTCATCTTGATGTAGAATAACAAAATGTATTATTAAAATATGGAGACAAAAACCCACCATCTGCAAAACATAATGTTAATGTCCATGAAATGTTAAATTATAATGTTGGACATTGAAAATATTGGCAATCTGATTTTAATTCCACCATAAGTTTTTCCAGCTGTCCCATGTAAGACTCAAGTGTTTTTCTGACATTATTGATGTCCAGTGTCAGGTGGGAGTGCTTCAGGTTGATAGTAGCCAGGTATAGCACTATAGCCTATGCAAAATATTCCTCAGGGACAATAAAGTATATCTTTCTTATCATTCTATACCCTAAAATCTGTTGCTATGTTTGAGGATAACTATCCCATACCAACTGACAAAAGATAATGAGAGAAATGATTCAATAAAACAGGAATAGATAATTTCACAGAGGTATTGTCAACATTAAAACTCTGAAGTTTTTGATAATAATAAATAAGCAGATGGGCTTTTCTATACACAGTGTGAAGCTTGAAGGTCAACTTTTCATCAGTTTCAGTACCAAGATATCTTTTTTGCTGCAACTTATTAGCCTAATGAATAATCACTACAGGAGAGATGATTGTGAAATTGAGGGAATCCTTTGTTATCTCCTTAGTTTTGAACACACTGACGTCTTAAGAATGTCTTGCACCATAATATATCTTTAAAACTTAATCCATACTCTGCAAGGCAGAGTCATCTTCTGACCACAGTCTAAGAGCTTTACCTAAATGATTGAGCACAGACGGTCCCAAACACTGATACCTCTTGCATTACTCTACAAATTAACTTCAAGGCTGTTTCTCAAGTTGCTGGAGCTACAACCCACATGTCACCAGCTGCTGCACAAAGCCATGTTGTAGACGGTGTCATCTTACAGTGTAATGTTACTGGCAACAGGTCACAATGAGGGCTCATACTGTCTGCAGTCATACACAGCAGAGGAAGGCTGGAAGTAATGAATACGTTATTGATTAATCTGATAATGATTTCTCAATGATTAGATTAAGTCCTCAGTGTATAAAATGTCTTAAAATAGTAAAGGGTGATAAGTATAACAACTTTACATTTTATTATTGCGTATTTTTTCTAATCATCAGTCTAAAACCCAAAGATATTTAGATTAATTACACAGAGAACTAGGAACACCAGACAGTCTTCCTACTTGAAACCCTGGAACCAGTTGGTTTTTGGCTTAAAAAAAAGATGATGAACAATTAATTAAAATTAAAAATAGTTGCACAGAGATTTTTTTTCAATTAAAATTTCAATTCAATTCAATTCAATTCAATTCAGTTAAAGTTAATTAATTGTTGCCGCTAAAGAGGATACATCTTTCTACTATGTATGAATTAAGCAATCAGTTAAATAATGAAGCAAGTGTGTGTTTTGGGAAATCATTTCATCACTCATTGTTTGACATAATGCACTGAAGTGCAGTATAACATATTAAAAATCTACAACTACAAGTTTTTGAGACCACAGACCCAACTGAATCAGTGGTGCATCTTTCTCATAGTTGTGACATTAATCATTCTTCTCACTGTTGTCCTGCAGGAAGAATAACAGTGGGTGTGTCTTCATAGTGACACAAGAAGGAAGAAAATAAACAAATGGTTACGTGTCGTGACCTTCGAGGTATCATCTTTATCGATTCAAATAACCCCCAATGGCTATTTCACACCTTTAATTTAAACTTGAGACATGATGCTTTGTTTGTTTTTGAGCCTGTTTCACTCATTTCCTGATTCCCAACAACACACGCACATGAATCAACCAGCTTTTACGTTCATTTCTTCAGTCCTAGCTGACTGAGATATCACACAGAGTTCAAACATCCTTTAGATTAGAGATTAGAGAGCACTGAGACGCCAGATGTTTACTCACCAGAGATAAAACTGTCGGTATCCCTCTGTCTACAGTAGCCGTCTGACTTTCCTCTCCACCATTTTCCTCCCTGTAGTTAAACAAGGACAGCCCCTTCCTGCCAAATAGGGAGCCAACACGAGGAAGTGACTCATTCATGCCCTGTACTGATTGGCTGAGGGGAGTTCCTCCAGATGCACTGCGGCTGCAGCTCCAACCACAGATGGCAACAATGACAGGGTATTCTTTTCATTGTGTTGTTTTTATTACTGGTCCCCACACCTTCTAAACCAGTATGGGTGACCAGATACCATAGAGATTACCAGTGAACAGAACTTAAAGACAATGTTACTTTATAACCAGGAAACAGGATCATTTTTATGTCTGAGTGGGATTAATAATGCTGTAAAGACTCTATTTAAATTACAGAATTTATAAACACAGCAAACTTGGACTACAGACGGAAACCAGAGCATTTCCAATACCAAAATCTTTTCCTGTGACGTACAGATTCTGCATACATACGGCATCTAACAAAAACGCTTTACAGTTTGCCTCTGAATGGACAATTTGTAAAGTCTCTTAAACTAAAATATCAATAATTATAACCACAGCAACTATAAGGATATGAGGTGCAACTTAAGTGTGCAAGCAAATATAAACAGAACATGAAATACAGCAAAAAGTTCTGTTCAAAAAACGAAAAACATTTATTTCCAGAGGCAATGTCACAGAAAACACTGTTTTTATGAGCATTTTTCTTTGAATGGAGAAAATCACAAGTAGTTTAAATAAATCCAAAGCTTTACTGCATGATGATGTACCATCAGGGGTAAGCAAGAAAATATGACGCTGTTATTTTCATTTTTTATTTTTTGTAAATTTGAGAGAAGTGAACCTTTAAAATGCCAGAAAACTTGTGGTAACCTAGGTGCCAAGGAGGGTAATATTCCATAACAAATAAAGTCTACCAACTCATATAAACAAAGAATAAGCTCCTGGCAAATCTGTGTATAGACAAATACAACTTTCATAACCAGAATTTTAGAAATGCCGAGATCATGAGTTCATATTTCCCCAGCACACACACCCAAAATTAATCTTCTCTGAAACACCAGAATATCATTCTGGTGGATAAATGCTGAAAACCTTTGTTAATATTTTGTTTCTGTTATAATGAGTGGTACAGTACAAGCTACATTTCCCACGGTTTCTCAAAAGCCACAATTTCCCAGCAACAGTTTTAAAGATGACGTCTGTCCTCTCACGCTGCTATGGCCTTAAAGCGTTAGACAAAGATAATCATGGCACCAATTAAAAAAAAAAAGAAGTGCACCGTACTGTACCGTATATGACTGTGAGTTGCTGATTAAATGATTCATTGTTGAACAGCTGATAATATGGACATCTATTATCCACCAATCCTGCAGAACTCCGGTTTTCAACCTTCTCATGCAACTTCCTCTGTATGTCCTCCAAAGTCTTGGTCCACTTCTGAATTTTGTCCTCGTCGTTCCTGGTGACAGCTCTGTAGGCTATGAATGTGGCAAGACAAGGTAAGTCAATTCATATCATGCATTTCATACATAAGGGAAATTTTAAGTGCTTTACTTAATGCTAAGTGCCTTTTGTACCTGAAGAAGCACAAAGCTTTTGAGGATGTCTCATTTTGGTGCTATCTGGTGGTTGTATTAAGAATTACACTTTTTGAAGCATCTGACTTTGTTTTAAAAGCCTAATTTATTAAAAAAGTTCTTGCGGCAAAAAATGTTAACAAAATATGAACATTTTAAAAAACAGTTTATTTGCACATTAAGAAAACATACAATGCAATGTTAATATGGAAGACACCAATGTGCATTGCACAAAAAAAAACATTTTAAGCCAAAAAAAAAAGAAAAAATCACTTCAAGCCTTCTGATTCTAAAATGACCAAAAAACATGCATGCGCTGATCAGTCACTTAAACAAATACTTAAATGCAGTTCTTTGCCCAAGTTTTCCATTGTCTCTCAGTGAACATTAAACCACATATGAGCTCTTAAAGTCCAGGGGTTTGTAAAAAATGTATAAACCCTGGGCCTTAACAGCTCTTTTTCAAATTAATTCATTAAATTAATTAAAATGAATAAATGTGTCCTTGAATAGCCGTCACATTCACATTTAAAGAGGTTACTTTTGATATTTATTTATATTTTTATACTTTAAATTTTCTCCTGCTGCCTAGATATTGCGTTTTCCTGCATATTAATAAAGACATTTCCATTATAAAATTTCTTTTAATGTGTCTCTCCCCCAATGTTAAAACAAAACCTACACCCTTTGTAGTAGCCAGGGATATTTCCCTTTATGCACCTTTTTTCCCTTACCTGCTGTAATTATTTATTCATCTAAGCCTTTATGTCCCCAACACTTTTCAACACAAAGTCACGTCCTCGTACACAGTCATACATGACCTCCTCAGCATCCGGCACAGCATGGCCCCTGATGTTAAAATAGCATATTGCGATGAATTAACTTTTCTAGAGGTTTTAACAACCCACAATAATCTCATTAATCTGTTTTAAATCATATAACAATATTGGCGATACAGTTACTGACAAGACAGTGGATATAAATAACTTTAGGCACTCATGGAAACACATTTTTCCATTAACTGTACTTTACTGTACTACTGCTTTATAGAGATGTTGTATATGTGCATTGTTCTGGTAAAAGTCAAGAAAACCCCACTTAGTTTTCATCTCTCACCTGAATTCACCTGCCTGATTATTTAATCAAAGCTGCAGGAATTTCAATTCTGTACCCTCCGGATATACAATCTGCACTGACAGCTAACCAAATATTATTCAACAGGACAAGGACAAGTCTCTTATGCAATATTTGTCTTCCCGCGTAGTGATATGAGACCAAACGTGAAAACATCTGCAGGCTTTTCCATGTTCTACATTCACACACACACCAGATACACTCTCCCTGACCCCTCAGAGCTCAGGACCTCACACTGCCTCTGTGTGCGTCGTCCGAGGGATTAATTATTCTGTGCGATGATTGTCCAAAAATGTTCATTTAAAGCACAGTTGTTGTAGGGTGTCGTTCAGAGTAGAGGACCTCTGAGGTGTAGTCCAATAAACATTTGGCAGATAGTCGATCTCATCAGTGGTTGAACAGTAACAGTATGAGACCATTTTAAATATGTACAGTTATTGTGTATTGTGACAGCTGTGTCATGTACCACATGGTGAGGTAACTTCATTTTTGTCTTCATTCAGTCTGCTTATACAAAACTTACAATTAAATTGTTTTAATAACAGATCTGTGCATATTTCGTTCTGCCAGGGTTCATACAATCTGAATGCACAACCACAAATAAGTTATTTATTAGTTAATGCAATACTTATCGTGCAACGAATGATTGAAACATCAGAGTAATACAAATACAGAAAATATTTTTTTTTAAAATTGCATTTGGATCATTACGCATTAAACATTTTTTTCATAATGTTATGTTGTTAAGCAAAGCTTGATATGTTGTCCATTACCAGAGTAAAGAGGAGAAACTGGAGCACACTGATCAGTTTGTACTGTCTGGTTTGTAAGAGGACATATGTCTCAACAGCAGCTGTGTCATCTTAAGAGTTCGACTGAAGTGCAAGATGATCACTGTGATCTTGTTTCACGCCTTCCTCTGTAGGTTATTCTTTGTCTAATAAGCATCATGTTCAGGATGCTTTTTACCAGATGAGGTGAAAAATGTTCTTGTGCTGATCCAAAGATGAAGAAGCCTCCAAACAAGCTACATTTGTAAGAGGTTTTGTGAACACTAGGTTCAAGTCAAACACCATCAGATATTAATATTGGACATAATTTTATGCATGACACCTTGTTTATGTTACATGCTTAATAAAATAGCCTATTGTATTGTAATGGGCTATTGTCAAAATAGTCTCTATATGCAGAAATAGTTATGTAGATCTTACTGTATTGTTTTCTTTTTCATTAAAACACAAATTCTCTCTCCTGAAATTCTTACTTTTGTATTGATACACATCTTATCAGTGTTGGGCCTATTTTGGGGCTTTCACGAACTGATAAGAAACGCTGTGGGAAAACATTCATCTGTACTTGATGCAAACAGACGAGCCCTGATGTCAGTGTTGGTGAAAAAGTAGTTACATGTAATTAAATTACAAATTAAATGTAATTGTAATCACTAACAGTTACTTAGAGGGAAAAGTGAATAAATTACAGTTCCTAATCAAAATGTTGGTGATTACAAAAGGGTTACATCTCAATATATTCCTTTTGGGAAAAAGTTAATATGTAGAGTATAACTTTCATTTTCCCGATTGTGTTTTTTTGGTATAGACAATGTCCAGACATTATTTAGGAAGGCCAGGCAAGGCAAGTTTATGTATAAAGTTCAATTCAGCGATAAGGCAATTCAAAGCGCTCTACATAAAACATCTAAAGCATCGAGAAATAGTGAAAAAGAATTACATTATAAAAGGACATTTAAAGGCAATTAAAACGCATTTAAAGAGCTAGATAATATAAAATAAAAACAAACATATAATTACTGAGACAGTTAAATACAAAAATAAAAATTTGAATTGGCTGTAAGACATATTTGATTTAATAAAAGGCAATAAAAGTAGTTCAGAATAATTAAAATATTGACATTACTTGTCACATTTTAACAGGATAACTAGCAATCTGTAAACTATTACATGTCAAAAGTAACCTTAGGACCGCCTGTTGTAACTAAAACAAATTCTTTTTCCGAGGGATTAAGTGATCCTACTGATCAGATTTGTTTTCGTAGTTACAGTCCTTTTAGCCTTTGACTCATAACTGTCTGAATTGAATTCTCAAACTAAGACGAGTTAAGAAGGCGATGTTACAGTACAGCAACCCCAGCATGAACTCAGAGAAACCTTCAACACCGGCCAGAAGCCCAACACTACCTTCACTAATTCATAGGATTTTTTGATTCACTTCCTTGACTTTATTTGCGGATTTTAATCTCTGAACGACAGTAAATGAGGGACGTGATCAGATGAATACGCCTCACACACAAACACACCCCTGTGCTCCCACCCCTGCTCTGTAACGTAGCGCTCAGCTGCTCCTCTATGGTATTTCCCACAATAACATCCCAGGTCGACTCACTGACTCTGTCATTTTGCCTCTGACCCCCTCCGCTCCTCTCTCCCCCTCTCTCTCTCTCTCTCTCTCTCTCTCTCTCTCTCTCTCTCTCTCTCTGTCTCTGTCCCCAGAGACCCGGGCCGGACTGAGGACGAACATCTTCTGGTTTCAGGTATGAACTGGAGTGGATAACATCAGGCCATCAGCAGGTTTGACACAGCAGCAGTGGATGGTTTGGTTCAGTTTTGGGATTATAAAGGTTTAAGCCTGCCATTGAAAGGGCCTGGAGGGGTGAGCTGAGGTCGACCTCGAGCTCGGACCACGATCGAATGGTTTCCACTGTTTGTTGGTTTTTATATTGGCTGACATACTTTTGTGATGGGAAAGGGTTTTTTGTTTTTAGTGATTGTTAGCAGGTGTGTGAAAGCCTTGGAGAGAACAAGAGTTTAGGGGATATTTAGTTTTATTATTATCTAATCTGTTTTATTCTTAACAGATATTGAACAAATATTGATTTGTTTAAAGTTATAGCTGCATTGTGTCACTCCGTCATAAGAGTACAGAATATTTTTATTATTGCCTTCATTGTATTGTTTACCATTTTTTTGATAATTTATTAACAGATCTATGATTCTCGGCCAATTAAATAATTATTTATGATCCAATTGGTTATTCACGTAACATTTTTTTATTGTTGACCTCTTCAGAATTTCATCCCTTTTTCTCTGCTGATCATCAGAACTGATCCGTCAAAAATGAGGAGCATCAGAGGAGGTCCAGGAAAAATGCAGAAGATGATAATCGAGCTGATGGTGCTGGTGGGGTGAGTAAACGCAATCTCTGTGTCTGACTGATAACACATTATTCTTATACACTAAATATCACTGTGTTAATTTTGCATTTAACATACTGAAATATAACTTTTTTTAAAGTTAAGATGCTGTTTCATGCAGCAGCTTAGCTATTGGATCAATAAGGGGAAAAAATGTTAATTACATATGTTATATATGATGTGAAATGTGAAACAAATTAATAAATTCATAAAAATATTTTTTAAAAATCTAAAAAAAAAAAACACACGCAATCTAAGCTGCACAAAAACATATAAAATTGCCTAAAAATAATTAAAAGGATAGATAATGTAGGAAATAAAGTACTTAAGACAGTATAACTTTTACTATCAGGTCGAATGCCAGACTTTTAGTGCACATCATAACAAACTGAGTATTAATATATATATATTTGAATTCATGTTTTATGTTTCATATCACATTTTATTTATCATTATGTAAGATTCAAGAAATCCAACAGCTAAGTCAAACCATGCAGCCTGTTAAATTTTCAACTTTATTTTATTAAAACAAATGAAAACATTGTAGTGAGTATTTTTAGCTCCGTTATTGACAGTTAGGGCCCTATCTTACACCTTGCAGAAAGCAGTGCACAGCGTAGTGCAACTGTCATCCCTAGTTTCACACCGACACAGCTGTAATTCACAGACAGAGCTGTTTTTTTTAATTAGCAAGCCCAGATGGGTGTGTAGTTCAGAAAATGAGGTGTGGGCATTGTTGGCAAATTGCTGCTTTAAGGAAGCAGTAAGTAACTGTGCTGTCGACCAAAACAAAGCTGATGATAAGTCACAATGCCAAAGTATTTTCCTGCTATTTATAGGGGACATTATTAAGATAATAAGCTATGGCTACATAAGCGGGTTCACAACGTGCATACACTCTGTTTGTTACGCACAAACAGATGAGCCAATGGGTTGGTGAAATAATACATCTTTATCGAGATAAATATTAATTACATTGTCTAAATTGTGAACGTAGCAGAAAGCAGAGCTGCACAGCTGTAAAGACAAATCCTCTGACAAACTTGTGTTGTTATGTAGACTCATTGGTTTGAGTTACGGTGCCGTTCAGAGACCGGACTATGATGACACGCCCAACCCGGAGTTCTTCAACCCATCCTGGATGGCCAGCATCCCCGATGATCAGCCGCTGTCTGAGGTCACCATGCCTGGGACGCACAACACCATGGCCCTGTACGGCGGTGTGTATGCCGAGTGCCAGACGTGGAGCCTGGCCTCACAGCTTACAGCCGGCGTCCGCTTCCTAGACGTACGGGTCCGTCACGTCAAGGGGAATCTCACCATCCATCATGGGGTGTCCTATCAGCGGGCCCACTTCGGCCACGTGCTGGAGGGTGTGGCTGACTTTCTGGGAGAGTATCCCAGTGAGACAGTGCTGATGCGTGTGAAGGAGGAGTTCAGTGAGACGTATGACATCTACGGTGCCGTGGTGGACTACATCCATCGCTATGCTCACTGGGACCTCCTGTGGCACAGCCGGCTCGTGCCGACCATGGGAGAAGCCAGAGGGAAGCTCATTGTCCTGCAAGACTTTCCTGGGCCGGACCTTGGGATGCGCTATGGTTCCCTGGACATAGCCGATGACTGGAGGGTATGAAAACATGTTATTCAAACTTTCCAAAAATATACATCCTCTATAAGCAGGTTATTAAGCAGTTTTTCAGGTGTCAGACAAAAAATAACAGTCTATAAAACACGTTTTTTAACAACTGTAGTATGTCTCATAAGAGATCCTTTAACATAAAAGCTTAAAAGCTGCTCAGCTCTTTACTCAGTGACCCTGAACTCTGGACTTTATGACTTGATGATAAGCATTTACTTCTGATGCATTACTGTGTGTAGCTTTTTATTGTTTATTGTAATTTTATTATGTGTTTTGTGTGTGATGTGCTTTTTATGTAGTTTTATGTTGCATTGACTGTCTTGTGTCTTCTTTGTATCAGTTAGTATAATGTGCTATTGTGCCTATTGTTTGTCTTATGTGTTTTGTTTTTGTACGATTTAATGTTCTTATGTTATTGTGTTGTGTCTTTGTTCTGACCTGCCGAGGGACTGCAGATGCGAATTAGATCTGCGCTATAATCCGGTAGGGTGCATCAAATAGTAGCATTTATGTTTTATAAGGGAAAAAAGTTAACGCCTGCACACTTCATGCCACAAAAGTTTATTGAAGACAATGTTTCCATCCTGCTTGGATCTTTGTCAGGTCAAATGCATTTATGTTTTAAACTGTACATGGTCCCTTTTAAATAAATAAATAAATAAAGATATAATACACACAATCACATGCAGAGACACAGCCAAACACATAATCCCCTCCAGGCTTACACCTGGCTGAGATAACAAAGAGAAAAGAGAGAAAATGAAGCAGAGAAGGTTTCTAGATCTTGTAATACGTTTCAGTTGAGCAGAGAGTAGTATGAGTGAATCATTACATCCTGCTGCCAGCATGTATAAACCGAGGGGAATTAGCTTTGTAGCAAGCATGTAGAGAAGGCCGCAACTACAGCTCGATTAGCAGATATGGTCATCAGAGGGCTAGGATTAAAAATTGTGCCACGTACTTTTGAAAGAGTCCCACAAACCCCCCGTGAACAGGATCAAAACATCTGGCAGTGGCCTGTGGGTGCTCGCATAATAAGCAATTAATTCAAATGTATAAAGAATTTAAATGAGTGATTTTGAGTTATTAAACATTTGTTTCCTGTAGGTACCAACACTTCTGCATGTTGAGGAGAAATGGCAGAGCGTCTATGAACACCTGGAGGCGGCACCTGCAGGAGACAAGGCCCAGATCTTCCTCACCTTCAGCAGTGGAGCTGGTGTGTTCGCGTACCCCAGAGCCGTAGCCCAGCGCATCAACACACAACTGTACGACTACCTGAGGGCCAAGACGGACCTGAACCAACGCCTTGGAATCGTCTGCATGGACTTCCCTGCTGCTCCTATTATGCAGCTGATTATTGATTTCCAACTGAGAGAGGTCGTAAAGAGAAAACAGGCCTTTAACACAGAGCCCAGCCAGGCAAGTTTGAAATATACAATTTCTACACTGAGAAAGAAGATGATGAAACATTTTAATGTTAACGTCTGAGCCAGAATAAAGTTCGAGGGAATCGTAGACTGGTCGATGATTATACGGTTAATGAGGCATCACTATGGACACCAAATACAGCAGCTGTAGCTCGGATTCAATAATTAGGGTTAACTTTACTCATTTACTGTAATAAATATGATTTAAATTATACCTCAGATGGAACTTTAAAATGTGTCATTCACCAAAGATACTAAAAACAAAATAAATGTCACATCAGAACTGGAAACGTGTAGTTGTGCGCAGTAATAAACTGCCGTGGAAGTTGCTTAAGTGTGTCATGCAGTACAGTTTTACCGTATTTCAGTTTCCATTACTGTCTTCACAAAGTTTAAAGCTACCGGACATCTATCCTGTTTTTTATGATGAAATATTTCAATACAATGGGACGTACATAAAATCCGAGGAGGTAAACATAAGATGCAGACCCTGAAAAAATATGAAAGACGAATATAAAGAAGACAAATGATAAAACAAAAATTAAAAAAGAAATTGAAATAATACATAGACGGAATAACAATGTTTGTTTACAATAACTTTTGGGCCGAAATCCCCTGCATCAAGTACATAAAACGAAATGTTGCTGCCCAAACGGTCTCCCAGTCAGTCGATTTTTAGCTACCAAAAAAATGTTGTATTGGCACTAACATACTGTTCAAGCATGTTGGTGGCGGCCAGCTGACTGACCTTTGCATCACAAACCCACTTCAACTGTCACACCACTGTTTCAAGACACATTTTTACTAAAGCTGATAGCAAATTTTACATTTGATTTATCGTCTTCGCATGGTTAACTGTCACCTTAATTACATTTTACCATTTTAGTTAACAATTCTAAAGGGGCAATCTGTAATTTTTACACATTTAAAAGGGAACTCTGATTTTACACACCAGAGTCTGTTTACACGTCTTGGGGAGTACAACTGCATATGTGAAAAATAAAGTTGTATTAAATCTTTTGTGGCTCCAGAGGGAGCTCTGATAAATTGCCCTAGAGGGACAGTTCACCCCAACTTAAAAAATATACACATTTTATCTCTTATTTTGAAGAGCTATTTATTAATATAGGCAGGCATCCTTACAGCCAGTTTCTCCAACACTCTGCAACTCACACCAAAAGAATCTAGACTGATAAATAACGTAATAGTAAGAGGGAATATATGAAGTTTTGATTTGGGGGTGAACTGTCACCTACCATAAGTCTCCATCTGGTTTTGATCCTTCAGTGACACTACAGAAAATATTAAATGACAAAATGTGTTATGCAAGTGCACCCATGTGCACTTTTGTATTTAGTATTACACAGATGAGAGCTGATAAAACAGTTTTCCTGTCTGTATCTGCAAGTGCACCACATATTCTTTTCTGTGCAGGAATGCATTAATTGAGCACTGATGCTGCATCATGCAATCCCATTATGTATTGATTATGTCCAACAAATTGCAAAAAGTGCTGTTTGCAAGAGAAATAGAGGAACATTGTGTGACTGCTGGTTTGTGGCTTAAAACACAGTTTGCATACAGATATATTATATCAGATAACCAATTTTATCATTATTTCCTGCTGGTTAAACACAGAATGAGTTGCGAAACAGTTGTTGAAATGCTTTGGGTTGAAACAAAATGTCTTAACATCCTGCCGAAACAGCGAAGGATGTTAACAGAGTGGACATTTGGTAAGTGACTGACTGACTGACGCCGACTCGTGCACAGCTCTACGCTCATTTAGTGAACACTGGAGGAAGAAAAAAAGGCTTTAAAGTGTCTCCATTCAGAGCAAGACAGGTACGGTACCACACTGCTGCTGCAGCTCCTCTTCCTCTTTATGTTTGTATATAATTGTGACTCGACTCTTACTTTCTTTACTGCAGATATGAACCCGTCTCCAAGTGTCGAAAACAGGCCTCAAAATGCCGTGATGATTTCATCACTTGGTGAGAAGTCTTTTTTAATCCGTCTCATTTGTGTCTGCCTTAATTTATATTTTACTGTTCCTTCATCCTCCCCCTCTTCCTTTCTCGTAGTTGTGCTAAATATTATTTGGTGGATGGTTATGATTGCAGCCGTTGGTGTGGGTGAGTTTATTTTGTTTAATAAGTAATATTTTTGACAGCAAGCTGAATCTTTTTCACCTTAACCCTTTTAAAACTGAAAATTGGTTTGATTTAAGAAAAAAACATAGCAAGAAGGCAATGAGCAACCATAGAAAAATTACCAAAAATGCAAAACAAATAAAGAAATAAAATGAAATCAATTAATAAAGTTTTAAAAAAAAATAAGTAAAAGACCTGAAAAAAAGAGCTTACTATTGCAATAATTTCTTAACATTTTTAAACAGGAAATTATGATAAAAAATATATATAGTTTTCCCTAACATTTTTCTTTTTTTTCCCTTTCCATTTTCCCTAGCTTTTAAAAAAAAACATAATTTTCTAAATCTACTTATTATTTGCAATTAATGACAATTCTTACCAAGTTGTTTGGTAACAATTGTTATTATTATTAAAAGTTAAACACTAAAGGTAAAAGGTATCTGAGAAGAGCACAAGAAATGTGATGTTGCTCCAGGTTTCAAGGGGGTTAATATTGTTGTTGGGTTTTTTTTCCCGGTTCTGGACTTTAGGAGTGACACATTTAAACAGTTGTCCAGTGCAGCCCAACATCCCCCTCTACCTGATAGTGCTGGGAGCAGGAAGCCTCATCTCGCTGTGTCTGACCTACACCAAGCCCGCCTGGGGGGACGGCATGGTCTGCCTTCTGTGCTCGGTCTCCATGGCCCTCCTGCACCTCTTCACTTTCGGCTGGTTCATTGCAGGTGGGAGAAGATGTCACAGAGATGTTATGATCATGCCAAGATAAATCCTTTTAGACTCTTCATTCTTGCATGGAGTTAATGTAAAGTTACTAAAGAGTATTTACACACACTCTGTCCTTCAGTAATGATAATGATGATGATACTACTACTACTAACAATAATAATAATAATAATAATAATTATATAAAAGTGCTTCACAGATTACACAACATAATACATCAAATAATCCAGCCCCACCCACCCCAAAAAAGAAGGAAAGAACAAAACAAAATACAACGAAAAACAACAGCAGTAATAACAAACACAGAACAAACCATAGCAAACAAAGTCACAGAAAAGTGATTTTTATGAAAATTATTTTGTAGCGGTGATGTAAAAGAAGTAAGCGAGGCTACGAGACAGGTCCAACGTTTTGGGGCCATGACAGCAAAAGCACAGTTTCCTTTTCAAGGTCTCGAGCGAGGGACTGTTAGCAGGTTTCTGTCAAACAATCTGAGATTGCGTGCAGATACATAATAGTTCACAGATGTATGCTGGTGCTATAGACCATGCAGTGCTTTAAAAGTAATGAGTGAAACCTTAAAATAAATCAAAATTTGAGGTTATGAGTAGTAGAAATTTGAAAACAATTATTGCTACTTTACACTTCTGCTCCTCTACAATCCAAAACATGCAATACTTAGTTTAAAGCCACTTAAAACATAATCTTATATGTTAAGTCAAGTTTTCAATAACTTTAAATTTCAACACTCAAAACAAATATCCTTAAGATTTTCATAAACTTGGACAGGTCTGATTGCAGCAGCAGCGCATGACAGGAACGCTCTCGAGGATCATTGGTTACTTTGGAAAGGAGCGCCCACTGCTCTGAGTGGCTAAATACCGGTTTTTGAAAGTAGATAACAGGAAACCAAGATGAGCTTCATTCGTGTTATGACACGAACAACGTCTTGTGTAGACGTGTGCATGGGCCGATTATGAGACAGTGGGCTGCTGGATACAGGCATGCAGAAGGCCCCACTACCTCTCCTACATAGGAGACACAGATGTAATAGCTATTCTGCCTCTCTTTGTAGTTGTTTTATGCCTTTTAGTAGTCATTCTGAGTCTCTTTACAGTTGTTTTGTGTCTCTTTGAAGACATTTTATGTCTCTGTACTTGCTTTGTGTCTCTTTTTAGTTACATTGCGTTTCTTATTCAGTCATTTTGTGTCCCTTAGTGGTTGTTTTTCTCCTTTTTGTAGCATTTTGAGTCTCACTGTGAGTTTTTGCAGGTGACTTGTGGATATTTGCTTGAGGTAATTCGAGCACACACTGTATATTCCAAATATTAATATACATTAAGGCTGGTCCTTCATTCATAGAGAGCCAGGTTGAAATTTTTTAACAAAATACTGTTGCTGTTGAAGTAAGATTCCACATCTGCTGATAAGCCAGTTGTTGCAAATCACTTAATTGGATGCACTGCACAGGGCACAAATTACAAGTCAATGTAACGAAGGCCACAAAGGACACAGGTAAGTTTGCCCCACTCGTTTCATCACAAAATATGCTTAAGAAAATACGAATGTGATGAAAGTAAGTTAGATCTTACAGACAACCAAATGCATTGTCATGATTTCACAAACAGGACAGTACAGTGGTCCAGTAATGAGTCAGCATTTTTGCACACCCAGTTCCTGTGTCTCAAAGTCAGTTTTTCTTTGTGTGTGTTTTTTTTAGGTCAGATGCCTGAAATAAGGTCTGTGGTTAACACAAGTTTCTTTGAAGCCTTGTCTTAAAAAAGCAGTTGCTAACCTAACCCTAATTGAAACTACGGAAAGTCATCACCCCAAACCTGGCTTTACAACTTTCATGTGGTGCCACCATTAAGTCAGCGACCGTGGTGTGGTGCACAGCCTATAAGCTTTTTACTTCTGGTGATTGCATTTAGGCTTCAAAAATCCTAAAATGGCGTCAATTTGTGAAGCTTATCTTGCTAAACAAAACGTGCAAGTGTCATAAACTTAGAGCTTATTTTCTGCAATGATCCAAAAATCCAATGAAAAAATCCCATCAGCTTTTGACGAAGAAACCGGAACGACTTCCACCTTAGTGTGCAGAAAAACGTCATCCCTGGAGCACGCTATACAGCAGTCAGTAGTTTCTGGGTGTTCCCGTCATGCGTGATAGAAAGTCTTCCCTCCTCTACTGTCCAATCTGCCTCATCAGGACTGTGTGTGTGTGTGGTTTGATTGGATTTGACTGACAGTGACCAAAAACCCACCATCTCTTATCCATAGATTAATGTCTATGCTTTAATCACATTCAGATTGAAATGTTGCTGAAAACGGATATATATATATTTTTTTTATCTCAAACCAGTAAAAACAGCACAGACAGAAAACTCTCAAATGAAACAACTTTGTGTTCATGTTGGACCCCGTCGCTCAAAATAAAAAGCTGATTGAAAGAATATGTTTTCAGGGCCTTTACGATCACTTTAGTGTGTAGTTTTTTGGGTTTTTTTTTTAAATTTACTGTTAATAGTGCATAGCATAAATTGAATCAAAAAAAGAATTAAAAGAAAATCTATGAAAGAGAGAAAATAGATCAAATAGAGTACAGTGAAATAATGATAATAAAAAAATATGTAATAGTAATTTAAGAAGGGTGATGGATACAATTTTAACTCTTGTGAGAAGATTTCACAGAATTACAGTAAAGTTTTGTGTGTAGATTTAATTTTAAATTGTTCTGAAATGTTCCCCTGTAGGCACTATCTGGGTTTATCCTGTATATCCTCCCGACTACTCATCTGGAGCACGGTTCTGTCAAAAGACAACCTACCAGTTTGCCTTCGTTGTCACCACTCTGGTTTGGGTCGCCGTGAGTCTCGTGTTTGTCTGTGGATGTTGTGTCGCTCTGCTGGCGTGCTGTGGGGTTGCAATCATTGGACGCAGATTAATACCCAGCCGCTACTCTTTCTATGGTGCGATAAGTGATTCACAAGAAGCCACAGCTGGTGATGTGTGATTTTTGACTTTTGTTCATGTCTTCACATGTCTGATGATTTTACAGTTGGTTTGACAGGAGTGAAACTCCAAACATTATTTTTTTGTGGTTGTTTTTATAGCTGCACAGTAGGTATTAAGATTGAGGGCAGCTACAAGTGGAATTATTATGGCAGCTCTCAAAACTGTAGAAACAAGGTGCTTTATTTTGAGACTTTTTGAAATCTGGGTTAGCATCTAGGTTTTTTGGGGTTTTTTTTGCTGCATTCAGACACTTTTCACAAGCTATTTGACTTCTTGGCTTCTTTTAAAAAACATGGGGAAAGAAATGTCCAACTAATTGCAAGAAATTAGTAGAAAATTACTGAAGATAGTTTTAAAAAGAGGGCTATTAAAAAAAGACCCCCCCCCCAAAAAAAAAAAAAAAAATACTCATAACATGTATAAAATAAATACTTTTTTCAGGGTCAGTTGCACTTTTCTTTTTTGATTATTTCATGGTAACTTTTTTTTTTTTTTTGCTGTTTTTTGGGCCATGTCTTGTTAAGTTGCTCCTGTATTGTTACAAAAAAATCCAAAACAAACTGCTCATGTTTCAAAGGGTTAAGTCACATTTTTGCAATATTTTGCTAATTTTGTTTTTCAGTCACAGAGCCTAATATGCTGAGCTGAGGCAGCTCTGTCCAGATAAATTCAACAGTCGACATTCTTGACAAGGCGTGTAGTCAAATGAACAGCACCGTCATTTCTTGTGCTTCCTGTTGACACCATTTGAGCACATAGAAGAGAAGTTGTTAGATAATTTGGTGGCAGCAAATACTGATTCAGCATTAAGATAGCGAATACATTTGCACTGATAGTGTGTTTTTATATCCTGCTCTGCTGTGTGCATGATACATGTTTTTGCAGTGGAATAACTTGTGCACGACTTGAAGATGCTGTTACAACAATGAATTGTTGAGTATCGTGTGAAAATAAAAATGTAATGTTGTTTGCATGATTTAATTGTGTAACGTTTCTATTTTCCACATAACTGATGTTTTTAATGAATCCTGTTTTACATATTAAGCACTCAGGGACTGTTTGGTTTTCTTGTCTCTTGTCTCTCTCTAAATGACCTGTAAAAAGTGACTAAAAATCGTGAGAATTTTGTAACATGACTTTAAATATGTAATTATTATATTATTATATTGTTTTTAACAATGTTTACCCACCCCCCCAGTTTTCCCCTTTAAAAAAAGAAATAAAAATAATCAGAATCTCCTATTTCTTGCAACATTTCTAGCTTATTACCTTTACCCCATATTTTTTTGAAAGAAATTGCACCAATTTGTTTAGAGTCCAAAGGTTCAAATACTTAAATTAAAAGAAATAAACCTTTAAGCATCATAGAAAACTATGATGAAGAGATAAAGAAAGAAAAAAGACAAGATAGGCCTACTCAAAGCTTATTGGTTGTGTTTTTTTAAATTTCATTTTTTATTAAATTGTACAAATGAATTGCCTTTATAATGTTATTCACTTAGATTCAAAACAACAACACAATATACGTTTTGATCAAAGATTGAATCCGAATAACCGAATACTTTTTTTCCCCCCAACTTTATTGAACTTGACAATAATTACAAATTCCAGTAAGAATCTCCGCTATGTCTTCTTACATAAACATAAACAAGTGCAAGGCAAATAAAATTATATATATTAACCATGACATATTAGAAAATAACATAAAATAGATAATAAACTAAATAACTAAATAATACAGGCAGTCCATCTTTTGCCACGAGACAGTCCTTCTTCCCATTTCATTCACAGTTCAAACACATGAAAGTGCTGCTTAAGGACACTTTAACACATGAAGACATTTCCATTACAGTCAGTTAAGGCATTAAAAGTTGTGACAGGTTGTTGCAAAGTTCTTCTATTGGTCCATATTTTTCAACTAAAAGTACTAGAGAGGAAAATAAGGTTTTTAATTCATTTTTAAAAGATATTAGTGAAGGTCTTTGATTTTTCCATTTACATGTATGTATATGTTATTTTCCCATAATCATGATAATCGAATAACCGAATACGGTTGGTTGTGATAAAGTTTAAACTACAAAGACTTTTAACTCAGGCGTTTTTCTGGACTGCTATTTTACCATGTGGGGTCCTTTTACATCACAGCCCAACGCTAGTTAGCTGTTAGCCTACAGGCTAACTAACATGCTGCAGTTATCTCAGCAGTGACTGAGAAGTAATTTAAATTACCGTCGGAGGAGTTTAAGCTCAAAACAGCATTGGACTTTTTTTTATTGATTTATCAGGATAAAGTCGTTGTTGGTGGGTTCCGGTGTTTGGTGAAGATGTGGAGCTCAGGCCGCCGTGTCCTTCAGGAGCTGCTGGTCCTGCCGGCTGTCCGGAGCTTCTCCCTCAGCTCTGCTCAGGTCTGCTGCTCATCAGCAAAATATACACAATCTGCCTCTGTTAGCGCTCACATTATGGCAAAATTATAAATAATCTGTCGGTGTTTGAAGCCGCTGTAACTCAGGATACGTACTTTACAGCGTCGAGTCACTGTTACGTCATTGCTTCTGATTTAAAAAGGTGTTTGTCAGACAGGTGTTACTTTGGTTAGTAGTTTGGCTCAGTGTTCAATATAACATTTACCTGGACAGTCACCTTATCGGCAGTTTTCGGCTGTCAAAAAATATCTTTGAAAAATATAACCTAATATATATATATATATATATATATATATATATATATATATATATATATATATATATACAACATACCTGCATGGTGAAATAATATATTGAATGTGTTCCACTTCAAAAAGGTTTGTTTTTACAACATTTAATATAAATAATCTAACTTTTTAATTGGACAATCAACAGTTTTCAGCTCTCGAAAAATATCTTTGAAAAATATATCCTATGATCTGTGTGTGTGTGTGTGTGTGTGTGTGTGTGTGAACAACATATGTACCATTATGATGATATAATATGTTGAATGTGTTCCACTTCAAAAAGGTTTGTTTTTACAATATTTTACATGAATAATCCAAATTTGTAATTGGACAATCAACAGTTTTTTGACTTGAAAAATATCTTTGAAAAATATAAGCTATGATATGTATACATATATATGTATATATGTAAACAATATACCTTTACGATGATATAATATGTTGAATGTGTTCCACTACAAAAAGGGTTGTTTTTACAACATTTTACATGACTAATCCAAATTTGTAATTGGACAATCGACAGTTTTTTTGACTCTTGAAAAATATCTTTAAAAAATGTAACCTTTGATATGTATACATACACACACACACACACACACATTGATATAATATCTTGTAAAAGGGTTGTTTTTACAACATGTAACATTAATAATCTAAATTTTCAATAGGACAAAAAAAAAGAAATCATGTTTATGTTACACTAAACATTTGGTCAAAACAAAATTGTCCTTCAGTTTTGGTTATTAGGACATTGGTCTTAAACTGAACTCCAAGTGTCATAAAAAGTCTTAAATCTTTCTTGCCTTATCTGCACAAATCCTTATAAACATGTTGTTTAAATTAATTGTTACAATGCTTAAAAGTTGTATTTATTTATTTATTTTGCCACACACAGGCTATACCACCGGATTAGTGGACCCAAAGATGTTCATAAAAAAAATGAAAAAAAGAAATGACAGTTGATTTAAAAGTTTGAGTTTGATGTTTGCACAGAACACGGTGGTGGTGGAGCGATGGTGGAAGGTGCCTTTATCGAAAATCGGCAGTCCGCCGAGGCTTCACCCTCGAAGACACCGAATCTACAAGCTGGTTGAAGACACCAAACACTCTCCCAACGAGAAGATGGAGCTCATCCTGACTCAGACTGTACCCAGTGAGTATCCACAGCGCTCTCAACACATAAACCTCAGCTGTCAGAGTTGTCACAAGAAGTAAAAACCCACATTTAAATATTTCTCTGCACCAGTGAAACTCTTTACGTTATAAAAATAACTTTGTGCCGACAGGGCTCGGTGGGCGAGGAGAAACTGTGCTTGTTAAAAAGTCTATCGGCAGAAATAAGCTGCTGCCCCAAGGCCTCGCAGTGTATCCTTCGCCGGAGAACAAAGAGATGTTTGCCGAGGAGACGAGAGTGTGTACTCTGTTTTAATACTGTCACTTATTTCCCTGCATATTAGACAGAAGTGTCGAGCTGTTAATCATTGTTTACTTTTTACCAACAGCTTCTGCGTGAGGGGAAACCAGAGGATAGAATCCAAACACGCACCGGACTATTGGTGAGTTATTTAAAAGCATTTCTTTTTTTCACAGATTGTGTTCACTACTCAGATCCTGTGTTTTCTGACTTTTTTATTTTATTTTTTTTCACAGACAGTGGAGCTCCTTAAAAAAACCCAGGTGAAGATACAGAAAGTACCCACAGATGAATTCCAGGTCACTAAAGAGGTCGTCTGCCGACACTTTCAGAAGCGGGTATGGATGTTTTTGTCTCTGTCTTTCTATTCACATTTTCCTGTTTGGCATGAATTTAGTGCTAAATTAAAACTTTTCTTTTAGCTGGGAATCGTCGTGCCAACTCATGCACTGACTCTCCCATCCGAGTCAATCAAGGACTTGGGTGACTACTGGTGTGAAGTTACGGTAAGAAATGTTCTTTTTCAGTGCATCACAGTATGGCTGCTCAGTGTATATATATATATATATATATATATATATATATATATATATATATATATATATATATATATATATATATATATATATATATATATATATATATATATATATATATATATATGTATATATATATATATATATATATATATATATATATATATATATATATATATATATATATATATATATATATATATATATATATATATATATATATATATATATATATATATATATATATATATATATATATATATATATATATATATATATATATATATATATATATATATATATATATATATATATATATATATATATATATATATATATATATATATATATATATATGTATGTATGTATATATATATATATATATATATATATATATATATATATATATATATATATATATATATATATATATATATATATATATTTATTTAATCATCATTGTGATGTCAACTTGTGTGATAAACATATTGCAAAAGACTGCAATATTGCACTCAGGTGTTTCTTTGAGTTAGTTTGAGTATCAGTAGGAAACCTTAAAAGGTAACTCAAATTTTCTTTTTTTACTGGGGCCTTTTTGTACAGTTCAGTGTTCATTTTGTTCAGTGAAGGAATGTTATAAGTAATTTTTCATTTTAAATTTGTTGTATTTTAGCAGTATGCTGAAAGCAGCAGAAAACTGAGCAAACTTTAGTCTGTTTATCGTTATTAATATTGTTTTCACGATTTTCAGTGTTAGTGTATATTTTCCTCAGAGCGTGCAGCTTTACACCACATGCATCTTTTTATCAAACATTTGCAGCACGTGGGTCCATGCCACTGATCCATTTTTAATAATTAGGAATTGATTAAAAATGTTCATAGTGTTAAAGTGAAAAGGTTTTTTTTTTTTTTACATTGTGGTACTGCATGTTGCAAGACAATAATTGATATTATTGCAAAGTGCAGCAGTCACAAATAGTAAATACAAAATATTTTCAGTTGAGAATTACCTTGAATCTGAACCTTTTGTTAGGATTTCTCCACTATACCTCCAGAACATTTCTTCATGTCACTCTTCAACACCTAAAAATAATTAAAAACCTCATCAACCAAAAGCAGCCTAAGGCTGTCCCTCCTCCAAAGGCCCGACTGCTTATTCGTGTTTTTATCCTCCAGGTTAATGGAATAGATACAGTACGTATGCCCATGTCGGTGGTACCATATGAGGACCCGTCTGCAAGTTACCAGCGACAGTTGAAGGCTCAAAGGCTGCAGCAGGAGCAGGCGGCCGCAGAAACTTCAGAAGCTGCTGCTGAGGAGGCAGATTGTGATGCTGAAGCAGGTAAAGACTCTGTGAGTCAAGTTAGCGAAGCTGCAGACTCAGCAGGAGTCTCTGCTGAAGAAACTGCAACAAGCACACAAACCAGTCAAGACACAACAGCTCCACCAAGTGACAGCCCGAAAAAAGATTAAAGGACTCCAAATGAAAATGTGCATAGAAGTACAGTGGATATTGTTTACCTGTAATACATATTGTACATGCATAAAATCCATTGTTTGCGTGATTATTAAATTAATTCTTTAAATGCTGAGGAACTATCAAACATTACATGTGAAATCTTTAACACCTGCAACATCGTGATGTCAGAAAATTAAAAAACTACCCAGTTGTATTCAGAAGTATGGAGCCGGGAAAGGAAAATATTTATTCATTAATCATTAGGAAAGGAAAAGTTTTATTAGTTTATGATTAATTTTAACTGCACAGCACGCGTAACAACAAGGATTTTTCCCAGCATGCCTTCAAACATGTTGGTCACTGAATTTGGACTGTTAGCTCCTAATACAGTTGAAAGCTGCGTACTTTTTTACCTGAAACCTGCTGAGGTCAAAGTTAGATTTTGTCCAAAGGAGACAGTAATGGAATTAAGCAAGGAGTGCTGTAAGTGTCAAATCCCCTTTACGCTGTCTGTTCAAAGAGGGAAATTTGTACCATTAAGCCGCCTCGCTGTTGTGTATATACAAGGTACAGTCTCAGGATGGGAAAACAACTGTTTCGCCTTTAAGGCGCCATGAGAGGTAGTAACAGCGCCTAAATGGTGTCTATCAGAAGGACAGCCGGCATGACGCGACCATAGGCAAGACGGGTGTGACGTTTTGACGACATGCTATGCACGTGACTCCGTGTGGGAGATTTAAAAAGCAGCTTCTAACAGTTAGCAGCTAAGTCAAAGAAGAGCAGCAGCCAAAAATGTCTGCATATTAGGAAAACAATGACATCGGAGAGCTCCTTAACCTCCGTGCAGAGGACGAAATCAGCCGCCATAGAACACAGATGGCACGATTGTTATTGCCAATTTATGCTGTTGTTATTGTTTCTAAAGTGATGCTGATGCGTGTTATATGTCACACCAGAGGTTGACGCTGTTAAATGTCATGCCTCTTGTGGTTCCGTGATGCCAGCATGCTGTCTAAAATCACACACTGGAGTGAAGTGATGCTGTCGTCATTTGGTTCTGTGTAAAAATAGCTTCACACCGAGCCATTAGTCCGCCATCACTGAGCGTTTGTTGCCTTAGTTTTTGCGATGCGTCCCACACCGCTGGCGAGAGTTGGGCCTTGTCGGCTTATGTTTTTAGGCTGATTCAGCATGTTGAATCAGGTACAGTGGAGCCTGTCGTTGAAGGAAAACCCCTCTGATGGCATTTCAGCTCAGAGCATGAGAAAAGAGGTTTCGGTTCTCCGGCCTGATGCCTAAAGAAACAGCTGAGAGTAAAATGCAAGTTTGGTTCTCTGGCAGTTCATGTAAAACAGCTTTAAAAAAAAAAGGATTTAATGTTCACAATTTTGCTGAGTTTTCAATTTTAGAATGTGAATTAAAAAATTAGGGATGAAATAAAAGCAACGTGAACTATTTTTAGATCATTTATTTAATTGTGAGCAGCATGTTTTCCAACATCATTTTTTTTTTTTAAATTAAAAAATCACTGATTCAGCGTATAAATATGGAACGTGCCACAGCTTTCTGCTGACTGGTTCATTTCTAAATATCAACAGCAGCATTTGACCAACATTTGTGTGATTGCCAGAGATCCAAACCTGACTCATACAATCTTTGTCACAAGTGAAAAGGAGTCGCATCAACTTTCTCTGTACGAACGGGACACATACACACTGAAAGGAAAACATTTATAATAGCATCTTAAGGGTCACGTTACATCGTCTCTGCCACAGGTACCTTAAAAACACAGTTATATTGTTATTTGTAGGTACAGAGCCTATATTTACTGTAAATTACTGTGAAAGGAAGTTTAGAGACTGTGGCTGAAGTAACACTTTATGGAACATTTGACCAAAATATCTACTGAATAATAACAATTCAACACAAATACAGGAAGGAGGGCAGGGGGAAAAAACTCTTATAAAGGTGTGTATAGTTTCTTCCCACACACAAGTTTTCCCTTTGTGGGGGGGGGGGTATCTGGAAAGCTCTACTCTAGTTTCTGATGCAGGGTTTCCACATGCCACCAAGAGTCCACAGTCTGATATTTAGAAACCGTATTTGGCCTGCGTCTGTCTGCGGGATAGCTTGTTATCTGCCCAGCTGTTCTTCAGCTCCAACTCACGTTCCTTCGCCTGAGAAAGAAGAAAATCAAGTAATATATTTAGAGGGGGAAAAAAATAATATAAAATATAATATTCATGATATTTATAAATTTCAAATATTATTACTTTGTTTTTGAAATGGCATTATATTTGGTTAAATGTGCATTGTGACTTGTTTTGGACTTGAAACTCAAAGAACTTAAGTGCTAAGATTTAAGACTTACTTGTGACTTGCAAAACAATAACTTGGTGCCACCTCTGGTACAGATATGTAAGTCTAATTATAGAGGTCAGACTACCTGAGATAACATTGGAAAACCCGCTTTAAAAAGAGCCAAAAGTATTTAGTGAGAAAACACAAAAATATGAGTTCTACTTAACCGTTTAAACAATAAAAATAAATCCACACTCTGTGCACTGATCCCAATTTTGAATACCATCCAGGGTGTGTAAAAATAAAACACCGCCCAACATGACCACAGAGCCAATTACTCTGAACGATAAACAAGAACCTGCATGCAAAGTTAAAGAGAAATTTGGCCACTATTTTTAGCTTGTTTGAACGCCTTGTGTAGGCATCGCCATCTGGCTGCTAACTGTCTAAACCGTAGGCACACAGCAGGCAGCACAACGCTTGATATTCGCTCTGTCCAAACAAGCGCGGTGACCAACAGCTTGGAGCTAAATCTGTGCAGACATGTCACACCGGGAGTGCAGACTCTTGGCATGTTGGTACAGAAACACTCTGCTCCGAATCACCTTCAAAACTGACAAAACATTTTTTTTGCCCATTTACCTTCGTTACAATATATTCTATTTGTGTTCAGTGACATTTTTTATGATCTTTTTTTTTTTTTTATTGACATCTTTTGTACAGCATATTTAAATAAACAGGCTAGTTTGGTAACATCATTGAATTTAGCTGAACTCTGAATCCCTCCCAGTTAAATCTTGTGATATTTTAGTGTCAGAACATCTATAATGTAGCATTTCAAGGACTACACTGACTTTTGGGTTTGCACAGACGTTCTGCTGAACCCTGACAAAGCAGATCACAGAATTTTGCAATGCAAAAACGCGGTAAGTATAATTTACGCTTCAGACGAACTCACCTGGTGAATGAGATATGTTATCTGATGCTTGCGTCGCTGTTGCCCTGTGGGCTGTTCCCCTTTTTTCTGCAGAAATGAAAAAAGATGTTACATGAAGTGCCATCAGGACATTTTCTGACTTCTCGTGTTGTTTGACGAGTCATTTTTGTTAAAGCTCTGTAAGTCATGAGTCAAATAACCAAAACTGTATTCTTCTTGTGAGTGTTCACATTTAAGAAATAAGAATCCTGTCTGTTGAATCAGGCCATGAAATATTTTTCAGCTCTACCACATCAAACATTTTATAGCTGGAGGGCTGCAGGTGTTACCAGTCTCAGCTGAGTGTACATCTTCAGTGCGCAAAAGCACACATCCTTCCACTTTCCTAAAGCTGAAAAAAAATCTGAACGTAAACGCGAGCACCACTTTTTCACCCAACCCTGCCAATTCTAATCCGCCAGTAGAGATCTAGTCGGGTCACCTTGCTGAAGGACTGACGGGTCTGCTTCTCCTCTGTCATGCTCTTGGTCATCCACTGCTGGTTGCCACTCAGCTGGTCATCCCCTTTGATTTCCAGGAACTTCACCTCCTCTTTGCCTCTATTCCGTTTCCCCTGCAGCCGCATGAACTGAAACACCGGAAGAAAACGCTTACATCAGTTAAACGTTTTAAACTTGGCTGATTGCAGCTGCAAAATTATCAAGAGTTAACCCTACAAAGCGCTCAGTTCCCTCGTCTTAAAGCTAGCAGGTTTTTGGTTAGATTTTTACATCTGCCGATTGAGTTGACACTAAAACCATTAAAGTGTTCATTTGTGAAGATTATCTTACTGAACACAACGTGTAAATGTCAAAAATGTTTGTTTGCCACAGACTTTATTTTCTGCAAAAATCCAAAATCCAATACAAAAATCCCACAAGCCTTTTGATGAGGGAACCGGAGCGATGAAAAACATCCTTGCAGCACTCTATTAACTAAGCACAAAGCAAGTTCTATATCAAAACAATAGAGGGAGAGGAAGCAGCAAACTTCTTACTGCTTCATCATCAAACATGGCGGAGTTTCCAGGCTCTTCAGCTTCTGCCAATCCGACGTCAGGGTCTCCATAGTATGGCTCATTATAATATCCCTGCCAGAGGAGACAAAAGTTTGTGATGTCACTTAAATTCATGTCCCATAATGGCTGGTTTATATAGCTTGAGTTGATCATCAGACTGCTCTTATCTTTTATTTGCGTATGCAGGCCTCTGGCTGAGAGCAGTTAGCTGACTCTGGATACTGATACCATCTTGACACTGTGCATGGTTAATGTTTATGAATGGCAAAACAAGGATGTCACTGCAAAAACTGGACACACCTGAGACTATAAAGACAATTAAGTGGCTCTGTGAGCTCTATGTATATTTTTGGTTGTATTATTTATGGATGTTTTGGTGCTCTCGTTGCATTTGTGAACATGTGACATTTATACTGTCAGCAGTATCTGTAGCACGTGGCTGGATCGTGCAAGTGCATGCATGCCTTTCCTGAAGTGAAGGCTTCCTGAGGTTTTCCATGACTCTACTTATGAGCTGAATTAAAATCTCCCAGCTTTTACAAGAGGACTGACCTTGAAGTGGATTGGCTTTTGTCAGCTCCTTAAATAATCCAGTTAATGCAACTACTCAAGTGCATATTCAGCACAAGTAGAATAACATGCAGGATGAGCTACATCATGAATCGTGATTACCTGAGGGAGAGCTTCTGGGCCTGGCAAGGGCTGCTGATACTGCGGATATTGACCTCCCCATGGACCAGCTCCCTCATGGTTACCTCCAAAGTCGAGAGGGGCGTCTGACTGACCCGGCTCATCGGCAGGTGCAAGAGGAAAAGGGAGAGGAAGAGGCTCTACTGGGGGTCCTGGCTCAGGGTCTAAGCTTGGGACGACTGCAGGGAGAGGCTGGGAGCTCTCGCCCAGAGAAAAGTAGTTCTGTGGGGTTATGTCCTCCTCGTTATCCTGGTCGTCAGTGGCTATTTGTCTGGCCAGCTGCAGGGCGGCGGACTTTGCCGCGGCTTTAATAGCAGAGGGAGATGCACTAGAACCAAGCAGACCCTGAGCAGGCGTTCCAGGTTTGGGTTTTTTGGGCTCTTGACGCTTGGTGAGTGTGTGAGGAATCAAGGGTCTGTCAGTCTCCTTCACTATCAGGTTTTTGGGTTGCGGTAGAAGGGAGGACAGGCCTGAACCCTGAAACAGAGGAGAGATACGAATGAAAAGAGGCAGTGCCAGTGCAGGCAGCTACGCACATCACATGTATACAATCACATAATATCATAATGTGAAGTCACATGACAGCTGAATTATTCCTGTAATGTTTAGGTTATGGAGATGAGGCAGCATTTTACTCTGTCTGTCTGTGTGATCTCCAATCTGAGTTTTATTAGTAATTTATTTAAAAACAGGTTTGAGTGTTCCTCAAACCTTACTGAATAAATTTAACTGAGGAAATAAAAACTTCAGGTGACAGTGAATGTAACAGCACACGGTGAGATTTTATTACCTGAGGGTGTAGTTTCTTCTTTGCTGGTTCATCATCATCATCATCAGAGTCTGACTGTGGACATGAAATACACAAACTGTGAATTACAACCTGATAACACACCACAGGCGCTACACTGCGTTAAAGCAAAGTGCTGATACAACTCACATCCCGTCTCTGGATCTGTGGCACGGTGATTTTGACAGGCTCTGTTCGCTTCCTCGGCTTGGGCAGACTGGATAATATGCCTCCTTTAGATGGCTGAAGATCCAGGTCATCGTTTGACGTGATGTCCCGATTGGTTTTTGTCTCATTTCTTGGTTCACCGGGTCCTCCTGGCTGCTTTTTAGGGGCCGGCAGAAGTGAGAAGAGCCCCCCTGAGCTGACTTTGCTCTCCGGTGCTGCAGAGGTTGAGGTCTCTTCTGAGTCACTGTCATCACTGCTGCCGTAGGCGACTAAAGACATGTTTGCTGGTGCTGTTAAAGGTTATTAATCTGCAGGAAGTCGTGGACATGGATAACTGCTTCTCCTTGGTTTGGCCTCAAAAAGCTGCACTCACACTTTCCGACGAGCTTACTTCAATTAAAGGTACGCTAATTTTTGATAATTATAGCCAGGAAGATAATGGAATAATTCCCAGTGGAGCTGTAGTGTCAGGAAAATAAAAAAGGGGCCTCACAGTGAGGTCGTTAAATCAAAGGACTGTCCCAACTTCACAGCGCTAGCTAACGTTAGCTAGGCCGCCGCGGAAAATGGTATAAACTACCCGGAAGTTTCCTGCTTTGTCAAACTAAATTCGTTTCTGATCTGTTACTGCACATAATAAGACAGCGGCTGATGCAGCAGCTGTGATTTACACCGCAGAAAATGAGCTTTTTAGTCCCGACACTCATCAAAACATTCGCCTCGACCATTCATGATTGAAGAAACGTGAACTGCGCAGCTTTTTGCGCAGCCTTCTTCTTCTTCTTCGGTTTGTTTTCTGTTGGTAAACAACTTGAGAGCACTAACGCCCCCATCGAACAGAGTACGTATACACATCTAATTATATATCTAAAATAAATAAATACAAATCTCTTGCCGTTGTTACACCGAATTTATGGGTTTTAATCATAGACTCTAGATAAAGATTTTTCTATGGAGATATAAAGATAAAGATGTTTATATATAGTCTATTGTTTTAATAAACATGGTCGAGACTCCATTCTGTCTATTCTAAAATGAAAAACGTGCACATGGCGAGTGGATTATATTTTCTTAATAATTATTTAAATAGATAAATACAGATGTTATTAGTTTTACAGGTTTCGATAATGACAGAGTGAGGAGTGTCTTCACAATTGGGATTACATTGTAAAGTTGCAAAGCTGTAGATCACACAGGTGATTTGTGAATTTTCAGAGTTTTGAACTTTAAAGAGTTGCTCACCATCAGGACTATAGGCCCCCGATTCCAGGGGACATGACCTATGTGCCAAGGTATTTTCATTTATAGGAGGTTAGATTGACAAACCAGAGTCAGAGCTGCTCTGCCCCAAAAACAGAAGGCTTAATTGCAGTTTCATCAGAGAGACAAATCAAGATAAATAACACAGTGACTATTTAACTCATAACCTTGTTTAGCTTGCTTATAAAACAAGGAGATATAATAGGCTAATTTTTCCTTACTGTCTTCACTATTCATCCATGTGTGTCACAAAAATCCTTATAGGCCTATTGTCCAAACAAAAATATCTGGACACCCGTATTGTTATGCTTTTGTGTCTTTATTACCAACTGGGCAAATTGGGCAACTGCCCAGGACCCCAGGCACTGAAAGGGCTGCAAAAGCTCTAGGTTCAGTGTTGGGGAAACTTTAGAGGCCAGAGAGCCACATTTTATTTTTCCTTGGGGCCCTCTAGTGGATTAAGACAGCCATGGCTGGCCTGAGAAAATCTTAAATAAGATTCATGGGAACTGTTTGAAGGAGGCCCTTTCCTATTTCAACATGACAATAGCCCCTGCACACGAATCAAGGTCTGCAAAGAAATTATTTTGTGTTTGGAACACCGTTGGAATGAACCGGACCAAAAAAGATCACCAATCCTCTGTGCCTGACCTAACCAACCCCTGCATTCAAGTCCCACCAAATCCTGTCCCCAAATCAGAGGAGTGGAGGCTGTTAAAGCAGTATGTTAATGCCCATGGTTTTGGATTGAGGTGTCCAACAATCACATATGGGTCCAATGTTTGTTTCACATACTTTTGGCTATTTATAATAGTTGAAATTTGGAATTTAATGAAGTAATTCATATCTATGGTAATGACAAACTTATATGGGAGTAATGGGGAGACAGGCTGAGCTACATGCTGGTCCCAGTTTTACTAAAAATGTGTCAGAAAATATGCACCATTAAAGCACATTATTGACTGACATGATAACACATGAAAGGCCCCTCTTAACAGTCATTAAAGCCCTATCCTGTGTCAAAACTTAATTCAAATAATTGATTTCAGTTTTGTGTTTATGCCACATATTCAGAAATAAATGTGTTTTATCAAATTATACTTCAGCACAAATGTACCCTGGTAGTATTACAGCACAGAAAACTGCAGTTATTGTTTATACGGGCCTTTTTTTGCCTTGGGTCCCCTTGCAGGTTAATCTGGCCATACAGTTAAAATTGGTCTATTTATTTTTGACAGATTGAGAGCAAATTCCCTAAGGTGAGACGCCTCAGGTGAAATCATATTTATGGAACGGTCAATTTTAGGTGAGTGAGCATCCATACAGTCCTCCTTTCAGACTTGTGGGAAGAAAACGTACGAAATGCAAAATTAGGTGTTTATTTTAGTTTAGATTTACGCTCTGAAAATGTATGCAGAAAATGCATATTTAATTAAATATTTACTCATTTGCATATTAAGTAAAAAGCTCCCTCAGGTTTTACAAAGTAAAAGTTCCTCCCATGCTGACACCTCCTTTGCATGCATTGCAGACTGCCTTCCAGGGTGTTGGTTGGTTAATTTTTTATCAGCGACTACTAAAATAAAACGTTTACAGATAATCGGCAAAATGCCAAATATTGGCTCCCAGGCCGATAATTTGTCGACCCCTCGTATTATCTGTTGAATTTTTAACCTTGGATGACAGCCTTTTTCTTAAAAAAAAAAAAACAAATATAAAAATATATATCTTTATTCTGACTTTATATCTCAGTCAATAACTGTCCTGTAAATGTCCACTGTTTTTATTGCTCGCTTTTCCAAACCGAGAGCTGTTATTTTAATGAGAAATGTTCCTGCAGTTCGAGGTTTGGTCGACAGGGGCGCTGACTGCAGCCTCGTCAGGTACTGGGGGCGCGTCTGCAAACTGGGAAGCGGGTTTCAATTTCAAACCCAAACAGTCCGAGGGACGAGCCAGCTCAAGGATTGCGGGACAACGCGAAAACCAAATAGTTACAGCGTTTAGCCGCACAGTTAGTAACGCTATTCAATCACAAAGTAGAGCGGTGTCGTTGCTCTAACCTGCCGTGGTTTCAGTCCACAGATTCAGCGAAAAAAAAAGTCGCCCGCCGCGTCTTCGCTCCAGTTTTCCGCGCCTGGTTTATTTGGATGACAAACGGACGCTTGCCTTGTTTGCAGCAGGTGTTTACCAACCCGGACAGTGTGATAAACTAAAACTCCCGCTGCGTTTTAATTCATTTATCTTACACAGCAAGCCATTTCTGCAAGAAACATGCCGAGGTCCAGCAGGCAAAGAGAATACAAACCTGGGGATCTTGTATTTGCTAAAATGAAGGGGTACCCACACTGGCCTGCGAGGGTAAGCACCTGACGTTACCTTTCTTGTTTCCATCTATACATTTGGGTTTCGTTTTGGTCCTTGTGGCCGCCTGCTCACACCACTTGTTTACCTGCGAGGCCTAACAGTAGTTAGCTACCATGAGTTAGCTTAGCTCGGTCGAGTTAGCTACGTTGCCCAGCATCCACACACAGCTAGCCAACAGTAGACAGTTGCAAATTTCTTTCGGGTGAGTCATCGGGTAGACAGGCAGCTCATTACCCAGCTCTGCTAACTAAATATGAATGTTGTTGCTAGCTGCTCTCTGCCATAAAGGTTACTTTTTATGTGCCGCTTTTCGTCTCCCAGAGGGCCCGTTAGGCTAATGTTAACTTACAGCTAACCGTTAGGAAGAGCAGTTGGGTAACAGAACGAGTTAACGGTCATGTCATATACGTTAACGGCTGTCCACGAGCAAACGTTATCTGAACGTTAAAGTTGCGCTATCTCAGCGAAGACACACTGACGGAGCCAAATGAACTTATTAGCTAAGTTACGTGCTACGTAAGTTGTTTTCAATTTTAATAACTGTTGCATTTACAGTCTACACATGGCTGCTTGTGTCGCCATATGCGCTGGTACTTTGTAAACATACCCGCCTGCCCACACTTGTTGCAACGTTGTTCCTGCTCGTGTCAGTAATGTTCTTATACTTTGAAACTTTTATTAACGCAAATCCAAATATATGAAAGTGAAACCTAGGTTCAGAGGCTTTTATAGTGAGTTTCTTCCTAATATGAAAGTACTTAATGTATGAAACGTTAAAATGCAGTGGTACTGTTAATCGTAATGGATTAATGTGATTTACAAATAAGATCTAGCCTTTGACTCCTGAATCCTTTGAACCAGGAAAGACATCACTTTTCTTGTGCTTTATTCAGACGCCTGTTACATGCATTTAAACTTTGAAACCTGAGAAAAAATTATGATGATTATTTGTTTAACATGGCTTTAAAAGGCAAGAAGGAACTTAGCAATAGATGTTACACAAACTGTAAGAAATTAGGAAAAGAAAAACACCTGGAAATTACTTTTGCAAAAGATAAAATGTAAAGCGAGAGAAATGTTTTGGAGATAATAATATAAATTGAGAAAATGTCCAGAAAAGTACATTCATAACAGTTGTTGTTATTATGATAATTATCGACTAATTATTTGTATGTTTATCATTTTGGTTGATTTTATTTTATTTTTTTTAACCTAGTGTTTTATTTGTTTGTATATATTTTTTTTATTTTTCCCCTTAATTTCAGGTAATTTTCTTGTTGCCTGGAACTTGAAATTTCTTGCCGTGCCTCTGAACGAAATGAAGCCAATTTGCTCAAGTTTCGAAGGGTTAATTCATAAGTCATTTATATATTTATACACTTCAATACTCCAATCGCCTGATTTCATCTGTTTTATATGCACCTGATTCTTTTCATCCAATGCAAGATCTCACAGTTAAAGTTGTTTCTAGATGAGATTTTTTATTTATCTAGTTTTTTATTAGTATTATAATATTTTTAATAAAGTGTTGCTGCTTGTAACTTTAAAATAAATTTAATTATGGTACACTTTGGTCCAGACTAATAAAAAAAAGAATGGTATAAGACTATAACGTAACGTCTACCCGGTCTATAAACACACAGTAGCCCAACATTGCTGTCAAATTTTCCGAGGAATTCAGCATGCGAGAAAACGTGAACTTTTTAACTCTCACTCAAAGTTTTGTAAATATTATTACCCATATACTAAATAAAAGAAAACAAGGATAACGACAACCAAAAAAGTTTTGTCCTGCACTAAAGCCAGTAAAGGAGGAAGTATTCAAATCATTTACTTAAAAAAACATTACAACACCCCACTGTTAAAACACTCTTACAAGAAAAGCCCTGCGTCGAAAATGTTACTTGCGTAAAAGTATGCAAGTATAATTAGGAAAAGGTACTTAAAATATTAAAAGTGCATAATAGAAAAGTCTCACATCAGAGAAGCAGGACAGACTTTTTTTTAAACATGAAAAACAACTGAAACAACCAAAATAATTCTGTTGATCAACTCATTGATTAATCGGCTAATCACTTCAGCTTTACTTGTTGGCATTTATAATGTTGGTAGTTTATAATGGCAAACCATTATATTTTATGAACTCTAATATTGTCATGTGTGCAAAAATCTAAATCCGTAATCTAGCAAGTAACTACAGCTGACTGAAAAGTGCAGTAATCCCCTATTAAATGCATCGGAGTAGAAATATTAAGTAAGATGAGAAGAGAAGACTCAGGTAAAATAAAAAGTACCTCAAATTGTACTGAAGTACAGCACTAGAGTAAATGTACTTAGTTATATTCCACCACATACTATAGCCAAAAACTACAATGGAAAAATGTGGAAATAAAGCGACACATAACCACAACTGGCCTGAACAGTTGAAAAGGAAACACTGGATTGCACCGTTAAGTGAGAGTTTCTGTTTTTGATGTAGCAGCTGCTCACATTTCAGTGATCGAACTTGTTGCTTACACACATACAAAAACTGTCTTCTGGTTTATTAAGAGTGTCACTAAACAAAACTATTAAATCTGCACCACCCAATAAGTTAGTGTCAGTGTTTATCTCTGCCTTTTCCCTCCTTTTTCTTATCGGCCATGCCCATGTCAGTAGGCCACAGGTCCTGCCCCACCTATCCTGACACAGTGGTCATATCTGGGAATACCAAAAGGCCTGTTTGGCAGTTTGCAATCAGGCGCCATCATAATACTGCCTTCCTGTGTCTCGGCGTCTTGCTGTGTGTTTAAATACACAAATAAATACTGGCAGAGTGGTGGAGCCAAACACTGTGCTGCAAGGATGTTAAGCATGTAAAGTGATGCAAAAAGGTGGACTAACCCTTGTTTTCAATTGGATCACTTGATGTTATCTGAAAAAGATGAATTGAGAAATGGTTGGGGCATTTTTCTTGTCATTTTAGAGTAAATGATCAGCTGATTAATCAAAATAAAATACAACTAATTAAACTTTAATAAATAAAAACGTATATATTAAGCGCAGCCTGGACTAAAAAAAAAATGTCTTGCATAGGTACTAATGTGTGATTTGGTAACCCAAAGAACTGATTTATTTATTTATTTTTTTAACATTTTCTAGTTATGAACATATATTGTAGCTCTGGATATGTTTATCAAATTTAGGTTTTAAACTCAATACATCAATTAGAATATT